>NC_053498.1:121664693-123122193 GCF_905171775.1 Rana temporaria
CAACGGGGGGGGGGGGGAGGGAGGCGACGTCCTGCCCGCAGACTGTGGCCGGAAGTGGGTGCAAATACCTGTCTTTAGACAGGTATCTGCACCCCCCTCCCCCCTGAAAGGTGTCAGATGTGACACTGGAGGGGGGGGAGGGATCTAATCAGCGGGAGTTTCACTTTAGGGTGGAGCTCCGCTTTAAAAGCAAAATGGAAGGATGAGGTAAGTGAAGGAGGACTGCACCAAGGTAAAGGAAGCCAATTAGGAACATTTTTTTTTACCTTTACAACCCCTTTAAGGGAATACCCTGGTCACTAGGACTAGTGTCCCCATTGGAAAAGGTCTCCTCCTGTTACTTTCATGAGGACAGTCCAACATTTTGGATTTTCTTTTACGTTCACTTTCAATGATAATGGTAAACAAGGAAAATAGAGAGGGTGAACCTTCCTAACGGGGGCACAGACAGCAGTAAAAACTGACAGGGGGTTCTAATCCATCTCCACTCTATCCATAACTTTAAATAAAAAAGTTTTGCACTTTACATTCTACTATGACCACTCCCACTTCTGTTTTTTTTCCCCCATCGACCACTCCCAGTTGATATCTATTCCTTCATTGACCCCGCCCCCACTTCTGCTTTTCATTCCCTTATTGACCACTTTCAGTTCCATTATTCATTCATTCAGTGAGCCTTCCTTTTCCATTCATTCCTTCGCCAAATACCTCTGCTTCACTACTTATTCTGCCAAGGAGAATTTTCAATATTACCTGTCACCTGTATATCATAGGCACCACATCCCTTAATTGATAGAAGAATATAGAGAGAATAAAATGTGACTTTTCAGGCGCATAAACACAAAAAATATATCAAAAATAAATTTTATCTATACATAATTAAAAAAAAATTGATAGAGTGTAAAATCCATCATACAGTAAAATGTCGTTTCGGATATGCATACAGACAAATTTCTCTACATGTTTCGCCATTCAGGTTGGCTTCCTCAGGAGTTTTTTGTCAAGCACTGTAGATATAGATGGAAGCGCCTAAAAATGCAATTTAAAGGTCGCATCAGGAACAAAACCTCAAAAATAGAGTCATATGGTGTACCATAGAGGGGAGAATACTTTCAACAAGCGCAAATACAGAAAATGCACATTCTGGGGACTTTGGGAACGATCTGGCCCCAGATATTGCATTCTCATAAGCAGTAACTAAGGACAAATGTTTTCTCAAAATTTCCAAAAAACTTGGAGGCATATTTGTCCTTAGTTACTGCTTATGACTATGCAATATCTGGGGCCATGCGGTCCACTGCGGCTTCACTTCCTGGTTCCCTACTGCGCAAGCGTGACTCGCGCTGTGCTATCCCACTGGTCCCTGCTGTTTTCTGGGACCTGTGTGTCTCCCAGCAGACAGCAGGGGGACAGAGAAGGTGCCGGAAGTGGCGTAGATCCCCGCGGGTGGCTCGGGTATCTGTGCCAGGAAGTGGGAGCAAAATCCCTGTATTACACAGGTATCTGCTCCCCCTCCCCCTGAAAGGTGCTAAATGTGGGAGGGGGGGGGGGTTCAAAAAGCGGAAGTTCCATTTTTGGGTGGAACTCTGCTTTTAGGGACATAGTCCTTCCAAAAACACTGTTACCGTACTTTACACATGACTGGTTAAATTGAACTCCAGGCAAAATACACAGAAAAAATACATATATATGAGTTATTTAACTTGCCAAAGGACTTGTATTTCTGTCCACCCAGTCCTGAGGTTCACACAGTTCTGCTACACACCATCAAGCAGTCTGGCAGGCGAGGAGACCATATTTTTCTCTGCTGAAGTTAGGTAACATATACTGGTCTTGTCCCTCCTCCAGCCTGTGACTGGACAGTGAAGAAGAAGCAGCAGACTGATGAGCTCTTCTCTTCTATCTGCTCTCTTCCTATCAGCATGTTCTTTTTAGCAAATGAACACTGCAATACAGACTGTTTTCTGGTGTGGTTTCTCCCTGGTGCTGCAAGAGGCTGATATAAGAACAATTCACATTAAAAATAAATACATATAGCTGGATTCACGTAGATGGGCCCAACGTTAAGGCAGGCGTAGCGTATCTCATATACGCTACGCCGCCGTAAGTTAGAGAGGCAAGTGCTGTATTCACAAAGCACTTGCGTCCTAAGTTACGGCAGCGTAGCGTAAATGTGCCGGCCTAAGCGCGCCTAATTCAAATTGTGAAGAAGTGGGCGTGTTTTATGCTAATGAATCGTGACCCGACGTGATTGACGTTTTAAACGAACAGCGCATGCGCCGTCTGTGGACATATCCCAGTGCGCATGCTCCAAATTACGCCGCAAAGACTTATTGGTTTCGACGTGAACGTAAATTACGCCCAGCCCCATTCACGGACGACTTACGCAAACAACGTAAAAATTAAAAAAACGTGGTTCCGACGTCAATACTTAACATTGACTGCGCCATCTTTTTGGTGGAATATCTTTAGGCCTGAAAACGCCTTACATAAACAGCGTATCTTTACTGCGACGGGCAAGCGTACGTTCGTGAATAGGCGTATCTCGCTGATTTACGCATTCTAGGCGTAAATCAGCGTACACGCCCCTAGCGGCCGGCCTAAATAGACAGCTAAGATACGACGGCGCCCGCGGTCGTATCTTAGCTAGATTTAAGTGTATCTCAATTTGAGAATACACTTAAATTTACGACGGCGCAGATTAAGAATTACGACGGCGTAGCTACTGAGAGCAGCAGCTCGGAGTTCAACTTTGAGACAGTCAACATATTGTCAAAGTATGAGGTTCTATTTCTATTATGTGTGTGCATCTGAAAGTAACTAATACTTTTATCAGGAAGACAAGAACCATTTACTTGATGTCTAAAAATCTCCATCCTTACCCTGTCTATGAATATTAAGCACACTAAACAATCATATTAACTAAAGAATCATTTGCACAGAGAGATCAAACAAATAACGTCTAAAGCTTTGCATGAGAAAGGTTCTTAAATTAAACAATGGCAGCTGCTTAAACTGTAAATTGGGAGGAATGGATATGTAATTATATCTCTCTAATTGCTGGGATTATTCCCATAATCAATGTGTGCTATGAGGGAGACGAGTATCAGAGCACATTATTCCCACTATGAAGCCATCTCTTTCATTAGGAAACAGATAAAAGGCTCATCTATCACAAGGGGAAATGTTACAATAAACAAGTAAATAACTCATTAACATCTAGAAACATAGACTTTCCTACAAAATTATTAACGAAATTCTGCTCTCTTCACAACACGAGTTTATCCCAACGGAAATTCCGATCGTGTGTACAGGGCACTAGAGAGCATCAGAATGGGAAAACAATGTGGATATGAATGAAAAAAAAAAAAGCCCATGGGCTATCAGAGGTGTTCTTAGGTAGGTGGAGTCTTCAAAGAGACAAATACGTAAAAGTCATCATTTTAAAGAGATACAGGCTTCTTTTCAAAGGATATTTTATTATACACTATATATTATTTTGATGTAGATTAAAAAATACTAGGGATGTCCCGATAACGATACTAGCATCGGTACCGATACTGAGCAAACTTGTACTCGGGGGAAATGCTCCGATGCCTCACCCGATACCTGGGCAGGCAGGGGAGTTGCAAGTCTTCTCTCCCCCGTTCTCAGTGCTGTCTTCCCCCCGTGCTGTTGTCTTTCCCCCCCGTCCGTCCGCTAAGCCCGGCTCCTACCTTTTCCGAATGAACAGAGTCGGTGACCACCGACTCTGTCCATTCATATAACTGAAACATCGTAACCTCCTGTGTTTACGATGCTTCCGTTTATGAATGGAGGAGCTTCTCTCCATTCATTTCAGCTGAGGTTGCTGAGAAAGGGACTGGGGAATCTGTGTCCTTAGTCCCTTTCTCTGTCTTAAAGGGGAGATGTCAGAGGTCTGTTAAGACCCCTGATATCTCTCCAAAGACCCCCAACAGGGTTGATTAAAAAATAAATTGCAATAAACATTTAAAAAAAATAAAAAAAAATGTTAATGATAAAAAACACACACCGACAATCCACCCCCCCCCCCCCAAAAAAAAATCACTGTAAAAAAAAAAAATTGTAAAAAAAAATAATAAATACTGCCACTGTCACATGACATTAAAAAAAAGTATCGGTAATCGGTATCGGCGAGTACTTGAAAAAAAGGAACGGTACTTGTACTCGGTCTCAAAAAAGTGGTATCGGGACAACCCTAAAAAATACTCAAATACTTATTCAATACCCTTTAACTGTATTGCTTCATTTTAACATTTGAAAGAACAATCTTATATTTATCAACTGAGTGTTTAAAATTAACCCTCAGGCCACGTACACACGATCATTTTTCACCATGAAAAAAAAACCTTTTTCCAGCATGTCCAAAAAACAACGTTTTCCCAACTTCATCATTAAAGCGACGTTGTCCCACACACCATCGTTTTTAAAAAATAATCTAGCAAAGCGCGGTGACGTACAACACGTACGACGGCCTTATAAAGGGGAAGTTTCATTCGCCTTGGGGCTGCTTTAGCTGATTCCGTGTTAGTAAAAGACGATTCACGCTTTTTTGTCTGTTACAGCGCGATGAATGTGCTTACTCCATTATGAACGGTAGTTTTACCCGAACAAGCGCTCCCGTCTCATAACTTGCTTCTGAGCATGCGCGGGTATTTTACGTCGTTTTAGCCCACACACGATCATTTTTTACAACCCGAAAAACGACATCGTTTAAAACGACGTTTAAAAATGCAGCATTTTCGATTTTTTTTTTTGTTGTTTTTCAGAACCTGAAAAATGATGTGTAGCCCACACATGATCATTTTAAATGACGTTCTTGAAAAACAACGTTTTCTTCATGCCGAAAAATTATCGTGTGTACGGGGCAGCAGAGCTTCAAGCATAAAAAAGCCTGAGCTGGGACATTTCAAACAGATTGGCCCGGATTCAGATACAATGGTGTATCTATCCGCGGGCGTAACATATCTCAGATACGTTACGCCGCCGTAACTTAGGGCGCACATTCCGTATTCATAAAGAACTTGCGCCCTAAGTTACGGCGACGTAACGTATGCGGTCCGGCGTAAGCCCGCCTAATTCAAATGTGGATGATGTGGGCGTGTTTTATCCAAATTTATTGTGACCCCACGTATTTGACGTTTTTTATGAACAGCGCATGAGCCGTTCGTGAAAGAATCCTAGTGTGCATGCTCGAAATTACGCCGCAAATCGTCATTGCTTTAGACGTGAACGTAACTTACGTACAGCCCTGTTCGTGAACGACTTACGCAAACGACGTAAAATTTTCAAAATTTGACGCGGGAACGACGTCCATACTTAACATAGGATACCCCTCATATAGCAGGGGTAACTTTACGCCGAAAAAAGCCGAACGTAAAAAAAAAGCCGGGCGGACGTACGTTTCTGAATCGGCGTATCTACCTAATTAGCATATTCCTCGCGTAAATCTACGGAAGCGCCACCTAGCGGCCAGCGTAAATATGCAGCCTAAGATACGACGGTGTAAGACACTTATGCCGGTCGGATCTTAGGGAAATCTATGCGTAACTGATTCTATGAATCAGTCGCATAGATACGACCACGCAAATCCAGAGATACGCCGTCGTAACTGCTCTCTGAATCCGGGCCATTGACTTTAAAATGTAAAACTTTTCCCCGGAAACGAGGCACATTTGACAACTTTGGCCATGCCTCTATCCCATGTCTTTGCTATGTTTCTCCTTCCTGATCTCTGCCCCTTATTTTTACATTATACTCTAATTTATATGCAAATATATTTAATTACGTGAATTATCAGATGTTGTCCTGGAAAGATCTTTTTATTTCCTCTTTAAAGCCTTGTTAGTAGGACATAAAACAGTGAGGTAATTCGGTTTTCCATCTCCAGAGTTCTGGTTTGGGCAGAGGGGTTGGATGGGTGTCGTGTAGCCGGTGACATTAAATGATGTATCTTTTGTTCCCGGACAAATGATCAGCTCGGTTCATACAATGCGTCACTGTCAGACATTTACATAATTTTTTAATATTTTTATCCCGGTTTTCCCATCCCCTGAAGCCGCGTTCTTTGTTTGGTCTGTGTATTTGTCACCCGTGTCATTGAATATTCACATATTAATTGTCATTGCATCCATTTGTCACTGAATCTCCAGCTAATTGGGAGCAAAGTTCCTTCTCGTAGTTAATATAACATTTTTAATTGATACAGCGACCTACTATGGAACTATAGTATACTATAGAGATAACCCACAAATCGAATTGTGTATTGTCATTAAATTAGTATTACCCCAAACACTACTCAAATCTTCACCAAACATTTCTGCATTGCTTAGAAGTGTAAAGATCAGCCTTTCTCAACCTTTTTAACATAGAGGAACCCCTAAAATAACTTTCAGATCTCAAAGAACCGCCTCTAATAATAAATATTAGCCAGATTCAGGTAGAGTTACGCCGGCGTATCAGTAGATACGCCATCGTAACTCCGAATCTGCGCCGTCGTATATTTAAGTGTATTCTCAAATTGAGATACACTTAAAATGTAGCTAAGATACGACCGCCGGCGCCGTCGTATCTTAGCTGTCTATTTACGGCGGCCGCTAGGGGCATGTACGCTGATTTACGCCTAGAATGCGTAAATCAGCGAGATACGCCTATTCACAAACGTACGCTTGCCCGTCGCAGTAAAGATACGCCGTTTACGTAAGGCGTTTTCAGGCGTAAAGATAACCCACCAAAAAGATGGCGCAGCCAATGTTAAGTATGGACGTCGGACCCGCATCAAATTTTTAAATTTTTACGTCGTTTGCGTAAGTCGTCCGTGAATGGGGCTGGGCGTAATTTACGTTCACGTTGAAACCAATGAGTCTTTGTGGCGCAATTTGGAGCATGTGCACTGGGATACGTCCATGGACGGCGCATGCGCCGTTCATTCAAAACGTCATTTACGTGGGGTCATGCTTTATTTACATAAAACACGCCCACCTCTTCACAATTTGAATTAGGCACGCTTACGCCGGCACATTTACGATACGCCACCGTAACTTAGGACGCAAGTGCTTTGTGAATACAGCACTTGCCTCTCTAACTTACAGCGGCGTAGCGTATATGAGATACGCTACGCCTGCCTAACGTTAGGCACGGCTACCTGAATCCAGCTATATGCCTACAGCTCACTGTACATTACAAGGTGGACAATAAGTTGGAATATAAGAATAAATGAAAAAAAAAAGGACATGGCATACTTGGAGCATTTGACATCCAGGTCTGTTCTATTTGAAAACCTATTTTAAGTAATAATAATTAAATCCAGGAATTAACCCCTTCCCTACTGAGTCATTGTTAAATAACGTCGGCGGGAACCCTTCCTCCTTCAGACTGGACGTCATATGACGTCCTTGCATTCCCGGGCGACTAGGGGGCGCGCCCCTGCCGCATTGCTCGGGACCCGGTGCGCGTGCCCGGCGGCCGCGATGTCCGCCGGGGACCCACGATTGCCCGCACTTTATGTATTTTTTTCACTTTCACAAATACTAGTCTGTTTGTAGTGTTTGGCAGCTCACTTATTCTCATTGTAGGATTGGTGCAATATTCTTTGCATTTTTTTTTACTAATAAGTGTATATTGATTGGTTTGCGCAAAAGTTATCACGTCTACAAAATAGGAGATGGATTTATGGAATTTTTATTATTATTATTTTTTTTTACTAGTAATAACGGCGATCTGCGATTTTTTTGCGGGACTGTGACATTGCGGCGGACAGATCAGACACTTTTTTTGGACCAGTGACATTTATACAGCGATCAGAGCTAATAATAGCCACCGATTACTGTATAAATATCACTGGCAGGGAAGGGGTTAACACTAGGGGGCAATGAAAGGGTTAAATGTGTTACCTAGGGAGTGTTTCTAACTGTGGGGAGATGGGACTGCCTGGAGGAGGAGACTGATGGCAGTTCCTAGTCTTTTGAATAGAGTGGAGAGGGATTAGAACCCTTGTCAGTTTTTATCGCTGTCTGTGCCCCCATTGGGTAGATTTACCTTCTTTATTTGCCCAATTTACCATTATGAAAGTGAAAATAAAAGAAAATAACAAATTGGATTGTCCCCAGAAAAGTAATGGTGGAGAAATATTCCAATGGGTCATTAGTTCTGGTGACCTGAGGGGCCCCAAGGAATTTATTTTTAATTTGCAGGGATTTCCTCTCCCTTCCTGTTGGCTATTACTCTATCCAAAATGAAAATGATCCCAACCATATGGTTGGGATCTGCCCACATGCCTCTCAGCGAGTCGGCCGCTCCTGCCCCCTCTACAGCCCAGCGCTCCAGTGAGTGAGGTGGGCAGAACAGAGAGCCGGTGACTAATAGTCACCAGCTCTCTGCTCAGGTAAGAATGGAGTGATCTGTGGTGTTTGGTCACTCGGTTCTCAGTATTAGAGTCGGTGGGGGACAGATGCGGCATCCAGCTAGGTAAGTATCATTCTGCTAAAAAAAAAAATGATTCCCATACAGCAATACCTCAGATTGGGAGTAACGCTGTTAACGAGCGTTTCGCAATACAAGCTATCATTTTTATTAAATCCTGACTCGGTTTACAAATGTTGTCTCGCAAAACGAGCAGGATTCAAGCCTCTGCAGTGTGCTGTACCACATTTGGCCAGAGGTGCTGGGGTGCCGGTGACACTCGGAGCGGCTCGGAAATACTTGGAAACTTTGAATGAATGTAGAGAAGAGAGGACTGCAGATTTAAGGTTAGAAACAGTAACCCTAACTTTAAGGCTGCATTCACACCTAGGCGACAAAACGCCTGAAGCGTGACGCTCGATACACTGGAGGGGCGAATTTCCATTGCCGTCTATGAGATGGTTCACATCTCACGCCCAAACGCCGTACGCCTGCCGCCTGAAAACAAGTCCTGGACCCTTTTTTTCAGGCGGCATTGGCGTTCGGGCATAGACAGCAATGGAAATAATTTGTGAAAAAAAGGTTAAACAAATCGCGGCAAAATACGCGGCGTTACAATGTGAATGCAGCCTAATGGTAAACCTAATCCCAGAGCTAACCCCAATGTTAGTCCCAAAACTTTGTTTATAAACAAAGTAATATGATTGCTGTCTCAGCGATGTTATGACCAACAGATTACTTTGTTTACCAACAAAGCCAAGTAATCATGATTTTGATCATGTTATAAACTAAAATGGTGTAGTGCCAGGGGCGGACTGACAACTCATGGGGCCCCCGGGCAATAGAAGATTATGGGGCCCTTGGGCTTACAGATGGCCACCATGCCAGGAGGCAGTGCAGAGGCGGGGCAGTTAAAATCTCAGGATTTTCACATCAAAAGCATGTCGGTTTCAGATATATCAGGGACAGATGCAAAAAAAAAAACACAGGTTTTTACATACTGTCCCTGGTTTTATTGAGCCTGGCAACCCTGATGGGGCCCCCTAGTGGCATGGGACCCTCGGGCAGTGCCCGAGAGCCCCAATGGTCAGTCCGCCCCTGTGTAGTGCTATACCCACTTGTGGAAAGTTAACTGACATCTGAGTGACAGTGGAATATGTGTGCTTATAGGACTGGAGGCTATAGACATTAGATTATGAGCTCCTATGGGAAGCTATGGATTCTTTGTACTCTATGTAAACATTTTTGGTAATAAGTTTTAAAGTGTTACTAAACCAACAACAGTAAAACCAGTCTGCCTGGATTCACTGCCCGGTTCCCTACTGCGCATGCGCGAGCCGCGCTGCGCTGTTCTCACTGATCTCCGCTGTGTTCTGGGAGCCGTGTGTCTTTCCCCTGAAAGGTGTCAAATGTGACACTGGAGGGGAGGAGGGTTACAAAAAGCGAATGTTCACTTTTGGGTGAACCTCCGCTTTAAAAAAACATTGAACTAAAGGCTGTAATGTAACAAAATAGGTAAAAAGCCAGGGGGGGGGGGGGGGGTGAATACTTTTGTAAGGCACTGTATCTAGGTTGCAGTTTGCATATTGCAGGTGATATTTGTGTTTTTCAATACACGCTTTTGATCCACTGAAGTCTATGGAACCAAAAACCAGAACAAAGTCCCTGGCCCTTTCCATAAAATGCACAGACGTGAACTCCATCCATAGGAAACCATGTTAAATGGACTATAGTGCGTTTCTGCAAAACTGAAAATGCACTAAAAAATGCATAGGTGTGAACCAGGCCTTAAAGGGTCACTAAAGGAAAAAAATTTTTTTTTTTAAATAACAAACATGTTATACTTACCTCCACAGAGTGCCCTCGATCCATGTCTTCTGGGGTCCCTCGGCGGCTGTCTCTGGTCCTCCCCGCAATTACTCACCACAGTCATGCGAGAGCTCGCATGGTGGTGAGCAATTGTGGGCGCGCTCCCGTGATACAGCGAGCGGCCATAGCTGCTCACTGTATCACTCGGCCCCGCCCCTCGGTGCGCCGCGTCACTGGATGTGATTGACAGCAGCGCCAGCCAATGGCTGCGCTGCTCTCAATCCATCCGCTCTAGCCAATCAGCGGCCAGGCTGAGCGGCTAAGAGGATATCGGTACCGCACGGAGCTTTCGAGGGGTCAGGTAAGTATAACGGGGGCTCGGGGGGGGCAGATGTTTTTTCACCTTAATGCATAGATTGCATTACCACTTAACGCCCGCCGCACGCCTATTTACGTCCACAGAATGGCACGTACAGGCAAATGGGCGTATATATACGTCCTTGCCTTCTAGCGGGTCAGGGGTCCAATCGGGACCCCCTCCGCTGCATGCGGCGGGCGGATTCCCGCGTGGAGCGATCCGGGACGACGGCGCGGCTATTCGTTTATAGCCGCCCCGTCGCGATCGCTCCCCGGAGCTGAAGAACGGGGAGATCCGTTTGTAAACACGGCTTCCCCGTGCTTCACTGTGGCAGCTGCATCGATCGTGTCATCCCTTTTTATAGAGAGACTCGATCGATGTCAGTCCTACAGCCACACCCCCCTCCAGTTGTAAACACACACTAGGTGAACCCTAACTCCTACAGCGCCCCCTGTGGTTAACTCCCAAACTGCAACTGTCATTTTCACAATAAACAATGCAATTTAAATGCATTTTTTGCTGTGAAAATTACAATGGTCCCAAAAATGTGTCAAAATTGTCCGAAGTGTCTGCCATAATGTCGCAGTCACGAAAAAAATCGCTGATCGCCGCCAATAGTAGAAAAAAAAAATTAATAAAAATGCAAAAAAACTATCCCCTATTTTGTAAACGCTATAAATTTTGCGCAAACCAATCAATAAACACTTATTGCGATTTTTTTTAACAAAAAATAGGGAGAATAATACATATCGGCCTAAACTGAGGAAAATTTTTTTTTTATATATGTTTTTGGGGGATATTTATTATAGCAAAAAGTAAAAAATATTGCATTTTTTTCAAAATTGTCGCTCTATTTTTGTTTATAGCGCAAAAAATAAAAACCGCAGAGGTGATCAAATACCACCAAAAGAAAGCTCTATTTGTGGGGAAAAAAGGACGCCAATTTTGTTTGGGAGCCACGTCGCACGACCGCGCAATTGTCTGTTAAAGCGACGCAGTGCCGAATCGCAAAACCTGGCCTGGGCATTTAGCAACAAAATGGTCCGGGGCTTAAGTGGTTAAGGTGAAAAAACATTTTCCTTTACAACTCCTTTAAGTCCAGTCAAATCAATTTGTTATTGTATAAATTATTTATTGTCTCGATTTTGAAATTGTGACTAAAGCACAACCAGGCTGCAAACTCCGTTGATGTGTCAGAAGATCTAAAAACCTGCTCCTTACCATAGAAATTTAAATTGGTGAAGCTGAGCTTTAAAACAAAACTATTTTCATAATCCAAAAGATATAAAACAAACAATTAAGACAACAATGTTCCGATAAAGTGAATTTATAATTGCTATGTATGTGTAATTAGCTTATTTGCTGCCTTGAAGTGCTCTAAGTATATTTTCCACTAATTAGGGGGATTAAATCTTTGCATTGTGCCACGCAGCGTGTCACCACTTCCGGAGTCGGGCGTTTGGACAACACTTCAAAGTTGCATAGTATCATACTCTCCCTGCAAATGAGTTAAAAGATGTTAACTGGCATCGGATATAAAGTCTTTGTTCTGGGGTAAGAAAAGCAATTGGATGCTCTGCTGGTTAGTTTACAAATCCAGCTGCCCCCGTGAATTGCTTATCTTTTGTAACAAAAGAGCTTGGGCACGATAATTTGGTGTGTGATCATTGACACTCCTTTTTCTTTGTTCCCCTTTCAGAGCTAATATCCCAAGCCCAGATGGGTTAATACATAATGCAGACATGCAAGTAATTGGCTCCTGCACAGATATAGACCCCCTTCCCTGTGATCTGCTATTAGAGGTCAGAAAAGCTCCCCTTCCACCTAATTAAACACAGCTTTCAATCCCCCTTCCCAAATGATGTTCAGCCTCCAAATTCACCAAACGCACATGAGCCGCTACCTGTTGGAGCCCAGTCCAACTCTCTTTTGGGACGATCGTCTCCTCCTCCCCCCAGGCGACAGAAGATAGTTTGGGGCCACGGGGGACTGACAGCTAATAAATTATGGCCAGATTCTCTGAATTAAATAGGCAAAAATTGGCTGTTAATAAACCCCTGACTAGTCATTCATGGCGTCCAGCATAAAGGGATTTTCTTTCTCTTAACAAACCGGGCTGAATGAGCTCTACACGGGGATTAGATAAACTGTTATTCTATTGTTGACAAAGTGAAAGCCATGTATTCATTGTAGAGGGATTAATTAATGTAGTGATTTGTCCAACATTGTAACATCAAACATTCAACATGCAAAAATATGTATGTGTACAATAGAATTGTTTAGGTGCCCACTAAGAGGCCCATTTTCATCCCAATAAGCCTAAATAAACACAAACAGAGGGAAGATTCCAGCATCGCGATCAAAGGTTGGTCTTTGTAGGGCTTACAACCAGGCAGGGATGGACAGGCCATTGGGACTACAGGGAGTTTCCCGGTGGGCCGATGGCTCAGTGAGCCGGCTTCAGTGACAGCAGACCGCCGCCCCCCTCCGCTCCTCTGTCTCTACCTCCCCGCAGAGCTCACCTGGGGGGGAACAGAGAATCAGGGTACTGCCTATAAGAGTACCAGTACCAGCCGTTCTACTCTAATAAAGTAGAACAGCTAGTGAAGGGGGAGAGGGGGCTTGGGTGGCCGGGGGGGGGGGTGCGGGAGTTGTCCGGCCGCCATAGGAGAGACATGTCAAAATGGGCCAGTCTAGATGAAGTCCAGGGCTGGACTGGGACAGAAATGTGGCCCTAGACTTCATCCAGACTGACCCACTTTGACAGGTCTCTCCCGTCACAGCTGGATATCTCCCGCACACCCCCCCCCCCGGCCACCCAAGCCCCCTTCACTAGCCACTAGCCGTTCTACTTTATTAGAGTAGAACGGCTGGTACTGGTACTCTTTTAGGCAGTACCAGTGGGGAAGCTAGACATTATTTCACCCGGGGCAAAGAATCAGTTCGGTGCCCCCCCTTATGGGACAAGATTAGGCAGAAGTGAGAAACTCCCAGGCCATAGCTGTTGAGTCAGCTGTCTGTCCCCTCCCCCATCGTCGCCCCTGCTCCTCTGGTCCTCCCCCTGCTTCTTTGTTCCCCCCAGGTGAGCGCTGCGGGGAGGGAGAGACAGAGGAGCAGAGGGGAAGGCAGTCCGCTGTCACTGAAGCTGGCCAACTGAGCCATCGGCCCACAGGGAAACTCCCTGTAGTCCAATGGCCAGTCCATCCCTGCTTACAACCCATACATAATGGTTCTGTACTCTTTATCACGTGTAGGGATTTTCTGACACATGGAAAATCACTATGATGACCTCTAATCTCTCAGTTTCCTCAACAGAAAAGAGATTTGAGCCTTGTACTGTATAATACTTTCACTCTAGGAGAAAGATCTGACCAAAGGCGTAAGATGGAAATTGGACGTATGTGTACCTTTCCACCTCTGAAGGACCTTTTCTGGGCAAAAAGTTGTAGACATCACTACCTTTCAAGCTGTCTTGGACATCACTGCCAATCAACTGGGAAAATCCAACACAGTTGGCAGACTTTGATCTCAGGGTCTAACAGCCTTTCCCAACCCTTTCAATACAGAGGAGCTCTCGAAATAACTTTCCGGTCTCAGGGAACCCCTGCTTAAAGCTACTATGTCTACAACTCATACATTAATACTTTCACTCTAGGACAGTGATCTCCAAACTGTGGCCCTTTGCTTGCCTTTATCTGGCTTTTGGGGCACTATTCCATCAACTGACATCAATGATGCACCATTCCCCTACTGACACCATCAATGGGACACTATTCTTCCCATTGATACCAACAGTAGGGCCTTATATCTCATATTAAAATCACAATGGGGCACTAATACTGGGGCAATTTTTACTCCCACTGGCCACAGTCCGGCCCTAAAGCCTAAAGCACACTTAACTGGCCCTTTGTTTAGAAAGTTTGGAGACCCCTGCTCTAGGAGAAAGATCTAACCAAAGGCGTAAGATGGAAATTGGACGTATGTGTACCTTCCCACCTCTGAAGGACCTTTTCTGGGCAAAAAGTTGTAGACATCACTACCTTTCAAGCTGTCTTGAACATCACTGCCAATCAACTGGGAAAATCCAACACAGTTGGCAGACTTTGATCTCAGGGTCTAACAGCCTTTCCCAACCCTTTCAACACAGAGGAACCCTCAATAACTTTCCGGTCTCAGGGAACCCATGCTAAAAGTTATTAGGTCTACAACTCATTATACATTAATACTTTCACTATAGGACAGTGATCTCCAAACTGTGGCCCATGGGCCAAATGTGGCCCTTTGCTTGCCTTTATCTGGCCCTTGGGGCACTATTCCATCAACTGCCACCAATGATGCACCATTCCCCTACTGACACCATCAATGGGACACTATTCTTCCCATTTATACCAACAGTAGGGCCTTACATCTCATATTAAAATCACAATAGGACACTAATGCTGGGGCAAATTGTACTCCCACTGGCCACAGTCCGGCCCCCCTAAATCCTGAAGCACACTAAACTGGCCCTTTGCTTAGATAGTTTGGAGACCCCTGCTCTAGGAGAAAGATCTAACCAAAGGCGTAACATGGAAATTGGACGTATGTGCACCTTTCTACCTCTGAAGGACCTTTTCTGGGCAAGAAGTTGTAGACATCACTACCTATCAAGGTGTCTTGGACATCACTGCCAATCAACTGGGAAAATCCAACACAGTTGGCAGACTTTGATCTCAGGGTCTAACAGCCTTTCCCAACCCTTTCAACACAAAGGAACCCTCAAAATAACATTACAGTCTCAGGGAACCCCTGCTAAAAGTTATTATGTCTACAACTCGTTATACATTAGTTCATGGTCAGTGGGAAGAATGCTCCTTCCACTAATTTTCATTGAAAAAAGTTCTCCCAAAGCCAAAAAAATCTATTACCGTATTTATCGGCGTATACCGCGCACTTTTTTGCCCTGAAAATCAGGGCAAAAACGTGGGTGCGCGATATACGCCGATACCCGCGCCGAGTTTGAATACTGCGGCATATACCGAGCGCAGTACACTCGTGTATAGTCAGGCAGTCTCGGCTCCTCCCGCGCTCACGTCCTCGACGTACAGGACGTGAGCGCGACAGTAGCCGAGCCTGCCCGAGTGTACTGCGCTCGGTATATGCCGGCGCAGTATTCAAACTCGGCACGGGAAATCGGGAAACGAGCGAGGAGGACGCCGCAGAAGGACGCTGGACCCGACGAAGAGGACAACCGAAGCCGCAGACGGACGCCGGACCCAACGAGGCCGCCGATGGACGCCGCGCAAGACACCAAAACTGTAAGTACAAAATCCTTTTTTCCACAGGAATTTCTGGCCAACTTTAGGGGTGCGCACTATACGCGGGAGCACGCTATACCCCAATAAATACGGTATGTTAGTGGAAACCTATCTGAGAGGCAGAAATTGCTCAAGGAACCCCGAGCAACCTCTGGAAGAACTCTGGTTGAGAAACTTGGTTGAACATCCGACAGGATCTGAAGTAGTCCATAGTCACAGCAATTGTTGCCCTTTTTGGACAGATATATCTTAAAGTGGATGTAAAGCCACTATTATCCTTTCTAAACTCCTGCCATAGTGCTGATCTATAAGGATATAGATGCCTCCTGCATGTATCCTTACCTGTCAAATGTCTCCCCTCTGTCTGTTATAAGAACTGAAAAAACTGAGATTCTGTGGGTGGGTCTGTTGTCTGGAGCTCGGTGGGTGGAGTTGTGTATAAATGTCACTGTCACATTTAGCAACTCTCATGGTTGATGATTAAAAGAGGCACATCTAAGTATGCAGGTATCCTGGGTAAAGCTGTCCACATAGACCATCCCCCGCACTGCCGGGTCAGTCTGGGAAGACTACCCTGCAGTACACCAGTTGAACCGCTCGTGGAGCGCAGGGTGGAAGGGATGATGTTGATGGCAGTGCGGGGGATGGTCTATGTGGACATTTTTACCCCGGATCCCTGCATACTTAGATGTGTCTGTTTTAATAATCAACCATTTGAGTTGCTAAATGTTGTACCTTCATTTAATGTAACCATATTGCTACAAGCGGTATAAAGTACCTGAATTTAACCCAGAGTCAGCCTCTTTCTTGGGAAAACAGCAGAAGGTGACAATGATTTGTGCTGCAGTGTAAAGGAGAAGAGAGAGGAGCTCATCAGTCTGCTGCTTCTCCTTTCACTGCCCATTCCTGCTTTCACTTTCCACTCATAAGCTGGGGGAACGACGACAAAATAACCACTTGAGACCCGCGTGGCTCTCAACTGCCGGGTAGACGTCCCTGGACGTCCTTTCATTTGCATTCCCTGTGCGCTGCTGGGGGCGCGCAGCGCAGCGGGGAAAAACTGTGCCCGGCGCATCGCTGAAATGCCGATGCGCGTGCCTGGTGGGCGCAATGTCTGCCAGTTACCCCTCGATCGACAGTGACAGAGCAGGGACGTGGAGCTCTGGGTGTAAACCCAGAGCTCCACGTCCTGTCAGGGAGAGAGGAGACCGATGCTGTGTCCCTTTACATAGGCACACAGATCGGTCTCCTCCCCCAGTCAGTCCCCTCCCCCCACAGTTAGAATCCCTCCCAGGGTACACATTTAACCCCTTCCTCGCCCCCTAGTGTTAACCCCTCCCCTGCCAGTCACATTTATACAGTAATCAGTGCATTACTATAGCACTGTTCGCTATGTGAATGGTCCCAAAATAGTGTCAAAAGTGTCCGCCACAATATCGCAGGCCTGACAAAAATCGCGAATCGCCTCCATTACTAGTAAAAAAAAAAAATCATAAATCTATCCCCTATTTTGTAGGCGCTATAACTTTTGCGCAAACCAATCAATAAACTTCCAATCAATAAGCTTATTATTATATGTAGAAGAATACGTATCGGCCTAAACTGAGGAATTTTTTTTAAAAAAAATAAAAATAAAAAATTGGGATATTATTATAACAAAAAGTAAAAAATATTGTGTTTTTTTTCAAAATTTTCGGACTTTTTTGTTTATAGCGCAAAAAATAAAAACCGCAGAGGTGATCAGATACCACCAAAAGAAAAGTGCTATTTGTGGGGAAAAAAATGATAAAAATATCATTTGGGTACAGTGTCGTATGACCGCGCAATCGTCATTCAAAATGCGTCAACGCTGAAAGCTGAAAATTGGTCTGGGAAGGAAGGAAGTGCCCAGTAATGAAGTGGTTACAGAATGAAGTTCTGCTTTAAAGTGGATGTTTATCATATGTTATGTTATGTTTATCATAATATGAGGTGATCCACAATTCATTGTATAATTACCAGGATGTGTTATGTGGGGAGGGGTGGATTTCTCACTTGTTATACTGTGGATCACCTCATATTATGATAAACATAACATAATATATGATAAACATGTCCAAGCTACATATGTAAATAACCTGTCACTCAAAGCAAGGAGAGAGGAAAGGACTTTATATTTAGACAGGTTTTTATCTGGAAGTCTGTTAATTTTGACTGAACAATGAAAGAGGATTGCTCAGAGCTGGATTAACTCTGTGTGGCAAGACTAGGCACAGACGATAGGAAATCTTAGGCCCCATACACACGAGAGGATTTATCCGCGCATACGGTCCAGCGGACCGTTTCCACGGATAAATCCTCTCGAGGATTTCCACGGATTTTGATGCGATGGAGGGTACTCACCATCGAATCGAAATCCGCGCCGAAAATCCTCTGGCGATGATGTGTCGCGCCGTCGCCGCGATTATGACGCGGCGACGTGCGCGACGCTGTCATATAAGGAATTCCACGCATGCGTCGAATCATTACGACGCATGCGGGGGATCCCTTCGGACGGATGGATCCGTTGGGATGGATTCCAGCGGATAGATTTGTTTAGCATGTCAGCAAATATTTATCCGCTGGAAATCCATCCCAGGGGATAAATATCCGCGGAAACAGATTCGCTGGAGTGTACACACCATAGGATCTATCCGCTGAAACCCATTCGCTGGGATTTTTCAGCGGATGGATTCTATCGTGTGTATGGGGCCTTATACTCTACATTGTGGCATCAGAAGAAAAAACTACAGAACTATGTAAATCTCAGGACTGGATGGACAGCAATACAAATCCTTATCAGATAAAACAGTTCTCATATATGCATTTCATCTGTTTGACTAAAGTTCAGCTTTTCTTAATCAGCACCATCGATAGTCATTTTTGTAAATAATAAATATCTGTCCACGTTCATTTTTTCTCGGTTGGCATTTGAAAGGAAGGATCTGATTGGTTGCTTTAGGCTAGACAGTTGATTTGCATTGTTTGTTTGGCCCTTCCTCTGTGAAATGGAACTTTCTATTCCTACGTCTGCTCAGTGATATTTCAGATTCTCGGAGTGATTCTTCGGCGGATGACAATCCGTCACATGAGACATTTCTGCACTTCTCCAGATGACGTTACATCTGATGCAGCAGCTGGGGGCTCTGCGGGATCCTCCTCCAGGGATGGAGCGAACAGGAAAGTTTGTCCAGCACAGGAGGGAAAGTCTGGTGTTTCTTTTGTGCCTTCCATGTAATTAGCATTAGCAGAGAAAGTGACACAACAATGAGGTTTCACATGGGGAGAGGGCCGCCGCTGTCTGGGGGTGGTTTCTGCATGACAGCGTCGCGTTCCCACAACGTTCTATGGCACTCGCTGCTGTCACTTTTCATTTCTGCTTTCTTGCCTATCATAGTGAACAATACACATGTATACCGTACACGTAACATCGCACATATGCTTCATTTCCCAAAAATATCTGCTGAGCAGAGTGGCATTACTTTAACTGGCGTGCTTTGCCTGATCCGGCAGCATTTAAAGCTCAAAACCAAACCAAAAATATAATATATTGCAGCTTAGCAATCATTAGATGTGGTGGCTGCACCTTTTCTTTGGCTTTTTCCCCTCTGTTTTCACCTGGTGATCTGATCAGTAACACACCTCCTGTATTAGTGAGGCACAACTCTGGAGGAATGAGCATAGGAGGCACATCGGACAGCAGCATTGCCAATCTGGGGGGGGGGGGGTGGTTGTATTAACCGCTTAACGACCGCCGCATGTATATGTACGTCCACAGAATGGCACGTACATGGCATATGGGCGTACATGTACGTCCTTGCCTTTCTGCGGGTCGGGGGTCCGATCAGGACCCCCCCGCTACATGCGGCGGTCAGAAATCGTCGGGGAGCGATCCTATTCGTTTCTAGCCGCCCCCTCGCGATCGCTTCCCGGAGCTGAAGAACGGGGAGAGCCGTATGTAAAACACAGCTTCACTGTGGCGGCGCATCGATCGTATCATCCCTTTTATAGGGGAGACACAATCGATGACATCAGACCTACAGCCACACCCCCTACAGTTGTAAACACACACTAGGTAAAGCATAACTCCTTCAGCACCCCCTGTGGTTAACTCCCAAACTGCAACTGTCATTTTCACAATAAACAATGCAATTTAAATGCATTTTTTGCTGTGAAAATGACAATGGTCCCAAACATGTGTCAAAATTGTCCGAAGTGTCCGCTATAATGTCGCAGTCACGAAAAAAAAAAAAAATTAAAAAAAAAAATCGCTGATCGCCGCCATTAGTAGTAAAAAAAAATAAATAATAAAAATGCATTAAACTATCCCCTATTTTGTAAACGCTATACATTTTGCGCAAACCAATCGATAAACGCTTATTGCGATTTTTTTAACCAAAAATAGGTAGAGGAATACGCATCGGCCTAAACTGAGGAAAAAAAAAAATGTTATATGTTTTTGGGGGATATTTATTACAGCAAAAAGTAAAAAATATTGAATTTTTTTCAAAATTGTCGCTCTATTTTTGTTTATAGCGCAAAAAATAAAGGGGATCAAATACCCCCAAAAGAAAGCTCTATTTGTGGGAAAAAAAGGACGTCAATTTTGTTTGGGAGCCATGTCGCACGACCGCGCAATTGTCTGTTAAAGCGACGCAGTGCCAAATCGCAAAACCTGGCCTGGGCATTTAGCTGCCTAAAGGTCCGGGGCTTAAGTGGTTAAAGGAGTTGTAAAGGAATTTTTTTTTTGCTCAAATGACTGTTTACAGGGTATAGAGACATAATAGTTAACCGATTCCTTTTAAAAACGATTAGAAATAGATAAAAATCAATCATATAATGTACCTGTAGTTTCAGATTCGTTTTTGCATGTTATCCTGCCTCTGTGCTGTACAGAGCCACAGAAAAGTGATGGTTTGGAAAACGAAACTAGAGGCTCCCAGTACTGTGGTGATCAGGAAACAGACAACCAGGAAGTGTCCAGAACAGAGCAGAATTACAGCAACATCAGAGCAAAAACGAACAATGAGGACATGAAACCAGGAACGCAGCAAGGTAAAGGAAGCTATTTAGCTAAAAAAAAAAAAATCCTTTAGTGACCCTTTTAATGTATTAGCAGGTTTACATTCACTATCAAATTGAAGCCAAACTCCAGCTCAAGCTTTATAATCAGTTACAGCAAACAGTTTTACATGAATAAATAAAAGCCGATCGTTTTAATCACTCTTGCGGAATTGTAAAGGCAAAAGGTTTTTTATCTTAATGCATTCTATGCATTAAAAAAAACTTCTGTGTCTAGCAGCCCCCCCCCCCCCAGTACCCCCCAAATACCTACCTGAGCCCCTTCTCTCTCCAGCCATGTCAACAACCCCCTCAGCCATCCAGGACACTCCTCCTGATTGGCCGAGACAGAGCAGCGGCGCCAATGGTTCCAACGGCTGTCATTCAAACTCAGTCAGTCAATCAGGGGAGAAAGGGGCAGGACCAGGTTGGGGCTCCATATCTGAATGAATACACAGATTCATGCTCTGACTCTACTTGAATGACCCCTGTAGCAAGCTGCTGAGCTGAGGGGCACTCAAAAGGAGGGAGGGGCTGGAAGCAGTGAAGAGGGACCCGGGAAGCGGAGGATTCGAGCTGCTCTATGCAAACCCAACTGCACAGAGGTGGCAAGTATAACATGTTTGTTATTTTTTATTCTTAAAACAAGCCTTTACAATCACTTTATGTGGTTTGTCCCATACATGTAAACGGATACATTCTGCTGGAGAGTTAGTACTGTAAAAAAACAGCAAAACTACCTGATGAAAATAGTAGAAAGAAAGCCTAAAAAAGGAAACAAATGCAGTCATTACATCTAAAAATCCAATGACGAAACGCGTAGGAAAGAAGAAGAAGAAGAAAAAAAAGAAGAAGAAATCATAAATTCTGCCAGGGTATTTAAACTTATGAGCACAACTGTAATCGTCAGTCTCCTCTTCTCCAGTGATCAGACATCTGACACAGATCAGTCCCTGCTGAAGCCTCTCTCCTTGTGACTTACTACAAAGTCACATCGGTAGATTCACAAAGAGTTAGGCCGGCTTATCAGTAGATAAGCCGACCTAACTCTGAATCTACGCCGGCGTTTGTTTAAGCATATTCTCAAACAGAGATACACTTAAACAAAGCTAAGATAGGCCGGCTTGTGCCGTTCTATCTTAGCTTGCAATGTTTCTGTTGGCCGCTAGATGGCGCTTCCATTGCGGCCCGGCGTAGATTATGTAAATGAGGGGATACGCCGATTCACGAACGTACGCCAGGCCTACACCGTCGCTTTACGTAGTTTCCGTAAGGGTTAACAATGTTAAGTATGGCCGCCGTTCCTGCCGCGAGGTTCGAATATTTTACGTCTTTTGCGCAAGTCGTCAGCGAATCGGGACTTACGTCGTTTACGTACACGTCGAAATCAATAGGCCCGTACGGCATACTTAGCCGCAATGCACACTGGGAAATGTAGTCGCCCGGCGCATGCGCAGTGTCAAAAAACGTCAAAAAACGTGAGGTCAAGCCTCATTTCCATACAACACGCCCCCCTCCTAGCAATTTGAATTTGGCGCCCCTACGCCCGCTCGTTTTAGGCTACACCGCCGTAGATTAGTAGGTAAGTGGTTTGTGAATCACTACTAGCCTAAATAATTTACGGCGGTGTAGCCTAAAAAGGCTAGGCTGCGCCGTCCTAAAGTTAGGCCAAAGTACGTGAATCTACCTAACAATGTACAGTCTGATCACTGGGGGAGAGGAGACTGAGAAAATGCTTCCTCCTGCCTGCAGCACACTGATGACATCATCTCAGCCTAGGCAAAGTCACTGGACTGGAGCTGAAGGACAGCTTTTTAATGATAAGAGGCGAAGCTTTTCTGAGAAATGATTCTGTTGCTGTACATTGTGACATGTCAGAAATTCATTCATGCAGGCTGGTTAAGCGAATGACAGGTGCACTTTAAATGTTGTGACGTGTGTGCCTGGATTGTACATCTAGTCCATTCTGTGTTCTGGGATAGAGACACGGTGCTGCAATGTAAATGAGGAGCTGGGATCCCGAATTCATGTGGAAGAGGGATGAACCTCCCATTAGAGAGGGGTTACCGGCAGCTTTCACTGCGCCGTTTTGTTCCTACTTAAAGCGATTATCTCGCTAATTTGCATCACACAATATTATTGCATGTATTCATAACAAAAAATGCGGCGAAGTTAAACGGCAGACACGTCCTCTAATTTGGATGCAAATGCAATGAAAACAGGGAGACTGATTATAATAACACAGGCTGTAATTATCCCAATTCTATCCACAGATTTGCAAATATTATCGCGCCCCATAATCCTGCAATTTGATATGATCCCGCTTTGTTTTCATCAGGGGACCGGCTGTGTACAATGCCCACAATGACCAATTAAACTGAGGTGAACTTACACAGAGAAAGGAATAAATAAATATATTTTATATTCATTTTATTGTTCATTTAAAATAAAAAAGCCATACATGTCTATTCTATGAATAACAGTTATGACTGAAGATATTTTATGTTTATTCATTTACTAAAATGTAGCTACAGGATTTAATTAGGACGGTGTAGTTACATTTAATAGAGGATGGAATTGCCAACATATGTTAGGCTGCATTCACACCTTGGCGTACCTAATTGCGGCAACAAATTGCGGCGTTTTGTACCGCGATTTGCGGCGACAAAACGCAGCGATTGTGAATGCAGCTTACCCCCAGGTCCACATCTCCTATGCCGAACGCCGCCTGAAAAAAAGGTCCGGGACTTGTTTTCAGGCAGCAGGCGTACGGCGTTCGGCGTGGAGATGTGAACCATCTCCATAGAGGGCAATGTAAAATCATCCCTCCAGCGTCTTAGGGGCTGCTGCGGTGTCGCGCTTCAGGCGTATATACGCCTAGGTGTGAACAGAGCCTTAGCCCCCGTTCACACCTAGGCGTATATACGCCTGTAGTGCGACGCCGCTGCAGCCCCGAGACGCCAGAGGGATGATTTAACATGCACCTCTATGAAGATGGTTCACATCTCCACGCCGAACCCCGAACGCCGTACGCCTGCCGCCTGAAAAATAGTCCCGGACCTTTTTTTCAGGCGGCTTTCGGCGTTCAGCATAGGAGATGTGAACCATCTCCATAGAGGGGGTGAAGGCTGCATTCACAATCGTGGCGTTTTGTCGCCGCAAATCGTGGTACAAAACGCCGCTATTTGTGGCCGCAATTCGCGGGACAAAACGCCGAGGTGTGAATGCGTTTTGTCGCCTGAAGCGCGACGCTCAAATACGCTAGAGGGGAAAAAATACATTATTCCCTATGGAGATGGTTCACATCTCCACTCCAAAACGCCTGACGCCGAACGCCTGAAGCGCAAACAAGTTCCGGACCCTTTTTTGTCGCGCGAATCGGGGGGTTTGGGCGCTTTTGAGCGTTATTATTTCCCATAGAAAGTAATGGAAACGCTCGATTCAAACGACTAGTGCGACAACGAGCGTTTGCTACGGGCGTTTTGTCGCTTTAATCAATAGAACATTTCACCCGGGCAGAAGATAAAAAAAATCTACCAACATAGCAACAAGCGATGAAAAGATGATAATTTTTCCTATTGGCTAAAATAAAAAACGTCGAAGTACAAAAACGTCGGACGACGCTGTATGCAAACGTGCAAATAAGCATGAATACGCGCGACAAAACGCTGGAAAAAAACTACCGAACGACCTACGCTCAGGTGTGAATGCAGCCTTAACCACTTGCCTACAGGGTACTTTCACCCCCTTCCTGCCCAGGCCAATTTTCAGCTTTCAGCTCTTTGAACAACAATTGCGTGGTCATGTAACGCTGTACACAAACAACATAAAAAAAATTGAGACAGAAGGAGATTTCTTTTGGTGTTCTTTAATTGCCATTGTTTATTTTTAGCTAAACAAAACAAAAAGAAATTTTTTTCTTCGTTCCTGTTATAAAATGTTGTAAATAAGTAATTTTTCTCCAAACAAACAAAGGCAAACAAACTGAAAAAAAAAAAGAACATTAAATTACCGCCACTGTGCCCATCAAACGCCACCAGTTTGCCCCCTCGAATGCCACCAGTTTGCCCCCTCGAATGCCACCAGTTTGTCCCCAGCCCGGTACTTATTGTCATGGATATGCAATAAAGTCTGGCTGCCTACCTGATCTCCATGTGTTCATTAGAGGCCTGACCCTCCTTCTGACTGTCTTTTATCACCTTCTTCCCTGTATGGCTCCACCCAGGCCACCCCAGGAAGCCTATATTAACCACTGCACTGATAGTCTGCTTTGCTGTTCAACCGTGTTGTTAGCTTTAGTTCCTGTCTGCAGTGTGCTACGATTATCTTCCTGTGTACCGTTTTTGGCTCGTCCCTGACTTCTCCTTTTTGCCTGTGATCCTGACCTTTTGCCTGTTCCTCGGTTACCCTTGTCTACCTGTTGCCCTGACCTCGGCTTACCCATCACTATCGTTTGTCCTGCTTGCTGCTTCCCCTCTCTCTCTGCGGAGCGTGACCTAGGGGATCCCAGGGGTCGCGACCTGGATCCAGCTGCGGCGAAGGCCATCCTCACCACTAGAGGCTCTGGTGAACACAAAGCTGGGTCTTAGACTCCTCGCCCTGGTGATCTTGGGTTTACGCTTCCTCTCTGATCGCAGCAGTCGGCCATAGGGTTCACTACCCTGTGATGCATCCCTGACCCCAACGGAGTGCACTTGTCACCTGACCACAGGTGACCTGACACTTCCCTTCCTTGGGTCAGCGCCATTCTCCTACACGCTCCCTCGATGTCTTCTCCCATCCTCGATGTCGCTTCAGCCAATCAGGTGACCGGTAAACAGACCCGGTGCACCCGATTGTCTGAGAGGCGGGTCAGTGTTAGGGAAGCAATTCCCTAACACAGCATGGTTTAAACAGGGAACGCACAGCCATGCGTCTGCTGTTTAACCATTTCGAAGCCGATTAGAGCCCACAGGCTCTAATCGGGAAGCCTATTAGAGGCTCTGGCTCTAATCAGGCACTTCCAAAACCCATGGCCGGCACTCTACACGAGGCCGGACACCTGAATAGTGGGTGGCAGCGGTGACAATACACCCTCTCTCCTGCACCCGTCACTCAACAATAGATATATTCATGCAATGCATGAATTTATCTATTGTTGAGTGATGGGTGCAGGAGAGAGGGGGCGACGCTTCTGCGTCCACTATGGACGCACCACCACTGGCTAATAGGTGGCATTGATGGGCACCGATTGGCAGCACTGGTGGGAACATACAATATACTGTACTTGAAATACTCACAAGAGTAAAGACATGTACTAAAAGTTGGCTGGTTCTGGACAACTTCCAGTACATGTGCACTGCTGTCTAACAGAAGCTGGTCTAAAGACTGGCTTCTGTTAATTGGTCCTGCTGGAAAACCAGCATTCGATCAGCACTTGCAGCCAATGGTTGCAAGTGCTGATCAGAGTATTCTGGAGGTAGGAGGAGTCAGAATACAATAGCAGAGTGGGAGAGATCTACACATCACACATCGTTGCGTTGATGCAGTGATCTGTCCATTTTTTCCCCCATTCATCCCACTGGTTTACTTCCTGTCACTTGCTGAAATGCTTTTTTTTTTTTAAAAACTTCCCCCATCGTACCCAATGTATAAGTTCAGATTTAATTATCTGCGTTGCAACATCACACAAACCACCATTTTAAATGGCATTTTAACACACCACACTGGACTCCAAGATGTTAACCATCTTAAAAAAAAATTGTCTGTAAAACATTTACAACACAACAAAGTTTTCCCAGAGCACTATGGTTTATTTCAGTGGTCTCCAAACCCTTTGCTTGCCTTTATCTGGCTGTTGGGGCACTATTTTCATCCACAAATACCAACAATGAGGCAGAATCCCCCCCCCACCCAATTGCAGAATTCCTCCAAACGACACCAGAGATGGGGCACAATTCCTCCCAATGACACCAACAATTGGGCCCAATGACACCAACAATGAGGCGCTATTCCTCCACTGACACCAAAGATGGGGCCTGTTTATTCCCACTGATGCTGAGACCTTCTCTACTGCGAATGCCACAATACAGTCCGGCCCCCTTTAAGTCGGAAGGACAGTAAACTTTCCCTTTTCTTTAGAGAGTTTGCAGACCCCTGGTTTTCTGAAGAAACAGCACAGCAGAAGCAGTCTGCCCTTTGACTCACTTTCTCAGATTGAAATCACAAACAGATCGTTCTGATAAGTGATGAGTCACTTAGATGAATTATACAGTTTCTGTGGGTACATTTGAGCTATTGAGCTTTGTTTTTGTTTTTATAAACAAAGGCCTAATGCCCCTGATGACGTCAGTGTGACGAAACGATCGTCGGGCGACACGCACATGGTTTTTCTTCCCCATAGGCGGCCTGACGCCAAACGAAGCTACTTTGTATTTATTTCCTTGCAAGGATATTTATCACCTCTAGCTGATTACGAGAGTCTGTATTTTATTACCACTATTAAATCCTCTTGATTTTTTAAAAACGCCTGCACTATGGAACTCTTTTTTTTGTTTCTTTTCCATTGCGGCATACCCACCCCCACTTTGAGTGTGTATCTCAATATCATATACACACACCTGTGGTACTCCTGACTTGTGAGCTGTGGTTTGGAGCCATTGAAGGTGTGAGAGACGGAGGATCTTCTCAGCTGCTCTGCAGGATAACCTCATCGTATAAGTCCGTTTTGACCACCCTGAGAAGGGCGTTCACAGGCTTTCTGGTAAGCTTTCAATTTTACTATCAGGTGATGGGCTGATTTCACGGCTCCCTGGAACTACTCAATACACACTGGATGTTCATAGCCTCCCTTTGAATTTTCCTTTCTGGATTTCCACCTGCTGATCCATTGGACTCATTATTTCACTCACTATTCACTATTTCAATATATTATTTGCATATATCTTAAGATTTTTACTTCATTGTTTTTTGATTGTCACGTATTTTTTCATTTTTTACGTTTATTGATTTATTCATTTTGACTCAATTTCCAGCTCTACACGGTTTTTACAAAGGCCTTAATAAGAAAATGTGCAATAGGCTGAAAATTATTATTATGCAATGTTCAATTTATACCTAAACCAAAAATGTAATTTAGCGTGGAATTGCACTGCATATGAGCACCACAAATCAAAAATGCTACTTGATTCATTTTTAATATTCAAAGAAAACCCACCCACCCATTCATCCAGGTCTCCATGCTTTATTTTGCTGAGAAATCACTTTGAAAAACAACACCTAGCATTTCTGGCCACGGCCATCTTGAGTATGAGCAGACGATCCATATAGCATTTACTTCCTGCAATCCATCTGCCATCAGGCATGCAGGTTGGACGGTGTGCTTAGCTGTCCTGAAGACTCCTGGGATGTATGACATATGAATAGAAGACATTAGGGAGGCTATATAGTATTGTAGCACTACCCCCGAAAGAGCTGCTGGTTTAGATTTGGGCTTGTCTTTACCTTACTGTTCACCATGTCTGTCCTGGGGGTCCTTCTTGAAGAGCTACAAATGTTCACACCAACACTTGGTTTCTTTTTCTTCATTAAACAAGTCCTGTTAGAGGGATAGAGGGTTAGGAAAGATTCGGGTACCTTGCTTTGCGGATTGCGGGTATGATCTTGGACAAACTGTTCCCACACTGGATTCAGCAACCACCGGATAGGCCTCTCTCACTGACCTAGCAGCCGGTGCGAAGCTCGTTCAAAAGTCTCTGCCACAGACTTGATGAATGCCATTGAGAAATTACACAGTCCTCTGCCACAGGACCACGCAACCACACAAGTTCCAAAGAAGTTACACACCTCACGGTGCCAGGATCTTTCAGCCAAACAGGCCGCACTGTAAAATAAATTAACCAGGATGCGTCCTCTAATTGAATCCTCAATTGTTTGGATTCTTCCTGCAGAGAAGACGGCACAGGACCATCCCTGGACCAGTAGGCCCAAGAAACTTCTATGCCAACTCTTAGTAACGGAGCCTCGGGCCAGCAGGCCCCGAGACCAAAAGCTGCCAATACATCCCTGAGGCCAGGAGGGTCATCAGGTCAGGATCAGAAGACCCCGCCAGAACAGTGTCTGTCCCTTAAGTACCCCTCCCCAGAATGCACAGCGGCAGGGACCATGCCACTCAGCTGCTTCTGGGCAAGAGGCACCCAATACACCCAGCCCATTGCAGTTCCAACCTTGACCCCCTGGTAACAGCGACACCCACAGTCAGGTGGAAGATGCGCAACGCAGCCGAGCTGGAACAGAGACCCATAATTTGGCATAAAATTCTGAGCTAAACTACAGCTCAGCTACCTAAATTTACAAATAGCGCCTTCTCAGAAGGAGCAGGGCACTACAGTATGTACAGTAAGGGACAATAGAACATACTGTACCTTCAACTTTACAGCATCCCCATAAAAGTAAATAGTAGTTAGTCACATTCAAATGGATTTGTTCTGTAATGTTGAAAATGTTTTGTTTCCTATCCAAGCAGCTTGTTCAGTTCTAATGAGTGTCAGAAACATACCCCAGTGTTTAATGTGGGGGGGGGTAAAGGCTCATTCACATGTAGTTTGATCTCTGAAGAGGGCTCAGCATTCTGATTGCTCTCCAGGGAGCGTTAGACAAGCAGTGAAGAGGTGCTGTATCGCCTCCTCACTGCCTGATTGTACCCTCTGATCGCCACCCTATTCACTTGACGTGGAAATATAGTTTACATTTTCAAAATTGCAAAATTTGGTGCAGCTATGTATAGTAACCAATCACCTTCTAACTTTAGCTTGTTTAATTAAGCTTTGAGAATGAAACCTGGGAGCCGATTGGTTTCTATGTAGAGCTGCACCAGGTTTTGCACTTTCCAGTTTTAGTAAACCGTCCCCGTGGTCTTTCCCTGGTAACACAGAGATGGCCCCTGGCTCACCTATGTCGTAGGCTAACTATAGATGGGAGGTGATCATCACCCAATTTAGCTGATAATGCTTGATTCAAGAATTGATTATTATGTCTATATAATTCTGTGACTTCAGCAGGTCCCCCATGGCCAACCGATCTTGGTATAAGAGTCAATTGTCCAAACTGGATGTTCTTGGACAGTCGTTATTGTTCATTCTAGATCACAAGGGATGTCTTCTGGGCTATGCAGCCAAACTGAGCATGTACATTCACATCGTAATAATTATTACACAGAGTATTTGCATGCTGTTTGGACATCTGACTTCAATCCTGAATCTGTGGCTAGCCTTAAAGTGACCTAGAATGCATAATTTAATTGCCTTACCTATATGAAAACTGTTCCTTGGGTATCCACTCCATACAGGGAGCCAGGAATTAATGATGGTGGACTTGCTTCTCAAATTACACTTTAAGCAGCAGCCGAGGACCCTCATCCCTCCGTTCTCCTAGCAACTGATTACTGCACCTGGACAAACCCTGATTTAATTACCAATTTCTGAGACAAATCTGTATGGTAGGGCTAATCCTTTAATTCTCACCAGAATCCAATTATAATCTCTTAGATCTGTTCTTTTACAATAACATCCAGCCAGTACGAGGCAAAACTATTAAACTAGTCAATGTGGAGTTGGCCAATGTTTAACTTTGGTTTGGAAGTTACTGTATCTGTTGAAGGGTCATGGACCTTTGGGGTTGTCCATTTTAGATCACGCTATAAAAAAAAAAAAAAAAATACATATTAAAATGGCATATAAAAACATAAAACTAGAAGACATTGTAACCTGTCAATTGTGAGAAAAACAATGAATGCCACAATGCTAATAAATTACTCCTATAATGATGTGAAAAAATCAAATATACCCCTCTGAGTGTCTACACAGCTGCTGAACACTTCTAGTGATACACCACACCTATTGCAATATTAATTTTGTGAAAATCGTGCAGCGCTGCGTATCTATAAATCTTATATAAATAAATTATACATTCCATAAAAACAATTTATGAAAACAATTATAAAAAAACAGTTCATATGTAGGTTTCCAAAGCTGTCACCGCTGTGTAAAATTCCATTTAAATGGATCCAATATTCAGCGCAAAAAGAGTATAAGTTGGCAATATTGAGCATTAAAGTGCCACATCCAGTGAAAATGGAGAAAAACAAACTCCCCTTGTAGTGGACTTTTAAAAGGCACAATCTTCTTAAATAGTGTGTAGAGTAGTAAATTATTTATTAAATATTTTTTTTTAAATTATGTATAAAAAAACACACACACACACACACACACACACACACACACACATATATACAAATGCATAGCATGCTTAAACATATTTACAATGTTGTCAACATCATTACATAATTTTGGTTTTAAATACTTAGATTTTTTTTATCCAACGCGTTTCAGAGTGCATATGTGTCTCCTTCTTCAGGGATATAATTAAGCAAGAACATTTTGTATTCGAAAATAGAATATTAGAGAAAATTAATACAAATGTATAACATTCCAATCCCATTCATAGATATACATTGAATTAGACAGGTTTTTTTATATATATGTAGAATTCTTCACTTATATATGTTGAATTGATGTAGCGCTTTTCAATGTATTGTAGTTAACCACTTAAGGACCGCCTCCTGCACATATACGTTGGCAGAATGGCACAGCTGGGCACATGCACATACAGGTACGTGCTGTGCTATTATCCGGGCGCGCGACCCGGTCCGAAGCTCTAGGACCGCGGGACCCGATGGCCGCTGGAGTCCCGCGATCAGTCCCCGGAGCTGAAGAACGGGGAGAGCCGTGTGTAAACACGGCTTCCCCGTTATTCACTGTGGCGGCGCATCGATCGTGTGATCCCTTTTATAGGGATACATAATCGATGATGTCACACCTACACCCCACCCCCCCTACAGTTGTAAACACATATGAGGTCACACATAACCACAAGGGGCACCCTTGGGGTTAACTCCCAAACTGCAACTGTAATTTTCACAATAAACAATGCATTTTAAATGCATTTTTTGCTGTGAAAATGACAATGGTCCCAAAAATGTGTCAAAATTGTCCGAAGTGTCCGCTATAATGTCGCAGTCACAAAAAAAAAAAACAAAAAAAAAAAAAACGCTGATCACGATTGTAGTAAGAACTACATTTCCCAGTATGCATTGCGGCACACCCAGTAATTTACACCTCCTTGAAGTCTCTAACATGTAGAGAGAGTCCTGCTGCACAGATTGCGGCTGCATTCACACCTGAACGCAGCGTATTGTACTGCGATTTGCCACGACAAATTGTGGCGTTTTGTCACGCGATTTGCCGCAACAAAAACGCAGTGTTTTTTACCACGGTTTTCGCTGGAGGGGTGATGTACACATTGTCGGCTATGGCCGAACGCCGAAGCCGCCTGAAAAAAAAAAAAAAAGGTCAAGGACTTGTTTTGAGCTTCAGGCGTAGGGCATTTCGGCGTTCGGCGTGGAGATGTAAACCATCTCCATAGCCGACAATGTTAAATCACCCCTCCAGCGTATTTCAGGCTGCAATAGTGTCTGGCGTAAAAACGCCTAGGTGTGAATGGAGCTGTAGTTCCCAGGAGGGGGTGAGCACGTCACTGACCATCGCAGTAAAGCCTCCCATCACGGTGGTGAGTAACAATCAGACAAGCAGGAAGTGAACAGAACAGAGAAAAAATAGAGCAACTTCTAAACAAAAATTAACAATGAGGAAGTGAAAAGAGGAATGTCTGCAGGTAAAATTTCCTTTACAACCCCTTTAAGCACATGAAACAAAAAACACAAGTACCATAGTGTTCTCTGCTTTTAAATTTATTAAAAAAGCCCCCCTAAAAAGTTACACTTACAAGAAATAACAATAAAAACAGCATGTATCAAATCACCAGCTCATTCACCGCAGATCTAGACTCACGGTGCTTCGCCTGACATCACAGATTCAACTCCTCCCCTCTAAGCGCGTGTCGGCCTCTTATTGGCCTTCATCAGTAGTTGTTTCATGTCCTTAACCCCTGGAAATATAACACAATAGCTCAGCAGGGAAAATTGCATTACTAACGTTGGATCGTACAGCGACTTCGACTGGAGCTCAGTTTTTTTCCGTTCAACTCCCTGTTTCATGGAAAAAAAAAACCTCATATGCCGTGTACACGCGATCGGACATTCCAAAGACAAAACCGTGTTTTTTTTTCCGACGATGTTGACTCAAACTTGTCTTGCATACACACGGTCACACAAATGTTGTCGGAAATTCCGAACGTCAAGAACGCAGTGATGTAGAGCACTACAACGAGCCGTAGCGTATTTGTGCGTTGAATTGTGTGCAACTTTTGTTGTTGAAAAAAAAATTGAGAACCAGCTCTCAATTTTTTGTTGTCGGATATTCCAAACAGCAAATGTCCGATGTAGCCTACACACAGTCGGTTTTTCCGACAACAAGCTCATATCGAACATTTGTTGTCTGAAATTGGGACCGTGTGTATGCGACATTAGTGTTCACACTGTTGCAGATGGGGGACTGCATGTAAATCGTATGCATTATTGCACCTACAGCCAAAACACATTGCTCTTGACGTGCGGGGGTACCATTGATTATTAATGGCACCCCACATGTGGCCACGTTTTAAAAAAAAAATGAGTCAGGGACTTTTTCCCTATGGGAAATATAGGTACAGCAGCCCATTCAAATGAATAAGGTGCTATTTCCGCAAAAACCTGAGCCGCACCACTCACACAGTTGAAAAACTAGACAAATGAGCAGCAGATGATGAAGGTTCAGGTCTGATCTTACCGAATGCCTCTTAATCCCGGGTGCACACTTTTCATAGGCCTCCATTTCTGCCCTCACTCGGAACTAAACTACCGTATTTATCGGCGTATACCGCACACTTTTTTGCCCTGAAAATCAGGGCAAAATTGTGGGTGCGTGATATACGCCGATACCCGCTTTCCCGCGCCGAGTTTGAATACTGCGCCGGCATATACCGAGCGCAGTACACTCGTGTATAGTCAGGCAGTCTCGGCTCCTCTCGCGCTGACGTCCTGGACGTACAGGACGTCAGCGCGAGAGTAGCCGAGCCTGCCCGAGTGTACTGCGCTCGGTATATGCCGGCGCAGTATTCAAACTCGGCGCGGGAAACGAGCGAGGACGCCGCAGAAGGACGCCGGACTCGACTAAGAGGACACCCGAAGCCGCAGACGGACGCCGGACCCGACGAGGCCGCCGATGGACGCCGCGCAAGACACCAAACTGTGTACAAAAATCTTTTTTTTTCCACAGGAATTTCGGGGCAAATTTAGGGGTGCGCGCTATACGCGGGAGCACGCTATACCCCAATAAATACGGTACTTTCCACAAATTAACAAACTATTGTGCTCACCCCCAGCCAGACACTTGAATTATTGATGGAGGAAAGGCTTAGCTCGGACACGGTCAGGCTTAGCACAAAATCAGAGCATAAGCCGAGGACTATTTAAAGTAGGTAACCAAGATCAAGGGGCTCTCCAGGTGCAAAGCATACCTGAAATGTTCACTTTAAGTGCTTGTTAAAGTTTCCCAGGCCCATCTTCCTAAACATTTTGTAAGCTCCTAATGATCAGTTCATGTGAAATCCCCTCTGATCCCTACTTTTGTTTTAGTAATAGGGACTATGGTTTTTCTCTGTTTTCACTTTATTTTAATTCCATTAAACATTAAAGAACTCTATTAAACATTAAAGAACCACATGCTTCATGTTTGCTCATTTAAGTGCTGGATGTGTCTAGATTTTATGTCTCTGATTGCTCAGTTGACGTTAACAGAGGACTATTAATTGCTCAGATTAAAACATTTGCATTTCTTTTGTACAATTCTCATTTGCTATGCTCATTGTTATTGGAAGCAATCGCTCTGAATATATTTGAATCCCTATTAAGGCTGAATTTATAGGAGGTTTTTCTAAGTCGTGGAACTTAATCTGTATTTACTAAATTGATAAGTAAATATAGCAGGCAAGACTACTGCATCTCCTTAGCGCATTAATGACTTGCAAAAGTTTTTTGTTTAATTATTAGTAAATTACTCCTGAATAATGGTTCATATATATGACACACAGGTGCTATTGTATGCACACACGTCCTTGTCGTTAGTATTTTAATACTGCAAATAAAAAACTAAATAAGGTGTACAGGTAACACATTTTTTATGTTCAAATTTCTTTCATAACCACTTGATTACTGAGCCTGTTTTTCAGATTCAGTGTTTACGAGACTAAAACAGTTTTTTTTGCTAGAATATTACTTAAAACCCCCAAACTATATATATATATATATATATATATATATATATATATATATATATATATATATATATATATTTTTTTTTTTTTAACACCCCAGAGAATAAAATGGCAGTCATTGCAATACTTTTTGTCACACCGTATTTGCGCAGCGGTCTTACAAGCGCACTTTTTTTGAAAAAAAAAAACACTTTTTTGAATTAAAAAATAAGACAACAATAAATTTTTCCCAATTTTTTATATATTGTGAAAGATAATGTTACGCCGAGTAAAATGATACCCAACATGTCATGCTTAAAAATTGCGCCCGCTCGTGGCATGGCGTCAAACTTTCACCCTTAAAAATCTCGATAGGCGACGTTTAAAAAATTCTACAGGTTGCATTTTTTGAGCTACAGAGTAGGCCTAGGGCTATAATTATTGCTCTCGCTCTAACGATCGCGGCGATACCTCACTTGTGTGATTTGAACACCGTTTTCATATATGCGGGCGCTACTCGCGTGTGCGTTCGCTTCTGCGCGCGAGCTCGTCGGGACGGGTCGCTTTAAAAAATTGTTTTTTTTGTTTTCTTATTTATTTTTATTTTATTACTTTTTACACTGAAAAAATAAATAAATAAATTTGATCACTTTTATTCCTATTATAAGGAATGTAAACATCCCTTGTAATAGAAAAAAGCATGACAGGTCCTCTTAAATATGAGATCTGGGGTCAAAAAGACCTCAGATCTCATATTTAGACTAAAATGCAAGAAAAAAAAAAAAATTTGGAAATGTAATTTTTTCAAATGACAAAAAAAAAAAAAAAAAATGTTGCTTTAAGACGCTGGGCGGGACTGATGTTTTGACGTCACTTCCGCCCAGCAGAGCTATAGGGACGGGTGAAGGAGATTTTTCCTTCACTCGTAACCCCGCTTAGCTGCCGAACGGTCCCGATCTCCTCCGCCGCTACCGACGGCTCCGGTAAGCGGCGGAGGGCGCGGGACAGCGGCGGGAGGGGGGGCCCCTCTCCCGCCACCGATAACGGCGATCTCGCGGCGAATCCGCCGCGGAGACCGCCGTTATCGTGTACAGGACCGTCGGCACTAAAGATGGATACCTCAGTTGTGGCAGCAGCTGCTGCCGTTACTGAGATATCCATCTTTAAAAACAGGACGTCTTTTGACTATGGGCTGGAAACCAAGTGGATAAAAGATGAAGGATTTGAAGGCTTGGAACACAAAAGAAAATACCTTATGGCTCCATGCACACAGAAGCGAAAAAAAGCTATAAAAAAAAAAAAAAAAAAAAAAAAACACGCCAGTAGCTTTGCAGGGAGCCTTTCCATGTTTTTTTTGCGTTTTTGCAATAGCGTTTTTTAGCTTTTTTTTTTTCAATGGTTAGAAAAACGCTAAAAAGCGCTGGCGCCAGCGTTTGAGCATTTTTCGACATTTCGCTTTTTTTGCGTTTTGACCTATTGGTTTTGAGTTCAGGAATTTGTGTCGGCCAGTCAAGTTTCTCCACCCCAAAACATGCTGCCATGTCTTTATGGACCTTGCTTTGAGCACTGGTCCAGATCATTTGGTGGAGGAGGGATTATGGTGTTGGGGTTGTTTTTCAGGCGTTGGGTTTGGCCCCTTAGTTCCAGTGAAGGGAACTCTTAAGGTGTCGGCATACCAAGACATTTTGGGCAATTTCATGCTCATAAATTTGTAGGAACAGCTTGGGGATGGTCCCTTCCTGTTCCAACATGACTGCGCACCAGTGCACAAAGCAAAGTCCATAAAGACATGGAAACGCAAGTTTGGAGTGGAGGAACTTGACAGGCCAGCACAGATTCCTAACTCAACCCGATAGAACACCTTTGGGATGAATTAGCGTGGAGACTGCAAATCAGGCCTTCTTGTCCAACATGCCTGACCTCACAAATGCGCTTCTAGAAGAATGGTCACACATTCCCATAGACACACTCCTAAACCTTGTGGACAGCCTTCCCAGATGAGTTGTTATAGCTGCAAAGGATGGGCCAACTCAATATTGAACCCTACGGACTAAGACTGGGATGCCATTAAAAGTTCATATGCATGTTAAGGCAGGTGTCCCAATACTTTTGGTAATATAGTGTATAGCTAAAACTTTAGAAGGACTTAAAATAGATTCCCTTAAAAGTCACATTTATTGCGTAGATAAGAGCCCCATATATTCTCCTATTGGAGAATGGTCATCACTCAGTGGTTGTCTGAGAAGATGTTCGATCTCTTGGGTATGGATGTACAATCTCAGCTCTTTATTCCTGACTTTATTGTATTTCCCTGTCTTTGTATGCACAGTGCACTGCAGGGTCAGGACGACAGGTGATTAATTAACATTTAGCTCTTAACTTCTAGTAATTAAGTATAAAGTCTTGAGTTTCCAAAGGACGTATTTCAAGGTATAAATGGGCACTCCAGATCTGCCGTTTGTTGTTTAATGCACTTTACATCGTCTTCAACAAATGATGAATATTGAGAAACACAGACAAAGATCTGGGCTATCTAGAAGTTCCTAGTCACACATTTGTTATTAAGCTCCTGATTAAAAGATTAACTTTGTCTCCATCTTCAATGTAGCTGTTGCACCATTCCATAAGTAAGTACGTAACAGGAGTTATATATCAAAGGGAAAATGGAAATGTAAATGTAAATGTAATGTTGGATCGAGCAGTGTCGTGTATATTGCTTAGAACACCTTCCTTGCAAAGCAGGGCTCTGTGTGTCCATTCACACACAGAGCTGTGGCTGGGCCCCGCCCTTCCATCTGCCGATTGGGTCACTGTCTGTGACTGACAGCAGTGGAAGCCAATGACTCAAGGTTACTGTGGACATCGCTGGATCGAGAGGGGGCTTGGGTAAGTATTAGGGGGTGCTGCGGGGGTGGGGTCTGCTGCAAACAGAAGATTTTTATCTTCATGCATAGAGACCCTGCAAATGTCCTCATTAGAGCCCTACAGGTGCAGCAGCTGGTTGAGAATTAAGAAACCACTTCCATTAGACTCACTTCTGCACATGGACAGACACACACACACACACACACACACACACACACACACGCACACACACACACACACACACACACGGATTTCTTCAAAATAACAAAAGGTAGGAATCTGCAGATTTGTTAAAATTCTTGTAATGTACATAGATCACCCTCATCTCCCGAGTGATAGTCAGATCCACTTATCATCAACTATTTGCAGGCAGCGCAGGTTCAAGGGGCAGCTGCTTTGGGCCTCAAACCAATGACTGAGCCTGGGGCAGCTGTCCCTTTTGCCCTGCATTAAAGACAGCCCTGACCATAAGTCTAGTATCGCTTCTCACCCCGGTTGGCCAAAATACTTATCTCCAGAGATCCTTCAAAAACAACAGTGAGATGTTATGAAAAGACTTCAAGGCCAAAATAAAAAATAAAAAAAATGAAAAAAATAAAGTTTCCATGATTTCTCTACCTTTGTATGACGTTTAGAATATTAACAACGTCTCCGGTGAAATATTGGATTTTCAATACTTGCATAGCAGGATGCCGGTGAGGAAGACAAAACAGGTGGGCCTTAATGGACAATAGATAGAAAATGAAAGCAGACAGGGTGGTAATGGTGAACACATAACACAGGTAATGAGAAGGGACGATAAGGTTAAGCAGGCATATGTGGAAGAATGAATGCTGACAAAGAAATAAACACCATGGAGAAGCCCTAAAACAAGACAATTTATAGGACAAATTGGTCTGTTAGTTTATGTCTTTCAAATTGTTCTTACATTTTATTAGACATACCTGTACAAAAATATTTTGATTATTTATTTGTTCTTTTCGGAAAAAAATTGCATGGTTAAAAGGGGTTTGTTTTTTATTTTTTTAAAAAGGTTCCTTTAGCTAGTGCATTCACTTACTTTTTCCTTTTTCCTTCTAAATGTTTTTTTTTCTTTGTCTGAATTTCTCACTTCCTGTTCCTCCTCAGTAAGCTTGCCCTCATCATCCATGGGGGTTAGCCAGCCAGAACAGCTTACTGAGGAGGAACAGGAAGTGAGAAATTCAGACAAAGAAAAAAAAAACATTTAGAAGGGAAATGGAAGGAAAAGGTAAGTGAACCAACAATGCACTAGCTAAAAAGGAACCTATTTAGAAAATAAAAAACGAACCTTTAAAGTTTCAATCTTAAAGGGGTTGTAAAGAAGAACTATAGGCAAACCCCCCCCCCCCCATTTTGGATAGTGAGGGTCATAACCTCTGTCAGTTTATTTTTTGCCATCTGTGTCCCATTGGAGATATTCACCTTCACTTCCTGTCCCATATCCAAACAGGAAGTGAGAGGAAATCCCTGAAAATTAAGAGAAACCATTGGGGACCCCCAGGTCACCAAAACTAGTGACCCAATTGGATGATTTCCCTTCTATTACTTTTCTGGGGACAACCCACTTGACTTTACCTTCACTTGACAGGACAATAGAGAGGGCAAATCTCCCTAAGGGCTTTTTCACACGGGCGGACCGTATGCCCGCTTTTTCATCCATCCACGTACGGATGAAAAAGGGACATACATTGGTCCCTATGAGATCGCGTATGTCAGTGAATGGACATCCGCTGACACCCGATCTCGCCCGGTGCCGCAATTCTCCGATTCTGCAGATGGAGGAAAACCCAATTTTCCCATCCGTCTGCGGATCGGATTGGGTGAACACGGACAGACGGCCCATGTTCATCCGATCCCCCCCACAGAGGAGAGCAGAGAAAAGACAGGGCGGGCCCTGCACAGTGTGTCACCCGCCGGCTCAGCGGAGCGATCCCTGCTAAGCAAGAGGAGGTTCACGGTGCGGATCTACACTGATCCGCCCCCTGTGAAAGAGCCCTAAAGGAGGGCACAGACAGAAATAAGAATTGACAATTGACAGGCAAACCCTGATAAAGGGGAATTGTGTGGCGCCCGAAATGGTGCTTGTAACCAGTTGAACGCTTATGCCACATACAGATGATCGGACATTCCGACAACAAAACCATGGATTTTTTTCCCCGATGGTCGTTGGCTCAAACTTGTCTTGCATACACATGGTCACACAAATGTTGTCGGAAATTCCGAATTTAAAAAATGCGGTGAAGTACAAGACATACAACGACCCAAGATCAATGAAGTTCAATAGCCAGTGCGGCTCTTTTGCTTGATTCCAAGCATGCGTGGAATTTTGTGCGTTGGAATTGCGTACACACAATCGGAATTGCAGACAACAAAACGTGTTGTCGTGAAAATGTGAGAACCAGTTCTCAGAAATTCCGACAGCAAATGTCCAATGGAGCCTACACACGGTCGGAATTTCCGACAACAAGCTCCCATCGAACATTTGTTGTTGGAAATTCCGATCGTGTGTACATGGCATAAGGACTTAGGACTCCAAAGGATTTTTCATTTGGTGCTTTCTTTGACCAATTGCATTCAGATAAAGGTGAATATCCTCTCCTAGGGGGTCCCTGTCTATATGGTGAGCCGAATAGAGGCCAAATGGGTCAAGTAATGTGTTCAGCACCCTTCTACCATTACCGCTTGGACCAATTTATATACATTATGGGGCAGATCCACATAGATCTGCGCCGGGCGCAGCGTATGTCAGATCCGCTACGCCGCTGTAACTTACCTAGGCTTAGTTTGAATCCTCAACGAATTTGCGAATTTGCGTAAGTTACGGCGACGTAGTGTATCTCTCGCGGCGTAAGGGTGTGGAATTCAAATGCGGCGGGTAGGGGGCGTGTTTCATTTAAATGAAGCGCGTCCACGTGCCGAACGAACGGCGCATGCGCCGTCCCGAAAATTTCCCGCCGTGCATTGCGCTAAATGACGTCATTTGTTTTGACGTGAACTTAAATGGCGTCCAGCCCCATTCACGGACGACTTACGCAAACGACGTAAAATTTTTAAAATTAGACGCGGGAACGACGGCCATACTTAACATGGAGTACGCCACCATATAGCAGCTTTAACTATACGCCGGAAAAAGCCGAACGGAAACGACGTAAAATGCGATGGCCGTTCGTACGTTCGTGGATCGTCGGAAATAGCTAATTTGCATACTCGACGCAGATTACGACGGGAACACCACCTAGCGGACGCCGAAAAATTGCATCTAGAGATGCCGTCGTATCCTGTTTTGAGGATTCAAAACAAAGATACGACGTGGGAATTTTGAAATTACGCTGCCGTATCAATAGATACGCCGGCGTAATTTCTTTGTGGATAGAGATATATAATTTATATATATATATATATATATATATATATATATATATATATATATATATATATATATATATATATATATATATATATATATACACACACACACACACACACACACACACACACACACACACACACACACACACACACACACACACACACACATTTTATAGCAGGAAGGTATTAAAATATAAGTTTTGAGTGGACTGAGTTTCACATTTTATAGATTTTTTTTTTTTTTTTTAATGCAGGGAAGTTATATCATATTTCCAGCCGAAGGCTAGTCAGGATTTGTAATGTGTTCTCCCTGTAATGAGGAGTACAGAGCACAGACAAGCGTATTGGCAATCACAGTCCTGTCGGGCAGATTATGTGTCTGTTGCAGAATATAATTACAGGTCTTGGCAGGGGCTTATCCAAGCTCCTCACATTAAATAAAAGAAAAGATCTTCTCACTTAGGTGGCTGAGAGACACAATCGTCCTAATGAATAGCCGGCCGCTGCTGACTGAGAAACTTTGATAAATCAATGCTGAGCGCCGCCGAACAGGTGAGACGGTCTGCAGTCTGGGCATCGCTTCTTAACCCATTCTGGACTCGACAGAAGACATAAGTGATGACAATGAGTGTGGCCAGACACAGGCTGTTTTATTTTTTATTTAAATTTAAAAAAGGTAAAAAAAAATCCCTAAATAGCTTCCTTTACCTTAGTGCAGTCCTCCTTCACTTGCCTCATCCTTCCATTTTGCTTTTAAATGTCCTTATTTCCTCTGAGAAATCCTCACTTCCTGTTCTTCTGTCTGTAACTCCACACAGTAATGCAAGGCTTTCTCCCTGGTGTGGAGTGTCGCGCTTGCCCCCTCCCTTGGACTACCGGAGAGTCAGGACACCCACCAACACACAGCTCCTTTCTCTATATGCAACGTAGAGAGCGTCTTGACTCTCCTGTAGTCCAAGGGAGGGGGCAAGCACGGCACTCCACACCAGGGAGAAAGCCACGCATTACTGTGTGGAGTTACAGACAGAAGAACAGGAAGTGAGGAATTCTCAGAAGAAATAAGGACATTTAAAAGCAAAATGGAAGGATGAGGTAAGTGAAGGAGGACTGCACTAAGGTAAAGGAAGCTATTTAGGAAAAAAATAAAATAAAATTGTACCCCTTTAATATAAACCTGAACAATGAACTCTTATTTGCTCCCTTGTGGTTTCTTAGATATACTGTATAACACTTTAAGTGGTATCTCAAAAAAGTGTGTACACCCCTCACATTTTTTGTAAATATTTTATTCGATCTTTTCATGTGACAACACTGAAGAAATGACACTTTGCTACAATGTAAAGTAGTGAGTGTACAGCTTGTATAATGCCGCGTACACACGGTTGGAATTTCCGACAACAAATGTTCGATGTGAGCTTTTGGTCAGATATTCTGACCGTGTGTACGCTCCATGGAACATTTGCTGTCAGAATTTCCGTCAACAAATGTTTGAGAGCTGGTTCTCAATTTTTCCGACAGCAAAAGTTCTTGTCGGAAATTCTGATCATCTGTATGCAATTCCGAAGCACAAAAATCCTACGCATGCTCGGAATCATTGAACTTTCCATTTTTCCTTGGCTTCGTTATGCACATTAATACAAATTTTTACCTAGGGGTGCCCAAACTTTCGATCCCCACTGTACGTGCTAGCAGAGAATGGGCTTTGTTGCCCTTATCGTAGTAAAGTTGTTTGAGTCTGAGGGGTGCCTTGTCCACCTGGCCTAAGGCCAAATCCCAGAGCGTCGTCCGCAAGCAAACAATTCGCTTCAAGAAGGGAAGCGATGGCGAGGCTTGTAGCCGAAGCTCTAGGGCCCTGAGGTCTCTCTCAGCTTGCAGTTTGGACGCTTTTGCGTCTTTCTTCATGGCCGAAGAAATTGCCATGCAGCGTCCCCTAAGGACAGCTTTGTGGGCCTCCCAAAGAGTAGAGGGGGAGACCTCCGGGGTGTCGTTTTTAAGAAAATATTGTTGCAGCGTGGTTTCTAGTTGCACCTTGGAGGGGCTCTACTGGAGGAGAACATTGTTTAGTTGCCAGTGGCAAGGCTTACGATTGGGGGTACCTATATCAAGGGTCATGACTATAGGGGCGTAGTCGGACCATGAAATCGGGAGAATCCGGGTATCTCCAGGGGCGCGGAGGGTGGCATTATTAAGGAAGAAATAATCTATGCGGGAGTGCATGCGGTGAGGGGCGGAGTAGAACGTATACTACCTATCCCCGGGATGAAGGGCCCACCAGACGTCAAACAGTGCATGGCCTCTGGTGAGATGGCAAAACAGCTGCGAGTCCCTAGCAGCCCGGGTTTGCCGATCTGTGGGTTTCAGTACATGGCGGTCCAACACCACCGACTGGGAGAGATTGAAGCCCCTTACCAACAACCAAGCACTCACTGGGCGTCCGAAATAAACGCGAGAAAACTCTAGTAAGGAAGTGGATCTGGTGTGTGTTGGGGCATAGAAGGTACACAGAGTGACGGCCTGCACTTGCCAGTGACCTCGTAAGATAATGTAGTGTCCCTGCGGGTCGAGAAGTGACTCTGAACATGTAAAGGGGGATCCCCGTTTGAAAGGATGGCTACACCTGCCCGCTTACAGGGATTAAATGCTTGATATACCTGAGGGTATTGCCTAGATGCGAAGGAGTTACCCTTATTAAAGTGTGTTTCCTGGATCAAGATAACGTCTGCCCCAGAATGCCTGAACTCCCTCAGCGCAAGATGTCTCTTTTTATTCGAATTTAGGCTGTGAACATTAAGTGATAAGAACTTAGCCATGGTCATGGGTATATGCAAACAGAAAAATACTCATCTGAGCCATCTGCAGAGGCACATATCTGTTGCAAAGGCGTGTTCGGTTGGCATTCAGAATGCATGCACATCCATCGAAGAATGTGTTGGGGTGCCATTTAGAATGAATGGCATCAAATTGTACCAACATATCTAACATTATCTTGTTGTGATAATTGTTTGTGCAGTACCACGATGCAGCGTGCAAAGGAACCCTCAACCTCCATGCAGACAGTGTCCTTGGAGGAAATTGGATCCATTAATTGACACTAATTGGGGAGCCCAGAGAGCGCATATTCTTATCATTCCTCTACTAACAAAACAACATCCGCCGTATTCCAGAAGTAAATATTCAGTTATTACCGCAGAAAAAAAAATGCTAATTATGTCTGACAAAGAAAAATGTGAACGTTTTACTTTTTTTTTCTGCCACGCAAGGCAAAAGTTGTATTTCTCTCTCTTCCAGCGTATGCCCCCTCTTGTAAGTGCCATTGAAATGTAATTAAAGAAAACCCTCAGGGGGGGATTCCGCCAAACAACAATTGCACGTTATCAAGTGCGAAAGAGAGATATGGAAATAAGGAAAAACGAAGAAAGCGTGGCGGCAGACGGGGACCCGGGACTCATCTGCAAATGTTTATTCAGAATGAAGAAGCTACAAAGCAAAGGTAAGAGCAGGGGAATTCAATTACCTCGGCTGTGATCGGAATCCGCGATAGAGACGATGGCAGGTGGCGGGAGCCTTCCGTAGAGTCGGGGGGCCTCCGGTTCTCTATATCTAAGGAGCCGACAAGATCAGTGAATTTATCAGCTACGCGCTTGTCACTTGTCATTTGTCTGGAAACAGAGTGTCACTTTTTAAATGTCTGGCAGCGCTAACACTCAGGGGGGTCCGAGTAGGAGCAGGGGGGCTCAAGAAGGAGCTTTATTGTTATACAGACTAAACTTTTGTCCTTGTTCAATCAAAAAATTAAAATGCAAAACAAGAACCACTAGCAAGTGATAATAGTAATAATAATAAAATTAATAGCACCAGAAGTTTTATACGGATCTCACTGTATCTATTATTTTCCTTTTGTATTTGTTGCAAATTGTTGTATAAAATTATGTTCAAAAGGTTCTGCCTGCCCAGATATATACAGTGCTTTTTATGTTCAATCAAATTTTATTGAAAAATTCGAAATTTTAAATACAAAATATCAAGACATCAGACATAAGCCCTGACAATCTGGGGGAATGTACAAAAAAACAACAAAAAAACAATAAAAAACACATTACAACAATATTACATATTAGGGGCATTTCCAAAGAGCGAATAAAGGTGGTACCAAAGATAAGTGGTAAAGTGGAACTTCAGTATGTTTTTTCATCTTTCCATCTATTAAATCTTCTGCCCTTGTTGTTTTAACTTTGGATAGTAAAACATTTTTTTTCTGCCAGTAAGTACCTTATACAGCCCACTTCCTGTTTCTTGTCTGGTCATTAGCCCAGGCTATTACATCATGTACAGCTCGCTCTCTCACTCTCAAGAGAGTTTACCAGGAAGGGAGGGGGGATGAGTCATAAGAGGGCCAGTGAGAGCTGCAGCGCTGGAGGAAGTGAACAGGCAGCAGCATCAAGCTGCCCACAGTTAAAATGGCTGCAGCCTTACTCAGTGGAGGGAGATTTCTGCAGCATATTTGGCAAGTACAGAATCACAGTGTATATATAAAATAATACGCAAACTGGTTGGAGGGAGGCTTCAGAATAGCAAAGATGTTTTTATTACAGATTATGCAGTTCCTTGTTAAAGGGGTGGTTCCCCTAAAAATAAACTTTTGACATTGCATTTGCTATAATAATTACAGTTAGAATCGGCTGGTTTTATGTAAAAAATACCTCCGTACGTAGCGTTTGGTATATTCGTTCCCACCGCCACTTCCGGGTACGATGCTGGCGGTGGGCGTTCCTTATTGATGGACAGGCATCCGACCGACGCATCCATCGCGTCACGAGATGCCGAAAGAAGCCGAACGTCGGTGCGCATGCGCCGTATAGAGCCGCACCGACGTTCGGCTTCTTTCAGCATCTCGTGACGCGATGGATGCGTCGGTCGGATGCCTGTCCATCAATTAGGAACGCCCACCGCCAGCATCGTACCCGGAAGTGGCGGTGGGAACGAATATACCAAACACTACGTACGGAGGTATTTTTTACATAAAACCAGCCGATTCTAACTGTAATTATTATAGCAAATGCAATGTCAAAAGTTTATTTTTAGGGGAACCACCGCTTTAAACAGATACACAATGGGATTGATTTAATAAACCTGCAGAGTGCAAAATCTGGTGCAGCCAGGGCCGACATCAGGGGGGTACAGGCAGTACACCTGTAAGGTGCCCGGATGGCAACCCCCCTTTTTTTTTTATAATTATAATATATACATACATATATATATATATATATATATATATATATATATATATATATATATATATATATATATATATATATACATACATACACACACACACACACACACATACATATATATATATATATATATATATATATATATATATTTTATATAATCAATATTATTAAAGGGCCCAGAGGTCCCCAGGGCCCTCGGATGGCAACCCCCCTTTTTTATATATATATATATATATATATATATATATATATATATATATATATATATATATATATATATATATATATATATATATATATATATATCTCTCTATCTATCAAGGTTTAGAGGTCCCCATGTGGCAAACCCCCTTTTTTTAATATATATATATATATATATATATATATATATATATATATATATATATATATATAAACATTTTTTATTAAAGGGCCCAGAGGGCCCCAGATGGCAACCCCCCCTTTTTAAAAATAAATATATATATATTTTTTATTTCTTTTTATTAAAGGGCCCAGAGGTCTCCAGGGCCACAGATGGCAACCCCCCCCCCCCTTTTTAAAAATAAATATATATATTTTTTTCTTTTTTTTCTTTTTATTAAAGGGCCCAGAGCCACAGATGGCAACCCCCCTTTTTAAAAATAAAAAAAATATATATATATATATATATATATATATATATATATATATATATATATATATATATATATATATACACATTTTTTTCCTTTTTTCTTTTTATTAAAGGGCCCAGAGGTCCCCAGATGGCTACCCCCCGGTTCTCTGCTCCAGGAGGGCCCATGCCTTAAGCTGTGTCAAAGGCCCCATAATTCCTGATGGCGGCCCTGGGTGCAGCTCTGTATAAAAACCAATAAGCTTCCAGGTTTGTTTGTCAAAGCTTATTTGAACAAGCTGAATTTAGAAGCCAATTGGCTACCATGCAGAACTGCACTCTCTAGCTTTAGTAAATAAACCTCATAGAGTAGACCATTGTTGGAGAGCAATTTGTGTGAGCATGACCAAAAGTAATAGACACAGTAAATAAACAAATGCCAGAACCTCATATCTCTATCCCTGATAAACATCAAAGTAAGATGTAATGGTATCAAACTAGCCAAAGCCCCGCATGTACAAAAAAAAAAAAGAAGGGGGGGGGGGGTAGGCTGGATTCACACCTATGCAGTTTTAGTGCTTTTTGCATTTTGTGTTCCATAGGAAACCATGTTAACCGCTTCCCGACCGCCGCATGTAGATATAAGTCGGCAGAATGGCCAGTACAGGCACATTGGCGTACCTGTACGTCCCTGCCTTTCCGCGGGTGGGGGGGTCCGATCGGGACCCCCCCCCCCCCGCTACATGCGGCGGTCGGGTTCCCTCGAGGAGCGATCCGTGACGACGGCGCGGCTATTCGTTTATAGCCGCTCCGTCACGATCACTCCCCGGAGCTGAAGAACGGGGAGAGCCGTATGTAAACATGGCTTCCCCGTGCTTCACTGTGGCGGTGTATCGATCGAGTCATCCCTTTTATAGGGAGACACGACCGATGACGTCATTCCTACAGCCACACCCCCCTACAGTTGTAAACACACACTAGGTGGACACTAACTCCTACAGCGCCACCTGTGGTTAACTCCCAAACTGCAACTGTCATTTTCACAATAAACAATGCAATTTAAATGCATTTTTTGCTGTGAAAATGACAATTGTCCCAAAAATGTGTAAAAATTGTCCGCCATAATGTCGCAGTCACGAAAAAAAACGCTGATCGCCGCCATTAGTAGTAAAAAAAAAAAAAAAAAAATAATAATAAAAATGCAATAAAACTATCCCCTATTTTGTAAACGCTTTAAATTTTGCGCAAACCAACCGATAAACGATTATTGCGATTTTTTTTACCAAAAATAGGTAGAAGAATACGTATCGGCCTAAACTGAGGAAAAAAAATGTTTTATATATGTTTTTGGGGGATATTTATTATAGCAAAAAGTAAAAAATATTGAATTTTTTTCAAAATTGTCGCTCTATTTTTGTTTATAGCGCAAAAAATAAAAACCGCAGAGGTGATCAAATACCACCAAAAGAAAGCTCTATTTGTGGGGGGGAAAAAGGACGCCAATTTTGTTTGGGAGCCATGTCGCACGACCGCGCAATTGTCTGTTAAAGCGACGCAGTGCCGAATTGTAAAAACCCCTTGGGTCATTTAGCAGCATATTGGTCCGGTCCTTAAGTGGTTAAATGGACTGTAGTGAAAAACTGCAAAATGGAAAAAGCACTAAAACTGCATAGGTGTGAATCCAGTTTTAGGGTGTACGAGAGAAAAGGTGAAAAAAAAGGGGGGGGGGGGAAGGAAAAGGAGAGGAGAGGGGGAAGAAAACTAGGCAAGAAAGGAAAAAAGCATAGTCCAAGGAGGAATCCATTAGAGCAGTGGTCAGGACCCACTAACAGGACAGGTTTTATGTATTACCTTGGGGGAGATGCAGACTAGAATACTGCAATCACTGAGCTTTCTCTGAATGTGCTGCAACCAGTCCCTCCATACTTTTCCATACAGTAGACATGTTGGTGTGGTGTCTCTTCCCAGTAATGATGTGGCTGTCTCTCTGAGGCACAGGTGTGTTATCTCCCCTTAGTTCCTGTTAGTAATGAACTCACCTGTACAGCCCGGAGGAAACACACTGCTCATGGATCCTGCTGGCTGCAGCTCTTCATCCAGGGACTGGAAATCATATAGAACTCTTTGGACTTGGTCACATATGCGGCAAGATGGCGGAAAAAGTACCTGCGATTTTTACCATCCCCCGACCACTCACCTAGACAAGGGTAAGTACCACTTAGCGCTGTACACACACTGCTGCTGCGATGCTTTGTGCTGTTGCATTCTACAGGTGGTGATGGAGAAGTCACTACATGGGGCCCATTCAAATGCAGCGAATAGAGCCACGCCGCGTACACAGCTGCCCTTGCAGCGTAATAGTTTGACCTTTTCAGGGTTAACACAGACAGGGAGGAGGCTAGCCGATGGTCAAACGCTCTCTGAAAAGCGATTAACTGCAGATCACTTTTCAGAGGGGAGTCCTGTCGCACATCTGAACAGGCCCCCGATGATTCTTCAGAGCTATAGCTTTTGGGGATAAGGGAAAGAGTCAGTCTGAACGAGTCACAACGTTTTTTCAACACGTTCTCCATTCCTCTCGGGCTTCATTATTACCTGAGCAGAGCACATTTCTAGGGATTTGCCAGTATTTTTAGTGTATTTTCATGCATTTTATACACGTTTGTCATGTGCTTTATTGGCTTCAGGCGTTTTTCTCTTGCCCTGTTTACAATCATCTGTGACATCTGCTGTTGTCATCTTCCATGTACTTCTTAGCTTTCTTGTGTGTTGTTGTAGAGAAATGCTTAAAAACATGCGTGTAAACGCTTGTGTCGGGTGTATTTGAGCGCACCTATTGAACTCTGTGGTCCAGATCTACATAGCGAGTAAGCCGGCGTATCTACTGATACGCCGGCGTACTTTCAAATTACCCGCGTCGTATCTTTAGTTTGAATCCTCAAACCAAGATACGATGGCTTCTGGGTTCGATCCGACGGCTTCGTACGCCTTTGGATCGTAGGTCCAATACTTCGGTGCCCGCTGGGTGGAGTTTGCGTCTTTTTCCGCGTCTGGTATGCAAATTAGCTTTTTCCGACGATCCACGAACGTACGCGCGGCCGTCGCATTCTCTTACGTCGTCTGTGGTCGGCTTTTTCCGGCGTATAGTTAAAGCTGCTATTTTGCGGCGTATAGATAGACTTGCCATGTTAAAGTATGGCCGTCGTTCCCGCGTCGAAATCTGAATTATTATTTTTTTTTTGCGTAAGTCGTCCGTGAATAGGGATGGACGTAAGTCGCATCTAAGTTAAAAAAATGACGTTGTTGCGACGTCATTTCGCGCAAAGCACGGCGGGAAATTTGGAAACGGAGCATGCGCAGTTCAATCGGCACGGGGACGCGCTTCATTTAAATGAATCACGCCCCCTACCCGCCAATTTGAATTCCGCCGCCAGAAATGCACTACGCCGCCGTAACTTACGGCGCAAAATCTTCCTGGATTTGACTTAAAGCCAGGTAAGATACGGCGGCGTAGCGTATCTCTGATACGCGGCGCCTATCCAATTTAATGTGGATCTGGCCCTGTGGGGCTAAATACACACGGGTCTGCTCAGACAGAGGCTGGAGTGTGCAGGAGCCTAGCATTGCACCTGCAATCTGCCGATCACGGGTGCAATACTTTGCAGGCTCCTGTTTAGAAAATTATCAATGCACGTTTTCTTAACTGTATTTATTTAATGTAAAGGCGAACTTAGCCTTTAATGGCATGCGCAGAGTTGTCTGTTATCACCATCCTGAGACCCATTTTGAGAAATGACATACAGTGATCGTTGGTTTGAATATAGATGGAAAGTGACTGCAAGGAGGCTGGAGGAGATCAGCAGCACTCTGATGCAAGAAAGGATGAAAAAAAAAATGGTATTTTGTTAACAAACAAAAAAATAAATCATGACGGTTGTTTATAATACGCTGTGTTTTAGCAAACTAAATTTAAGCCACTTATCCTGAGGGATTTTCTTATAATGTGTAGGCCCCAGTCCGCAATGCTGGCACAGAGAAGCGGCTGCAGTTTTATTGTGTCTGCTGCAACTCCTTGTTTTATGTCTGCAGAGAATATACATTCAAATACTTCTGTGCTGAGGACTCTGTGTGTGACCAGCAAAAGAGATTATTCAAACACAGCTGTAAGAGGAGACTGCTGCTGTGTATAGCCAGGGTGGAGCCCACCATCTACCCAATAGGAATGTGCAGGAGAAGAGGATTGTGGGAGGTGTAGTTTTTACAGACTGAGCGGGCATGTTGGGCAGAAAGGAGAAAACTGCAGGTGCCAGGAGGCACTGGGTTGCAGTGTTGAGTTGGTTTCCTGTCGCTTCTCCCAGGCTGAGGAAGAAGTGTGGAGATTGTTGAGGGGACTGGGTGCAGATCAAGCTGCTAACAGCCTGCTCACTGCCTCACCTGAGAGGGAGAGAGGGAGAGAGGGGCAGTGGCAGACATTCGGGGACACAGCCTGATCAAAGGGAAGGGCGTTGGACACTGACCAGCTGTGTTGGCAACAGTACATAGAGGGAGACCACCTGCTGACACAGGAGTTGGTGAGAGGCCACTGGCCACAGCCACAATACACTTTGACCAAAGAGGGACTGGGCAGTCTGCGAGTATCAGTGCCTAGGGAACAGAGCCTGTGCCATTATCAATGCCTAGGGAACAGAGCCTGTGCCATTATCAGTGCCTAGGGAACAGAGCCTGTGCCATTATCAGTGCCTAGGGAACAGAGCCTGTGCCATTATCAGTGCCTAGGGAACAGAGCATGTGCCATTATCAGTGCCTAGGGAACAGAGCCTGTGCCATCATCAGTGCCTAGGGAACAGAGCCTGTGCCATTATCAGTGCCTAGGGAACAGAGCCTGTGCCATTATCAGTGCCTAGAGAACAGAGCCTGTGCCATTATCAGTGCCTAGGGAACAGAGCATGTGCCATTATCAGTGCCTAGGGAACAGAGCCTGTGCCATCATCAGTGCCTAGGGAACAGAGCCTGTGCCATTATCAGTGCCTAGAGAACAGAGCCTGTGCCATTATCAGTGCCTAGGGAACAGAGCCTGTGCCATTATCAGTGCCTAGGGAACAGAGCCTGTGCCATTATCAGTGCCTAGGGAACAGAGCCTGTGCCATTATCAGTGCCTAGGGAACAGAGCCTGTGCCATTATCAGTGCCTAGGGAACAGAGCATGTGCCATTATCAGTGCCTAGGGAACAGAGCATGTGCCATTATCAGTGCCTAGGGAACAGAACCTGTGCCATCATCAGTGCCTAGGGAACAGAGCCTGTGCCATCATCAGTGCCTAGGGAACAGAGCCTGTGCCATCATCAGTGCCTAGGGAACAGAGCCTGTGCCATCATCAGTGCCTAGGGAACAGAGCCTGTGCCATCATCAGTGCCTAGGGAACAGAGCCTGTGCCATCATCAGTGCCTAGGGAACAGAGCCTGTGCCATTATCAGTGCCTAGGGAACAGAGCATGTGCCATTATCAGTGCCTAGGGAACAGAGCATGTGCCATTATCAGTGCCTAGGGAACAGAGCCTGTGCCATTATCAGTGCCTAGAGAACAGAGCCTGTGCCATTATCAGTGCCTAGGGAACAGAGCCTGTGCCATTATCAGTGCCTAGGGAACAGAGCATGTGCCATTATCAGTGCCTAGAGAACAGAACCTGTGCCATTATCAGTGCCTTATCGGACCAAAACCATTATTGCTTAAAGGGACATTATCCTGAATGATGCAACATAAGGCCCCTTTCACACTGGGGCGTTTTTCGAGCGTTATTCGAGCAAAGCCTCATCTGCAATCCCAATGTGCTGGTAAAGCACCGCTGAGACCCCAACGTTTTTGGCGTGCCTCAGTGTGAAAGGGTAAGGTGTTTTTACAGCGCTTTCAATTCATTTCAATGGAGAGGGGCGTTTTTAGAGCGTTTTTTTTTCAGCGCCCAAAAGCTGCTCCAAAGATGCTGCTTGCAGGACTTCTCTCAACGCCCCGCCAGTGCAACGCCTCAGTGTGAAAGGGTAAGGTGTTTTTACAGCGCTTTCAATTCATTTCAATGAAGAGGGGCGTTTTTGGAGCGTTTTTTTCAGTGCCCAAAAGTTGCTCCAAAGATGCTGCTTGCAGGACTCAGTGTGAAAGGGTCCATTGAGATGCATGGAGAGCGTTTTATGAGTGTTTTAATAGCGCTATTTTTAACGCTAAAACGGTGTAAAAACGCTTCAGTATGAAAGGGGTCTAAGAGTTGGACCCCAACGAGCTGACTAGCAAAAAGAGATTGTGTATTACAGTTTGCTGAACTGTTATAATGGTGTAACTTTTTTGTTGTTGTTAAGATTGTCGCAGTGTAGAGTTTAGGAAAGGTTGCTATATACACCAATAGTTTGTTTCAAAGTACAATCCTTGCTACTGTTAAGCTATTTACAATTAATTTCTTGCTGTAACTGTTTGCTGTATTGTTACTTTTTGTTTTATATATTTTTGCTACTGCATATACATCTGCAGTAAATATTTTTCACCCATCCAGGGACTGAATACATCAGCGGCACCTTTGGGGTAAGTGCTACTTATAGATTCCACAGGACATACTCGGATATTTGACTGCATTTGTTAGGGTCAATCTACTTATCAGTGCCTGTGCGGCGGCTTCTCCATCGCTGACTTCTCCCTGCTCATTGCTTGTTTATCAGCAGAGATTTATGTAAAAAAACTTCCGTTGTGGTGAGCGGAATGTGATGACATTGTCACTTTGATTGCCCCATTTTCCTTTCTTAGGTTCCACTGATGCCTCTCCATTTGTATGGGAAGTGTGATACTCATCTGACAGCTGCAATTAAAGTGTGATGTGCAACACACATCATTGCAACCAACACGTTCCCATGTGAATGAAGCCTTGGGTCTCCTTTACATGGACAAAGGCCCATACAGCGTGAAAATGGCGATTGTTTATATGCCTGGCGCCATCCAAGATCTGCATGCAGGCAGCATATGTAAGTGAATACAGGTGAAACTTGGCAGTACGGATGATTCTATACAGTGGCTGCTTCTGTATTACATGTGTTGCCTGTGTGCAGCTCCGTGCAACGCCAGGTAGGTACATAGAAAAACACTGCGTACACATGGGTATAGTTACATGCGATCACATTGCAATGCAGTGCCTTGTCTTTGCAATGGTAAAACGGCAAATTTGATGAAAATGTATAGAGAAGGTTTGGATCCTCTGTCAGTTGTTTTTATTGTGGTTCTTGTTCCTGCTGGGGAAATGGACTGTCTCTGTTTGTCCTGGTGAACATTGTCACTGGAAATTAAAGTGACTAAAAAATAAATATTGAATTGTCTCCAGAACAGGAATTGGGGAGAAATGTTCCAATGGGGGCGCCTGTTCTGGTGACAACTGTCTAATGCAGGGTACACGCTATTTTTTTAATTTTTTTTTCCCCCCATTTAACACAGCAGGCTGAACGCAAAAAAAACAAAAACCTTACAGATCACCATATTCTAACAGGGAGATTCCTCTCCCCCAGCACACGCCATTGGCTACAAGCACTGATCGGGTGCTGGTTTTCCAGCATGCTTGTTTGACAGGAGCTAGTCGTGAGTAAGGATGAGCTCTGGCGTGTTCGCATAGAACACGTGCAGAGCCCGCCAGGAAGTCTGCACGGCGCTGTGCTAATCACAGACAGGGAGACATTGTCCCGATGCTCGGCTGCAGGGATCGTGAAATGTCTCCCTGGCTGTTATTAGCGCAGCGCCATGCACACTTCCTGGCGGGCTCTGCACATGTTCTATACGAACACGCCAGAGCTCATCCTTAGTCGTGAGACCTAGAGAGGCTTTATCTTAAAGGAACACTAAAGGTTTGTTTTTTATTAGATCAATTGATTGCTGTAAGCTAGAGCATTTAAATATCACTTACCTCGTTTTTCCTTTTGACCTCCAAAATACAGTAATCCAGGTTTGAAAATGCCATTTCCTGTCACTCCTCTTCTTGCTTTCCACCAGCATCTGAGCCGTTTTGCATGGTGGAAAGCAGAATGTGCTCACCCCTCCCTATGAATACAGCCCTGCGTAAAGATGCTCTCTTATCCCTCACAGGCATGGAGGCTAAGCCTAATGGGAACTGTAGTTCTCATTAGGCCGTGATGTAGCAAGAATGAATGCGCACCGCAAACCAGGAAGTCAGTGAGAATAACGATTCAGGAGTGACGGAGGTGAATAAAACAGCTCGATTTCAACAGGTATTAAACTAGTTATAATGCAAAACATTACTTTTTACTTTATCAGCTACTGTCAGACTTTAATTTAAGAGGAAAATATTTTTGTCTTTGCAACCCCTTTAACCTCCTTGGCGGTATAATTATGTCAGATTTTTGATGCTGAAAGAAGTACAGTTGTTTTGCATGGAAATTTGGCACATGGAAATTTGGCGCTTTTATATTTTAGGCCTGCAATTCTTAGGAATAACGCACTTAACCGCTTAAGGACCGCCTTCTGCACATTTACGTCGGCAGAATGGCACGGCTGGGCACATGCACGTACAGGTATGTCCTCTGCTAGTGCCCAGCTGTGGGTCGCGGGCACGGTCCGAAGCTCCGGGACCGCGGGACCCACGGACCCGATCGCCGCTGGAGTCCCGCGATCGGTCCCCGGAGCTGAAGAACAGGGAGAGCTGTGTGTAAACACAGCTTCCCCATTCTTCACTGTGGCGCCGTCATCGATCGTGTGTTTCCTTTTATAGGGAGTGCCAAATATTCAAATATTCCTCAAGTGTCAACCCGCTGGCTGGGTCTCTGGCTTGGTACCTGCTGAAGTTTTCCCAATTCTTCACTGTCCCCGGATGGTGAGAATACTTCTCTGATAATTGCTTCAGTTACTCACAGTGGCAGTGGCGGCTGGTGCTCAAAAGTTTTGGGGGGGCGCAAACGTAAAAAAAAAAACGCAGCCTCACTGTGCCATGCCATCAAACGCAGCCACTGTGCCATGCCATCAAACGCAGCCACTGTGCCATGCCATCAAACGCAGCCACTGTGCCATCAATTGTCACCACGGTGCCATGCCATCAAACGCAGCCACTGTGCCATGCCATCAAACGCAGCCACTGTGCCATCAATTGTCACCACTGTGCCATCAATTGTCACCACTGTGCCATGCCATCAAACGCAGCCACTGTGCCATGCCATCAAACACAGCCACTGTGCCCTTTAATTGTCGCCACTGTGCCTATTCATGCCGCTGTGCCAATTGTCCCCACTGTGTCACTGTCCAGACATCAATCCACCTCGGAGCTTTATATTCTAACCTGCTGGGACTTGTAGTTCTCCATCGTCTCCTGGGGCTCAGGTGCATGCAATCCACCATCTTTGTTCAGTTTTTCTCTTTTTTGTTAAACTCTGTCCAATTACATAACGCATATGTGCGTTGGTAAGGACGGTGGGCTTTAATGTCCACACACTGCACATATGGGGACCAAGGTTTCTATGCTGAGAGCACCCAATCACGTGCTCGCATGACTGAGAAGCCCATATAACGCCTAAAGGGTTGGCTCCCGCTAACTGAAAAGGGTTAAACTACAACCTGTAAATGTGAATTTTTCCCAATTTCATGAGCCTTAAAGCGTTGGAAATCAGAAGGAAAAGCATGTTTCTTCTCTCCATTATCTGGTATTTCTTCATAATGAATCTGTTACCAGTTAACAGAGCACAGCTCTCTAGGGACTGCAGACTTCTCATCTCTCTTCCTTACACATTATAATGCAGATAAATTCATCCTATTATACTTCCTTCTCCACATTCCCTCTGTGTCTGCAGATGAGAGTCTATCAATGCTGCTGCTACTATACAAACACTCATGGACCTTATGCTTTCATTCAAGGGCATCGTGGTGGCTTACCATGGAAATTAACTCAAAAAGTAAATATTTGCTATGTTATAGGAGTGTTAAATGTGCTTTTCCATAAAAAAAATCTTTTTGTGTTGAATTCCTTCTGAAACATAGCAGTACATTTCCTGGCATGTGAGGATGCCTAGGCACTTCTGTAACCACATGGCTGTATATCTGTAGTGTGGGATCTAAGGCACTGCTTCCTCTGTCAGTCTCAGATTCGGAGTGAAATTTGGTAATGTCACTACTTTTCTGATAACTGTTCTCCTTGCTGGAGGCTCTCGCATAAGGAAGCAAAGCCCGACCTCTACTAAGATGGCCACCTCCATACAAAGACACAGTGCAGAACTTCAACAAAATTGGGGCTGGCTGAACACAGATCCCGACTCCCTTTTGCATAAATGTAATGAGATGGGTAAAAGATGGCTGCTGTCAGTGGAGGACAGTAGGGGTGCTTTAAATATGCCCCTCCTCAACCACTTGCTTAAAAATAGTGGCCCAGATTCAAGAAGCAATTGCGCCCGTGTAACCATAGGTTACACGGCGCAATTGCTTACTTGCTCCGGTGTAACGAGTGCTCCTGATTCAGGAACCTCGTTACACCGACTGCAGCCTAAAACCTGCGCGGCATAAGGCTCTTATGCCACGCAGATTTTAGGCTGCATTCTTGCGTGGGCCGCTAGGGGGCGCTCCCATTGTGATCAGCGTGTAGTATGCAAATTGCATACTACCACTGATTTACAAACTTGCGCGGGCCCTGCGCAAGCCAGGTACGGAGTTTCCGTACGGCAACTTTAGCGCAAGGCTGCACCTTCTAATAGTAGGGTCAGCCAATGCTAAAGTATAGCCGCCGCTCCCGCGACGTGAAATTTGAATTCCACGTCGTTTGCGTAAGTGATTCGTGAATGGCGCTGGACGCCATTCACGTTCACTTTGAAGCAAATGACGTCCTTGCGACGTCATTTGCCGCAATGCACGTTGGGAAAGTTTCCCGACGGAGCATGCGCTGTACGCTCGGCGCGGGAGCGTGCCTAATTTAAATGATTCCCGCCCCCGGCGGGATCATTTACATTGCGCGCGCTTACGCCGGGCAATTTTGCCGGCGCACCCTCGCAATTTACGGAGCTACTGCTCCGTGAATCGAGGGCAGCGCAAAATATTTGCGGGGGCGCAGGGCAAAATTGTTGCCCTGCTCCCCCGCAAATATCACGCAAATGTACCTGAATCTGGGCCCGTAAGTGTAAACTTGGTGTAGAATTTGCAACTGTCAAAATAAATCTCGCACAGTAAACCTAGATGAAGGGGGATTTGTGTATGACCCATGGAATGTGTTGGCAGTCAACTTTTATTTTTAAAAAAATAACTCGTTTTCGGGTCATTCCCTACATCTTGCCGCCCTTATCCTTTCTCTCCATTCAAGATCATTCTACCAAGAACCTCGGTGGTGTTTCCTCTGGGCAACAGAGGCATTTCTCGGAGGGTTCCCTTTTGGAGGCATTTCTCGGAGGGTTCCCTTTTGGAGGCATTTCTCGGAGGGTTCCCTTTTGGAGGCATTTCTCGGAGGCATTTCTCGGAGGGTTCCCTTTTGGAGGCATTTCTCGGAGGGTTCCTTTTTTGGAAGCATTTCTCGGAGGGTTCCTTTTTTTGGAGGCATTTCTCGGAGGGTTCCTTTTTTGGAGGCATTTCTCGGAGGGTTCCTTTTTGTAGCACTACCCCCGTAGGAGCTGCTGGTTAGTTTTGGGTCTGCACGTTACCTCGTTGTTCGACGTCTAGGGGTTTAGAGTCTGCAAAAAGTTCAATGTCCTCAAGTTATAGTTCCTTTTCTTTTTGCTTTTTATGTTCAAACAACTTGTAGAAGAAGAGGGATGAAGGATCAGGGGAAGGTTCAGGCGCACGAAACAGATCACTGGGGAATTGCTAAACTTCCAAGTCACACTCGCTAATTTCTCTTAAGTGGGTACTGCTCACCGGGATAGCCCCTCTCAACTGGCCTAGCAGCCGGGATGATGCACGGACAAGGATTATCTCAGTCTCTGCCACAGACTGGTTGCAAGTTCAGATGAGATTCCAGTAACCTCTGCCACAGGATTTCTTACCCGGAGATCCAGCCTTACAGTTCTAGAGCCTTTGAGCGAACCCGGCACACTGTAAGGTATTGTAAGCTACGATGCTTCCTTCAATAAGTTACCAGGCCTCTCCCAAAGTACCAGCCTTCCACTCTGTCCTTTCCGGGACAGGTCCTCCCCTGGCTTCCTCCATTGAGTGGCTTCCTCCCGCAGGACAGACGGCACAGGATCACCTTCATGGCGTAGGCCCCAGTCAGGGTAAATGGGCCTACCAGGCCGAAATGCAGCCTCGGGCCAGCATGGTCCCAAAGCCAAAAATCACACGACGCATACCTCGCGCCAGGAGGGCCATGTAAAATGGCGTCTGTCCTTAAGTATCCTTCCCCAGCATGCCCAGCGGAGAGACCACTCCCACTGGGCTGTTCCAGAGGAAAGACACCCAATACACCATGGCTTGCCTTAGTTCCAACATTGGCCTGTGGCGGTACCACCACCTACAGGCAAACAAAGGGAAATCCCTCCAGGCACAGCAATAGCCGGAACAGAGGTTGATTTCGCCCCAATTAACCGAGTCCGAGTTAAACTTCTGGCTCAGACACCCTCTAAATTTGACATAGCGCCTGGTCATTGGGAGCAGGGCGCTACACTTTATTGGAGGCATTTCTCGGAGGGTTCCTTTTTATGGGGGGGCGGAAAAAAAACTTCCCGCTTGCCAGCCCCCCCACTTACCACATCCAGCACGCAGGCTTCCCCTGCTTCTCCTCCCGGCCAATCCAGTCGCTTCTCCTCCCGACCAATCCAGTCTTAGGACCCGTTTCCTGTCCAGATTGGCCAGGAGGAGAAGCAGAAAGACAATAGCGAATGTTGATTCGCTGTTGTCACAAGTGAGTGGGCTCAGGGTGTCCAACATTTTTGAAGCCAATTAGAGATTCCAGCTCTAATCATGTGCTTCATAAGCCCAATCAACCCCCCCCCCCTCTCCGATAGAACGCGTCCGGCGCCCCACATTGAGGTTAGAAGGGCTCCTTATGGATGGGCTGCCACTGTTCTTGATACTGGTTCTCAGAGGGTTCCTGACCCTACTTCTCAGCAGGTTCATCATGTATGGGGTTATGAAGAACATGATTAGAGCTGGAATCTCTAATTGGCTTAAAAAATGTTGGGCTCAGGGCACCCTGAGCCCCCCCACTTGTGACAATAGCGAATCAACATTCGCTATTGTCTTTCTGCTTCTCCTCCCTGCCAATCAGGACAGGAAACTGGCCCTAAGACTGGATTGATCGGGAGGAGAAGCGACTCATGACACTATGTCTCAGCTGGTTCCTGACCCTACTTCTCAGCAGATTCATGACACCACGTCTCAGCGGGTTCCTGACACCTCCTAAATGATTGACGGCTTCACTGTTTTTTGAAGTGAACATAGTTGGCATCATCTGTGTTGGCTCTGCAAGTGTTGAATATCCCCCTGTTGTTTGGGAGAGAGCCAAAGCTAACACAGGTGCTTGCACATGAGTTCTGTAGCACCTGACACTCGTACACATGAGCTTGCGATATTGTGCTTAGAATCTCTCTCATTAGAAACTCTTAATTACATGATAGACTTAATTAACTTGTTTACAAGCTCCCCTTGCTGATGTTTGAGTTGCAGTAGCTCTTTACTGATTACATAAATTACAATATCTCAGACATTAAGAACAGTCTGTCTCTAATAATGAGTGCAGTGGATATTGTTGTATGCCCAGTGCTTGTCTGAGCAAAGTTGGCCGCAGTCTGATGGCATAGTCTCTTAACTCCTTTACGCCGCCTCCTAGGGTCGCTTTAAGTGGGCTTTAATACCCAGTAGGTGGCGTGACTTGTGTATGTCTCTCACAGCAGTCACATGATCAGGACCCCTACTTAATGACTCCCTATCATAAGCCACGATCAAGAGCTGTCATTGACTGCTTAGTCAGTTTGCTGGGAGCATGCAGTGAGAATGCTCTCAGGACACATCCTCAGGCTGCCGTGGATGCATATTTGTAGCAATATATGCCTTGCATACAGATATAAAAGATACAAATTAGTGCAGCTCTGTAATCATTAATGCATTATATATATATATATATTGTGACAGGAAGTCAGGTAAATCTGTGGGTGTTGTCACAAACGGGAGATACATTTCTGCCTTGTTTAGACAATACACCAATTGTTATTAGGCGTCAGCTGCAAAAGTAGCCAGAAACGGTTTAAGGGCGTTGGAAAACTTCAGCTGTTCAGAATAAGGCAATTAAGGCCTGTATAAGTAATTCAGAGGATTACCACTGATTTGCTGCATCCTGAGGCTTTGTGAGTAAGGAGAGCAGTAGCTGAAAGTCTTCTGAGGAGGTGAGGAGGTGATTGATTTTTCTGTGTGATTAAAAATCAAAAGACTATTGTTTTTCTGCTGTATGACCAGCTGTGTCTGCCCAGCACTAGGCTGTGCCAGACTCCATAGATAGGTTCCTGTGTGGTGAAGGTAGACGCCCCCAAGTGGCCAGGGTTTATTTTATGTTTGATTTTGTTTATGCTGTTTGGATGCTTGCACTTGTTTCCAGCAAGATGGAAGAATAAACCAAAATCTTTGTTTTTAACCGTCTTCGACTGCCTGTCTGTATAAATTCAGTGTGTGGTGAACCCATCCAGGGGGTCACACACCCCGCTACCGAGCTAACCCCTTACAATATATATATATATATATATATATATATATATATATATATATTATGCAAGCAGTGTAAGTTCCTGAATGTGACCTGGTATCATCCTCTTACAGTCCCCTACAGCAGAGCTGGAGTGTGGGAGGGAGGAGCAGGCCAGGGCAGATCCAGGATAACCTGGGCTCAGAGGAGGTAGGGTGAATGATGCTGGCTTTTGGAATGAGGACATCTGGTGGCAGAAAAAAAGTATTGCAGTTGAGAGCTATTGTTATTTTTGACTGTAGTTACGCTTTAAAATTAGGTAGGATTGTACATAAATTCAAACTTGTGGGCTTATGTAAGGTCTCATGTAGTCATCAATGTTTGCTATGAAAGAGTGGTTGAAATTCAAATTTGATCCAAGCTGACTGCAAAACTGTACTTACACGTTAAAATATCTTGGGACCCATTTAGATGCACTATATTACCAAAAGTATTGGGACACCTGCCTTTACATGAGCTTTTAATGGCATCCCAGTCTTAGTCTGTAGGGTTCAATATTGAGTTGGCCCACCCTTTGCCTCTATAACAGCTTCAACTCCTCTGGGAAGGCCGTCCACAAGGTTTAGGAGTGTCTATGGGAATGTTTGACCATTCTTCCAGAAGCGCATTTGTGAGGTCCGGCACTGATGTTGGATGAGAAGGCCTGGCTTGCATGTGTCACGGCAAGCCACGGCCCCTAACACTCCCTAGGTCACACTTAACCCCTTTTAGTGCCCCCTACAGGTTAACCCCTTCGCAGTGGTTAAACCTTCTGGAAGAATGGTAAAACACTCCCATAGACACACTCCTAAACCTTGTGGACAGCCTTCCCAGAAGAGATGAAGCTGTTATAGAGACAGTGTAATTTTTACAGTAATCAGTGCATTTTTATAGCACGGATCGCTGTAAAAATTACAATGGTGTCTGGTATGTCGCAGTCACGATAAAAATCGCTGTTTGCCGCCATTACTAGTAGGAAAAAAAAAAGCCATAACGCTATCCCCTATTTTGTGGACGCTATAACTTTTGCGCAAACCAATCAATAAACGCTTATTGCGATTTTTTTTTTTTTTTTTTTTTACCAAAAATATGTAGAAGAATACGTATTGGCCTAAACTGAGGAACTTTCTTTTTTTTTTTATAGATTTTTTGGGGGGATATTGGAGGTGATCAAATACCACCAAAAGAAAGCTATATTTTGTGGGAAAAAAAGGACGTCAATTTTATTTGGGAGCCACGTCGCACGACCGCGCAATTGTCAGTTAAAGCGACGCAGTGCCGAATCGCAAAAAAAATGGCCCGGTCTTTGACCAGCCAATTATTCCCAGGGCTGAAGTGGTTAATACATTGTGTGAACGTATCCTTGAGATGGACGCTCAGCCTAAACTTCGTAGATTGTACAGTCAGATGTATGTGACCTTCGTAAAGGAGCACCCCCAAACCCTTTTTTCTTCTAAGGTTCTGGACATCTGTACCCCCCAATGTTGTACTCTATCAGAGGAATCTTTTTCTTTTAGAAATGCAGCTTTGCCCAATCTTCTCGCAATGCCATGATCCGTGTTAGTATGTACATAGAGTATTGTCTTTCCAGACATCTTCTGTGTAATTATGTGGGAATACATCACCCCCAGCTCTTGTCTGGATAGAAGTGGGCTCTGTATAGGACTAGGATCAGTCCCCGTGTCAGGATCTCCATACTGGTGGAGTTCAGAGGGGGCGATAATGACTCTGCTTTGTATGCAGAGACATGAGAACGAGCTTTACTGTTATCATCACCCCACCTCCAATTCACTTCATCACCGCCGTTTTATCCTCGCCCGGCTTTAGCGGACAAATGATTCCTTCTCCTTGCAATTGGCTGATAAAGATCTTGTGTTTGTGTCTTTTGTATGATCCCCTCATTCCCCCCTCTGATAGTCTGTCACTCGCCGCAGAACGCCGACAACATTTCTGTGCAATGCTCCGCCGGCGACATGATAGGGAAGTGTTGGGAAGGCAGAAATGTAACATGTATGAAAGCTCAAAATCTGTTTGGCATCACTCCTCATTGAGGAAAACCCTGATGAGGAGGCACTGGTTGGCAGCACTGGTGGGCACAGTTGGGACTGCACTGAATCGGGACACTGATAACCCGTGCCCTGATTATCGGTGTACATGTCCCTTTCACACAAGCCGCTTATCGACTCTCCTCCCCTCTCCTCGCGCTGTCAGCATGAGGAAAGGAATGCCAATAACCAGCCAGTGTTTACAGTGGCCCAGATTCAGGTACATTTGCGCTTTATTTGCGGAGGCACAGGGCAACGATTTTCCCCTGCGCCCCCGCAAATATTTTGCGCTGCCCTCGATTCATGGAGCAGTAGCTCTGTAAATTGCGAGGGCGCGCCGGCAAAATTGCCCGGCGTAAGCGCGCGCAATGTAAATGATCCCGCCGGATCATTTAAAATTAGGCGCGCTCCCGCGCCGAGCGTAGAGCGCATGCTCCGTCGGGAAACTTTCCCGACGTGCATTGCGGCAAATGACGTCGCAAGGACGTCATTTGCTTCAAAGTGAACGTGAATGGCGTCCAGCGCCATTCACGATTCACTTACGCAAACGACGTTGATTTTAAATATCGCGACGCGGGAACGTGGGTATCCTATAGCATTGGCTGCGCCTGCTATTAGGATGTGTAACCTTACGCGAAACCCGACGTACGCAAACTACGTAATTTGCGTACGCAGGGCTCGCGCAACGTTGTGAATCGGTGTTAGTATGCAATTTGCATACTATACACAGATCACAATGGGAGCGCCCCCTAGCGGCCAACGCAAGAATGCAGCCTAAAATCTGCGTGGCATAAGAGCCTTATGCCACGCAGATTTTAGGCTGCAGTCGGCGTAGCGATGTTCCTGAATCAGGAGCATTCGCTACGCCGGAGCAAGTAAGCAATTGCGCTGTGTAACCTATGGTTACACAGGCGCAATTGCTTCTTGAATCTGGCCCACTGTGATCAGCTGTGAGGACACATCATCGCAGGACATCGTATGATGCCCTCCCAGAACTGTAATGGCGAGTAAACGCGATCGGAAATTCCAACAAGAAAACCGTGGATTTTTTTCAGACGGAATGTTGGCTCAAACTTGTGTTGCATACACTCGGTCACACAAAATTCCGACTGTCAAGAACGCGGTGATGTACAACACTACAATGACCCGTGAAAAATGTTCAATGATTCCGAGCATGCATCAAATTTGATTTCGAGCATGCGTGAATTTCCGACAAGAACTTTTCCCGTCCAAAAATTTGAGAACCAGAAACTGACAGCAAAAGTCCGATGAGGCCTATACACGGTCGGAATTTCCGACCAAGAGCTCACATCAAACTTTTCTTGTCGGAAATTCCAATCGTGTGTAAGCGGCATAAGGCAGCACTGTAGCCATCGTTCGCGGTCAGCAAGTGGTTAAACAAAAATCGTACGATCTGGTATTGTATGAGAAATTTGCGATTATCCCTTTTGGATAATTTTGGATAAACTGTCATGATCGGCTCTCAAAAGCTGTGTATTAACGATCAGATTATCCTACGATCGATTTGAAAGCGGTATTTTTTTGTACGAATGTTTGATTGTGTGTACTAGGCTTAAGGCAATGCACCGTGTTGCAGCGTGCCACAACGCACAGTGGTGCAGTGTGTTGTATTACAAAAAAGGGTCATGCCTGATTATTGGCATGTCCGTTTGGTCGCCCGGTCATTTCAATAGACTGCCTTCAGGCTATGCACAATAACGGAGCGTGTTGGGCCATTAATTAGTGCTGCACACTGTGTATCATAAACAAATGCCATGGTTTTTGTTTTTTTGTTTTTTTTAAAATCTCTTGTCAATCCCAAAATGCATAAGTACCAAGGGGCGCTGAGCCCAAAAGAATGTGTTACCCCCAACATTTCATGTGCCTGCTGTACCATGTATTGTACAAGAAAGTATCCTGTTTTCTTTGTATTGCTTCCTTTGTGTGAAATCCTTGGTGTACCTGCCAGTCCCTCTGCCTTCCTATTACAAACTGACCACACTATGCAGGGAAATACAGTGTGGTCAGCTCTCTAGCTCTCCTCCAATGATCAGACTTCTGTTTACATACCCTGGGCCAGATCCACGTAGATCGGCGCATCTTTGAGCGGGCGTAACGTATGCTATTTACGTTACGCCTCCGCAACTTAGATGGGCAAGTGCAGTATTCTCAAAGCACTTGCTCCGTAAGTTGCGGCGGCGTAGCGTAAATAGGCTGGCGTAAGCCCGCCTAATTCAAATGTGGAACAGGGGGGCGTGTTTTATGTAACCCGACGTGATTGACGTTTTTTTTAACGGCGCATGCGCTGTCCGTGGGGGGTATCCCGGTGCGCATTCTCGAAATTAACCCACAACAAGCCAATGTTTACGACGTGAACGTCATTCTACGCAAAGCCCCATTTGCGAACGACTTACGCAAACGACGTAAATTTTTCAAAATTCGACGCGGGAACGACGTCCATACTTAACATAGGATATGCCTCATATAGCAGGGGTAACTATATGCCGAAAAAAGCCTTACGGAAACGACGTAAATAAATGCGCCGGCCAGACGTACGTTCGTGGATCGCCATATCTAGCTAATTTGCATACTCAACGCGGAAATCGACGGAAACGCCACCTAGCGCCCAGCGTAAATATGCAGTTAAGATACGACGGCGTAGGAGACTTACACCGGCCGTATCTTAGCAACATTTAAGCGTATCTCAGTTGAGAATACGGTTAAAGTTGCGACGGCGGGGATTCGGACTTACGATGGCGTATCACCCGAAATTGCCAAAATTAGTGCAGGAACTACCGCAAAGTCTGCATCGCACCGATTTGAACAGCTATTGCTGGCAATATGGTGAGACTTCTTATGCAATTTGACCTGTCATATTGCCATTGTTCTGCTTATCATGGGTATCATATGGGCAAGCAAATGGCTAACTGAAGGAGTACATGAGGAGCTGATGCTAATTGTATGGCAGTGGCTTGCTGTCGTCAGTCTGCCATGTGTGCTCCTTTAGCTGGTCGGTGTTTGCTTATCACATCTATTATATGGGCAACTCAATGGCCAACGGAAGAACACGACAGGCTGACAATGCTGCTGCTAATTGTGTGACAGTGGCTTGCGGTTGTCAGCCTGCCACGTGTGCTCCTTCAGTTGGCTGTTGGACTTCTTCTCACGACTATCCATATAAGCAACCAGTGGCAATGCGTCCATAAGAGCGCACGGGCGCTGCCCCTTCTCTTCTGCCACCCCCTCTATTCACAATGGATAGGTTCATGCATAAGTTATATAGGGGGAATCTTTCAATGGGGACACTGGTTCTGGTAACCCAGGGGTCCTCAAGGAATTATCTTAAAGGGTTTGTAAAGGAATTTATTTTTTCATCTTAATAGATTCCTTTACCTTAATGCAGTGCTGTTTTCATGTCCTCATTGTTCGTTTTTGCTCTCAAGTTGCTGTAATTCTTCTCTGATCTCCACACTTCCTGGTTGTCTGTTTCCTGATAACCACAGTGCTGGGAGCTTTCTCTCTGTGGTCACTAATCAAGGAGGTGTGATTACTGTGTGTCTAAAACCCCTCAGCACCAATCAGTTTAGTTTTCCAAACCATCACTGCCCTGTATTGGCTCTGTGGCTCTGTACAGCAGAGGCAGGAAACAACATGCAAAAACGAAACTAGAAACTACAGGTACATTATATGATTGATATTTTTATCTATTTTTAATCGTTTTTTAAAAGGAATCCGTTAACGATTATGTCTCTATACGCTGTAAACAGTCATTTTCACTTTTAATCTGCAGGTATTTCCTCTCACTTCCTGTTTGGATATGGGACAGGAAGTGAAGAGAAATCTCCACAATAGGACAAAGATGGCAAAAAAAAAAAAACCCTGTACACACGATTGGTTTGTCAGATGAAAACAGACCGATCGTGTTTGGGCACCATCGGTTTGTTTTCCATCGGTGAAAAAATATAGAACATGTTTTAAATTTTCCTATAGATAAAAACTGATAGGAAAAAACGATCGTCTGTGTGAAAGTCAATCGGTCTAAAATCCACGCATGCTCAGAATCAAGTCGACGCATGCTCGGGAGCATTGAATTTCATTTTTCTCAGCACGTCGTAGTGGTTTACGTCACCGCGTTTTGGCACGGTCGGATTTTTGACTGATGGGGTGTAGGCAAGATCGGATATCCGACGAAAAAATCCATCGGATTAGATTCCATCAGATATCCGATCGTGTGTACAGGGCTTTACTCTACCCAAAATGGGAAAAATTAATTTCTACTTTAAAGTGTTTGTATACCCCCAATGCGGAAGTTGTACCTATAGGTAAGCTTTATTATAGGCTTGCTTATAGGTACTGTAAATATCTCCTAAGCGTGTGACGTTTAGGAGATATTTACCTTGTAAATGATGTAATTGGCGCATAAGGGTGTGAAGAAATGGCCCTTCGTGCCATTTCTTCACTAGCAAGTGCCGTGACTGAAGGCTCCCACGCACGTGCGTGAGAGTGACGTCACGTGACTCCGGCCAGTCACAGAGCCTGAGTCCGCGTCCCCGGAGGGAAAAGGGGTGAAGATGGATATACGGGGACAGCGCATGCTTCGATTACAGGTTAGTGGCACATAATGGCTCAGAATGCGATGCATACTAGCCCAATATGCTTTCTGTGCAGGGGGGGGGGTGGGAAGTAAAACCCATCAGTGTCACCTATGCATGACACCTATGAGTGTAGCCTTATCCGTGCCCAGTGCCTATCAATGTAGCCTCATCAGTGCTGCCTCATTGGTGCCCATCATTGCAACCTATCAGTGCCGCCTATCAATGTAGCCTCATCAGTGCCCAGTGCTGCCTCATTAGTGCCCATCATTACAGCCTATCAATGCCCCCTCATTAGTGCCCATCATTGCAGCCTATCAATGCCGCCTCATTAGTGCCCATCATTGCAGCCTATCAATGCCGCCTCATTAGTGCCCATCATTGCAGCCTATCAATGCCGCCTCATTAGTGCCCATCATTGCAGCCTATCAGTGCCCAGTGCTGCCTCATTAGTGCCCATCATTGCAGCCTATCAGGGTCCTCTATCAATGTAGCCTCCTCAGTGCCCAGTACCGCCTCATCAGTGAGGGAGAAAAATTACCTGTTTGCAAAATTTTATAACACACTATGGGCCAGATTCACAAAAGAGATACGATGGAGTATCTCAGATACACCATCGTATCTCGGATTTTTTCTGGTCCTATCTATGCACCTGATTCATAGAATCAGTTACGCATAGATAGGGCTGAGATCCGACAGTGTCACACTGTGTTACACTGTCGGATCTTTTTTTTTATTTAAAAATGGCGCCGGGGGCGTTCCCGCTGATTTACACTGAATAATATGTAAATCAGCGAGAAACGCGAAATTCACGAACGTACGCGGACCCGACGCTGTGTTCTTACGTCGTTTCCGTAGCGGTTTTCCGTCGTATACTTACCCTTTCTAAAAGCAGGGGTAAGTATTGTTAAGTATGGCCGTCGTTCCCGCGTCGATTTTGAAATTTCCTACGTCGTTTGCGTACGCCGATTCACGAACACGCGCGTCGCAAGTCCCGCTCACGTCGCAACCACTGACGTCCTATTGACGTCAGTGGGAGCAATGCACGCCGGGAAATTCCCCGGACGACGCATGTGTATTTAAATCGGCGCGGGAGCGCGCCTGATTTAAATATGACACTCCCCTAGCCGCGGAATTTGAATTCCGCTGGGGGAGTTAGGATCCGCCGTCGCAAGTTTGGAGGTAAGTGTGTTGTGAATTTGACACTTTCCTCACAAACTTGCGAGGGCGGATCTTAATTCACATAGGTTACACGGATCTAAAGATCCGCTAACCTTTGTGAATCTGGCCCTATGAATTTATTTTAAATTTTCAGTCCTTTTTTGTTTTGTTTTGTTTATCTTGTAAAAAAATAAATAAAAACAGTATAGTTCTTAAGTGCCACCAAAAGAATGCTCTATTTGTGTGAAAAATTATAAAATTTCATATACAGTGCAGTACAGTGTTGCATGACCGTTCAATTATCATTCAAAATGCGACTGAGCTGAAAATTTCCCTGGGCAGGAAGGGGGTACTAGTGCCCGGTAGGCAAGTGGTTAACCTGTACAGTTTTTGTTCAAAAATACAATACATTACATCACTTCCGAATTTTTATTCTGTCGTAGGAGAATTTTTGGAACTTTAGTAACCCTTTTTATTTTTCTTACCAAGTTCACGGTGTGATCACTGTTTGCTATATACTTTTTGTAATATTTGCGCTGATTTCAGTGCATCATACATTGGCGCAGCTTCTTTTTTGTATATTGTGTTTTGATGTTGTATAACATTTTTTAGTTCCAGCTTTTTTAGTAGTTAGAGTAAGCACAGTGGGGCAGATCCACAGAGCAAGTATGCCAGCGTATCTACTGATACGCCGGCGTACTTTCAAATTTCCCACGTCGTATCTTTGTTTTGAATCCTCAAAACAAGATACAACGGCATCTGGGTTAGATCGGACAGGCGTACGTCTTCGTACGCCTTCGGATTTAAGATGCAATACTTCGGCGTCCGCTGGGTGGCGTTCACGTCGCAATCCGCGTTGAGTATGCAAATTAGCTATTTCCGATCCACGAACGTACGCGCGCCCGTCGCATTCTTTTACGTAGTTTCCGTACGTCTTTTTCCGGCGTATAGTTAAAGCTGCTATCTGGTGGCGTACTCAATGTTAAGTATGGCCGTCGTTCCCGCATATCATTTTGAAAATGTTACGTCGTTTGCGTAAGTCGTCCGTGAATGTGGCTGGACGCCATTAACGTTCACGTCAAAACCAATGACGTCCTTGCGACGTCATTTAGCGCAATGCACGTCAGGAAATTTTAGGGACGGCGCATGAGCAGTTCATTCGGCGCGGGGACGCGCTTCATTTAAATGACACACGCCCCCTACCCGCTGCATTTGAATTCCGCGGCCTTACGCCACGAGAGATATGCTACGCCGCCGTAACTTACGACGTGAATTCGTTGTGGATTTGCAACAAAGCCAAGTAAGTTACGGTGGCGTAGTGTATCTCAGATACGCTGCGCGGGTGCAGATCTATGTGGATCTGCCCCAGTATTTTTTTCCATTCCTTTTTATTTTTGATATGAAGACTAGCATGCAAAAAAAAAAAGATGATCATTCGTCCGATAATCTCATGTGTTGGGGTGCCATTCCCAATAAATGGCCGGCATTTAATGTTCGCTGGTTCGCGTGTTACCGCAACGCGCAACTGTAGATGGGCCCTTAATGGCATTCCGTCAAGGTTCACATAAAAAGTACGCCGGAGTATCTGCTGATACTCCGGCGCACTTTCAAATTTGACGCGTCGTATCTTTATTTTGAATCCTCAAACAAAAGATACGACGGCATTTGGCTAAGATCCGACAGGCGTACGCCTTCGGATCTTAGGATGCAATACTTTGGCGCCCGCTGGGTGGAGTTCGCGTCGTTTTCCGCGTCGGGTATGCTAATTAGCTGTTTATGGCGATCCACGAAGGTACGCGCGGTCGTCGCATTCTCTTACGTCGTCGCTAGTCGGCCTTTCCCGTCGTAAAGTTGCGACTGCTATTTCATGGCTTATATTTAGACCAGCCATGTTAAAGTATGGTCGTCGTTCCCGCGTCCAACTTTAATTTTTTTTTTTTGCGTAAGACGTCCGGGAATAGGAAAGGACGTAACGCACATCGCCGTTCAAGAAATGACGTTGGTGCGACGTCATTTCGCGCAAAGCGCGGCGGGAATTTCAAAACGGAGCATGCGCAGTTCGTTCGGTGCGGGAACGCGCCTAATTTAAATGATACATGCCCCATTTGAATTAGGCGGGCTTGCGCCGGACGGCTTTACGTTACACCGCCGCAAGTTTACAGGCAAGTGCTTTGTGAATCAAGCACTTGCGCTGAAAACTTGTGGCGGTGTAACGTAAATGTAATGCGTTATGCCGCCGTAGATGTACATGAATCTGGCCCAAAATGTATAAAGAAATCTAGATTTTTATAAAGGCGCACACAAGGCATGCAGAAGAGCGGATTAATTAGGAGAAATTTGAGATTAAAGTCACACTCGATAAACTGATTTGGTATTCCAGGCAAACAAGAGGTAAGCGTGTAAAATGACGAAGGGTCTTTGTATGAATATTCAACGCTCCTTATGTCCCGCGCTCATAATTCCCATTATGTCATAAAAGGAAAAGAGGAAACTTTGTGTTATTTTTTTCTAATCTGAGAGATGAAGCAGCATTGGGAGACGAAGTCCATCTTACCTAGCGGAGGAATTTGCATAAAAAGGACTTTGTAGTCGGAAAGGGGGGGTTGGGGGGCTGCAGAAAGTATTAGATACACTGGCCTGCACGTAAGATGAGTGGAACGAAGGGTAATTCTCTGCATGCAAATGGCATGAAGCTGGTATTAGGGGAACTTTTCAAAGCTCGCCTTTTCGCCTTCTCATTAAGATTGAATTTGCTGTGCTGGGGAGACGCAGCGACGAGTCTTGCTCCCCTCGCTGCCAGGACCGCGCCTGTGTGCCCCCATGCCTGACCCCCCTGGGAGCGTTATTAATCCAATAATTAAACATTTATTGGTCGCAGCACCTGCTTGCTGCCTCTCCTGTCTGCCCCCCCAGGGGAGAGACCATCACAGCAGCCGAGGAAGTCAGGAGAGGGAGGGAGGGAGGAGTGAATCGAGCTGGAGATTGGGAGGATGAGAGCTCACCACACCATCTGAAGTTATTCTGCAGGATTTCCAACACATGCCTGGACATGGTGCAGGAAAAGGGGGACCTAGCAGCTGTGCCTAATTGGGGGGCCCTTTCTGTATAACTCCCAAGAAAAAAGGGGTGCTATTCTGTGCCAGCAACACAGTTCTCTTTCTCCTTCCTCCCCCCAACTCTGGGGTCTTCTTCTTCTTCTCACATCTTCACGAAGGGGGCTTTCCAATACCTTCTGCTTCCAGAAAAGGGGTGCACTGCCAGATAAAGGGGTTCTGTCTTCTTCTGTTTGAAGGGTCTGTCTTCTCTGCTTCCTATTTTCTCTACTTCTGTATTGCCTGATTTTTTATTTATTTTTTTCAGTGAAAAAGGGGTGCTTGACTGTATCGGCTGCTTCAAAGAAAAAGGGGTGCACTTCTGCTTCCTTAAAAGGGGTGCTCTTGTGTCCCCGCAGGTTAAAGATTAGGGGGGCAGCCCGCCATCAACATGTTGCGCTACCTTCTAAAGACGCTGCTGCAGATGAACCTTTTTGCGGACTCCATTCCAGGAGAGGATTCCAATTCTACGGACTTGTTCTATCAATTTAACTCGTCCTTCCCCGGTTTCAACGGCAGCCTCCTGGATTTCGGCAACCTGACCAGCTTCAACGGTAAGAGGTCTTCCTTCTATTTGGGGGGCTCTAGGGGGTAGCTGCTGCGAGGTTCCTAATACGTTATTCAGAACATCTCACTTATTGCAGATAAAGACAATTCTTGCCTAATTCCAGAAAAATCAGACAATCGGTAAATTAAATGCGGGAAATGTTTTACCGTTATGTTTCCAATTCTAGCGTTTGCTGGATTGTATTACCTGTGCTGTACGGCATGTTTGCAAGCACTGCAGTGAGTTTGGTGGGATAACGGAGTTGTGAATTGGTGATCAAAAAACAATAATGACCGCAGTGCAGTAATAGAATTAAGCATTCTCCGTCCGGTGACTTTACAGTATGCTGGAAAATATCTATTGATTCAATAACATTGCAGAAAATTGCTTTTAGAACATGAAGGAATGGCTACATCTGCAATAGGCACTTCATTTCAAGCCTAGCAGTTCTCAAATCCTATGCTAAAAACTGACCAAGAATCTTTGTATGGCCACTTTATATGTCAATTATAAACTGCTTTTTCTACTGAAGACCATAGTAGTCCAAGAATGTTCACTCTCTAGATTTGTATAAAGGTACCATTCTCAACCAGGGTCCCTTAAGAGGTTGGTAGGTGTTCCTTGAGCTGTGGCTGATTGACCTCCCATTGCTTCATAGTTCCGAAGTCTATGCTACTTGGCAGAACCAGCAACATGACTATTATTATTTGTCTGTAAGAGTGGCAATCCGACCTTCACTGTAAAAAAATAACACTAATGCCGCGTACACACGGTCAGACTTTTGACCGGGCAAAACTCTGTCGGGAATTTCCAATGGAAAAATAGAGAACCTGCTTTCTATCTAAAGTTCGTCAAAAATTCTAACGGAAAAAGTCTGATGGGGCATACACACGGTTGGAATATCCGATGAAAATCTCCTATCTGACTTTTTCCATCAGAATTTTCGCTGGGAATGGGTGCCTTATGCCGCGTACACACGGTCGGAATTTCCGATGGAAAAAGTCCGATGGGACAGGATTGTTGAAATAGGGCACCCATTCCCAGCCAGAGTTCCATGGATCCTTAAGGTTCCTCCAGAGGTTAGTAGGGGTTTCTTAAACTATGGTTGATTAACTTCACTTTTGATGGTGCCTGCATAGTTCTGAAGGTTGCGCCACGTGTTTGTCTATAAGCCCCCGTTCACTTGAAATCAAAGTTTGATTCGGTGTGAAGTCACATGATTTCAAAGCCGTGTGTCAGTGTGACTTGGCTGACATTTGTGTGACTTCATGCACAGATGTCAATACAAGTCACACCTGAAATTGCCAAAAATCACGCAGGAACTTCGCTTTCAAATCGGTACTGCACCGCAAAGTCCGCCTCACACCAGTTTGAACAGTTGGATTTCTGACATTACGGTGCGACTTGTAATGCGACTTGGACCTGTCAAATCGCATGACAAGTCGCATCGGGGGCTAAGTGTGGCGTTCAAACCATAAGAAGCCACTCTGTGGACTGTTGATCTAGGGCTATTCTTAACCAGAGTTCTGTGGATCCCTAGACTTCCTACAGAGGTTGGTAGGGGTTCCTTGAGCTGAGGTTCCATCTGGCGATGCCTACATAGTTCTGGAGTCAATGCCACTTGGCAGAGCCACCGGCATGAACGCAATGATCTTTTTATGTCTGTATGGGTGGCATTCCGACCACCAATGTAAGTGGCATTTTCCCTATTGATCATCGATGAATTGCCGGGATTCTCTGAGACCTGAAATTTGATTATTTTTGGGTAAAGAGGTTGAGGAAGGCTGGTCTAAAGACTCTGCGACTACATCCAGTGCTTTTTCAAAAGTGTTTTTAAATTTTTGATTCAATAAAAAAAAAAAACTTAAGTACCTTTTCAAGACCAATTTTATAAGTGTAAACTGCACCTATTTCTAAATCTCTCACCTGATGTCCATTGTGTATATTTTCCATAACTAGCCTTATAGACCATCTGTGACAAGTGTAATGTTGACTAGTCGGGGTCATTTCTTTTTGGGATTATGACCCATTTAGTGCAAGAAAATGATGCCAATAAATACAGTTACCTTCTAACAGACAGCTGCATGAATCCATCAGTTGGTGAACTACAAGTCCCAGCCAGGAAGGGTCAGTTAGTAGCTATTGGCTGTCTGAGCATGCTAGTTGATTGCCCATGTTATACATAGAGCCTCTGTGTTGTGCAGACCACATAAGTCTTAATTTGGAGTTGTGATGTTAATACATGATGACTTGTAATATGATTATTCATTCTGTTTTTGCTTTGCACACGGCGCCTGTCAATATACAGGATTGTCGATTAGTTTTCTCGCCGTGCTGCTGTGTTTTTAGCATTTTTAATGTGCACTCTGGCCAAATGATATTAAATGACTATAAGACATATTTACAAAGCAGTTAATGTGAATTTCATCAAACGTTTGCTGTTGCTGGATCAATCGCTGTCGTGTAAAATACATTCGCCAGGAAGATTCACCTGGTGTTAATGTTTGGTGAACATCACATTCGCTGCTTTATAAATACACCCCTTTGTCCTGCTAGAAATAACCAGTTAGCGTGTTGTTTTGGGACGCACGTGTGTAAGCGTGTTGTGGGAGTGGCCGTAGGAGGCGTTTTTATGCGTGGCGGGCTTTTCGTTTATTGCAATTTGGAATGTGGTCGGAGCTTATGTGATGAATCTTCTGTAACTGTATAGACCAAGCAGAGTGCGGCCTCTACAGGAGGTCTGACTATAGTGTGAGTCCACTCTGCCCACTAGTGGCCGTCTGATCTCACTGCAATGGATCCGTGGCACTGAGGATGCAATAGACAAAAAATGGAATTGGTGCATTTTGGGTGGAATTCAGGGTTATGATATTTTAACATTTGTATTTCTTATAAAGAGCTGTAGTTGGCAATATGTTTGAGTATTCAGGATTACAAATGTTTGTAAGGTCAATTGAATTTAATGTTTTTATTTTTTGAGCTCAGAATATACAAATAAGGTGTGCTCAGGAAGACAGAGGGCATGTTCTTTCCTTTTTGTTTAGAGCAATTAGATTTATTATGAATGTTTGTTTAATACAAACACATCTAGCAGCACTTCACAGTATACTACACAGGAACATGTTTCCCAAAGAGCTAACACTCTAATGCACCACAACAATAATTAACTACATTTTTTTTTATATGACTTTGACATATTTGTACTTCTGTACAGGGAACACATATATATATATATTTGATATAGCTCTGACATATACCGCAGTGCTGTACAGAAAACACTGAGCCAGTAACACCAGTTCCAGCACCAGAGGAGCTTGCACTCTAATGTCTCCACCACAGTCACACATTATTATTATTATTATTATTATTATTATTAATAATAATTTACATAGTTCTGACAATCATATACTGAAATTCTGCATTTATTATTATTTTTATTATATTTATTATTATTATTATTATTATTAATAATAATTTACATAGTTCTGACAATCATATACTGAAATTCTGCACAGAGAACACTGTCACAGAGTCACATCAACCTCTGTGCCAGAGGAGCTTGCACTCTAATGTCTCCACCACAGTCACACATTATTATTATTATTATTATTATTATTATTAATAATTTACATAGTTCTGACAATCATATACTGAAATTCTGCATTTATTATTATTTTTATTATTATTATTAATAATTTACATAGTTCTGACAATCATATACTGAAATTCTGCATTTATTATTATTTTTATTATATTTATTATTATTATTATTAATAATAATTTACATAGTTCTGACAATCATATACTGAAATTCTGCACAGAGAACACTGTCACAGAGTCACATCAACCTCTGTGCCAGAGGAGCTTACACTCTATTGTCCCCACTACAGTCACACACTATTATTTGACATTTATATAGCTCTGACATATACCACAGTGCTGTACAGGAACACTGAGCCAGTAACACCAGTTCCAGCACCAGAGGAGCTTACACTATTTATTTATTTATTTATTTATTTATTTATTTATTATTATTAACAACAATAATAGTGTAAGCTTCTCTGGTGCTGGAACTGGTGTTACTGGCTCAGTGTTCCTGTACAGCACTGCGGTATATGTCAGAGCTATATAAATGTAAAATAATAGTGTGTGACTGTAGTGGGGACAATAGAGTGTAAGCTCCTCTGGCACAGAGATTGATGTGACTCTGTGACTGTGTTCTCTGTGCAGAATTTCAGTATATGATTGTCGGAACTATATAAAATAATAATAATAATAATAATTTATATAGTTCCGACAATCATATACTGAAATTCTGCACAGAGAACACTGAGCCAGTCTTGTTAGTCTCTGTGCCAGAGGAGCTTACATTCTATTGTCCCTACTGCAGTCACACACTATATTATTATACATTTTATAGCTCTGACATATTCTGTAGCGCTGTACAGAAAACACTGAGCCATGTACACCAGTCTCTGCACCAGAAGAGCTTACACCTTAATGTCATCACCACAGTTGTGCACTATTTTAATAACACATGTATATAGCTCTGACATATACCGCAGTGCTGTACAGAAAACACTTGAGCCAGTCACATCAGTCTCTGCACCCAAGGAACTTACACTCTAATGTCCCACCACAGCCATGCACTATTATTTTATATAGCTCTGACTTGTTCCATTATGCAGTACAGAGAACACTGAGGTAGTCAACATATAAGAAAATCAAATACTCCTGCACTTGAGAAATTGTTGTGCGGATGGTTGAAAACGTGTGTCTCCACTGGTTCAGCCACCAGATTGGCTGTGCTGCCAATCATAACAGGTCGGGGAAACCCAAGTACAAAAAGGAAAGAAACGGAGGGCGCACCTGCCCTAGTGCTCTACCTTTGCCACAATTTATTTGATTTTTTTTTTCTATTATACTTGCAAACAAATGAATTGGTCAAGCAAAAAAAAAAAAAATATAGTCCACCAGATTCTCCACCCAGCATTATCTGCTAGCAAGTACCCATTGTGGAATGAAGAGGCCAAAAAAGCTGACGTGTTTCAAGGGATGTCCCCTCGTCCTCAGAGCTCTGAAGAAGTGAGGACATCCCTTGAAACCTGCTTTTTTGGAGTCTTCATTCCACAATTGGTACTTGCTATCAGATCATGCTGGGTGGAGCATCTGGTGGACTACATATATTTTGCTTGACTAATTCATTAGTTTGTGAGCAAAATTTATAATTTTTTTTTTGTTAATAATAATCTGTTGCAAAGCTAATGCACTAGGCTGGGGTGCCCTCCAGTTTCTTTTCTTCTTTTTCTTTTTCTTTTCCTTTTTCTTTTCTTTCCTGCACCAGAGGAGCTTACACTCTAATGTCCTGACCACAGTCACGCACTACTATAAATCTAGCTCTGACATATTCCACAGTTCTGTAATGAAAACACTGAGCCAGTCACATCAGTCCTGCACCAGAGGAGCTTACAATCTGTTTATTATGTTTTTAGATTGTAGGATGGGGCATACAGGGGAATACAAACAGGAGAATACACACACCCTCCATGCAGATATTGGGTTGGACAATTACGGAGTGCAACCACCAGGCAGAAATCGTATGCTGTCACTCATCAGAACAGGAACTAATGAGTTGTGATTGGCTGTCCTTGTTTTCTGCACGTTATTTTCTGGCTTATTACCCGCACCTGATTGTGTTGCTATATTTTCTTCTTTTCCTCTTATTATTCAGTTTGCGTTTCTTAAGATCTGTCTGTAATCATCATGATCTGTGTGATTGGGACTGACATGCTCTGTAGCCGCTCTAGAAGTTTCTCTGCTCCTTTTCTTCCAGTAACACTTCCTATGACATGATGGGTACAAATCATAAACAAGCATGTGTCCTCCACCATGGTTCTGAGACTTCTTACATATTACATGTACTTAGAATAACATTCTTCTTTGTGTGCTGTGTCTTTGTATTCACTCTGACATACTGTATTTATCGGGGTATAGCGCGCTCCCGCGTATAGCGCGCACTCCTAAAGTTGCCCCCATTCCTGTGGAAAAAAATAGTTTTTTTTACAGTTTTGGTGTCTTGCGCGGCATCCATCGGCGAATCCGGCATCCGTCTGCGGCTTCGGGTGTCCTCTTCGTCGGGTCCGGCGTCCTCGCGTCCTCCCCGCTCGTTTCCCGCGCCGAGTTTTGAATACTGCGCCAGCATATACCGAGCGCAGTACACTCGGGCAGGCTCGGCAACTGTCGCGCTCACGTCCTGTATGTCCAGGACGTGAGCGCGGAAGAAGCCGAGACTGGCCGACTATACCCGAGTGTACTGCGCTCGGTATATGTCGGCGCAGTATTCAAAACTCGGCGCGGGTATCGGCGTATATCGCGCACCCACGATTTTGCCCTGATTTTCAGGGCAAAAAAGTGTGCGATATACGCCGATAAATACGGTAATAGGTTCGTTTTTTTTAGGGGTCATTTCATGTGGGTGTCAAAGGGGTGGTACAAAATCCCCAACTGATGTTTAAAAGAAAAAAGTAAAAAACAAAACAAAAGAAAAACAGGCATTCAGAAAAATTGCCTCCCTAATGACTGTCAATGACTAGAAGCCTCTGCTTTACTGTCCTTTGCAAAGTGATCCATCGCAGATCGCTTCTCAGAGGACAGTAGAGAGTGACACCCGTGTTACTGCAGTGCAGGAAGAGGAACCACATTTTGCTGGAAGGACTCTGGACATTGGAGGTAAGAGGGCTAATCATGCTGTAAAAGTGGCCTTGCAAGTATATTAGTGCACTAATAACAACTGACATTACCTGTGAAATATGTATATTATATCAGCTGCCTCGCCAGAGCCAATAAGCTCGTCGACGCCAACTGACTGCGTTCCTTTCACTACTCCAAAAAATAAAATGTTGGAAGACCTAGTGCCTCTCTTGGATGTATGTTTCTGGATATGCCCACATATATAACCATGTAAAAATACCCGTACCTGGGATTCTACTTTAAGAAATCCCCTCACTGTTACCCCAACACTTTATATTCCTGATATGTGTCTGCTTTACCATGGACTTGTATAATAAAGTATCCTGTTCTCTTTGTATAGCTTCCTTTGTGTGAAATCCGTGTTGCTGCCATTCCTTCTGCTTTCCTAATAAAAACTGACCACACTAAGCAGGAGAACACAGCGTGGTCAGTCCTCTAGCTGTGCTTGGATCTCCAGTGTGCTCTCCTCCATTGATCAGACTTGTCCTAACACGCCCCTGCTGCACAGCCATTCACTGGGAACCTCAGTGTGATACTGTTTCTCGCTCCATCCCCCCTCCCCCAAGTTCTCTAGCTCTCCTCCAATGATCAGACTTATGCTCACATGCCCCTGCTGCACTCTTCTTCCTTCTTTCTTTCTTTCTTTTTCTCTTTCTTTCTTTCTTTCTTTCTTTCTTTCATTCTTTCTTTCTTTTTCTTTCTTTCTTTTTCTCTTTCTTTTTCTCTTTCTTCCTTCTTTCTTTCTTTCTTTTTCTCTTTCTTTCTTTCTTTCTTTTTTTCTTTCTTTCTTTCTTTTTTTCTTTCTTTCTTTCTTTCTTTCTTTCTTTTTCTTTCTTTCTTTTTCTCTTTCTTTTTCTCTTTCTTCCTTCTTTCTTTCTTTCTTTTTCTCTTTCTTTCTTTCTTTCTTTTTTTCTTTCTTTCTTTCTTTTTTTCTTTCTTTTTTTCTTTCTTTCTTTCTTTTTTTCTTTCTTTCTTTTTCTTTTCTTTTCTTTTCTTTCTTTCTTTCTTTCTTTTTTCCTAAAATGTCCCTTTCATTTCTATTTTAAACTGAATGGGTTGTTTTACAAGGTGATAATTTACAATCGCTTTAATACAGGAGAACAGTTAACGCCATTAAGCCTCATTCCACAGAAAGTCACCTAGAAGCTGTTCTACCAGAAGTGAGTTGTTTTGGTTAACAATTGTAGCCATATCGGTGTTGGTACAGCTTGGACCTAGAAGACAAAGTCAACCCTGAAAATCTTGTCCTGAAAATGAACTGTAAGTGCAAATGAAAATAGTATCCCAGTGATTGACTGTTACAATGAGACTTAGCTTGAGGACCAGTGCCCCCTGCTGGCAGTACTTGGCACTACACAGGTCTTTTGATAGATGCCTGGGAAAGGTTTGAGTTGTGATCTCACATGGACATTCATATAATCCCTCTGTTGTCTGGGTTGTCTTCATATAACAAAAATGAACATTAGCCTGAGATATATTATAGTGTGTGTGATATATATTTTTATTATTATTATTGTTTTATTTTTTTCATGTAGGGTTGGTGCATCCAAAACGGATATTTCAGTATTTTGTACATGTTAATTAAATAATCAATATTTTATTTAAAGCGGAGTTCCAACCACAATTAGCATTTTTTAAATGTATGTCCTTTCATCCTGCGTTTTTATAATATAAATCCGGTCACTTACTATTTTACAATCCGCCGCCGATCCGCATAGATATTCAAAAAAGATAGTTTATAAAACTATATCTACACCGTTGTCATTTTGCTTGTGGGCATTGTGAAGCCTACAAGTACTTACTTCCTGGAAGTCTTGGATGGGGAGTGATAATTGGACAGCGCACTGCATCCTGGGAAATGATGACACACATTTCCCAGGAGCATTAGAGGGAGATGATGTCAGAATCCTAGGTGGTTTCAAAGGCAGATTTTGTGGGACCGCATAGCAACAGGCATTTCCAGATGAGTAAAAAAAAAAAAAAATCTTTTTTTTTTCTTTCTTTTTTAGTCGTAAGCCACAGTTTAAAGCAAAATTTTTTTTTTTTTATGGAACCTCCACTTTAAGGGTCTCTGGTGGTGGTGAAATAGTATGACTGCTTTGTCATAAAGAGTAAGGCCACCTTTTCTGAGCCTGCAGTTATTCCTCCCTTGTAGATTATTGTGGATATCACAATTTGTCAATTGGAAAAATGACTTTTCTTTGAGGATGATCTACTTTCAAGGTACAGTGAGAAGTGACCTGCTGCTTCTCTGATCGCTGTGAGCAAACCGCTCAACACCTAATCCAAGATTCTGAGCGCCAGCTGCAAATGGATTCATATTTGTGATCTGTTCATTGAATAACATACAGCCAATACATATCAGCAGAAAGGTTTTTCCCTTCTTCAGGACTCAAACATGATTTGTAAATAAATCCGCGCATCCACGTGAAAATTAAAGTGGCCAGACCTGAAGAAGGCGGTGGTCCTTCCGCCGAAATGCGCTGGATGTATTTTATTCAATACCCATTACATGTCAATATTAATTATATGTAGTTCTTCCTTTAGAATTTTACAACTGCTCCTATGTAATCATACCTGGAGACTCTTTATACCTCTTTTTATCACTTGGCATCTGAAATGTGCAATAGTCTGGCTGTAGTGTAAGGAGACTGCAGGTTGGATGCCTTGTCCCTCACTTCTGCGTCCCCCTCTTATTCAGGCTTGCATGATGATATATGTTGCCATCCCTGGTTCCTCCCCACCCCCACATCAACAATGCTAATGACATTATTAAATAAAACCCCTGAATTTTTACTATATGCCTTATTTTAGAACTGGTAATGTCATCATTGGGTCATTGTTCTTCACTATGTAATGCAGGTAGTTCATGGCTGGTGGGAAGAGCTGGCAGAGTGCTGTGCATTGCTTCTTGAAGACCTCACAACACCCGGCCTCGCTATTCCTCCTGAGCCCTGTTGCAAGTAGTGGACTGGTCCCTGGATGAAGTTGTACAGCCACAGGTTGGCTGGGAAAAAAAAACGAATTCCCAAGAAAGAGACATTAAAAGGAAGTGACCTCAATCCTTTCCCTGGGAGGAAGGAGGGACTCTTTGTATGGGTAGGACAGCTCTGATATGGACCATGAACCACCTGAGTCTAATGAGCGGGACATCTTTATTTGAAAGCAGTGGAAGTGGAGGGAGTGCTATCCTTGAGCTTTGGATTGCAACCTGGATTGTGGGGAGCCTGTAATGTAGTAAGGAGCCATACTCTGAGGAAACCACCAGAAAGAAAGACGGAAGCCCTTTGTGCTTGGCGCTGGTATGGAAAGCCTCTGCTTATATAGGACTGGTGACTGCAACCACATACTGTAATCTAACCGAGGGACAGACTTGCCAGTTAGACACACTTTACTTTTGATGGCACCAACTCTTAAAGGGACACTACCCAGAGCTTTCCAACCCAAGGTTATGGGCCCCAACGAGCTTGCCAGCAGAAGGCTCAGTAGATGTGGACTGTTAACTGTTGCTGCAGTAACCACCTATGGGTCCTCTCCACCCCCCTTAGCTAGGCCCCTCTATGTTGGTTAAGGAAGATTTGGAGTCGAGGCCTGGATCTGAACCCACCACTGTAGCTCCCTGATTTGGAACAAAGTCCCTCTTTCCTCCTCATATGTCCCTCATTTTGCTCTGATCTATATAGCGGTAGATAAAATGCACTTTTTAGCTTTTAAAAAGTGTTTCCCAGAGCTAAACCTTTCTTCCACTTTCTAAATGGCTGCATTTGTACATTTCAAAGGCCAGTATAACGGAATAATAATTTGTAAAAAAATGGACTTGTGTGTTCAATCATTTTTTTTGTTTAATTGTCCTTTTAGGCCTTGTACACACGAGGAGACATGTCCGATGAAAAGGGTCCGCGGACCGTTTTCATCGGACATGTCTGCTGGGAGGTTTTGGTCTGATGTGTGTACACACCATCAGACCAAAATCCCCGCGGACAGAGAACGCGGTGATGTAGAAGACACTGACGTTCTCTAACACGGAAGTTCAATGCTTCCACGCATGCATCGAATCAATTAGACGCATGTGCGGGATTTCGGGCCGCTGGTTATACGTCATAACCAGCGGACATGTCCGATGAGTCGTACTAACCATTTACCAGTTTCAGCGGACATGTTCGGTCGTGTGTACGAGGCCTTAGGGTGTGTGGCAGGGGGTGTGTCCTATGTCTACATACTTTTGCTAATAGCTGTCCCTTGTTCCCATCCCAAAAAGCTGGTAGGATCTACTGCATGTAGCAGTAGATCCTATTGCTGAGCCATCTGAGATTCTGGACAAGCTCCTTGACTGAATCCTTGGATAAATATATTTTTCTATCTAGTTTCTGGTGAACCTTGAACCTTTTGCTCCTGCCATAAACTTCCTACTTAAGCCATGCCTTTACATTTCCTGTTTGTCAGATTATTCTGCTCTTCTCCAGCCAATGTCCTCTGCCTTTTGCTCATTCTACCATCCCTACCACTCAATACTGACCTTGGCATGTTCATCACTGATGCTTGATTGCAACCTGCAGCCACTTGTTACTGACCTTTGGCTTGTTTACTGACTACACTTCTGCTTGATTCCTACCTGCTATATCTGCTGCCGTCCCCCGGCTTGCTCACGTCCTGGTGGGGCGATCATGAGGGGGAGTGGTAGGGGGTGTGTCCTATATCTACATTATTTTGCCAATAGGTGTCCCTTGTTCCCATCTCAAAAAGTTGGTAGGTATGCCCACAACCTCTGCTGCCCGTGGCAGTAGATCTTATTGCTGAGATTCTGGGCAACTCTTTGCCTGAATTATTGGATAAACATACTTTCTATCTTGTTTCTGGTGAACCTTGAACCTTTTTCTCCTACCATTAACTTCTTACCTAAGCCATGCCTTTTTGCATTTCCTGTGTGTCAGATTGTTCTGCTCTTCTCCAGCCAATATCCTCTGCCTTTTGCTCCTTCTGCCATCACTACAACTCAATACTGACCATGGCTTGCTCCTCAATGATGCTTCTGCTTGATTACAACCTGCAGCCACTTGTTACTGACCTTTGGCTTGTTTACTGACTACACTGCTGCTTGATGCCTACCTGCTATATCTGCTGCCGTACCCTGACTTGCTCACCTCCTGGTGGGGCGATCCTGAGGACCATGGCCTGGCACTGGCAGACAAAGAAACCCATCTCCACCATCGGGATCTTAGACATGAGTCCACATCTGCCAGGGTGATCTTCTTGTGTTCTTATCCTGCGGGTTTGTGTGAACCTCTCTACTGCTATAGCTACTGGTCTCTGAGCCTGATCCCTGATCGTGACAGTTGGACTATTAGGTGTTCATTGCTTGCAGCTTGTTAATCATCTCCGTTAATCACTATACTTCTGTTATCTAGTGTGTGTTATGTTCTTTGATGATGAACTCATTTCAGTATAACTTTTCCTTCCTAATATACCCCGGTATAACTTTTTTTTTTTCAATAACCTTTTTTTACTTGCAAGTCACAACTACAATATACTTTGCTGATAAGAGATGCAAGGAAAAGGAGGTGGGACTATAGCGGTGCTTGAATGGGGTAATACCATAACAATGGAAGAACAATTTGATAAAAGAATGTATACAAAAAGCTTTATTAATTATACAAAGTTGGTAAAAAATAGAGCGATAGCACAATATCAGTCAATCACAATAAAGTGGTTTCGAATGGTGGTTGCATTAGAAAGTCAGTGGTGATCATACGCTATCCCGACATGTTTCGTCTTTAGGCTTCATCAGGGGAAGTATGTATCAACCATACACAAAGAGAGCAACTATATGAGTACAAAGAGAAAAATGAGAAATAATAATACAGAAATTACATTTATTTTGGAAATCTACCTGTTGACAGGTCCACCAATAGAAAGGGGAAACTTACCACCAAGGGCCCTAATGCCCCTATGCCCCTTAGCCAGACCCAAAACTCAAGATATACTTTGCTGATACTTACACAGGTCTGTGTCATTTTCTGGTGTATAGGTATTGCTGTGTTTGAGGGGAATGTATACACACAGGGGTCTGCATCTATATCCTCAGCCCAACCAGGTGTGTAAGAGAGTACAGAGCTGTTAGCAGAGTCTTGGGCACAAGAACAGGGGACCCGGCACATCATTATGAGAAGCTCACAGGCCCAGATTCTCAAAGGACTTCCGACGGCGTAGCGCCATGTACGCCGCCGTAAGTCCGAATGAGAGCCGTCGTATCTATGCGGCTAATTCTTAGAATCAGTTACGCATAAATTCGGCTAAGATACGAGCGGCGTAAGTCTCTTACACCGTCGTATCTTAGGGTGCATATTTACGCTGGCTGCTAGGTTGCGCTTCCGTAGATTTCCGCGTTGAATATGCAAATTAGCTAGATACGCCGATTCACGAACGTACGTGCGCCCGGCGTAGCAAGATACATCATTTACGTAAGACATACGCTGGCGTAAAGTTACCCCTCATAAAGCATGGGTAAATCATTTTAGGTATGGACGTCGGAAACGTACGAACAGCGTCGTGTTTTACGTCGTTTGCGTAAGTCGTCCGTGAATGGGGCTGGACGTAAGTTACGTTCACGTCGACTAGGCATTGAGCGGGCGTAATTTAATTTGAAAATTTGACGTGATACTGAGCATGCGCGCGCATGCGCCGTTCGAAAAAAGCGCCATTTACGTGGGGTCATGATTAGTTAACATAAAACACGCCCCCCTGTTCCTCATTTGATTTAGGCGCGCTTACGCCGGCACATTTACGCTACACCGCCGTAACTTTAGACGCAAGTGCTTTGTGAATACAGCACTTGCCTCTCTGAGTTGCGGCGGCGTAGCGTAACTACGATACGCTACGCCCGCTTATATTTACGCCGCCCTACGAGAATCTGGGCCACAGTGTGCAGTGAAATCAGAGTAAGTCAGTACAGGAGACAATTGTGGAAGGTTGAATGTCCGCTTCAACTAGTCGCCAATCACGCGTACAAATCCTGACTCTCGACGGACCAGAAATGGCAACCAAGTGTTAATTGGTTTGTAAACCAGGTGTAAAATGACAGCACAGGTTATAATCTGACATTTGACAAGAAATCGACAGTTCCAGGGATAATGACAAAGTCCATTCAGCAACCTAGGATAGATTACATTTTTCGGAGCTGGAACAATAGACTTGCATAGAATCCTCTATGGATTGCGAAGAAGAAAAGCCTGAAATACTCCCAGAGAACGCCACTGACCTTTCCGGAAACCTTTTCTTCGCAGGCATGCAGCACCACCACATATTGATTACTTTTTATAAACCCAAAATTAACTCTTTCATGGCGGGGTAGTTCGGCGACTTCTCTGAGTCTGACACAGGAACGTGGAGACAATTGGTGTGTTTTAGCCACAGAGAGGGTAGTTCTGAAATAGTCATTTTCTTTGTGCTGTAACATTGTAAAATAAAGTTCTTTTTATAGTCCCAGGCAAATTCACTCCTTGTGATACTTACTGTATGTGAGAGATGTTCTACCTGTCAAAGGATTTGTAATTGTATCCAGCCAGTCCTGAGATTTACACAGTAGAGCCCTACTAGTGACCTGACTTTTCTTTGCTACTATAAGTAACACAGCAAGGTCACCTCCTTACCCCCAGCTTGCCATTTAATTAAACAGCAGGTGACTGATAAGGTCATCTTTCTGCTTTCTCCTTCAGTCAGATTATCTCATCACATCTCTCCCTCTACCTATCCCTCTCACTCTCCCACCTGCTAGGACCATTACCTTGGCATTGGTCACGTGCCGTGGCAGCCCGTCCATAAGGGGCGCAGGGGTGCCGGCCCCTAATCTACATGCAGGGTTCCGACCGCATGGATTTTAATGTTGTTTTTATTTTTTTTAGCACATGGTTAGAGCCTGAGGCTTTAATTGGCTTCAAACTTGGGTGGGCTTGGGGCGCAGTGCTTAGTTGTGCGACCATGGCGAATGAATATTCGCTACTGTCTTCCTTATTCTCCTCCTGGCCAATCAGGAAGCGGGTCCAGAGACCCGATTGGCCGAGAGAAGCGATCGTATTGGCCGCCAAGGAGGGGGAAGCCACCATGAAGCAGAGGATGAGGAGACGTAGGGCAATGCCGCAGAGGATTAAGCGCTGTCCGCATTTTTTTTGTTTTGTTTTTTGCTAACAACCCGCCCCCCCCCCAAAAAAAAAGAATTCCATTTACTAGAGCAAGGTTTTCCAAACTATGGCCCACTGTGGGGTCAGTGGCTTCTCACACAGGTCTTCATTTCTCCCAAACTTTCTCACCCATTCACTGTCCAGGTATAGGGTGTGTCCTATACCTACGTACTTTTGCTAATGGGTGTCCCTCGTTCCCATCTTAAAATGTTGGGAGGTATGTTGTTGTACTGTTGGTTCCAACAGCCGATCATGTGTTTTCTCCACCATTCACAGGAGGATGGTACTTCCTCCGTCCAGAATTGATGGTAACTCTGATATAATGGTGGACTCAGATGGGGACATTTGTTTTAAGGGTAGACTCTGATGTAAGGGTGGATTTTAATAGGGACTAGGTTGTAATTGGGTCTCTGATGGGCACCCTGATGTACGGAAGACTCTAAGGGAACGTTATTGGGAAATTTGATGTAAGCGGGACACTGATGGAAGAGTGGACTTTGATGGGGGACTATGTTGTAAAGGGGATTCTGATTGGGACCCTGATCTATGGAATACTCTGGTGTAAGAGGGACTCTAATAGAAAGCCTGCTGCAAGGGGGGGGGCTCTGATGTAAGGGATGACTTTGATGGGGACTTTGATGTAAGGAATGACTTTGATGGGGACTCTGGTGTAAGGGATGACTTTGGTGGGGACTTTGAGGTAAGTGAATGACTTTGGTGTAAGGGATGACTTTGATGGGGACTCTGGTGTAAGGGATGACTTTGATGGGTACTCTGGTGTAAGGGATGACTTTGATGGGGACTCTGGTGTAAGGGATGACTTTGATGGGGACTCTGGTGTAAGGGATGACTTTGATGGGGACTTTGGTGTAAGGGATGACTTTGATGGGTACTCTGGTGTAAGGGATGACTTTGATGGGGACTCTGGTGTAAGGGATGACTTTGATGGGGACTCTGGTGTAAGGGATGACTTTGATGGGGACTCTGGTGTAAGGGATGACTTTGATGGGGACTCTGGTGTAAGGGATGACTTTGATGGGTACTCTGGTGTAAGGGATGACTTTGATGGGGACTCTGGTGTAAGGGATGACTTTGATGGGGACTCTGGTGTAAGGGATGACTTTGATGGGGACTTTGGTGTAAGGGATGACTTTGATGGGTACTCTGGTGTAAGGGATGACTTTGATGGGGACTCTGGTGTAAGGGATGACTTTGATGGGGACTCTGGTGTAAGGGATGACTTTGATGGGGACTCTGGTGTAAGGGATGACTTTGATGGGGACTCTGGTGTAAGGGATGACTTTGATGGGGACTCTGGTGTAAGGGATGACTTTGATGGGTACTCTGGTGTAAGGGATGACTTTGATGGGGACTCTGGTGTAAGGGATGACTTTGATGGGGACTCTGGTGTAAGGGATGACTTTGATGGGGACTCTGGTGTAAGGGATGACTTTGATGGGGACTCTGGTGTAAGGGATGACTTTGATGGGGACTCTGGTGTAAGGGATGACTTTGATGGGGACTCTGGTGTAAGGGATGACTTTGATGGGGACTCTGGTGTAAGGGATGACTTTGATGGGGACTCTGGTGTAAGGGATGACTTTGATGGGGACTCTGGTGTAAGGGATGACTTTGATGGGGACTCTGGTGTAAGGGATGACTTTGATGGGGACTCTGGTGTAAGGGATGACTTTGATGGGGACTTTGGTGTAAGGGATGACTTTGATGGGTACTCTGGTGTAAGGGATGACTTTGATGGGGACTCTGGTGTAAGGGATGACTTTGATGGGGACTCTGGTGTAAGGGATGACTTTGATGGGGACTCTGGTGTAAGGGATGACTTTGATGGGGACTCTGGTGTAAGGGATGACTTTGATGGGGACTCTGGTGTAAGGGATGACTTTGATGGGGACTCTGGTGTAAGGGATGACTTTGATGGGGACTCTGGTGTAAGGGATGACTTTGATGGGGACTTTGGTGTAAGGGATGACTTTGATGGGGACTCTGGTGTAAGGGATGACTTTGATGGGGACTCTGGTGTAAGGGATGACTTTGATGGGGACTCTGGTGTAAGGGATGACTTTGATGGGGACTCTGGTGTAAGGGATGACTTTGATGGGGACTCTGGTGTAAGGGATGACTTTGATGGGGACTCTGGTGTAAGGGATGACTTTGATGGGGACTCTGGTGTAAGGGATGACTTTGATGGGGACTCTGGTGTAAGGGATGACTTTGATGGGGACTCTGGTGTAAGGAATGACTTTGATGGGGGCTATGGTGTAAGGGATGACTTTGATGGGGACTATGGTGTAAGGGATGACTTTGATGGGGACTCTGGTGTAAGGGATGACTTTGATGGGGACTCTGGTGTAAGGGATGACTTTGATGGGGACTCTGGTGTAAGGGATGACTTTGATGGGGGCTATGGTGTAAGGGATGACTTTGATGGGGACTATGGTGTAAGGGATGACTTTGATGGGGACTCTGGTGTAAGGGATGACTTTGATGGGGACTCTGATGTAAGGGATGACTTTGATGGGGACTCTGGTGTAAGGGATGACTTTGATGGGGACTCTGGTGTAAGGGATGACTTTGATGGGGACTCTGGTGTAAGGGATGACTTTGATGGGGACTCTGGTGTAAGGAATGACTTTGATGGGGACTCTGGTGTAAGGGATGACTTTGATGATGACTTTGATGTAAGGGGGGACTCTGCTGGGTTTAAGTTTGTTTGGGATTTCTTTGCTTTGTTTTACTGAAGTTCTTTTTCTGCTGTTTTAAAAAGTATCATGCAGATTACAAAAAAAAGTTTGTAGACCCCGGTATTGGGCCTTGTTCACATGGGTGTATCCATGTATACCCCATGTGGGGGCCCATGCAGGGATATACAGGTGTTCTATAGGAAGTCCTATTCATGCCAGTTGGGACACAGTGGATGGATGAACACAGCCACTGCTATTGGTTGACATCTGTGTGTGTGCGGATGCATGTCCCTGCACTCGCACAGTGTGCGTTCTGAGCCATGCACCCACATTGATATCACATAGGGAGCAGTGGATGTGTCTGTGCAGCCGCTGCATCCCAATTGAGATCAGTGGGACTCCCTACACAGGTATGCATGGAACACCGGTACATCCGCAGCCCTCAAATGGGGTACGCATTGATACGTCTCTGTAAACGGGGCCTTAGAGTAAAAGGTGCGTTTTTTTTTTTTTTTATTTTTTTTTTTTTTATTGTATTTTTTATTATTTATTTATTTTTTATAATTATTGTTTATATAAAATACATGTTCTGCAATGTGAAATACTGCATGTTTTTTTTAGTGTAGACGCTCTTTAAATACCACCGCGCTATTCTTGGCCAAGAAAGCGATCACAGCCTTTGGCGGTGATTGTTTCGGTAAACCTATTTTGCAGGTCTGGAATAAAAAGCGGAATAATTTGCACTTCTGGCGGTTCCTCTCAGTTCATTAAATTGCCGGGCGCCGTCGGAGTCAGACGTTTTGTGTCTCTCTTCTGCGTCCTGATTGAAATCAAATGACTACTTCTGTAAGATAAACCATCCCCTCGCTTGTTTACCGATCATTGATTTTCAATGGCTGATTAAAGGGATTGTCATTGAAATGAGGCTGCGGCAATCAGCCTCTGCTGAAGAGCCCTTGTGAGGAGGCCTCGCTGGCGGAGGCACGCACCAGATTGGACACTGTCAGCGGAGCAAATTGACTCCATTCTAATCAACTATCTATAGGCAGCCCATAAACGGATGTTAATTCCTTTCCCTTCTGGCATAACACAATATACATATTTTGTGTCATGGAGATGATGCTTTAAGCTGCTCATTTTTTCCCCTGGAAGAAATCAAAGTGCTGATTACATCATGAATTCCCCAGGCCACTTTCTCTGCCTTGGACTTCTCCCTCTATAATTTTCTGGTGACCCCAGCAATCTCCCGACTGTGATCACAACCACAAAAGATGCAGCTGTTCAGAGGCAACCATGTTCCCCACATTATTCCTTCTATTTTATTTCAATTTTTATTTTTTTTCTTATATTATTACATTTTTGTCAATCTCCCTAGAATTTTACTGAGCCTATCGCACTGCCATTTGATGCTTCTGTCATGGCAAGTGTATATGCTGGCCTTATGGTGGCTATCTAATGACTTAGACCAGGGATCTCCAAACTACGGCTCTCCAGCTGTTACGGGACTACATGTCCCATGAGGCATTGTAAAACGCTCTGACATTCACAGACATGTAGTTCCTGAACAGCTGGAGGGCCATAGTTTGGAGACTCCTGACCATCATTCTACCTGACTTTGGTGTTTCTGGGTTGTGGACAGGGATGGACTGGCCATTGGGACTACAGGGAGTTTCCCGGTGGGCCGGTGGCTCAGTGGGCTGGCTTCAGTAATAGCGGACGGCCGCCCCCCCTTTGCTCCTCTTGTCTCTCCCTTCCCGCATCGCTCACCTCCTCTCCCTCCCCGCAGCACTCACCTGGGGGGAAAAAAGAGGCAGGGGGAGTACCAGACGACAGGGGAGCATGGGGGAGGGGACAGACAGCTGACTCAACAGCTATGGCCTGGGAGTTTCTCACTTCTGCCTAATCTTGTCCCATAAGGGGGGGCACCAAACTGATTCTTTGCCCCGGGTGAAATAATGTCTAGCTTCCCCACAGGTACTGCCTATAAGAGTACCAGTACCAGCCATTCTACTCTAATAAAGTAGAACTGCTAGTGAAGGGGGAGAGGGGGCTTGGGTGGCCGGGTTGGGGGTGCAGGAGTTGTCCGGCCGCCATGGGAGAGACCTGTCAAAGTGGGCCGGTCTGGATGAAGTCCAGGGCCAAATTTCTGTCCCAGTCCAGCCCTGGTTGTGGATATACATACTACCTCCTAATTGGACTTTCTAATCGGTTGCATCAACTAACTTTTCCACTAACCTTATATCCATGCGATGGCTCTTTTATGGGGCTGACTCTTTCTCTTTGTTCTGATTCACATATCGTAGACTATATACTTTTGCCATTGACCAGAGTGCTATTGGTTCCTCAGCATATGTGCACATAACATGTATGAGGCTTTTTGATCTTTGCTTGAGCTTTAAGTTCTAAAAATATTAAAACGCGGATCCTGAAGAAGTCCTCTTTCTGGACGAAACACGTCGATCCATACACTTCCCGTTATTTATTCAAGCACAGATGGTTGTATTATTTATCTAAGTTTAGAACATAATACCTTGTACTCAACCTTGTTTTTAAACAATTTTGTATAAATAAAATATTTTGTGTTTTTTTTTTTATATGTTTTGCCACATTAACCTATCATTTTGTGAAATGGGGGAGTGCTCTCACGCTATCACTAAATGAATGTGCAACCTATCATTTTGGGCACTTTGAAATCCCCATCTCCCATAGTCTCCCCATCGGGAGAGGCATGGGAAATACCCATTTTTTAAGTTTTGATCTTACCCAGAGGGGGATCGTGCCGGAATTTTTGAACAAGCTCCCCCACCAAATCTTCACATATGGACCATTAATTTTGTAGGCTAAGCATATATTGTCTGTATAAGTGTCCTGTGTATTCTTGTTTGAATTTTTGTGTGCGATTTGTGTATTTCTTCCCTTGTGTAACCCAGTGTATGGAGGAGCTTCCCTTAATAAAGACCACTCACTGCTGCCGGGTGACTGGTCTTGTCTCCGCCTCCTCCTGTCATTTTCTGCAGGCAGCCTGTAGTGGGTGAAGACTGCTGTAAAGACTATTATCATGGAGACTGTACAAACCCACCCCCCGGTCCCCACTGTACTTACATCCAGGAGGTGCTGAGCTGTCAGCAGGGCAGGACTTGGGGTGGTGGGGGCTTCTGGACTTGAGTCACTTTCGGGCCCTTCCTTCTATACATTACTAGCTCCCCCAAAAACGAGGCCTGCCAATACCTTTTTTAGGATGGTTTCGTTCTCTGTATTTCCGGGTATCTTAAGCGCCATTCGTACTGCTGTTATGTGATTCAAATTATGACAACGCTTCCGCCCTTACTGTGTCCCTGTTGGTAATCTTGCGCATGAGCCGTTGCGCCGTAACCATTCGTTGCTGTGTCTGCGGCTGCTGTTTTCTTTCACTCCCCCTTTTGTGACGTCTTCTTTAGTCACACGGGGGAGTATCAGGAAGAGTGGAGTAAACACCGCAAGACTTCTCCTCTGTGTCAGACAGAGGGGGAGTTCTCACAGACTGCATTCCGGCAAGCTTTAAATGCCGGTTTAGAGGGGCTAATGTGCGCAAGCGTGGTGACGTCATGCAAATGATCAGCTGCCTGTGTTATGGACTATTTTTTAAGACAATGTTGTGTCCGAGGGTTTAACATTACAACCACTTTAAATGACTGGCATATTATTGAAAAAACGTAAGGGGCCCCATATTGGGCGGGCTTTATGGGCTTGAGCCCAGTCAAGCCCAATGGTAAGTCCAGCCTTGGCTGTCATCAATCTGGGGAATTCAAATCCCCGCTCTGCTCCTTTTTTCTCTGTGCAGTGCTTCCAGGACAAATCGGAGCAATGCTCTGTGACACCGCTGACCAATCAGCATCACTGATCTGTTCAGGAAGCATTGCACAGAGAAGAGCAGGGATTTCGAATCCCGTTAAACGGAAAAAATATGTTTAAAAAAAATATAAATTTTATGACATATCAATGAAGCTGCATTAATTTTGTTACTTTTCTATCCGCCTGAAGTTCATGTCATGTAGAGTGATGAAGATTGTAAACCAGATTTGGGTGATGAGGATAACACGGAGGATCCACGTTCAGGTGTGTGTATATGTTCAGATTTTCTCGGATTGTTCTATGATTTTATCTGGCTTCTGTGTCCTTTCTCTTCCAGTCTACTTTCATGGGAAGGCTCATCAGTAAAAGAGGCAGGTGTACATTGACCGGGGGTTCTGACGTAAGGGTATGGATTTCCTATGACCGCTGCCAGGGGGACAATATTTGTATATTTACTGCTAATTAAGCTGTAAAAAGTCTATGAAGACGCAGCACATGAAATCGGTGCAGCCTGCCAGGGTCTGCCGGATAATGAGCTGTCCCTGGGCTCTGCTGGGATTCATTCACAGCTGTCCCATCTGTTCAGTGTGGCCCCACATCAGCCAGCCAGCATGCACTGTACGGGCCCCGGTGACAGGGGGACCTTATGGTGTGCTTGTTTCCAGGGACACATTACTTCTGAGCTGATATATTCAGGTGTGCTGTGTTCCAGTATTGTCTGTAATGAAAGCCATAATCCAATTAAGACAAAAAAACTTTGTGCATTAATACTAATAAACAACCACAAACATTTTTATGTAGATTTTATTACATATAAAATGGTAAGGCACTAAAAAGCAGGGACATTTCCCGGGACAAATGTTAGAAGATGAGATTGTCCCCGAGTGTCAAAGATGGTAGGCAGCTATGATATGGTGAGGATGGTGATAGAGATTATTAGGCTGTATGTCATGGCGCTCCTAATCTGTACAAAGGCCAATCAGGTGGCAGCACTTCTGATTGGCACTGCCTTACATTGCAAAGCTACATGTTGATTGGCATTGCTACATCAGCTAAGTCAACTTTTGCTACAGTACTTTTAACTTGATACTCATGCCTCCTCTTAAACTCAGTGCCAGCTTCTGGGTGCCTATTCACTTCAGTGCACTTTATGACTACAGTGCACCCCAAAGCATCTAATCTAGTAAGCCTAGGATGCACTATGACTCCAGTGCAGCCCAGAGCATCCTGTAAAATCTAGTGACCCCAGTGCACCCTGTGACTCCAGTGCATGCCAGGACATCCTGTGTCATCTAGTGACCTTGGCGTGCTTTGTGACTCCAGTGCATACCAGGGCATTCTGTGGCATATAGTGACCCCATTGTGCTCTGTGACTCCTGTGCATACCGGAGAATCCTGTGTCATATAGTGACCCCATTGTGCTCTGTGCTCCCTGTGACTCCAGTACATACTGGGGCATCCTGTGTCATATAGTGACCCCATTGTGCTCTGTGCTCCCTGTGACTCCAGTACATACCGGGGCATCCTGTGTCGTATAGTAAGTCCATTGTGCTCTGTGCTCCCTGTGACTCCAGTGCATACTGGAGCATTCTGTGTCATATAGTGACCCCATTGTGCTCTGTGCTCCCTGTGACTCCAGTACATACTGGAGCATCCTGTGTCAAATAATAAGTCCATTGTGCTCTGTGCTCCCTGTGACTCCAGTGCATGCCAGGGAATCCTGTGACATATAGTGACCCCGTTGTGCTCTGTGCACCCTGTGACTGCAGTACATACCGGGGCATCTTGTGTCATATAGTGAGTCCATTGTGCTTTGTGCAACCTGTGACTCCAGTGCATATTGGGGCATCCTGTGTCATCTATTGACCCAGTGTGTTCTGTGCAAACCAGGGCCTCCTGTGCTCCCTGTTACTACAGAGAACTATAGAGCATCCTCTTCCAGTGAGCCCCATGTCTTCCGAGCACCCTGTGTCATCTAGTGACCCCAGTGTGTCCAGTTTGCTCCATTGAGTTCACCCCAGAGCATCCTGTGTCTTCTAGTGACTACAAGTCCGCCCTCTGTGCCACCGTTTCTCCCTGTGCCAGTGTGCTGCCAAGCATGCCCTGCGTTGCCCACTTCTAGTGCATCCAGTTGACTTCCATGACACCTGTGACCCCACACAGCATCTGATATGCTTCTGCTAGACAGCGATTAAGACCTTTATCTGGGAAACTGTATTGAGGAATTCACCCATATTTCAGCAGTACATGCAATAAAGTATATTATACAGCATGACTGATTCTCAGAGGGTTGCCAGTTCATTGATTTTTCAATGTTCAACTATTTTCTAGATCCATAGGAAATGTTAAAAAATCTTTTCATTAAACAATTGAAATCCTAATATTAAATGGACCTTGCACTAAAAAGCAATGCCATGTTATTTATTCCCGCCCCTTCCCCATGTGCACAAATGCTGCAATAAAATAAAAACTTTGGGAAAAAGTTAGCAAATCTATTTACTTTAGCCCATCTCTTGCCTGCGGCATCCAGGCAAGGGTGATGTTGCCATCCTTTCAGCAAGATTCCAGAGAATGCAGAGTACCCCAGATCTCACTAGATGATGATTGTGCACAGTGCTGGAGCGTCGTCTTAAAAGATCTGTCCCAAAGATGTTGCCGGAAGGATAGTGATGACATCTCCCTGCATTACAGAAGTTGGGGTTATGCCCTGTACACACAGCCGGTTTTCCCGTCGGAATAAACTCCGACGGTTTTTCCGACGGAATTCCGCTCAAGCTGTCTTGCATAGACACGATCACACCAAATTCTAAGGCCGAGTACTCACGAGCAGACATGTCCGATGAAACCGGTCCGCGGACCGTTTTCATCGGACATGACTGCCCGGGGACTTCTGTTCGATGGTTGTACACACCATCGAACAGAGTTCCGCGCGTAAACAATACGCGGGGCGTGTCCGCGGTGTCGCCGCGACAATGACGCAGCGACGTGGGCGGCCTGCCTTTAAAATGCTTCCACGCATGCGTCGAAGTTATTAGACGCATGCGAGGGATGGCGGGCGGCCGGACATGTACGGTAGGTCTGTACAGACGACCGTACATGTCCGGGCGGACAGGTTTCCAGCGGACTGTTTTAAAGCAAGTCCAGGAAACAGTTGTCCGCTGGAAACCTGTCCGATCCGTCCCAAAATGGTCCGCTGGGGCCTACACACGGCCAAACATGTCTGCTGAAAATGGTCGGCGGACCAGTTTCAGCAGACATGTTTGGTCGTGAGTACGGGGCCTGACAGTCAAGAATGCGGTGGCGTACAACACTATGACGAGCCGAGAAAGATTAAAGTGGAGGTTCACCCTTTAAAACAATTTTTGACATCACACGGAGCCGCGCCATCCTACCGACAGAATGCCGGTGTTTTTTTTTTTTTTTTTTTTTCTCAGCACGTACCTCTTAATCAGGATTTTGACCTCACAGCGATACCGCGGGAGTGGGCGTTCCCAAGCACTGCCTGTGATTGACAGGCTTCCGAACGGCGCATACTGTGCGTCACAGGTTGCCGACAGAACCCGAGCGTCGGTGCGCAGGCGCCGTATAGAGCCGCACCGACGTTCGGGTTTTTTCGGCAACCTGTGACGCGCAGTATGCGCCGTTCGGAAGCCTGTCAATCACAGGCAGTGCTTGGGAACGCCCACTCCCGCGGGATCGCCGTGAGGTCAAAATCGTGATTAAGAGGTATGTGCTGAGAAAAAAAACCAACCAAATTCTGTCGGTAGGATGGCGCGGCTCTGTGTGATGTCAAAAATTGTTTTGAGGGTGAACCTCCACTTTAAGTTCAATGCTTCCAAGCATGCGTTGACTTGATTCTGAGCATGCGTGGTTTTTAGTCCGTCGGGCTTGCATCCGGAAATTCCGATAGAATTTTTTTTTAATCGGAAAAATTAAGAACATGTTCTCTATCTAATTCCGTCATGAATTTCCGACGGAAAAAGTCAGATGGGGCATACACACGGACGGAATATCCGATGAAAAGCTTCAGCCCAGGTTCACACTGGGTACGATTTGGTACGATTTGAGATGCGATTTCACATGTCAAATCGCATCTCAAATCGGCAGCATTTGTCGGCAATGGCACTGTCCTAATTGGTGCGACGCCGCGCTGCACCGATTTCAAAAAGTAGTTCCTGTACTACTTTTTGCGATTTCGGGCTGCGATTTACATTGAACACTGCACAGATGTCTCTTAAATCGCGGCCGAAATCGCGGCAAAATCGCGGTAAAATCGCGATTTTTACCGCGATTTTGAATTCGCAGCAGTGTGAACCTAGCCTCAGTCTGACTTTTTCCGTCTGAAATTCCGCTTGTGTGTACAAGGCATAAGACAAATATATTTACTTACCTTTCCCCACCCCCAGCCACCTCCCTACTATGTCCCAGGAGGTTGTGGGTGGGTGATGAAAATTGGCAGGCTATTCCAGGGGAAGTGGGAGTGGGTACCTGACAAAACTAGGTACCCACTCCCCAAAAAATAAAGTTCCAAAAGTGGTGGGAGGGGGATGGAGGATCAGCTTCCCTTCAGGCCTTCAAGTCAATGGGGTTTATTTAGTAAGGCTGGAGAGTGCAAAATCGGGCTCACTTCTGCATAGAAACCAATCGGCTTCCAGGTTTTATTACCAAAGCTTAATTGAACAAGTTGAAGTTAGAAGCTGATTGGTTTCTATGCAGACGTGAGCCTGATTTTGTACTCCCCAGCTTTAGTAAATAGACCCCAATGTCTGTATTATTTCAGCAGCCACTAAGACATTGACCATTCCAGGTGGATTGCACCCAACATTCCCACTATCTCCAGCAGTTTAATGGCAGATAATCCTGTTTTCCAAACTCTCATTATCTGGGGAGAGGAAGAATTGTAACATTCGATTCTTAGCTTCCCCCAAATGGAAATACGACAGCGGTTTTATTAAAATTGGCAGCATGTTCTGGCTGTAAATAACCATTAGCATATCCTATTTATTAACCTTCTTTGAAGCCTTCCGACAATGGAGAATACAAATGAGGAATGGCACCTGCCTCTATAAATTCTGTTCTGTTAGTGAGGTTTGACGTTTTCCTTCTTTCTTCATTTTATTGATTTCCAACACACGATTTCTGCCACATCCCCCACACCTCATCTGTTTGAGAGCCCAATAAAGGATTGGGACAATTGTAAAGGTAGAACTTGATGTTTATTCTCATTTATCACCAAGAAATGTGCTTTCATGAACCCCACAACACATTATTAATGTGACAACACAAGAATATACACTCTCCGGCCACTTTATTAGGTACACCTGTTCGATTGCTTGGTAACACAAATTGTTAATAGGCCAATCACATGGCAGCAACTCAACAATGCATTTAGGCATCTACACGTGGTAAAGGCGACTTTCAAACTGAGCATTAGAATAGGGAGGAAAGGAGATTTGAGGCCCTGTACACACGAGGAGAAATGTCCGATGAAAACGGTCCGCGGACCGTTTTCATCGGACATGTCTGCTGGGAGCTTTTGGTCTGATGTGTGTACACACCATCAGACCAAAATCCCCGTGGACAGAGAACGTGGTGACGTAGAAGACACCGACGTTCTCTAACACGGAAGTTCAATGCTTCCACGCATGCGTCGAATCAATTCGACGCATGCGCGGGATTTCGGGCCGCTGGTTATACGTCATAACCAGCGGACATGTCCGATGAGTCGTACTGACCATCGGACATGTCCGACGGACAGGTTTCCAGCGGACAAGTTTCTTAGCATGCTAAGAAAATTTTGTCCGCTGGAAACCTGTCCGCTAGGCCGGAAAACTGTCCGGTAGGCCCTACACACGGTCGGACATGTCCGCGTAAATTGGTCTCAGTTTCAGCGGACATGTTCGGTCGTGTGTACGAGGCCTAAGTGACTTCGAACATGGCTTGGTTGTTGGTGCCAGACTAAGGTGACCAGATTTTTAAAATGAAATCCGGGGACATATTTTTTCTTTACTAGTAATGGCAACAATCAGCAACTCTCTGCCCGTCGCCACCCGCCTAACAGCCTCTCAAGTCTTACTCTTCGGGCCCCGGCTACTAATGGATAGGGAGCGGAGGAAGATCACTCTGCCAGGGAAGGCAAGGAGTTAGGCAGGTGGCTGGCCAGGATTTGAGCCAAGGCAGAAGAACATGCGAGTGGAGCTGAATGGGCATGTGCCCAAAACTGAAGAAATATTCCCTCCACTCCGACCAGCACATGATCATCCGAAAGGGGCACAGATAATGGGGAAAAATAGTAGGCACAGCGGAGCTGGGGTGTGTAATTCAAATTTTTTTATTTTAATTCTGCACTGATTGTCTTTGAAATTGCCCCTGCCCCTACTAAATCCAATCTGGGGACAAAACCAGGGACAGACTTGGTCCGGGGACAGTGTCCTCAATTAGGGGACTGTCCCCTGAAACTGGGGATGTCTGGTCACCCTATGCCAGACGGGTTGGCCTGAGTATTTATTTAAAAAACTGCTGATCTAATGGGATTTTCACGCACAACCACTCTAGGGTTTACAGAGAATGGTCCGAAAAAGAGAAAATATCCTGTGAGTGGATGAAAATGCTGTTCTTCTGTCTGTAACTACACACCATAATTCGAGGCTTTTTACCTGGTCTGGAGAAAGCCTCTTGAGGGGGTGAGCAGGAGTGTCAGGACGCCCACTAACACACAGCTCCTTTCTCTATCTGCAAAGTAGAGAGCGTCCTGACTCTCCTGCTCGCCCCCTCCCCCCTCAAGAGGCTTTCTCCACACCAGGGAGAAAGCCTTGCATTATTATGTGTAGTTACAGACAGAAGAACAGTAAGTGAGGATTTCTCCGAAGAAATAAGGACATTTAAAAGCAAAATGGAAGGATGAGGTAAGTGAAGGAGGACTGCACTAAGGTAAAGGAAGCTATTTAGGGATTTTTTTTTTATCTTTACAACCCCTTTTAACCACTTGCCCACCAGGTGAATTCTGGCACTTCTCTCCTTCATGTGAAAATCACAATTTTTTTGCTAGAAAATTAATCAGAACCCCCAAACATTATATATTTTTTTTTAGCAGACATCCTAGGGAATAAAATGGCAGTCATTGCAATACTTTTTGTCACACCGTATTTGCGCAGCGGTCTTACAAGCGCACTTTTTTTGGATAAAAATCACTTTTTTGAATTAAAAAATAAGACAACAATACATTTTGCCCAATTATTTTATATATTGTGAAATATAATGTTACGCCGAGTAAAATGATACCCAACATGTCACGCTTAAAAATTGCGCCCGCTCGTGGCATGGCGTCAAACTTTTACCCTTAAAAATCTCGATAGGCGACGTTTAAAAAATTCTACAGGTTGCATTTTTTGAGTTGCAGAGTAGGTCTAGGGCTAGAATTATTGCTCTCACTCTAACGATCGCGGCGATACCTCACTTGTGTGGTTTGAATACCGTTTTCATATGCGGGCGCTACTCCCGTATGCGTTTGCTTCTGCGCGCGAGCTCGTCGGGACGGGGCGCTTTAAAAAATTTTTTTTGGGTTTTCTTATTTATTTTTATTTAGTTTTATAATTTTTTACACTGAAAAAATAAAATAAAAAAAATTGATCACTTTTATTCCTATTACAAGGAATGTAAACATCCCTTGTAATAGAAAAAAGCATGACAGGTCCTCTTAAATATGAGATCTGGGGTCAAAAAGACCTCAGATCTCATAATTAGACTTAAATGCAAAAAAAAAAATAAAAAAAAAAAAAATTTCATTTTTTCAAATGACAAAAAAAAAAATGTTTCTTTAAGAGGCTGGGCGGGACTGACGTTTTGACGTCACTTCCGCCCAGCAGAGCTATGAGGACGGGTGAAGGAGATTTCTCCTTCAGTCCCGTCCCCGCTCAGCTGCCGGACACATCCGATCCCCTCCGCCGCTACCGACGGCTCCGGTAAGCGGCGGAGGGCGCGGGAGAGCGGCGGGAGGGGGGGGGGCCCTCTCCCGCCACCGATAACGGCGATCTCGCGGCGAATCCGCCGCGGAGACCGCCGTTATCGTGTACACCACCGCCCCCTGAAAAGATGAATATCTCGGTTGTGGCAGCAGCTGCTGCCGTTATCGAGATATTCAACTTTAAAAAGAGGACGTCTTTTTGACATGGGGCGGTGGTCAAGAGGTTAATGACACCACCCCCAGATCTACTAAAGGGCAACACAATTTTGTGCATGTTAGGAAAGCATGTGATTTTTGTACCTATACCCAGCCAGCCTGCACTAGTGTAAACCCAGCCTAAAGATCATAGGGGGAGTTCAGTGACCACCTGTATAATTGGCATACTGGAAAAAAAAGGCCCAGTGGACTATTTATAACAGGGATATGCAATTAGCGGACCTCCAGCTGTTGCAAAACTACAAGTTCCATCATGCCTCTGCCTCTGGGTGTCATGCTGTCAGAGTCTTGCTATGCCTCATGGGATTTGTAGTTCTGCAACAGCTGGAGGTCCGCTAATTGCATATCACTGATTTATAAGATGCTCAAAAAAAACATACCTTTATATCATCTCTGGATAATCTTTTTAATGTTTTTTTTATTTTGTATTCTTTATAAATAAAATGTGTTTTTTTTTTTTGAGAATCTGGCTGATATTTGAACATTCATAAATAATGATACATTGTAATATTGTAAGAAGTAGCCACTCTCATAGTTACATTATATACAAGTTTGGATCCCATTGTCAGTCAGCATCACACGTCTTTGCAGACACGCAATGATTAATGTATGATCTATTGTATGGATTTATGTATAAGCACTGCTCACATATTCACCGCAGCGCTCCATGAGGGTCCCTGTCCTCGCCTTTGCCGGCGATAATGAAAACGTATCATTTCTTGTACAAGCTGCCCCTGTGAAGGACAGGAATTAAACTGGAAGAGGCAGCTGCATGGCTCAGGCCTGACACAGGGAAAGAGGGAAATGAATTCTCCTGCACAGGCGATCGGATGGAGTCATAGAAACAATGAGGAGCTTCTGATGCAGGACGTAGATTTTCAATTTCGAGATCTGTGGCTGAAAGTAAACACATGTGAATATTTTCAGCCTTATTATAGGAAAATGGCAGATCTGCAGGAGCGGCGAATGACGGGAAATTTGCCACCTGTTTGTAGCGTTTCTGCTACAACTGAAAATAGTCACACTGCATCGCGTTTATATATATTTACTAGTAAACTTAGTTTTTTGGAATTATTTTAGGTATCTTTCAGCATTATATAGAGATAAACTCAAAAACTACTCATTCAATCACTGTGATGTCATCAACTGCTAATCTGCAGCAGTTGGAGGACATACAGTATGTAAGCAAGAACTGAAATGTTATGCTTATTAAATTCCCCTTCAATAAGGGGGGGGGGTGGCCTGCACTGAGGGTAGGGTGATCGCGTGTCCCGGATTGCTTGCAGGTCTGTCCCGGGCACATTCATTCCAGGACAATACAGTGTCCCGGGATGAAACTGACACAGCCACCCCCCCGGGCCAATCTGATGCCCCCAAAAGAGGCCGCCACATCACCGCTTTACTCACTGACAGTACTTGTCCTGGCCGGGAATGCCTGGAGGAGCACAATCCCGCCCCCTGCTTGTGATTGGAGAAATCATAAATCCCGCCTCTTGTGTCCAATCACTGTGATGTGATTCGTTACAGCACAAGCTGATTTTTGGCAAGGGAGGATGTCCCTGAATGGTAGTTTAGAAATGTGGTCACCCTAACTGAGGGGTGACAACGGGCCGCCGCTAAACACTGTACTTTATTGCTTGTAGTGGATCCCTATACGACCCCAAACTGCCATGTGCCATCCTAACTTGTCCTATACCACCCCAACCTGCCACTATACAACCCTATACTATACTACCCTACCCTGCCACTATACCATCTTATACTATCATTTACAAGGGCCGGTTAGGGGTGCGCCCCGTGACCACGTGCTTCCTGCAGGGTGCTGGGCAGCCTAGACAGGAAAGGAGGGTGACCCCATGTTTTACCGCGCCAGGTGACACCAACTCTAGTGATGCCACTGGTTAGAAACCAACTGAAATTCACATTCAGTGTCTTCTGTGATCTTTGAGGATGAATTGCTGCACAGTACATGCATCTACAGAGGTCAATTGGGGCTTGCTTTAAATATCTTTTAACACTTATTAGAATATTTAAATATTGTCAAGTCTGGGCAAAGGTGCAATTTTATTATGACGTAATTACTCAATGGACACTCTGCAAGTAGTTACTAGGCAAACACTGACTCTTTAAAAGTAAAAATTAGCGTAGGCCATCTTTCAATCATGCAAAAATGTATAAGAAATAACCGGGACGGCCGCACTCCAAAAATAAAAATTAGTTCCTTTTAATAAAAACTGGTCACAACATGGATGTCACAGCAAAAAATCAGGAAATCTTTCAATCTTTCAATCATGGCGGCTCTGCGTGAGCCGCCTCCTTGACAGTGTCCGGGTTTGGCTGCATATTACTAAAATGCAAAAATCCTGGGAGGCTGGAGGAGTTGGTCTACTCAAGCTGTCTCCAGGTTTTTTTTCGTAATTCAAAGTGCTGGTCTAGGGGAGCCCACACACGTTTGGATATGCTCGTTTCATAATCTAGTTGTAGCGCCCCCTTGCTTTCAGAATGGGCACTACGCCTAAATTTAGTGGGGAAGAGAGAGTTACCTTGCTCCCTTCCAGTGTTTGTTTAAATTTGGGACCTCTGTCGTTCTAGAGATGTCCACTGGGTCGGTCTGCGGTCAGGGAGTGCAATGCCACCCCTGGCCGGCAGCTGGCGCCAGAGGGGTTCTAGCAGAGCAGATCTTCAACCAGCAGCTAATTAGAGGATGTTTTTCCTCGCAGGGCATGCTGGGAGAGGGTATATCTGGGACGGAGGTCATGTGTTAAATCTCTTTGCGGGGTCCCCGTTCCAGGTGCGGTACCCACCTTCAGGGTACACACATCCATGGACCCCGCCGGAGCGGCCCACCTGGCCAGAGCTGAACTTTGCAGCGAGCCTCATCCTGATGAGAGAAGGGACCTCAGCGTTCTGCAGGGTTCCCAGGCCTATTGACAGAATCCCAGCCTGGGATCGGATGTCCGGACCACTGACAGGTATGCTTGCTGTCACCGGGGACCACTCATAGAAAAGTCTACTGGGAGGATTCTCTTTCCTTATTCACCCAAGTCCTCTATCGAAATTGGCCCGTGGCGGGGGCCCTAGAGACAGGTCTGTGTGGGAGACCTGTTCCTCCCGGTATTGTCCGGTGTGACGCTCCGGTTGCCGGGCCTATCATAGGGGTCAGTCCGGGGGCACTTCAACCGCTCCGAGCAGAGTGGCGACGTGTTACAAAATTGGTTCGATGAAGAGCAGCGTACTGCTCAGTTCTATATCCAGGCCTGATGCTGCATGGTTCTCCTTTTCTTCCTTCATCAACTTTGACCTTCCCAAATTGTGTTGATGTTGGCCGTGTTTGGCCTGGGCAATAAAGCATTGAAAACTCTTTATTGGATGTCTGAACTCCACTTACTGTTGCTATTCTCACAAGTTGCACCCCTAGACACTGCCAGGATGACTTGGTAGGCCGATCCCAGGTCAACCAGCGGCTCCTTCGGGGGTAGCGCTACATAGTCTTTTAGTCCATCAAAAAAAATCCAGAATGATAGCTTGTACTTTATTTATGTGGTTGTATATTATGATTTGAAAATTTGAATCCAGTGAATTGTTCATAATTTTGATAAAAAACGGAATCGATTTAAACAAACACCTGTTGGGGGGGGGGGGGGGGGGGAGAGTATTTGCCAATTTATTGTCTACAAAAGTCGTGGCAGAGTTTGTGATATGGTTTTATACCTAAAACACCCGCTAAACAACCTCCTGTCTCTATTGCTTTGGGTAAATCTAGGTTTGTTTAAACACAGCCGGGTTAGACTGTTTCAGCAGCAAAGTGTCCCTGGAAATGACTTTTAAATGTTGGAGACTCTGTCCATCCTATAATGTATGCAGTCATTAACATTCTTCTAGGAATGTTTCAAGTCTCTGCTCATTATTCTGCTCATTAATATGGTTAGGCTTGCATGTTTTTACTCCATGCAGTCACTTTGGCTGGAGATCGGGTCCCGAGGGGCCCAAACCAGAGTTCCAGCTTCTCATTTCTTAGTCAAGATCGGGGAAGAATTAACGAGAACTGGTCTGAAAATGAGTGTAAATGTTAGGATCGCCTGCTGCATATAAATCAGGCAAGGGCTTCTAGTATGTGATCGGGAATAATGAAAAGCGGAGTACGCCTAACCAGATATAGGGAGCAGTCGCGGCTGGGTTTTTCTGGGGGGGGGCGGCAAAAAAACACCAAGTCCCCCTCTCCCCCTGCTGGTCGGTCCCTGGCACCTACCCCATCTAGGCAGCGGGCAGCAGGCATCAAGCAGCGGGTATCGGCTCCTGTGTCCCTTTCCTCCATCACGGCGACTGTGCGTCTCCTCCCCTCCTCCTAGGTGTCCAATAGGATTGCCTATCCTTTCAGCCAATCGGGTGATGGGTCTCAGACCCGCTTCCTGATTGGCTGGGAGGAGGATCAATGTTAGAATAGCAAATATTAATTTTCTATTCTAACACACCTGGGTGAGCGCATTCTCTGTGCTCAAGCCCATCCTATTTTGAAGCCTATTAAAACCTTTGGCTCTAATCCGTGCTTCACAAAAACACCCCTTGTAATCCAAGGTGGCAATTAATGAGGGAACTTAAACAACAGGATGTCTGGGACAGCGAACGTTGGTGAGCTGACACTCGTCAGTGTCAGTCACTTCTATGAACACTCAAACAGTTAACTGGGCCTCTAGGTTTCGGGTTGGGGCCGAGAACGTGTCTCCGGCCTGTGAGGTGCTTCTAGGTGTTTGTGTAAACGGAGAGTCAGAAGTTGAGCAAGTGCTCTCTCATCCGACAGGCCGATCCGCCTGAATTCTCCTCCGGAGGCGCGCGCTGGTGAATCACCGCTCCACAGCACAAAGATCCCAGATGAGGGTGCTCCACTGGTTCAACTGACAGCTGGATTGCCTCTACGATCCCCGGGTACAAGGGTTGGATGTTGGAGTCTTGCTTCCTTCCAGACAGCTGGTCTCTCGGTAGACTTAGGCCTAGGCTTCTGGCCTAACCATACGGCTATACACTGCCAGCAGCTCCGCAGAGGAGAGAAGTGCAGGTCCCGAGAGAGAGAAATCGGCCGCGCCCTTTCTTTAAGTAACCTCCCCCATAAGTCTGTGGGAAATGTAGTCTGTTTCTCCTTAGTCAATGGAGTCCATATCTCCTGCTACTTGCAATCCCACAATGCGCAACTCCTTAAAGGTAACTTGCATATTTACAATGGTGTTGATAAAGTTCCAGCGGGAATAGCCTGTCGTAAGGTTCTGACAGGATGACCCTGCTACATGTGTATTTGTTCGGCTGTCGGGAGGAGGTGGGGCCGCCCCCCCCCCCAAAGTGCCGTCCTAGGCATGGGCATTGTCGGCCTAGGCCAAGACACAGCGCTGAGTGGGCTGGCTCTTGGGAGGAGTTATGCAAATATAGAAATACCTTGATGGTTGGATGTCGGTCTGGAGAAGTGGGTGTTTCTAGGCAGGCTACATTTGCATCAAATGAAAAATGGATGTTAGCTGCTCAGGCTGTAAACGGGTGTTAATCCTAAGCCCATCTCTAAGCTGGGCCAGAGGAAGGAGCTTGTCCCGGTTCCAAACTACAATGCATAGTGAAAGGACATCGTCTAAACCGCGTATCCACGCAGATGCCCTGTGGTTAGATATATGGCAACTTCAGCCTGGTCTCCCACCAGGTCACTCCACCAACGTGTTTTGCTCCCTCCTCTGAGCTTACTCATGAGGATGGGAACTCCAAGAGTAAAGGTTTTTTTTTTTTTTAGCATCATCGGCTGCCACATAAGTGAGAAAGTATCAGGTGTGTAAATCTGGTCTTAAAAATTGAAACCAATAAGGCTCCAAATGCAGACACAGTGGTTATCTATTTTCAAGACCAGATTTTCACACACCTGATACTTTTTCTCACTTATACAGCCGCTGATGATGCTTAAAAACCCTGCTTCACACTTGGAGTTCCCAAGCATCTCATCCCATCCCCATAATCAAGTTCCGAGGGGTGGAGCGAAACGTGTTGGAGGCGTGGCCTAGTAGGAGACCAGGCTGAGGTTGCCACATACCTAACCGCAGCCGGTTGGCATGGATGTGCGGTTTAGAGGATATCCTTTCACTAGGCTACATTGGCTTGTCATTGCTAGGCAACTGAGCTAGGCATGTGCATTTCGTTTCGTTCCGAATCGAAATTCGCGCGAATTTTTCATTATTCAGACATTCGGATGCATATGAATTCCCGAATTGTAATATTAACGAATTTACCGAATCTGAGCTAACGTTTTCGAATCGAAAACCCGCGGACGAATTTTCGATCGAACATCGAAAACAACTTCTATTCGAATCGAATTCGAAAACAAATTCTATTCAAATCGAATTCGAAAACAATTCAATTCGAAAACAAATTTGAATGAAAATTTAAAGCAAATTTGAATCAATATCTATCTATCTATCTATATATATATATATATATATATATATATATATATATATATATATATATAAAACCATCTTCTGAAATTCGAAATTTATATAGAATGAACTCAAATTCGAATAGAAAAATATTAGAATAGAGTAGAATTATATATATATATATATATATATATATATATATATATATATATATATATATATATATATATAATTATAATTATAATGTGTGTATGTGTGTGTGTGTATGTATGTATGTATATATATGTGTGTATGTATGTATGTATATGTGTGTGTGTGTGTGTATATATATATATATATATATATATATATATATATATATATATATATATATATACAAATATAATTTTTTTATTATTATTATTATTCTACTCTTCTAATATTTTTCTATTCGAATTTGAGTTCATTCTATATGAATTTCGAATTTCAGAAAATGAAGATGGATAAAAGAAGCCAGGTCATATTCTATTGGATTTGATTACATTCTATTAAATTCCATTCTGTTCTTTACTATTCTTTGATTTTCATTCTATTGTTTTATTATTTTATATTCTATTTTATTGTATTCTTTTTTAGAAATCGATTTTATATTTTTTAGAATTTGATTCAAATTTGATTTCAATTTTTCATTCGAATTTGTTTTCGAATCGAATTGTTTTTGAATTCGATTCTAATAGAATTTGTTTTCGAATCCGATTGAAATATTATCGAATCCGGTCGAAATATTTTCGAATTCGACCGGATTTTTGAAATTCGGTCGAAAACGAACAAATTCCGAAAACAAATCGAACACATGTAACAAATCTAACTTAACAAAATTAATTAAATAACAAATTAAATCGAAACAAAACAAATTTTTCCCTTTTGCACATGCCTAAACTGAGCTGTGACATTCCCTGTACACAAAGGGGCAAGTGTGCTCCTGAGATAATTTACTTATTTTTCATATACACCTGTTCTCCATGCTGATCCTGGTCAGGGTTGGTATGTGTCTATATTAGGCCAATAAGATCAAAAGCAAACCCTGCCTCTTTGCATATGTGCAGATGCAAGGTGTGGGAGTTCCTTGGCCCAGCACTCATGGCTTCGGATATACATTGGTTTGGGCCAAACCCAAGCTCACCCCTACTTGTCAGCTGTGCTTCTGTTACTAGTTCTGTATAGTGACCGTGTTTCATCATAGCAGACATTCAGCAAGGATGCTAATTGCATTTGCCTATTATAGTCACTAGAGAGCTACAAATCTGTATCAGTGATCGCTTGTAATATGATAAAATATGATACAATAAATGTAAAACTGCCCAGTAAATGTTGCAGCTCAAAATATGTATTTTCTGAAAATACGCAGAGCTTTTCCTTTTTAGGTTTTCTCTCCCTACTGCAGAGAGAAGCCCAGCCTTTGAATACTGCTAATACAAGCAGACTGAAATAATGAAGGACAATGTGAATTATTAACTAGGAGTAAAGCAATAGCTCTCATAGGGGGCATTTCATGGCGGTAGAGGGACGCAGAGGTGGCTGATGGGGAAGAATTTGAGACTTAACCCTTTCCTGGCCTGCGCAGGAATCCGCTCTCCATTTACAGTGCCAGCAGAAGGGATTAAGGAGGTTGGAAGGCTTCCTATCTCTGTTTTAGCTGCTCATCCTGGCCCAGCCGTCGGGTCCAACGCTAGGAAAGGGCACCGTGCTGCTTGCTGGCTAAAGACTTATTAATTAGAGCTTAATCTCCAGCAGATAGGATTGTGAGAGGTGTCACTCAGACTGGCAGGAGGTGGGGGGGCTGCTGGCAGGGAGACAGCGGGTAGGAAGACAAGTCAATACCTCTTAGTGGGATCATACATTTCCTTGGAAACATCCTGCACTGGGCAAACATTTGAATAATTTACCTTTTTATCCTGTGCGCTGCTCTGTCTGTGCCAAACAGGTTCCAACCACCGGACGGCGGCTTCAGCAAATTAATAGAGAGCTTCAAAGGGAAAGGATGTTTGAGGGCTCTGGGGAGTTTTCGGGTGTTTTGTGTGTATTTATAAGCCGATTTCATTATATCATTTCACTAAACTTGTTACAAACCAGGCAATTTAAACTGAGCAGATTATGTCAAAATAAGAAGTCGGTCAGACATATAGGCAGCTGAAGTCTTGATATTCGTGCATATTCATATGCATGCGTCTTTGTGCCTGCTGATTTGCAATAGTGCATGATATGCATGTTGCAGTAGTTTTAATGGCACCCCAGAGCACATCCATCCATACATCCATACATTACATACATACAGTAAAAAAAACACAGCTTGCCCTTTGTGCACTGCAACGCATAAAGAATATATGCGCCCAGGCCAACCCAGCACACATTGAAGGGTCTTACCTGGCTCCACTAATCCATCATAGAAAGACTTGTGTTTCTAATGCCGCGTACACACGGTCGTTTTTTGTCTTGTAAAAAAACGTTGTTTTTTTCTCATGAAAAAAAAACGACGTTTTTCAAACTTCATTTTAAAAAAAACGAAGTTGCCTACACACCATCGTTTCTTCAAAATGCTCTAGCAAAGCGCGGTTACGTTCAGCACGTACGGCGGCACTCTGTTCCATTCAAGCTTGCATCATAACTTGCTTCTGAGCATGCGCGGGTTTAAAAACGTTGTTTTAAACGTTGTTTTAGCCCACACACGATCATTTTTTATGACACAAAAAACGACGTTTTGAAAAACGACATAAAAAATTGAAGCATGTTTGAATTTTTTTTTGTCGTTTTTCAGAAGACCTAAAACTACGTTTTCCCCACACATGGTCATTTTAAATGACGTTTTTAAAAATGTTGTGTTTTTTTTATCACAAAAAACGACCGTGTGTACGCGGCATTAGCCTTTAGCCTTGAAGAAGGGGTTTAATCCCCAAAACGCATTGGATATTTTCTGTATACATTAACCAAGTTTTTAACAACCATAAGCACTTTTAACAACCTCATTTTCGGAGGTTTAATCCCCTTCCTTTACCAGACCATTTTTACTTACTTAGTTACTTAATAAAATAAAAGGTTTGGGACTTTAAATGAGGCAATTAATAACACAATTGTAAAAAGTAATAAAAAATTTATTTACATGGGCAATGAAGACCCATAACAACAAGTAGGTACATGGAGGAAAAAATCCTGAACATGCAGAACACAGCAAATTAGCAAGATAAAATATAAATGCGACTAGCCAACTATGCGACTAGCCAAGGTAGCAGAAGTCGCAGAAGGTGATTTACCATGGTTTTCTTCCTTTCTTGAAAACCGATCACAAACAGTTAAATTGGGATCTTTCACGTCGGAAAAGCGCACAGTGTCATGTGGAGTCCCCCAAGGATCCCCCCTGTCACCGGTGCTTTTCAACATCTATCTTCGCCCTCTCTTTGATATTATCAGTAGCCAAGAACTACTCTATCACTCTTATGCAGACGATACGCAATTGTATTTTCGCATCTGCAACAAAAAGGATCATCATCCCAGTTTAGAGAAATGTCTCTCTTCGATAGAAAACTGGATGACTAAGGCCGAGTACTCACGGCAGGACATGTCCGATGAAAACGGTCTGCAGACCGTTTCCATCGGACATGTCTGGCCGGGGCCTGCCCGGGGACTTCTGTTCGATGGCTGTACACACCATCGAACAGAAGACCGCGCGTAAACAATACGCGGGGCGTGTCCGCGGTGTCGACGCGTCGATGACGCGGTGTCGCCGCGACAATGACGCGCCGGCGTGGGCGGCCTGCCTTGAAAATGCTTCCACGCATGCGTCAGTCATTCGACGCATGCGAGGGATGGCGGGCGGCAGGACATGTACGGTAGGTCTGTACAGACGACCGTACATGTCCGGGCGGACAGGTTTCCAGCGGACTGTTTTAAAACAAGTCCGGGAAACAGTTGTCTGCTCAGAAACGGTCTGTCAGACAATTGTTTGGAATCCTGTCCGCGCGGCTGTACACACGACGGAACATGTCTGCTGAAATTGGTCTGCCGACCAGTTTCAGCAGACATGTTTGGTCGTGAGTACGGGGCCTAAGGCCTCGTACTCACGACCAAACATGTCTGCTGAAACTGGTCCGCGGACCAGTTTCAGCGGACATGTTCGTTCGTGTGTAGGCAGTAACGTACAGAATTCCAGCAAACAATCGTCGGCCAGACCGTTTTCCAACGAACAACTGTTTCCTGGTCTTGCTTTAAAACAGTCTGCTGGAATCGTGTCCGTCAGACATGTTCGGTCGTCTGTACACAAAAGCAGCGTACAAAAACCCCGCGCATGCTCAGTCCAAATGAGGAGACGGGAGCGCTCGTTCAGGTAAAACTCGCGTTTCTTTGGGATATGGCACATTCGTCATTAGAAACCTTTTATTCTAGCAAGAGAACAATGTCTTAAAAAGGCGCACTAAACCACATTTTAAAGCCTCGTTTGATTAATTCTTCTCTTGCTAGAATAACCCCGTTCTCTTGCTGATGCAATTTCAATAGAGTTGTCCCATACTGAAATGTCACATTTCTTGCTTGTGATGTAATCCTTTAATAATGTTTTCTATGCCAGACGTGTGTTTTGGTTGGTGGTCCTCCATAATTTAGAGTATTCATTTTTGTAAAGGAATGTGCATTTTTTTAATTTCTTTTTTTGTTTCTAGTTATGTCACCATTTAAACTATTTTTTTTTTACATGTATTTTTAATTTTTTTTTTTTTTTTTTGGTGTTTCATTAGAGAATATTAAACCATGTTGGCACACCAAATGTCCCCCCCCCCCCCCAAGGAGTGTGTCCTTTGTAAATTACCCATTGTATATTTATTAAAGGTTTGCTGCCTAATAATCCCCACAGTATATCAAACAATAGACATGTTTTCAAATGAAAGCAAAAGGCCTTTTATTCTGGCAAATGTCATCACAAAAAAATAAAAAGAACGGCAGCACTAGAATAGATAGCAAACTATATGCAAACTTGCATTTCCAACATGGTGAAGGATAAACTTCCAAGCCTCAGGAGCCAAACACAAAAATATTAAGCAGCAGCACACAAACAAAGGAACCCAAACTGTGGTAGTACAAACAAGATGTCCTTTATGTGGAAGGAAATGGAAGGCAGAAAATCAACGTTTCCTCCTCTTTCCAGCCTTCCCTCCAGGCAGCCTTCCAGCGGATCGAACACGGGGTCTTGCAGGTGGGGTTGATGTGGCAGCAGGAGGATGGTGTTCCGCAAGCCGGGCCGGGTCACATAGCCCAGTGTCTGGGGTCAGCAGGCCCCTCTGCATCCACCAAAGTACCTGGTTCATCAGGGCCTTTGCCAGTCTTCTCTGGTCCTCCTCCCCTTCATTTAAATCATGGGCCAATGAGGCACTGAAGGCCTCTGTGGGGTTGAGGGGGGCCCTCATGATGGCGCTTGCCTCCTGGATCATGCGGAGGCTTGCCTCCTCCACAGGCCTCAACTGCCTCCTTCGGCCTGATGGCCTCACCTGGGGGGGAGAAGACTGGCTGGTGGTGGTTCTCCTGGCCGGGTGGACCTGCTGCAGGCCACTGGGCCCAGCCTCCTCCTGGCTGCCACTGACCCCGGCCTCCTCCTGGCTGCCACTGACCCCGGCCTCCTCCTGGCTGCCACTGACCCCGGCCTCCTCCTGGCTGCCACTGACCCCGGCCTCCTCCTGGCTGACAGACACCTGAGGATCTGCCACCTCCTGGCTGATCTCTTCTTCCTGTGTGTAAAAAAAAGGAATTTTTTTACAATTTCGCTAAATAAAACCACACTCATTTTCAAGTTTTTCGTTCAGTATTTTCTGTTCATTATTACTTGAATACACTCTACTTCTGACCCCTGCAGTTGTCATCCCTGACACCTATTTGTCTGTACACCTTTTTGTTTGTTTTTTTCCAGCTTGGTTTTTTTTTTTCAATATCTAATCATTAATCCACCAAGAATTATTTAGGCCATAAATATAGAGGAAACTACTATACCTCCTCATCGAAGGGTGGCAGATCTGCATCTCTGTCAGCCAGGCCCTCTTCCTCCGACTCTGCAGGGCTGTGGTCATCTGGGGAATGTCCGCTGGAAGGTAGCATGGAGGAAAGGTTGGAAGAAAGACTGGACATCGTTTTCCTGCCTTCCATTTCGTCCCGCAAAAAAGCCATCTGTTTATAATACCACAGTTTGGGTTCCTTTGCTTGTCTTGCTGCTGCTCCCGATTTTTTGATTTTATTAGCTTTGTATGCTCTCCTGTATGTGCTTCTGAGGTTGGCAAGTTTATCCTTCACCATGTTGGCAGTGCATCCTGGCACCCAAGTTTGCATATAATTTGCTAGCTCTTCTAGTGCTGCCGCTCGTACCTCTTTATTGCAATATAACGAGTGTTTTGAATTCCACAGGATGGGCGTGTCCTGGTATTTTTGAAGTAAGGCCTCTATAGATTCCTTGCTTTGTAGGAGGTCCATTTCAATTTTTGAAAAATTATATTTCTTTTTGAGTCTAGATTACAAAAACATAAACCACAGAAAAATAAATATTCCAAAGGATCAGCGTTGACCTTGATCTAATATGTGTCTTCAAATTTATTACCTATATCTAATTCCAAACACAGTCTCTCTTGTTTAAACAATGATTGGCAGCTCGGCCGCATTGCTTGTACCAAACATTGATTTGCTAGATGCAGAGCCATTGTTCACATTGCAGTAAATATTTTAAATATATTAAATTAAACAATGCTTACAAATGACAGTTTTCATCTAGGCACTCTTTCATGTGTAAATCTCATACCCCTGACAATGGATGACATAAAAGACACTTCCTAATGACCTCTGTACAACCAACACTTGAACAATACTTTGCCTGATCTGAATACACCATTCAAAAACTTGTCAATGAGGTACAGCATTGTTCACATCTCTATTTTGTGAGGTGTCCAAAAGCATTTGGATACCAAAATAACATTGTGGTACCCCATAGACAGAATAGCTTAAAAAGGGTGCAACCAACAGCCCAAACCCCCATCCCATGTGTCTACATTTTCAAGGCCTCTGCTGATCACATTTTTAAATTCCTTACCTTCCTGTCTCTCGCTCCTCGTTTCTCACGCTCGCCTAATTACCGCGTAAGATGCGTAATCACGGCGTAAACCTTTTTAACACTCCGCGTATTTATGAAACCCCGCCCTCGTCACCTTTGCGAGGCCCCTAATCAATGATTTTAGGAAATATGGCGTTAACTGTGTATGTTCTGGATGCGCTCGAAGATTCTCCGCGTAACGGACGTAAACACGTTGTTTGCATTCTCTACACTCCGCGTATGTATTAAACGCCGCCCTCTTCTCCGCCCATGGCGTAAGAATTCATCTTTTCCACGCCCATAATCTCTGTGGGAAAGGAAAGATGGCGATGTCACACGAGCGGGCACGATGCTCTCATGCCACAAGTGAAGGGACAGAGGCAGGGACGTCCCGATCAAGGAAAAGAAGATATAAAGCCACTAATATGCGGTTCCAGGAAATGGTGGAGTTAGTTTACATCATGCGAAAAAAGGACTATGATGGTGAATTAGGGCCATACAAGACCCCTAACCGCCGAAAGGCACATATTATGGACAAGGTGGCGAGGAGAATGCAGAGGATGTTTGGGATCACCAGGTCCAAGGAACAGCTGAGGAAACGATGGTCAGACTTAAAATTGAGGGAGCCACATCAGATGAAGAAAATACTTAAAATTCTGCGTAAAAGTAAGTAAATATATATTGGGTTTGGGGGGGGGGGGGTGGTGATTGTCTGCAATAATGTGTTGCCATGTATATTTCACCATCTGCCTCCTTGGCCTGCTTGTAATTTTAAAGACATGTTGTTATTTATTTTTTAGAACATAAATAACTACATATTTACAAACAGTGTTCTTAGTAAACAACGTAACATCACATAGTTTATCAGAAAGGCTCGGTTATTCCAGGAACAACACACCTGGACATGGCTCACTGGCCAAAAACTTTGTTTGTAAACATTGTGTAAAAGCTAGTTCTATAAAAAAAAAAAAGGAGAATGGGAAAGGCAAACAGGATTCATTCTAAAAACAGTGGTAATAAAGCAGATGTTTTCACATCTGCAATGCAGAGCACCTGTGTCTCCCCAAATCAAAAATGGGTTTTGGTAGGGTATCCCAGAAATACAGTTTAGGGGGGACATCCATGTGTGTCACTTTGCTAAAAAGGGGCAGGATCAGAGCTTGCCATATAGAAGTAATTGCAAAATGTAGGTTTGGTGAAAGATAAAAGTAACTAAATGAAAGCATCTTCTAAGCAATGTGTGCGATTTATGCTCTCCAATATCTGTGTGCTGATGAGTCTACATTTTTTTTGGTTTATTTCAGGGGAAAGAAGTCGCCAGCATTTGGAGGAGGCAGAGAGGGCCAGACAAGGCCAAAATCTGCCATCTCAACATGTGGAGGAGGAGGAGGATGTGGAAGGAGAAGAGGATGTGGAAGGAGAGGAGGATGTGGAAGGAGAGGAGGATGTGGAAGGAGAGGAGGATGTGGAAGGAGAGGAGGAAGGAAGAAAGGAGGAAGGAAGAGAGGAGGAAGAAGTAATTTTGGACTTAGAAGTCATAGCAGATGAAGGGCAAGTGGCGGAAGAACAATTTTGCGAATTGAAAGAAGGTGGATTGATGGATGAAGGAGGAGTCCAAGATGATGGGGAAGTGGTGGAAGAAGGAGGAGTGATTGAAGATGATGGGGAGGTGGTGGAAGAAGGAGGAGTGATAGAAGATGTCGAAGAGGTGGAAAGGAGAAGCCCATCAGGTCAGTGTCACCCTAGCTTGATTCCAAAAAACATATGTAGATAGGCCTCATTGAAAAATAATATTGTAAATGCCATTTTTTTTTTGTTGGTTTAGGGGAGGAGGATGGTGTGCCAAGATTTTCACGTGCAAGTGCTGCTATAATTATTCAGCAGGTAATGGAGTGCAGCACTGAAATGCACAATATGCGTGAAAGGATGTTTCTCATGGAACAGAATGTAACAAATGTCCTTTTGGAATGCAGCACGGAAATGGACAATATGCGGCAAAGAATGATGGTAATCGAAGCAAATTTTAAGAACATTATTGACATGATGGGCCGTGTCAAAGACTGAAACACCCCCCGCCCATCCCCCGCCCCCACAAACATTTTAACAGTTTGAATAATGAATACGCCAAAATTTGAAGATACACACACAGTGTGCCAACATGTGCTATCTGCCATCACAGAATATCTAATGTCTGTGCTTTGTGGGTCCAACCCCCTCCTCCATCCTCAAGTAGTTGAGAGGAAGGGTTTGCTCCCACAAAACACAGACATTGATCACCCATGATGTCAGATAGCACATGTGGCCATTTGTCTGTTGAACCAATGACATTTGGCGAGTTTGCACTGAATGTGTGTATCTTCCAATTTTGGCGTGTTCCAGTGTGAAAGCACACCATGACTGACTGCTGTTGTGAGTTTTTATATTTTTTGAATTTGATTTTGTTACTTTTTGACCATGTTGAACATTTTGGGATACTATAAAGTTTAGACCATAAAGAATAAACAACGCCAAAAATTATTTTCAATATATATATAGAATTATAAATCTCTCTAATCACTGAATTTAGTGAAGTAGAGATTTGACTCCAAATTCTCACCCAAAAATTTTGTTTTAGAAAAACACACCAAAAACAAGAAAAATGGTTACAAAATTATTGTTTTTTGTGCCTAAAAAATATGGCCAAAAATAAATTTAAGGCGGTAAACACCCCACCAAATATAATCTATATATATATATATATATGTAAACAATAAATCTAACTATATTTGAGGAAAAAAAAAGTGAACTTGTTAATAAATGTATAATCTGCATAATATTTTTGGTTGAATTACCTGAAAAAAAAAAAAATTTTTTAAAAAATTTTGAAGACTCCTAAGTACAAAAGCAGGGAGTAATGAAAAAAATCAAAAAATTTTTTTGGGGTCATGAACAAGCAAAAATAAAAAAAAATTGACCTCAACATTTACAAATGGAGTTGCTTCTTATTTCTAGACTCAATACCCTGTTTGTAGATGAGTGAATACTGTGCAAAATGTGGTTAGTTACTAAAAGTGGAGAAATCAATTATGCATTACAATTGAAGAAGTTAGTTAGAGAACCAGGAAGACAGAAAAAGAGAAAAAGCATTAATGACAAACAACTGTATAAAGTCCAATGGTCTAATTATTTATTATTTTTTAGAATATTCCTTTCTTTGGGGGCCGAATTAGAAAGAAATATGATCTGGCATAGCAATGGCCCCCCGACCCATGAAGTACTCAACATATTTGTCGCGTACCTCACGAGCTGATTGGGGGGCCAAGCCAGCGCGACCAGTGTCCAGCCCGGGAAGGGGATCTGAGGGTAGTCTTGCCTCAGAACCGATGTCGGGTAGGTACGTCTGGGAGTGCCTGCGTAAAAAGTTGTGCAAAATGCAGCAGGCAAATACAACGGTGTCCAATTTATATTCCGCCAGATGTATCGATGTCCTGAACAGGCGGAACCGGTTGGTGAGTATCCCAAAGGCATTCTCGACTACCCTCCGAGCCCTGGCCAACCGAAAATTAAACACACTCCTCTCTGAGGTGAGGGTCCTCTGGGGAAAAGGCCGCATGAGGTGAGGACCAAGCCCGAAAGCCTCGTCCGCTAGGAACACAAACGGAAGTCCTTCCACATTATCTTCATCTGGTGGCAATGCCAGACCACCAGCTTGGAGACGATCATAGAAATCAGTCCGTGCGAACACTCCCCCATCAGACATCCGGCCATTCTTCCCCACGTCCACATATAGAAACTCATACTGTGCCGACACCACCGCCATCAACACAATACTATGATAACCCTTGTAATTATAATAGTAGGACCCCGAGCGGGGTGGGGGCACAATGCGGACGTGTTTCCCATCTATTGCTCCACCGCAGTTTGGAAAATCACACCGCTGGGCAAATTGGGAAGCCACAGACTGCCATTCCTGTGGTGTGGAGGGTAGCTGTGGGGACAAACAAAATTAGAGATTTAGTACTTTGTAACAAATACATCCTACAAGCATCCTTGAGACAGTTCACAGTATTAAAATTGCATTAGAAAAATGTGCATGGAGAATTTGGAAAATGAAATATATAGGGCCACTTCATTAAGAGACTCCACAGCCCTCTGATGGGGACAATAAAAGTTTGAAGGGGGGGGGGGGGGGGGGGAAAAACCCCAAAAAGTCCTGTTTGAAAAAATGGCAAGGTGGGTTTGTCCCTAGGATAGCATGCTGGACAGGTTAATATTGGGTAAGGGACAAATATGCAGGTAGGCCAAGAATAAAACATGTAAAGCTGATATCAACATGCATAGGGAGAAAAGCTAACGTTAGTTAAACACACAGCATATCTGGGAAAATAAAAATAAAGTTAGTTGGCCACATTATTAGAGCCAGGAAACTTACCTTAATATACTCCTCATGCATAACTTTGATGATGGCAGCACACGTGTCCGGTATGATGACCCCAAGCGCCTGCGGAGAGATGCCTGTCGAGAACTTGAGGTCCTGCAGGCTCCTCCCAGTCGCCAGGTACCGCAACGTGGCAATAAGCCTCTGCTCGGCCGTGATGGCTTGGCGCATCACAGTGTCCTGCCTCGTGATATAGGGGGACAGAAGATCCAGCAGACGGTTGAATACGGGGTCCGTCATGCGGAGAAAATTCCTAAAGTCATTAGGATTATTCTCCTGGAGTTCCCTAAGCAGAGGCATATGTGAGAACTGGTCACGCTGGCGCAACCAATTCTTGGTCCAGAAACGCCTCCGCCCCCTGTTTCTGGCCAAAGTACTGGACAAATGAACATATCCAGCAGCCATCCCATAAACAGCACCAACTCGCGAAAATTGACGCTGCTGCTCCATCATGGCTTCAAACCGGCCGGCTGGTCAGTCAAGAACACACTGAAACAGAAAGCACTCGCAAATCCAGCACTACCTGCGACAAACGCGCGACAAACAGATACGAGCGCACAGGATGCAACTGCTAAAGCAGAAACAACCTGCTTGCCTATAGCCGAATGACAACTACGTTACCGCAAGCACACGCACTGAACCCGTGAATACACGCTGTCAAAGCCTGGAGACCGAGAAGCGCGAATCAGCTCTAACCAAACCTTCACTAACACGAGCAAACACGTAACTAGCAAAAGAGGAACAGAGGGCGGCGCCATTAACTTTGGTCTTCCCCTTTATAGTGACGTCGTACGTAGTTTACGTGCACGCGTTCCGGTACGACGGGAATTTGGTCCGCTGGTGTGTACACGCCAGCGGAACAAAACACAAATCAGCCTTGTACGCCGGAAACTGTCGGGCAGACAGTTTCCAGCGCACAGATCCGGTCGTGAGTACAAGGCCTAAGAGTTATCTTAAACTCAACAGTTCCAAAACAGAACTTCTTTCACGCCAGCCGAAAGAGTCAACTGGCAACAACCTGGACACCGCCGCCCATTCTGGGCCAAATCATCACCCCTAGCTCCAAAGTCAAAAGTCTAGGAGTCATTTTTGACACCTTCATGACAATGGACGCACAAATAGGGTCAGTAGTCAGCGGAGCGCACCATCTGTTGCGCCTACTACGCAGACTTATCCCATTTATCCCCAAAGAAGACGTAGCAGTCGTGGTGGGAACAATCATGAATTCCAGACTGGACTATGCTAACGCCCTGTACCTCGGACTCCCAAAATACCAAATCTCCCGTCTGCAAGTCGTTCAGAATACGGCCGCCAGACTGGTGACTGGGAAAAAAAAATGGGAATCAATCTCACCTTCGTTGAGAACCCTTCACTGGCTGCCAGTAAAAGACAGAATTGCATTTAAAGCACTCTGCCTGACACATAAGTGCATCCATGGGAAGGCGCCGCAATATCTTTGCGACAAGATAGAACCTCACAATTCGAATCGCGTTCTGCGATCCACCGACCAAAATCTGGTCAAGGTTCCAAAAACCAAATACAAGTCCAAAGGAGAAAGAAGGTTTGCTTTTCAGGGTCCTAGACTATGGAACGCTTTACCAACCAGCATTCGGTTGGAGGAAAACCACCTGACTTTCAGAAGACAGATCAAAACTCTGCTCTTTTGATGTCATGAGACACGAACAACTAGCGCCCAGAAGCGATTCAGTTCTCATGCGCCGCGCTTTATAAGTTTTTCATTCATTCATAAATACCGTATATACTTGAGTATAAGCCGAGGCCCTAATTTTACCACAAAAAAAATGGGAAAACGTATTGACTTGAGTATAAGCCGAGGGTGAGAATGCAGCAGCTACTTACTGTGCCCATTCTCACTGTGCCCATTGTAGCCTTACTGTGCCCATTGCAGCCTTGCTGTGCCCATTGTAGCCTTACTGTGCCCATTCTCACTGTGCCCATTGTAGCCTTACTGTGCCCATTCTCACTGTGCCCATTGCAGCCTCAGTGTACCTGTATTCTTGACAGGCTGCGGGCATCCATTTTGCAAAAGTCGCGGCTTCCTTCTGGTTCTGTTCCGTGATGGTCAGAGTACCTGTCGGGTCGCGGGCGTCCGTTTTTCAAAAGTCGCGGCTTCCTCCTGGTCCATGATAGGCATTTGACACTGTGTTCTGCTACCGCCTATCACAGAGCTCCTCTCATCCTTGGACTCAATTTCCCAGCAGACACTGTGTTCAGTGTTCCGCCAATCACGGACCTTCTTTTATCCTCGGACAAGAGGACGTCCATGATAGGTGGAACACTGAACACAGCGTCTGCTGGGAAAGTCTGAGGATGAGAGGACCTCTGTGATAGGCGGTAGCAGAACACAGTGTCAAACGCCTATGACGGCCCAGGAGGAATCCACGACTTTTGAAAAATGGACACCCACGACCTGACGGGTACACTGACTCGAGTATAAGCCGAAGGGGGGTATTTTTAGCCCTAAAAAAAGGACTGAAAAACTTGGCTTATACTCGAGTATATACGGTACATGAGAAATAGGTCAAAAAACACATATGCAATATAGGTGGGTGTGGTAGGGTAACCGTAGTGGATGGAAATTAGATATGGTAATGGCATGTATAGCGTGGAAGCTGCATCCTACCTTAGATTGTAAGCTCCTTGAGGGTAGGGACTGATGTGAATGTACATTGTATATGTAAAGTGCTGCGTAAATTGACGGTGCTATATAAGTACCTAAATAATAATCCTGTAATGCTCAACGCATTTCGTCGTTAAATCCGACTCATCAGGAGCGGATGCTGCTTAGTCTGTAAAGGAAAAATATGGATGTAAGATAAAGTAAAAAAGTTATCTAATGGTCTAGATGGAAAAACATTTTTTAAAAAATATAGGAAAATTAATATTCTGATTCAAAAGACTTACATCCCATTATGGGTTTAATCTGGACAGTACTCCCACAATAAAAATTATAAAAAAAAAACAGCGTGGATTCCCTCTCAAAATCCATACCCTGAGGGACCCCCATGCTGTTTTTTCAGAATTTTCTATTGCCAGCGTTCTTTTGTTTTACATTTCAGCTGTCGGTGGGGAAGCCCGCTGGCAGCTGATGAGTCATTGGTTGTTAAGGACACGGCGGCCACTCTTTAAACAGATATTTTTCACATCAAATTCCAAATTTGGAATTTGTTAGAAAACAAATAGACAAAACGAAATTAAATGCATTTCAACTAAATTTGTTACTATTTCATTCGGAGGTTTGGATGCATCCGAATAACCCACATTTTTTGAACCAAAACGATTTGCACCTGTCAGCCAAGCAGAGGCTGCATTCATTCCAAAGGTTGTGTGTACAGAACCATTCATCTCTGCTGTGAAATTCTATCATTTTCGGAATTGGCAGCATTACCAGACTTTTTTTTATATCATCTGTATTAATATTAATTTTCATTAATCACAGTGATAAAGATGTACTAGCAGTTCATTAGCTATACAGGCAGTATACATTGTGTTACTGTTGATCTTGTTACTCTGCCTCTAGCCTGATTTCCATGTTTTAATTATCCCAGTGGTCTCCAGGCTGGTTATTGTGTTATGAGCCCAAAGACCCCCCTGAAGGAGCCTGGTGGGTGATCCCCTCCTAATCCCACAATTAATTCTACAGCTAAATAATTATATCACAGATTAATCATTTATGAAATTGTTGTAGCCATGAATTCCAGTACAAGTAACTGAGAAGCGATATGGCAAATTTCTCTTCCATCATCATGTTGTGGAATGGGAAAACATTTTTTGATCTTTTTCAATATTTCATTGGTCGTGTGTCTATAAGGCAGTGTTTCTCAATTCCAGTCCTCAGGCCCCCCCCCCCCCCTCCAACAGGTCAGGTTTTCAGGATTTCCCTCAGATGAAAAGGCTGTGGTGATTACTAAGGCAGTGAAACTGATCAAATCACCTGTGCAAAATAATGGAAATCCTGAAAACCTGACCTGTTGGGGGGGCCTGAGGACTGGAATTGAGAAACACTGCATAAGGCAACCTTGAGCACTGCATTTATTGTACAGACACATTTTTGGGCAGAATAAAAATATCTGATAATAATACAGAAACACATAGATTTACAGTTACACACAGAAATGCACATGGATCCAATGTAAAAAATAACTTTTGGATCTAGTGGATTAAATCACTTGAAGGATATGTAAACCCAACATTTCATATTCCTGATTTTTGACTGCTGTAACATTTACTTGTATAAAAAAGTATTCTGTTCTCTTTGTATTGCTTCCTGTGTGTGAAATCCCTGATGTTCCTGCCAGTCCCTCTGCTCTCCTGATTTAAAACTGACCACACTAGACACAAGAGCACAATAGGAGCACATGCAAGCTAATCCAATGGTCACACTTGTGATGACAGGCCCCCTCTGCACAGCCTCTCACTGGAAAGATCAGTGTGTTGCTGTTTCTCCACCCCCAGCTCTTGTTGCTGTTGAGAAAAGAGAGTATGTGATAACTTCTTAAAATGGGGGGGGGAAGGGTAGTGATGATATAACACATGAACACTGGCAGTGGCGGCTGGTGGTATATTTTTGTGGGGGGGCGACAAATAATGCACCCACAAACCGAACAACCCCCCCCCCTCCAGTCGGTTGGTCACCAGCCCCGCACTTACCCCTATCTAGGTCACAGGCAGTGCTTTCTCCAGGTGGTGGACGTCTCCTCTGCATCACAGCGTCTTCCACCATACATCTCCTTCCTCCTCCTAGGCTGCCAATAGGGTAGCTTCTCATCTCGGCCAGTCGGGTGATGGGTCTCAGGAACACTTCCTGATTGGCTGGGAGGAGAATCAGGAAGACAATAGCTAATATTAATTTACTATTGTCACACAAATGGGTGGGCTCGGGGTGCAGTGCTCTGTGCCCTAAGCCCACCCTATTTTGAAGCTAATTAGAGCCTCAGGTTCTAATCATGTGCTTCTAAAAAAAAAAAAAAAAAAAAACATTGGAATCCATTGTGTCCGGCACCCTGCATGTAGATTAGGGGCCGGGCGTATGGATTATGGACTGGCGGTACATTGTTTTGGCCATGTTCTCATAAAATAGCAGTCTAGGGTCTCGCTCTACGGTTCTGATCATCTCAGCAGGGAGGCCAAACCTGCAGACGGCTGAGTTTTGATGGTCAGGGTGGCAGTTCTTCCATCAACGAGCCTGCAGCCAGGCAAGGTTTGAATTGTCCTTTTTATGCTACACAGATCAATGACTCCTCAAACACTCAGTGTACTGTCACTTCCAGTTGGTTGTCAACTACTGCTTTAGGTATGAGAATTAGTTGATAATCTAGCATTACATATTGTAAAACCGGCCATATAGTAATGGGGCTTTGAATTGTGCCTCAAAATGGTGAATCGCACAGTTAAAAACTTAAAAAAACTTTTATTACTAATTGTTAAGAGTTTATTCAACACAATCCATGATAAAAACATATATGTTTACATAACTTGTGTATCCAAGGGTCAATACATCAGATAGATCTAGAAGTATCGTATGAAAGTGAGTCAATGTAAATGGGTCGACGCATTTCATGGGATTGCATGTTTCCTCAGGACCAGTTGTGGTGGGTGCCGCACCTGGAACCCGCGAAGGACCAAGAAAAATGGCGTCTGCCACAGATATACTCCTCCCCAGCATGCTCCGCGAGGGAAAACTCCTCTAATTGGCTGCCAGAACCCCTCTAGCGCCACCTGTCGCCCAGGGGTGGAACCGACACCCCTGGAGCGCAGACTGACCTACAGGACAGTTCAGGAATGACAGCAGCCCAAATTTAACAAATTGCGAATGGGAGCAAAATAACTCTCCCATTCCCCACTAACTTTAGCGTAGTGCCCATACTGAAAGTATAATAAATATTATCCGGTAAGCTATGTACAGCTCCCTGCTTGCCCCTCCCACCAACCATGATCTGCCTGCATTGCGTAGAGAAGAGTCTAAAATATTAAATCAAAACCGGTTTTGTTTAATGGTTACATTAGCTTGTTGATAAGAGGGGAAGGGGGAACCAGAGAAGAGAAAATATAAGCAGATTAAACTTCAGCTTTAAAGGCCCATGTAGACTTAAAAACCACCAAGAACTACCTTAAAATTAAAACAAAGTCAGGGATACTCGCCTGCACTTCCAACAGACAATCCAACACCTTTTAGGTCCTCCGGTCTTCTCCCTAGCTTTTTCCATGTGCTGGTCTTCAGCCATCTTGATTGGCAGATGTGGGAATGACATCAGTCCTGCACACATATGGGATTCATTCATCCCGCCACGCTGGCACCACGCCAGAAATGTAAATGGAGTTTCATTGCATGTCTCCAATAAAAAAAAAACTCCCTGTTTGCAATTTTGATTCAATCTTTAGTTCCACTTTAAGGCCTCATTCATGTATCTGATTAGCGCCATGTACCTCCACAAATCAGAGTATTTCTGCTGCGGAGAGTCACAGGTGTTTGTGATCATCTGTGATAAGGAAGCCCGTACAGATCATTGACCAGCTCCACGGTGCCTCCATGTCACCAAATGTAGAGACGCTGCATGTGATTAGGGATAGATGAGTGTCCCTGAATGCATCAGTGTAATGACATTGCAAAGCGGGCCGGTCAGCAGTACAGAATGACTGCAGCATTGGATCTCCAGTTTTTATACTGGAAGAGACAGTGACCCGGGCAGGTGACTAAGCAACTGCTTTGGAAGGGTTTTAAATAAAAACTTGATAAATGGTCAGTAGGCTGAGAAGTATGGGGGTTTAATTGTGCCCAGAGATGGGGGGGGTCAATGCAGACCTCAAATGCTTTATACTTGTTTTTGGTTTTCTCCCTCTGCCACCAATATGGCCGTGTAAACCTATGGCGCAGGGCAGCTATAATGCAGATTTCTGAAGGTCGTTACCCACATTTACCATATCAACACTAGTTCTTTCTAAAGGAAAAAAAAGAAGCCCCAGCCTCCTCGACTATCCTGCAGCAGGTTTGAAGAAGCTTGTTAGGAAGAGGACGGGATACCTAATTTCATCCCAGCGTGAGCGTGGAGCAGAATACAAACACTCATCAGGAGTGCGCAGGAGAGGGATGAACGCACGGGGCCTGGGGGAGACGCACAAAGATGGATACACAGCAGCTAATCACAGATAGAAGGAATTCATCAGTATTCACATCCACAAGAGCTGAGAAACCTTCGTCCTTATGAAGTATACCAGAGATCAGTAAAAGCTGTCTTATTAGAACAACGCAGGGATGATAGATGCAGGGCAGCAGAATGTACAAATAATAATCCATTATATAGTACGACATCCTGGAGGTAACACACCGGAGGAAACATGAAGAGGACGCCACCCTAGGTGCTCTCCACAGCTCTATTTTCATCTGACATTTAATAATGCTAAATTAATTATATACAGTTAGGTCCATATATATTTGGACACAGGCACAATTTTCATACTTTTGTCTCTGTATGCCAACAGAATAAAATTACAAAACGAAACAATCCAAATTAATTTGAAGTGCAGACTTTCAGCTTTAATTCAAGGAGTTGAACATAAATATCAAGTACAAATTTTAGGAACTGCAACCATTTTTATACACAGTCCCCCCATTTCCAGGGTCTCCAATGTAATTGGACAAATTAATATAATCATAAAATGTTCATTTTTTTTATATTTTGTTGAGAATCCTTTACTGGCAATGACTGCCTGAAATGGCATGGACATTACCAAAGACTGGGTTTCCTCCTTTTCTGATGCTTTGCCAGGCTCTAACTGAAGCTGTCTTCAGTTGTTCTTTGTGAGTGTTTCTGCCTTTAGTTTTGCCTTCAGTAAGTAAAAATGCTCAATTGGGTTGAGATCAGATGATTGACTTGGCCATTGCAGAATATTCCACTTCTTTTCCTTCAAAAGCTCCTGGGTTGATTTTGCAGTGTGTTTTGGATTGTTGTCCATCTGTACCGTGAAGCGCCATCCAATCAACTTTACTGCATTTGGCTGAATCTGGGCTGACAGTATGTAGCGCCTGTGTACTTTCAGTACAGGTGCTATGTTAAATTTAGAGGGGGATGAGAGAGTTACTTTGCTCTCATCCATGTTGATTTATATAAATTGGGTTTCTGCCAGGCTGGGCTGTTCTGTGGTTCCATCATGTGTTCCAAAGATACCGTTCCATCTTTGGATAGTAGGTGGCACCAGAGGGGTCCAGGCAGAGGTACCTTTTTCCAGCAGCCAATCAGAGGAGTGTTTCCCTCGCGGGGCATGCTGGGGGAGGGTATTTCTTGGGAAGACGCCATTTTGTGGGTTCTTCGCTTGTTCTTGGTTCCAGGTGCGGCACCCACCTTTAGGGTGTGTGCACATCACGGGCCCCGGCGAGATGGCCTACCAGGCCGGGGCGCACGTGCTACGCAGAGTTCCTGTCTCTGGGCTCTCATTGCCCGGAGCAACTAAAGCTGCAAAGGGGCTCCAGTGACTTACTGGGTCCCCACACTCCATGAGGAAGATCCCAAGCAAGTTGTGCTGTTCGGTGGGGAGTCGGTCTGAGGTGAGCCCGAGGCAGGTGATCCAACAGGGCTTAGACAATTCATCGGGGATCTGGGTGGCCAAACACTGAGAAGTTGTATGCTGCAACTTGTCAGTCGGTGACCCCAAAACCAAGAAGTCTACCTGAGGGAGATTCAGGCAAATTATATCCGCTGAGAGGATTCGCTCTATTATCCACGTTCCTGAGTAAAGGGCCTGTGGCAGAGGTTCCACTCCTAATTCTACTAGAGCCAAGTCGGTGGCAGAGACTTGTTCCTTCTCAGAAGTTCTAAGTGATACTCTGGCTGCCAGGTCAGTGAGAAAGGCCTGTCCAGGTACACTTTACCCACTCGGGTTGGAGTGGCGACGTGAGTTAAAGTCCCATTGGAGGCAGGACTGCTTCCCTTATCCATAGGCCTGAATCTGCAAATTCTCCTTTCACCAACCTATTTCTATCTACCTCAAGTTAACTGTTTGCCATGTTGGGCGAGAAATAAAAGCACAGAAAACGACACTAGTTTTTGGCTAGTCTAATCTGGCTGTCCTATTCTTCAGGCTTATGAATGGTTTGCACCATGTGGCGAACCCTCTGTATTTGCTCTTGTGAAGTCTTCTCTTGATTTTAGACTTTGACAATGATACGCCCACCTCCTGGAGAGTGTTCTTCACTTGTCTGGGAGTTGTGAATGGGTTTTTCTTTACGATAGAGAGGATCCTGCGATCATCCACCACTGTTGTCTTATGTGGACATCCAGGCTTTTTTATGTTTCTGAGATCACCAGTGCATTCTTCTTTCCTCAGAACATTTTTGAAGCATTACAATGGACTGTTTCACTTGCATGGACAGCTCCTTTGAACACATGATGTAGATTCACAGTAATAGATTCCAAATGCAAATACCACACTTATGCTGGCCATACACTATACAAAAAAAACTTCAGAAATTCGTCATTTGGCCAGTTTGTTAGTTTTTTGGCCAGTTTTCGGCCAAATGAACGATAAATAGAAAGGTTAATGAGCTTCCCGTCCAAACTGTTTGCACTAAGTACATGTTACAAATAATGGATTCATTTATGTCCACTGAACGATTAATTGAGCGTTACATGATGGCACTATGGTTTGCTCTCATGGCCGAATGTTCGTTTTTCGAAAATGGGTTTAGCCGATTTTTCGTATAGTGTATGGTCAGCAAAAGTATCAACTCCAGAACTTTTACCTGCTTAATTGATGAAGAAATAATAGAGTAGCCCACACCTGGCCATGAAACCGCTTTTAATTCAATCAATCAATTACTTTTGGTCCCTTGAAAAAGGGGGTTGGTTAATTTTGGGTGCTGTAATTTCTAAATCCTTCCTCCAATTTGGATGTACATACCCTCAAATTAAACCCAAGTGTGTGCACTTTCAGCCCATATCCATTATATAACTATAGCTTGAATAGGTCTTGGTAAAAAAACATTCAATTGTACCTGTGTCCAAATATATATGGACCTAACTGTACTATGTCAAGGGACAAGCTCCTTTGAGCATTGGAATCAATGGGCAAGGTGAATTTAAAGGATATCTGCACCCCAAGACAAAAATGTAAAATACTGCAACTTATCAGTCCTTTGATGTGATGGCTGCATTAGATTTCCCTTTTTCAGGTCCCTTTTTTCCAAACGGTTATCCTGAAACATACTTGCTGCCCTAGGGTTACACTCTCTCCTCCATTGTATCCATGGAGGAATCCGTGGTTGTTACCCTGCCTTTGTTCATCTCCATTACATGGCGGAAAGTCGAAAAAGTAGTTAAAGGTGTTGTAAAGGTTCGTCTTTCATTTTCTAAATAGGTTCCTTTAAGCTAGTGCATTGTTGGTTCACTTACCTTTTCCTTCCATTTCCCTTCTAAATGTGGTTGTCTTTGTCTGAATTTCTCACTTCCTGTGCCTCCTCAGTAAGCTTGTCCCCATCTGAGCCGTTCTGGCTGGGGGTTAGTCAGCCAGAACAGCTTACTGAGGAGGAACAAGAAGTGAGAAATTCAGACAAAGAAATCAAAGAAATTTTTTTTTTTTAGAAGGGAAATGGAAGGAAAAACTAAGTGAACCAACAATGCACTAGCTAAAGGAACCAATTTAGAAAATAAAAAACAAACCTTTACAACCCCTTTAACACCAATAAGCAACTTTTTTATGCTTCAAGTTCAGCGCACAGGTAGTGACAATGACACTACATTCATGGCAGGATCAACTGGTATTTTCTGTACTTGCTGAAAATATTCTTTGTCTGGAAACTGGAAAGAAAACAAATGCAGTCACCACATCTAAGGAGTGTGCCCACATCACCAGGCAGCGATATGGATACACGAACAAGAACCCTTCCACTTTGCAGGCCAGAAGATTGGGAATGTGGTGCGTCATGTGACCACAGTTTTGGGCTCCTATTTTGAGCTTCTAGTGTTCATGCACACACGTTATTTTATATGCCTTGCGTAATTTTCTATCGCTTCCCTGCATCCAGGGAGCTGCAGGTGCCGTGTACAGCCTGCCATACATATGAATGTCTGTATGCAGCTGTTCTCTTGTAAATGCCAATGATTCTTTGCATCAGTGTTTACTCATACATGCGCGTCCAATATAATGTGAAACTTTTTCTTTCTTTTTTTTCAGTACAATTGGGCAATTCGCTAGAAGCGGGGCTAGCTTTAACGTGGGCCTGTTTTTTTTTTTTTTTTTGCATTGGCAAAGCCTAAGTTTACTTTTTTTGCTTTCTATAAGAATGATGCGTGTTTAACTCTGATATGTTTTTCTGTTTTTTCTTTTTGCCTTGATATTGGTACTATGCACTTGGAAACTATTGTTCTGTTTACTTGTGAAAATGTATTAAAAAATTATCAGTTTTCAAAAAAGAATATATTTTGATGAAATCCTAATACAGGGACTAACGGCGGGATTCTGATTTTGCAGTAGGTGGCAATATTTCTGGACAGTACCAGGTGACGGGGATTATTACCAGCCTTGCGGTGCCAGTATGTTCTTATAAAGATATAAAGACCTTCTTCTGATATTGATTTTTTTTCCTGCAGCTTGCAGAAAGCGATGGATTGTAATTATGTGTGATAGCGATGATAATTCGGGATAAAATTACAGACACAATTAACTGGATTTCTATATTGAACTCATCGCTATGGGATTGTTTTTGTAAATTGTTCTTTTAACAATCAGAATATCATATGTCCTCCGTGCGGGACTTGCAAATAGCATACTTGTACGTGTTTTGTGTGAATGTTAGTATTACGGTGGAGCTCGTTCTACTATATCCAGATTTGTGCTCACCGTGGCTTTCATGTTATTAGAAAACTACAAGTGCCAGCATTCCTTCATCTGTATGCATTGGGTATACTCAGGGCTTTTTTTCAGGGGGAACTTGGTGGAACTCAGTTCAGACCCTTTGGTGCCTGCTCACCACAATCACTTGTAAACACAAAAGTCTGGTTTCTGTGTTTACAAGTGACAGCTCTGCACTCTGTATGTAATGCAATCCTGGTATTTAATGCCCCTTTAAGACCCTCCTTCTGTTTTTGTGAAATTTGTCTGAACACACCCACTATTTGATGTGATTTGGAAGGTGTGTGTGTAGGGGAGGGGTTTTGTGAGGTCGTGGTTAATTTCCAACACCTATTGTTTGAGAAAAAAAGCCCTGGGTATACGGTAGTAATGTCAAATGATTTACCAGCACGCCTATAGGCAGGGCCTGGACAAGGGGTGGGCAGAAGGGGTGGCTGCCCTGGGCACTGAGGTGGGGGGAGGGGATTTGTCTTGGAAGGGGAGATTTTATGGGTTTGTGAAATAAAAGTAAAATGGTAGAGGGAAAATATTTTTTATTGGGGGAGGGTTGTGCTAGTAGAGATGATTGGGGTATATTTGTGCTAGTAGGGGAAATTTGTGGGTGGGGGGGAATATTTCTAGGTTGGGGCAGGGCAATTTGTACTGTAAAGGTGGGGGGTGTTTGGAGAGGGGGGTAAGATTTGTGCTGGGGGGGGGGGTATAATTTTTATTGGAAGGGAAGGGAGTGAAGTGCCAGGGGCATATGGAGAGAGAGGATGAGACCGGGGGGGGCGGAGCCCCCATAAGCCAATGCTTCCTCTACAGCGCTGGCTTTTGCCACAGGCGGAGTCTATTACAAAGTTCAGCTTGTGGAAGCCGCAAGGCAGGATATACGGCGTTTGAGGCAACACATGGGGCTCTGATCCCACTGAGATGGTTTCCCTTTGGCAATATCTCAAAATTTCTCAAAAGGAATCTCTTAACACCAGCGAGATGACTTTGCCTTCAGCCTCTTGCCTCTGACCCCCAGGTTGCCATATTGGATATCTAGACATATTAGAACCCAGCGTCCCTTAGTGTCTCCCATATCCGCCGTGGGCGGGGGACTACCTTCGAGTGTCTCTGTCGTGCTATCTCACTATCCACTGGTCTCTCCAGATGACAATGATTGACTCTTCCTGAGGAAGTGGCTCACACCACGAAACATGTAGAGTACTATGTCAAGATCTACTACATCCAGTACCTCCTTGTAATTTTTGGGGTTCATCGACCTTCTGAATCCTGCACGGCTGTAACCATTGATTGTATATAGCTTTTCTGTATAATTGTCCTTTCCCCTTTTTAATCATGTTTTTCTACCAAATGATGTTTATATTTTAATTCTATTTCTGTCCAATCCTTGGGTACCGATACAGTCCAATACCAGGGGCATGTTTGGGGCAGCCCCAGGTTTCCCTTTTCAATACTAACCATTGTGGATGATGGTACCCGCCCCTACTTAATGCTATCTAAATTGAGGCACACTTTCAAGGTATGGCAAGCTGGTTGTACCGAAGTCGATCTATTGATCAACTTCAGTACAACCAGCCTGTCTGTTTTTTTATATGATCACTACCACTGGCAGCAGTGATCATTGTATTCTGTTCAGAACTGAGAGTGACTGATAAGTTCTTGGTTGATGAGATGGTCTTCCCATACACAGCTGAGGTTCTGGTCAGGTTTCCTATTGCTGGGTGCCATCTATGGACAATCTCTCATGAGTACTGCTGGGGGGCAGTGATTGGGCGGACTTTAGAGGCAAGACGGGAACAGGAAAATTTAGAAAAAATATATATATTTATTACAAAAAATACAAATGATATATAAAAAAACATATAGAATAGTCGTAGCTATACACGACTCTCATGAGTCTCCTTTAGCGTAAATGGCTAAATGACTTGCTGAGGCCTCTAATGCACATTGTGAGAAGCTCACAGTGTGCAGTGAAATCGGAGTAAATGGGGTAGATTCAGGTAGCTTTGCGCAGTTTTTACGGAGGCGCAGCGCGCCGTTTTGCCGCTGCGCCTCCGCAAATTACCTGCGCTACCCTTGATTCACGGAGCAGTAGCTCCGTAAATTGCGTGGGCGCTCCGGCAAAATGCCTGGCGTAAGCGCGCGCAATTTAAATGATCCCGTAGGGGGCGTGGATCATTTAAATTAGGCGCGTTCCCGCGCCGAGCGTAGTGCGCATGCTCCATCGGGAAACTTTCCCGACGTGCATTGCGGTAAATGACGTCGCAAGGACGTCATTGGCTTCAAAGTGAACGTGAATGGCGTCCAGCGCCATTCACGATTCACTTACGCAAACGACGTAAATTTCACGACGCGGGAACGACGGGTATACATAGCATTGGCTGCCCCTGCTATTAGCAGGGGCAGCCTTACGCAAAAACCGACGTACGCAAACGACGTAAACTTCGTACGCAGGGCTCGCGTAGGGTTGTGAATCGGCGTTAGTATGCAATTTGCATACTATACGCTGACCACAACGGGAACGCCACCTAGCGACATGCGTAAGAATGCAGCCTAAGATATGAAGACATAAGGAGCCTTATGCCAGTCATTTCTTAGGCTGCAGTCGACGTAACGAGGTTCCTGAATCGGGAGCATTCGTAACGCCGGCGCAGGTAAGAAATTGCGCTGCGTAACTATGGTTACGCAGACGCAATTGCTCTTTGAATCTACCCCAGTGTTTTCAGTACAGGAGAAGAGCCGGTAGAACTGTACAAGACTGAAGGAAAGGCCGGAGTTCCGCTTTAACTATAGTGGCAGATATCTGCTATTTGGGAACTGTTGCATTCTTCATGATGCCATTTGTTAATAATTTGCACCTTTCGGTTCAATCGTCCTTTCAGCGACAAAATGGCATCATAAATTGAGACGTTGCTGCCACGAAAATACTTTTGAACAGTCTCTGGAGACTTGGACACACACTGATCCCCGATCAATACCACGGAGAGGAAATGTCACCCTGACATTTTGTTCTTGTAACATTAATAACGCTCGGCGCACCAGTATTTAGGAGCATAAAACAAACCGCCGGCGCGTTCCTTTAAAGGGAAGCGTTTGTTTGCCTGTCATCGCCTTGTGACGGATTTTCGGAAATGATGAGTTTTCTGTCTCTTCTTTATATGTCTGAGATATTTCTCCACGATCGATTCTTTCATGAGACAACCTGTTAGCGTCCCGGCAGGCGGCCGCGTCCTGGTGGATGTTATTAGGAAGTTGTTATGACATGCTACATTGAGTACGGAGGTATTATCGGGGTACAATGGCCGTCTTGGCCACCTCCGCCTTTGTGCTGCCTCCGTTCTGCTCACCCTTGCCATCATCCTTCGCTCCAGCGATACGCATCAAATAACAAGCCCCTTCGTATCAAAGACTCCACCAGGGCCGTTATCTGATGGAGTGCGCGGCGCGGAGACAGTAAAACGGATTTGTTATTGTTCCCAACAAGAGTCCATTTGTTGCCTGAAAAGGAAGAGATAAGCGTGCGGGGAGATCGATAAGAAGCTTTCTGAGATCTGCGAGAAAACATTCAACGCTTTCTAGAACAGAACCGATAACTCCATGGAGAGGGACATGTATGAAAGAGGACGAGGAACATTTGTGTATACAGATCCTTTAGATTGTAAGCTCTTGGGATCAGGCCCCTCCTAACCCTCTTGTCATGAGTTGTAACTGTACTGTCTCCCTTTATATTGTAAAGTGCTGATCAAACTGTTGGCGCCTTATAATCATGATGATGCTAATAATTTTATTACGATCATTTTTAATAATAATATGTGTTGGCAATCAGAACTGTATGTAGTAAAACGTTCTGATCCTGAGGGTATATAATCTGCTAGATTAGAGAACAACCTCGTCTCCATCTGCCAACCTATTTAACCACGTGCTGACCAGCCGCCATCATTATACTGCGGCAGGTTGGCCCAGCTGCGCAATTCGCTGTAGGTGTGCTTTAAGAGCAATAGCAGGCGCCAGAGCCAATACGCGTGGCCAGGGCCATCTAAATAGCATCATGGGCCCCTGGGCAAAGTAATGCTCTGAAAAATAAGACTGATCGATTTGCTCCTTTTCCACCAGACCCTACCCCTCTGTGTCTGCCCACACTCCAATGCCCAGCACTGTGCCTCAGTAAATGAGTGGGGGCCATAAATTTGAAGTCCAGCAGCCCACATCTGGATGAGAGGTGCTGACTGCCAAGGGTGAGTGAGCTCACCATCCATGCCTGTCTGTGACTGAAGTCTTCCCACCTTCTCTCTCCTGCCTTTGAGTAAGTACACTAAGGTAAATCCGAGTTCTCAGAGCACCCCTTACATCAGAGTTCCCCTTTACACCTGAAGCCACAGTGTTCCCCATTGCATCAAAGTCCTCTCCGTGCATCAGAGTTCTCAGTGTTCCCCATTAAATTAGGGTTCCCAGAGCATCCCTTATGTTAGAGGCCCCAGAGTTCTCCCTTACATCAGAGTCTGCAGAGTCCCCCCTTATAGTGTAAGAGAACTCTGCAGATTCAGATGTAAAAGGGAAACTCTGTAAAGGGGGACTTGTGAATAAAGTGATTGTAAGCCTTCATTTTTTTTTTTTTTTTAAATAAAAAAACACATCGTACTTGCCTCCACTGCGCAACTCGTTTTGCACAAAGTGGCACCGATCCACCTCTTCTGGGGTCCCCTGGCGGCTCCTTCCCACATCATATAAACCCCCAGTAGAAGTGCTTTCCCGTGGGTTACCTTTCAAGGGTGCCCCCGAGTCCAGCATTTAGTGTCCATAGACACGAATGCCGGACCCGGCCCCGCCCCCCGACGCCTGCGTCATTGGATTTGATTGAGAGCAGCGGGAGCCAATGGCTGCACTGCTATCAATCTATCCAATCAACAGCTGGGACCCCGTGCAGAGAGGGACAGCGTGTCTCCGGCGCGAGAAATACGGGGCTCAGGTAAGTAAAACATGGGGGCTGGTCACTGCCAGAAGTGTTTTCACCTTAATGCATAGGATTTTAACTTCATATGATTAGAAATGTAATTTAATTGCAAAATATATGTAGTTTATACCATAAAAAAATTTGCGTTGTGCCGCTAAAGCGTTCGGATTTGACTTGAAGAAAAGGTGGCAACCCTAATCGCAGTCTACCTTGATAGGCAATCTCTTGTATAGGGGTGCAGGTTCACAGAGGAGAGAAAGAAATGCTATACAATCAGTTAAAAGGAAATATGCTGTTTGTTTAATTTTTGTAAGTGCCATACATATGATTCCATGCAAAGCATCAGATTCCATGTAGATCATCCATAGACTACATGGCTTCCCCAATAATGTGCTCAGGTTTACTGCACTGGGAGATTTATCTATGTAGTTGGACATCTAAGGATGTCTGAGGGACACTCTGATTCTTATTACGAGAGTGAGACCTGTGAACATAGGCGTGCACACAGGGTGTGCCGGGTGTGCCCAGGCACACCCTAATCACCCCATGCACATTAGTGTTATCACTCGGTGTAGCAGCAGGAACATGGGAAAGATCTCCCTCTTACTGGCTCTGCTATAAGACAAGTGTTAATGCTCTTCTCTTTCACTATGCCGGCAGGGAGATCAATGTGCCGGGGTCATATATATGTAGACACATACACACGCATGTGTTTTTGAGCTTAAGGGTGCACACCCTAATGCAATAGGCTGCGCACACCTTTGCCTGTGAAGTAATGAGAATAAGGGCAGAGTCTCCCACCTAATGCTAATTTTTAAAGATCTCAGTAAATTCAGTGACATATCTCGACTTTAGCTGTACAAATCTAAACTGAAGAGGACTTGTTTCAGAACTATAGACCTGAATAAAACCAGAACTATGGGCCGGATTCAGATACATTGGCGTATCTATCCGATACGTATCTCCGATAAGTTACGCCGCTCGAACTTTGGACGCAAGTTCTTTATTCACAAAGAACTTGCGCCCTTAGTTAGAGCAGCGTAGCGTATGTGTTGCGGCGTAAGGCCGCGTAATTCAAATGGGGATGTAGGGGGCGTGTTTTATTTAAATTTCCCTTGACCCCCCGCATTTTTTACGTTTTACTTGAACGGCGCATGCACCGTCCGTAAAATCTCCCAGTGTGCATTGCTCTAAATGACGTCGCAAGGACGTCATTGCTTTCGTCATGAACGTAATTTACGTCCATCCGTATTCGCGAACGACTTGCGCAAACGACGTAAAAATTTCAAAACTCGGCGCGTGAACGACGCCCATGCTTAACATTGGCTGCGCCTCATAGACCCAGGGGTAACTATATGCCGGAAAAAGCAGAATGCAAACGACGTAAAAAAAAAAACGCCGGGCGGTCGTTCGTTTCTTAATCGGCGTAACTCCTCATTTGCATATTCGTCGCGTAAAAAAAAAAAAACGAAACGCCACCTAGTGGCCGGCCTGGAATTGCAGCTTAAGATCCGACGGTGACACACCTGGCGGATCTTAGGAATATCTATGCGTAACTGATTCTCTGAATCAGTCGCATAGATGCGACCTGCAGAACTCAGAGATACGACGGCGTATCAGGAGATACACCGTCGTATCTCTTTCTGAATCTGGCCCAATGTTTATTATAAGGCAACTGTGGAAATGTTAATTATAGTTTTTGTAATTTAGTAAATTATTGTAGATCATTAATAAACAATCAAGTTGTTAATAAAGAAATAACATTATTTGTAAATACTGTACAGCTTTATATATATATATATATATATATATATATATATATATATATATATATATATATATATATATATATATATATGTGTGTGTATATGTATATAAAGAAAAAAACACACACACATAAAACTATCCCTGTCCCCTGGATCATTAGTGACATCTTGTGGTAGGTTGTGTGAAGTGCGGTTAAGAGTCATGCCGTGTACATACGATCCGTTCATCCGATGAAAACGCTCTCATGGATTTTTTCATCAAATATCCGATGAAGCTGACTTTCATCAGTCTTGCCTACACGCCATCAGTTAAAAAAACGATCGTGTCAGAACGCGTTGACGTAAAACACAACGACGTGCTGAGAAAAATTAAGTTCAATGCTTCCGAGCATGCGTCGACTTGATTCTGAGCATGGGTTGATTTTTAACCAATGGATTTCCCCACAGACGATCGTTTTTTTTTCTATTGTTTTTTTAACCATCAGATAATTTTAAAACGGGTTCTACGTTTTTTCTCTGATGGGAAATAAAACGATGGGGCCCACACATAAGATAATTTTAAAACAGGTTCTACGTTTTTTTCTCTGATGGGGAAAAAAACGATGGGGCCCACACACGATCGGTTCGTCTGATGAAACCGGTCCATCAGACGAACCGATCGTGTGTACGCGGCATTAAAGTGCCCACGTGTGATTTTGTTTTATTCCACAATCAATTCTTATATAAGAAAAATATAAAGTCTTTTGTGTGTCGCGTGTAGTTTGACTAGTAGTAGGTGGTCACATTCAACTGGATTTCGTCTGAAGTGGCTTCTTCAAACCACTTGTTCAGCTCTGAGTGGCAGAACATACCCCAGCATTTATATCCACGTGGAATTTGTCAAGGCAGATAGAGGTTGGTTGTCCAAGAACAGGATGGGAGGTGCCCAGGTACATTGGTGTGAAGGAGCCCTTAACTAACGAACCCTCAAGGACATAAATGTCCTATTTTGCAAAAGTCTGTCCGGGGGCACTTCACCCACTCTGGCTAGAGTGGCAACGAACTGTAACTGCTACTACTGTACTACTGGGAGGATTCACTCAATCCGTCCATTTAGCTCATTCAAGTAATAGGCCTGTGGCAGAGGCCCGAGCCAGGTCTGTGGCAGAGGCCTGTTCCTCCCAGCAACTCAAAGTGACACTTCGGCTGCCAGGCTTGTGGTAGAAGTCTGTCTGGGGGCACTTCACCCACTCTGGCTAGAGTGGCGACGAATTATATCTACTACTACTGTGCTACTGAGAGCAGGATTGCTCTTGTTCATATCCAGGCCTGATACTGCAAGTTCTCTATCGCTTCATCAACATTTTCTTCCTACTCCATGTTGATGTTGGCAATGTTGGGCCGAAAATAAAGCATTTGAAAACCTTTATTTATTGACTGGACATTCACTCACTACTCTACTCTGCTCCACTCATCAAATACACCCCTAGACATCACTGAGGTAACTTAATACGCCGATCCCAACAATAACCAGCTGCTCCTGCGGGGGTAGCGCTACATTTATATCTACAGCGGGAGCAGAGACTCCTAAATGCAGTCACCATGATGTGTGGCAGGGGCTGATTTTCCAAGGACAGGATTGGAGGTGTGACGTGTGGAATCAAGTCAAATCCTCGGTGTCATGAAGTCTACATATGTGGTATTCATTCAATTCACAAATCCTATCTTGGAAAATTCTGCCGCAACATGCTCCATGATGATTGGATGAAGGTGTCTGTACTACCTGTGGGGGTATTATTTCTCAGTTATCTTCCTGACACTCATTAGAACTGAAGAGGTGGATTGGAGAAGCTACAAAACATCTTCAACATTCCGCAACAAGTCCAGTTAAATGTGACAAAGTACTGTGGTATTGGGGTGATAACACTCATGTGGCAGATGCTTTTTTCCAAGGAGTTGCACCAGTCCAAACAGTATTTTAGGGCATGGCAGCCCACTTTTATTACACAAAACAGAAAGTTTTCATTAGCCTCTGTTGCCCATGCGCTGCTTTCAACCATCAACAAGAATAGGCAACTGAAAATGCTGACTCGCCTGGCTCCTTTGTCAGCAGCACTGCTGCTCTTCTTACCAGTCCTTCTGACTGTATTGTCCAGTCTCCTGGTTCCTTGGCTCGCTCAGCCTTTAGTCTCAGTGCCCTGCAACACAGTCCATTCCTGGCCTCTGGATAGGGGTTCTTCTGACACCCCAGTAGGAGCCGACCTGATTCCTGGGTCTCTTAACTCCTGGCTGGGGCACCTCGGACCCCTGGTTGTCCTGTCTCTTAACTCCTGGCTGGGGTTTCTCTAAACCCCTGGGTGAGACCTCCTGTCTCTTGGCTGGGGCTCCTCTTACCTCTTGGTGATACCTCCTGTCTCTTGACTCCTGGCTAGGGCACCTCTGACCCCTGGGTGGCAGTGTCATCTTAAAAACATTATAGGCCCCCGGGCAATACAGTGCACTGGGGCCCTGTCTACACAATCACGCACGAGAATTTACTGACAAAAATCATAAAATTTACTGGCAGAACCACATCTTTTACTGCCAGTGCAAAAAAAAAGTACCTAAAATTACAGTTTTCAGTGCCGAACAATGCAAAGGTCAGTATTTAAACTATAAACATATAGCTAGTGCTATTAGCAATGTGTTTAAGTTAAACAAAAGTAAAACAAAAAAAATGTCTTCATCGACATGAAGGTCAGGTTACTATAACCCAGCCAGCACAGAGTTTCCTCTTACATCAGAGTCTGCAGGATTTCCCCTTACAGTGAAAGGGAACTCTTATGTAAAGGGGAACGCTGCAGATCATGATCTAAGGAAGGAACTATGATGTGGAGGGGGGCTCTGGTGACCAGAGACCACCTTATATCAGAGTCCACTGCTTTCTTTTTCCCACTTACATCAGGGTCCGCAGACTGAGTTCCCCCTTGCATTGTAAGGGGGAATCCTGCAGACTCTGATGTAAAGGGTTGGTGACCAGAGACCACCTTCCGTAGAGTAAATACACTAAGGTAAGGGGGGTCACTAATATAGGAGGGGGAACCTTTATATCAGTGCCCCCTTACATTTTTGCATTCACTCCCCCCTTACATCAGCAACCCCCCGCACTCATGGAGGATCGGATCTTCTCTGTGATTTCCACAAACTGGGCATTAGCAGTTCTAACCCGTCACTCTCCACAATTTTTTACTGGAGTTGCTGGGCAGCCGGTGGGGCCCCCCAGGCAACTGCCCAGCGTGCCCAATGGAAAAGATGGCCCTGCTGGGTGGGACCCTCTGTATCCACACTAGGTGCCCTGAGTTATCCTCGGGGGTTGGTTTATAATGACCTTGCACACCTGTGTGCTCATACAGGCAGCAGGCTTTCAGTGAAGTCCAGACACAGGATTGAAGGTTGCATCCCACACAAAGATATTTGGAACCTTTTAAGCTCCAGGCCCCAATATGAAACGATATAATCCAGAGAAAAACAAAAACACAGCTTTCTCCTCACTTTCTAGCTTTCTAACTCCTTTCTCTTTTCCTTTCTTCTTGAACTACCTCTCTTTGGGTAGGATTGCCCTCCTTGTTACCTCAGTTTGGGCTGACAGAAAAGTGGGGTCACTCAACTAAAGCCGTAAACTGTTGATTTAGTTTAGACATAGACCCCACTGGAAGAATAAGTATGCAGGTGTTATGATTTTTTATGTTCTATCTCAGATGAGAAAATGTCAGCGCCATATCAAAAGAAGATTGTATGTGTCTTAAGGTGTGGTGCTATATACACCACTAGGTAATTTGCTAATGTAGTCTGTGGGCCAGATTCACGTAGATCAGCGGATCTATAGATCCGCTCGATCTACGTGATTGAAGATCCGCTCCCGCAAGTTTGGGAGGCAAGTGGGTAATTCACAAACCACTTACCTCCAAACTTGCGGCGGCGGATCGTAAAACCCCCGGCGGAATTCAAATTCCGCGGCTAGGGGCAGGGTACTATTTAAATCAGGCGCGTTCCCGCGCCGATTTAAATGCGCATGCGCCGTCCGGGGAATTTCCCAGCGTGCATTGCTCCCACTGACGTCGCTAGGACGTCAGTGGTTTCGACGTGAGCGTGACTTGCGACGCGCGTGTTTGTGAATCGGCGTACGCAAACGACGTAAGAAAATTCAAACTCGACGCGGGAACGACGGCTATACTTACCATTGGATGCGCCTCATAGAAGCAGGGGTAAGTATACGCCTGGAAAGCCGCTACGGAAACGTTGTATGAAGACTGCGTCGGGTCCGCGTACGTTCGTGAATTTGCGTATCTCGCTGATTTACATATTATTCAACGTAAATCAGCGGGAACGCCCCCGGCGCCATTTTTAAATTGAAAATAAGATCCGACAGTGTAACACAGTGTAACACTGTCGGATCTTAGCCATATCTATGCGTACCTGATTCGATGAATCAGACGCATAGATAGGACCAATTTCAGGCAGTGTAAGTCAGAGATACGACGGTGTATCTGGAGATACACCGTCGTATCTCTTTGTGAATCTGGCCCTGTATTTCTGTTTTATTATGAAAATTTTGAAATCTTGAAATAAAAACCATTGAAACAACAAAAAAAAAAAAAACGGAGTAGCAAAAAGTTTCCATGCACTTCTCACTTTTGTCCACCAGGTGGCACTAGCGAGGGGACATTGAGGAGCACATTGTTGAACAGGACATCAGCATGCAGGGTGGCAGTCGCTTCGCCCGCTCAGATCACTTCGGCCCCAGTCCTTCATTAATATGAATTGCGCAGTCTGCTGGGAAATCAAAGCCCATCCGCTTGCAATGCAGTCTTTGTGGCGATATTAATTAACTTGAAAATGTTTTGATTTTGCCGTGTAATGAATCCTGTAAATAATGACATTAGAAGCAGCCAATTTCCATATGCAGCAGAGAACATCACACTGGGGGGAGGCAAAGAAAAACAGGCTGTTTGTGCAGAATAAAGATATGGGCAAAATACAAATTCCTCAGGTTTAAACAATACCTAGACCGTATTTTCTAATTGTTTATAAATATTTGTAATTGTGATCCGTTCGTTATGAACAATCTAACCAATGTTTGCTAATGAAACTTTAAGGCCTTAATGGACTAGTAGGCCATTAATATTGTGTGGAGCCGCTCGGTAATTGTGTGCAGGTAGCCCATGTAAGTGTATGGGGGAATGGTGGTTGCACGGACACAGGCACTTGTCCTAATTTGAAGGGGTGCTGGTGAGTGGCCCTGAATGTACACTGTCTGCATTCGGGGCCACTCACTCACAAGCTCACATCTGCCAAATTGTGTCTGCGCGGTCACTGCCTCCCCATACACTTACATGGAGCGTCTGCATACAGCACCTAATAAGGTGACCAGATTTTTAAAATGAAATCCGAGGACATATTTTTTCTTTACTAGTAATGGCGGCAATCAGCGACTCTCTGCCCGTCGCCGCCCACCTCACAGCCTCTCAAGTTTTACTCTTCGGGCCCCGGCTACTGGATGGGGAGCAGAGGAACATCACTCCGCCAGGGAAGGCAAGGAGATTGGCAGGTGGCTGGCTAGGATTTGAGCCAAGGCAGAAGAACATGCGAGCGGAGCTGAATGGGCATGCACCCGAAACTAAAGTAATATACCCTCCACTCCGAACAGCACATGATCATCAGAAAGGGGCACAGATAATGGGAAAAATACAACCCCCCTATGCTAGTAGGCACGAAGGAGCGGGGGGGGGGGTGTGTAATTCTAAAGACTGTGTCACGTCCCTGGCGGTAGAGCCTGATGTGCGGAGGACAGCCTCTCTTACAGCTCTGACTCCGAGCCCCTGATAGAGCAGACAGGAGGCTCAAGAGTACAATGTCGCACGAGTGCCTGGCAGGATCGCTGATTAATCGCTGGGCTGGAGTCGCTGAAGGGATCGCAGGAGGACACTGGTGCAGGAGAGGCCCAGGAGCAGCTGTCAGCAGGTAACGGAAGTAGGCAAGCCGGGTCATACACTATCGGGCACGTCAGGAACCAAAGCGGAGGCAGGAGCGAAGTCAAGGTGCAGGCCGGGTCGGTATTGGGCTGGCAGTGAGGTAGCAGGAGCGGCAGGCGGAAGCAGGGTTAAACAAGCTGGGTCGGGTGCAGGCAGAAAGCAGGCGCGTCAGAGACAAGCCGGGTCGGATAAACGGAGCAGGAATCGGGATAACAGGATCAGATACGCTAAACGTATTGAACGGACAGCACCTGAGTCCGGGAGGTGGTCCAGTTTAAATAGCCTGTCTGGCGCCAAACGCTCAGGGGGTGCACGCCGCGGCGCACGCACAGGCGCGCGCCCAGGAACAGAAGTCACTGGCCGACTTCTACTGCCGCCATTTTGGGCACTGGCATGCCCTTCCTGACAGACTGACTGCATTTGAAATTGCCCCTGCCCCCTATTAAATCCAATCTGGGGACAAAACCAGGGACAGACTTGGTCAGGGGACTGTCCCCTGAAACTGGGGATGTCTGGTCACCCTAACCTAGCAGCTCAAGCTGTAAAAACACAAAGCCCATTCACCAGCTACAGGCCCCCCCCCCCCCCCCCCCCAAAAAAAAGTAGGATCCTTTTTTTTTTTTTTTTATACAGCACAGTGCTTGTGCTGTGTCATTTGGCCCCTCTGTGATCCTGCCAGTGTCTGCCCTCCCCTATGTAAACTGACCACTATGTATCATGGCTGCTGAGCCCTGAAACCGTGGTCAGTTTATGTGCCTCCGTCATTCACAGCCCTGCTGTCTCTCCTCTGTCCTCCTCCCCCTTCCCTCTCTGCCTATCGGCTCCTGTGTCAGGGGCCCCACCCCCCTCTCTTGCTGCTGCTGTAATTACATGTCTTACTTTAAAAAATCTGTTCTTTCTCCTAAGGATATATCCCTGTGTGTGTGTGTGTGTGTGTCTGTGTGTTGTAAAAAAATAAATAAAAAAGCTGTATATACCTTATTTGTGAGCGTTGAACATCGATCACATGACGGGCTGGCTCTCTCCTCCCCTCCTCCACCCAGACTGACGTCGGCAGTGGAATCTCAACTCCCTCCCTCTGCATCTGTCAGACAGGGAGAGGAGAGAGGCGGCGCGTCACGTGACCGCTGACCAACACTCACAAATGGGGTATATACAGCTTTTGTTTTTATACAACACACACACAGGGGGACATATCCTTAGAAGACCAAGCAGATTTTATAAAGTAAGACATGTGGGTTAACAAATCCATTAAAAATGTTTTTTTGTTTTTTGTTTTTTTTGCAGGTAGTGAAGGAGGAAACGGTGATGGATCAGGTGACAGTGTGGGGTTGATCTACTAAAGACAAACAGAGTGTGCAGTTGCTCCAGAGCTTAATAAATGAGGTAAAAATTTACATTGCAAAGAATATCCAATGACTCGCAAGAAAAAAAAAAAAAAAAACAGCATTTTTGCTTGAACATGATTGGATGATGGAAGTCAGCAAAGCTTCTGCTCATTTACTAATCTCTGGAGCAACTGCTCTTTGCAAAGTGCACAGTCTATTTGCCTTTAGTAAATCCACCCCTGTGTGCCTTGTTAGACAGTGGAGGAGGAAGCCGTGATGGATCAGTAAGTTGTATAAAAGGTGTCAGTTTGTACATTTTCAGTACACAGTGCTTTGAAAAAGTGTTCACACCCCTTGAAATTTTCCACATTTTGTCATGTTACAACCAAAAACGTAAATGTATTTTATTGGGATTTTATGTGATAGACCAACACAAAGTGCCACATGATTGTGAAGTGGGAGGAAAATGATAAATGGGTTTCAAAATCTTTTACAAATAAATATTTGAAAAGTGTGGCGTGCGTTTATATTCAGCCCCCTTTACTCCGATACCCCTAACTAAAATATAGTGGAACCAATTGCTTTCAGAAGTCGCCTAATTAGTAAATAGAGTCCATCTGTGTGTAATTTATTCTAAGTATAAATACATATTTTCTGTTAAGCCCTCAGAGGTTTGTTAGAGAACCTTGGTGAACAAACCGCATCAAGAAGGCCAAGGAACACACCAGACAGGTCAGGGATAAAGTTGTGGAGAAGTTTAAGGCAGGGTTAATAGATCAGTAATCTGTATATAAGGTGACGGTGCGTACCTTGTCAGATGGTGGAGGGGGAAGCAGTGCTGGAGATCAGTAATCTGTATATAAGGTGACGGTGCGTACCTTGTCAGATGGTGGAGGAGGAAGCAGTGCTAGATCAGTAAGCTGTATATAAGGTGACGGTGCGTACCTTGTCAGATGGTGGAGGGGGAAGCGGTGCTAGATCAGTAATCTGTATATAAGGTGACGGTGCGTACCTTGTCAGATGGTGGAGGAGGAAGCGGTGCTGGAGATCAGTATTCTGTATATAAGGTGACGGTGCGTACCTTGTCAGATGGTGGAGGGGGAAGCAGTGCTAGATCAGTAAGCTGTATATAAGGTGACGGTGCGTACCTTGTCAGATGGTGGAGGAGGAAGCGGTGCTAGATCAGTAATCTGTATATAAGGTGACGGTGCGTACCTTGTCAGATGGTGGAGGAGGAAGCGGTGCTAGATCAGTAATCTGTATATAAGGTGACGGTGCGTACCTTGTCAGATGGTGGAGGAGGAAGCAGTGCTAGATCAGTAAGCTGTATATAAGGTGACGGTGCGTACCTTGTCAGATGGTGGAGGAGGAAGCCATGCTAGATCAGTAATCTGTATATAAGGTGACGGTGCGTACCTTGTCAGATGGTGGAGGAGGAAGCGGTGCTAGATCAGTAATCTGTATATAAGGTGACGGTGCGTACCTTGTCAGATGGTGGAGGGGGAAGCAGTGCTAGATCAGTAAGCTGTATATAAGGTGACGGTGCGTACCTTGTCAGATGGTGGAGGAGGAAGCGGTGCTAGATCAGTAATCTGTATATAAGGTGACGGTGCGTACCTTGTCAGATGGTGGAGGAGGAAGCGGTGCTAGATCAGTAATCTGTATATAAGGTGACGGTGCGTACCTTGTCAGATGGTGGAGGAGGAAGCAGTGCTAGATCAGTAAGCTGTATATAAGGTGACGGTGCGTACCTTGTCAGATGGTGGAGGAGGAAGCCATGCTAGATCAGTAATCTGTATATAAGGTGACGGTGCGTACCTTGTCAGATGGTGGAGGAGGAAGCGGTGCTAGATCAGTAATCTGTATATAAGGTGACGGTGCGTACCTTGTCAGATGGTGGAGGAGGAAGCGGTGCTAGATCAGTAATCTGTATATAAGGTGACGGTGCGTACCTTGTCAGATGGTGGAGGAGGAAGCAGTGCTGGATCAGTAAGCTGTATATAAGGTGACGGTGCGTACCTTGTCAGATGGTGGAGGAGGAAGCAGTGCTAGATCAGTAATCTGTATATAAGGTGACGGTGCGTACCTTGTCAGATGGTGGAGGGGGAAGCAGTGCTGGAGATCAGTATTCTGTATATAAGGTGACAGTGCGTACCTTGTCAGATGGTGGAGGAGGAAGCGGTGCTAGATCAGTAATCTGTATATAAGGTGACAGTGCGTACCTTGTCAGATGGTGGAGGAGGAAGCGGTGCTAGATCAGTAATCTGTATATAAGGTGACAGTGCGTACCTTGTCAGATGGTGGAGGGGGAAGCAGTGCTGGAGATCAGTATTCTGTATATAAGGTGACGGTGCGTACCTTGTCAGATGGTGGAGGAGGAAGCAGTGCTGGATCAGTAATCTGTATATAAGGTGACGGTGCGTACCTTGTCAGATGGTGGAGGGGGAAGCGGTGCTAGATCAGTAATCTGTATATAAGGTGACGGTGCGTACCTTGTCAGATGGTGGAGGAGGAAGCAGTGCTGGAGATCAGTATTCTGTATATAAGGTGACGGTGTGTGCCTTGTCAGATGGTGGAGGAGGAAGCAGTGCTGGAGATCAGTATTCTGTATATAAGGTGACGGTGTGTGCCTTGTCAGATGGTGGAGGAGGAAGCAGTGCTGGATCAGTAATCTGTATATAAGGTGACGGTGCGTACCTTGTCAGATGGTGGAGGAGGAAGCAGTGCTGGATCAGTAATCTGTATATAAGGTGACGGTGTGTGCCTTGCATTGGTGTGTGCACAACAGAGCATAGACATGTGCAATTTTAGTTCTGAATTCGTTTTTTAACAAATTTTAACAAATTGGTTCATTCGGGAATTTCCGAATCTTTCAATTTCCGATTTTTCATTTTTTTCGGAATTTTGGAAATTTGGAATTTTGGAAATTCAGAATTTTTCGGCAGTGCACATGTCTAACAGCACAAACACACATGCATTTATATGAGTAGAGCAGAGTTTGGTGTCAGTGGGGCAGTGAACAGTGTCAGTAGTTTATTTTTATTATTTTTTACAATATTATTTATTTTTTACATTTTTTTTTTTAGCAGCCCTGTTGGGGACATCAGTGAAAAATCAAGAGTCTGATGTCTCACTTTTGAGCCAGAGAAGGGGTGTGAGGACAGAAATTCCCCAGTCCCTTTCTCTGGAGCCTCCGCTACACTGGACATTGAACCAATGGGAAGCTTTGTGCTGAGTCGCTTCCTGTTCATTCACAAACAGAAGCATAGTAATACATAGTTTACTATGCTTCAGTTAACAATGAACACAGAAGTGATTAGTACAGATCACTCACTGTATTTACTCAGAAAAGGAAGGGGCTGATAAACGATATATTTACCGAACCCTTCAGCCACTTTCCTTCCTGAAACATCCCCCACAGCAAGGAAGCTGGCAGGCCTGCAGGGGGGGGGGGACACAGGGCGCCAGGAAGAAGGGGAAATTGGCACAGCTTGGGATGATTAAGGTGTGCCCGCGCCTATGGTGCCTTGTCTGATAGTGAGAAGGAAGCGGTGCTGGATCAATGACTGCAGGAAATGTATTGGGACACATTAGCTGGCTGCCTCAATAGATGAATGGTTGTGGGTGGCTTTGGAGGTAAATGCCCAGGTGGGGCAGAACTGTATGAGGAAGGGGGGGATCAGAGAGGGTAGAGTTGTGTCATTGGGAGTGTGAAGTGGAGGACACCAAGCCTATGTACAGTACACACAGCACAGAATGCATCAGACAGAAGAAATTGTGTTCTATTTATTTCATGTGGGACCAGCCAGGTTACAGAGAGGTGTGCAATGGATTAGAATGATGATTTGTGCAATAAATCTATTCCTTCCCACACACATTTCTTCAAATCAAACCCCAACACTTTAGTGACGAACAGTAATTTATTTTTTATAGTATAAACTATACATATAATTTGATATTAAATACCATTTCTAATCTTATGATGTTTAATAACAAGAGTTTCCCTTTACATCAGAGTCCACAGAGTTCCCTTTACATCAGAGTCCACAGAGTTTCCTTTCACTGTAAGGCTGCATTCACACCTGAGCGTAGCGTTTTGCAGCATTTTTTACAGCGTCAAAACGCAGCGTTTTTTACCATGATTTGCCGCGACAAAACACAGCGTTTTTTACCGCGATTTTTTACAGGTCTAGGATCACCAATGTAAAACGCCCAAACGTCCAAATTCGAGCGACAAAAAAGGGTCCATAACTTGTTTGGGCTTCAGGCGTTCGGCGACAAAACGCTCAGGTGTGAATGCAGCCTAAGGGGGGACTCTGCAGACTCTGATGTAAGGGACATCTCCTGGGGCCTCTAAGGGATGCTTTGGGAACCCTGATTTAAGAGGGGAACTCTGATGTACGGAGAGGACTCTGATGTAAGGGGGAACACTGTGGCCTCTGGTGTAAAGGGGAACCCTGATTGACTTCCAATTTCCAGCTCCTACTATTCTTTCTGAGACACAGCCCTGGGGATTGGAGTGTAGGGCAGACACAGGGGATTAGGGGTGGGAGAAAGAGGTGCAGAACAAGCCCTCTCTCCTCTCCTGTCTGTGTGTGTTTGGGGTGGGGGGGGGGTGTTAGTTCTGGCCATAGTCCAGTCTGAATAATGTGTCCGGGTTTCAGGCAGTGTGACCCCCGGACGCATGATTCCAAACCCAAATTGTCCGAGTGAATCTTCTTTCCCTTGTATTCTGAGTGTTTACATAACGCATGTTCTTGACATTTTTTGCTGAAACTATACATACATTTCTATACATTAAGTGTTTATTTAATAAGAAGTAATTTTAAAAGGATTACCACAAAAAAGTTATGTGCTATAAATGACTCTTTTGGATTTGCACAATCTAAAAAATATAGAGGTAGACGGCTTCAGCCCCTTCACTACCATCAGATGGCAGAGCTGACAAATGTACCCAATTCACCCGAATACTTACTTACCTTTCATACAATTTATCCTAGTCTAGTCACTCTTTCCCTATGGTAAGTTATCGGTCTCTGTACACTTTTTCCATGCAATTAAATGGATGAAGAAAAATGCTTTAGTTGTCCACAGGATGGCAGCAAACACTTTATATACCATAGCAGCTTAATTACCAGCTACAATGTGGTCATTTGTGTTGAATTTTTACACTTTATTTGCATGGGAGTTTTTTTTTTTTTAACATATATTCATAAAGTTTAAGGCCTGGTTCACACCTATGCAGGTTGTAGTTTGCATATTCCAGGTGAATTTTGCATTTTTTAATACACATTTTTGATCCATTGAAGTCTATGGAACCAAAAACCAGAAAAAAAGTCCCTGGCTCTTTCCATAAAACACACAGATGTGAACTCCATCCATAGGATACCATGATAAATGGACTGTAGTGTGTTTCTGCAAAACTGAACATGCACAAAAAAATGCATAGGTGTGAACCAAGCCTTAGAGGAAATAAGTTTGCATCCTCAAGACCTCTGTGCAAACTCGGAGCAACATGAACTTGCCTTTATTCACTAAATAGGCTACAGGCCGATATGGAAGAATAGTTGATTGAACAGGACAAAAATCCTGTGCCAGTTGCTATTGTTTCAATAATCGGTGCTGTTTGGTGTTTTTCTTTTCAAAAGAATCTTTGGCTAAACATTTTTCTCATGTATTGGGTTACCCTAGCATGCAATTGTTCTGGTCACATGTCTAAGGTCTGCCATCCCTGCTAATAAAAACCTATAGTAATAATTTGTATTATTTATTTTAGTGCTGTTTCTATTATTACATTAGCAGCATTAGTACATTATTTTTCTAAAGTACCATGTTTGACCACCAGAGAGCGCTTATATTAATTTATATAATTATGCAGTACGTTGAAATGTATATAAAAAAAAAAAAAACAGGATTCATTTAAAATTGGTCAATTACTACATTTATTATAAATATATATGTACAGTGATGTATGCATGTGTGCGTGTGTGTATGTATATATGTATATATATATATATATATATATATTAGTGCTGTCAAGCGATTAAAATTTCTAATCGCGATTAATCGCATTAATGTCATAGTTAACTCACGATTAATCGCGCGATTAAGGAGGTTCAACCTTTTAAAACATTTTTTTTTTGTTTTCTTATTTATTTTTATTTTTTTTATAATATTAAATTGTGTTTTTTTTATTTTTTTACATTTTGATCACTTTTATTGCTGTCACAAGGAATGTAAACATCCCTTGTGACAGTAATAGGTGGTGACAGGTACTCTTTATGGAGGGATCAGGGGTCTAAAAGACCTCCGAGCCCTCCTTTGCACTTCAAAGTATTCAGATCGCCAAAAACGGCGATTCTGAATACTGTGTACTTTTTTAAATCCGGCGCCATTGGCAGCCGAGAAACCCGGAAGTGACGTCATGACGCCGCTTCCGTGGTTTCAATGCGGAGACTGAATCAAAGCCGTTTACGGCTTAGTGTCAGTCTCCGCCTGAACACAGAACGCGACGGATGGAGGATGGGGTCTCCTGGTGGGACGGGAGGCCCGGTCAGAGCGGCGAAAGGCGGCGGGAGGGGGGGGATGTCCCCTCCCGCTCCTCCGGCATAACAACCGAGCGGCTTTTAGCCGCATCGGTTGTTATGTTTGGATAGCCGATCGCCCGCTCTAAACAACGGTACCGGGATGATGCCTGCGGCTGCAGGCATCATCCCGGTATAACCCCCGAACGTTAATCGCGAGATAAAAAAATTGACGGCGTTAACATGGGTTTGTGTTAACGCCGTTAATAACGCGTTTAACTGACAGCACTAATATATATGTACATATATACACACTGTACATATATATTTATTATATATATATGTGTGTGTGTGATAACAATAATCATAATTCTAACAGTAATTTCATTCAATATATGTGTGTGTGAATATATATATATATTATATATATAATATTCACACACACACACACACATATATTGAATGAAATTACTGTTAGAATTATGATTATTATTATCATCAGTAGTAGCAGTTCTTATTTTTCTGCAGTACCACATTCAACCACCAGAGTGCGCTTATATTCATTCATAGCATTATAATACATTGTTATGTGAACTGTAACAGAACAGCATTTATTTAAATAATCATTACCCAATCTAATATATATTTAGTATCTATAAATGTGATTTCTATTATTGTTATTATAAAAGTAGTAGTAGTATGTTAATATGTTGCTGATGTACCATTTTTGATCACCAGAATGCTCCTATATCCATTCATATAATTCTGCAATACATTGGAATGTGTGCTCTAACAGAAAAGGTTTTTAAATCTATTACTCTATCTAATATATATATATAAATAAATAAATATAGTGTGTGTGTGTGTGTGTGTGTGATTTATATTATTATTATTATTATTATTATCACTATAAGTAGTAGTAGTAGTATGTTAATATTTTCTGAAATACTACTTTTGACCACCAGAGAGCGCCTAAATTCACTCATATACTTCTGCAATACATTGCAATGTGTACCATACTCTATAAAACAGAATCTATTTAAATAATCCATCACTACAGATCCAATATATATAAAGACATGCTGGTAGGTTATTTGTCTCCTGTCTATATTGGTCCTAGTATGTGTGTGGAATGTATGTGAGATGGGAACCTGGAATTGTAAACTCCTTGAGAACAGGAACTGATGTGAAATGTGAATCGCAAGCACGTAAAGTTCTGTGCACACTGTTAGCACCACATTAAATACCTGTGTGTTTTATATATATCAAATAAAACCAGTCGTATGTCATGTTGTAGAGTCCCACTGGCCCACATTGGCTACCCAATACAGATATATATATATATATATATATATATATATATATAAGGGATGTGTGTTGGATTGCTGTGAAAGGCAAAAAGTAGTAACGAAGTTGAACTCTAGCCAAAAATAAAAATAACAATGAACAGCCCAAATAATATACTATTTTTTATTATTATTAAAACCAGCTTTTGTTTTAATACCTCAAATTAAGAGAACTCTTCTGGGGTGCTTTTCTGCTGCCACTAGATGCCCTCAGTCTGATAACAGAATTATTAATCTCACTTCTCTGAGCCCAGGTCGTCCTGGACCCACCCCAGCCTGTGACTGAACAGGGAAAGGAAAAGCAGTACAGTGATGATCTCATCTCTCTATCACTCTGCTCTCTCCTCCTATTCGCATGCTTCATGTCAACCATAGGCGTACGCACAGGGTGTGCCAGGTGTGCCCAGGCACACCCTAATCACCATGTGCAGAACAGATTCCCCCTACTGACCTGGCTCCCTCCTTCCCCCCACAGCACTGCCGACTTCCCTCCTCTCCCACCAGTTGTTACTTTGGATGTTTTAGGATGAGTGGGGGAAGGGGCCAGTAAATATGCCATTTACTGGCCCCTTCCCTTTCTGAATGAACATCGTGAGTGATCGGTAGAGTGTGTTTGAGCTTTGGGGTGCACACCCTAATGCCAAAGGCTGCGCACACATATGATGTTAACATATGAACTGATTGACTCCTACAGCTTCTTCCTCTCACACTCCAGCTCTACGGCTTTTCCAGGTGTCAGTGCACCACATCGATATGAACTAACCCCTGTACATAGGCTAAGGGGCAGTTAAACCCATAGGTGGGCATAGACTCCTAAGGTTCAGTCACTCTTCTCCATTCCTGTGCGTTGAATTAACGTTCGCATTTTATTGCACATTGTGTCGTGTGTTACCGTGCGTTGTATTAGGAAACCTATTCATTTTGAATGGGCTGCTAATGAACAGGAATGGATCAATAAATGGACATGCTCCATTTTTTCCAGCACAGCACACCATAGCACATGGTAGAGCATTACCTTGCATTGTGGTGCTTTGGGGCTGCATTGCCTTGGGATGCCATTGAAAATGAATGCCAGTGCAACCTGCTGATACGCATTACACAGGAATTGGGGCTACTGCAACACCCCTGATCACACAGGGCCAGATCCACGTAGCGCATCGTAATTTTAGGCAGGCGTAGCGTATCGTAGTAACGCTACGCCGCCGCAACTTTGAGAGGCAAATGCTGTATTCACAAAGCACTTGCCTCTAAAGTTACGGCGGCGTATCGTAAATCTGCCGGCGTAAAGGCGCGGAATTCAAATGATAAAGATGTGGGCGTGTTTTATGTTAATTTTACTTGACCCGACGTAAATGACGTTTTTTCTGAACGGCGCATGCGCCGTCCGTGGGGGTATCCCAGTGCGCATGCTCCAAATTAACCCGCAACAAGCCAATGCTTTCGACGTGAACGTCATTCTATGCAAAGCCCTGTTCGCGAACGTTTTACGCAAACGACGTACACAACGGAAAATTTGACGCTGGCCCGACGTCCATGCTTAACATTGGCTACGCCTCATATAGCAGGGGTAACGTTACGCCGAAAAAAGCCTTACGGAAACGGCGTAAAAAAATGCGCCGGCCGGACGTACGTTTGTGGATCGCCGTATCTAGCTAATTTGCATACTCGACGCGGAAATCGACGGAAGCGCCACCTAGCGGCCAGCGTAAATATGCACCCTAAGATCCGACGACGTACTAAGACGCCAGTCGGATCGAGCCCAGATGCAGTCGTATCTTGTTTTGTAGATACAAAACAAAGATACGACGGGGATCTTAGAAATTACGCGGCCTTTCAATAGATACGCCAGCGTAATTTCTTTGTGGATCTGGCCCACAGTGTGTATCGCCCTTTATCTTTATAGTTCAAGATTCGCCATATGACATAATATCCCATTTTTTTCTTTTATTAGGCCTGATAGGCCTCACAATTTGTGCTTGATAGGCTCTTTCACAGGAGCAGCATAAATTCCGGCATTTTTCCGCCACCCCATGCATGCAACCCCCATAGACATGAATGGTTCTGCGTGATTGTATCGCTATACGCTGGTGCTGGTGTAATCACAGGCATAGCTCATGGATATGTAAAAAATAGGACATTTTCTATTTATACTCTATTCTCTATTATGTCGTTAAAAAACAAAACAAAAAAAAACACATATGGCGGAAAAGGTGATCAGAAATGTCATGCAAAAGGTAAATAAGTACAGAGCAAAAAAGCCTGTTCTGACTCTCTTTATCCCCCTAACAGCCTGAGACAAAGGGAAATGTGCAGAACTGTCCGCAGACAGCAGGGGGCACTGTGTCACCAGCTTCCATCATCCTTCCAGCCCCTTCAGTAGAATTGGCTTTACTATTAATAAATAATCTATTCTGCAATTGAAAGTGATAATTAATGTCAATGATCCTTTTTTTTTTTCTCTCCTTCATGTGTAATTCGAATGGAAGCTAAGAAAAATACGACGGCGATTTAATTTCTACTTTAATCTTTTTCGGGAAGGTGGGGGGGGGTTGGGGTTATTTATATGGGGGTGGAATATTATTAGTTTATTTTCTGGAAAAAAAAAATCACTTCTCATTACATTTTCATAATTACTTTTTTATGAACACATGATTTTTTTAAATTGCAATTTCATGTCAATTAGATACAAGTTGTTGTTTTGTCGAATTTTCTTTCATAAATGATAAAAAGATTAATGAGGGAAAACATAATAATGTTCTCCTAAGTCTGCTGACACTTTGCTTGTTGTCTTTTACAAACTCTTTTTGCCATTTTAATACAAAACTAAAAAAAAAAAAAAATGATAAAATGAAAACAACGTTTATTCCCTCGTACTGCCGAGTCCCGACATCTAGACACAAAGGGGTGAAACGCACTTTTCCGCTGCGGTGCATTGCGGTCGTGCGCGTGTTGCCACAGTGTACAGTAATGCACTGCCGCACATTGCGGTGCACAGTGTTGCCAAAAATTGTGAATTTCCTTTCCTGATGCATCTCAGTTCTCAGTATTAACCATCAGTTTAGGCCAATATTCTGCTACATGTTTTTGGTAAAAATAAAATCCCAATAAGCGTATATTGATTGGTTTGCGAAAAAGTTTTATAGCGTCTACAAATTATGGGATATATTTATGGATTTTTTTATTTATTTTTTTACTAGTAATGGCGGTGAGCAGTGATTTTTTTTTTATAAGCAGGATTGCGGTGGGCAAATCTGACACTAAGGCCCCTTTCACACTGGAGCGGGGGCGGCGTCGGCAGTAAAGCGCCGATATTTTTAGCCGTGCTTTACCGTCCATTTTGCTGTGCTATTCGGATGGTAGCTGGGTGCTTTTACCCCCCGCTAGCGGGCGAGAAAGGGTTAATCCACCGCAAAGCGCCTCTGCAGAGGCCCTTTGCCGGGGGTATAGCCACGGTGCCCATTGATTTCAATGGGCAGGAGTGGTGGAGGAGCGGTATACACACCGCTCCTTCACCGCTTCAAAGATGCTGCTAGCAGAACTTTTTTTTACTGTCTTTCTAGCGCACCGCTCCAGTGTGAAAGGGGTCTAAGTGACACTTTTTGGGGACCAGTGACACCAATACAGTGATCGGTGCTAAAAAAAATGCACTGGTAGGGAAGGGGTTAACATGAGGAGCAATCAAAGTGTATCCCTAGGGGGTACTTTCTAACTGTTTGGGGGATATGTTTGACTAAAGGAAAACCGAGATCCGTGTTTCTGCTTAGCAGAAACACACAAGATCTCCATTTCCCCCTCTCGCTGAACGGCAGTCTGCCTTGTTTACATAGGCAGACCACCGTTCAGCCTCTCCTCAGAACGATAAGCAGCTTACGGCCGAGTCCGTCATCACTTCTGCCAGACCCGCTGATTGGCCCCTGCTGTGTCCATTCACAACAGGAGCGGGTCGCCGGCGGCACTGCCCTAGACCGTGTGCACAAAAACACATACAGGTACACGATTTCGTGCAGGAGGGCCGCAGTATATCGGCGTGGGGCAGTTCTTGTGCTGTGCAGCCACACATGTCAACCGGCCAGGTGTGCTTGGGTTCTATTCAAATGAATGCCATTGCATTACTCCCAACACACATATTGTGATAAAATGCGTTACCACAGTGGCATAGTGTGAATAGGCTTTCTTTTCTAAGCTGTCTGTACTGTAATTCCTATACACTGAAGTGCATTGTGATGCGTTATAGTGTGTCGGAATGCACTGAGCAAATGCAACATGTCCTGCTTTTGTTCAGTGCATGCTGATGTGAACCTAACCCAAAGGACATAAAGCAGAATGTCATCTTCATGCATTGGCAATGCAGTAAAATACTTTCCTTCTTGAACATTCCTCCTGCTAGTCTGAGGTCATGTTCCCGTGTTCTTGATCTGTTTCATATTGAGAATATTTGCTGGATTCAGAGACAGTTACGCCGGCGTATCAGTAGATACGCCGTCGTAACTCTGAATCTACGCCGTCGTAAATTTAAGCGTATTCTGGAAACCAGATACGCTTAAATTAGGCTAAGATGCGAGCGGCGTAAGTCTCCTACGCCGTCGTATCTTAGGGTGCATATTTACGCTGGCCGCTAGGTGGCGCTTCCGTTGAGTTTGGCGTAGAATATGCAAATGAGCTAGATACGCCGATTCAGAAACGTACGTGCGCCCGGCGCATTTTTTTACATTGTTTACATACAGCTTTTTCCAGCGTAAAGTTAGTCGAACAAATAGCTGGCCTAGCCAATGTTAAGTATGGCCGTCGTTCCCGCGTCAAAATTTTAAATTTTTACGTAGTTTGGGTAAGTCGTCCGTGAATGGGGCTGGACGTAATTTACGTTCACTTCGAAACCAATACGTCCTTGCGGCGTACTTTGGAGCAATGCACACTGGGATATGTCCACAAACGGCGCATGCGTCAATCACGTCGGGTCACTAGACATTAACATAAAACACGCCCCCCGTTCATCATTTGAATTAGGCGCGCTTAGGCCGGCCCATTTACGATACCCCGCCGTAACTTAGGAGGCAAGTGCTTTGTGAATACTGCACTTGCCTCTCTGACTTACGGCGGCGTAGCGTATATGCGATACGCTACGCCGCCTCAACATTAAGCCAGTCTCTCTGAATCCAGCTATATATATTTAACAGTTTGGCTGGGGTTGCCCTTTAATCTCGGAATCTGCCTTGTGAGGACCATCATTTCATTGATGATATGATCTTTTGCCTAGTAGGAACAATGGCTGTGCTGAGGCAAGTGTCCGTCAATCACAGCCATGTGTCCTCTAGTTATAAGTGCAGCTTTTGCGTCTTCTCCACATCTGTCCACATGTTCTGATCTCCTTTATAAATAGTCCACACAAAATATCTTCTTTAAACCCAAGTGGCACCCTTAAACAGGAAGCCATCGCCTGATTTATACCTGCCTCCATTTATATAGGGCTCCCCCCGGAATAATTCATTTTAATTGCGCAATAACAGAAATAAGTCACTGCGGTCATAAATCGTCTCTGTGCTCGAAAGGCTGGCGAGGGGCGCTAATAACACGCGGTTTGCATTACTCGCCGTTCTCTGAAATTATTACCTGTCATTGGACCATAATTCCTGCCATCAGCTCACAGCCAGGTCCTCCAGGGTGACGTGAGTGTGCTAGGAGCAGAAAATCCCCCATCTAAAGACTGTATCAAAAAATCACCTTACCGTCTGGCATTTGCTGGCAGACTGCAGACATTTCTGTATTTGTTCTAATGGTGGTACTCCATAGATTGGAGACTGTAGACGGAGACAGAGGCGTAATGGTGTGTGACCTCCCTATGTATCTGCAAGTGTTTTATGCTTTTATTACAAGTCTTGGGTCATTTTCAGTCAGGTCTCCCCTATTACCAAGGTGGAATTGGTACCCACTCAGATCAATAACAATAATGGGCATCAACACCATGTCCATCGAACTGCATTTTTCTTCACATCACTACACATGTATGATGTGAAAGAGCACTGCGCCCTGCTTACACCATACATGTGAACACGCCCTCAGTCCGAAGCATTAGAATGCAGGACTTCCTTTTTGCCACAAGATGTCCTCAGTCTTCTGGGTTGAATGATTTCAAGCATCTTTCGACCTGCAAGATTGAGGACATACTATGAAAGATAGTTATCATGGTTCAATGACTCGATGGCTCTTTGAATGAAGGATGCCATTGCTCTATGAATGAAGGATGCCATTGCTCTATGAATGAAGGATGCCATGGCTCTTTGAATGAAGGATGCCATGGCTCTTTGAATGAAGGATGCCATGGTTCTATGAATGAAGGATGCCATGGCTCTTTGAATGAAGGATGCCATGGCTCTTTGAATGAAGGATGCCATGGCTCTTTGAATGAAGGATGCCACGGCTCTATGAATGAAGGATGCCACGGCTCTATGAATGAAGGATGCCACGGCTCTATGAATGAAGGATGCCACGGCTCTATAAATGAAGGATGCCACGGCTCTATGAATGAAGGATGCCATGGCTCTTTGAAGGATGCCATGGCTCTATGAATGAAGGGTGTCATGGCTCCATGACTCCATGCATAAAAGTGTGTCATGGCTCCATGACGCCTTGGCTATATGAATGAAGGGTGTAAGGACTTCATGACATTATGAATGAAAGGTGTTTTAGCTCTGTCTTTTATGACTCTGAAGGGTGTCATGGCTCCATTATGAATGAAGGATTTCATGACGCTAAGAATAAGGGGGGCGCCATGGCTCAATTATGAATGAAGGGTTTGATCGCTCCATAACTCCATGAATAAAAGGGAGCATGGCTCCAAGATTTCATTGCTCTATGAATGAACTTCATGGCTCCATGACATCATGAATGAAGGGTGTTATGTCTTCGTGGCTTTATGGATGAAGGGTGTTCTGAAGTATGGCATGGCTCTGTGGCTCTATGAATAAAGGGTGTCGTTGCTCTATGAATGAAGGGTGTCATGGCTCCCTTGACTTTATGGATCTATGAATGAAGGGTTTTCTGGCACTATGAATGTCATGGTTATGTCGCTCTAAAAATGAAAGGCTCCATGGCTCTACGAATGAAGGGCTTCATGGCTTTGTGGTTCTACCAAGGAAGAGTATCATGGCTGAATGAATGAAGCGTGTCCTGGTGCCATGACTCCAAGGTTCTATGAATGAAGGGTTTCATGGATTCCTTGAATAAAGGGTGTCCTGCCTCTTTGACTCCATTGCTGTATGAATGAAGGGGGTGTCATGGCTCCAGGGCTCTATAAATGAAGGGTATTATGGCTCCATGACACCATGAACGAAAGGTGTCATGTCTTCATGACTTCATAGCGTTTATGCAGTGATGACATCGGCAACCTTCTCTGCATCTTAGCCAACCGACCCCTCTGCTGAACTGGATACATCTGAAAAAGGTAAGTATATGAAAATAAAGTGTGGGGAGGCTTCAAGGAGGATTGAGCACCCTTTAGAGGAACTGTTGCTCGGATTTGGGCTTTATTTATAAGTAATGTACACATAGGTAGGGAAAGTCACGGAAAAATACAAAACAAAAAGTGCCTGAGCTCACGTCACTATTCAGAATAGAAAGCTTCTAAGGTTTTTGTTCCGTACATTTGCAGATAAATGTGAAGCCCCCTCACCGCCGCACTTCCCTTACTCACCGGTAAAACCAAGTGCTGAGAGTTATTTATTTTACGCATTCATACAGGAGCAATGTATTCCGCAGAGCTGCACAGAGAACATTGAACCGTTCACAATAGAAATCTTTACACACTAGAAGTAATTACTCCGAGGAAAAGGCGGAAAGAACTGAAATAGCTTTGTATTGTTGTGAAGTCGTTGTATGGCAGAGGTTCAGCGATAGACGGGGTGAGCTGTCAGGAAGTACAGAGACAGAAAAAAATCCAAATGATTATTAATTAAAGAGGGACTGGTGGGGAAAGTAGCAAATTTGGAATCTAGGGAAAATAAAGAGGAGAGGGACGCCAAACTCCCTATAAACTTTACTTGTAAAGCCCTAAGAATGTCAGGTTGTGCTCAGGTATATTCGTGTGGTCTTAAAGTGACCATAAACTATATCTGTATTCTCCAAAAAGAATCCACACACATCCATTAGTCAGTAATCTGTTTTTCAAGTTTTAAAGATTAGTTTCTCCACAATGCATATAGCTACATAGGTCAGAGAGGGCTTGTTTTAACATTATTTTATTGCTCGACAATAATATGTAAAAACTTGAATGTGTAAAGTCTGGGCACAGGTGCCCTTGACACTCAGGTAGTGATGGATTTTAATATAGCTATTGGTCAGAAGTATAGTACAAATGCCTGTGCATCTTTTGGGCCTGATGCCCCCTGCTCTGTTTTGTACCTCTCTACTTTATTGCTCTCCCCTTTGCAATGCTTACTTTTCATACAGAGCGTGGCAAGCAAAAAGGTGCCACTGACCTATTTTAGAGCACAGTTGTCCATCACCAATGTAAAGAAAACGCTTGCCACTGATTACCAATGTAAAGATATTATTTCCACTGACTACCTATGTAAAGGGCATTCTCCCCACTGGCCACCAGTCTAAAGGAGCACTACAATCTTAATGGCCCGACTTTCTTTTCTGACCACTATTATTATTTGCTTCATTTAAGTAATAAATTATTTTTAGATAAATAAAACTTTAAACTAATTGGCCCGGATTCAGATACATTGGAGTATTATTCGGCGGGGCGTAATGTATCTCAGATACGTTATGCCGCCGTAAATTAGGGCTCAAGTTCCATATTCAGAAAGAACTTGCGCCCTAAGTTACGGCGGCGTAACGTATGTGGTCCGGCGTAAGCCCGCCTAATTCAAATCTGGATGATATGGGCGTGTTTTATTTAAATTTCATGTGACCCCGCGTATTTTAAGTTTTTTACGCCGTTCGTGAAAAAATCCCAGTGCGCATGCTCGAAATTACGCAGGAAATCATCATTGCTTTAGACGTGAACGTAACGTACGTACAGCCCTATTCGCGAACGACCTACGCAAACGACGTAAAATTTTCAAAATTCGACGCGGGAACGACGTCCATACTTAACATAGAAAACCCCTCATATAGCAGGGGTAACTTTACGCCGGAAAAAGCCTAACGTAATTTGCATATTCGATGCGGAAATCTACGGAAGCGCCACCTAGCGGCCAGCGTAAATAAGCAGCCTAAGATACGACGGTGTAAGAGCCTTACGCCGGCCGTATCTTAGTAAAATTCTGGCGTATCTTGCTTTCTGAATACAGAAAGAAGATACGCCGGCGCTTCGTAGCACTTACGCGGCGTATCAATAGACACGCCGACGTAAAGGCTATCTGAATCTGGGCCATTGACTCTAATGCCGCGTACACATGTTTCATTATTAGAAGGGTAGCTCTGTTAAAGAAATGCCGTTCTAGACCGTCTTGGAGTACCAACTAGATTTACAGGCCCGGTCCTACTAAATGATAACAATGTAGGGTCTTAATGATTTTTTCTTAATACTGCACACAAGATAATGTTATCTCAGATGGACACAAGTAATACACAGTATATTGCCAGGAAAGGAAATCTTGTGCTGCTGAACTGTGGCTGGATGTCTCCTGAAGATGTTTTGCTCCATGTCTGATGATACAAACAGCTGACGATCTCTGTGTCGGGGAGGTTGGGAATTGATGTCTCCCCAGGGGCTCTACAGACTGTGTGATTTCCATGGCAACCATGGACACCAGATATTTGGGGTGGGGGCAGTGTTTGTCATCTTGAAGGAAAAAAAAAACACAGTAAAAATGGTCAACTAGCAACATTTTCTTTTTTTTTTTTTTTTTTTTTTTTTTGCATAGTTTGAAGCAGAGCCATCCAATTTGTTACCCAATTTAACCTGGAAAATGTAATCGTAAATTTGCTCAGAACCAGTGGAGCGGGGGAGGTATGAGGCACATGGAGTCTCTAGTTCTATAGGAATTAATAGTCTGGAGATTGGCTTAGGGTATAAAATAACTAGCGATGATAAAACTGCGTGATTCTCCCTCGTACTGCCGCTTTACACCCCTCGCCGCGCACTGCCCCAGATTTCGCACCCTCTTAGCGCTTATATGAAGTGTTGTGATTGCAGTAGGTGGTCTATGTGAGAGTGTTAGATAGAAGCCATTTACAGGAAGGAATGGTAAGCAGGTCAGCCATGGAGCATAGAAGCAAGAATTCAGTAAGCCTGTCCATTATCCATTATGCATTCTTTATATTATAATATAATATTATAGACTTTTTATATATATATATATATATATATATATATATATATATATATATATATAAAAATGTGTGTGTGTGTGTATAGATATAGACTAGGGGCCAGATCCACATACATTTTGGATCCGCGCAGCGTATCAGAGATACACTACGCCGCCGTACCTTACCTGGCGTATATTCGAATCCTCAGCGAGTTCGCGCCTTAAGTTACGGCGGCGTAGTGTATTTCTGGCGGCGGATTTGAAATTTGGCGGGTTGGGGGCAGGTTTCATTTAAATGAAGCGCGTCCCCGCGCCGAATGAACTGCGCATGCGTCGTCCAGAAATTTCCCGCCGTGCTTTTTGCGCGAAATGACGTCGCAACGACGTCATTTTTTTAACTTAGAAGTGAGTTACGTCCATCCCTATTCACGGACGACTTGCGCAAAAAAAATTCAAATATCGACGCGGGAACGACGGCCATACTTAACATGGCAAGTCTATCTATACGCTGCAAAATACCAGCTTTAACTATACGCCGGTAAAAGCCGGCTAGAGACGACGTTAGAAAATGCGACGGCCGCGCGTAAGTTCGTGGATCGTCGTAAATCGCTAATTTGCATACCCGACGCAGAAAACGACGTAAACGACACCCAGCGGACGCCGAAGTATTGCATCTAAGATCCGAAGGCGTACACCTGTCGGATCTAACCCAGAAGCCGTCGTATCTTGTTTTGAGGATTCAAAACAGCGATATGACGCGGGAAATTTGAAAGTACGCCGGCGTATCAGTAGATACGCCGGCTTACTTCGTCTGTGGATCTGGCTATATATATATATATATATATATATATATATATATATATATATATATATATATATATATATATATATATATATATATATATATATATATATATATATATATACACACATACACACATACACACACACACACACACACACACACACACACACACACACACATTATTTATATATAATTTTTTTAATAATTCTTAAGATATATCATTTTTTTTTTGATAGCAACCATCATGCCGCGTACACACGATCATTTTTCAGCATGAATTTTTTTATTTTTTTTGAACATGCTGCATTTTTTAACGTCGTTTTTAAAAAATTTCATTTTTCGGGTTGTAAAAAATTATCGTGTGTGGGCTAAAACGAAGTTTTAAACCTGCGCATGCTCAGAAGCAAGTTATGAGACGGGAGTGCTCGTTCTGGTAAAACTACCGTTCATAATGGAGTAAGCACATTCATCACGCTGTAACAGACAAAAAAGCACGAATCGTCTTTTACGAACAAGGAATCGGCTAAAGCAGCCCAAAGGCGAATAGAACTTCCCCTTTATAGTGCCGTTGTACGTGTTGTGCGTCACCGCGCTTTGCTAGATAATTTTTTTTAAAACGATGGTGTGTGGGCAGCGTCGTTTTTAATGATGAAGTTGGAAAAACGTCGTTTTTTGGAAATGCTGAAAAACTACGTTTTCTTTCATGCTGAAAAATGATCGTGTGTACGCGGCATCGGGGTTTACCAAAATAGATTTGTACTCCTGTGCTTTAATGGCATCCCAGTCTTGGTCTGTAGGGTTCATTATTGAGTTGGCCCACAATTTGCAGCTATAACAGCTTCAACTCTCATGGGAAGGCTGTCCACAAGATTTAGGAGTGTCTATGGGAATGTTTGACCATTCTTCCAGAAATACATTTGTGAGGTCAGGCACTGATGTTGGACGAGAAGGCCTGGTTTGCAGTCTCCGCTCTAATTCATCCCAAAGGGGTTCTGTCGAATTGAGGTCAGGACTCTGTGCAGGCCATATTTATGGACCTTGCTTTGTGCACTGGTCCAAATCTTAGGGCGGAGGGCGGATTATGGTTATGGCTTGGCCCCTTAGTTCCAGTAAAGGGAACTCTTAAGGCGTCAGCATACCAAGACATTTTGTACAATTTTATGCTCTCAACTTTGTCGGAATAGTTTGGGGATGACCCCTTCCTGTTCCAACATGACGGCGCACCAGTGCACAAAGCAAGAGCCATGAAGACATGGATGAGTGAGTTTTTGGTGGAGGAACTTGACTAGCCCGACCTGAATCCGATAGAACACCTTTGGGATGAATTAGAGTGCAGACTGTGAGCCAGGCCTTCCCGTCCAACATCAGTGCCTGACCTCACAAATGTGCTTCTGGAAGAATGGTCTAACATTCCCATAGACACACTCCTAAACCTTGTGGACAGTCTTCCCAGAAGAGTTGAAGCCGTTATAGCTGCAAAGGGTGGGCCAACTCAATATTGAACCCTACAGACTAAGACCGAGATGCCATTAAAGTTCATGTGTGTGTAAAGGCAACCATCCCAATACTTTTTGTAATATAGTGTATAGATAAGTGGACCACCCAGGAATGGATGTTTATACCCATTGGAGAGAGGCGGGAGAGTATTAGGACATCCCTAAAAACAGCTTATCATAGAACTATAGCAATATATGTACAATATATATGTGTATGTGTGTATGTATGTATGTATGTATATGTATGTATATGTATGTATATATTGTGATAGTACAGTTCCCTGTCCTGGTAATGGTCGCCCAGGACTCTCAAATAGGCAGGAATCTCCAATCCTGGGACCGGGTTTTGGAAACAGCCAGGAGTCTGGCTGGTTGATTGAGCAGGTGGGTCCTGGGCTTATAGTAGAATCAAGACCAGTGTTCTGGACTCCACCCTCCCGAGGAGTCCAGGCAAGCAAGGGAGAAGCATGCATGTCTGCATGGTATAGAGAGAGGACCCAAAGCTGTGGGCTGAGCAGCACAGAAGCTGAGAGAAGGTACAGTGATTGTACAGGTACTTTGGTACGTGGCCAAGAGGGCTGAAGTGTAAGCCTAGGGGGCTGTATTTCTGAAGAGAGCCATGTGGCTTGGCATTTTCGTTTGACCATTTCTTTATTGCTGTAGAAACTTGAAACCCCCTGTGTGGGAATTTTGGATGGACGTTTTTCTTTCTTTTAATAAAAGTGGGTCAACAAACCCTTAAAAAGTACAACTGGCGTGGACTCTGCTGCTCACTGGTATGCTCTACCCAGATGCTAAATCACCCCAACATTACAATTGGTGCTCGAATGCGGGCATGGACTGAAGATCCTTGCAAATACCAGTGAGCTATTGCCAGAAACTGCATAATCTGTGTGTGTGCAGGTGAGGAGAACCTGCAAGAGAAAGGTGACTAGCCTTAAAGAGACAGTGCTCTAATTTGTTGCTGAACTGTGCAAAATTTTTTTGGGAGTGATTGTGAGTATGGGGCGATCAAGATGCCAAAAAGAAGCAAGGATGGCTGAGATGATAGATAGAGCTCTGAGGCTGGAGGGGTTGTTACCGCCTGATCGAACCCCATACATACCCGAACAGAGTTTTCCAAGGGAAAAGAGGGCTGCTGTTGTCCCTAGCAACCCTGGTGCAATGAGTGCACAGATGGCTAATGTGGAGCATCCACCAGCGTTTGAATCTGCAGTGGATTGGTGCAAGCGACACCTGGCAGGATTGGACCAAGCTAAAGTGGAAGCGAAGCCAACCTTTGATAAAAAGAGACATCTGCCAAATGTCCATGCCTGGGAGAGGGATGTTGTTGCCCCTGGCAACACTGCTGCAGTTAAACCAGCAGCTGTTGTAAAAATAGTGAAAGTGACACAGCTTGGGACAGGGTCCAGCAGATGCAGTGTGGGAAACCCTGACAAGACAGCAAACCAAGTGCGCTGTTTGCGGTGCAGCGAGTGGGGGCATGCAGTCTCCAAGTGTCCTTTGTCCCTGGCTCCAATGCAAAGCTACCTAGCAAAACAAAGGTCTGCGAATCCTATGTTATGTGCCAGAAGAGAGGCTGACCAAAAGCCAGGACGGAGAGTGGTTGCCCATAGCAACACAGAGGAGACCAGTCGGGCTGTCTGTGGACCATGGGGTGTGCTTGCCTGCAAGGGTCGTGACAAGTGGCTTCCGAAGGAGCCAATACAGCATGTTGGAGAGAACCAGCAAAGCTCTGCAGGGAGAGTGCGATCTCCCATGACAACAAGAGTGGAAGTTGTGCCTGGAGAGAAGAGCTGCAGGAGAGATTTGCCTCAACGTCCCCACAAAAAGCCCTGTGCGTTCTTGCCAGCTGGGAATCGCCAGGAGAGAAACGCACTGGAGAAAAGTCGTCCTGTTCCATGTCTGGAATGTGGCCAGCTGGGGCACGAAATATTGTCTTGCCCTAGATTCTGGGGTGCACCTGGAGGTAATGATGTTGAGCCAGTTTCCTGTAAAAATATATTTACCGTCACCCCTGGCAACAAGGAGGAGTTTTCTGTTGTGTCTGCAGGGGGTGCGATTTCATCCCGTGGCCACCAGGGGGAGTTGGCCAGTAAATGTGTGGCTGAGGACTGTTTAAGACAACGTACTCAAATGAAGATGGTGATCCCAACTACTGCGGTGGGTAAGACTGTCTTTAATGAAATGATGTCTGGGACTGCTGATTGCAGGTATAAAAGAACTGGTTACGAGACTGTCCATGATGATGTGAGAGTGACCCCAGTTAGTGGGGCCACTAAATGTGTGCTTGAAGATTACTTCTCCCTACAGAGTGGGAATGCAGGGGTTAAAGTCCAAACAGAACCTGTATTGATGACTAAAAGTGTTGTGTCTAATGTCTGCCAGTCTCAAGTAGGCAGTGGGCTAAGACAGCCTGCAAAAACTAAAAATGCTATAAGTGTTATTGTTAATGAAAAGTTTGCTGCTGTTGGGAAAACCCCAGCTTCTTTCAGAGCAAAAGCTGTTGTCACAAATGGGCCGTTGCCTGTAGCAACTGATGGTAAGACCGCAGAGTTGTCCCCAGAAATCTCCAGGGAACTTCATGTATTGAAGTCGGAGGTTGCCATGGACAACTGGTATGTCACTCTGGTGGGACAGAGTGGAACTGTACCGTGTAATGGTAATGTGTTAGTGCAAGCTGCTATTACTAAAAATGTGCAGGTAAATGGTGGGTTAAAACAACATGTGAAAAATGCAAAGGTGTGTGAGGCTTATGAAGCGCCGCCCGAGCAAGGTGGTGGTGGTTGTGGTGTATTGCAACCTGTGGTGCTAGAACATGTGTTACCGAAGTCTGCCATGATTTGTAATTTAGGTAATGAATCTGCAACTAAACCCATCTGTTCTAATGTGTGTCCTTGGGCGGATGGATCAGGGCTAAGGAGCGCCGATGAATGGAGCACAGCTACAACAGATTGGGATAGTTGGGGTAAAAATCTAATGTCCCTGATAGATGAGGCTTTCATGCATAAAAGTAAGGTGGACAAAGTTTCTGCTGTGCCAGCAGGAGGGATGGCAGAACAGCTTATACCTGAGGGCGCGGTGGCTGCTGCAGGGGTTAACCCTCGTGAGAAATATGGACCACATAAGGGCGAGCACACAGCAGACACTTTGTCCGCAACCTACAAAAATGATGCTGACGTGGCGTGTCAAAGTGATGTTGTCAATGGTAATGTGAAGCAGTTCATTGGTGCTGAACCTGAGAAGTTGAGTGTGAGTCAAGCACCTGGCAGCGCTCTGGTAGAGCACCAGGCTGTGGTCGTCTCCAGCTGGGAGAAGGTTTCATTAAACCTTGCAACCTCTCGCGTCTCAGCAATTGAGTCTGTCTGCATTCCCAGTGTCAGGAAAGTCCCCAGGAAGGATTTCAATCCGAAGCCAAGGGTATGCTTTCTAACAAAAGTGTTAAAGGAGATGCTTACACTTTGGGATGTACAGCCAGTCTATACTGGGGTGTCTCCACCACAGTCAGACAGTCTGGTACTGCGGAGTACCATTAGGTGGACCCCTGAGTGGCAGGTGGTACAGCACAAAGGAAGACAAGACAAAAATGGTTTATTTATGACTGTATTACTAGTGTTAAAAGTTGCCTCTAGGTATGCTGATGGGTTACTTCCTGTACAAGAGGTTTATGGGAGAGGCTTTGGCGAAAAGAAAGTGTCTGAGGTTTCACCACCTAACAGCCAGGTAGGAGGCATTTCTGCTGCTATGGTTCAAGATAGTACTGGTCAGTTGTTGGTGAAGGGCGTGTATGCTGTACCAGTGGTACTATCACATGAGATGGAAGGGCCAAATGTGGACCAGAAAGCAGCAGAAATCCTAACTGGGGCCCAACCGAAGGTGGTTAAAGAGACTGGGGTCCCCAGTCCAATGTTTGGTTTAGGTGACAAACAGATAAGTGCAGTAAAAATTGTATGTGGATCAGAAGAGAACTTGTCTCTTCAGGTGGATAAAAATACAAATGGCATCAGAACAAGTCAAGTGGTAGGACAGCTGCCTGCAGAGAGGGTGAACCCCGGGGAGGTGACGTCCTCTGAGGTTCCCGTGGGTGATGGCAACCCTCTGGTATGTGTGCCCTCTGCAGACTCTGCCCTAGCAAATACTGAGAAAAAAGGCATTGGTGACTTTTGCAACATTGAGAGGTGTAAAGTTGGTTTGAATATGTATATCAACGATGAACCAAATAATTTGTTAAAGGTACATGACAGTGTGGTGTCCAAAGGTATTGGGAAACCTGGGAACCTGAAGCGTGGAGGCAGAAGGGTTGGTAGAAAGACCAGGGGTGCCCTGTTTAAATTTCAAAAGAGGAAGTGCTTATGGAACCCCAAAAGAAGAGGGAGAAGGCTGAGTGTAGGGAAATATAGCTGGTTAAGATCCAGGGTGGGATGTACCTGGAAGCGCACCCGGAAAAAAGGTTGGGCCTATGTGGCTGACAGCCAGCACAGAGGTGTCCCAACCATGATGATGGGTGCTGGTGTTCCTCCCTCTGGATCGAAACAAAGGGGGGGGGTATGTGATAGTACAGTTCCCTGTCCTGGTAATGGTCGCCCAGGACTCTCAAATAGGCAGGAATCTCCAATCCTGGGACCGGGTTTTGGAAACAGCCAGGAGTCTGGCTGGTTGATTGAGCAGGTGGGTCCTGGGCTTATAGTAGAATCAAGACCAGTGTTCTGGACTCCACCCTCCCGAGGAGTCCAGGCAAGCAAGGGAGAAGCATGCATGTCTGCATGGTATAGAGAGAGGACCCAAAGCTGTGGGCTGAGCAGCACAGAAGCTGAGAGAAGGTACAGTGATTGTACAGGTACTTTGGTACGTGGCCAAGAGGGCTGAAGTGTAAGCCTAGGGGGCTGTATTTCTGAAGAGAGCCATGTGGCTTGGCATTTTCGTTTGACCATTTCTTTATTGCTGTAGAAACTTGAAACCCCCTGTGTGGGAATTTTGGATGGACGTTTTTCTTTCTTTTAATAAAAGTGGGTCAACAAACCCTTAAAAAGTACAACTGGCGTGGACTCTGCTGCTCACTGGTATGCTCTACCCAGATGCTAAATCACCCCAACATTACAATATATATATATATATATATATATATATATATATATATATACATACATACATACATACATACATACATACATACATACATACACACACACACGGAAATGAAATGTAGGCTAAAATGTCACAGGATTCACATTCTGGGTTAATAGGAAGTTCCAGACTATTGTTGAGCAGAGAAAGCTGTATTTTTGGTTTCCTCTGCATTCCGTAGAGTGACAGTTCCAACGTGTATGCGGTGGGACGGATCATTCAATTCTGTGTTCCGATTTTAAATAAGTGCCCGCAGCCTTCATGAGTACACAGGTGTATATACTCAATACTCAAAGATAGCTCAGAGATGCCAGTCTGGAGACGGCTCTCATAATGGAGACAGAAGGTCTCACCCAGGGGTCAGAGGAGCACCAGCCAGCAGACAGGAGGCCTCCTTCCAGGAGTCAGCTGGGCTCCTATCGCATACCTCCCAACTTTCTGAGATGGGAATGAGGGACACCTATCAGCAAAAGTATGCAGGCATAGGACACACCCCTTACCACGCCCCCTTAAAGGAAAATTGTACCAAAAAAAAAAGATTGGTTAAACCCACAAGTGCTTTTTTTTACCACTACTTTTCCTTTATATTGTTTTTTTTTTAGAAATTACAAATGCAGCAATTTAGAAATCGGATGAAAGGTTTAGGGCTGGAAAACACTTTGATAGATAAAAAGTACCTTTTATATACATCTATATAGATCAGACCAAAAATGAGGGACGGAGGAAAATTGCTCCAAATCAGGGACAGTTGGAAGCTATGCCTATCGGGGTGTTAGGAGAACCCCCAGGATTGGGCCATGCAGCAGAGATAGTGGACATAACCACGCAAATGATTTCTTTATACCTCATTGGCTATCCGTACACCCCCCCCCCCCTTTTCCAAAAAAATGGAGCACCAGGCGCCACTGAATACAGCCTAATATCTAGCAGTGATGGCAATTGGAAGATCTGACAACAAATGCTTGTGTAGTGGAACAATTGGTGCATTATTGTTCATGTCTTTATCGGCTGTGCCTGGTATGCTTACAGTTTGATGGCACCTCTAAGACTGGATCGTCTACGTAGGGGAACAAAAAAAACGCATATAGTGGGAATAAACAAACCTGGGAGTATTTCATGGACTGGATGGGCATGGGAAGCCTTCATAAATCATGCATAGACCAACAATCCTCTCCCAGCATGGTTGTAATTTGTAGTCACAGAGACATTCCTTGACTCTACAGACTCAGGCTGCCCATAGATTAGAGTTCTGGTGCCCAGCCTGGGGGCCTCATTCAGCCCTTTTGGCATTTGTGTGGCCCTTGTGGACAATAGTCTGTGTATTTTGGTGCTCACTCAAGCCAACGAAAGAAAAATATTCTTTAAACCCGATTCTGGTGGTTGCGTAGTTTGGTTTATTTCTTTCAGTGGCCCGGATTCAGGTAGATTTGCCCCTTAGTTACGGAGGCCCCGCAAATTTCCTGCGCTACCCGCGATTCATGGAGCAGTAGCTCCGTAAATTGTGTGTGCGCTGTGTAAACTTGCCCTGCGTAAGGGCGCCTAATGTAAATGATCCCGTAGGGGGCGGGAATCATTTAAATTAGGCGCGCTCCCGCGCCGAGCGTAGAGCGCATGCTCCGTCGGGAAACTTTCCCGACGTGCATTGCGGCAAATGATGTCGCAAGGACGTCATTTGCTTCAAAGTGAACGTGAATGGCGTCCAGCGCCATTCACGAATCACTTACGCAAATTACGTAAAATTCGAACGTCGCGACGCGGGAACGACGGGTATACTTTAGCATTGGCTGCCCCTGCTATTAGAAGGGGCAGCCTTACGCTAAACACACAGTACGGAAACAACGTAAATTGCGTACGCAGGGCTCGCGCAACATTGTGAATCGGTGTTAGTATGCAATTTGCATACTATACACTGAGCACAATGGGAGCGCCCCCTAGCGGCCATCGCAAAAATGCAGCCTAAGATATGCGTGGCATAAGAGACTTATGCCACGCAGATTTTAGGCTGCAGTCCTGAATCAGGAGCATTCGTAACGCCGGGGCAAGTAAGCAATTGCGCTGTGTAACCTATGGTTACACAGGCGCAATTGCTTCTTGAATGCGGGCCAGTGTCTTTTTTTTTTTTTTGCCATCTATTTCTTGTTTTTTTTTTCTCTCCATTTCAAATGAATTTTATGAAGAGAAATATTAAATGTGGCACAAGTAATTTTTAAGGGAACTGTAGAGGCACTTGTGTAATTTATGTATAGACCTAAATGGACCTGAATCTGTATGTAAATGTCGCGGTTGTCTGTCCAATGCTCTTCCCATATAATAGAATTTGAAGCATTTATCAAGCAGTTGTGATCCCCCCGCCATCAACAGCGCGCTGTAAAATCAATGCCACCTCTGCTGTGTAGTGCTGATGGCAGCACGCTGTCACCTATATTATGTGTGTCCTATAGACGGCCTTATGTCAGCATTAAGATGCTCTCTCTATCCCCCTCATGCTACTTGTAATAGGTGTTCTCTGTGGAAATTGCCATGTAATGGTGATAATGGGGACATTTTTATGCATTAGGTCTGAACAGGCGGAGAAATTGATTTCCTCCAGGTTTCTGATTGCTTCATCTTCTAGCCGTTTGAGAGCGTGAGGCGTAAAACAAGTGTCATACACTGGCGACTTTCCTGCATGTGATACTGATAGGATGGAAGTTTTATGCGTTTTGTTTCATTGTGATTGCAAACCTTCTTTTCTGGAAGTAGCTGGAAATTGTTTAATGGTAGCAAGGAATTTGCAAAAGTTTGAGTTTGCATTTCTCCCAAATGTAATAAAAATATTGGAGATTTTGGTAAAATGTTACCACTTTAATGAGCTGCATTGAAGTCAATGGGGGAAGGTGGTTTTTAAGGGTGCAGTTGGGTTTAAATGGCTCTTGAGGGTTATAGAGGCTTTTTTTCATCTATCCTGGACCTGGCCCCTCAATAGCCTCATTGTTTTTGTACATTATAAAGACTTTATTTGATAAGAAAGGAAAGAGAGAAAATAACGAGACTTCAAGTCTACATGACATGATTATGGGTAATACCTGCAACTAGAGGGCATATTGGCCAACAGAACTGGCATAGGTCAAGAAGAACATCTGAAGTCCATAGGCCATTGGCTTGTATATGGAACTACAAGCACAAAACAACATATGAAGAACATAGGAGAAGACTTAATTCTCAAGTTTTGGGTTGAACAGCAATTGCATGGGCAGCTTTGTCACGGATGCCCTAGAGGGGAGAGCATGGGGTAAGAGAATTGGAAAAAGTAGGAACAAAGACAAAGGGAAAGAGCAGGTAGATGTACCAAGCTATGGAAGCATGTCCATGTCGGGGAGTATTATCAGTCGATGTGGGATCCTATTCGTAGATATCACTTAAACTGGTTGTAAAGGTAAAAAAAAAAATTCCCTAAATGGCTTCCTTTACCTTAGTGCAGTCCTCCTTCACTTACCTCATCCTTCCATTTTGCTTTTAAATGTCCCTATTTCTTCTGAGAAATCCTCACTTCCTGTTCTTCTGTCTGTAACTCCACACAGTAATGCAAGGCTTTCTCCCTGGTGTGGAGAAAGCCTCCTGAGGGGGAAGGGGGCGAGCAGGAGTGTCAGGACCCCCACTAACACACAGCTCTTTTCTCTATCTGCAAAGTAGATAGTGTCCTGATCAGGGTTCAAGTCCTGGAGAAAAAAGTGTGGGAACTCCCACCCAAGATCCACTCCCCCACCAAAAAATAAATAAATGATACGCTCATATGCATAATTACTAAACCACATGTTTTTTCTAAATCCCGCGATAACTCGCGGCAGACCTCCGCAATGTCTCCTGGGAACAATGACAAAAGCTCCCAGAAGACATTACGGCATCGAGGAAGTGACGGAATACCCGCACACTACCCGATGAATCCATATACAGGAAGCGGGCAGTAACATAAAGGATCACTAAGGTTCGCCTGCCCCTGACAGTGACTCGAGCTGGGCATCGCCGCTTAGTGAAGGATCGGCTCGGGCGGCTCGGCTGCTCTAGCCTGCAAAGGGAACTGCGTTCCTGCTGTGAAAAAAGTGCAGGAACTCTGTTCCCATGCGTTCCCGCAGGACTTGAGCCCTGGTCCTGACACTCCTGCTCGCCCCCTCTCCCCTTAAAAGGGCTTTCGTCACACCAGGGAGAAAGCCTTGCATTACTGTGTGGAGTTTCAGACAGAAGAACAGGATCTAGCCATGGGTTCCAGCGCTGAGTGCTTGCCCTGCTGTACTGCAGACACAGGAGGTTGCATACTTGGCACGGTGCCATTTAGGGAACACTTATCATTTTATCAATGCCATGCAAAGCACACTCTTGTTGGATGAGGTGGCAGGTTGAGGCAGTGATGCCTTGATCTCCATCTCCTCCAATCAGAGAACACTTTGGATTCATTTAACAAAGTGGAAAGTGTTCTCTGAATGGCACCTGTGCCAAGTAGGCAGCTGCTCGGCATGTGACCCAGAAGCTAGTGGCAATCATTGTCATAGCAGTGCCACTACAGTGATTTCCAGCTTCATGGGGATCCCACAGGTATGGCACCATACATATCTTACAGGAGAAGAGCTGGCACTATGGTATATCAAAGTATTGCTTAAAATTTTATTGTAAAGCAGTGTAAACATCACAGAAGGTCAACGCGTTTTAGCTTAAAACAGCCTTCATCATGACAGTCATGATTAAAGTGGATGTAAACCCGATTCATGAAATCTGCAGAGTTTTGTTATCTCTCTTGAATGAGCTAAGTCCCATAGCTCTCTCCTGAACTGTTCCTCTCTTATCAGCCTGACAAATTCTCTTTTTAGACAAAAGCAGCCTGAATCTTCTGTCCGGGGAGGTTGCTAAAATAGATTAGCAGAGAGCAGGTCCTATTACAAAACGCCTCTGAGAGTCTCTGCCTATGATGAGAGGGGGTGTGTGCCTTTCCTCCAATCAGCAATGTTAGCTATCTTGGCTGTATGTCCAGACATCACACTCTGTGTTAAACAGGAAGAGAAATATTCCTAATACGATCTGAACTTTTTAAACCCTGTATATCAATGTGAAGACAACAGTTATACATGTACAACCTATGTAGGTATATTGGTTTCATCCCTGTGTATCATCTGAGGCTGTTCACTTCACTGGGTGTATGGAGAGTTTACATCCACTTTAAGGTTGTTTTAGGCTGAAACGCTATACAATGAAACTTTAAGCGACACTTTGCTTTACCGTAGTGCCCACTCTTCTCCTGTACTAGATGTGTTGGTGGCTTTTAACCATCCACGCCTGAGCACCGGTAATTTCAGCTGTTGGTGGATACCAGGGGAGTTGGTAGCGCTGCACCTTTGCTGTTTGATAGTACATACGCTCCTCCGTTAGTCCAAGCTGGACCAATGTAACTATGTAAAAATTGCCATACCTAAACTTCACCTTTAAAGCAGCAGTACGTGAAAAACAAGCAAATACACACACAAAATAAGAGAAAACACAGCATCACTGAGAAGAATGTGGCACCTAATATCTATAACGACTTTTTACAGCCTAAAAAAGAATGTAGCCTTGTGGTAGTTTTTCCCTGAAGAGCTTACACTCTAAGCATATCCTGAATTCCTAAATCTTAAACACAATGGGGTAGATTCAGAGAGAATTTACCCGGGGTATCTATAGATACGCCGCGTAAATTCAAATCTGCGCCGGCGTATCTTCTTTCTGTATTCAGAAAGCTAGATACGCCGACATTAGCCTAAGATATGACTGGCATAAGTCTCTTACGCCGTCGTATCTTAGGGTGCATTCTCACGCTGGCCGCTAGGTGGCGCTCCCGTCGTTTTCGTCGTAGATTAGGCAAATTACCTAGTTACGCCGATTCACAAACGTACGTGCGCCCGGCGGTAGTTTTTTACGTTGTTTGCGTAAGTCGTTTTTCGGCGTAACGTTGCTCCTGCCATTAGGAGGCGCAGCCAATGTTAAGTATGGACGTCGTTCCCGCTTCGAAATTTGAATTTTTTACGTCGTTTGCGTAAGTCGTTCGCGAATAGGGCTGGACGTAATTTACGTTCACGTTGAAACCAATACGTCGTTGCGGCGTACTTGAGAGCCATGCACACTGGGATATGTACACGGACGGCGCATGCGCCGTTCGTAAAACACGTCAATCACGTCAGGTCATAACACATTAGCATAAAACACGCCCCCCTTCCACATTTGAATTACGCGGGCTTACGCCGGCCCCATTTACGCTACGCCGCCGCAACTTGCGGAGCAAGTGCTTTGTGAATACTGCACTTGCTCCTGTAAGTTGTGTCGGCGTAGCGTAAATACAATACGCTGCGCCGCCGTAACTAGGCGCCCATCTACCTGAATCTACCCCAATATTAGGCAGGGTTAATTACGGAAGCAGCACAACCACCTTGGCAAATGAAGACACAACTGTGCATTTTAAATTCATCAGGGCTACAGGGAGAAAATCTAAAACTTGGCCTAATTTTTAGCATGCATGGATTTAGATGGAATGGATCTATTTGAAAGCGCTCCACAAAGGTGACATTGGCAGAGATTTGTTCCAGGACAGGCTGACTTCACTGCGTCCTAATTGCCAAATAATTCCTAAATGGCAAAGCATTTGTGCTTATTGTCCTAGTCCGGCGTTAAATGAGCATACTTCATTTGAGCTCACATTAAAAATCAATTTTAAAACTCTCCCAAGTACGAATAATACGATTCACAGCAATTCTACAACATTTATGCCAAATTGCCTCAATCTATCCGTTTTTTTTCCTTCTCCTTTTTAAATAGAGCATAGGACACCGCATCCTTGATCATAAAAGTCAGCGTTTTACGAGTTCAATAAATAGTTGTAAACACCTGATTCCCTCCCATCTAGCTCCCAGCAAGCAGATTGTGCCCGCCACCTGATCGTGAGGCGCATGGCGTTAACCTGATTAATACTCACCCCGGAGCGCAGCCGAGTGCCACTCTCCAGGACTGCACTTTTGTTAATTGCTTGATTTTGTGCGTAGGACACTGGAACCATCTCTGCACACTACATTAACCCCATGTTGTAGAGACAATTAACTGCCACCATAAATCGGAAATATTGGCGTTTCGCATATTAGAACTTCCAGTGCTGTGTGGGAAGTACTTGGGGGGGATAAAATGGAACACTCAGCTTTTTCCTTTCTTCAACTGACAATGACAAAAGGACTGCATTATAAGATGCTGTATACGACTGCAGCAAAAAAGAAAAAAATATATAGTTTTAAATACAAAAAAGTTTGCAAACTCATCAATCGGTCTGAGGCTGAGTGAAATTTGGTGGTGCTGTGATTTCCAGAATGACTTATAGAATTCACTTTAATATTAGAGGTGATCTAGAAGTGCATCTAACGCATGTGTCACACTTGGCCCAGCTGTCACATTTATTCCCAGCTGGTGCTAAGAAAGTGAGAACTACCAAGATGAAGGCGTATTGTGGCACCACCATACAGTATGTGTCCTCAAGTGAACCTGTACCATGACTTTGAGCAGTCAACTATTTACACATTCTAAACTAGCAGCACAACCATTTTAGAACAGTCCATCCCTGACCTCTGTAGCTGTAGGCGCTCTGGAGCAATTCACCCTCAAAGTTCACAACAGAAGCACTGAAATAGTTTTCTCAGCAGCTCAGCTCACCCCGTCCCCCTCCCAGCATTTACTCAGCAGCTCAGTTGCCCCACCTAGCAGTAACTCAGCAACTTAAAACCCACCCCCCTCTCACAGCAGTTACTTAGCAACTCTGATCCCCCCACTTTTCTCTCACAGCTCCGTTCCCTCCCAAGGAGTGGCTTAACTACTCAGCTCTCCTTCCCAGCTGTGACTATGCAGCTCAGCTCCTCCTGCTCCTCCTTTCCAGCAATGACTCAGTATCTCAGTTTCCTCGCTCCTCCACCTAACAGTGACCCCACAGCTCAGATCGTCCTGTTCCCCTCTCACAGCAGTGACAAACTAGATCAGCTCTTCCTCCCAGGAGTGAATCAACAGCTTTGTTCCCTCTGCTCCCTGCAGCTCCAATCCCCCCACCACCTTGTCACAGTAGTGACTCAACACCTTGCTTCTTCTACCACTAGCGACTCAATAGCTCAGCTCCTCCCTTCCAGCAGGGACAAAGCAGCTTTCACCTTGCTCCACCTCTCATCAGGGTCTCAATAACTCAGCTCCTATTTCCAGTAGGGACTTATCAGCTTTTACCTTGCTTCTCCTCCCATTAGGAATTCAATAGCTTAGCTCCCCCTATCAGCAATGACTTGGCACTTCTCACTTTGCTTCTCCTCCCATCAGGGAGGGACTCAATAGCTCAACCCTCCCTCTCAACAGCTCAGCTTACCATCATGGAGTCAGCAGCTCAGCTCAACATGCGCACCTTCCCAACATGGACTCAGCAGCTCAGCTCACCATGGACTCAGCAGCTCAGCTCACCATGTGTCCTTTCCCATCATGGACTCAGCAGCTCAGCTCACCATGTGCCCCTTTCCCAACATGGACTCAGCAGCTCAGCTCACCTTGCGCCCCTTCCCAACATGGAATCAGCTTCTCAGCTCACCATGGACTCGGCAGCTCAGCTCACCATGTGTCCTTTCCCATCATGGACTCAGCAGCTCAGCTCACCATGCGCACCTTCCCAACATGGACTCAGCAGCTCAGTTCACCATGGACTCAGCAGCTCAGCTCACCATGTGTCCTTTTCCATCATGGACTCAGCAGCTCAGCTCACCATGCGCCCCTTCCCAACATGGACTCAGCAGCTCAGCTCACCATGGACTCATCAGCAGCTCAACTCACCATGTGTCCTTTCCCATCATAGACTCAGCAGCACAACTAACCATGCGCCCCTTTCCATCATGGACTCAGTAGCTCAGCTCACCGTGCACCCCTTCACATCATGAACTCAGCAACTTGGCTCACCATGCACCTCTTCCCATCATGAACTCAGCAGCTCAGCTCACCATGCTCCGCTTCTCATAATGGACTCAGCTCCCCCTCCCAGAAGTTACTCAGCATCCTTGTAATCTCTAAACACAGAACAGGTGCTCTGGGAGGGGGTAGCCAGCTGCTGAGAAAGTGACTTGACTGAGTGTTTTTTTCCAAGCGATGCAAATCAGTAAGTGCTAAGTAATAAAATCTGTGCGTGCTTCAAACATCCAATCATGCGTAATCTGAAAAGAACATAACTCTCCTGAAAATAATTTGACGCTTGAAGTGAACACAGGTGCACTCCAGTTCACATGACACTTTAGTAAATCATGCTCTAAGTGGGTCTATGCTGCGCTTCCCCTTTAAGGGCGAACGCGCGGCCCCCGTGACTGCGGAATAGATCGGTTTAGTAAACGACAGACACGACAGCTTGTAACAATCCTATTTACATGGCGAATAATCAAAGCGTTGCAATGCTTTTCCTGGGCCGGAGACACGAGGATTAATCCAGACTGTAAACACAAATAATCCCGGCTCGGGAAGAATCACAAACATCTGTTCAGGGCCGTCCAAACATCACATATTAATAACTACACATTGCACGCCGCGCTCTCTTCTCTGTTTAATACTTCATCTGCCGAGAACACTGACAGAGATCCACGGATCAGGGGTCAGCGGTAATGGAATATGACAAAATCCTGATGGAGAATGGAGCAAACACAAGATTCAGATAAATGTTTTGTGGGTTCTATTAGTTTGCACCTTTCTGATTTGTCAATATTTTCCGGACAGTCTCTAATCATCCCAGAATGAAATCAAGTGCGCAAGGTCACCATGAGAAGGTGATCAGAGCGCTGTGCTGATTGTAGTGAGAATGATTGTCTTTGTAACACTGGAATTGTTCTACTGCTATGTCAGTTGGCAAAGGCCCAGATTCAAGAAGCAATTGTGCCTGTGTAACCATAGGTTACGCAGCGCAATTGCTTACTTGCTCCGGCGTTACGAATACTCATGATTCAGGAACATCGTAACGCCGACTGCAGCCTAAAATCTGCGTGGCATAAGGCTCTTATGCCACGCAGATTTTAGGCTGCATTCTTGCGTTGACCGCTAGGGGGCGCTCCCATTGTGATCAGCGTATAGTATGCAAATTGCATACTAACAACGATTCACAATTGTTGCGCGAGCCCTGCGTATGCAAGTTACGTCGTTTCCGTACGGCGTGCTTAGCGTAAGGCTGCTCCTGCTAATAGCAGGCGCAGCCAATGCTAAGGATACCCGTCGTTCCTGCGTTGCAACGTTCAAATTTTACGTTGTTTGCGTAAGTGAATCGTGAATGGCGCTGGACACCATTCACGTTCACTTTGAAGCAAATGACGTCCTTGCGACGTCATTTGCCGCAATGCACGTCGGGAAAGTTTCCCGACGGAGCATGCGCTTTACGATCGGCGCGGGAACGCGCCTAATTTAAATGATTCCCGCCCCCGGCGGGATCATTTACATTGCGCGTGCTTACGCCGGGCAATTTTGCTGGCGCGCCCTCTCAATTTACGGAGCTACTGCTCCGTGAATCGAGGGCAGCGGCGCAAATTTGCGGGGGCGCAAGGCAAAATCGTTGCCCTGTGCCTCCGCAAAAAAAGAGCAAATCTCTTTGAATCTGGGCCAAAGACTTCATAGAGCAGCCGGGGTGGCATGTACAATCCAGCTGTTCCATAATGCCTGCACAGCTTTGGAGGAAGCATGCCGGTCAACTGGGGGGGGCATAGTAAGACAAATTTTATAACCTTTTTGATTGCCTAATAAAGCTGCAAAAGGATCATGTTGGTTTGTCTCTAGGTGCATCAAAGTTCGACAGAAAACAACTGAACCATTGGAATGCCCTCTATTGTCCGCAACAGCCCCATCTCCTATTCACCCTTGAGCCTTGACCAGTGGTGACTGGTGTTTTTTTTTTGGCGGGGGTGGGAAGCGGAAAACAACCCCCCCACCCTTTGCTGTTGGTTTTCCCGGGGGCCTCGTGGTCGGTCATCCAGCACTTTTCCCCATCTAGGTTCCGGGCGGGCAGTGCTGCAATGCGCAACGGGCAGGCATCTTCTCCTCCTCTGCATAATAGACTTGTGCATTCGTTTTCGTTAGAATGCATTTTCGTCCGAAAATCTGTTTTTTCCGTTATCGTTTTAACAAACGATAACCAAAGTGCAAGAAACGAAAACCGAAAGATCTGACATAAAAAATGCTTTATTTTCGTTTTCATTGCGGTAAAAATTCGATATAGAGAGATTCGACATTATAGGGAAAAGATTCGACATTATAGAGAAAAGATTCGACACTATAGAAATAATAGATTCGACATTACAGAGAATAGATTCGACATTATAGAGAATAGATTCGACATTATTACTAGTCATACAACATTAGAATTCTTGTAGGCGGAATATTCGAACGGAAATGTACGATTCCGCGTAAAGATTCGACGTTCCGTCGAAAAAAAAATTGACCATTAGACAGAAACCAACAAAGATTCAACGTTCCGTCGAATATTCTTTTGACCATTCGACAGAAAACAAATATTATTGGATTTTCGGACGAAAGCTATTCCACAACGAAAAACGAAATAAATCAAACCGATTTTCGGGAGTAACTAAATAAATTTATTTTCCAAACGAAAACGAAAAAACAAAACAAAATATTCCAGTCTGCACATGTCTAATGGCAGCTTCCGCTGTGCGTCTTCTCCCTCTTCCTCCTAGGCGTCCAATAGGCATGTCCAATAGGGAGTGAGACCCGTCACCCGATTGGCTAAAAGGACAGGCCATGCTTATTGGACAATAAAGGAGAAAAAGCACTTTAATGGTCTCAAGAGGAGCAGAGACCATTGAAGTGCTTTTTCTCCTTTATTGTTCAGTAGAAAACGTGAGGGTGTGTTCTTGATGAAATTGTTCTGTTACTACTGCCGTGAAGGTTGGGGTTCTGGCTGTGCTATCTAAAAACCTGGCTGCACAAAATGACAGATCCTTTAGCAGGTAAAGCATTTCACGTATAAATATCCCAACTGTTTTTTTAGTGGCTTGCCTGGAGTTCCTCTTTAACTTTGACATATATCAAAAAGCTTAGGTTCACTCAACTGTTGGAATTCTCTTGGATGCTTTTGTAGTTTTATCTAATAACTATTTTCTAATTAATTTATTTACCCCTGCTAATGTTATTCTATGAAAATTCTTTAATACAATGACCTTATGCCACGTACACACGACCGTTTTTTTGGTTTGTTAAAATTTTTTTTTTTTTTTAATGTCATTAAAAACGATCGTGTGTGTGCTCCAGAGCATTTTTCACGATCTAAAAAATGGACATTAAAAATTTCGAACATGCTCTAATTTTTTTCGTCGTTTTTAACGTTGTCGTTTTTTACGTCATAAAAAATAATCGTGTGTGGGCTTTAACGACGTGAAAAAAACGTGCATGCTCAGAAGCAAGTTATGAGACTGGAGCGCTCGTTCTGGTAAAACTACCGTTCGTAATGGATTTAGCACATTCATCACGCTGTAGCAGACTGAAAAGTGCGAATCGTCTTTTACAAACATAAAATCGGCTAAAGCAGCCCAAACGGTGGCGCCATCCGCATGGAACTTCATCTTTATAGTGCTGTCGTACGTGTTGTACGTCACCACGCTTTGCTAGAGCATTTTTTTTTCACGGTCGTGTGTAGGCAAGGCCGTTCGAATGATCGGGTTGAACATTTTTTTTTTCTAGACCCTTAAAAACATAATTTTTTACAACCCGAAAAACGGTTGTGTGTACGCGACATTAGAGTCAAAAACATTCTGATTGAAATTGCCCAGCTGTCTTTTGCTGTTATGTAGCCTTAGGCCTAGATTCACGTAGGGCGGGGTAAGTGTGGGCGGGCGTAGCGCATCGTATTTACGCAACGCCGTCGCAATTTAGAGAGGCAAGTGCTGTATTCACAAAGTCCTAAGTTACGGCGGCGTAGCGTAAATGTGCCGGCGTAAGGGCGCCTAATTCAAATTGTGAAGAGGTGGGCGTGTTTTATGCTAATGAATCGTGACCCGACGTGATTGACGTTTTGAACGAACGGCCCATGCGCCGTCCGTGGACGTATCCCAGTGCGCATGCGTCGGATAGAATGCCTAAGATACGTCGAACACTGCCTACGACGTAAACGTAACTTACGCACAGCCCTATTCGCGTACGACTTACGCAAACAACGTAAAAAGATACGCTTGTTCCGACGTCCATACTTTGCATGGGCTGCGCCACCTAGAGACATGCTTTATCTTTACGCCGGCGTATGTCTTACGTAAACGACGTAACGAAATGCGACGGGCGCACGTACGTTCGTGAATCGGCGTATCTAGCTCATTTGCATATTCAACGCGGAAATCAACGGAAGCGACACCTAGCGGCCAGCGTAAATATGCACCCAAGATACGACGGCGTAGGAGACTTACGCCGCTCGTATCTTGGCAGAATGTAGCGTAACTGATTCTATGAATCAGGCGCATACATACGACGGCGCTCATTCTGACTTACTTCTGGAGATACGCCGTCATAAGTCTTTGTGAATCTGGGCCTTACAGTTTTAGGAAACTATGCAGAGATGGTAGACATGGGGGCTCGTCCGTTTTCTGGAGAGTTAGGACTGTCAGGTTCTCCCTCCTTTATGGTGAAATATTTAAAAGAAAATGATTTGTATCAGCCTATCCATCTCGTATCTTTAGATTTCAGCCCTAAAGTATAGGGTGGTGCGTGGTCTTTTACTTTCTCAACTCATACTCGACACAGAATTTTTGACTCCTTGGGGTAATCTGTTGACACCACCCAAACATGACTTTTTTTTAACTCTAAGTTTATTTAGAGCAGTGGTCCCAAAACTGCGGCCTGAGGGACAAATGTGACCCTTTACTCGTTTCTATCCAGCCCTTTGGGCACTTTTTCATCCGCTGAGGGGCACAATTATCCCCACTGACACCGATGATGGGGCACAATTCCTCCAATTGACATAAAAGATAGAGGCATTGTTTTTTCCACTGACAACGGGGCTTTTTCTACTCCCAATGGCCACAGTCAGGCCCCCTAAAGTCTGAAGGACAAAAAACTGTCTCTTTATTTTTGAAAGTTGGAAGACCACTGATTTAGAGTTTACACACATATGCAAGAGTACCATAATGTCCATGCCACACATAGGAGGTTTAGGAATACAATTGTGTTCCTTTGATTTCGTGCAAGTATGTACATTTTCAGACAAAGAGCATATAGTACCTTACAGAATAGAGTTGTACTTCCTAAAACAAGAGAAAATTAACCATAGTAACTCAACAATAGGCATTTATCCATAGACCCAACCCAAGGTGACAAGAGTTAGAAGATGGCTATGAACCAAGGGTGCCCAACTGCTGGCCTGTGTGCCACATTTGGCCTGCGGAGCCCTCTGATGTGGCCTGTGACCTCCTACTCTGGGATGGGAGGGTCGGCAAGCCCAGATCGCAAGTTCCCAACCCACCATCCCAGAGCATCAGTGTTCTGAATGGAGTCGATGCTAAAGGAAAGCACAGCTGCAGTGGGAGCAGAGTCGCATAAGCCGATGCTTCTTGTATAGTGCTGGCTCTTGTCACAGGCGGAGTAATACCAATTGCACTCCATCTGGGACAGCAACAGCCGGTGATACCTGTTCCTTTTTACACCTGCGTACCTCCAACCCGATCTGCTAAAGAAAAAAGAAGGGGATCCGTCCCCTTCCGTCTGGGTGGATTGGATCGGAGGGCCCAAAGAATAGAGCGAGCTATGTCCGCTCTTCATATGCAGAGGAGACATGGACCTGTCTTTCACCCACTCTGCTCATTGTGGTCCACCACTGGTTACCAAGTCACTTAAGTGACCCTTGCTTTTCAAAAGGTTGGGCACCCCTGTTATAAACCCTCCAATATCCCAACTATAATAAATAGAACATGCCCTCTATACCCACTTTTCTATAAGACATCCTACATAGAGGGATTCGATGTGGAGTTGGAAAGGCATGACATGGATGGTCTTGTACAAGTTGCCAGATCTCCTGGTAGATCTCGAGTGTCTGATAATATATTTACAATTTTTTCATTGATATAAATTTGGGACAACTTGGTATAGATCAGGGATACAGTATGCAATTAGCGGACCACCAGCTGTTGCAGAACTGCAAGTCCCATGAGGCATAGCAAGACTCTGACAGCCATAAGCATGCCACCCAGAGGCATGATGGTACTTGTAGTTCTGCAATAGCTGGAGGTCCGCTAATTGCATATCCCTGGTATAGATCATTACACAAGGCACATCTAGTTTAGCAGTGGCATTTTTTTCAACAATATTTAATATGAATTAAAAGTACAGCCCATTAACATACAATACAGTATATCACATCATTATATCCATCTCCTGTTGATTGGATTGGTCATATCTGGGATCTCGGTGGTGTCTCCTCCCGGGATTCCTCTATAGTTCCTGGACTCTGCGTGAGGCTGGAGGCTCTGACTGGATGAAAAAGTTTATTTAAAGCTTAGATGGCGTTCCTACGGGAGAGTCTTGACAAGAGCGAGATGAGACCTGGAAGGTGCCTGTGGCTATGTGAGTGTCGCTCTGATCGCCGGGCTCTGCACACCTCCTTGTCATTGCGGAGAACTTTCCTCTTCCAGCCGCCGCCGATTCATTTCCATCCAAAACGCTTTCATCTTCCGGAGAACAAAAGTCAGGTCTTGTAGATTCCTCTCGCCATGCGCTCTCCCCGCTCTCTTTTGATGTTCCAGGGAATTTGTCAGCCACAGACAGTAAAGAGTCACCTCAACCTTCCCCCCCCTCTTCGATGAAGAATAACCTTCCCCAACTCCCAGAAAATTATTTCAACGGGAATTCTATCTGATGTACAAACCCTCCAGAAAAACCATTTATATGTTAAGAGAAAGATGGGATATTTTAGCGTTTTCAGACAGAACACTGGGAACTGACAGCCCCACGCTGTTCGCAATCAATTTCCTGCCGAGCAGCCGGGGAAAGGGCCACAAAACTGCGGCCTGGTATCAAATTCATCTTTATGGGCTCTTCATTACTTAAAACACTGCTAGTATAATGTATTCATGTATGCATATGTTGCTACAGCCATATGATAATGGAACAGATGGATTACAGTGTACCGGGGTGACTTATGTATGTTGAGATGCTGTTTTTCTGAAGCTCTTGTGCCTTGACAGGCTGTTAAAATGCATAATCAAGACATAAGTTCAGACTCACATGGAAAACCGTCACCGAATCTTTTATAGATGGCAGGCTGAGAAGTCTTGGATCTGAAAAGGGAGCCAATCTAAACAGAAGAGACCTCTTTTCAATGAGCGATAACGGCCGAGTATGTTTAATTTTATTTTTCTGTTCAGCTGTTTCCAGCTTCTATCACTGATTCTCATATCTCTGGGGGAGAGACTCCCTTTTTCCATGGCTACATTTTTTTTTTCCCCTCTACATTTTTAGTAATGCTTTCTCACCCTTCTGAATGCTGATTATTGACATCTGAGGCTGTCTAAAGTGGTCTACACTAACTAGGTGGATGAGGAATCCCCCCGTTGTAAAAAATCACACTGTTCAGTATATGGACAGCCTAACCCTCCCACCAACCACCACCAACGCATGAAATGTGACTGTGTTTCAGCTTCAGATTGGGAAGACACTATCAATATCCTTTGTAAAAAGCAGTATGTCCTAAAGTCCGACAGTAGCAGGATAAATTATATACAAATGCTGAAAAGGTTGGAGGTAAAGTGATTTGGGTAACTGGCAAACTAAAAAGCCTGAAAAAGCTTTTTAGTCATTTGAAAAAAAAAAAAAATATATATATATATTACACACACACACACACACACACACACACACACACACACACACACACACACACACACACACACACATATATACACACACACTCTGAGACACCCAAGGGGTATCATGGCAGAAACTCCATTAACAAAACATTAGTATGAAATGTCAACACCAAAAACATAGTGCCATTCTTGCATTTGTCCTTTTTAGCTATAGTTTTGTGTCAATGTGATGCCTCTGTTCTATGTATACAGAAAACACCCAGCAACTAAACCCTTTTCATACTTCTGCCTGTGGAGAGACCTATCCTTGAAGGTAACCACCATTCTTGCCTATTCCTGTGGAGACCAAGTCGTACAGGGAACCACGTTTTTCATCTCTACCTGCCAAAACCAACCCCCCCACAGATCATTCCCCATTCTTACCTCTACCTGTGCTGGTCAAGACCCACAGATAACCCTCCCTTCTTACCTCTGCCTTTCGAAACGAAGCCCTAAAGGTAATCTCACTTCTCACCTCTACCAGTGGAGACTAAACCAATTCTACCTTCCCACTTCTACCTGTGCCATGCAATCCCGACGGGTAATCATTCTTCTCATCTCTACCTTTGGAAACAAAGCTCTCAGGTAATCTCACTTCTCACCTCTCTCTACCTTTGGAGACTAAACCCTACAGATAAACCCCCCCTTTTCACTTCTACCTGTGCCAACCATGGTTAATCATCCTTCTCATCTCTATTTATGAAAACACAACTCTACAGGTAATCTCACTTCTCACCTCTACCTATTGAGACTATACCCTACAGATAAACCCCTCTTCTCACCTCTACCCGTGCCAACCAATCCCCACAGGTGAGAAGGGATCACCGCTCCAGGTGGGTCACTATGTAGAGATAGACTGACTCAGGATACCGTGGGTGCTGGTGATGCAATGACAGGTAATCACCCTTCTCACCTCTACCTGTGGAGACTGAACCTTACAGATAAACCCTCCTTCTCACGTCTACCTGTGCCAACCAATCCCACAGGTAATCAACCTTTTAACTTCTACCTATAGAAACAAAGCCCTACAGGTAATTCCACTTCTCACCTCTATCTGTAGAGACCAAACACTACAAATGCCCACCCTTCTTGCCTCTACCTGTGGAGACTAAGCTCTACAACTAACCCCCCTTCTCATCTCTACCCGTGAAGACCAAGCTCTACAGGTAACCACCCTTCTCGCTTCTACCTGTGGAGACCAAGCCCCACAGGTAACTCTCATTCCCACCCCTGCCTATGGAAACCCTACAGATGGTCCCACCAAAACTCCACAGATCATTTCTACTTGAGGAAACCAAGCCCTGCAGGTTACCATACTTCTCACTTCTACTCGAGGAAACCAAGCCCTACAGGTAGCCACCCTTCTTGTGTATACATGTGCAGACCATGCCCCACAAGTGACCATTGTTATTGCCACTGCTTAGGAAAACCAAGCCGTCCAGGTAGCCACATTTTTCACCACCTCTACCTGTGGAAACAAAGTCCTACAAGAGCTAAGTTTCTCCCCTCCACCCATAAAAACTTAGCCCTACAAAAAAGTTTTATTCTACAACTCCACTGCATCTAATATTCCCAAGGTTACTATGACCCTGTAACAGCTGTGTTGAAGTGCAGAAGATGCATGTTTAGTCATCAAATTGATCCCTGTGTCTCTTTAGATCCGTGCTCTCCATACTGTAGCCTGGGGGCCGGATTTGGTCTTTTGTTTGCTTTTGTTTGCCCCTTGAGGCATTATTCCTGCCACTGACACCAACAATGTGGCACTATTTCTCCCACTGATACCAACAATCGAGAACTATTCCTCTCACTGACACCAACAATGAGGCCCTATTCCTTTCACTGACACCGGCAATGGGGGACCTATTTCTTCCACTGATGCCAACAATGGGGCTTTATTCCTTCAACCGATGCCAACAATGGGTCTGTATTCTTTCCAATGATGGGGCAGTATTTTTCCCCCTAATACCACAGATAGGGCATTGATGACTCCCATTGGGCACAGTCTAGCCCCCCTAAAGTCTGTAGAGTAAACTGACCCTTTATTTACAAAGTTTGGAGACACGCGCTTTAGACCCTTTAGATCCTAGGGCTCCTATATGTACTTGCTGAAAATTGCTCCCTGGAAAAAACAAATGCCCCTCATCTAAAGACCGTCAAGCTACAATATACTACATTTTTGGTTTTGGATTTAGATGCACTTTAGACACCACCCCACCCTGGTACTTTCTGTCATTTAACTGACCTATGCCAGAACTTCAATGTCAATCCCAGGCCTATGCAAAAAGCATAATTTGGGCGCTTACTTTCTTGGCTCCAAGTTTTATGCCGGAGGTCCTTTTGCTTCATATGCACCAAAATAGTTCCATACATTGGAAACCAGGGCTAAGGCAGGACACACACAAACATATGGTGGTGAAAGAAGATAATATGGCGAGAAGGAGACTTAGAATTTGTAGTGAAAGAAAACAGCTCAGTTCTCCTTTGTTCTGTTTATCATCGTCGGGAATAAACACATGATTGCGTTTAATCTAACATATGCTGCAAATTAAAACTTCATTTTCAAATCTCTTTTTAAATCGTTTTCATTACCTGCAGGGCTGCCCGGGCCCATGTGGGCTGCAGACTCTGGGAGGGCGCAGAGAACAGACGCGAGTGCCGCAATGAATGGCGGGAGGTTCCGCTGTTTCTTTTATATCTCTGTTTATTGTAAACACTTTTGTTCCTGTTACAGACACATGTTGTGTAAACGTGTCTATATAGCATCTTTGATTTAATCCTGATAAAAAGTCCGATATTGGATCTGTATGCTATACACGTGTTACACGGCCTCATTTAGGGGAAAAATATAAATCATGTTAGAAAATGTAGATAAAATTCTTTCTTTTTATAGATTATATATATTTTTTTTCAGTGCAAGTTGCAAAACTGAATATATCACATGCTTAATTGTCATGGGTGACAACATTGTTTCTTGCCTGCACTGCGTATTATATATAAGGCCACTTGCCCACTGCCGGGAGATTACAGGTTACCTATACCCTCAGAGCCAATAGATATTGCCAAGCATAGTTTCTCAAAGCAAGCAATTTTCATTCTTCCTTTTAGTGTATTCAAAAAGGAGATTTATTATTGTTAACTGTATTATAAATACAGGATTTATATGGCTGTTTAAGGACCGCCGCACGACGATATACGTCGGCACAATGGCACGGCTGGGCACAGGGACGTATATATGTACGTCTCCTTTAGGAGCCCAGCCGGCACGCGACCCAGTCCGAAGCTCCATGACCACGCCCGTGGGACCCGCGGACCAAATCGCCGCCGGTGTCCCGCGATCGGTCACAGGAGCTGAACAACTGGGAGAGGTGTGTGTAAACACACCTTCCCTGTTCTTCACTGTGGCAATGTCAGTGATGGTCTGTTTCCTGATATAGGGAACGATGATCACTGATGTCACATGTCCAGCCCCGCCCCCCTACAGTTAGAAGCACACATGAGGTCACACTTAAAGCGGGGGTTCACCCAAAAATCAACTTTCTGCTATTAGATCCAGCATACTGCTGACATCTGCAGTATGCTGTTTTTTTTGTACTTATCGTTTTATCAGCCATTGTTATTCGGCTCCGAGCGGGGATTCCTTCCGGGTATAGGTGTTCCTAAGCCAAGCAGAGTTGATTGACGGGCTGCTAAAGCACGTCACGCCTTCCGAAAATACCCGAAGTGACACTTGGGTGTTTACGGCGCCTACGCAGTCAGCTCTACACGGCAGGTGCAGGCGCCGTAAACACCCGAGTGTCACTTCGGGTATTTTTGGAAGGAGTGGCACGCTGTAGCAGCCCGTCAATCAAATCCGCTTGGCTTAGGAACGCCTATTCCCCGCAGAAATCCCCGCTCGGAGCCGGATAACAACGGCTGATAAAACGATAAGTACAAAAAAAAAAACCCAGCATACTGCAGATGTCAGCAGTATGCTGGATCTAATGGCAGAAAGTTGATTTTTGGGTGAACCTCCGCTTTAACCCCTACAGCGCCTCCTAGTGGTTAACTCCTTCACTGCCATTGTAATTTTCGCAGTAATCAGTGCATTTTTATAGCACTTTTCGCTGTGAAAATGACAATGGTCCCAAAAATGGGTCAAAATTGTCCGAGTGTCCGCCATAATGTCGCAGTCACGAAAAAAAACACTGATCGCCGCCATTAGTAGTAAAAAAAATTAAAATATATTAAATGCAATAAAACTATCCCCTATTTTGTAAACGCTATAAATTTTGCGCAAGCCAAAAATAGGTAAAATAATACGTATCGGCCTAAACTGAGGGAATTTTTTTTTTTTTTATATCTTTTTTTGGGATATTTATTATAGCAAAAAGTAAAAAATATTTCATTTTTTTCAAAATTGTCACTTTATTTTTGTTTATAGCGCAAAAAATAAAAAGGTGATCAAATACCACCAAAATAAAGCTCTATTTGTGGGGAAAAAAATGACGCCAATTTTGTTTGGGAGCCACGTCGCACGACCGGGCAATTGTCAGTTAAAGCGACGCAGTGCCAAATTGCAAAAAGGGGCAACCTGCATAATGGTCCGGGTCTTAAGTGGTTAACAAGTCTTTTTGTTCTAATAGTTAAAGTGGACCTCTTAGGAACTTTACATAATTAAAGAGAAGTTTTTTTTTCTCTAGAAATTACACTTGCCTAGATGGATTCAGCATTGGTCCGATGCTGCGTCTGTACCCCGTCAGTACACGGTAAGACTGAGAACTGAGCGATCAAAGACCGCTGATCGCTCAGTTTTAGTGCTGCATGAACAGCCCCAAAGCCCTCCACCACCAATTCCCCCTCCCCAAGCGGATCGCTGAGAGGCTGAGCCAGGTGCCAGTCCAGGGCTCTGGGCGGATCACAATCATATAATTGCGATCTTTCCCCAGCCTGGGCCCTCTGTGACGTCAGCCAACATCAGGCTTTGGCTGTACTTCTCCTTTACATTACTGACTGTGTCAGAATTGTGGGCAACATAGTATCAGTTTTCAGAAAAACATTTTTTTTTATTATGCTGCATGTAGGTTTAAAGCATTTCCTCGGTCTCCTCTCCCCTAGTGATCAGGCTACAACATTGTAACTTTGTAGAAAAAGACCAGGTGAGGGGCTGATCTGTGTTACACATTTGTGACGTCAGAGTCTGCTGTGATCTTTCAGGATGAATTACATTACAGTACCTGCAGCTAGAGGTCTGACATCAGAGTGATGACTTAAAGCCATTTTACTGCTCACTACAAAATATCTCGGCACAGGTACATGTAAAAAATGGTAAGTGAACATTAAAATAATTCCTCACTGTAGCTGTAGGCACTATGGAGCAATTCATCCCCAGTTCAAGGCAGAGAGCTCAAGTTTTTCCATCAGCGCCAGCACAGTTGAGCATGGAGGATGAATTAGGTAATAATGGAGTACTGTGATCATGTCAGTGTTACAATGACACATTATTTCTCAAATCGCCTTTCAGGACAACCTTGGAGAGAACGCAGCTCCACCTCTTCAAGGTTGTCCTGAAAGGCTCTTAGAAATACCGTCACCGGTAAGTCTAACTAGGCTTTTTGCATATAGCATGAAATATATATCCAATGCCAAGCCCACTTTAAAGGATAGTTTAGTTAGATGGTGTAGTGTTAGGCAACCCCTTCCTCCAGGGAAATAAGTAATATAATTATCGTACATTTATCTTGTACCTCTCTATATAAACTGTCACCCCAGGCATCTGCCTGGCACACCGGGAAGGCACTTAACAGCTTTTTATTTGCTTTTATGTAAATTGATGTTTAATGTATTTTACTTTTATATATTCCTCCTCCTTCCATTGTGAATACGGGTGGTTCACACCTGGCTCGTGTTCTGCGATAAAACACAAACAAGTGGAAATCGCATTCATTCCTATGTCATTATTTCTGTCTTCTTACAGCTGTGTATACCTGTTGTGGAAGTGACTTTTCAGGTAGAGAGTCTGACGGCTGACAGAGCGGCAATACGGAGAGTTTGTTATTAAAAGCCCAACCTAACTTAGTTTAAATCGGCTAAATACAGTAGAAGTCTTATGTATAATGATTTCGCTGAGTAGTTGTCTTAAGCACAGAGGCCATGAAGGATCACTGTATTCTTTGTAATATGCTTATCTCCTATGATAATGGGCTCCACCTAGAGGATATAATGTAGTATTTACTAAAAATACCTCAATCAAAAAAAGAAAAACAAAAATCCATTATAGCCACTAGATGGAGCTGGTGAGCATCTTCTGCTGGTCCTTTATAAAGCTGATCTTTGTCAGTTTTCATTGGCTGGGCCGAGAAGACATCACTCCTGCGCTTGCATGGGAGTTTATTCATTGGCAGATGCCAAACTTGTACACTGAGCTACAAAAGGTGACAAAACTTCTGGCAGTGACCAGCCCCCCCCCCCCCCCCGTTTCACTCACCTGAGCCCTTCGATCCCTCATCGGAGACGCGCTCTTCCTCTCTGCCTGGGGTACTCGGCTCTTGATTGTATAGATTATGGGTCTTCAAACTACGGCCCTCCAGTTGTTCAGGAACTACAATTCCCATCATGCCCAGTCAAGTCTTTGGTGTGTGTGTGTATGTATGTATGTGTGTGTGTGTATATGTGTATATATATATATATATATATATATATATATATATATATATATATATATACACACACACACGTATATCCAGATACGCTGTCGCAAGTCCAAATGTGCGCCGTCGTATCTATACCCGTATTCTGGAAATCAGATACGCCTGAATTTTGCCAAGATACGACCGACATAAGTCTCCTACGCCGTCGTATCTTGGGTGCATATTTACGCTGGCCGAAAGGGGCGCTTCCGTAGATTTACGCTTTGAATATGCAAATGACCTAGATACGTCGATTCACGAACGTACTTGCGCCCGTCGCATTAAGCTACGCCGTTTACGTAAGGCGTACATCCGGCGTAAAGTTACCCCTGCTATATGAGGCGCAGGTAATGCAAAGGTATGGACGTCAGAAACGTTGAAACAGCCGTCGTATTTTACGTCGTTTGCGTAAGTTGTACGTGAATGGGGCTGGGCGTAGGTTATGTTCACGTCGTATGAATGGAGCCGGCGTATCTTAGGGAGTAAATTCGACGTGATTCTGAGCATGCGCCGTTCGTTCATGCATTTACATGGGGTCACGCTTCATTATAATACAATACGCCCACTGCCTTGCTACTTTGAATTACGCAGGCTTACGCCGGCCCATTTACGTTACGCCGGCGTACATATGGGAGCAAGTGCTTTGTGAATACTGTACTTGCCTCTCAATGTTATGACTGCGTAACGCATATGAGATGCGCTACTCCTTTCTAAAGATGCGCCGATCTCTCTGAATCTGGCCCATAATGTATACTGTGTGTGTAGATAGATAGATCCAGTTTTATTTTAGAAAGCAGCTACAGCCTGAGTGTAAAAGCCTCTCCTCTGCCAGCATGCTAAAGAGAAGGACCCACTGTGTGAAAGCAGTAGTCTATCTGCAGAGGTCCAGCACACCCTCTAAAGTTCTCTAATCGGCAGCTGCACAAGCTTTGCTAATCAGAGAGCTTGAGCTGTGACTCAACAGGGGGCATGTCATACCTCTGCAGAGAGACCACTGCTTCCACACAGAAAGCAACAGTCTTTCTCTGCATAATGCCGGCAGGGGAAAGGCTTTTTTACTCAGGCTGTGGCTGCTTTCCAAAGAAAACCAAGTGTAAGACTTTCAACACCTTTTAATTTGATGCACCTGGAATTTATTCCGCTGATTTAAACTGAGACGCGGCCCAAAATGTTCGCCATGTAAGAGCGATGGCTGTAAATCTCCAGTTGGAAGAATCTCAGCACTGTGCATTTATCACGGTTCACCACCTTGAACAAAACTCAACACATTTCCATCGGTTTCAAATAACTCATAAAAGCGTGTTTTTTGGCTATAAGACATTTTTTTTCTGTAAAGCCTCCGCTGTTCATGGCTGAGTGTGCTTTAGATGTAAGAAATTAAAGTCAAAATATGTAAATTGTCTCCGCCGGTCAGGCAGCGCCAGATTCTGCACCTGTTGTATCACCAGGAGGAGCCACCATGCTGCGTCCTCACTTCAGGTGGGAAACCAAAATGTGTGCTGGCATAGCAAGAAGGCAATAAAGCAACAATCCCGTAATCTAGGGAGGTCTGGAGGACGGAGAGATGATGGACATTGCTTGTCGGAAAATTCGGTTTTCCATTAGCAGCCAACAAACTTTCTTCGTTAATTCTCTAACCAGCCCTAGAAGAATGACAGCTGGCGCTTGGTTGGTTGGTTGGCGCGGACGGTATTTTAATATCAAAATTCTGTCCTTTTTGAATGCGGCTTTACACAAGGACTACAGCGTCAATAATTACCATAACCCAATCAGAGTGTTATTAATTACAGACATCTCTTACTTTACGTCCTGATTAATCTTATCAACAAATGACAACTGCCACCCCTGCACATCTGCTGAGGTGTCTCAATAATTAGCTATTCTGATAATATGAATTAATTATTGAGTGAGAATCCCCAAACGCCTAATGGAAAGTAGGTTGTGTTAAATAATAATGAAAAAAAAAACAGGTTGTGATAAAATTGAATAAATAATAAAAACCTTGTATTCATAAAATGCTACAAACGTATATACACAATATGTATGGAATCTCCAGATAGAGAAAGTGACATGGGTGGATGGAGAGATATTAAATATAGAGAGATGGAGAAAGGTAGACAGAGAGGAAATAGAGGGATGGATAGAGAGAAATATACATAGATCAACAGGGATAAAGTGAGATACAGGAATAAATGAATGTGAAATGCAGACGGAGCATGATAGTATGATAGATAGAGATAGATGGAGAGAGATAGAGATGGCCAGGGAGAGAGATGGGGAGGGAGAGAGAGATGGGGAGAGAGAGATAGAGGGAGAGAGAGAGATAGAGGGGGAGAGAGAGATAGAGGGGGAGGGAGAGAGAGAGGGGGAGAGAGAGATAGAGGGGGAGGGAGAGATAGAGGGGGAGGGAGAGAGATGGGGAGGGAGAGAGAGATGGGGAGGGAGAGAGAGATGGGGAGGGAGAGAGAGAGATGGGGAGAGAGAGATAGATGGGGAGGGAGAGAGAGATGGGGAGGGAGAGAGAGATGGGGAGGGAGAGAGAGATGGGGAGAGAGAGATAGAGGGGGAGAGAGAGATAGAGGGGGAGGGAGAGAGATGGGGAGGGAGAGAGAGGGAGAGGGAGAGAGAGGGAGAGGGAGAGGGAGAGAGATGGAGAGGGAGAGGGAGGTGGGGGGGGGGAGGGAGATGGAGAGAGAGGGGGAGAGAGAGATGGAGAGAGAGAGAGAGGTGGAGGGGGGAGATGGGGAGAGAGAGAGATGGGGGGAGAGAGAAAGAGAGAGATGATGGGGGGAGAAAGAGAGATGGGGAGAGAAATGGGGGGGGGGGAGAGGGAGAGAGAGAGAGATGGGGGAGAGAGATGGGGGGAGGAGAGAGAGATGGGGGGGGGAGAGATGGAGAGGGAGGTGGGGGGGAGGGAGAGGGAGACGGAGAGAGAGAGGGGGAGAGAGAGATGGAGAGGGAGAGAGAGGTGGAGGGGGGAGATGGAGAGAGAGAGAGGGGGAGAGAGAGAGGGGGAGAGAGAGATGGAGAGGGAGAGAGAGGTGGAGGGGGAGAGAGAGAGAGGGGGAAAGAGAGAAATGGAGAGAGAGATGGAGAGAGAGAGAGGGGGAAAGAGAGAAATGGAGAGAGAGATGGAGAGAGATGGGGGGAGAGAGAAAGAGAGAGATGATGGGGGGGAGAGAGAGAGAGATGGGGAGAGAAATGGGGGGAGAGAGAGATGGGGGAGAGAGATGGGGGGGAGAGAGAGAGAGATGGGGGGGAGAGAGATGGGGGGGAGAGAGAGAGATGGGGGGGAGAGAGAGAGATATGGGGGAGAGAGAGAGATGGGGGAGAGAGAGATGGGGGGAGATATTGATATAGATGCATAGATAGATATTAAATACAGAGAGAGCGAGCACAGATAGGAAATTGGACACAGTTATGCTCATAAGTTTACATACCCTGGCAGAATTTTATGATTTCTTGCCCATTTTTCAGAGAATATAAATAACACTTATAAATAAAACTTTTCTTTCACTCATGGTTAGTGTTTGGCTGAAGCCATTTATTATTAATCAACTGCGTTTACTCTTTTTAAATTGTAATGACAGCAGAAATTACCCAAATAATCAAAAGTTTACATACCCTCTAAACGCCAAAGCACTGCTGAACGCGGCATGTAAATGCGGCAAAACGGACGTTTTAAATTTTTTTTTTTTCTAATCCATATGCTCTGAACTGTGCCTGTTTTCTCCTCGTATATATGAGACGTTGGCTGACCCTGAGTCAATGTGTACATTACTTTCATACCTATAGGAGGGAGATGACAGATGACACATGTTGGGCAATAAGCTCTCTGCCACCCTCCGGGGACTGATGACAAAATGGGCAGTTTGCACAGAATCTCTGACCTTTCGACCCATTTCCAAATATTACATTTTTTTTGGGCCAGATTGGTTATTTCACTGGGGAAATAGGAAAAGGTCAGCCATCAAATGGAGAGCTTTTTCTTCATTCCCAAGTTGTCAAACTCTATTAGTGGGACAGCTGTGGTGGTGGGAGCCAGAGAAGAATGACCCAAGGACATAGGTGGCCCTTAGAAATGCCGAGGGACTACAAGTCTCATCGTAGCCAGGCGAGGGAACGGAGAACTATTGCTGGAAAGGGCTATGCTGGATGGTTAGACATTTGCCTTGCCATCTGTCGCTGTGTTAGGTTGTTGTACAGCTGTGATCGCTCCTCTTCATGTTCCTGTCATGCTCCGTCACTCAGACATGTTGCTGCAGTACATGGTCCATGGGGACATCACTGTGTACTCACCGTGGTGAAGGCTGCAAGGAAAAACAAGTCTAAGGTCCCCATTCACACAATTCTATTCTGTACTGTTATGTGCCCTGCGTTAGGGCTGTCCATTCATTTATAAGGTTATCAATGCATGGCGATGAAAGCCAAGAAATCCGGGTGGCTTTTTTTTTCTTTCTTTTTTGCACATTGTTATTTTTCTCTATTGTATTTGTGGGTTGGGTGCTATTCCAAATTAAAGGTATACATAATGTGAAGCCAGTAAAATGCATTTAAAAAAAAAGGCGCGTCATTTAAAAGAAAAGGCCTCACTCTTCTGTGTGGTTTCATTGGTTAGTGACTAGTAATGAGCCGAACATACCCAGGTCCAGATAGAAGAAAAAGGAAAGACCTTAAGGTTCGGACTTTCAAGGCAATTTAGAGCACATGAAATATATAAAAAGTATAAACTTTATTAGTACAATACAATAAAAGACATAGGGGCAGATTCACGTACATTTGCATGGGCGCAGCGTATGTGAGATACGCTACGCCGCTGTAACTTACTTTTCAAAGCTTTGAATCCAGAAAGAATTTGCGCCGTAAGTTACGGCGGCGTAGTGTATCTCTCGCGGCGTAACGGCGCGTAATTCAAATCGGCGAGTAGGGGGCTTGTTTCATTTAAATGAAGCGCGTCCCGCGCCAAACGAACTGCGCCGTCCCTAAATTTCCTGCCGTGCATTGCGCTAAATGACGTCGCAAGGACGTCATTGGTTTTGACGTGGACGTAAATTACGTCCAGCCCGATTCACGGACGACTTACGCAAACTAAATAAAAAAAATTAAAATTCGACGCGGGAACGACGGCCATACTTAACATTGCGTACGCCACCAAATAGCAGCTTTAACTATACGCCGAAAAAAGCCCAACAGAAACGATGTAAAAGAATGCGACGGCCGCTCGTACATTCGTGGATTGTCGGAAATAGCTCATTTGCATACTCGACGCGGATTACGACGGGAACGCCACCCAGCGGACGCCGAAGAATTGCATCTAAGATTCGAAGGTGTACGAAGCCATACGCCTTTCGTATCTAACCCAGATGCCGTCGTATCTTGTTTTAGTGGATTCTAAACAAAGATACGACGCGGGAAATTTGAAAGTACGCTGGTGTATCACTAGATACGCCGGCGTACGTCCTTTGTGGATCTGCCCCATAGACCTTAAAAACATACAGTATCTCACAAAAGTGAGTACACCCCTCACATTTTTGTAAATATTTTATTCTATCTTTTCATGTGACAACACTGAAGAAATTACGCTTGTATAATGCTGCGTACACACGGTCGGAATATCCGACAACAAATGTTCGATGTGAGCTTGTTGTCGGAAAATCTGACCGTGTATATGCTCTATCGGACATTTCCTGTCGGAATTTTAAGACAACAAAAATTTGAGAGCTGGTTCTCAAATTTTCCGACAACAAAAGTTGTTGTCGGAAATTCCTACCTTGTGTACACAATTCAACGCACAAAAATTCTACGCATGCTCGGAATCAATTTGACGCATGCTCGGAATTATTGAACTTTAATTTTTCTCAGCTAGTCGTAGAGGTGTTCGTGACCTCGTTCTTGACATTCAGAATTTCCGATAAAATTAGTGTAACTGTGTGTATGCAAGACGAGTTTGAGCGAACATCCATCGTAAAAAAATCCAAGGCTTTAATGTTGGAATTTCCGATCGTGTGTACGCGGCATTACAGTGTAAATTTGCTGTCCCCTCAAAATAACTCAACACACTAATGTCTATACCGCTGGCAACAAATGTGAGTACACCCCTAAGTGAAAATGTCCAAATTGGGACCCAAAGTTTCAATATTTTGTGTGGCCACCATTATTTTCCAGCTCTTGGGCATGGAGTTCACCAGAGCTTCACAGGTAGCCACTAAAGTCCTCTTCCACTCCTCCATGATGACATCACAGAGCTGGTGGATGTTAGAAACCTTGCGCTCCTCCACCTTCCATTTGAGGATGTCCCACAGATGCTCAATAGGGTTTAGGTCTAGAGACATGCTTGGCCAGTCCCTCACCTTTACCCTCAGCTTCTTTAGCAAGGCAGTGGTGGTCTTGGAGGTGTGTTTGGGGTCGTTATGTTGGAATACTGCCCTGCGGCCCAGTCTCCGAAGGGAGGGGGGTCATGTTCTGCTTCAGTATGTCACAGTACATGTTGGCATTCATGGTTCCCTCAATGAACTGTAGCTCCCCAGTGCCGGCAGCACTCATGCAGCCTCAGACCATGACACTCCCACCACCATGCTTGACTGTAAGACACACTTGTGTTTGTACTCCTCACCTGGTTGCCGCCACACACGCCTGACACCATCTGAACCAATTAAGTTTATCTTGGTCTCATCAGACCACAGACAGGACATGGTTTCAGTAATCCATATCCTTAGTCTGCTTGTCTTCAGCAAACTGTTTGCAGGCTTTCTTGTGCATCATCTTTAGAAGAGGCTTCCTTCTGGGATGACAGGCATGCAGACCAATTTGATGCAGTGTGTGGCGTATGGTCTGAACACTGACAGGCTGACCCCCCCACCCCTTCAATCTCTGCAGTAATGCTGGCAGCACTCATACATCTATTTCCCAAAGACAACCTCTGGCTTTGACGCTCAACTTCTTTGGTCGGCCATGGCGAGGCCTGTTCTGAGTGGAACTTGTCCCGTTAAACCGCTGTATGGTCTTGGCCACCATGCTGCAGCTCAGTTTCAGGGTCGTGGCAATCTTCTTATAGCCTAGGCCATCTTTATGTAGAGCAACAATTCTTTTTTTCAGGTCCTCAGAGAGTTCTTTGCCATGAGGCGCCATGTTGAACTTCCATTGGCCAGTATGAGAGAGTGAGAGCGATAACACCAAATTGAACACACCTGCTCCCCATTCACACCTGAGACCTTGTAACACTAACGAGTCCCATGACATCGGGGAGTGAAAATGGCTAATTGGGCCCAATTTGGACATTTTCACTTAGGGGTCTACTCACTTTTGTTGCCAGCGGTTTAGACATTAATGGCTGTGTGTTGCGTTGTTTTGAGGGGACAGCACATTTACACTGTTATACAAGCTGTACACTCACTACTTTACATTGTAGCAAAGTGTCATTTCTTCAGTGTTGTCACATGAAAAGATAGAATAAAATATTTACAAAAATGTGAGGGGTGTACTCACTTTTGTGAGATACTATAAATGAACATATGTATAAAATGTAGACAACCTGATATTAAAGAAGTAAGTTGTTACACCATGTAGGAGGAGTGAGCCCCTGTGCCTCAACGTGTTACTGGCCCTTTAAACAAGAGCGCACGTTGTATGGGGGAGAATATGCGGAGGAGGACATGAAAGCCCCACATGTGTACATTACCGCTGCACGAGGCGCACACACAGTACAATTTGCCTCAGGCCGTGAATTAATTGATTGCAGCACTACGCTCTTCTATTGCATAAATTAACCTGGGCCTCATCGCTAATCACTGTCCTTTCTTGTGCACCTCACAGATGCTCAGCACTGACATTTCTGTCCTGCGGCTCATGTATAAAATTTACATAACAAGGTGCATTGATTGCCGTTTATTTGATTAGCTCCTACAAGTGAAGGCAGCACTTTCCTGAGTAATTAAAAAGTACATATGTGGTTGCTGAGACCTCATGGCGAGCGGTGGGGAGCGTGCACTGGGGCGTGCACTGGGGCGTGCTCACAGTTGTATATCGCTGGGTTCATGGCGATGGAACCCTCTAGGGCTCCCTTTGAAGGGGTTGTAAAGGTACACAATGTTTCCCTAAATAGCTTCCTTTACCTTAGTGCAGTCCTCCTTCACTTACCTCATCCTTCCATTTTGCTTTTAAAAGTCCTTATTTCTTCTGAGAAATACTCACTTCCTGTTCTTCTGTCTGTAACTCCACACAGTGATGCAAGGATTTCTCCCTGGTGTGGAGTGTCATGCTCGCCCCCTCCCTTGGACTACCGGAGAGTCAGGACGCCCACTAAAACACAGCTTATTTCTCTATCCAGATCGTAGAGAGCGTCCTGACTCTCCTGTAGTCCAAGGGAGGGGGCGAGCATGTAACTCCACACCAGGGAGAAAGCCTTGCATTACTGTGTGGAGTTACATCAGTTCAAAAGGGGGGCCCAGGCACCTGCTGAGCAGGAAGGCCATCTGTACTGTCTTATTGCAGACACTGATCCTCTTCTGTCTCCCACTGCAGCACTGCCAGCTGCTCCTCCCCTCCCTCCCTCCAGCTGCACTGCACAGGGATTAGTTTTGGCACATGTGCCCCTTCTATCTGCTGTCCTGACCACCTTGTGTGCCCCTTTCCCCCACAGCACTGCCGGCTGCCCTCCTCTCGTGCCAACAGCTTCTGTGGGCACACAGGCTTCTTCCTTTCCTGAATGAACAAAGTGAGCAATCGGTACCAATCACTCCTGTGTGTATTCATCACGGAAGCATAGTAAACTGTTTACTATACTTCCGTTTGTGAATGTGCAGGATTTAGGGCGCGTCCTATTCTTTCATCTGTGAGGCTGTAGAGAAGGGGTCTGATAAATCTATGTCCTCAGTCACTTTTGGCCAGAGGTGGGGCCCTTGTCAGGTAGACTGTATGGGGCCCCCCGTGATTTCTAACAGCAGCCCTGACTGTACATATACTGTAACAGTGCGGGACGGCTGTGCAGAATCGTGTGTGTGTATATAAGTGTGTGTGTGTATATATATATATATATATATATATATATATATATATATATATATATATATATATATATATATATATATATATATATATATATATATATATATATATATATATGTGTATTTATATGTATTTATATATAGAATATGTGTGTGTGTGTTTCTGCATCCACCCTCACCCTAACTGTTTGTTTAGTCTAGCAGTGCAGGGGTAGGGTATAATAATTACTGTTCCATTCCCTGGCTCCAGCACTATTTTTTTTTCTGCCCAAATCTCAGGGCTGTGGACATGGCATTAGGTAGACGTAGAGTGCAAGGCTATTAACCCTGAATTATACGCTGAAGAGGTGACCATGACTGAGAGCCTTAGAGAGGTGCAATGCTGTATCTTGGCCTAGGCCAACAAGGCCCAGGCCTAGGGCAGCACTTTGCAGGGGGGCAGCATAAAAAGAGTTACCGCCGGCTTGTGCTACACTTTTAGTGCAGTGCCAGTCTTATGAGGTGGACTTGGCCGCAAGACAAATCGGTCTTGCGCCCCCATAAAGCTGCCGCACTGCTGCCGGTATGATAGGAGTGGCGCAGACACAAGTGACACAGACATGGTCACATATACCTGGCAGGTAGGTAGTAGGACTCTCCTGCAATCCTTTGCTTGTGTCAGTTGTACATATTAACCACTTAAGACCCGGACCAAAATGCAGCTAAAGGACCAGGCCAGATTTTGCGATTCGGCTCTGCGTCGCTTAAACAGACAATTGCGCGGTCGTGAGACGTGGCTCCCAAACAAAATTGGCGTCCTTTTTTGCCCACAAATAGAGCTTTCTTTTAGTGGTATTTGATCACCTCTGCGGTTTTTATTTTTTGCACTATAAACAAAAATAGAGCGACATATTTGAAAGAAATTCAATATTTTTTACTTTTTGCTATAATAAATATCCCCCAAAAATATATAAAAAAAAAATTTTTTCCCTCAGTTTAGGCCGATACGTATTCTTCTACCTATTTTTGGTAAAAAAAATCACAATAAGCGTTTATCGGTTGGTTTGCGCAAAATTTATAGCGTTTACAAAATAGGGGATAGTTTTATTGCATTTTTATTATTTATTTTTTTTTTTACTACTAATGGCGGCGATCAGCGATTTTTTTTCGTGACTGCGACATTATGGCGGACACTTCGGACAATTTTGACACATTTTTGGAACAATTGTCATTTTCACAGCAAAAAATGCATTTAAAATGCATTGTTTACTGTGGAAATGACAGTTGCAGTTTGGGAGTTAACCACAAGGGGGCGCTGATGGGGTTATGTGTCACCTAATGTGTGTTTACAACTGTAGGGGGGTGTGGCTGTAGGTGTGACGTCATCGATTGTGTCCCCCTATAAAAGAGATCACACGATCGATGACACCGCCACAGTGAAGAACGGGGAAGCCGTGTTTGCACACAGCTCTCCCCATTCTTCAGCTCTGGGGGCCAATCGCGGGTCCCGGAGCTTCGGACCGAGTCGCGGGAGCGCGCCCGCGACCCACGGCTGGGCTTAAAGATCAACGTACATATACGTTGATGTGCCCAGCCGTGCCATTCTGCCGACGTATATCGGCGTTAGGCTAACGAATCTTAATTGGATTTCTGTTGATTGCCATCCGTTCATTTCCTGCCCCATAGCCAAACAGGAAGTGAGAGGAAATCTCTGCAGATTAAGGTAATCCCTCCCCCACCAAAATCCTCAGAACTAGTGTTCCCACTGGAAAATTTCAGGACAGGTCTTAAACAGGAAGGGGTGTGATCTTGACAGGAAGGGGCGGGTCATATTTAAATTAGGGGTTCCACAAAATTAGTCAGGCCTAGGGCAGCACAAAACATAAACACACCACTGGAGAGGTGGCAATGCTAGGGTGGTCCCAGGGATATAATCTTACACCTTATCCCTGTACCCCTAAGACTTAACAACCATTTCACCCTTGCAGTACCGGGGGACTTCACTGCAAAGGTAGATTTTGCCTAATTCCAGGAGTCTAGTTTTATTACCCATAGCCTAGCCACAGGTTCACTTTACAGAAGCATCATTTTCCCACAGAAACCAATTGCAGGTGAGCTTTATTTTTACTTTTAGGATTTTGTTGTGTGTAAATTATATATTTTATATATCTGTTGCATTACAGGCAGACTTGCTTGGCAGTCAAAGACGTACCCCAGGTGCCTTAGGTAATCTATGTGAGACGCTTGAGCATTTTTGACCTCCAGAGCTATTGAGCTGCCGCAGTATCGACATTTCTTCCATGTCCCATGATGTCCAGTCACATCAACTGAAATGTATTGACATCAGGGCAGATGATTGGACATTCGCTGCTGACTGAGCAGTTGGTTCCTGTCCTAGGGGTGACATGTGGGCAACATGAATATTGTAAATGCAATCATGTTTCTTCTCTGTTGCTTTCCACAAGCCTTTCTTCCGCTCCTCTACACAGCTTTTTTGGGCCCTTTTTGAGCCCCATGGCTCTAGATCTGCAGTGTGAGATCATCTTCTAAGGCAGGGGTGCCCAACCTTTCGAAGGCCGAGGGCCACTTAAGCCATACCTCCCAACATTTTAAAAATCCAATGCGGGAAATCTTGTTGAGCGGGGGGGGGGGGGTCAAAGTTAAAGTTGTTGAGCAGGGGGGGGCGCAGGGATCAAAGTTGTTCAGCGAGGGGGGGGTTCTCCTACCTGTGCAAATACCGCTCTGTCCCGAATCCCCGTCTGCTCCATCCGCCTGCTGCAGCCCGCTCCATGGTGTATGACTGCACTGTACCGTCGCACTGTGATTGGGCGTGTAGCGGTCATGTGCGGAGGCGGGACTTCTAGACGATCGCTGACAGGCCAGCCCCACCACGCCGCACATGACCACCATACGCCCAATCACAGGGCACCGGACTCAAACATGGCGGCGGGAAACCAAAACAAACATGTAGGCACGGAATGTCGCCCCACCAAATGTCTCGCCCGGGGGCCCTGTTTTCCGGGACTCTAGTCTAGTCCGCGGGACCCCGGGACACACTTTAAATTGCGGGAGGATCCCGCGGAATCGGGGACGGTTGGGAGGTATGCTTAAGCTACTTGGCAACCAGTTGTGGGCCACAATGAGCATAGTGGGCAGATGACAGGTCTGTGTCCAGTCTGCATATGCAAAGCAGACACAGACACAGCCCAATCTACTCTATGGGCCCTTTGATCCAATCAGATGGAAGGGGACAGATCCACTTCTGTTTTTTTTAGCAGATCAGATTGGAGGTAGGCGGGTGTAAATGGACAAGAGTCTGTTTACATCTGCCGCTCCATAGAGGTGAATGGATGATCCGATTTGTGTCACGGTAAGGAAGAAGGGGGAAATGCTGATGTAAACAAGCATTTCCTCAGTCTTCCTAGTGACAGGACAGTGTACACAGCTTCCGGTAATCGGAAGCTGTGATCACTATCCTGTCACACATAGCCCATCCCCCCCCCTACAGTTGGAACACATCCCTAGGCACACGTAACCCCTTCAGTGCCACCTACAGGTTAACCCCTTCACTGCCAGTGTCATTTTCACAGTAATCAGTGCATTTTTCTAGCACTGATCGCTGTAAAAATGACAATGGTCCCAAAAATGTGTCAAAAGTGTCCGATGTATTCGCCATAATGTCGCAGTCACAATAAAAATCAGTGATCGCCGCCATTACTAGTAAAAAAAAAAATAATAAAAATGCCATAAAACTATCCCCTATTTTGTAGATGCTATAACCTGATCAATAAACGCTTATTGCGATTTCTTACCAAAAATATGTAGAAGAATATGTATTGGCCTAAAAATGTTTTTTTTTTAATACATATTTTTTGGGGATATTTATTATAGCAAAAAGTAAAAAAATATTGAATTTTTTTTTCAAAAATGTCGCTCTATTTTTATTTATAGCGCAAAAAATAAAAACCGCAGAGGTGATCAAATACCACCAAAAGAAAGCTCTATTTGTGGGGGAAAAAGGACGCCAATTTTGTTTGGGAGCCACATCGCACGACCTCGCAATTGTCCGTTAAAGCAACGCAGTGCCGAATCGCAAGAAGTGGCCTGGACTTTGACCAGCAAAATGGTCCGGGGCTTAAGTGGTTAAGAAAATTAACAATATAAAGTCCCAAAAAAACATAAAACCCCTAATGCCGCGAACACACGATCAGTCCATCCGATGAGAACGGACCGATGCACCGTTTTCATCGGTTAACCGATGAAGCTGACTGATGGTCCGTCGCGCCTACACTCCATCGTCCCCTGCCTCCATCCCCTTCTGCGGTGCCACCAACAATCCCTGCCTCCATCCCCCTCTGCGGTGCCACCAACACCCCCAGGTTTTCAATCTCCCCCTGCCTCCACTGCCCCCTGCCTCCATCCCCCTCTGCGGTGCCACCCCAGCCACCATCACCCCCTGCCTCCAATCTCCATGCGCAGTTCCAAGCCAAACCGATTTCGGCTATTTTTACTGCCCGTTTTTACGAACTGTCCGTAAAAATACAGACGGTTGGCAACACTGATGGGCACAGTGAGGCATGCAGATGGGACACTCTAGGCTTAAACTCGAGCCAATACGTTTTCACAGTTTTTTGTGGTAAAATTAGGTGCCTCGACTTATATTCGGGTCGGCTTATACTCGAGTATATACGGTACATTTGCATCATCAATATTTGCATACAAAATCTGTTTACATACATCATGTAATGTAATGCTATATGTTTTATTACGAAAAATTATAAAAATCATAAAAACTACACGGGTCTCTATTACGATTGGTATGTATGGCTCCATCACGGCTGTCTACTGGACACCCCATTTATTGATTACCTGACTTAATTCTTCATCCGACCCTGCTGGAAAAACTTCTAATGGTGTAGCGGGCGAATGGAAGCCATCTCGGCGCCATGCCTGCTTTGTGTTGTGATTACACCCTATAAATATATTGTTCTTATTAGTATCTGAAGGGACAGGACGCAGCGATCTCCCATCGGTGGTTTCGTCTCCTCCTGTCTAACGTTCTTTTCTCCAAATCATCAATTTAGCTGATCTTCTGGAGTATGTGGATGATGCATGGAGAGCGGTCGCGCCATCTGAGTGCTTCCTTTATCACATTCCTGCCTTCCCTCGGCTATGATGGAAATGTCATTTTCTGCACAAGGTAATAACACACCGAGTTCCTTCTCCAGTTCTTCCCGCTCCCCGTGGCTGTCACAGATACCCATCAAACGTGGCACTGAGGCAGATAACTTGCCTTATATTACCTAATTACATCCCAGTCTGTTTGTTCAGCGCCGCGTTTTCTGCAGCGCTATGGGCAGATCCCATAATCAAATATTCATCCTCGCATCCCGTTGACGGCTGATTATCCCGGCAACCCGCTGGGCTGCGATGAGGCACTTAAGTGTGGAGGCTGTGAATTAATTCCGCATCTGGAAGACAAACTTTAATGCCATCGTAAAAGCTGAGCGTTCTCCGCGCTCCGCCATCAGGTCCTCCATCCTCCAGTGCTTAGTTACAGCACGACGAGCTACAGGGAACAGATGTGCTGTCACATGTGGCGCTTCTGTAAATGGGAGCCTGACAGCATTACCTCAACATGAACCATTTTTTACCATACTGGAAGGAAAATTAAATGTAACGCTTATCAAATAAAGTGTGTAGCAATCAGAAATGTTCTCCTAAGCCGACTAGAGATGTCAGAAGACGGTCAGACTTGCAGGGGTGATCAGTGGTCTGTTCTTGTCTTTAAGTCTTGCCTTACACACCGTGGCAAACAATGTGGCCTGAGCGTTCATGTTTACTCTTGCTGTGGTTGCAGGCAGGTGGGAGGAGCCTACAGAAACCACGGGCGCTAACTTATCTCAGGGAAAGGATAGCAAGTGGGCAGGGTCTTCTAACCCAGTAGTTCTCAACCCTGTCCTCAAGTACCCCCAACAGGCCAGGTTTGCAGGTTTTCCTTTATCTTGCACAGGTACTTTAAATCGGAGTCAATGGCTTGGTATTTTTGACAGCTATTTTTTCTAAGAGAAATTCCCAAAACATGGCCTGTTGGGGGGGAACTTGAGGACAGAGTTGAGAACCACTGTTCTAACCAACCTGTCCAACTGCCCTTGGACATTAGTGTCAGTAGATGCCCATAGACGGGGCCGCTGATAGAAATCATGGGGCCCAGTACAGCTTACATGATGGGGCCCCCTTTAGCCCCACCCCTGGTTCCTCCTTCAGCGCCGTGGCCACGCCCCTGGTCTCTCCCCAGACCCCGCCTTAAAACAAAGTGCACGTAATGGTGTCGATCAGCAACTTGATGGTGGGACATGCCAATGCCATAATGTGCTGCAGACCGTGCCATCCATGCCAATTCCATAACACATGTGCGGTCTGCAGAGACAGTGCTACCCATGCTGCCAATGCCATTGCAGTTGCTTGTTGGTGAATTTTTACAATTTGCATTATACTGCATTCTTTTATCCTAGATTTCCTCCCCCCCCCCTCTGCTGGCTGGGCCCGGTACAACAGGCTTGTACTGGTTTATTAGCAGCCCTGCCCATAGAATGTGACATTTTATCCAGTTCATATTGGCTGACTTGGACAATGTTCATCTCAATCCTACAACTAATATCTAAATCACAATCTTTTTCCTTTAGTATTGGGTGGAGTAGGCAGGAGGAGTTTAATGTGTTTTATATTTTGCCTTCTACAGTTCCTCCTTTCCAGCTTTATCAACGTGCTAATGTCATTTTTGGATAAAACCTTTCTGTTTCCATTACATCCCTTATTTTCAATATTATCACTGGGTGATCAATGCTTCTCTATAAAATGCAGTTAGATCCTGGCTGGTGGGAGGGGCCAGCGGGGTTGCTGTACATAGCTTCCCAAAAACAACACCACACCCGGCCTCAGCTCTGATGTAAGCAATGGGCGGGCTCTTGGGGGGAGTTATGCAAATATCACAATGCTTTGATGGGTGGATGCCAGCCTGAAAGAATACGCATTTGCATGCGGACCATCCTAAGTAACTTGTCATGCACAAAATAAAGCACCTACCCCAAAGAAGTAAAAATAAATAAATCACTTTAATTAAAAATAAAATAAAGAATAAAAATGATTTTTGATTATTGATTAGAGTGAGTTATTCATTTATGTAGCCCCTTGTCCTAAACAGGGGCTACTACCGTGTTTCCCCGAAAATAAGCCCGGGTCTTATATTAATTTTGGCAATCAAAAACACAGTAGGGCTTATTTTCGGGGTAGGGCTTACCATTTCACGTGCTGTCTTCTTGCCCCCTCTCCCTGCCTGCCTGGCAGGAATCCCCAGTGTGAAGTGAATCAAACACGGTTGTAAACTTCAAGAATCCTTTCTATTACAGTAGAATATCATGAAAAATGTGTGTGTTTCTGTGTCACATACCTTCTTACAGCGCCACTCGGCGCTTCCATAGATGGCTGGAGCTCTCTCCCACGATCCAAGCATTGCAGAGGGAGGGGGGGGCAGACATCCCTCACCGACAGCCAGGAAAATAAAACATCAGCTAAGCGCCCCTTGGCGCCTTCCATAGCCCGCCGCGAACCAGCATTGCAGAGAGAAGGGGGCGGAGATCCCCCCGCTGACAAGCAGGTGATGGAGATCAGCTGAGTGCTCCTCTGCACTTTCATAGCCTGCGATCCGAGCATTGCAGAGGGAGGGAGAGCGAGATCCCCTGCTGACAGGAAGGGGAAGAGGAGGAGATAAGCTGAATGCCGAGTGTCACTGTATACCAAAGGTATTTGACTACAGATTAGATTACAGAAACACACACGCTAGGGCTTATTTTCGGGGTAGGGCTTATATTGCAGCCCTCCTTAAAAATTGGGGTAGGTCTTATTTTCGGGGTAGGTCTTACTTTCGGGGTAACCAGGTATGTCAGTTTACTTTTTGGACTGGTTGTAGTTGGCTCAGACTGATTGTATTTTTTCACCAGTTTTTTCTGTAAGCAAAAGTTGGCTTGTAATTTCTCACTGTTGCCAGTAGATGTCACTGGTATCGCTGGTCATAGTATGAGATCCCACAAATAAAACCAAGTTATGAATATTTATATTTTCTTCAGCCAATCCAGTAAAAGGGTTATCTCTGGTGCATGCTGGGTGAGAATAGAAATACTTGGGACAGGTCATGTGCTCATTCTCTTTCCCTGGGCTGAGGCCTAGGGAGGTGTTGCTGGATGGAGCTCTGCTGATAGGCCTAATAGCCTGTTTTGGGGCCTAACGTGTGCTGAAGCTGTCCTGCCTTGTCTGGAGGAAGCTGTGCTATGGAGGAGACCCAGGGGGGCCTTTTTCTGGAGAGAATCAGGAAGAAGGCCGGTCTTCCAGAAGGGCCTGGTGACTTACTTGGAGGTCTCACTGAAATTTGGAAACGTGCTTAGTGTTGTCAGGTCGGCTTAAAGGTTCTGACATTGTGAAGCTGGACATTGATCTGGAGGTCTGTAAGTGATCTGCTTTTTTTTTTTTATTATTATACTTGCCTATGTGGATGCTGCATTGGTCCAATGCTGCATCTGTCCCCCACTGGCTCTGAGACGGCGAACCGATTGATCAAAGACTGCTGATTGCTTGGTTCTCAGAGCTCCGTTAGCTGATTGCTGGTGACTGTCAGCCACCGGATCTCTGCTCTGACCCGTAAACCCCCCCCCCCCCCCTCCACTGGAGTGCTGGGCTGGGAAGGGGCACATTTCATGGCAAATCGCATTTCATGGCAATGCACCGGCTCAGGCTCTCAGCGGCTCACCAGGTTAAGCCAGGTGCCAGTCTAGGGTCGTGGGCAGATCCTGACTTCATTGTCAGGATCTTGCCTCAGCCTGGACCGGCACTGTGACGTCAGCCAACAGCGGGTTTCAACCCTTTGTCTGCTGACAACTGGAATGGATCCTCAGACGTGTGGCCAAACAAGCTTTGACTACTTCTCTTTTGAACTCTCTGCAATAAAACATTAAAAAGACAAAACTGACTGACGCTCAATATCCTTTCTCAGCCCCCCCCCCCCCATTTTAGCCATGTGCAATGCTAGTCCTTCCCTGCTTCTGGAGGTGATATCCTGCCTTTGGGATATCAGAGGGGTGCTACATTTATTTGAGGGATATAGCTGTATTTTGTGTATGAGATCATGTGAATATCTTTTTGGGATAATATAGATGGTACGCCCACGTGATGCTGAGCCTCCATGATTGAAAGAACTGAAATCCAATGAGTGAAAGGTACGGGTCAGGGGCAGTGAAGCTGGGGATGAAAGGGCTAGAATCAGCTTGATGATGCTGGATGTCCTCCAGCCAGGAAATGAGGCAGGCTCTATCTGACTTGCTGCAACTTTTAATGTACATTATGGCCCGGATTCACAAAGCACTTGCGCTGACGTATCTCCAGATACGCTGCGTAAGTGCAAATATGCGTCGTCGTATCTATGCGCCGGACTCAGAAACTAATATACGACTGATAATAGGCTTCATCCGACCGACGTAACTTGCCGGCGTAGAGTGGGCGCATATTTACGCTGGACATATTTGGCGCTCCCATTGATTTTCTATTCAAATATGCAAATAAGGGAGATATGCCGATTCACAAACGTACGTCCGTCCGACGCAGTGCGCGTAAAGTCATATGTCCGGTGTAAAGTTATGCCCCATAAAGGAGGTGTAACTCGGCAGCCTCCATGCAAAGGGAACACAAGCCGACGTATTTTACGTAGGACGTGAATATGACTAGGCGTAGGTTACGTTCACGCCGTAGGCAGTGATCCGACGTATCTTAGGGAGTAGTTCCGACGTGATTCTGAGCATGCGCACTGGGATGCGTCCACGGGACGGCGCATGCGCCGTTCGTTATAGGTATCTGTCTGGCGCTCGGCCCATCATTTGCATGGGGTCACGCCTCATTTGCATGGCTCACGCCCACTTCCACATACGCCGGCTTGCGCCTAGGAAACCCAGCGCAGTTTTGGCAGCACTGGCTTTGTGAATTCAGTGCTTGCCTCTCTGCGCTGCGTCGGCATAGCGCAAAGGAGATACGCTACGGCGGCATTAAATGTGCGCCGCTGTATGTGAATCCGGGCCTATGTGTTCAGTTAAATTAAAGTAAATCATTTCAGTCCAGGAGAGAAGCTTGTACAACGGCGCAAGACTGTAGGGTGGAGGTCAGTTTAGAGATCTCTAACTTGGACGTCTCTTGTAACAAGGCAGAAATTTGTAACCCATAACAAGAAGTTGCACCTCGAATGTTAATATCATTTATTCCATTTGCTGCCCAGATGTGGAAGCACAAAACCCGCACATAACGTATCCTTCATATTTCTGATGGTTGTCCCTTTCATCTTTGCTTCTGCTGCTTTAAACGGCCGGACGGTCGCCCAGTGCGCTATGATTAGCCGTAATAATCTACAGTCCCACCGCTACCTGCCTATCTGCAACAATTGTGTAATTGTGCAAAGAATGAGAGAGCGCTTTGTGCCTCCTCTCCGCGGTGGAAGGTCATAGAGCAGCAGATGGGGAAAAGAAAACTCAGATTCATGTCCCCAAAGAGACCTTTCATGTCAGGCCATCCTGGGCCCTGCAGGGCCACTCTGAAGCTCCCTGCTCAGATAATGAGGACAGTGTTCCCTCGGCTTCACAGGGAAAGTCTAATCCTCTGACCAAGTACGGTTTTCCTGGAAGCGATTTGTAACCGTACCAACTACAAAAACACCAGATTCTGCCGCAAAGTGCCGCTTTGTTAACAAATAAAAGTCCTGCAAGCTTTGGCCATGTACAAGGACTCAGCCCGGACTTCCAGCCGTCGGGTGAATGTCTGTAGATGGTGATTATTAATTTATAATGTGTTTTTCCAGCAAAGATTTGTCAAGGGGGTTGAATAACAAAACAAGCTGACTTCATAGTTTTAGTCTTTGTTAAAGTCCAACTCCGGGCAACGTTTTTTTTTGCCTGCGCTGCATGAGTCAAATGCTTGTTTTTTCTAGGGGTGAGCACAACATTTATACTCACCTGATCCGCCAATGCTCCGGAAAACAGAACTCTCCCATGGTCCAGAGGTGGACTCTTCCGGTCTATGGAGTGTGCTCTGAGCATGATGATGTCGGGAAAAGTCCATTTCTAGACCGCTGGAGCATGAGGGTGTCAGACCAGTCTTGTGCGGGTCAGGTAAGTATATCTCCACTGTGCTCTTCCCTAAAACGAAATGAGCAGTTAACCCGTGCAGTGTGGGCACAGCCCTACTGCACAGGGAAAATAAAAAATGTGTTAAGAGTTTTGCTTTAAGGGGGGATCCAGTGCTCCTTCATTAATACCATTCCACCCCCTCTAATCCCAAGGTCAGGCCTGGTTTACACTTGAAGCCAGAAGGCAGTAAAAACAGGGGAGTGATCTGCGTTTTTACTACCCCTTTACCCTAATATGGCAGCTGGAGGGAGTGGTACACATTTCTGCAGCTAGGATGCTTTGCAATTCTACCACTAGTAAATAGGACCACGTGAAGCCACCCTGCAATTGTGTGTAATGCATGAGGTTACATCATGGTGCTGCAGCCTTTCAAGGGTTAAAACAGGTTTTCCACAGGAAACATATTGTCTGCAAAGCCACCTGTCAATTGCGCATGCACATCATAGGTGGATCCCCTGATGACGTGCATGAAATGCGTAGGAAGGAGCATGATTCCCCTGATGACGTGCATGAAACACGTAGGAAAGAGCATGATCCCCTGATGACGTGCACGAAACGCGTAGGAAGGAGCATGATCCCCCTGATGTCGTGCATGAAACACATAGGAAGGAGCCTGGCATATTGACGCCACACCACCATATCCTAGCCTGGGATTGGCGACCCTTGCCGTTCCAGTACGAGAGTCCATATTACCTGTGGAAGAGCCACTGGATGATTGCTGGGAACTCTCAAAGGATATTCTGATACTATGCCTTTTACCAATGGCATTCTGGTGAGTGCATATTGGTGAAGGAAAGCACACTTTATGTAGAGAAGCACTTTTGTCACTTTTTATGTCTCATATCACCTGGGAATAGATCTTAATTGGATGATTTACATACATTTTGGATGCACTTTGAACTTTTATGGACTTTTTAGGACTTTGACTATATGTTAGAAATTTGCATGATATAAGATGGTCACATGTTAGATTTTAGATATTTTGTCTTCTACATGGCACTTTATGTTTGAAATGTTATAGCGCTGCACTTTTAATTTATTAGAGTTTTATCATAGGGTTGGTTACCCTTCAGATAGCGGCTTTACTTGAAGTGCTCACTGTGTTTTACTGAGATAAGACAAGGTGCACTTGGAGACACAAAGTCACACAGGGACAGCCTTGAAGTCACTAGATGGCATGGAGGCACATAGGTATGGACTTAGAGGCACTTGAAGTCACTAGATGATATTGAGTGCACTTGCAGGCAGTGTTAGCAGGGCCCTGATTCACCACCAGCAATGGCCATGCTGGCCAGGGGCCCTGCCCAGGCGCTAGGGTTGCCACCTCATCCCTTTAAAACCGAACACATATTAATTACACAGGTTCTGAGGCTAATTAAGGTGGTAATTAGACTCATTTGGTGCCTTACCTGCATTAAATTAGCCTCAGAACCTGTGTAATTCATATGTGTTCGGTTTTAAAGGGATGAGGTGGCAACCCTACCAGGCGCCCACCATAATCCCGCTCAGGGATGAGGTAGTGTACACAAACACCTGTAACATGGAGAAACTCCACCATCTTTGGCCACTCACATTCTTCAGGTCTGACTTATCCAGAAATAAGGATGTCCACAGGTAATATAAAATGGTAAATGACCACACGTTTAGCCTTTTCAACTATTTTATTGCACCAGAAGCATAATAGTTCTTGAACAATGCAACTTTTACCTCTGCGCTTTCAGGCCCGACATCCATAATTCTGCACAATGCAAGTCCAACACTAACATCAGATGGTGGCTCAACCCTTCCATTGTCTACACAGTAGGTTCCTCTGTCCATAAAGGGGTTGTCCAGTCTGTTGTGGACATACCTGGAAGGGTTCACTTCCTAGGCTACACGCTAACATGTCTGAAGACTAGGGGTAGCCTTTTTCCATCGCCCTCTTCTCCAAGCTCTTTCTGCTCTAGATTATAAAGGGTAGACTATCCCCACCCACTATGGGTGGGAGGGGTTTCCTAAAAGGGGTACTAAACCCTGCTTATACATGGAAGACATATAGGGGCAAAGATCCTACAAGAGGGGAGTGTGACAGATCCTCTCTCACTTTCTGTTGTGTCTCCAGACAGGAAGCGAAGGAAGATCTCTCCAATGGGACACAGGAAGCAAACAAAAAAAATAGTGATTTTAACCATACCTTACTCCATCCAAAATGCATAACAATGTTTCAGATATACTTGAACGGACTCGCTGAGGTGCACATATAGCAGGACCAGCAGTGGTGTGTTCATAGAGGGTGCAGGAGCGCCGCCCCTCTCTCCTGCACTGCTCTATCACCAATAGATAGATTCATGCATTGCATGAATCTATCTATTGTCGGCGCCGATGCCGTCCCCTGTTTAGAAATTTGGCCTCTTGTCGGGCATCTGAATTACAGCAGCGGGGGTGTTTTTGGAAGTGCCTGATTAGAGCCCTGGGCTCTAATAGGTGTCCTGATTAGATTCAAGGGCTCTAATAGGCTTCCAAATTGGTAAACAGCCTGCGCAATGCTCTGCGTTCGCTATTTCCACAGTGTTGTTGGAGAAGCAAATAAATTGCTTCCCTAACACTGACCTGCCTCTCAGCCAATCGTGTGCAACAGGTCTGGTTACCTGTCACTTGATTGTCTGAAGCGACAGGCGCTGTGATTGGATGCCTATCAGGCGTCCAATCATAGCAGAAGAGGATGGGAGAAGACTTTGAGTACTCAGAGGAAGCGTGGAGGACAGCGCCGTGACCCGAGACAGGTAAGTGCTGGGCGGGGGGGGGCACACTGGCGGCATTTGATGGGGCACACTGGCGGCAATTGATGGGGCACACTGGCGGCAGTTGATGGGCACACACTGGCAATAATTGGGGCACAATGGTGGCAGTTGATGGGCACACTGGCGACATTTGATGGGGCACACTGGCGGCAGTTGATGGGCACACACTGGCAGCAATTGATGGGGCACACACTGGCAACAATTGATGGGGCACACACTGGCAGCAATTGATGGGGCACACACTGGCGGCAATTGATGGGCACAGTGGCGGCAATTGATGGGCACACTGGCAACAATTGATGGTTACAGTAGCTGCGTTTGATGGCATACTGGTGGCAATTTATGGGTACAGTGGCTACGCTTGATGGGCACAGTGGCTACGCTTGATGGGCACAGTGGCTGCAATTGATTGTTTTTTTTCCCAGTTTGTTTGCGCCCCCCAAAAATCTTGAGCACCAGCTGCCACTGAGCAAGACATTACTATACTATAATTGTTATCGAACAACATGTTCCATAGGGGCACAGTATGTGTACAATTTAGGGTTCATAACATATACAAATACACATAAAATGAGAATCCGATGCAGAGCTGATTACATGCTAATAGAAAATTTCCTTCCACCCAATCACATACAGAATGCCTTCTATCCAGCTGACCTTTCAGCATTTGCCGTGTTCTTTATTGATTCAGTATTTTATCCATATAAGATTAAGCCATCAAAGACTAGACAGATATCTCCGATAACCCGTCAATGTTCACCACCCTCTCCATGATACCATACACCATTCCCGCCCTTAGGCTTTGTAGGTTCTGGTTGGGTTGGGTCACATGACTACATTCCTCCGCTTTACTTCCATTAAATTGCGACTCTCTATTTTCCGAGCCGGCTTCCTATCTCTTAATATATTAAACACTGTTTATCCTCTGTTAATTATTGCTCTGTTACTCTTTACACATTGGAAATTCATGAGATTCACCAAGTATTGAAAAGAGAGGACGTCCTCCATGACCTTTGCAAATGACTTGAATTCTCAATGAGGCCTCAGCGTGTGCGGCAAATCCCGACTTTACCATGCAAGCCGAGATCCCCGGGCAAGGTTCTGCTTGGATTTCCATCTGAGATTTTGGTTGCGTTTGTTTCCTGCCGCTCGTGTTTGGCTCTAGCCGGTGGGGAGGGCTTATTTAGCCATGCGTTCGCAAACAAGTCAATGGTTTGGATCTGATTTGGTGCTTCTAGAGCAATACAGATAAATTGTATTTGGTATACATTGATGAAAATGTAGGACCAGATTCACATAGAATTGCCCAGGCGCAGCGTATCAGCGATACGCTACGCCGCCGTACCTTACCTGGCGTATTTTTAAATCCTCAAAGATTTTGCGCCGTAAGTTACAACGGCGTAGTGTATTTCTCGGCGTGTATTTCAAATTGGGCGGGTAGGGGGCGTGATTCATTTAAATGAAGCGCGTCCCCACGCCGATTGAACTGCGCATGCTCCGTTTTGAAATTTCCCGCCGTGCTTTGCGCGAAAAGACGTCGCACCGACGTCATGTTTTGAACTTCGACGTGAGTTACGTCCTTTCCTAATCACGAACGACTTGAAAAGAAAAAAAAATATTTAATTTGACGCGGGAACGACAGCCATCCTTTAACATGGCAAGTCTATCTATATGCCACATAATGGCAGCTTTAACTATACGCCGGGAAAAGCCGACGGCCGCGCGTACCTTCGTGGATCGCCGGAAAAAGCTAATTTGCATACCCGACGCGGAAAACGACGCGAACTCCACCCAGCGGTTGCCGAAGTATTGCACCTATGATCCGAAGGCGTACGAAGCCGTACGCCTGTCGGATCGAAGCCAGAAGCCGTCGTATCTTGGTTTGAGGATTCAAACTAAAGATACGACGCGGCAAATTTGAAAGTACGCCGGAGTATCAGTAGATACGCCGGCGTACTTGCACTGTGAATCTGGCCCGTAGTTCTACCATGTTAAGCCAACCTGTAAACAGCTTGGAAGACATGGACAAAGGAAATTCAGGTACATTCAATACATTTAATGGCTTAATTAATATCTAATTACATTAATTGGTGTTTTTTTTTTTTTTCAATACTCTGGATCAATAATGCAACCACTGAGGCTTTACTATAACACATCCATCAATACTACATTCCAATATTTCAAGGGCACTGAAAAATGTGTAAACTGACACATTGATATAAAAGGCATGTGACCCGGTGACGGCAGCTGCAATATACGAGTGCCTCAGATATTCCATCTTGCTCCAATTTGGTCACAAGTGGCAGTTCAATAGAGATCACATGACCTGTTACTTTCTCCAGCTGCTGCAGGTTGGCAGTTGATGGCTGTGGTCCGGTCAGGTGGTAGATGACAATATGCAGAGAATGATATAAATTGTATTTGGACGTATGCTGTGAGAAGCCTGAACATTTTCAGCTGTTGATGATTTGAACTCAATCTTTTAGTAACGTTACCAGTGATGGGGGGCTTCTGATGTGAAAGGGGGACACTGATGTGAAGGGGGACTTCTGATGTGAAAGGGGGACACTGATGTGAAGGGGGACTTCTGATGTGAAAGGGGGACACTGATGTGAAGGGGGACTTCTGATGTGAAAGGGGGACACCGATGTGATAGGGGGCTTCTGATGTGAAAGGGGGACACCGATGTGATAGGGGGACTTCTGATGTGAAAGGGGGACACCGATGTGATGGGGGGCTTCTGATGTGAAAGGGGGACACTGATGTGAAGGGGGACTTCTGATGTGAAAGGGGGACACCGATGTGATGGGGGGCTTCTGATGTGAAAGGGGGACACCGATGTGATAGGGGGACTTCTGATGTGAAAGGGGGACAACGATGTTAAAGGGGGACACCGATGTGATGGGGGGCTTCTGATGTGAAAGGGGGACACTGATGTGAAGGGGGACTTCTGATGTGAAAGGGGGACACCGATGTGATGGGGGGCTTCTGATGTGAAAGGGGGACACTGATGTGAAGGGGGACTTCTGATGTGAAAGGGGGACACTGATGTGATGGGGGGCTGCTGATGTGAAAGGGGGACACTGATGTGATGGGGGGCTGCTGATGTGAAAGGGGGACACTGATGTGATGGGGGGACTTCTGATGTGAAAGGGGGACACTGATGTGATGAGGGGGCTCCTGATGTGAAAGGGGGACACTGATGTGACGGGGGGCTTCTGATGTGAAAGGGGGACACTGGTGTGATGGGGGGAATTCTGATGTGAAAGGGGGACACTGATGTGATGGGGGGAATTCTGATGTGAAAGGGGGACACTGATGTGATGGGGGGGGGGGCTTTTGATGTGAAAGGGGTACACTGATGTGACGGGGGGCTTCTGATGTGAAAGGGGGACACTGATGTGATGGGGGGGGGGGGGGCTCCTGATGTGAAAGGGGGACACTGATGTGATGAGGAGGCTTCCAATGTGGAAGGGGGACCTACTATAATGGGGGACACTGATGTGAAAAGGGGACCTAATGTAATGGGGGACACTGAAGTGAAAGGGGGACCTAATGTAATGGGGGGGGCTCCTGATGTGATTGGGGGACACTGAAGTGAAAGGGGGAGTCTGAAATAAAGGGGGCTTCCGATGTGAAAGAGGGATTCATCTGTGATGAGGGGTACCCTGATGTGAAAGGGTTAATCTGGGATTATGAGAAACTTTGATGAGATGGGGGGCTTCTGATGTAAAAAGGGGAAGGAGATGGGGGGGGGGGGGTCTTTGGATGTGAAAGAGGGACTCTAATATTTGGGGGGGGATACTTCTGAAATGAAGATATTCCTTACAGCTTGTTCATTCATTTACGTTTTAATGATACATCTATAAAACAGTTTTTTTTTTATGCCTAAACAAAGATGGTGCCGTCCTTCTTGAGAGAACAGCAGGTGAAGGCATTGTCAGGGGGAGTTCTGTGATGTCTATGGGAGGTAACACACATGTTGTACATTACTTACCCCATGCACCATACATGAAATGATATCTGCTATAAAACAAGGCAGTGTTGTACTGTGATACATTGTTTCCATTGTTACTTTTTCATATAAAGGATGGAATGTAGACGCTTTTCTAAAGAACATCCACATTATTGACGCAATATCAAACATCCCTGGTGTTTTAATGAAGACCCACAACAAAGCGGGATATAAAGAATAAAATGGGGACGTTTGGCCGCGAGCGAGGCGCCGCTGTGCTTGTTTTCCATCTGCACGCTGGTAATAACGCTGCCAGTCCGAGGTCCTGGCATCTTCCAGGGATGTGACAGTGGTGCCGGGTCATTAGGGTGGCTGGAACAGAGCACTTCAAACAGAATAATTTCAGGCAAATGACATGTTTGGGGAAGGCGGTTCCAGGCGGCGGCAGGCTTTGATGTAGGCAGGGTATGTACATTTCCACTTATTAACCATCTGGACAGCTTGGAACAACAGCGCAAGGCCCAATTAAACGCCTTTTTCCCGTTCCCTCCGAGTGCCATGCATTTTTTATCGGGGGGTGTCAAACCTCGACGTGGTGCTATCAAAATTACCGGAAAAGAAGGACGCTCCTATGATAGGAACTGTCATCAAATGTAACATCACCTTCCGAGGCGACGCGATGGTGACGGACAGCGACAAACTGCATATCAGTCACCGCCGTTTTCTCCTTGTTCGCACTCATGTTTATGTCAAGGTGATTTAAGGCATCCCTCGCCGTCGCTGCAGCAGAGGACGGGGCAAGATGAGCAATGCCGCGAGATTCTCAATGAGATTCATTCACTTAGGCCCCTTTCACACGGGCGCCTTCGCTAAGCGGAATCCGCTGCTCAGCGGGGAAACTCTCCACTGATCCCCGCTCAGCAGGTTAATGACAGGTCCGCTCCGCTATGCAGAGCAGACACGGACACAGACCCACTCTATGGGGCAATCGATCCGGTGTCATCTGATCCGATCCGCCGGACGGATGGGGAGTAAGACTGCCATCTGTCTGTTTTTAGGATCGGATCGGATGGTGGCGGGTGTCAGCGGACGTGTCATCCGCCGTTATATAGAAGAGACTGGAGGGTCTGATTAGGTCTGTCTGAAAAACTGACAGGTGGACCGGATCGAAGGCTCGTTCACACCTATGCGTTTTTTTAATGCTTTTTGCAGGAACACACTACAGTCCAAATAACATAGGGCTAGATTCAGGTAGCTGCCCGCATTATTACGGCGGCGTAGTGTATTGTATTTACACTGCACCACCGTAAGTTATAGAGGCAAGTGCTGTATTCACAAAGCACTTGCCTCCTAACTTACGGCGGCGTAGCGTAAATGGGGCCGCCGTAAGCGTGCCTAATTCAAATGAGGATGAGGGGGGCGTGTTTTATTTAATTAATGTTGACCCCGCCTATTTTACGTTTTTTGCGAACGGCGCATGCACCGATCGTGAAAGAATCCCAGTGCGCATTCTCGAAATTCCGCCGCAAATCGTCATTTTTTTCGACGTGAACGTAAATTACGTCCAGCCCTATTCGCGAACGACTTGCGCAAACGACGTAAAAAATTCAAATTTCGAAGCAGGAACGACGTCCATACTTAACATTGGCTGCGCCTCCCAATAGCAGGAGTAACCTTACGCCGAAAAAGCCTAACGTAAACGACGTAAAAAAATTTCACGGGGGGAAAGTACGTTTGTGAATCGGTGTATCTAGGTCATTTGCATATTCTACGCTGAAAACAACGGAAGCGCCCCTAGCGGCCAGCGTAAAAATGCACACAATTATACGCCGCCGTATTCAAGTTACGTTGGTGGACGAAGCCTATTTTTTCTACGTATCTGCCTTTGAGAATCGGCGTAAAGATACGATGGCGCAGATTTGAAATTACGGCGGCGTATCTGGAGATACGCCGCCGTATCTTCTTGCTGAATCTAGCCCATAGTGTTTCCTTTGGGACACGTTCACATCTATGTAGTGAAAGAAATTCCGGATGGCCGCACGTCTGTAAAATCACCTTTTATTGATTCATACTGTATATGTAAAACGACAATCCATATAGCAAGATGGAGGTAACAAACAGCGAAGCCAACGCGTTTCACACCTTTCCTAGATTGTAAGCTCTAACGATCAGGGCCCCCTGATTCCTCCTGTATTGTATTGTAACTGTACTGTTTGCCCTCACATTGTAAAGCGCTGCACAAACTGTTAGCAATATATAAATCCTGTATAAAAATAATATATAGAGTCCTCCTCATTTTCTGGCAGCGGGACGTCCAGTGTCCTCTAGTTCTTTCCTCCCCAGAGTGCCAGTCTCTGGCCCGCCCCTTTTTCATTCATTGGATTTCAGTTCATTTTTATGGAGCTAGAACATCACACGTGGGCGTTACCTAGTGCAGCCTGCCTAGGATTTCCCGCTCCTCCAAACTGACACCCACCAAGGCAGGGGGTAGACAACCTGGGGCCCTCCAGCTGTTGCAGAACTACAAGTCCCATCAGGCCTCTGGGAGTAGTTGCAATGCCCCATGGGAAATGTAGTTCCACAACAGCTGAAGGGCATCAGGTTGCTTACCCCTGCACTAAGGCATTTAACGTTTGCATAACTCCTCCCAAGAGCCCGCCCACTGCTTCCCTCAGGGCTGCAGACTCACGAGGGGAGTACTGAGGCCGGGTGCTGGGGTGCTTTTTTAGGAAGCTACAACACCCTGTTTGCCCCTCCCACCAGCCATGACTTGCCTGCATTGCATAAAGAAGCACAGAGACCCAGGGATGTCATTGGATCTAAAATAATGTATGTAATGCAAATGGAAAGGTTTTATTGATGAGGAGGAGGGGAGGAACCAGGGAATGCAAAATATAAGCAGATTCAACTTTAAACTAGGGTGACCAGACATCCCCGGTTTCAGGGGACAGTCCCAGGATTGAGGACACTGTCCCCGGACCAAGTCTGTCCCCGGTTTTGTCCCCGGATTGGATTTTGGATTTGAACAGGGGCTGGGACAATTTCAAAGACCGTACAGAATAAAAAAGTAAAAAAAAATTCTGAATTGCACACCCCTGCTCCGCCGCTCCTACTAGCTTAGGGGGTGTACTTTTTTCCATTATCTGTGCCCCTTTCTGATGATGATGTGCTGGTCGGAGCGGAGGGAATATTTTTCGTTTCGGGGGCATGCCCATTCAGCTCCGCTCGCATGTTCTTCCGCCTTGGCTCAAGTCCCGGCCAGCCGCCGGCTGCTTACCTCCTCGCCTTCCCTGGCGGAGTGATCTTCCTCCCCCCCCCCCCCCCCCAGTAGTAGCCGGGGCCCAGAGAGTGAGACTTGACAAGTTGTGAGGCAGGTGGCGGCGGTGACGGTGGCCAGAGAGTCGCTGATTGCCGCCATTACTAGTAAAAAAAAAATAATGTATGTCCCCGGATTTTATTTAAAAAATCTGGTCACCTTACTTTAAACCCACCTACATATCCTTGTCCCCTCCTTTTGTTTTCATCTGTAAACTCTGCATAATAAACTGCAATATCAGCCCAATCTTCATCTGTACATCTGCTGCAGCAAATTTCCCAACAACCAATCTCTGGCAGCAGCCCCGTCCGGCCATTGATGAATGCACAGGGCCCGTGGTAACAACTCACTTTGATGCGGTGCCATAAAGTGGCCTCGGGAGGGAGCCCTTCATGCTGCGGCACACTATCGATGAGATATTACATGTGAAGGGTTTATTTTAGCCCATAAAATCCAGATACAGAGTTTGCAGAGCGGGCTCACGGCAATTAGAAAGGAATGGGTGTAATTTCATACATCTTTTATCTGCGTTAACGACTCCGCCGGGGGACATGAACTATCTCACACATTAAAACCGACACTCTCGGAGTGTATGCTGCTTAAATACACATCGGATGGACTCAGATCAATGTATGAACTTTGATCTTTCACCCTTTTATTGGGCAGAACCATCATTGGGGGTCACATGGACAACAATCAAAACAAATTATTTATGGGGGGGAAAAGTGAAGCATACATGGGCACTTGTGCCACGTACACACGGTCGGAATTTCCGACAACAAATGTTCGATGTGAGCTTGCTGTCAGAAAATCCGACCGTGTGTAGGCTCCATCGGACATTTGCTGTCGGAACTTCTCACCACAAATGTTTGAGAGCTGGTTCTCAATCTTCCCGACAACAAAAGTTCTTGGTCAGAAATTCTGATCGTCTGTATGCAATTCCGACGCACAAAAATACTACGCATGCTCGGAATCAATTTGAATCATGCTCAGAATCATTGAACTTATAATTTATCTCAGCTCGTCGTAGTGTTTTACTTGACGTTTGGAATTTCATACAACATTTGTGTGACCATGTGTATGCATGACAAATTTGAGCCAACATTCCGGTTTTGTTGTCGGAATGTCCGATCGTGTGTACGCGGCATGACCGGTTATTACTTAAAGGGACACTGCCTGCAAACTTTTTATTTCCTTCTTTTCTTGTGTCTTCAACAGTCGGGGCTCCAGCTTTGAGGCTTTCTGATAGCTGGTCAATGGAGCTTCGTAAGGCTTCTCAACACCTAGAAGTACCTGGAAAGATGCTGGCCCTCATTCTGAATGTTTTTGTGTGTGGTTCGGTGAGGAGCACCTTGAGTGGGAATATCATACACATTGAAAGTTCAGTTCCAGATTATTTCAGTGATTGGTCAAAGGTGTGCAGGCAATTGGGGAGTTATAGCTCCCCCTTCTTCATAGCTCTAGGCCCATGTTTCTTAACAACAGGGCTGGGGCCAGCTACTTCTCCCAGGCCTCCAACCAGCTGCAGATCTCTTAACCTCCCATGTGCCACCCAACCTTCTATGGTGGCTTGCAGTTCCCCTCAACCTTCTACAGTGCCCCTTGGGAGCCCGTAGTCTCCTCTATAGTGCCCTCAACCTCCAACAGTGCCCCCCAACCTCCAACAGTACACCCACCCTCCAGTCTCCATCAATGCCCCTGCCTCTCCACCTCCATAAGAGACCCCTCCAAAGACTCAGCCTTCACAGCCACAAGCTCCCCCTTCTTCATAGCTCTAGGCCCATGTTTCTTAACCACAGGGCTGGGGCTAGCTCCTTCTCCTAGGCCTCCAACCAGCTGCAGATCTTTCAACCTCCCACATGCCACCCAACCTCCTATAGTGGCTTGCTGTTCCCCTCAACCATCTACAGTGCCCCTTGGGAGCCCTTGGTCCCCTCTATAGTACCCTCAACGTCCGACAGTGCCCCCCAACCTCCAACAGTACACCCAAGCCTTCAGTCTCCATCAATGTCCCTGAATCTCCACCTCCATAAGAGACCCCTCCAGAGACCTAGCCTTCACAGCCACAAGCTCTCTCTAAAAACCTTATCCCCTATAGCAGTGATGGCGAACCTTGGCACCCCAGATGTTTTGGAACTACATTTCCCATGATACTCATGCACTCTGCAGTGTAGATGAGCATCATGGGAAATGTAGTTCCAAAACATTTGGGGTGCTAAGGTTCGCCATCACTACCCTATAGGGCCACTAAGCTCTCCTTCCACAACCCCTATCCTCCCACAGGGACACCCAGACCCATCTAAAGCCTTTTAATACATATGTTATATTCCCATACTTTTTATTGTGTGAGTATAGGACTTTTTACCTAAAGCTCTTCTATACTAAGGCAGGCCATAGATTGGCTAATTTTGGGATCATTCAGATATTCATAAGCCAGTATAAAGGAATAGTAGAGGTTAAAAAAACAAAGCACTTGTGGGTTTAAAATTCTTCTTTAAGGGGGCATGGCAGGCGGTGTGTCCTTCGCCTACATACTTTTGATAATGGATGTTCCTCGTTCCTTTCTCAATAAATATGAGGACGCCAGGCATGGCAGACGTACTAACCACTAAGGCCACCGTTGGAAAAATTATTATATGCAGAGAAATGTTTTTGAGAATCTTCCTCGGCATAAAAGCGCAGGACAATTAGAGCCTAAAGGATATCTGCTACTGTTCAGAGCACAAACCATGATAAAATACAACCAATAACTCTACTGTATATATTGTTGCAAAAAATTATCACAAATACAGTAGCTAGATTCAGACAGACCGCCCTAACTTTGCGGCGGCGTAGTGTATCGTGTTTACACTATGCCGCTGTAAGTCACTATGCCGCCGTAAGTTAGCGAGGCAAGTACATGATTCACAAAGTACTTGCCTGCCAAGTTATGGTGGCGTAGCGTAAATGCGGCGGGCGTAAGCGCGCCTAATTCAAAATAGGCTGAGGGGGCGTGTTTTATGTTAATATGGGTTGACCTGACGTGATTGACGTTTTTTAGGAACGGCGCACGCGCCGTCCGTGTACATAACCCAGTGTGCATTGCGGCTAAGTACGCCGCACGGACGTATTGGTTTCGACGTGGACGTAAATTACGTCCAGCCCTATTCATGGACGACTTACGCAAACGACGTACAATTTTCAAATTGCGACGCGGGAACGACGGCCATACTTAACATTACCAGTCCAGCTATTTGATGGAATAACTATACGCCTGAAAATGCCTTACGTAAACGGTGTATCTGTACTGCGTAGGCCGGGCGTACGTTGGTGAATCGGCGTATCTAGTGATTTACATATTCTACGCCGACCGCAATGGAAGCGCCACCTAGCGGCCAGACTAAAAATTACACCTTTAAGATACGACGGTGTAAGACACTTACGCAGCTCGTATCTTAGCCTAATTTAAGCGTATCTGGTTTCCAGAATACGCCTAAATTTGCGTCGGCGCAGATTCAGACTTAGGCTGGCGTATCTACTGATACGCCAGCCTAAGTCTTTCTGAATCTGCCTATCAGTGTGTTTCTATTTGTTCATTTACAAGTATATTTGTTGATTCTCCCTGGTTGTGACCAACCTTACCACTGATTCCAATTTAAGTCACACCGTTGATAATGTTGGCGCCACCTGATGTCATTTATTTCCTTGGCTACTGCTTATAGTTTTAACAGATGTATCAATTTTTGACCGTTTAAAATTGAACACCTTTTAATCGTATTTGCAAACCTTTTCCGTCTGGTATCATTTTTGTGCAGTTTAAAAGGTGAGAAGAATTACAGCCCAAATTGTGTCCATAATTTATTAGAGCGTTTGTTCAGTCAATTTTTTGCATGCCTTGGGAATAATTGAGTAAACATCAATTTTCTAACACACATGCTGAAACCATATCAGAATCAAACAAACATTCTCAGCCCTATACAGACATTTCCTCTTGGTTTCCAAACAAAGGAAATTGACAGAATTCCTGCTAACGCTTTGACTTTCCATAGATACGATCTGATTATCGAACGCGCACAGCAGGGAGAAGGTAACAGAACTGGAAGGGGGGCGATTGGGAAAAAAAGCAGAGCAGTGTATTAGGTGGGACTATACATGGTAGGATTTTCAGATTTGACAGGAATTCCACAAAAAATTTAATACAGTAAAACCTTGGTTTGCGAGCATAATTCCTTCCAGAAACATGCTTGTAATCCAAAGCACTTGTATATCAAAGCATTTTTTTTACAGAGTATAAAAGAGAAGAGTAGCAATATGTTTCTAAATGTTGTACCTTCATTAAATGTAACCATATTGCTACACTTAGAGGCGCCTCTCGTCTTTTTTATACTCAGTTGTGACATGACGCTTCTCTTATATCAAGACATCACTTGTATATCAAGGCAAAATTTATTAAAACATTTTGCTTGTCTTGCAAAACGCTCTCAAACCAAGTTACCGTATTTATCGGCGTATACCGCGCACTATTTTGCCCTGAAAATCAGGGCAAAATCATGGGTGCGCGATAAACGCCGATACCCGCTTTCCCGCCACGAGTTTGAATACTGCGCCGGCATATACCGAGCGCAGTACACTTGTGAATCTTCGGGCAGTCTCGGCGCCTCTCGCACTGACGTCCTGTACGTACAGGACATCAGCGCGACAGTTGCCGAGCCTGCCCGAAGATTCACGAGTGTACTGCGCTCGGTATATGCCGGCGCAGTATTCAAACTCGTGGTGGGAAGGACGCGAGGACGCCGCAGAAGGACGCCGGACTTGCCGAAGAGGACGCCGGACTTGCCGAAGAGGACGCCGGACCCGCCGAAGAGGACGCCGGACCCGCCGAAGAGGACACCAGACCCGCCGAAGAGGACACCCGAAGCCGCAGAAGGACGCCGGACCCGACGAGGCCGCAGATGGACGCCAAAACAAAAAAACTTTTTTTCCACAGGTTAGGGGGCCACTTTAGGGGTGCGCGGTATACGCGGGAGCGAGTTATACCGCGATAAATACGGTACTCTCAAACCTAGGTTTTACTCTACTGTATTTTTTTACATGCTGTAAAATTTCTCTTGGTTTTTTTGGAAGGCAAGTTGTTGCTTCTGGATTGTGGTTGCTGCGTCTTCTAAATCAGAGTTCCATTCCACAACTGCAACATCAGGTCAGGTTTTCAGATTTGCTTAAGTTGGAAAACTTTGGAGATTCCTGACAGATTATAGCAGAGCTTCACCCAAAAAGGGAAGCTCTGCTTGTTTGCACCCTCCCCCACTTTTTGGGGGGGAGGTGGGAGCGGGTACCTGGTTTTGACACAAGAGACAGGGCTTAATCTTTCCACAGGACATTGTATGCTATCACTAACCTCCATTTGCATAGTTGTACCAGGTCGGCGGTTTCAAAAGTATTGAAGGCATTGGATCAGAATGACCGATTGGAAACCGTTTTGGCACAGAGGGCTGGCCAGAGGGCAGCTTAAGCGGGGGGCAGTACAATCCGCAATAAAAGTTATGTAAAAATGAAACCAAAACTGGTTTAAGTACAGTATATAAGGAGACATTTATATAGAAAGTAAAAAAAAGTAAAACCATTTTAGAGCCCCCACACACCTACACAAAATACGTGCATTGGGGCTCCTACATATGCGCACAGCAATTGTCCTACACATGGTATATATCAGTGCGCACGCCAGAATGAGATCAATAATTTTAGCATCGGTGCTCTAAACTGATGACCTGTAGGGGTTTTAAAACATTGCAGGCGCACGCAATTTTAAGGTTTGGCGTGGGTATCTATTTACTCGGCACAACCTTATCTTTTATCAAAAAAATTAGGCTGTAAATTGTATTTGTGTACAGAAATTACCTTTAAAATAGAGTTCTGTCTCGCCCCCCCCCTCCGGTGCCACATTTGGCACCTTTTGGGGGACGGGACAGGTACCTGTTTTTGACAGGTACCTTTCCCTACTTCCGGGAGACGAGCCCGCAGCCACCCACACACACCCTCCAAATCACATCAAATAGTAGGTGTGGTCAGTCAAATTTTATGAACACTAGGAGGGTCTTAAAGGGGCATTAAATACAGGATTGCATTACATGCAGACTTCAGGGGGGTTACACACAGAGTGCAGAGCTGTCACTTGTAAACACAAAAACCAGACTTCTGTGTTTACAAGTAATTGTGGTGAGCAGCCCCCCCCCCCCAAGGGTCTGAGCCAGAGGTGGTGGAACTGAGTTCCTCCAAGTTCCCCCTGAAAAAAAGCCCTGCCTGGAGTCTAAAGAGTGTAAAAAGGATGAGTGTATCATGTATCTGGTAGCAGAGCCTGATGTGATGAGGAAGGCCTCTCTTACACCTCTGACTCTGGGCCCCTGATAGTGTAGACAGGAGGCGCATAAGTGCCTGGAAGTCTTGCTAGCAGCAGGGCAGGTGTCCTTGCTGGGCAGGAAAAGTCATCAGATGGCTTTAGCAAGTAGACAAGTAGGCAGGCAGCTTGTGCTGGTGACAGCAGGCAGGGTCAGGCAGGCCAGGTCATACACAGACGGGAAGAATCGGGTACAGATCACCGACAGGATCATGGTCAGGAGGCAAGCCGGGTCTAGAGCCGATCAGTGGAACTGGAGCTAAAGGAGCAGACAGAAGAATGGTCAGTGGACTAGCCGAGGTCAATGCAGGTGGAGTTAAGGGAATGGTCAAGACAAGCCGGGTTGATAACTGAAAGCAGGATACAGCTTCACAGGATACCAGATACAAAGGAGGCTGAAGACAAGGCAGCATTGATTCTGAGCACTGTCTGGGTTTGTCACAGGTTCATGCAAGCCCTGATGCACGTGGGTATGTGCGACGGCTCATGTCTGCACGCGAGTTCGCGCATATCTATTAGCCAGTGCCCAATTCTTACGAGTATGAAAGGGAATCGGTTTTAGCTTGTGCCCAGGAGTTCTCCCAGAGGAATTATTCTGTTTGCTGGCTTGTGCATCCTGACAGAGAGCACCACATATGGAAGAGAAGGCCAACGCGTTTCAGACACTGAACTCTCCCCCTTCATCAGGGCTTAGATACTGACAATAATTCAGGAGGATAGTGGACAACAGACTGCAAAATAAAAACGCTACATGTTGCACTAACTGGGGATGACCCAACCTGAACACAACAGTTATCCTTTTTTTCCATGTTTTTTGTCCAATATTCAGCATCGGAGCCATATTGAGGAGGCAGTTTTGAGCCCCCAAAATGTGTTGGTTTTCTCTTCTGGCCTCTCGTGATGTGCAGAAAAGATGTACTTGAATCTCATTAGATTTCTGGTATTCTTTTTAATTTTTTTTGGAAAGACACCTTTGTCAGAGAGAAAAGACAATGGCCCGGATTCACATACATTGGCGCATATTTATGCCGGCGTAGCATAGAGAGGCAAGCACAGTATTCACAAAGCACTTGCTCCCACTCGCTCTCAAATCTACGCTGGGTTTCCTTGGCGTAAGCCAGCGTAGGTGGAAGTGGGCGTGAGCCATGCTAATGAGGCATGACCCCATGCTAATGATGGGCCAAGCGCCATAGAAGTACTTAAAACGAACGGTGCATGCGCCGTCCCGTGGCCGCATCCCAGTGCGCATGCTTAGAATCACGTCAAAACAACTGCCTAAGATACGTCGAATCACTGCCTACGACGTGAATGTAACCTACACCCAGCCATATTCACGTACTACGTAAACGACGTAAAATACGATGGCTGTGTTCCCTGGTCCATACCTTTTGCATGAGTTGCGCCTCCTATATGGGGAATAACTTTACGCCGGACGTACGACTTACGCAAACCGCGTATATTATATGCCGGGCGCATGTACGTTTGTGAATCGGCGTATCTCCCTCATTTGCATATTTAAATAGGAAATCAATGGGAGCGCCACTTGCGGCCAGCGTAAATATGCGCCCACGATACGCCGGCGTAGGAAAGTTACGTCAGTCGGATGAAGCCTATTTTCAGGCGTATGTCAGTTTATGGGCACGGCACATAGATACGACGGCGCATATTTACACTTACGCGGCGTAACTCGAGATACGTCGGCGGAAGTGCTTTGTGAATCCGGGCCAAAGTCTTTGGACCAGAACCAAGAAGGTGCAAAGAACCCCCAGTCATGAAGAGTTAAGACTGAATTGTACATTAGAACAGAAATCTTTGAAATGGTGTTTATCATTCTCCGAAGGAAAAGAACACAGAACAGGTTCTAAGTCAAACAGCAGATGTGGACAAAGTAGAACACCGCTCACACCCAGCGACTGCAAGACCCACAGCAGAGTCGTAGATTAGGAATGAGCTCCGTCCCCGGTGACTATTAACTCAGAGAATGAGAGTGCATGTGTATAATGAGGGGGCCAGAGTTTATACATTATTCAGCCACAATTAAAAATTAAAACCACCTGAATTATATTCTTTACACAAAGCGCCATTAAATACACAAATGTGCACAATTCCGGCATTGTATCCGCAAGTGGCGTTTCCACACGTATGACGGTTCCCCTCGAAATAAGAAACGTGACCCCCCAACCTGGCACATGGGACAGGCTCTCTATATAATGTGTTGTTATGAGGGTTATGCTTTTTGTGCCTTCTCACTTCTCGGGCTGGTCACACATAATAAATCCTCTAACAATTTGTCAGGAGTAAGTGGCGGGCTGAGAACACACTCTGAATAGAGGCCATGAATCAGGCCCCTAGTCTGTGGATGATTTAGGCCAGCCAAATCTTTTTTTCATGCTCAAAAACGCGTAGAGTCGTTTTAAAGCAAAGAAATGACTGAGCTTCATTAATATTTTTCTTAAGGTTACAAAGCATTATGAGCCTGTTTATAAGAATTGGTAAATAATTGCATTTCGTCGGGCTGAATTCTTTTGCTGCTAAATTTCAGCTTTTTGTTTCTGATTTATACTAGTTTGACGTGGGAAATTGCAACACCAGGACAGGAGAAAATTTAAAAAAAAAATTGTAAAATATTCCAAAAGTTGAGTTGGTGAGAAGATTCCTTCTCTGGCTCCAAGTTTAGGGTTGGAAAAGCCATCAACAAAATTCCAATAAACAACAATTCCAGGTATCGATATTTAACAGTTACATTGCTCCAGCTTGGACCAATGTAACTATGCAATGCCATACCTGTGGGAACCCCAGGGAAGATGGAAGTTGCTGTAGTAGGCACCGCTACTCCAGTGATCTCAACTAGCTTCTGTGTCCCCTGCCTAGTGGCTGTCCTGCTGCATTGTAGACACATGAGATCGCCCACTTGGCACTTGGCACAGCCACCACTCGGAGATCACTTTGCATTTTCTCAGTGAGTACAAAGTGATCTTTGATTAGATAAGGTGGAGACACAAGTTAGTGATGTCACAATTTCTGCCTCATCCAATCAGAAAACACTTTCCATTCATTGAGAGAGTGCAAAGCAACCTCGTAGCGTCTGTAACAAGCAGGCAACCTCCTGTGTTCAATAATCAGCAGGGTAGCCACTTGGCACGGGACCTGGAAGCTAATGAAGATCACTGTAGTAGCAGTGTCTACTTTTAGCATCTAGAGGGATTGGCCAGGTATGGTTTATATAGTGTCTTGAAAAAGTTATCGTACACCTTGAAAATTTTCCCATTTTTTTCATGTTACAACCAAAAAATGTTATGGTTTTTATGTGATAGACCAACACAAAGTGGCACATAATTGTAAAGTGGAAGGAAAATGATAAATGTTTTTCAAAATTGTTTACACATATGTGAAAAGTGTGGCATTTGTATTCAACCCCCTTTACTCTGATACCCCTAATTAAAATCTAGTGGAACCAACGGACTTCAGAGGTCACCTAATTCGTAAACAAAGTCCACCTGTGTGCAATTTAACCTCAGTATAAACACAGCTTTTCTGTAAAGCCCTCAGAGGTTTGTTAGAGAACCTTAGTGAGCAAACAGCATCTTGAAGGGTCAAGGAACACACCAGACAGGTCAGGGATAAAGTTGTGGAGAAGTTTAAAGCAGGGTTAGGTTATAAAAACTATCCCAATCTTTGAACATCTCACAGAGCACTGTTCAATCCATCACCTGAAAATGGAAAGAGTATGGCACAACTGCAGACTTACCAAGACATGGCCATCCACTGTCCACTGAGGCCAGACAAGGAGAGCATTAATCTGAGAAGATGCCCATTGTATCTCTGGAGGCGCTGCAGAGATCCACAGCTCAGGTGGGAGAATCTGTCCACAGGACAACTATTAGTTGTTCACGCCACAAATCTGGTATTTATGGAAGAGTGTCACGAAGAAAGCCATTCTTGAAAGAAAGCCATAAGAAGTCACGTTTTCAGTTTGCAAGAAGCCATGTGGGGGACACAGCAAACATGGTGAAGAAGGTGCTCTGGTCCGATTAGACCAAAATGTTACTTTTTGGCCTAAAAGCAATGCGCTATGTGGGGCAGAAAACTAACACTGCACATCACTCTGAACACATCATCCCCACCGTGAAACATGGTGGTGGCAGCATCATGGTGGGGGGATGCTTTTCTTCGGCAGGGACATGGAAGCTGGTCAGAGTTGATGGGGAAAATGGATGGAGCCGAATACAGGGCAATCTTAGAAGAAAACCTGTTATAGTCTGCAAAAGACTTGAGACTGGGGTGGAGGTTCACCTTCCAGCAGGACAACGACCCTAAACATACAACCAGAGTTACAATGGAATGGTTTACATCAAAGCCTATTCATGTGTTAGAAGGGCCCAGTCAAAGCCCAGACCTATATCCAATAGAGAATCTGTGGCAAGACTTGAAAATTGCTGACGCTCTCCATCCAATCTGACAGAGCTTGAGATATTTTGCAATGAAGAATGGGCAAAAATGTCACTCTCTAGATGTGCAAAGCTGGTAGAGACATCCCCAAAAAGACTTGCAGCTGTAATTGCAGCGAAAGGTGGTTCTGCCCTTTTCACATATTTATTTGTAAAACATTTTGAAAGCCATTTATCATTTTCCTTCCACTTCACATTATGTGCCACTTTGTGCTGGTCTATCACATAAGATCTATCAGAGATTTCCTGTTACTTCTTTTCTCAGAGATACAAAGGGAAGTGCCTATAATTCAGCTTTAAATGATTTAGATATATTTACTATATAGTGTGTGTGTGTGCATGTATGTGTGTGTGTATATATATATATATAAAAATGTTGGAGTCTTTCCCGCTGCACCACCTGAATTTTTTAGTCTGTACCTCCCTAGCTTGACATATGAAAACCAATGTAAATATTTTTTCTCCTCTTTAATTCTGAAGGATTGTCTCGCCTCAGTATGTATATGATGGCCCCGCAGAGCTCAGCGCGAGTCACTGATAAGAGAAGATTAATTCATTCTCACACAAGGTCAAAATCAACATCTCTGCCAGCGTCTTCTCCTCCAGTTCCATTCATCTTGTCACACACTGCTGATTTATTTGTACAAATAACTGAAGGCTCCGTTAGTCCAGTAACATCAATTATACTTTATAGTGGGTTACACTTCAGCAAGCAGCAGCCATTATTTGCAGTCCTTGCTGTATTATCATTATTGCCCTGCAGCAGTGGCGAGGACGAGGTACAAGGGCTTGGCATTACCCAGGATCCTCTATGACTAAGCCAACTGTTAGCATATTTTTCTGATGCTTGTTCTAACATAAAGCTGGTGAAGCTTTGTTGTATATTAATAGAAAAGGCCCATTTTTCTCCTTTTTCCATGTGCATTGCTTAAACCTGGTACATACGGGTCCAATATTGGCTGGTTCAACAGCCAATGTTCTGCCAGTGTGTTCAGCAGCCTGTTTGACGGAAGCCAGCCTAACGTCCAGCTTCTGACAAACGGGCATGCTGGAAAACCAGCATCCGATTGGCATCCAATGGCTGTGAGAACTGACCGGTGTGTTCTTGTTAAGTGGTTAGTTAGTCCCGCTGTCAGAACACAATGGCTCAGTGGGGCAATCAATGTACTAAACATTGCACAGCGAGCTCCTCAATTTTTTTCGTTCAGGCCCTTGGGTTGAGCGATAAAGACTGCCTGTGTGTACTAGGCTTTAGTTAACCTAATACTATCTGGGGGGCAGGAAAAGGGGCTTCCATGAATTCTTAGGTGCCTACAAGCCAAGAGGATGAAAAGTGTTTGATGTGAGGAAAACCTCTAGAGATTGCATATCTGCAGTTAACTCAAGAGTATGGTGTTTTCCTTGAACAGAGTAGGAAAATTTAATAAAATGTTCAAAAAAACATAAATGTAGAGATCAAAATACCAAGTTTTTGAGTGGGCAATCAGAAGGCTGAATCACCTAGAGCAGTGGTTCTCAACCTCTCTAATGCACTGACCCCTTTGATAAAATTTCCCAAGTTGTGGGGACCCCTAACAGTAAAATTATTTTTGTAGTGTGGGTTGTCAGCACCCAAGGAAAGACAAGTAATTTGCGCCCCTAACCCCCGGATATTAAGCGCTCCCCGAGTCCCTTCCACTCATACAGTATTACAACCCCTTATGGTACATTTTAGGATGTACCACGCTCTCTCTTTGTTCTCCTTTCATTCTCTTTTATCTCTCTCATTCCTAATTTCATGTTTTTTTACCCATCCCTCTAGCCATCTTTCTTGTTCTTTCTCTTATTCTTTCTCTTCCTTTTTCTTTGTTCATCCCCCTCTTTTCCTCTCTCTTCAATGTATTCCCTATTTTTATTCCTCATCTTACTCCTTGGTTGGGGGAATGGGATGAGTGGCATCGCTGGTGGGGAGTTGGGATGAGTGGCAGTGCTGGTGGGGCGTGAGATCAGTGGCAGAGCTGGTGGTGGGTGGAATCGGTGGCAGTGCTGGTGGGAGTTCTGATCAGCCAACTTAGATGCTTACGATCAAGGTCAGCTGCCCATCTGGGAACTGTAGTGGGGACTTTTAATGGCAACTATAATCACATCGCAGGTAGTGTTACTCACTGTGTCTCCGACTTTGTGGTGTCTCGTAGCAGTGACACCTATGCCGAAATCAGGAGATATTGTCTCTTCCAGCCCCTCCCACTTCACATTCCTCACCAGTCAGCTGAGCTTTAGTCTCTGCCCCCACCTATACTGTGAACTGAATGATCGGCTGCGAAGAGGCTGAGTGGGCGGCTGGGGGATTTAGAAACAGCTTAGCTGGGCAGCCACAGGCTCCAGGGACAGCCCTGCTTGGTGGCCGTGAAAAGGCTGGGAGAGCGATGTGGGATTCAGGAACAGTCCAGGATTTGGGGACCCCTGGCAAATTGTTATTTGTCCCCCGAGGAGGTCCCGAACCCCAGGTTGAGAACCACTGACCTAGAGGTTCTTGGTCTCCGCTATGTTGGTGCAATTTCCCCACCGTAATTTGTTTTTGCCCCACCACAAGGTCATGGTGTCTCTCATTGGCAGACTTTCAAACAATTTTTGTTCTACATTATAGAGAATCCATAAGGGATGGGTGGCACGATTGGATTTGTTATAGGCACAGTATTTGGGCAGAAATGGTATTTCCATTGGAGACATTCATTAGACTGGTCATAATGGGCCTGTTCTACCATGATCTGATAATTTAATGGGACCGTGGGCTATTTAGGGTACCCTTAGAAGAGAATGCTTCTGGCAACTGAGGATACCTGGCTAACACTTGTCTCCTCACCAAAAGAGGGAAGAAGGGAGTGAACTGCAGACCACCAGGGACAAATCACAGCAGATACACAGACCTAAGCAATGGTGGTTGGTCCCTGTCATTCTGGAGGGTCTTCATCCACATCTAGCTAACCACTACAGGATTCAAATAGCCTGCCTATAATATTCATTTTAAAAATGTGAGAATATTATTTAAATTTAACAGCATTCCTAAAACCCTCCTTGGATGATTTAAATATATGTAGAGCAACCATACAATTAACTTAGTATTGTGATAAATCAACATTTTAATAGACTTTTAATCCTTTATGAATTAAGTTTAAATTGAATCTGCATATTTCTCTACATAATAAGGTACGTCTTGTACGCAATGCAGCAGCAAATGATTTTATTGCTTCCTCATTGTATGTGGCTGGGGTGGGGAGATTCTGGGTTCCTACGGTATCAATAATGCGGAAATGCCACAACGCAAAGATTTAATTATAAAAAAAAAACAGATGTTTACCCGATATTACATTAGTGACATTTTATTTTATTCTAGCAAAGCAAGAATTGTGTTTTTTAGGTGTTTAATCATCTTTATGGTTTTCCCCAGAAGCTAAATGCAGCCATTTGTTCCATACAGGATATGATAATGGGCACTAATGAAACATTCTGGATTGCTGGCTGTAAAAGGAGTTTGTACATCTGTAGGGGTTGCAGTGACGTCATTCTTTCTGTATATATAAAATCTCCTGTCAGGTAACACGGAGGGGGGGTCATTAATAAAACGGGTGTAAATAAAATAATGATGTTCTTGGCCAACTATTAGATTCTATTGTAATACATGCTAAGGGTATTTTGGCCCAACCTTGATCATTATAAAAATGGACCTGGACCTGTCAAATGTCTAAGAAAATACACCAGAAGGTTTCTGCTATTACCAAAATAGAAAAAAAACATTGTGCACCCCTCTAGTCTTTAAGTGCTTAAAGGGGTTGTAAAGGTACATTTTTTTTTCCTGAATAGCTTCCTTTACCTTAGTGCAGTCCTCCTTTTTCCTAAATAGCTTCCTTTACCTTAGTGCAGTCCTCCTCCACTTACCTCATCCTTCCATTTTGCTTTTAAATGTCCTTATTTCTTCTGAGAAATCCTCACTTCCTGTTCTTCTGTCTGTAACTACACACAGTAATGTGAGGCTTTCTCCCTGGTGTGGAGTGTCGTGCTCGCCTCCTCCCTTGGATTACAGGAGAGCCGAAAAAGCCTTACGGGAACAACGTAAAAAAATCCGCCGGGCGCACGTACGTTTCTGAATAGGCATATCCAGCTCATTTGCATATTCTATGCTGAAATCGACGGAAGCGCCACCTAGCGGCCAGCGTTAATATGCAACTAAGATACGACGGCGTAAGAGACTTACGCCAGTTGGATCTTAGCCTAATTTCGGCGTATCTTGCTTTCTGAATACAGAAAGAAGATACGCCGGCGCAGCTTTGAATTTACGCGGCGTATCTATAGATACGCCAACGTAAATTCTTGCTGAATCTAGCCCCCTTGTGTCTATGGGCAATCCCACCTACCAACTCTTGGAGGAGAAGCCATTGGGCATGTGGACCATGTGATGCTGTTTAAGTCCAATTGATAAACCACCACCAGGGCTTCTTTTTGCAGACTAAGTGGTGCCTTCACATCTCTCTTCTGTAGTCTACAAAGGAATGTTCATGTGACTCAGACAATACTGGTTTTACCAAACCTATGTGGAAGATATCATGAGATGCTTCGATAATGCCTGCATGTCCTACAGTTCTTAAACCATGCCATCATTTCCAACTGTTCTCTGTTGCCTGCATAGGTGTGCGCAGCCTATTGCATTAGGGTGTGCACCCCAATCCTCCAACACAAATGCGTTTGACATATTTACCAGCCTCTTCCCCGCTCTCCATTCTAAAACAATGGGGGGAACGGGGAGCAAGGGAGCACATGGGTGACCCGGGCAACAGAAGGAAATTGTACAGGGAAAGGAGGGGTGTCATATATTAGTACCGATCCCCTATATTTTCCTCCTGTGGCAGCTGAATGTTGACAAAAAGGGAGAGGAGGAGAAACCTACTTTTAGCTGCTGCAGGAGGAAAATACAGATCGGTTCCACTAAATTCCACCCCTGCCGCCTCTCCTGTCCAGGTTCTGAGGGTCGGCAAGGAAGGATTGTGGTTTACCCATCACCTGCCCACCATTGACAGGTTGCCAACCCCAGGATTAGGGTGTGCCCAGGCACACCTGGCACACCCCTTGCGCACGCCTATGGTTGCCTGTAAGTTTGAGGATGTTTCTGTAGACTCCATATCCAGGAAAAATTTGCACTTCTGCTGAAGAATGGCACTGGTCCCTATGGGCGTTACGATCTTTTTTGGTCATTCTAGGTCAGGGATTTCAGTTACTGTCTTTGAGAAGGTACTGGTGGGAAAATCATAAAGCCGATAATGCCTAATTGCATACAAGCTTCAGATATAAGCCTACCGAGGGCCCTGGGAATCCACTTTACCCGGACAAGGGGGTAGCAGATCAAGGGGGTGTAGTTTTGTTCCCAGATCTCATCCAGTAATTTAATACAATATTATAGAATTTACCTCAACCATTTTTCCATGTGAATAACCCAACTACACTTTGGATTCTAGTGGACGCTTTTTGCAGCTCTTTTTTATTCAATTAATCCGTTTTATTTTTTTTCACGGAGTGCTGATCACAAGGATTAAGATTTTAGATGCCCCCCCACTTTCTACTTAGGATGTAAAGTCAATATTTTCCAGGCTGCTCCTAGCTGCAGAAGAAGTGAACGTAGATTCCCCCTTCTATATGATAATGTAAATTATCCTAATCCGCAGCAGCCAGCCATCTTGCTGATATGATGGATTTGTAAGTGAGCAGTGTCGTTTTCTACCCTTCTCTGGTTTGGAATTCACTAATTTCCCCAAGGAGCGCCCAGTACACGCCATAAAACCTCCATGAAATGTGAGGCCAGGCGTTTGATTACCATTTACATTGGGAGGAAAAGTGAAATGTTACATGTGGTTGGATAGTGTTCATTCCTTTACCCGGATTGTGTTATTGCAAGAAGTAAAAAGTCACATTATGAGATGGAATCTCCTTGATCACAAATATGTGTTTAAAATGTGCCACCATCTGAAAATGAGATATTTGACATTTGTGTGACTTTGTTGAGGTGCTTATTGCTGTAGTAGCTACCATTTTGGGCCTAGAAATTCATAAACCAAATCACTGAAATCTTATATAAGCTTTAACATGTTAAAGAAATTTTAGAAGTTATTTTTACATTTGAAGCTTTCATTGAATAAACAGCTGCTTCTCAAGATTGGTTTCCTGATGGGTGATAACAGTGGACCATGCCTTGTTGTCCCCATCAAAGATTTACGTGACAGGGTGACACCGCACAGGAACAGCTGGGAGACAGGACAACCCAATAACAGGAAGTGTTTAAACCAAGCCCATCATGGTAGGATGGCCAGGGATTTTCCCAGTAGCTGCAGATTTATAAAGATGACTTTTGAGATGACCTTAAAGCAGAGTTCCACCTAAAAATGGAACTTCCGCTTAATCCACTCCTTGCCCCCTTACATGCCACATTTGGCATGTAATTTTTTTTGGGGGGGGGGGGTGGGGGCTTCAGGAGCAGTGGGACTTCCTGTCCCACTTCCTCCTTCCGCCGAGGGGCTGGTAAGGCGAATAGCTTAATCGCCTTATTGCAGCCCCTCCCTGTAGGCGAGCGCCTGTCCAATCGGACGGCGCCGCTCACTCATGCGCAGTGCCGCATGCGCAGTGGGTGCCCGGTCGTGAAGCCGAAAGCTGTCACTGCCGGGTGCCCACACTAGGAATGAAGGGGGGGCGAGGAGCGGAGCCCCGGCCGGCGCGTCGCTGGAACCGCGAAGCAGGTAAGTGTCTTTTTATTAAAAGCCAGCAGCTACACTTTTTGTAGCTACTGACTTTTAATAAACTTAAAAACAGGCTGGAACACCCCTTTAATACGTTAAAGCTAATATGCGCTTTTAATGATTGGGGTTCCATCTACTTTAAGGCCAGGTTCACACCTATGCGAATTGAGTGCGGCTTAAACCGCATCCAATACGCAGAACATTTCTAAATGCATTGTTTTCAATGAGGCTGGTTCACATATGTGCGATGCATTCGCACTGCACATTGCAGTAAATCCGTGTGCGTCTTTTAGGCATTGCGGTGCGGATCAGGTGCGAATTCAAGCCCATTATCTTCTATGGGTACACAGCTGATTCGCAGATGTGTTCAGTTCTCTTCAGGAATTTCTCTCATTCAGCTCAATACACTTCTCCCCCACTCTCCTCTCACCTGTAACTTCTCCCAGGTCTCCAAATTCGCATCTAAAACTTTGCTAATCTGCTGAACACTTCTCTTATCTCTCTGCAGAGATAAGAGAGCTGAAATTCGCACTGCACTAGTGTGATTCCGGCCTAAATGTTTTTATTTCTTTGTCTGAATTTCTCACTTCCTGTTCTTCCTCAGTAAGCTTGCCCCCATTATCTGAGCCGTTCTGGCTGGGGGATAGTCAGCGTGCTGGCCCCTCACTTGGGACTACAACACAGCTATGACCGCGCCTCCCCGCAGGGATGTAGTCCCAAGGGAGGGGACAAGCATACTGTCTAACCCCCAGCCAGACCGGCTCGGATGATGGGGGAAGGCTTACTGAGGAGAAACAGGAAGTGAGAAATTCAGACAAAGAAATAAAAACATTTAGAAGGGAAATGGAAGGAAAAGGTAAGTGAACCAACAATGCACTAGCTTAAAGGAACTTATTTAGAAAATAAAAACGAACCTTTACAGCCCCTTTAAGTCTTCTATTTTCAGAAACGACACTAGCCCAGTGATTTTATTACCAGGACTATTTTAGTCCAGGAACTAAAATATGATCCAAAATAGGTTCTTTGAAATTGTACAGTACTGCTATCACATAACTGGCCCTACATCTGTTTTAATCAGAATTTTTCACTTGTGTTGAAATTACGCCTCAAGCAACCTCTTGTAAACCCACCACCTTCCCGCTGGGTGATTGCTTCTTCATACTCTGATTGTATCACCACAACCTGCATCAGTGTTAAAAATGAAAGGTGACAGCTCAATCGCCTGACCATCAGCCTCAGTAGTCACCTCTGTATATATTACACATCGGGCCAGTAGGCTGCTCCTTAATTCCTTGAAGGACGACCGGTCAGGTCCTATTCTTTTATCTTTGTACCAGGTGCTGAGTCTTGTCTCTGATTCAATTGCTGATCCGAGTGTACATTCCAATTTACTGTCTGCCTGTATGGATGCCGCTGTCTACACTTTCCTGAATTATAATGTAGCACGCTGTAAAGGTTCTGCCGTGTCATGATGTCATGAAGAATTCATAAAGATCAGGGAAAGGGATATCTTCACATTGTGGAGCAAGAAATGATAGAAAACATTGCCAAAGTAGAATAGACAATTGCCTTGGGGTATACAATGAAGTCAGAATGATTGTGAGTAGTTTATAGAATTGGAAAGACATACATTGCCACGTGTATAAAAAAGGGGGGAGAGTTGGGACTTTGAATGAGATGCGTTTTTAGCAGTATGCGATTAAATATATATATGGAATATAAAAAATGTTTCCATAATAGCCAGGCTCAAAGTTGCCAACCAAAAAAGCACTAAACCAAATTAATCTGTCTAACTGTATGTAATTAAAAACAGAGGTTTAGTTGCATGTATTTGAAAATACCTGTTTAAGCTGCAGGCCAACGTCAAGGCACTCTGTGTACTGCAGTCCTAGCTATGATTTAGAAGCCTCCTAATAAGGAGCACAGGCGTGCTAATCAATAGTCTGGCAAAAAAGAGCACTGGAAAAACAAAAGTGGAACCAAAACATGCCTACCAAACCAAAATACCATATGTAGGCAACATCGTTTTAATGATGAAGTTGGGAAAACGTCGTTTTTTCGACATGCTGAAAAATTATCGTGTGTACGCGGCATAAGGATCATATGTTACACCACACTATTATCATACATATTCTGCAACGTTGCACAAAAAAACACTGAGCCAGTTGCATCAATCTCTGCACCAGAGGAGCTATCCTTCCAATGTCCCACTACAGAGACACACTATTATTATTATTATTATTATTATACATTAAATAGTTCTGACAGATACCACAGTGCTGTACAAAGAATACAAAGCCATTCACTTACGTGTATGCATGAGAGGAGCTTGCACTCTGATGTCCAAACACATTCACACATTATTCTTATTTGTATATATTTATGTTGCACTGACATATTCTGAAGTGCTGTACAGTGAACACTGAACCATTTACTTTAGTGTATGCACCAGAGAAGCTTACACCCTAATGGGCCATTTCTTGCTTCAGTGCCCCTTCAATGTAGAAGTCTATAAGCAGGTGGGTGGGCCTTTGGGTATCCCTTTTTTCTTTCTGCTTGAGTTACGCGGAGTGGTCGTATGGGGCTTTTGAGACTCATCGCGATTTTGATTTTGAGACACTGTTTCTATTTAGCTTAGTAGTTTTTTACTTCACGTGGAATGTACAGTGTCAGGTTTCCACTTGGAAAAGGTGGTGGTGCACAACATTCTGGGTGAGGTTGGGAAGATTTGGGGTCTTGAGAAGTACAGGTGACAGCGGGGAGGCCCAGACAAAGGCGCGGAGGAATGCCGGGTCCCTGTAGCTGCTGTCTGTCAGTCTCTAGGTGTACGGGTTTTCTTTCTGTCCTTTCACGTCCCTTAGATTTTTATAAGATCCGATTTTTGAAAAAAGTCTGCATGCATGGGTTAAATATTTAATCGTTTCTTAGCCTGAGGGTGTGTTTAGGTTGAAGTAGGGTTGTGTTTTGAATAATTTGGTAATTTGCAGATAATAAAATTCTGTTTCTTTGTATATAGTTCTATTTGTGTTCTTTTCTGGAATAAGATGTTTCCTTTTTTGTTATTTTCTGATGTAAGCTTGTTTATTTATGTATATATTCTTTTTATATATGTAAATATATTTTTAATAACAAGCTTTATGTTTGCAAGCTTTTAAATAAACAACAATTTACACCCTGATGTCCCACCACAGCCAATCACTATTCTTATTATTTTACGGTTATATAGCTGTGACGTATCCTGCCGTGCTGTACAGAGAACACTGACCAGCATCATCAGTCTCTGCACCAGAGAAGCTCACACTCTAATGCCCCAACCAGTGCTTTAAGTGGGCCAAAAGAGGTGCCGGTACTCTATTAGGCGCCGGTGCTCCCCCCCCCCCAATACTGATATATAATTATATAATGAGCTCTCATGGAGGTAACATGGAGGGAGGGAGCTAACAGAAATGACCTACCTTGTGGCAGCAGAGCGAGGCAGGCACTGAAGTCGGCGGGCAAATGGGAGGTCTGGTCTAGCACGCGGCCTGGCTCCGCTGCTCTCACAGTAACTGACTGACTCGTCTCCACCCCCCGGGAGCAGGCTGAGTTTGACTCAAGCGCGTAGCCGACGTGGCGACGTCACATGACAATAACAGTCATGATTCCGTCATTCAGCGCCGCAGACGGATCGCGGACAGCCGCGGCGGCTATTGTTTTGCGGTCTGTCTGCAGTACAAACAGACAACATTACTTGGGGGGGCACACAGTAAAATTGGGGGGACGCGGCCCGCTCAGGCCCCACCCTGGAGACGCCCCTGACTACAATGCTGTAGCTAGCTCTCCGCTGCGTTCCGGTACCGGAAACCCACATACTGGGCGCACGGAGAGGTGCTGGTACTCTCCAGGACCATTTTTGGAAGTGGCGGTACTGAGTACCGCCGCGTTCCGGCCCACTTAAAGCACTGGCCCCAACCAATCATCAACACTCTTCCACTCGCATACACATGCAATGGTTTTATTAAAACTCGGTTATCTCTATGTAGACAGAACCTTGGTGAGAACTGTATGGAAAACATGGTTTTCGACTCTAATCCACTGTACTGGTCATGGCCATATTTAAAACAAGCCGCTCATACATTGCAACTAATGTCACCTATTCATAGACCTTTTGAGTTTTCCACTGCGGCTATTGTATTTGACTGCACCATTCTGGTGTCAGAATATCTGAACAGCTGCATCTGATTGGATGCAGTCACTGTTCAGTGGGAGGGATGTCAGGTGGGTGGGGGCTAACAGGACCAACCACGTGGCAAATTTTGGCCGGGTCATCAAGAACCGACCACAATTTGTAAAGTGTATGGCCAGCTTTGCAGAATAGTCAATGTTGGTCAACTAACGACCATTCATTGTATAGACGTCTTTTGCCGTTATCATGAATAGTACGCTCCATTCATCTGGACTGATCTGATGTTTCCAATTAAAAAAGAAAAAAGTTTTAAGCGCTTTGATGATCTCCTAATGCAAAAAAAAAAAAATTGTGGAAGCTTTCAATCGATCTGTCAAAGACGGGAAGGGGATATTTTGTAGGAATTAAATCTGTGTAAATATTTCGCTCATCGTTAATCGCAATGTGTCAGTCGTGGCATCCAGGATGATGTCACCATAGACACAAGTGTTCTGTTCTACGCAAGATTCCTAAACTTTGTATCTGGACTTAACAAGGAACAGATGGCACCCAAGTAACCTGATCTTGGTGTACAGTAAGCCTCTTCCGCGGCCCCCTTTTGTGTGTTTTATTCTTGTGAAATTCAGCTTAATTGATTTTTCTTCATCCCCCTCTCCTTTCTCTTGTGTTTTTTTTGGGGAGGGCTCCCTTTACCTCTAAATAGATATTGGATTTCTCTTCCACTGATCAATATTATTCTATCAGACGTTTCACGTAGGTGGAATCAGGATTCATTGCAAATCAGCATGCAAGAGCAGAAGGATTTTATAGAAATTAAATCCATGAATATTCAAGAGGCCCTCGCCTCGGGGGAGCTTCCTTTCACTCTTCTGTCTGGAGATCTAATTGCGGAGAAAAGCTGACTTGGGGGATCTGTCATTCCTGTATTGCTGCCGATAAAGATGCCAATTTTTTAAACATATCTTTTGATTTTCTCTTTCACTGGTAGGGTTGGGCCAGGCCCATCGGAGAACCGGACAGGTGAATGTTTTTTAAAACCTATTTGATTTGTTTTTTTTATTTTATTTTGCATTTGGACAGTTTTAATAGCAACGATAAATCCCTTTGTTCCTTACTTTAAATACACCTCCCTCTGGCCATCACAACTTTAATTAGATCAATTAAGCCCAGACACATGCTCGTAGATTGTGCCATCTCCCTGAGAGTCCCAAGGAGGGGAAATGTTTACACTGAGGACGCCAGATGACCCCCCCCAACTCTCTTCATTTCCATTCTTCATGCAGGCGATTAAAGGCACAGGCAGATTAATACTCTGGGGGGGACTCAGGAGTTTTCCCTTTTAATTTTCATTCAGGTGATTAAGAGAACCATCTACAACTGAGTTTAGGTAGGAATGTATTACTTTTTAGATTGTAAGCTCTTACGTACAAGGCCCTCCTTACCTTTTGTTTTAAATTGTGTTGTAACTGTACTGTCCCCGTATATTTTGTAAAGCGATGTGCAGACTGTTGGAGCTATATAAGTTCTGCAGATAAAAATGAATGACACTTTTTAAATTATTTCTGCAGGCCTACTTATGAAAGATTCATACTGACCACCTTATTAGATTTATTAACTTTGTCAAGTCAAAGTGACTCTAAACTCTAGTTTAAAAAAGTTTCAAGTATGTATTCTTAAAGGGTATGTGCAGTTCATTTTGTACAGTGTGGCCCGATCATCGTCTTCTGGGATCATCAATTCTGGGCTCCCGAGCCCAGAATTTACGTCCATAAACACAGAATGGCTGCGCTGCTTTCAATCTATCCAATCAAGAGCCGAGAACCCCAGGCAGAGAGGAAGAGCAGAAGGAACTAAGGGCTCAGGTGAGTAAAATCTGGGGCTGGGGGGCCGGTCCGTGTCAGAAGTTTTTTCACTTTAATGCATAGGATAAGGTGAAAAAACATAAGAGTTTACAACCCATTTAACCACTTGCTTACTGGGCACATAAACCCCCTTCGTGCCCAGGCGAAATTTCAGCTTCCGGCACTGCGTCGCTTTTAACTGACATTTGCGCGGTCATGCGACGTGGCTCCCAAACAAAAATTACGTCCTTTTTCCCCCCACAAATAGAGCTTTATTTTGGTGGTATTTGATCACCTCTGCGGTTTTTATTTTTTGCGCTATAAACAAAAAAAAGAGCGACAATTTAAAATATATATATATATTTTTTACTTGTTGCTATAATAAATATCCCATTTTTTTTTAAAAAAAAAAAAAACAATTTTTTTTCTCAGTTAAGGCCGATACGTATTTTTCAAAAAAAAAAGTTATAGCGCCTACATAATAGGGGACAGAATTATGTTTTTTTTTTTTATTATTTTTTTTTTACTAGTAATGGCGGTGATCTGCGATTTTTATTGGGACTGTGATATTGCAGCGGACATATCGGACACTTTTGACACACATTTGGGACCATTCACATTTATACAGCGATCAGTGCTATAAAAATGCACTAATTACTGTATAAATGTGACTGGCAGGGAAGGGGTCAACACTAGGGGGTGAGGAAGGGGTTAAATGTATTCCCTGGGTGTGTTCTAACTGTGTGGGGGGAGGGGGGTGACTGGGGGAGGGGACCAATGCTGTGTCCCTATGTACAAGGGACACAGATCGGTCTCCTCTCCTCTGACAGCACGTGGAGCTCTGTGTTTACACACAGAGCTCCACGTCCCTGCTGTCACCTGCTGTGTCACCGCCGATCGCGTGTACCCGGCGGACATCGCGGCCGCCAGGTACACGTATCGGCTCTTCAGCGATGCGCCGGGACAGTGTTTACCCGCTGTGCGCCACCCAGTGGCGCGCGCGGGTAATGCTTTTAAAAAGACGTCCAAAGACGTCCACTGGGCACTTGAGAGCCGCGCTGTTGACGTCTTTTGTCAATAGCGCGGGTCTGAAGTGGTTAAAGAAACACTAAGGTTAAAAATTTTTTTTTTTTTTTAAATAACAAACATGTTGTACTTACCTCCACTGTGCAGCTCGTTTTGCACAGAGTGTCCCCGATCCATGTCTTCTGGGGTCCCTCGGCGGCTGTCCCGGCTCCTCCTCGCAAGAGCTTTCCACCTTCATGCGAGCGAGCTCGCATGGTGGAAAACTTTTGCGGGCACTCTCCTGTGATACAGCGGCGGGCATAGCCGCCGACTGTATCGCTCAACCGCGCCCCCCGGCGCACCGCGTCATCGGATGCGATTGACAGCAGCGCCAGCCAATGGCTGCGCTGCTATCAATCCGTCCAGCCTAGCCAATCAACGGCTAGGCTGGGAACCGAAGAGGATCACAGGGACGCGCGCAGGACTTTCGTGGGGTGAGGTAAGTAAAACGGGGGTTCGGGGGGGCGGTACCATCGGATGTTTTTTCACCTTAATGCATAGGATGCATTAAGGTGAAAAAACATTTACCTTTACAACCCCTTTAACTCCTTTTTGTTAGAGGGTGGCTGCGTTCGTTCTCCATGGTCCCACTGTATGTAGGAACGTAGCCACCGTCTTTTGCTCACTCCTGAAATGGGCCAGGGACTGTGGACTATGGGATGTGTAGTGTGCATAGAGCAGTGCACGTGACCACAGCTAACATGCACTGCTCATTCCAAACAGGAGTGGGAAAAAAAGAGGTTACAAGAGGCAGAAAAACACAGCAATAAATGATCTTATTTGTAGATTCCTTCCAGATCTGTGCTTTCCCTCTGTGCAGGAGCTTCCTGTAATAAAGACCGCTCCCTGCTGCGCTCTGCTTGTGCAGGGTGACAGGTCTTGTCTCCGCCCCCTCCTGTCGTTTTCTGCAGCCTGTAGTGGGTGAGGCCTATGAAGCCCCTCTCGCAGCTCTTCACAGGCTGTGTACAGCGCGATGATGAGGTCACGGCTACTTTTTCAAGGTAATATCTGGGTCTGCAAATCATTCTATGCACACAAAATGGATATTTATCCTTTGGAGCTATTAGGGAAAAGAGTTCAGCTTTTAAAGCAGATTTGTTGGATTTATTTAGCACTCGTTTAGGTTGTGAGTTTTAAGGAGTTTCCATTAAAATCAATTTGTGTCATTTAGCACAAGTGTGAATAAACGTGCAAAACGTCAGCTAGCGGTTTTAGCCGAACCTTTGTGTGAAAAGCGCTTTGCACCTCTATGATAAATAGTCATTGATGAGAACACGTTATAATGAAGAACACTGGAAATAGATGGCAGTTGGTGCGATATTAGATGGTAAATGTTGTGTGTGAAGCCCAACAATACACACAGTTCTCTCTGTATTCTGAAAGGATTTCCATTATCAGTAAAGCAAGCAGAGAAAGACGGGCGCAGAGTGCAGGAACCAATAGCAAACGGATTGCCTATCAGCTGTGATCAAAACAGGCTTGATGGCTTTCTTCTAACTAATGATTGTCACAGTTGGGCACGTGGAGGGCACAGGTGTGCCATTCAACCCCGCTGCTGGTAACCTGTCAAAGTCTATGAGAGGCAGACAGCTGCTGCAGCTGGAGGGTGCACCTAGCGGTACGAACCTTTAAGCAGTATGTGCCCAGGTATAAATGCCTAGAATGCAAGAGGTCTGCCTACCAGGCATTCCTCCCTGGGCACATGCTGCTATATGCCCAGTGTGCATGGGGTCTTATGCTGTGTGAATGGGTCCCAAGCCCTACTTTATAAAAGCCATGGTTTCCATACTCTGCATTAATGATGACCAACTTGAAACAACTGTATGCAGATTGGAATGAATGGTCCTATAATATTAGATTATACAGTATATACTGTAGCTTTAAAATATTAGATCTATAATATTTTAGCTATATATAGGTCTATGGCAGGGTTTGACAAATTTGCTTGGAATCTAGGAGCGAGCTATAAAAGTTAGGTGCCAGAAAACGCGCCCCGTCCTGCCAAGCTTGCACGCAGAAGCAAACACATACGTGAGTAGCGCCCGCATATGTAAACGGTTATCAAACCACACATGTGATGTATTGCTGCGATTGGTAGAGCGAGAGCAATAATTCTAGCCCTAGACCTCCTCTGTAACTCAAAACATGCAACCTGTAGAATTTTTTTAAATGTCGCCTATGGAGATTTTAAAGGGTAAAAGTTTGTCGCCATTCCACGTGCGGACGAAATTTTGAAGCGTGACATGTTGGGTATCAATTTACTCGGCGTAATTATCTTTCACAATATAAAAAAAATTGGGCTAACTTTACTGTTGTCTTATTTTTTTATTAAAAAAGTGTATTTTTTCCCCAAAAAAGTGCTCTTGTAAGACCGCTGTGCAAATACAGTGTGACAGAAAGTATTGCAACGGCCGCCATTTTATTCTCTAGGGTGTTAGAACAAAAAATATATATAAGGTTTGGGGGTTCTAATTAGAGGGAAGGAGATGGCACATTACAACTGCTGTTTTACTTGTAATACCAACGGCCACCACAAGATGGCGCCAGATCACAGAAGGAAGCTTAGGCCTGCAGAAGGCCACAAGCCACGGCCTCAATTACTGGAGAGGTTCGGGCCTGCCACGATCGTACGGCGGGGGAGGTGGCAGTGCACAGAGACACGGAATCCTGCCGAGCCCGCCGGTTATTGAGGCCGCGGCTTTGCGGCCTTCTGCAGGCCTAAGCTTCTGACCGGGGCACCCGGATTTTGTCGCGCCCTGGTCTATGGTATATGAACTTTATAACATTAGTTCTACAGCTGTGGCCAAAAGTTTTTAAAATTACACAAATATTAATTTTCACAAAGTCTGCTGCCTCCGTTTTTATGATGGCAACTTCATATACTCCAGAATGTTATGAAGAGTGATCAAATAAATTGAAATAAATTGCAAAGTCCCTATTTGCCATGAAAATGAACTTAATCCCATAAAAACATTTCCACTGCATTTGAGAAGAAGGCTTCAGGGTGTCCAAGAAAGTCCAGTAAGCGCCAGGACCGTCTTCTACAGTTGATTCATCTGCAAGATTGGGGCACCACCAGTGCAGAGCTGAGTGCCTCGGCATGCACAGTGAGGTGAAGACTTTTGGAGGACGGTCTGGTGTCAAGAAAGGCAGCAAAGAAACCACTTCTCTCCAGGAAAAACATCAGGACAAGACTGATATTCTGCAAAAGGTACAGGGATTAGACTGCCGAGGACTGGGGGAAAGTCATGAATCTCCTTTCCGATTGTTTAGGGCATCCAGAAAAACCTTGTCCAGAGAATAAAAGGTGAGCGCCACCTTCAGTCCTGTGTCATGCCAACAGTAAAGCATCCTGAGATCATTCATGTGTGGGGTTCTTAGCCAATGGATTGGGCTCATTTACAATTTTGCCTAAGAACACAGCTATCAGGGAATTGGCAGACCAGACTGTGTGGACTGCGCAGAAAGAACCAAAAACGCATGTAAGGTGAATGATAATGAAGTTTATTAAGATAGGTGATAAATAGGTAAATACAAACAGTGCATAACAGACCAAAAAACCCACAAACAACAAATGGAATATACAGCAAAGGGGCAGTACCAGAATCTCAGATGTAAGCCAGGCCAGGGTCATACACAGCAGATCAGCAGATATGCAAGGGATTAGGGCCATCTTAATGCAAGGGCACTCTTGGGCACTGCCCAGGGGCCCCAGGTACATGGGCGGGGGGCCCACAATAATCATGCATTACATCAAACTGTCCCGATAAGGTTGTGCCCTTCTGAGCCCAGTATTGTGACCTCCTGACCCCCCCCCCCCCCCGTACTGTGCCCTTTGTGTTAACTAATCTTTGATTTATGGAATGTTTTCCTTTTGTCAATCGATTTTATTAAAAGTACTAATGAATAAATGTTTAATTCTATCAACTATTTATACTTTGTTTCTTGAAAGTAGGTGCGTAAATTGGGGCAAGCTGGTGGGGCCCCAGGGCATTTCTTTGCCCAGGGGCCCATGATGCCTTTAAGTCGGCCCTGCAAGGCATGTTCCAGAAACATAAACGTTTAGCCAGGCCAAGATCATACACGGGGAGATCAGTAGCTGGGGACAGGGAGAGAATGGATTGGGCTGAAGGTAAAGGTAATGGGAACGCAGGAGGGACTGGGTCAGGACAAGCTTGGTAACAGGGTCAGATGCAGGCTCAGATTCGGATAACATACAGCAAGGTCAGGGTGCAAGGAGTGAGATACCAAGGCAATGAGAGTACTCATCACCTGGGTATTTATGAGACTGCCAGTAATTTTCCTCACGTATCACCTAAGCACAGGAGGTGCTGCCTGCCCCACACTACTGGGATACACCCGCTGGTGTACACCGGTACTACGGCCAGGGGATCCAACGGTGCCACCAGCGGGTGAGTAATCTCGCTACAGGTCCTGAATATAGAATGACACTTGCTGGTGGACACTGGTACTGCGATCCGAGAGACCAATAGCGCCAACAGCGGGTGAACCCTTTCATGACAACAGCCATGAATAAACAATGGTACAAAAGTGTCTTCAGAGAGCAACTTCTCCCAACCATCCAAGAACAGTTTTTTGAAGAACAATGCCTTTTCCAGCATGATGGAGCACCTTGCCATAAGGCAAAAGTGATAACTAAGTGGCTTGGAGAACAAAACATCCACATTTTGGGGTAGATCCACGTACAACGGCGCATTAGTGCGCCGCTGTAACTTACTTGTTTTTGTTTTGAATCCTCAACGAATTTGCGCCGTAAGTTACGGCGGCGTAGTGTATCTCTTGCGGCGTAAGGGCGCGGAATTCAAATGGATGTAATGGGGGCGTGCTTTATGTAAATACTTTGTGACCTGACGTAAACTACGTTTTTTTTTAACTGCGCATGCGCCGTCCCTGGAGTCCCAGTGCGCATGCTCGAAATTTAACCGGAACAAGCCAATGCTTACGACGGTGACGTCATTCTACGCAAATTCCTATTCGCGAACGACTTGCGCAAGCGACGTAAAAAATTCTAAATTGTACGCGGGAACGACGGCCATACTTAACATTGAGTGCGCCACCTTTAACTATACGCCGGAAAAAGCCGAACGAAAACGACGTAAAAAAATGTGCCGGGCCAACGTACGTTCGTGGATCGCCGTAACTAGCTAATTTGCATACTCAACAACGATTTCGACGGGAACGCCACCTAGCGGCCGCCGAAAAATTGCAGCTTAGATCCAACGGCGTACTAAGACGTACGCCTGTCGGATCTAGCCCAGATGCCGTCGTATCTTGTTTTGTGGATACAAAACAAAGATACGACGCTGGAAATTTAAAATTACGCCGGCGTAACAGTAGATATGCCGGCGTAATCCTTTTGTGGATCTACCCCTTTGGGTCCATGGCCAGTAAACTCCCCAGACCTTAATCCCATTGAGAACTTGTGGTCAATCCTCAAGAGGCAGGTGAACAAAAAAAACTCCCACAAATTCTAACAAACGCCAACATTGATCGTGCAAGAATGGTCTGCCATCAGTCAGGATGTGGCCCAGAAGTTGATTGACAGCATGCCGGGGAGACTTGCAGAGGTCTTGAAAAAGAAGGGTCAGCACTGCAAATATTGACTCTTTGTGTAAACTTAATGTAATTGTCAAAGCCTTTGACACGTATAAAATGCTTGTAATTATAATTCAGTATACCACAGAAACATCCGACAAAAAGATATATAAGCAGCAGATTTTGTGAAAATAAATATTTAGTCATTCTCAAAACTTTTGGCCATGACTGTACAGTGTAATATTAGACTATATTTGCACTATACACTAATTCAGTGGTTGCCAATCTCAGTTCTCACGTACCCACAACAGGTCATGTTTTGAGAATTGGCATTGCTTTAAAGTGCAAGGTGAAGAATATCCTGAAAACATGACCTGTTGAGGGTACTTGAGGACTGCACTAGTGGTTCTGGATGTGCATCTGGCTGATGAGGCATAAAGAAATTATTTGCATTGCTCCGTCTACCGTCCTGAAATGAGGAATGATCCTCATATATTTGGGATATGTAATTCAATCAGAAGTGTGAATACCGTTTGGATCCAAACTGCTGGAGCTATGCAAGTCTGTATTTAATAGAGAACTTTGGGTTATTTTCTTATTTTTTAATTATAGTTACCTAGGTGGATGCAGCATTGTACCGATGCTGCATCTGTCCCCACCGGCTCCAAGACTGAGAACCGAGGGATCAAACACCACCAATCGCTCAGTGAGCAGAGAGCTGGTGACTGTCAGTCTGACAGGTCCACTATAATGAATATTTGTCATTTTTCATCTACATTTGACTCGGATCACACAGTCTGCAATGGCTAGTCTAGTCCTGAACCCCATGCCTATGAAGTAATAGTAGGCTGAGGTTTTTGCAGGCTATACGCCGCCAAGAAATGCTTCTGATCATTTAGAATTTGGACACTTTTGACTCTTCTTGCAGGGGGTGAACAAACCCTGTACCTTGCTATAAAATGGTGGTCTCCAAACTGCGGGCCGGGGGCCGGATGCAGCTCTTTGTTTGCCTTTATCCGGCATTTGGGGCACTATTCCATCCACTGACACCAACTAAGGGGCACTATTCCTCCCACTGACACCAACAAAGGGGCACTATTCCTCCCACTGACACCAACAATGGGACACTATTCCTCCCACTGACACCAACAATGGGACACTATTCCTCCCACTGACACCAACAATGGGACACTATTCCTCCCACTGACACCAACAATGGGACACTATTCCTCCCACTGACACCAACAATGGGACACTATTCCTCCCACTGACACAAACAATGGGACACTGTTCCTCCCACTAACACCAACAAAGGGGTACTATTACTCCCACTGACACCAATGATGGGGCACTATTCCTCCCACTTACACCAGACAGTGGCGGTGCGTCCATAGAGACGCAGGAGCGCCGCCCCCTCTGGCTCGCTCACAGCCAGTAAAATATACAGATTCATACACTGTATGAATCTGTATATTTTCACCGCTGCCGCCCACTATTCAGCTGGCCGGATGTTAAGCGCCGGTCAGCTGAATAGCGGCAGCTGACTGGCTGTGTGGAAGTGCCTATCAGGGCCAGCGGCCCTGATAGGCTGTCCGAGTACAGCCCCGAGGCTGTAGTCGGCTTCCTGAAGCTCATCCTCAGGACGTTCCCGGCCGTACGTCCGAGGATAAGACTGACAGGCATCTCAGCCAATCAGGTAGCCTGATTGGCTGAAGCATCATCGAGGGCGGGACGAGGGACATCGAAGCCATAAAGGTAAGTGCCGGGGGGGGGGGTACTGGGCACGGTGGCTACAAGTGGGGGCACAGTGGCTACAAGTGGGGGCACAGTGGCTACAAGTGGGGGCATAGTGGCTACAAGTGGGGGCATAGTGGCTACAAGTGGGGGCACAGTGGCAACAATTGGGGGCACAGTGGCGACAATTGGGGGCATAGTGGCTGTGTTTGATGGCATAGTGGTGACAATTGATGGCACAGTAGCTGCGTTTGATGGTATGGCACAGTGGCTGTGTTTTAATGGCATGGCACGGTGGCTGCATTTTGATGGCATGGTGGCTGCGTTTTGATGGCATGGCACAGTAGCTGCGTTTTGATGGCACAGTGGTTGCGTTTTGATGGCACAGTGACTGCATTTGATGGCATGGCACAGTGGTGACAATTTATAGGTACAGTGAGGCTGCAATTGTTTTTTCGTTTGCGCCCCCCCAAAAATTTTGAGCACCAGCCGCCACTGACACCAGAGCTGGGGCATTGTTTACTTCCACTGGATGCCAGGACATTTTCTACTATCATTGGCCCTAGTCTGGCCCCCTTAGTCTGAAGGACAGCAAGGCCCTTTGCTTAGAAAGTTTGGAGACCCCTGCTATAGAAGAATGTGGACACAAAGCACCGACGAGTGGCAGACCCTGGCTCTTCAATGTCATGCCCAAGGATGGAGAGATCTCCCCGTCTGTCCATCAAAGGGAGAGATCTGTCCTTCTGTGGCCACTTCAAGCGGTGCTTACTGCAAGACCTCATCTTTGGGCATCAACTGCCACAGAGGAACTGTTGATGGCGGGGGAACTCTGTGATTTGACAGCAGCAGTCCATGCTTCTACTTCTATATAACGCCTATAAGGGGGCTTACAAGGCTAAGACGTGGACAGTTCTGCTGATAAGATTTTAAAGCTCCGGCTAATAAGGCCCCTTGGATGCTCCTTCTCCTGTAATAAGTCCTCGCAGCATCTGGTTGTACAATACTACAAGCTGTTCTTTATAATTACAGGGACTCTTGCTGGTGATTTTGGAGGCCAATAAAATTCCCAGCGAGGACAGATGAGCTACGGTTAGCTGGATGGTGATGTGCGGCAGGTTTGCGAACCCATGTATATCCGCCCATGTAACGCGCCGGCAAGGATAAGCACAATTGATTTGCTAATTTTCCGGAAACAACTTTGCCTACTGTGTCAGATTTACTCGTCCGGGTCCGGGATTGAATCCTATGACTTGCTATGTTCACAGGATGTGATTAGCAATAAAGTTATTCATGCCATTAATCTGACATGTAAGAAAAAGATTCTATCATAATGGTGGACCTGTCATATTCTGGGTATGGAACTGGACCGTTCAGCCAAAAGAGTCGTCACTGGCTGTTATTTAATAACTTTTTGTTTCCCTTAAAGCATATCTTACAGTATACAACCCCGGTCAGCTGCCATTGCAGCTTAAAGGGGACAGTCGAGGAGCGATAAAAACACGGCTCAAATGGGCAGCTGGGGGTAGTAATTGTTTTTTACTACCCCCAGCTGCCCATGTGCCCTTTGATTGGGGAACTATTTAAAATGAATGGTACCGCAGTGCATGTAATGTGCGCTGTGGAAGTGCGCTAAAGTCTAAATGGGCGCTGGATTATACAAAGTTTAGGAGCGAACCAATTTCTGGGGAAGTGCTGAAGGTCTGTTTATTTGTCGTTTCTTGTAAGAGAATGGAGTATGGCACATTTCACAGACACATCCAGATGGTAATTGTAATAGGGAAACTGTTACAGAAAAAAGCAGCCAGAGATCACTTGACCTGTGCCCAGGATCTTCCACATGTGCCTCCAACTGTTTACTGCGCCGGAAAGAGCCGATAACTGCTGACATATGTGTCTCTTGTGTGCGCCCAGTAATGGCACTTTCCTAATTAATAACAAGTGTACGAGTTAAAAATAAACGTTATTCTAAAACCCCATCATAATGTAATTACACAGAACGCGGCGGCTCCCTTGAAGTCGGGCTCATGTGGAAGCGGTAATGCTTGCTGCTACCCCGCTGAAGTGGCTGAATTTCTGGATCCTAATTATACAATCTGGAATCTGCTGATCAGTTTATTTTGAGAATTAACTTTGCAAATATCACGCTGGAGACGCGAGCATTCCGAGCTGGCATCAAGGGCAGTCTAGAGAGGGTTTTAAAGGGATACTTTTCAAATGATTATCCAATTACTGTATGCTGATAAAAGATGACTTTTCACAAATGGTGGCCCTCCCAGGTGGTGGCCCCTGGTTTAGCTGCAGTGGGCCATTCCACCCATTGGGCACGGATGGGGTTTGTTGAAGTCTGACCTATAGTCAAGGACTGTGCTGCCCTTTGGAGCCAAGACAGTCTGCCCTTCAGATGGCTTAGCAGGCATGCAAGGCTGAGGCAATCGGTCCTCCTGCTCAGTTTGGTTGACAGAAGAAAAAGAATGTGGGCACAACATAAAACGGCCTTTCACAAACTTTTTTTCCATTGCGGAACCTTTAAAACTTCCAAATCTCAGGAACCCCCCAAAAAAACAATTCAATGGGAGTTAAGAATGCCTCTTACATTGGTGGTCATTGAGGAAAATGCCTTTTACATTGGTAATTCATGGAAAGAATGCTTCTTACATTGGTGGTCAGTGGGAAGGATGCTTTTTTTTTTCTTCACAAGAAGGAGGAAGAATGATTTTTACATTGGTGGTCAGTGGTAAGAATGCCCCCTACATTGGTGGTCAGTTTTAAGTATTCCCCCTACATTGGTTCAGGTGCTAACTGTCCTCTATTCAGCTACCACTCCCAGCTCTCTTCCACTGCCCTTCCCACAGTCCTCTTTTCTGGTTCTGCATCCATCTCAAACTGCAATCTCCCAGTTCTCTCAGGCGTGCCTCCCCAGTCCTGCCGACTGTGCTCACTCAGCACCAGTTGTCCTCCCTGGAGACTCTTAGACGTGTTCTCTCCTACTGTCCTCTACTTGCTCTCTCATGTGCCTCTCCATCCAGGATCTCTTTTCTCCTTCTGGATGCACCCCAGCCCAGGGTCACCCCCCCCCCCCCAGACTGGGGAACTCCCTGTGGGCCCAGCCTTCATACTCCCCAGTCGGGAGGACTGGGGAGGCACGCCTGAGAGAACTGGGAGATTGCAGTTTGAGATGGATGCAGAACCAGAAGAGAGGACTGTGGGAAGGGCAGCTCTTCCACCCGACAACTCCCCCCAACTGGGCTGACCCCAGGTATTTGAGGAGGCCTGCCCCCTGCCATTCCAAGTTGGGGATTAGTCAAGGCTCCTCGAAGGTACCCCAGGCAGCTCACCTCTCCCTTCTAGCATCTTATACGCGACAGTGATGCTACCTGTGAGTCACCCAGCCCTGCCCTAAGCCATTCCCAGCCCAGAATGAAAACAAACAGGCCTAGCCACCAACTAGGCCTGCCTAAAATTTCCTACTCTCCAGAAAAATCCTCACTCTAGCACCTACCTAACTAGAGGATGCTACATAAGGAAGGCTGAAACCTGACCACTACTGAACAAGACACATAAGTTAAAATGTCAAAACTGGGCCAAGAAACATCTGGAGACAGACTTTTCAAAGGTTTTATGGACTGATAAGATGAGTGTCTGTCTCTTGATGGACCAGATGGGTGGGCCTGTGGCTAGATCAGTAACAGACACAGAGCTCCACTTTGACCCAGAGGCAAGCAAGGTGGAGGTGGGGGTACTGGTATGGACTGGTATTATTAAAGATGAGCTAGCTGGACCTTTTTTAGGTTGAAGGTGGACTCAAATTTAACTCCCAAACCTACTGCCAGTTTTTAGAGCACACTTTCTTCAAGCAGAGGTACAGGAAAAAGTCTGAATCTTTCAAGAAGACAATGATATTCATGCAGGACAATGCTCCATCGCATGCATCGAAGTACTCCACTGTGTGGCTAGCCAGTAAAGGCCTTAAAGACCAAAGAATAATGACATGGCCCCCTTCCTCACCTGACCAAAGCCCTATTGAGAACTTGTGGGGCCTTCTTAAATAGGACATGGATGAGCGAGTTTGGGGTGGAGGAACTAGACTGGCCTGCACAGAGTCCTGATCTCAATCCTATAGAACACCTTTGAGATGAATTGGAGTGGAGTCTGCTAGCCAGGCTTTCTTGTGCAACATCAGTGCCTGACCTCACAAATTCACTTTTGGAAGAATGGTCACACATTCTCATAGACACACTCCTAAACCTTGTGGACAGCCTTCCAAGATGAGTTGAAGCTGTTATAGCTGCAAAGGATGGGCCAACTCAATATTGAACCCTACGGACTAAGACTGGGATGCCATAAAAGTTCATGTGTGTATAAAGGCAGGCGTCCCAATACTTTATGTAATATAGTATATATATATAATATTCTGTGTATGATCAGCTAGTATGGGATTGCAGACTTTTTAAACAGGTTCCATCTGGAGGCGGATGGTGTACAATGCCACCATTTCTCATCCTCCTATCTGCGTAGCGGGAGGAATCTGAAGTGTTCTATAATCTACTAATACAAATATTTTATCATCATTCTGCTGCTGAGAAGCTGCCAGTCTCTAATTCTCTGTACAATGTAGCTGGGGCTCAGTTCTAATCCATCACTTGACTAATGTGCATCAGATTCCTCCCAGAATTCCTCTCCCTAATGACTTGGGATGGCGGCTGGAACAGCAGATGCTTTCTTTAGAGGCGGCCGCTCCTGACAAGTTCTGAGATAATCAGGACTTAACCTTGTGAATGTTTATCTTACCTGGGTTTATTTAGTACCACTGCTTCCATTTGTCTTTTCTCTGGTTGCAAAAAGAACTTTTAAGTGGCCACATATTTTTGGGTTGAGTTCCATTAGTGGGAATTCCCACGTACGGATTTAGCACCGGCTTCTGTGTTACAATAATGTGTGATCAGCCATCACAGCCTACACTTTGTCTAACAAGTAAAAGTTTACAGTCATGGAAATTGTAAAGGAATGGGTGTCCATAGGCATCAGAGGATGGATGGTTGTACAAAGAGGTAAAGGCTGAGGCTCAGGGGGAGGATGAACAATGGACAGTTTTCTGACCTCTCTGATCAGTGAGTTAAGCAGAGTGTGGTCAGCCAACAGACCACTGCTTAGACATGAAAGAAATTACTGGATTGGGCAGCTTTCATGTCTCTAGGATGGTTAAAATGGATCAAAAACTAGATTTTTCATGCGTTAAAAATCTTTGCTTTAGATGGCTTTCTGATCGTTACAATGATGCCTGCGCAATTTGTGCTAGTCTCCACCAGGGGGTGCATGTGACGGGGTGACAAGGCAAGTGCATTTTAAGGAGATATGTCACCCTATAACAGGAACTGCCTGAAGCGGGACTTGGCAATATCCCCAGGAATTATTTTAAAGTTGCAGATGAAAAATGACTTAAAAGGAATTTTGACATGCTCAACCTGTGGCCCTTATAGCCCTCTAAAGTGACTCTCAATTTAAAGTGGAAGTTCACCCTAAAAACGTTTTTCTTTTACATTACAGCCAACATAGTAAGGACATTTCATTTCGGCATGTTTTTTTTTTCTCTGTACTTACCTTTTATATCCTGATTTTGTCCAGGGCTTCCGCGTTCTGATGACTCCAGGACTGGGCGTTCCTATCCCAGCCTCAGGGTTCCGATGACTGCGGGACTGGACGTTCCTATTCTTCCGTTGGATGATTGACGGCTTGTGAAACAGGTGACCTGTCGCACAACGCGCGTCACCAGATTTACGGAAATAGCCGAGCTGCGAGTCGGCACTATACGGCGCCTGCGCCCGCCGTGTAGAGCTCACTGCGCAGGTGCCGTATAGTGCCGACTCGCAGCTCGGGTATTTCCCGACATCTGGTGACGCGCGTTATGCGACAGGTCACCTGTTTCACAAGCCGTCAATCATCCAACAGAAGCATAGGAACGCCCAGTCCTGCAGTCATCGGAACCCAGAAGCCCTGGAGAAAAACAGAATATAAAGGTATGTACAGAGGGGGAAAAAAAATAAAAACGCCGAATGTAAATGCCCTTAGTATGCTGGCTCTAATGTGTGTAAAATATATATTTTTTTTTGGGTGAACCCCTGCTTTAAAACCAGGGAAGCGCATGCCCATGCTCTGGGATGGCAGGTCGGCAAGTCCAGATAGCGATCAACAGGTTGCCAACCCGCCATCCCAAAGCATCACCGTGCATGATGCTGGTGCCGGCAGCGGAAGAAGCAGGGGGCTGTGGAGGGAGCAGGAGCCGCATAAGGCGATGCTTCCTCTGTAGCGCCAGCTCCTGTCTCAGGCAGAGTGATGCCAAGTGCACTTCACCTGGGACCTTTCTAGCAGCCTGTAAGAGTGAAGCCAGCAGAAGCTGGAAGAGGAAAAGGTCAGTGTATTAAACATTGCATGCAATGGGCATATTGGCACTCGTAGAAAGAAAAAAGATATTGGGCTGCTTTCACACTGATCTGCAGGTGAAACACAGCCATGGTGACTTTAATTGTATGTTCAGGTTAATATACCTGATTCCACAAGTGTTGCAGATCAGCGATTGATCGGGGTACATCATCATCACAGATCTGGTGACGATATCAGTGTTGGAACATTCAGGAAGGAGTAAGTGTAGTGTTAGTGTGCCGCAGTCCTGTCTCTGGGGTGCGGAGTAGAACAGTGGTCTCGGCACACGTGTAATGTTCATCTGTGATAGCAGACACATCTGATGAAATGGGATACAAGATTACAGAGAGTGATATGAAAACCCAGCCGGATCCTTCGAGTCAGACTCTGGGAAGAGGCTTTGTTAAAGATGAAAGTCATTCTGATAGTTTGTGAAGTCGGTAGAAGTCTGATGCCTCAGACACATAAAACAGACCCTCGCCGTATAGCGCACAAGGCGTACCTTTATCAGTCTTCTCTTTTCATACACGCCATTCTCTTATCTTCCTAGAAAGACCGTTACACCCCACCACAAGGTCCCCAGAGATCTGGATTTTGCCCATATAGGGAGAGAGTCTCTAACTATATGAGGAAAGTAACTTCATTGCTGAAAGTGTATCTAAGGCCACAACTCTTTAATTTTGATGGAGTGGTGGGGGGTTAAGACCCCATTGAGTTTTACTGCTGCCTGTTTTCTCACCTGGGGAGATTCATCCTCTCTATTTGCCCTGGTGACCATTTATACCAAGACAGAAAGTGATGGAAAGTCCAAAATAATGAGCAGAACAGGAATAGAGGGGAAATCTTTCAATGGGAAACGCTAGTCTAGTGACAACTGTCTAAGACCGGCCATAGATGGTGAAAATGTATTTCCTGCATCCACGGGTTGCAGGAAAGAAATTTGTACGATTCCTCCATCAACACAGACAGTGCTGACGGGAATCTTTTGTCTGCTCCCAGGGAGGGGGGGGCGAGCTGTCCCCGCCAGGAGAAGATGGTGATTACCGCTAGCGGCAATTGCAGCAATAATCGTAAGAGAAGTGGTCGATTGATCAATCAGCTTGGTACATTCAGCCTGCTCATTAAAGGTTCGAATCTCGGCCGGTTCTGAAATTTGAACCATGTATGGCCAGCCTAAGAGGGGAATCCTCCTCCTCTTCCTGTTGTGTCCCCTGGAGTCTCATGGTGCTTAGGAGGTGAAGCAGTCATCTTGGGGTCACTCATTTGAGCTGCGTAGGAGGAAACTAGATACCCAGAGGAAACCTGCACAAGGAGAACATGCAAACTCAATGCAGATAGAGAGCCGGTTGGGATTTGAACTGAGGAACGTGTTACCTATTTGACTACGAAACAGCGATACCCAAAAAGCAACCTTTAGACACATAGAGTGTGCCCTCCATTTAATCCAGTCATTTAATTCAGTTAAGTATCAAACACTGCTAGCAGGGCCGCCATCAGGGGGGTACAGGCATTACACCTGTAAGGGGCCTGATGGTCCCCAGGGGCCCAGCTGGCCCCCCTCCCGTTTTTGTTAAATTTAATTATTATTATTTTTTTTGCATTATACATGTAAGGGGCCCGATGTTCCCCCGGGCCCCCCCTCACGTCAGGAGAACCCCCCTGTTTTTTTGCACCAGGGGGCCCTGCCTAAAGTTGTGTAAGGGGCACCGAAATTTGTGATGGCTGCCCTGACTGCTAGTATAGCTACTTGAATCTGCCTTCATATTGACTTCCTGTAATCTCCTGTGCTGGCCTGGAGCGCTAGGGAAGGCCAGCACTGCAATCAGGATCTGCTGTCAGTCTAACATTGGGGCCAAGCTGACAGCAAAATTGGGCAGCTCCACTGCTTCACTATAATAGAGAAACAGTTAACCAACCTGGTTGTGCTTGGCAGGGGTGCCTGCACAAGACTGGCAGATGGTTTGTGCTTGAATTCTCACCTGTTGAGATGGGAGTACAGTCTTCCCCAATGGGGTAGTGAACAGCTTTAGGACACATGCCGTGAAAGATTTACTAACGTTTCCATGGAGAAAAGGGGAAATAAAAATCTACGGTTTTGCACCAATTCTTGATTTGATTATTTTTACATGGCCTGGTTGTATATGGGGCATCACTTGTATGTTAGGCCAAGAGTTTTCTCTACCAATGTGCTATTAATGCCCATTGTCCCCAATTCCCAGGGACAGTCCCAGGATATGAGAATTTTTGTCCCTGGAAATTCCTGATAAAGAACTGAATGTCGGGGAACACTTTATAGTCCTCAGAGCTCATGGCTCCTTTTTCTTTTCTTTTTCCTGACTATAAAAACATTTATCGGTGGGGATGCCAGGCAGAGAGACCTCTCACAGCGCTGCATTAAGGGGCAGTTAAAGGCATTTTCCTCTTCCTAGTGGAAAGCAGACGAGCCGTATAGGTTCTGTTTATGGCTGACTCTATAGCACTATGCCTTGATTGACAGGATCTCTCTGAATCGTGTAATTTCCCCCTATTACAATTCAGGCTGTGCAGGTGATTGCACATTATACAATACAGACCTGTTTGCATTCCTGATGAAGGCAGGCGGTGAAATAAAATTGTTTCCTTCCTCCGATATAAATGGCTCAATAACAATCTCGCGCAACATAGCGTACGCTCAATGAAATGCAATAACTGAAACAAATCAGGGGAGAAAAAGTAAATCAAGTGTAAGCCGGGGCAAAATCAGGTGAGGCATAATGAATCGGATGAAGAGTCTCTATTCACACACCTCTGCGTTCCACTCCGGCTGGCCACAGACATGGGATGATGATTGGGAGATTGGGCTGCTAACTGAAGAATTTTACATTAGCTGGCCAAGCGTGCCTATTTATATACCGAGCTTACATACCCCTGACCCTCAATTCCAAGAGAATTAATATGACAAAATGGATCTTCTGCAATTTTAGGCAAAAATTCTAAAGCAAAAACTGATTTCAAAAGCTTAATGGCTTTGGCTAGGCATCCCAAAGGTTTTGGCTTGGCAGTTCTTTTAAACCAGGGAGCCTCAAAAAATAGCTCTGTGCAGAATAAAGAGGCTAGAAAGACAATGAGGCAATGATAACGGCACACAAAAAAGTACGCCTTTATCATCTGGATATTGTACAAGTTAAAACGGCCAACGCGTTTTGGTAGTAAAAATCTCCCTTCACCAGGGCTACAAAATATAAACAGGAAAAATAAGGTGGAAGGGATAAATGTTTGTAAAAAGAAGACAAGGTTGCAATATCCTCCAAAACATGGTATCAATAGGTTGTTGTTATCAATTTTCACCTGCATTGCTACAACTGATGCTAAACTGAATCTTTAATCCAGTAAATCCAGTGAAAAATGCGTTGGAAATTTTATGTTATGTTATTCCAAAAATTAAATATTAATTAAATATTTCTGGAGTCTACAAGTATTGGTGTGATGCCTTAAAGGGGAGTTTCACCCCTGTTCTAGTTTATTAAAAGTCAGCAGCTACAAAAAGCATAGCTGCTGACTTTTAATAAACATACACTTACCTGCCCCACGGTGCAGCGATGTGGGCGTCCCCGAGGGGCTCCACCCTCTCCTTGGCGCCGTCATCGTAACTGTATGATATAAAGACAACTAGGATTGGGACTTTAAATGAGGCATATGAAAAACATATGCCTCCATCCCTGTTGGATAACAGAAGAGGGAGTTTTTGGGACTTTAAATGAAATGCGTTTTTAAGCAAAAGTAAAGTTGTATACATAATAACCAGGCTCACACTTACCACTCAACCAGCAAACCAAATTCCGTAATGTGTGGGGGACGGAACTGAGGACTGTAATGTGTGGGGGACGGAACTGAGGACTGTAATGTGTGTGGGGAGGGGGGGGGAAGGCTGAGGACTGTAATGTGTGGGGGGGGGGGGAGGCTGAGGACTGTAATGTGTGGGGGGGGGGGGGGCTGAGGACTGTAATGTGTGGGGGGGGGAGGCTGAGGACTGTAATGCATGGGGGGGGAGGCTGAGGACTGTAATGCATGGGGGGGGAGGCTGAGGACTGTAATGTGTGGGGGGGACTCAGAACTGTAATGTGGGGTTATGATATAAATAGGGGCAGACGCCAGTACTGTTAATGGGGGAGCCCAGAGTATGACAACACTACCAGTGACAGGGTGAGTGTGAGCAGGGCCTAGTGGGGGCACTAGCTTCATCTGTTGGGGCCTTACCACATCTGGTGGCAGGCAGCATGGAAAGTGACCAGGGCTCAAGTCCTGCGGGAACGCGTGGGAACGGAGTTCCTGCACTTTTTTCACAACAGGAACTCCGTTCCCTTTGCAGGACTAGAGCAGCCAAGCCGCCCAAAACCAATCCTTCACTAAGCGGCGATGCCCAGCTCGATTCACTGTCAGGGGCAGGCGACCCTTAGTAATCCTTTATGTTACTGGCCGCTTCCTGTATATGGATTCATTGGGTAGTGTGCGGGTATTCCGTCACTTCCTCGATGCCGCAATGTCTCCTGGGAGCTTTTGTCATTGTTCCCAGGAGACATTGTGGAGGTCTGCCGCGAGTTATCGCGGGATTTAGAAAGAACTTGCGGTTTAGTAATTATGCATATGAGTGTATGATTTTTTTTTTTTGGTGGGGGGAGTGGATCTTGGGTGGGAGTTCCCACACTATTTTCCCCAGGACTTGACCCCTGCAAGTGACAATCCGCATCTGGTGGCAGGCAGCATGGCACGTGACAATCCACATCTGGTGGCAGGCAGCATGGCACGTGACAATCCACATCTGGTGGCAGGCAGCATGGCAAGTGACACGCTCAAAGCTCCCACTGATTCTGCATTATGGTGGGTTTAACTTTATTACTACAATGTAATAAATAGAATGAATGCGCTGACAAATTGCCCGCGAAAAATCGCTTACCCCCCGCATGACATCCCCAACCTCCCCCCAACCGGGCCTTGGCTAAATTTTCTTCTATGCAGCTGGTCCCTGGTGCCAAAAATGTTGGGGACCACTGCTTTAGAGGGTCACTTGAGTGACAGTTATCAGTTAGAATTGTTGCTTGCTATCTCTTTGGACTGCAAAACACCTCCTCCTGTTACGGAGAGGGAGAGCCATTAGTAGTCCTAACACAATCCCTGTCCTAAGGTGATTACACTGCATAGTACGATTGTCATTCTAGGACACGAGGTGAGTTAATTGCAAGATCACATTAAAGATAAAGAAAATAAAAAGTGTGAAAAAGAAAAACGAATGCAGCCACCATATATAGGGACCAGTAAGCTGTAATAATATACATTTTTGTTCTTGGATTTAGAAATGCGATAAAATGCGCAAACACAGAATTCATGAAAGCTCTCCTCTGTATGTCCTTGTACTGTTACATAGTAATTTGTTATCCTGCATATAAAACCTTTTTACATCTCGCCGTTGTGTTGGAGCTTTACATATGAATTCCGTGCGCCGGCCGGCATGCGTTGGGTGCGAGTCGTCCTTGCAGGGCTGGCCGCGCTGTGGCAGTGAATAATTTGAAGTATAATCACATTGTGGGGTCGGTCGGGGGGGGTGTTCTGCGCTGGAGATGAAAGCAGCGAGGATGATTGTGAATTCCTCGAGACGATCACATTAACATTTGTATAGAGATGGAGGCAGCTGCCGCTGTTTACATGGCGGTCACATCAGCCGAGGAGAGGTGACAGAATTACCGCCATCAAATATTTGCCATGTCTCGGTTTCTGGCGGGGAGATTGGATGTTCACCTGTTTATTGAGGATGAGATATTATCTGTGCCAGCGACAAAGGGGACCTGTTCTTTACCTTCCTGCGTGTGCTGAGAGGTGGAAAGGGTTAAATTCCAGCCGATCTTCCCCCCTCCCCCATCACATATTAGCTCGGTAATTGATGTAGAAAATGGGGTTTTTGGCAGACAAACCAATATCTCAAATTCACTCCACCACTATCCTACGGTACATAATCAATACTGGAGGCTTTGCATATACTAGCTAGATGTAATTCTCAATGACCAGATATATTTTTAGCTTACATTACTCATTTATATAGTGCTGACGCTTGCCGCATTGCTTTACATGGAACATCAGTCCTTGCGTCTGAAGGAGAGCGCAAAGTATCATTTTTCATTTAGGGTCCTTCATTCTATGGAAGTGGTTCTCAACCACAGGGCCATGGCCTGCTGCCAGGCTGTGGCCTCCCTCCTTCCGGACCTCAAGCTAGCTGTAGATCCCTTAACCTCCCACTCTGCCCCCCCCCCAGCTCTCATAGTGCCCCCCAACCATCCTTGGTGGACCAGTGCTCCTCAACCACCCACAGTGCCTTTCAGCTGCCATGGTGCCACTCGGCCTCCCATAGTAGCCCCTCTCAACCTCCCACAGTGCCACCCAGCTCCCATAGTGCCCCTCAACCATCTTTAATGGACTGCCTCCTATTATAGCCCATAGTGCCCCTCAACCACCCACAATTCCTTCCAGCTTCCATGGTGCCACCCAGCCTCCTATAATAGTCCATAGTGCCCCTTAACCTCTCACAGTGCCTTTCAGCTGCCATAGTTCCACCCAGCCTCCTATAATAGTCCATAGTGCCCCTCAACCTCCCACAGTGCCTTTCAGCTGCCATGGTTCCACCCAGCTTTATATAATAGCCCGCAGTGCCTCTCAACCCCCCCCCCCCCACCCACACACACACAGTGCCACCCAGCTCTATTAGTGCCCCTCAACCATCTGTAATGGACTGCAGTGCCCATCAGCCTTCCACAGTGCCTTCCAGCTGCTATGAATGCCACCCAGTCTCCTATAATAGTCCATAGTGACCCTCAACCTCCCACAGTGCCTTCCAGCTTCCATGGTGCCACCCAGCCTTATATACTAGCCCACAGTGCCCCTCAACCTCCCACAGTTCCTTCCAGCTGCCATGGTGCCACCCAGCCTTCAATAGTAGCCCATGGTACCCTTCAACCTCCCACAGTGCCACTCAGTACCCTGTCATTTGCTGGAGAGCCTCCAGTTCTCACATGGTGCCCTCAGGCTCCCAAGTGTGTCCCTTCAGCCCTCCGAAGGGGGTCTGCAGTCTCCTACAGTGCCCCATGTAAAGTCCCCAGCCTCCTGGAAAGACCCTATTCCCCACAGTTGCTTCCTCAATAATCCTCATTCCCTACTGGGCCACCAAGTTTGCTGCATAGTCCCCTAACTACTTTCAGAACCCCCATCCCCCATAGTGAGTCCCAGCCCCATCCAGAATCTTCCAGCATTATAAAACAGATTTTATATCCCCGTACAGTAATACCTCGGATTGTGACTAACGCAGTTAACGAGCATTTCGCAATACGAGCTATTTTTTTTTTTTTATATCCTGACTCAGTTTGCGAATGTTATCTCGCAAAACGAGCAGGATTCAAGCCAATGGGGTGTGCAGTACCGCATTTGGCCAGAGGTGTGGTGGCGCCGATGACATTCGAAGTTCCCGAGTGCATCCGAGCGGCTCTGAGCGGTTTCCGAGTGTCTCCGGTGCCCCCCCACCTCTGGCCAATGGTCACTGTGGAATGAATTATCTGAGTTTCCATTGACTTCTAACTCGCTTTGATATACGAGTGCTTTGGATCTCTCTCTTTTTCTCTCTCTCTCCCCCCTCTCTCCCTCTCCTCTATCCCCCCTCTCTCCCCCCCCCCCCTCTCTCTCTCTACCCCCTCTCTCTCTCTCTCTCTCTCTCTCCTCTCTCTCCCCCTCCCCTCTTTCTCCCCCTCCCCTCTCTCTCTCTCCCCCTCCCCCCCTCTCTCTCTCCCCCTCTCTCTCCCCTCCCTCTCTCTCCCCTCTCTCTCTCTCCCCCTCTCTCTCTCTCCTCTCTCTCTCCTCTCTCTCTCCCCCCCTCTCTCTCTCTCTCCCTGTCTATCTCTCTCCCCTCCCTCTCTATCTCTCTCTCCTCCCTCTCTATCTCTCTCCCCTCCCTCTCTATCTCTCTCCCCTCTCTCTCTCCTCCCTCTCTATCTCTCCTCCCTCTCTATCTCTCTCTCTCCTCTTCCCTCCCTCTCTTCCTCTCTCTTCCCTCCCTGTCTCCCTCTCCCTGTCTCCCTCTCTCCATCTCTCCCTCCTTGAGTACATTTTCATAACCGTACTTAAAATAAACCTGGTAACAGTGACTTGGTCGCTAACTTTTGGAGAATGGTGATGCAGTTTGTGAGGATTCAAACATACAGCAGCTCATTCTCTCCAAGAAACCGAGATAAGAACTTGGAGGGCTAATTAGACTCCTTGTGATAACACCGGAAGTGTGCACAGGACAGCTCTGAATTTCTGATACAATGAAAAGGTATTTTTATACTTCTCAAACAGATATAAACACTTTGTGGTATATTTAACAGACCAAAAGGGAGACACTAAAGAGAAGTCCATTGTTAGGGTTTCCCTATAGGTTACCATTTATGATGCTCGTTATATCTCACCTTTGTGTAGAGCCATTGTTCTGTCCTCAGACTTCCTCTTCTAATAGCTCATCCAGTGATTTGTCTCCTACAATGTGCCTCATTGCCCCCTGGAGCAGACGCCCTCCATGTTTTATTTTAATTACAGCCTGCATGATGCCCGCTAATGAGGATCAGCTGGAGCCTAATGATGGCAGTACCCTGGCTGGTAGGGAGTTCACTGATAAGAAGCACATTGCTTCCAAAGACTTAGGAGAACTACATGAAAGACACAACGTACCCGTGGCTGTATTTAGTGTTTGGATGAACCTTCTAGCAGTAAAGTCAACAATTCAAACCAGATTTCTGACTGCTATAATCTCAGATCTTGCCTGTGACATGATGATTTTTGTGTGTTCCCCACCAAAGCAGCCACTGCTGACTGTGTGATCTGAGCCAAAAGAAGGTCCACATAAATTCACAGCCCGCGCCCCTGGGAACTGGACGTGTTGGAGATTAAAGCAGCCCATAGATTATGCAATTTTTTTTTCTTCCACCACGGGTGGAAGGGAAAGAAAATCGCTTAATTCCGCCATCAACACAGTCAGTGTTAATTGTAAAATCGCTCCTGCAACGCTATTGTGTTCTGCCGGCGGGGAGCCTTCCCAGCCAGCAGAACTCAATGATTACTGCTAACAACCTTAGCTGCCGGCAAAAAACGCATATAAAAAGTCTGACACGCTGGTTATAAAACCGGACAAGATTCGATTCATCTATGGGGCTTTAGAGGCAATTCCAATATATTAAAAATAAATACTTAGTACCCTGTTTTCCTGAAAGTAAGTTCTAGCGTTATTTTCCAGGAGGGCTGAAATATAAGCCCTACCCTAAAAATAAGCCCTAGTTGAAAATGATTGCAAAATCCTATAATACACTCTATACAATATATACTTCTGTAATAATGTGGTTGTTTCTGTAATATAAATCCGGGGAAGAGAGCTCCGGCGGGTCACAGAAACGCAGAGCGGCGCTAAAACGAGCGTATTTGGCACAATTATATTACAATAAAACACACAATGTACATTCTATAGTTAAATAGTTAGGTTGAAAAAAGACACAAGTCCATCGAGTTCAACCAAAAAATAAATAAAAAATAATAACAATAATAATATCATCATACAATCCCATATACCCAATTCTATACCCACAGTTGATCCAGATATACTACTGTAATAGAGTGAACTATAGGATTTTGCATGCATTTTAACTCAGTTCACACTGGGGATTCCTGACAGGCAGGGAGGGAGAGGGGGAGAGAAGACATCACATTACATGGTAAGACCTACCCTGAAAATAAGCCCTACTGTGTCTTTTGTTGCCAAAATCAATATAAGACCCGGACTTATTTTTGGGGAAACACGGTAGATGTAGTTTTACCCACTTCAGCATTATTCTTCTATATATTTTTGGTAAAAAAATTGCAAAAGTTCTTCAAAATAGGGGAAAGATTTGTCATTTTTAAAATTTTATTACTAGTAATGACAGTGATCTGCGCTTTTTATTGGGACTGCGACATTGCGGTGGACAGATCAGACACTTTTGACGCTATTTTGGGACCATTGACATTTATACAGCGATCAGAGTTAAAAATAGCCACCGACTACTGTGTAAATGTCACCGGCAGGAAAAGGGTTAAACACTAGGGGACGATCAAGGGGTTAAATGTGTTCCCTCAGCGTGTTCTAACTGTAGGGGGGATGGGCTACCTAGGACATGACAGAGATTACTGCTCCCTATGACAGAGAGCAGTAGATCTGTCAGGAACTATGGATCAGACCGAGACAGAAGTACAGTTAAATCACACTTGTTTATTAATAATAATTATAATAAAAAGATAAACAGAGTAAGCGTAGTCAAAACATAACCAGATCGGATAGTCAGCCGAGCCAAATGTCATAGAACCAGAGATATATTTGTAGTAGAACAGCCAGCAGGATCAGGAACCAGAAGGGATGTCAGCCAAGCAAAGTCTTTAACAGGAACGCAGGAGAAAGTCTCTGTGATGTTGACCAAGGCGAAGGCAGAGAGCAAGTGAACTGGAAGGCTTAAAGGGTCACTAAAGGAAACATTTTTTTTAGCTAAATAGCTTCCTTTACCTTACTGCAGTACTGGTTTCATGTCCTCATTGTTCGTTTTTGCTTTGAAGTAGCTGTAATTCTGCTGTGATCTCCACACTTCCTGGTTGCCTGTTTCCTTATAACCATGGTACTGGGAGATTTTCACGGTGGTCTAAGCTGTCATTACTGTGTGTCTAAAACTCCTCAGAACCAATCAGATTCATTTTAAAAACAAAACACTGCCCTAGATTTGTTTGTTTTTGTTCTGTGAGTCTTCCCGACTCACCTCTCACCCGAAACTTCATGTATGTACTTTTAAAACCGAAAGTGAAACTAGAGGCACATTATATGATTGAATTTAATCTATTTTTATTCATTTTTAAAAGGAATCGGTTAACTTTTATGTCTCTATACCCTGTAAACAGTCATTTCAGCAAAAAAATGTTTTTCCTTTAGTGACCCTTTAAAGAGGATGTAAAGCCATCATTAAGTTAAAAAAAAAAAACTGTAAGAGAAAGTCATAATGAGCTATTATGCATAGCATACTAGCTCATTATAATCGACTTACCTGAGATCGAATCCCCCAAAATTCTCCATGCTCTCCGCGGCCATGTCTCCGACAATCTTCTTCCTGTTATCGCCGGAGCGGCGATGTCACTCCTGCGCATGTGCGCGGGATCGGCCGATCCCTGCGCATGCACGAAAATTCGGCATTAACCCCGAATTTTCCATTCTCAAACACGCCAATCTCAGTGCGCCTGTGCGGTTGTCTACTTCTAATTCGGTCCATCCTGTCCTGAGGTTTAAACAGCTCGGCTACACAGCACAATCCTGTCTATAGTCAGGTTCCTATTAGTGCTTTTCAGCCTTATCTGTCTACCTTCCATAACAAGAGTGTCTCCTGCCCGACATAAAACACTAAATTGCTCTGCAGACACAGGTTGTCCATAAAATGAACCGTAAATGTAAATGGGTAAAAGACGGGTGAACAGACATTATGTGAATGGGCTAATAATATTATTGATAGTTTTATATTTAGAAATGGATTTTGTAGATCATTCGGAAATTGAATGTTGATTTGATCTCCTCCTGACGTGTTTCGCCTGTGTCAGGCAGGTTTTGCATGCCTATAGACATGCATGGGAATGTAAGACGCATTTAATGAGCAGCGGACCCCAATAGACACAACGAGCTGCACACAGGGAGCCCAACTGATCCCAGCACCGCTTACAGCATGGACGCAGGTCGGGGACCGGCGCTCTGATTTTTCCCTGTAGACGGAGAATAAAATGTAATGAAGCAATCAGCATGTATGGCGATTTAATATGATAGACCATCATCAATATGTCTGGAGATTGCCGAGATATCTGTATGTGTCCCCAGAGTGGAATCTACCTGTCTGCCAGTTTATGGCACAGATGAATTTACACCTCTCACCTTGTGAGATGTCTGGGCAACTTCTGGGACCAATAAAACATCAAAAGGCAAAAGGTCAATAGAGGTACTAATGTCTCCCCTTGGTTTTCTCAGTCCTTAATGAACAGCCATCTTGTTAGCTCACTAGATAATACATTAGAGGGTTCTTTTCCTGCTCTCTGCACTAATTTTCCCCTGTAATTTGTTTGCAAATCAGTCTTTCCAAAAGCAGAAAAGACCTTGGAGTATATACATATATCTCCCCCCCCCCCCCCCCCCCGAGTGCTTAAAGCGGGAGTTCACCCTAAAAAAAAAATGTAACCTTAGATTGATGCTCATTTTGTCGAGGGGAATCGGCTAGCTTTTTTAAAAACTAAGCAGTACTTACCGTTTTAGAGAGCGATCTTCTCCGCCGCTTCCGGGTATGGTGTTCGGGACTGGGCGTTCCTATTTTGATTGACAGTCTTCCGACGGTCGCATACATCGCGTCACGAGTAGCCGAAAGAAGCCGAACGTCGGTGCGGCTCTATACGGCGCCTGCGAACCGACGTTCGGCTCTACAACGGTAAGTACAGCTTCGATTTAAAAAAAAATAGCCGATTCCCCTAGACAAAATGAGCATGAATCTAAGGTTAATAATTAACATTTGTGGGTGAACCTCCACTTTAAAGCTGACGTTTATTCTTCTCATATGTTGTCCTCCCTGGTTCCTCGCCCCCCCTTTATCAATATGTAAATTCAATTTTAAAATAAAAAAATTCTGTTTTCTTACATACCTTATTTTCTCTATGCAATGCAGGTGTTTTGTCAGATTAGACAACCCGTCAGAATGTGTAATGGAAGTGACGTTTCGTCACCGCCATCTTGCTACACCCCGCACTGCTCCACAGTAAGGATATACTGAGAAGACGGAAAGCGGACATCTTGTTACACCCATCGGCGTTTGCATTTTACACTTTTTGTTAACAGTAAACTGAGTTTATATAGTGAAATACAGTACTTGGAAAGCAGCGAACTTCTGTCCGATTGAGATGAGCAGGCTCACCACTGCTTTTAAAATTCAACATCTAAACAGACAGACGAAATTCTAAGTACTGTATTTCGCTATATAAACTCAATTAATGTTAAAAAAAATCCTTACTGTGGAGGATTGCGGGGTGTAGCAAGATTGTGACGAAACGTCACTTCCGTTACACATTCTGACAGGTTGCCTAATCTGATGAAACGGGTCAATCATGGTTGGCTAGAGGGGTCGGTGTTCCGTCAGAATCTGCGACCCGTCAGAATAGGTAACGGAAGTGACGTTCCGTCAGCTGTGCATGCGTTCCCTCGCTACCAGGTTTGCTTCAGAAGAAGGCAGCGGACATCTTACACATTTTAGCAATAAACTGAGCGTACAGTATATAAATACATTTAGATATACGTGATGCTGTTTGCATGTTTAATTTTGAGGGTTAGTGCTGATCAGTGTGGGGTGTACCAACATGGCCTCCATCCACCTTCCTAATGCTGGTGTTCAGCTTCTTTCAAAATGTGACATCCAAACACCATTACAGATATCAACATACTATATTTATTTATATCTACTCACTTTATTGCTAAAATTACTCTTAAAGTTCAAGCCACAAATTTTTTTTTTTAAAGCGGAGTTCCACCTAAAAATGGAACTTCCACTTAACCCACTCCTCGCCCCCTTACATGCCACATTTGGCATGTAATTTTTTTGGGGGGGAGTGGGGGCTTCAGGAGAAGGGGACTTCCTGTCCCACTTCCTACTTCCGCCGAGGGGCTGCTAAGGCGATTAGCTTAATCGCCTTATTGCAGCCCCTCCCTGTAGGCGAGCGCCTGTCCAATCGGATGGCGCCGCGCCACTCGCACATGCGCAGTGCTGCTCGCGCATGCGCAGTGGGTGCCCGGCCGTGAAGCCGAAAGCTGTCACTGCCGGGTGCCCACACTAGGAATGAAGACGCCAGCCGGCGAGGGGGGGAGAGGAGCGGAGCCCCGGCCGGCGCGTCGATGGAGCCGTGGAGCAGGTAAGTGTCTGTTTATTAAAAGCCAGCAGCTACACTTTTTGTAGCTGCTGACTTTTAATAAACTTAAAAAAAGGCTGGAACACCCCTTTAAGTCAGCAGCTACAAATACTGTAGTTGCTAACTTTTAATAAAGACACTTACCTGTCCAGGGAGCTAGCGATGTCGGCCCCCCCAAGGCCGATCTGTCCATTAGATCGGGTACAGGCACCGCCATTCTAATTAGGGAAACCGGCAGTGGAGCCTTGCGGCTTCACTGCCGGTTTCCTACTGCGCATGTGTGAGTCGCGCGGTGCTTTGTGAATGGCCAACGGGGGAGCTCGCCACACAAGAGGACATGACGTCCTGCACCGCGGCCCGGCTGGAGCGAAACTACACTTGGTACTTCAGAAAAGGTGAGTTCGAAAAAAGTAGCCAAAAACGAGCCAAAGTTCTAAAAGTGGGTGGAACTCCGCTTTAAATTCAAGACGTAGCTGGGTGGAGTAAGATGTCTGCTGCTGCCGTGTTCTTCTGACTGCAGGTGTTCTGTCAGTTCGCATGCGTTGCGCTATACAAGTCATTCATTCATTCATTAACAAACCTGGTAGCGGTGGAACGCATGCGCAACTGATGGAACATCACTTTCGTTACCCAATCTGACAGGTCGCCGATACTGACAGAACACCGGTAGGGTGCTGTACATAGCTGTCTGAAAATATCACAGCACCCAGCCTCAGTACTTTTCGGAAGAGCCCTCAGTCCTGATACAAGCAGTGGGCGGGCTCTTGGGAGGAGTTATGCAAATATCAAAATGCCTTGATGGATGGATGCCAGTCTGGATTAGTAGGTGTGCCTTGGCAGGCTGCAAATGCACGCTGACCACCCTACATAATGCCCACAAGCTATTTTGAGTCGTGATTGACAGAACGAAAATCCAATCATAGAAATAGCTAGGCAAGGGACAGTCAGAACGGGAAAAAAGTGCTAGATGATGCTGGATGTCCTCCAGTGTAAGGAAAAGAGGCAGGTGCTATCTTACTTGCTTCAGCTTGTGAGAAGCTCACAGTGTGCAGTGAAATCAGAGGAAGCACTTTCAGTACAGAGAAACCTGTACAACTGTGCAAGACTGTAGGGAAGGCTGGAGGACAGAGTTAAAGCAAATACACAGACTCTGCTGAACCAGAACACCAAGCTATGGATAGGACTGATATCAACAGAAGGTGGAAATAAATGGGTGGGGGAGGGGTGTGCTTTCAAAACCACTGTCACTTTCCTCTGAATGAAAAAAAAATAGTCTATTATCATTTCCATTACTAGTTTGAGAATGGAGTAAGCAGAGTCACGGAAAAGATTGATTCCCCCCCAGTGGTTATTGTGCATCCAGATCCACATTAAATATGAACACCAGTTGGAGAGAGATTGGAATATGGGCTTTAAAATGCAGGACAACTGGGAGCTGGGGACTACGAGATGGGATTCACAGCTGTCAAGGTTAGAGAGACAACATGTGTTCAAGGTGGACAGACCGGTCACACTGGATTCAGAGGATGGGGCTACTTACTGCATTATGTACATGAGGGACAGGATGTAGGGGAGATGGGAAAGGGAAAAAAAAGAAGCAAACCGTTGTTTGAACCAGAAATATGGGATTCTGAAAACCAGTAACTGATATGTGGCATGTATAGGAGTTGGGGATGAAGGACTGGGGTGTACAGGTGTTATGGACAGAGACAGGGATTGGGGACAGATAGATGGGATGTGCAGGGGTTGGAGATGTAGGGGTAGGATGTGCAGGGGTTGGAGATGTGCAGGGGTTGGAGATGTAGGGGTTGGATATGTAGGGGATGGATGTACAGGGGTTGGAGATGTAGGGGTAGGATGTGCAGGGGTTGGAGATGTAGGGGTAGGATGTGCAGGGGTTGGATATGTAGGGGATGGATGTGCAGAGGTTGGAGATGTAGGGGTAGGATGTGCAGGGGTTGGAGATGTAGGGGTAGGATGTGCAGGGGTTGGAGATGTGTAGTGGTAGGATGTGCAGGGGTTGGAGATGTAGAGGTAGGATGTGCAGGGGTTGGAGATGTAGAGGTAGGATGTGCAGGGGTTGGAGATGTAGGGGATGGATGTGCAGGGGTTGGAGATGTAGGGGTAGGATGTGCAGGGTTTGGAGATGTAGGGGTAGGATGTGCAGGGGTTGAGGATTGAGGGTTGGAAAGAAAGGCAGTTCGTGGTGGAGGGACAGGAGTTGGAGATGAAGGATCGAATGAAGTATTGGGATGTAGAGCAGCATAGGACAGAGGGATTACATGTACAAGAGTTAAAGATATAAGGGTTGGATGTACAGGAATTGGGGTGGAAGGTTTGGATGTAGAGGTGTGTAGGTTGGAGGAATGGGGTGTAAAGGCGTTGGAAATGTAAGAGCAGGGTGTATAGGGATAGGAAACAGATGGTTGGAACATAGAGGAATTTAGGACAGAGAGACGAGATGTACAGGAGTTGGAGAGGTAGTATGATGCTCAGGGGTTGGGGATGGAAGGTTGGGATGTACATGAGTTTAGGAAAGAGAGACGAGATGTACAGGAGTTGGAGAGGTAGTATGATGCACAGGGGTTGGGAATGGAAGGTTGGGATGTACATGAGTTTAGGACAGAGATACAGGTGTACAAGGAGTTGGAGAGGTAGTATGATGCACAGGGGTTGGGGATGGAAGGTTGGGATGTACATGAGTTTAGGACAGAGATACAGGTGTACAAGGAGTTGGAGAGGTAGTATGATGCACAGGGGTTGGGGATGGAAGGTTGGGATGTACATGAGTTCAGGACAGAGAGAGACAAGTGTACAGGAGTTGGAGAGGTAGTATGATGCTCAGGGGTTGGGGAGGGAAGGTTGGGATGTACATGAGTTTAGGACAGAGAGACAAGTGTACAGGAGTTGGAGAGGTAGTATGATGCACAGGGGTTGGGGATGGAAGGTTGAGATGTACATGAGTTTAGGACAGAGAGAGACGAGTGTACAGGAGTTGGAGAGGTAGTATGATGCACAGGGGTTGGGGAGGGAAGGTTGGGATGTACATGAGTTTAGGACAGAGAGAGACAAGTGTACAGGAGTTGGAGAGGTAGTATGATGCTCAGGGGTTGGGGAGGGAAGGTTGGGATGTACATGAGTTTAGGACAGAGAGACGCGATGTACAGGAGTTGGAGAGGTAGTATGATGCACAGGGGTTGGGGAGGGAAGGTTGGGATGTACATGAGTTTAGGACAGAGAGACGCGATGTACAGGAGTTGGAGAGGTAGTATGATGCACAGGGGTTGGGGAGGGAAGGTTGGGATGTACATGAGTTTAGGACAGAGAGACGCGATGTACAGGAGTTGGAGAGGTAGTATGATGCACAGGGGTTGGGGAGGGAAGGTTGGGATGTACATGAGTTTAGGACAGAGAGACGCGATGTACAGGAGTTGGAGAGGTAGTATGATGCTCAGGGGTTGGGGAGGGAAGGTTGAGATGTACATGAGTTTAGGACAGAGAGAGACGAGTGTACAGGAGTTGGAGAGGTAGTATGATGCTCAGGGGTTGGGAATGGAAGGTTGGGATGTAGAGCAGCATAGCAGTTTGAGACATAGGGGTCAGATCGATATGGATTGGGAATGGGGGGTTTGGATTTCGAGGAGTTTAGGATGGAAGGACGGGGTGTACAGAGCTGGAGATGCCAGGAATAGGCTATACAGGGATTGGGGATAGGGAGTTGAGATGTTGAAGAGTATATGAAAAGAAGGAAGGTATGTACAAGAGTGGAATATGTAGGTGGTTGGTGGAGATGGAGCAAGAAATTATCCAATGAATGGTGTGGTGGAAAAAGAAATGCAGGTGACCAATTGGTCGGTTAAATGAAATTAACAGATCAACTGTGACCTGATCGATTTAGAATTTCCCTGTTTTTGAAGGATAATTTGTAGCACTCGTACGTTATGTCATAGCTTTCCTTCCTTTTAATCACTGCTCTGATAATTAGCTCTCCCCTCCTTACTTATAAAACATTTATATGGGTTCCATAGCCCGAGGTCTCGCCCTCTTCTGCTGACCTGACCATCCAGATGATTCCACCCCCTCCATGTAATTACCCATCTTCCCTCAGACTTATAACGATCCAGAGGTGGCTCTACCTTCTCAATGATTATTCCTGCTGGCGTTTATCTTGTTGCCTGGCAACACATGAACTCAACGTAGTATGATTGTAGAGACGCACACCCCCCATCCCCAGAGATTACACCTTCGTATCTAGGGGGAGAGGGAAAAGAACTTTGTATCTCCTGCCAACGGGCTTGTAGATATCAAAGAATATATTGGTAAAACTTAGACGGATATCTTAGTTCAGCTGGAAATATACAGTAAAGCCTCGTACACACGATCGGATATCCGATGGATTTTTTTGTCGGATATGCGATGAAGCTGACTTTCATCAGTCTTGCCTACATACCATCGGTCAAAAATCCGACTGTGCCAAAACATGGTGACGTACAACACTACGACGAGCCGAAAAAAAATGAAGTTCAATGCTTCCGAGCATGCGTCGACGTGATTCTGAGCATTTTCTCTGATGGAATTCCAAACAGACGATCAGATTTTTCTATCGGTTTTTTTATCCATAGGAAACATTTAAAACGTTCTATTTTTTAACACCGATGGGGAAAAAAAACGATAGGGCCCACACACGATCGTTTTGTCAGATAAAAACAGGACTGTTTTCATCGGACAAACCGATCGTGTGTACCCGGCTTCAGAGTTTTGTGCCAACATTCCTATAGAAAAAAATGAAAATGACTTGACTCAATGATGGCAAGAAAGAATGTTCTAACAAAAATATTTGCGTTTGGCCTTCATCTAGACCTGCTATCTGAATGGAATCCCAGATGCAATAACCCTTCTTCTGCCCCGTTTTTTTGTGTTTTTGCAATGGTTTATGAAATCAAAGCCTGAAAATGATCTAAAACCCCCAAAACATGACACATTTACTGACAGCAGAGACCCTGGAGAATAATATGGTGGTAGTTCCAATTTTATGTCACAGGATATTAGTGCATGGTTTATCAAATTCATCTTGGTTTATCAAGTTCAGTAAAAAAAACAAAAAAACGATACAGTTCATTTTAGGGCAGATAAACACAATGGGCCGGATTCAGATACATTGGCGTATCTGTCCGGCCCGCGTAACGTATCTCCGATACGTTACGCCGCTCTAACTTTGGGCGCAAGTTCTTTATTCACAAAGAACTTGCGCCCTTAGTTAGAGCGGCGTAGCGTATGTGTTGCGGCGTAAGGCCGCGTAATTCAAATGGGGATGTAGGGGGCGTGTATTATTTAAATTTCCCTTGACCCCGCGTTTTTTACGTTTTACTTGAACGGCGCATGCGCCGTCTGTAAAATCTCCCAGTGTGCATTGCTCTAAATGACTTAGCAAGGACGTCATTGCTTTCGTCGTGAACGTAAATTTACGTCCATCCGTATTCGCGAACGACTAATGCAAACGACGTAAAAATTTCAAAACTCGGGGCGGGTGAACGACGGCCATACTTAACATTGGCTGCGCCTCATAGACCCAGGGGTAACTATACGCCGGAAAAAGCCGAACGCAAAAGACGTAAAAAAAAAGCGCCGGGCGGTCGTTCGTTTCTGAATCGGCGTAACTCCTCATTTGCATATTAGTCGCGTAAAAAAAAAAAATGCCACCTAGCGGCCGGCCTGGAATTGCAGCCTAGGATCCGACGGTGTACGACACTTACACCTGGCGGATCTTAGGGATATCTATGCGTAACTGATTCTCTAAATCAGTCGCATAGATACGACCGGCAGAACTCAGAGATACGACGGCGTATCAGGAGATACACCGTCGTATCTCTTTCTGAATCTGGCCCAATATATTATTCAATTATTTGTTAAAATACAAAAGGCGTGGTGGCGCCGACTAAAAAAATACCCAACATGTAAAGCCCTTAAAATTGTATGTGCTCATGAAACGAAAACAAACATCGGTACCCTAAATGGCTCCTAGAATTATTCCTCTCCGAGTTGCACAGTGATATGTAACACGTGCGTAGAATGAAGGATGGATGGCCGCACTCCAAACCAAACAGGTTGTCTTTATTTAAACGAACAGCAAAACATACCAGATCACAGCAACAGAAACAGGAGGATAACCGACGTTTCGCACTGACTTAGTGCTTATTCATGCCATGAATAAGCACTAAGTCAGTGCGAAACGTCGGTTATCCTCCTGTTTCTATTGCTGTGATCGGTATGTTTTGCTGTTCGTTTAAATAAAGACAACCTGTTTGGTTTGGAGTGCGGCCATCCATCCTTCATTCTACGCCCATGCTTGCCTAGTGCACTGCCAGCACCCTTGGAATCCTACACCTGTGTATGACCCTATAGCAGACCCACCTTGAGCGGTGATTTTCCTTCTGATATGTAACACGTAGTTTGATGTTTTCATACAAAGGCTCCCCTGATGCAAAGTACATGATGGTGGAGCTTTGTTATTGATAAAAAAAAAATTATTTTTTTATATATATATATATATATATATATATATATATATATATATATATATATATATATATATATATATATATATATATATATATATATATATATAATATTTATCATTAATAAATATGATACAATGATACAATTTTTTGTGGCAGGTTCTCATTGATGAGACATCAGAGTGGCGGAGTAGATAGGTCATTACGTTTTTAACACATTTAGGATAATTTATAATCACATTTGCAAAAAATAATAAAATGCCATAGATAGAGAATCTATGGTATTTTATTATTTTTTGCAAAAGTGATCATAAATGGTCTCATAAATGCAATAAATACGTAATGACCTTTTTCTATTTATAATCTACGCCACCACTCTGATTTCTCATCAAGGAGAACCTGCCACAAAAAATAGTATCATAAGAGGATTTTTGGGCCCCTATGTGACAAAAAAAAAAAATATATATTTATATTTTGAGCTCCACCACCATGTACATATGAACAAAAACACGTGCACCAGGGGAGCCTTTGTATGAAAACATCAAAGCTGAACACCAGGCACAAATAAAAGATACAAATATGGCAGCTCTGTAATTATTAATAAGAACTTAAATGTCATTTTGTAATATAAGCTACTTAAATATGAGCTGGTATAAGCCTCTTGCAGTTCCTTTACAGCAGAGCTCGTCATGATGGAGGAGATGGAGGAGCAGCCTATATAGTCGGTCAGCTGTTCTGCCGTGCCAGAGGTTTGCTGACTGCAGAAAATAGCCGAGGTGATGTTGCTTCTCTCACTGTCTAGTCGCAGGCTGAGGGTGGACAGAGGATCCATTCACACCCAAGCATTCTGGATCGCAGGCGGAATCGCCAAGCTATTGCCCCACGATTCCAGAATTGCGGCAAAACGCGGAACGCGTTTGCGATGCCATTATTTCTTAATGGCACCCCAAACGTCGATTTTGCAGCGATTGTTGGGCTACAAATCGTATTACAATTGTGGGCAAAAATCGCAACTGCAAATGCTCCTGGCTCTGTGCCGAGATTTGTTACATTAGCTTCTTTTGGAGCAGAGGGATGCCCATTCAAATGAATGGTGGCGCTCCAAAAACGCTTAAAGGGGTTGTAAAGGTAGAATTTTTTCCCCCTAAATAGCTTCCTTTACCTTAGTGCAGTCCTCCTTCACTTACCTCATCCTTCCATTTTGCTTTTAAAATGTCCTTATTTCTTCTGAGAAATTCTCACTTCCTGTTCTTCTGTCTGTAACTCCACACAGTAATGTGAGGCTTTCTCCCTGGTGTGGAGTGTCGTGCTCGCCCCCTCCCTTGGGCTACAGGAGAGTCAGGACACTCTCTATGTTGCAGATAGAGAAAGGAGCTGTGTGTTAGTGGGCGTCCTGACTCATCTCCTGTAGTCCAAGGGAGGGGGCGAGCACGACGCAATAAACGTCTGGCGCTGCACATCGTTCATGTGAATAGAGCCTAAGAGCCCATTCACACCAGATTCAGCGAGATTCATTTTTTATTGCCCTCCAACTACACAGACCGTCCAATCTCCAGGTTACCTATGGGCATGGTTCATTCTATTGCAGTGCAGTGAAAGTACAGCAAGATGCATTTTCCTCCACTGTAAATGCTAAGAAATACAAATGCATGTCAATGCATGAAAATGCACCACAATGCAGTGCAGTACACAAAAAAGCCCAGGGTAGAAGAAAATGGCCTCAAAGGAAATGCAAGCTTAGGCCGGCCAAAGACGGTTCAAATCTTGGCCGGTTCAACGGGAACCGGCCAAGATTCCAACCATTAATGGATAGGCTGACTGTACCAAGTTGATCGTTACTTGGGTACAACCAACCTGCCAGATTTGCCTGCAATTATTTCTATTGGCTGCCCTGGCGGGGACGGCTTCCCCCGCCCATCCCTGTCACCTTGCAGGGAGAACACAATTGGTCGGCAGGAGATATTTCCATGTCAACACTTTCTATGTTGATAGATTGGGGGGGGGGGGTCGTGTAATTTTTTTTCCTGCAACCCATGGTTGCAGGAAATAAGTTTGCGCCGTCTCTGGCCTGCCTTAGGAAAATGCACTGCAAATGTGCATTAAAAACGTGTCAACTGCCTGTCACTGCGCATTCAAAAATGCTCAGTAAACGCACAGGGCCAGATTCACAGAGCAAGTACGCCGGCGTATCTACCCCTCCGGCGTATAGTTAAAGCTGGTATTTTGCGGCGTATAGATAGACTTGCCATGGTAAGTATGGCCGTCGTTCCCGCGTCGAAATTTGAAAAAAAATAAATTTTTCGTAAGTCGTCCGTGAATAGGGATGGACGTAACTCACGTCTAAGTTCAAAAAATGACGTTGTTGCGACGTCATTTCGCGCAAAGCACGGCAGTAAATTTCTGGACGACGCATGCGCAGTTCATTCGGCGCGGGGACGCGCTTCATTTAAATTAAACCCGCCCCCTGATCGCCGATTTGAATTCCGCCGCCAGAAATACACTACGCCGCCGTAACTTACGGCGCGAAATCATTGAGGATTACAAATTCCGCCAGGTAAGGTACGGTGGCGTAGCGTATCTCTGATACGCTGCGCGGATCAAATGCTCTCTGGATCTGGCCCACAGTTTCTTGTGCAAATTTTCCCTATGGGCCCATTCACACGAGAAACTGCACTTGTGAGACTGCTGTGCAAATACGGTGTGACATAAAATATTGCAATTAACTCCATTTTATTCTCTAGGGTGTCTGGGGGAAATATATATATATATATATATATATATATATATATATATATATATATATATATATATATATATAATGTTTGGGGGTTCTAAGTATTTTTCTACCAAAAAAAAAACTGATTTAAACTTGTAAACGCCAAATCTCAAAAAGAGGCTTGGCCCTTTAGTGGTGAACAGCCGTGTACCCCTCCAAAACGATAGCATTTACTTGCTAAAAGATTCCCTTTACCATCCTTATATTCTATATGGATACAAATGTGGTCTGATATTGTGGATGGGACCCCTAGTAGCACACACCCAACAAGTGTCACAGTCAGGGGTCTCTGAAGACCCTCTTTGTTGGCGGAAGGCTCTGAAATCGGCCTCCTTTCATGCTCTATCCGTCGCATTTCACGGTTCACAGAGCCCTCTGATCAATTAACTTTTACTCTCGCAAAATTCAAAAGAGTAGGATATCATCAGGCCGGGATGAGGGATATCCTTGAGGAAGTGATCCCCCCTCCCCTCCCCCTCCCCTTCCACGCCTCACCTTGTGATTTAATTATTCCTCTAGATAAGGATCCTTCTCCTTTCACCAGGAAATTTCATTCTGCCCTTTCTGACAGCCCCAGATCCCTCAAACATCTCATTACTACTGACTTTGCCCAAAATTAAAAATGCATTAAAGTGTAAAAAAGGAGAGGAGGAGACTTCAAGGTGAACAGAGGGATAATATCGGGATTAGAATGGCGTTATTAAGCCTTGCCGACCGTTTGTGTCCAATCAGGAGATCAATCATCAAAGCTGAATTTTATAGGTAATTCAGGTGGCACAGATTCCGTGACAAAAATAATTTTTTACGTTTTACTTAATTTGTTATATATATTACAGACTTTATATCACAAATACCAAAAAATTTTTTTTTTTTTTTTGAATAATGGGTGAACCATGCGAATCATTGCCTTCTACCATATCGGTTTATGGCAAAAATGCAGCCTAATATTCCAAAATGCATGCAGCTGTTTCGGGCTTGTTGGCCATCATCAGTGTTGTTCTGTTTTCAAATGCTGCTTTATACATTGACATAACTCCATAGACCCATGTATAGGTATAAACTTTGGCACCCCAGATGTTTTGGAACTACATTTCCCATGATACTCGGCTAGACTGCAGAGTGCATGAGCATCATGGGAAATGTAGTTCCAAAACATCTGGGGTGCCAAAGTTTACCATCACTGCATTAGGGTGTGCACTCTAAAGCTCAACCACACGTGCCTTTCTCTGCAGCCTCAGCTGTACTGGACAGTGAATGAATGGGAAGTGCTCTGTGCTTAGCTTCCTGTTCATTCACAAACTGAAGCCTAGTAAACACTGTTTACGATTCTTCAGTTATGAATGGACACAGTGAGGGAATGTGTTAATTTAGAACAAGAAGTGGCTGTTAAATTACATACCTGTATATACTCGAGTATAAGCCGAGGCACCTAATTTTACCACAAAAATCTGGGAAAAACATATTGACTTGAGTATAAGCCTAGGGTGGGAAATGCAGCAGTTACTGGTAAACCATGCCCATTTCAGGCTCACTGTGCCCATTTTCAGGCTCGCTGTGCCCATCTGCAGCCTCACTGTGCCCATCTTTAGCCTCACTGTGCCCATCTTTAGCCTCACTGTGCCCATCTTTAGCCTCACTGTGCCCATCTTTAGCCTCACTGTGCCTATCTTTAGCCTCACTGTGCCTATCTTCAGCCTCACTGTGCCTATCTGTGCCAATTTGTAGCCTCACTGTACCTATTTGTAGCCTCACTGTGCCTATTTGTAGCCTCACTGTGCCTATTTGTAGCCTCACTGTGCCCATCTTTGCCCATTTTTAGCCTCATTGTGCCCATTTTCAGCCTCACTGTGCCCATCTGCAGCCTCACTGTGCCCATTTACAGCCTCACCTTGTTTATGGTCTCCCGCTGTCTACTGTACAGGGTTTGAGCCACGGGTACAACAAAATGTCGGCGACTCAAACACTGCAGGCCACTGTTAGACCTCTAGCAGCAGATTGCCAGCGCTATCCAAACCTCTAGAGGTGGTTGCAACAACAGCTCAAAGTGGCCCCAAAGAGACTGCAGAGCAGTAAGTGAGACCCTCACTCGACTATAAGCCCTTCGGCTTTTTCAGTCTATAAAAACTTGAGTATATACAGTATTTTCTAGTCCCTTCCCCTGCTCTCCATCCTGAAACATCCCCCCACTGCAGCCGGGAGAAGAGGAGGAAAGCCAGCAGCACTGCAGGGCCAAAGCAGAGGGAAGCACAGGCAGTAGGTGGAATCAGCGCCACATGTAGGGATTAGGGTGTGCTCTGGCACACCCCCTGTGCATGCCTTTGGACCCATGGTCACCTGCTGTCTTGATACCATCCACAGGCAGCTTAACTCTTCAATAAAGCCTGGTACACACGGGACAAAAAATCAGTCTGTGTGTACAGCTGTCTGTTCAACTGTGTGGTTTAATGACCAACTTCTGTGAAACGGACATGCTGAAAAAACTGAATTTGAAAAGTACTTGCAGCCAATGGCTGCAAGCGCTGATCAGCGTCTTCTGGCGGGGTGGGGGATCCCCTCTGTCATGATACAATATCATAGTGAGAGAGATCCCCCGCATTATTATTGCTTACGTTGATGCAGGGATCTGTAATTTTTTTTATTTAACCGACTGGTGGACCAAAAAAACTGCCTGCGTGTATTCAGCTTTAGACACAGACATTGAATTCAACTCTGTTTTATTGTGCATAATGCAGTGCAGACATGGGTGTGCGCACAGAGTGTGCCTGGGCGCACCCTCATCACCTGGCGCAGATTGCCCCTGCTGCCCGGTACCGATTAATCATTGGGGTTGATTACCTAAAACTGGAAATTGCCTAACGTGCAAAGCTGCACCAGATTTTGCAGATCAGCTTCTAACTTGTTCAATTAAGCTTTGACAAAAAAAAAAAAAAAACAGAAGCTGATTGGTTTAGAGTCAGGTTTATGTTTAAATAAATATACCAATCAGGTGCTAATGATCATCAATTTCATATATAGATTGAAACATAGTTATTAACTGAACAGAAGCAGCTGTTTATGAGACTTAAAACTGGGTGAGGAACAGCCAAACTCTGCTACTAAGGCAAGGTTGTAGAAGACCGTTTCATGTCACAAGTCATACACCATGGCGAGACTGAGCACAGCAACAAGACACAAAGTAGTTGTACTGCCTCAGCAACGTCTCTTCCTGGCAAAGATTTTAAAGCAGACCGGGGTTTCAAGATGTGCTATTCAAGCTCTTTTGAAGAAGCGCAAAGAAACAGGCAATTTTGAGGACTGTAGACGCAGTGCAGCCATGGAAACCATGTAGCAAATGAGACACATCATGCTCACTTCCCTTCGACATCGGTAGATGTCCAGCAATGACACCAGCACAGAACTAGTGGAAACCAATGGGACCCAGGTACACCCATCGTACACCTATCTACTATCCGGAGGTCTGGCTAGAAGTGGTCTTCATGGAAGAATTGCAGCCAAAAAGCAAGGAGACAAGGCTAAGTGACTCAACTATCCCCTTAAACATAGAAACTTGGGTGCAGGAAAATGGCAGCAGGTGCTCTGAACTGATGAGTCAAAATTTGAAGTATGTGTCTGTAGCAGTAGGCAGTTTGTTGGCGAAGGACTGGAGAGCGATACAATAATGAGTGTCTGCAGGCAACTGTGAAGCATGGTGGATGTTCCTTGCATGTTTGGGGCTGTATTTCTTCAATGCTGAGAAATACAGGCAGATACTTATCCATCATGCCATACCATCAGGGAGGCGTGTGATTGGCCCAAAATCTATTTCGCAGCAGCCGTGTCGAAGGCATACCGCAAATATTACCGTATTTATCGGCGTATACGCGCACTTTTTTGCCCTGAAAATCAGGGCAAAATCGTGGGTGCGCGGTATACGCCGATACCCGCTTTCCCACGCCGAGTTTTGAATACTGCGCCGACATATACCGAGCGCAGTACACTCGGGTATAGTCGGGCAGTCTCGGGTCCTTCCGCGCTCACGTCCTGGACGTCAGCGCACGAGTTGCCGAGCATTGCCGACAATACATGAGTGTACTGCGCTCTGTATATGTCGGCACAGTATTCAAATTGGGAGCGGGAAACGAGCGGGGAGGACGCCGCAGAAGGACGCCGGACCCGACGAAGAGGACACCCGAAGCCGCAGAAGGACGCTGGACCCGACGAAGAGGACACCCGAAGCCGCAGAAGGACGCCGGACCCGACGAGGCCGCCGCGCAAGACACCAAAACTGTAAGTACAAAAAAAACGTTTTTTCCACAGGATTGGGGGCAACTTTAGGGGTGCGCGGTATACGCGGGAGCGCGTTATACCGCGATAAATACGGTAATTTGATTTGGATTTCTCTTCTGTTCATTTACTTTCCATTTTGTTAATTGAAAAAAAAAAAACTATTAACGCTTCTATTTCTGAAATCATTCTTCACTTACCGCATTTTCCCACCTGCCTATAACTTTTGCAAAGTAGAATAAATCTCCTGCTGGCATCTTGCATCTCTCAGCCACTCTGCATTCCGTTGCCCACTCCAAAGTCTCATTCTCTGCACTGCTTTTGTTACAGGTTAAAATCTATATTTGTTTATCTCTTGTTAAAAATAAATCTATATTTGTTTAGTTTCAAGTCTAAATATATTTGCAAACCCAACAAGAACATGAATTGGGGGAGGGAGACCGGTGTAAGCAGTGTGGTGTGGAGTTGATTTCTCTCTGTAGTATTTAACCTGCAAACACTGAAAGGAAAATGAAGTTGAGTGTAAAGTTAGGAGTGTGAGCTAATAAAATGTACAGAACTCCCCGCTGAGCATCAAACACTGGCAGAGCAAACCCCATACACACAATGGCTGAGCAAAGTTTGCATTCAACACAACAGTCACTTGTCATTGTAATCTCCAGTCTGTTTACCATTAGTCCCTAATGAATGGAGAGGCGGCATTGTCTTTGATGTTAGTGGTGCAGCGAATTTATAGGCAGCCGTTTAGGTGATGTCACCGGATTCTAGTGATGGGCTAGATTCTCAGTGATGTCACTGGTCTCTAGTGATGGATACGCTGTATTCTTAGTGATGTCACCAATCCAGTGGCGGCTGGTGCTCAAAATTTTTTGCGGGGTGCAAACGTAAAATAAAAAAAATAAAAATTGCAGCCATTGTGGCATCAATTGTCACCACTGTGCCATGCCATCAAACGCAGTCGCTGTGCCATGCCAAATGCAGTCACTGTGCCATTCCATCAAACAGCCACTGTGCCATCAATTGTCACCACTGTGCCATGCCATGCCATCAAACGCAGCCAGTGTGCCCCTCAATTGTCGCCACTGTGCCAATTGTCACCACTGTGCCCTTTAATTGTGCCCATTGTCACTACTGTGCCCATTGATGCCACTGTGCCCATTGTCACTACTGTGCCCATTGTTGCCACTGTGCATGTCACTGTGCCCTTTAATTGCACAGTTAATTGCAATGCATGAATGTATGTTATTTTCAGTGTCGGTGCGGAGCCAGAGGGGGCGGCGCTGCACCAATCTCTAGTGATGAATAGGCTGCATTCTCAGTGATGTCACCAGTCTCTAGTGATGAATAGACTGTGTTCTCAGTGATGTCACCCGTCTCTAGTGATGGATAGGCTGCATTCTCTGTGATGTCACCAGTCTCTAGTGATCGATAGGCTGCATTCTCAGTGATGTCACCCGTCTCTAGTGATGGATAGGTTGCATTCTCAGTGATGTCACCGGTCTCTAGAGATAGGATAGGTTGCATTCTCAGTGATGTCACCAGTCTCTAGAGATAGGATAGGTTGCTTGTGTAGTGATGTCACCAGTCTCCAGTGATGTATACGCTGTATTCTCAGTGATGTCACTAATCTCCAGTGATGGATGCGCTGTATTCTCAGTGATGTCACCGGTCTCTAGAGATAGGATAGGTTGCTTCTGTAGTGATGTCACCAGTCTCCAGTGATGGATACGCTGTATTCTCAGTGATGTCACCGGTCTCTAGTGACAGGCTACTTTCTTAGTGATGTCATTGGTCTCTAGTGATGGATAAGCTGCCTTTTCATTGATGTCACTGATCTCTATTGCAGGAATAGGCTGTATTATCAGTGATGTCACTGGTCTCTAATGAAGGGATAGGCTGTATTATCAGTGATGTCACCGGTCTCTAATGAATAGGTAGGCTGTATTATCAGTGATGTCACCGGTCTCTAATGAATAGGTAGGCTGTCTTATCAGTGATGTCACCGGTCTCTAATGAATAGGTAGGCTGTATTATCAGTGATGTCACCGGTCTCTAATGAATAGGTAGGCTGTATTATCAGTGATGTCACCGGTCTCTAATGAATAGGTAGGCTGTATTATCAGTGATGTCACCGGTCTCTAATAAAGGGATAGGCTGCCTTCTCAGTGATGTCACCAGACGGTCATGGGCATTTACAATGTGTTATGATTTTTTTGTGTGTGGTTACAAACTATAGTTGATTTATGACATGTCCACACATTAATAATAAGAAACACCCGGGGGGAGGGATGGTATTATCTGTGTGTGGGGGATGGGGAGGGGGGGCTTCCTTCACTTGCCATGACCATGTACCCATGGATAATCCAGTCTGGGCCCCTCCAGCAGCTGTTTGTATCCTTTATTCATTATCTTGATGCTGAAACCAAAATATTGTAACTTAAGGAAGCAAAGTAGCATTTTCCACATTCCTCTCCTCTGGGACAGAAGTCAATAAGAGGAGTTTGTGTGATGAGGACAGCGGTGTGCGGTCAGCGCCGATCTCCCAGGAATCTGGACGCAGGGCCGGGCTGTCAGTGCGGATTATCACATTTCTCAGTGGATATTTGGAAAGTCCCATGACGAGGACGTGCGTCCCATTAAACTGCATGAAGTGTAACTGAAAAAAGAAAGGGATCCGTGAGGATGGAAGCCAAACGTTTTTTTTATTATTTGTTTTGAATAGAGGGAGGAAGCGTAAGAATTCCTCTGATTTGTATTGCCGTCTGTGTCCTCAGTGGGGAGATCCGTCTCCTCTTTATGTCCTGGACAGATCTAAACATTTGCAGTTGTCACCACAACAGGAAACAAGGAGAAATCTCCCAATGGGGACAGCTGTCTAAAAGGGGAATTCCCCTCACTTTGTTGAGATTGTTTCTTTTACTTCCATTGTGTCTCTGGGACAGGAAGTGAAGGGAAATTTCCCTAACAAGACACAAAGAAACAAGAGAAACCTGGCAGGGGTCTTAACCCTTTCCTACCCTATCCAAAACCAAAAAACTTTTAGCAAAACGCATACACTTAACCACTTAACCCCCAGACCATATTGCTGCCCAAAGACCAGAGTACTTTTTGCGATTCGGGACTGCGTCGCTTTAACAGACAATTGCGCGGTCGTGCGACGTGGCTCCCAAACAAATAGAGCTTTCTTTTGGTGGTATTTGATCACCTCTGCGGTTTTTAGTTTTTGCGCTATAAACAAAAATAGAGCGACAATTTTGAAAAAAATGAATATTTTTTACATTTTGCTATAATAAATATCCCCCAAAAATATATAAAAAAACATTTTTTTTCCTCAGTTTAGGCCAATACGTTTTCTTCTACATATTTTTCGTAAAAAAAATCGCAATAAGCGTTTATTGATTGGTTTGCGCAAAAGTTATAGCGTTTACAAAATAGGGGGTATTTTTATGTCATTTTTATTATATTTTTTTTACTAGTAATGGCGGCGATCAGCGATTTTTTTTTTCGGTATTGCGACATTATGGCGGACACTTCGGACACTTTTGACACATTTTTGGGACCATTGGCATTTTTATAGCGATCAGTGCTATAAAAATGCATTGGATTACTATAAAAATGCCACTGGCAGTGAAGGGGTTAACACTAGGGGGCGGGAAGGGGGTTAAGTATGCCTGGGTGTGTTCTAACTGTGGGGGGGGGGGTGGCCTCACTAGGGGAAACACTGATCTTCTGTTCATACATTGTATGAACAGAAAATCAGCATTTCCCCCGCTGACAGGACCGAGAGCTGTGTGTTTACACACACAGCTCCCGTTCCCCGCTCTGTAACGAGCGATCGCGTGTGCCCGGCGGCGATCGCGCCCGCCGGGCACACGCACGGGAGTCGGGGGCGAGCGGGGGCGCGCACGCGCGCCCCTAGTGGCGGCTGGGAGAGAGGACGTCATACTACGTGCTCTCGCCCAGCCGAGCCAACTTGTCGACGTAGAACGGCGGTGGGCGGTCGGCTAGTGGTTAAAGCAGGACTAAAACGTTCTCAATCAAATATTTCTAACCCTTATGCTGCCAGTATTGGTAAATAGGATTTACTTGTATTATTTATATATTTTTTACGTTTCTTCAGTTACTTCCTGGTTTGTGGCCTAGGTCACATGCGTCCCATGGTGATGTCACACGTCCCGGAGTCTTTTGCCTAGATTCACGTACGTTGCCGCAACTTTGCGGCGGCGTAGCTTAAGGCATTTAAGCCACGCCGCCGTAAGTTAGCGAGGCAAGTACATGATTCACAATGTACTTGCCTGCTATGTTACGGCGGCGTAGCCTAAAGCGGGCGGGCGTAAGGGCGCCGAATTCAAATGTGTGTAAGGGGGGCGTGTTTTATGTTAATAAGGCTTGACCTTACATTTTTGACGTTTTTTTTTACTGCGCATGCGCCGGGCGCCTACATTTCCCAGTGTGCATTGCGGCTAAGTACGCCGCACGGGCCTATTGATTTTGACGTGGACGTAAACGTCGTAAATCCCGATTCACGGGCGACTTACGCAAACAACGTAAAAATTTCAAATTTCGCCGCGGGAACGGCGGCCATACTTAACATTACTATTCCATGTAGGGCTAAGCTCTAACTTTAGGCGGCCTATCTCTAACGTAAACGGCGTAAAAGTACTGTGTCGGCCGGGCCTACGTTCGTGAATCGCCGTATCTACTCATTTACATATTCTACGCCGACCGCAATGGAAGCGCCACCTAGCGGCCATCCGAAATATTGCAATCTAAGATAGGACAGCGCAAGCCGTCGTATCTTAGATATGTTTAAGCGTATCTCTGTTTGAGCATACACTTAAACATAAGTCGGCGTAGATTCTGAGTTAGGTGGGCTTATCTACTGATACGCCGGCCTAACTCTTTCTGAATCTACCTATCAGTTTCTGGGAAAGGGGAGGAGGGCTTTTCTCAGCTTAGCACATACGCCTGCCTGCATGCCTGAGCTAAGGGCAGATAGATTCCAGGAAGTAAATGCCACATGAATTATCTGTCCATACAAGATGGCGGTGGCTGGAAATGCCAGGGCTTTATCTGATTTTCTGCAGCTTCTAATGCACATTGTGAGAAGCCCACAGTGTGCAGTGAATCCAGAGTAAGCTATTTTGGTACAGGAATGGAGCCTGTACTACTGTGCAAGACTGAAGGGAGGGCTGGAGGCCAGCTTGAAACACTTATGACCAATTTTATCCATGACATTGTGGGCTGTCAGTTGACAAAGGCTAAGTACACATGTTTATTCTTACCGCTGGTCTGAAGAGCGTCACATTGAAAAAGCTTCCTTGAAGTCCCCTAAGGACCCCTTAGCTCCTGGATAGCTGAATAAGGACCTTCACAGCTGATTCACACCTCTGTGCAAGTGTTGTACTGTGCATGATAACACACGGCTGGGTGTGGAGGGAGCCTTCTAGTTTACCTGCAGCCACATAGGGAAGGATGGGATGTACACTTCATTGCACTTACATGCAGTAAAAGTGGGAATATGCACTTATAGGAGTACTGTCATTTATAGGGGTACTGTCATTTTATAGGGGTACTGTCATTTATAGGGGTACTGTCATTTTATAGGGGTACTGTCATTTATAGGTCGTTTCATAGGGGTACAATCATTTTATAGGGGTACTGTCATTTTATAGGGATAATGCAATTTAATAACCGCACTGTAAGGTAATGTGATTACTGTCTTTTAATAGGGTACTATCCTTTTACAGTAATACTGTCATTTTTGGGGGCACTTCCATTGTATAGGCCATGTTATATGAGTACAGTCATTTTAATAGAGGTACTGCCATTTAATAGGAGTACTGTAATGTCATAGGCATACTATTATGTCATAGGAGTATTGTCATTTTTAGAAGTGCTGTCATTTATAGGAATACTTTCATTTAATAGGAGCACTATCATGTCATATGGGTACTATCATTTTATAGGGGTACTGTCATTTTATTGGGGCACTATCATTTTATAGGAGCACTGACATTTTATAGGGGTACTGTCATTTTATAGGTTGTTTCATAGGGGTACAATCATTTTATGTCATTTTATTAGGGGTACTGTCATTTTATAGGGGTACTATCATTTTATAGGGGGGGTACTGTCATTTTATAGGGGGGGGGGGGGGGTATTGTCATTTTATTAGAGGTACTGTAATTTTATAGGTCATTTTATATGGGTACTATCATTTTATAGTGGTACTGTAATTTTATAGATTGTTTCATAGGTGTACAATCATTTTATAGGTCATTTTATTAGGGGTACTGTCATTTTATTGGTCATTTTATATGGGTACTGTCATTTTATAGGTAATTTTTTTGTTTACAATTTTATTAGAGGTACTATCATTTTATAGGTCATTTTATAGGGGGGGGTACTCTCATTTTATAGGGGGGGGGGGGTACTGTCATTTTATAGGTTATTTTATTAGAGGTACTGTCATTTTATAGGTCATTTTATATGGGTACTATCATTTTATTGGTCATTTTATAGGGGTACTATCATTTTATAGTGGTACTGTAATTTTATAGATTGTTTCATAGGTGTACAATCATTTTATAGGTCATTTTATTAGGGGTACTGTCATTTTATAGGTCATTTTATTAGGGGTACTGTCATTTTATAGGTCATTTTTATTAGGGGTCCTGTCCTTTTATTGCGGTACTATAATTTGTTATAGGTCATTTTATAGGGGTTCTGTCATTTTATAGGGGTCCTGTCATTTTATAGGGGTACTATAATTTTATAGGTCATTTTATAGTGGTGCTGTCATGTTATAGGGGTGCTGTCATGTTATAGGGGTGCTGTCATTTTATTGGGGTACTGTCATTTTATAGAAGTCCTGTAATTTTATAGTGGTACTGTCATTTTATAGGGGTACTATAATTTTATAGGTAATTTTATCTGTCATTTTATAGGAGTACTTTAGCATGCATTCAGCAAGGATTAAGCGATTTTCAGCGGGCATTTAGCGATTGCTGGAAGACAGCTGCCAGTTCTCGGCAGAGAAATGCTCAATAAATGATTGCTCCTACAAGCTACAACCAACACTCCTGTCAATTTTCAACAAATTGCTCACAGAATGTGATGCTCACACTTTACAAGTGTAAATGACATTTTAGTCACCTGAACGCCCCAACCCACCTCGCCGGTGCCACCAATTTTGAAAATCCAAGGCTTGCCCAGGTGTGCTGAGGAGCTCTGCCCAGCCTTCAGGACCTGGACGAAACCTGCGCATGCGTTGTTTTCCCCTACCATGCGCAGGAAATCTGAGATCCGGGTCTTCCATGCCTGTGGCAGAGAAACCCCCATATGTGTGCAAATGTGCCACGGGTCTGGAAGGCCTCGCAGAGGAGCCCCTTTTAGCGCATTTGTGAATGTGTGCAATCTACAGGAGTGCAATTCTCACCTAGGCAGGAGAAGGAAGTAGTGCAGCACAAAACAGTCAAAAACATCTAAAGATAAATGTTATCTAATTGTGGGAGAGGGAGGGGCTGAAGCCCGGTGTAAATAACTTGTTTATTTGGCGTGGAATTCCAAATTAATGCAGCTCTATAATCATTAATACATCATTAAATGTGTTTGTTGAATGCAAGAAAGGAGCCAATCAGTTCATATACTAACAAGAAGCATGCTAATAGGAGGAGCAAGCAGAGTGATGGGTACATCACTGTGCTGTGTCTCTATTCCTTGCCCAATCACATGCTGGGGTGGGTCTAGGACCACCTGACCTTAAAGTGGGTTGAATGATGCTGACCATCAGACTGAGGACATCTAATGGCAGAGAGAATTTCTGGATTAAAGTTACCGATACATATTTCAGCAAAATCCAGATTCTACATTTAATCTTTTAACAGAATATTAATTTTTATCTCATTTCTGTCTAGAAATAACGATGGTTGTATGTCATGTAATGGGTTAAAGGTCCTATAGCCCAGGGAGTGGGGAGATGGCGGTGATCCAGAGGAGGGACTGCCTGGAGCTTTGCGTATGCATGCTTCCAATTTACACCTACATTTTTGTTCCTGATAATAAAAATGAATAAGGGGCAAACACGACTGCTGAGACCCGATAGGGACACTGTATGGGATGGAATCAATTGGGAAACACATCTAAATCTATGTGAAATGAAACAATGTACTTTATTACATGCAGAGGGGTAGGTGGGTTGGTTTTGTCTGTGTATTGGGGTCCCGGTAAAATTGACCAACAAAAGGCATTCACAGCGCATTGATGCTCACAAAAAAATGTGGATACCAATCCTAAAAAGGATATTTTATAACAATGGAATGGTTGGAAAGTAAATTGTCCATAGCCACCAGGTGTCTTTCCCTTATTCTTCCTTTCTCTGTTTTATTTTTGTACTGTTTGTTTTCTGCTCTTTCTATTGCTGTAGGGCTTTGATGTTATTCAGAGAACACAGATCTGCACCACTCTCAGTCATCTAGTGTTAGTTTCTGTGCAGTGCAGAGCTGAAGTGGCCTGTAGATGGCACTGTTACTGTTGCAGTTTACCCTGGACTGTACCTGGGAGATGAGACCAATTCTATATACAGAGGAGAGGCAGCACAGTGCAGAGCATGATGTGTGGCAAATAACTTCTTTCTTTCATCTTCTCTCTCTCCCCTTGCTGTATTTCTGTCTCCCTTTCTCCCCTTCTCCTTTTGTTTTTCTCTTACTTTCCTCCTTTCTTTCTGTTCTTTCTTTCTGTTCTTTCTTTCTTTCTTTCTTTCTTTCTTTCTTTCTTTCTTTCTTTCTTTCTTTCCTTCCTTCCTTCCTTCCTTCCTTCCTTCCTTCCTTCCTTCCTTCCTTCCTTCCTTTCTTTCTTTCTTTCTTTTTCTTTCTTTTTTTCTTTCTTTCTTTCTTCCTTTCTTTCTATCTTTCCATCTTTCCTTCCTTCTTTCTTTTCTCTTTCTATCTTTCCATCTTTCCTTCCTTCTTTCTTTTCTCTTTATTTTGTGCGTTTCTTTCTTTTCTCTTTCGTTCTTTTCTCTTTCTTTATTTCTCTCTCTCCTTTTTTCTTTTTCTTTCTTTCTTTCTTTCTTTCTTTCTTTTTTTCTCTTTATCGCTCGCTCTCTCTCTCTCTTTTTTCTTTCTCTTTCTTTCCTTCTTTCTTTCTCACTCTTTCTCTCTTTTTCTAATTTTTTCTCTTTCTTTCCTTTCTCTTTTTCCTTTCTTCCTTTTTTCTCTATTTTTCTCTTTCTTTCTTTCTTTCCTTCTTTTTGTTCTTTCACTTTCTCTTCCTTTCTTTCTCTCCTTTTTTTTTCCTTTCTCTTTTTTTCTTTCTTCCTTTCTTTCTTCCTTTCTTTCTTTCTTTTTTTCTTTCTTTCTTTCTTTCTTTCTTTCTTTCCTTCCTTCTTTTCTTTCTTTCTTTTTTTCCTTCCTTCCTTTCTTTTTTTCCTTCCTTCCTTTCTTACTTTCTTCCTTCCTTCCTTCCTTCCTTCCTTCCTTCCTTCCTTCCTTCCTTCCTTCCTTCCTTTCTTCCTTTCTTCCTTTCCTTTCTTCTTTCTTTCCCTTTTAATTTTTTTTCTCTTTCTTTCATTCATTCTTTCTCTTCCTTTTTTCTTTCTTTCTCTTTTTTTCTTTCTTTCATTTCATTCCTTATTTTTCTCTTTCTTTCTTTGTTTTTCTTTCTTTCTTTCTCTTTCTTTCTCTCTCTCTCTCTTTATTTATTTATTTATTTCTCTCTTTCTCTCTTTCTTTCTTTCTTTTCTTTCTTTCTTTCTCTCTCTCTTTCTTTCTTTCTTTCTTTCTTTCTTTCTTTCTTTCTTTCTTTCTCTCTCTCTCTCTCTCTCTCTCTCTCTCTCTCTCTCTCTCTCTCTCTCTCTCTCTCTCTCTCTCTCTCTCTCTCTCTCTCTCTCTCTCTCTCTCTCTCTCTCTTTCTTTCTCTCTCTCTCTTTCTTTCTTTCTCTCTCTCTTTCTTTCTTTCTCTTTCTTTTTTTTTTTTTTTTTCTGTCTGCCTCTCTAGCTCTTACTTTCTCTATTGTTTCCTTCTTTTCAGTTGTTGTTACACTGTGTTTATATATTTTCCATGCCTGTTTATTGATGTTATCACAGGTTTTACCCAAGTTTTATTGCTGCTTCTGTGATTTATTCTATTTTTGCTCCTATTTTAGCATATTTATGTTTACATCTATTTAAGAGAGATTATCATCAAAACACCGATTTTTGATTTCTTCAGAATAAAAGTACAGCGGCGTGTGTCGAAAAATTTAAAATAGAGATTTAGAAAAAGTTAGCCAGGTCACCGATTCTTTGCGAATTTTAAGCACAAAACTTTAAAGAAAGTTACCCAAATCCAGCATGTTGTTAGTCATGGCTTTAGATTTAATATTTTAGATTCTTACACTATTGTACACCATTTGTATTTTGTAATGATTCTTCTTAGATGAGGAAGGTGGAATGGTTTTGTGTGATATATCCTGCAGTCTGTTTTCCTCATTCATTCAGCTTAGCAGTAATTGTGAAGGAAGAGGGCGATGAATAGGGAAATGCTGGTGCCTGCTCCTTTAAGGGCGGTGAGGGAGGGGCTGTGCCTGACACAATGAATGAGGGGCTATGCTCTGTGCACACTCAGCCCTGAACCTGGAATAGGAGAGGATGCAATGTGTGTGTGGCTGGAGCCTGGAGTATCATTGTCATCACTGGAGCGCTCATGTGTCTGACTGCAGCAACTAAGAGGAGCCATCTAATTGCAAGCTCACTGGGCTCTATGTGGCTGGAGGGTCAGGGGCATCCGGTGAGCGGATTACCATTTTCAGCCAGGACTCAGAAGTCCCCTTCGCAGCTGAGGTCAGGCTGGGAACCCCGCATGGATTGGGGAGCAGATGTCTGGACAGGGAAGTGACTAGGATCCTATTGGAACTCTTCTCCTTATTGCACTTTATTTGGTGGGATTGCTCAGGATCTGCCCTGGATTATAGAGGAAGCAGAAGATGTGGCTTATTCTTCATTCCTTTCTTTGGATGCTCTCTGCGCTCATCTGTCCGCTTCTAGGTAAGCTGTGTGTCAGCTAAAGATGCCAAGAAACTTGTCCCGAAGAGTCCAAGAAGTGAACAAAGTTTCCTCTAGAGCATGGTACCAGAGGGCTGCGTGCTGGTCCTATACCAAAAAAATACTAGAGCGTGGTATCCTCACCTGGGGGCTGCGTGCTGGTCTTAGACCAAATAATACTAGGGGATAGTACCCTCATATGGGGACTGCATGCTGGTCTTGGACCAAATAATACTAGAGCATGGTACCCTCTCCTCGGGGGTGCGTGCTGGTCTTGGACCAAATAATACTAGCGGATAGTACCCTCATCTAGGGGCTGCGTGCTGGTCTTAGACCAAATAATACTAGAGCATGGTACCCTCACCTGGGAGCTGCATGCTGGTCTAAGACCAAATAATACTAGAGGATGGTACAATCATCTGGGGGCTGCGTGCTCGTCTTAGACCAAATAATACTAGAGCATGGTACCCTCACCTGGGAGCTGCATGCTGGTCTAAGACCAAATAATACTAGAGGATGGTACAATCATCTGGGGGCTGCGTGCTCGTCTTAGACCAAATAATACTAGAGCATGGTACCCTCACCTGGGAGCTGCATGCTGGTCTAAGACCAAATAATACTAGAGGATGGTACCCTCATCTAGGGGCTGCGTGCTGGTCTTAGACCAAACTAATACTAGACCGTGGTACCCTTACCCAGGGATGTGTGCTGATATTTAAGAAAAATACTAGAGTGTGATACCCTCACCCAGGGCTGTGTGCTAATCTTAGACCAAAATAATACTAGAGCTGGGTACCCTCACCCAGAGCTGGGTGCTTATCTAAGATCAAAATAATACTAGAGTGTGGTACCCTCACCTAGGGCTGCGTGCTAATCTTAAACCAAAATAATAGTAGAGCGTGTCACCCTCACCCAGGGTTGTGTGCTAATCTTAAACCAAAGTAATGCTAGAGCGTGGTACCCTCACCCAGGGTTGCATGCTAATCTTAAACCAAAATAATGCTAGAGCATGGTACCCTCACCCAGGGTTGCATGCTGATCTTAAACCCAAAAAATACCCTCACCCAAAGCTGCATGCTGGCCTTAGACTAAAATAATAAATAATAATAAAATGGTACCTTCATCTAGTATTATTTTAGTCAAAGGCCAGCATGCAGCTTTGGGTGAGGGGGCCACGCTCTAGTATTAATTTGGTCTAAGATTAGCACGCAACCCTGGGGGCTTACTTGCTGGTCCTGGACCAAAATAATGCTAGAGATGTTGTATGCTGGTTTTAGACCAAAATAATACTAGAGCGTTAGCCTTACAGAGGGATGGCTGCTAGTCTTAGACCAAAATAATACAAGCGAGAGACCCTCACCGGGGGAGCTGCATGCAGGTCTTGGCAAGCAGAAGTCTTGAAGGTCTTTGGCACCAAAACTTGGAAACTTTACTAGATAGAAAAACTTTTCTCTTTGAAATCCGGTAAAACTAGGAGAAAGATTGGCTGGTTGGAGAACTACGTTGCCTGAAACCGCAGATTTAATTTTTGCATGTCCATCTAAAAGCAATTCAGATTATGATATTCCTTTTACAAATTGTAGCAAATTGTCTCTCTCTAATAGAAATGACTTTTATGCTGGAAGATGGTCGTCATTGGAGGTAGTGGCAGTTGTGTGGATGGTCCCAGAACTGTCTCTTCACTGTTCAGATGTAGATAATGTCTGAATTTTGTCTGTATAGAAGTCCTGGTGGTATATTGAGTCTACTGGCATAGAATGTGATGGTGTGGGCCCTGATCCAATCTTCTGTTGTGTCTGATGAAATATTGGTCCATGTATGGTTGCTTGTATCTGGTGGTGATGGGAGTTTTTTGTGGATGAAGTGTTGATGGCGTTTCTTAGTCTGATTTTCCTAAGCTCACTAAAAGCATCATAGCCTGCATCTATAAGAGGACCTCATGGCTTGCTGGGAGTTGTAGTTCCCCAGCTGCTAAAACACAGCGGAATGGCTGTCCATCTTTCTGATGATGGGGGCCATGAAGTCTTCTGTGGCCCATAATGGGTTGCTTCCCCCAGGCTGAGTTTTGTAGGGGTTAGATGTCGGCTCCCAGGCTTGTTATTAGTAACAATGTTGAAAAAGGAAGAGATGGCAATGAAGCATGAAATTCCAGATATCTGATATAGCTCAGATCCCTTGTGTACAGCCACCGAGGACATTGCTACAATGTACTGTAAGGGATAGGCAGTACAGGCAGGTGTCTATATACAGGATAACCAGAGCATACCTCGCTGCGCTACCTATGGTGGGTCTACAGCACTCTATTCTACTGGGCTCCTATGTTCAGAACTGAGTACATACTGAGTACGAACTGAGTATATAGCAGACCCTGTATATACTGTACTAGGCTCCTGTGTACAGAACAGAGTATATAGCAGACCCTGTATATAGTGTACTGGGCTCCCATGTACAGAACAGAGTATATGGCAGACCTTGTACATACCGTACTGGGCTCCCATGTACAGAACACAGTATATAGTGGAGTTTGCATGTACCGTACTGAGCTCTAAAAAAAATATTGGACCCTGTATATACTGTACTTTTCTCCTGTGTATAGCACTGAATATATTGCAGGGACTGTACGGTGTATACTGTATTCAGCTCCTATATGCAGAAGTGAGTATATAGCAGGGTCTGTATACATTGTATTTAGCTTTTATGTACAAAACTGAGTATATAGCAGAGTCTTTAAATACTGTATTTGGCTCATATGTATAGAATTGAGAATATAATGGACTCTGTATATACCATGCTCAGCTCAGAACTGGGTCTGTGTATACTGTATTCAGCTCTTATGTACAGAACTGAGAATATAGCGCAGCCTGTATATACTATACCAATCTTCTGTGTATTCTGTACTGCTGTTCTCGCTAACGACTGTCCAGTGCAGAGTATATGGTGAGCCCTGTGTATACTGTACAGTTTCTCACTATATAATGTTCAGAGTATATAGCGCACCCTGTGTATACTATACTCTGTGTATGTTGTACGGTTCTCCCTATAGATTGTACAGTGCAGAGTATATAGTGTGCCCTGTGTATACTGTACTGTGCAGAGTATATAGCGCGCCCTGTGTATACTGTACTGTGCAGAGTATATAGCGCGCCATGTGTATACTGTACTGTGCAGAGTATATAGCGCGCCCTGTGTAAACTGTACTGTGCAGAGTATATAGCGCGCCCTGTGTATACTGTACTGTGCAGAGTATATAGCGCGCCCTGTGTATACTGTACTGTGCAGAGTATATAGTGTGCCCTGTGTATACTGTACTGTGCAGAGTATATAGCGCACCCTGTGTATACTGTGCAGAGTATATAGCGTGCCCTGTGTAAACTGTATTGTGCAGAGTATATAGCGCGCCCTGTGTATACTGTACTGTGCAGAGTATATAGCGCGCCCTGTGTATACTGTACTGTGCAGAGTATATAGCGCGCCCTGTGTATACTGTACTGTGCAGAGTATATGGCTGAGCTCCGTGTACACGGTAGGACCACCACATTTGATGGGAGTCGCTCCTGACAGTCCTGGGAATGGATGTGCATCCTGTAAATAGCTGCTAAGTAGTGTGGAAATGGAGGGAGCTGCATGTAAGTGGTGGCAGGGGTCACAGTCTTGTCAGTTATTAGGCCCGGGCCCCCCTGGGGGGATTACTGAGACCCTCCAGCCTGGAATGGTTTTCCCGGCCTGCACCCACCTGACACCTGAGCAGACATTTTTCTTCCCTTCCTGACACAAATCACAGGTTTGGGAACAGAAGGTGTCAGGGACTGGAAATGAGAAAACACAGGGACTTTTTTTTATAGCCGCAATCCCCAAACTGACAGATTAACCCTTTACTTAAAAAACAAACTCCAGGGTCCAGCACCTAGAGCAGACACATGTGGAGGAATTAAAGTGTTATGGGCAAGAGTTTTTTTTAAGTTTTGGATAAAGTGGATAAGAATCAGAACAACCCTGTCAGGTTTTACCAATATCTGGGGCCCCATTAGTAAGATTTTCGCTCACTTCCTGCAATGTTTACCCAGACAGGAAGTGAGGCAAAATCTGCATGGGAACACTGCCAATCATAACAAGCTGCAATTTTTACTTCTGTCTGTATAGCTGAGGGTTTTCTTCACTTCCTGTCTGGGAAATAAAAGGTTGCCCCGGAACAGGAAGTGAGTACAAAGCTTTCTAACAAAGCCATGGACAGCAAAAAAAAGCTGACTGGGGTTCTCATCCTTCTCCACTTTATCCACAAGAATAAGATATATATATATATATATATATATATATATATATATATAAAATTATATTCTGTGTTTGATCAGTTTTTATAGTATCAAATCTTCTCCCATGATGCATCAGAAACTCCCTCTTTTCAGCATTGTGTAATGGCTATACGTGTTGCGATAAAATTGAAAGATCAAGGTCTGATCGACAAAACGATTGAATCATACATCGAACGAGTGAGGCAAAAACTGCACGGCTAAGCAACAAGTGACAGTGACAGTTTGATCCAAGTCGATTGGTTGTGCGGAAAGAAATTGATCGTACAGAGTCAATCAATGGCCTTTTTGCGCCCTTGTGAATCGCCTACATTCGAGCAAAAAACGTCCTTGATTAACTCCGTCTCCGTACAATTGATTTTTTGTTTTTCCAACCACAACTGATCAGCTTGGATCGATCAAAACCGTCATTATCTGTCGCTGGTCACTTGGCCGCTCCATTTCTGACTCAATTGATCGTTGTGCATTTTCGATCATTTTGTCAGATCAGACTTCGATCAATCGGTTTTATCATACCGTGTATGGCTACAATCAGCTGCTCCATCTATCACTGTGATGTCACAGAAGGGGTGGGCACAGAAGCATCACCTTCCTGAGTGCCTGATCCCAGACCTTCTATTAATTGCCCTTCCATTGTAAGAAAAAGGAGTGGCGTGATTATTGTGTATAATGATTAATAGCAGAGGTTTATTCTCAAACAATATTCTGCTTTTCAATCAGACCTGTGATCATTAAAAGAAAACTTCCTCTAAGCATTATTTGCATGTAAATCAACCGCACTATTCAGTGTAATTAGAGGAAAACCTGTGCAGAGCAAACTGAGTTTGTTTTATGACAAGCAGGCAATTAAGCCAATTGGCCAACCTAGAGTATGGCCTCGTACACACCATAGGATCGCCAGAGGAGAACGGTCTGAAGGACCGTTTTCATCAGTCCAAACCGATTGTGTGTGGGCCCCATAGGTTATTTAACCTTCGGTCAAAAAAATGAGAACTTGCTTTAAAATTGAACCGATGGACGCCTAACCGATAGGTCAAAACCGATCGTTAGTATGCAAAAGCATCGGTTAAAAATCCACGCGTGCTCAGAATCAAGTCAACCCATGCTTGGAAGCATTGAACTTTGTTTTTTCAGCACGTCGTTGTGTTTTACGTCATCGCGTTCTGACACGATCGGTTAATTAACCGATGGTGTGTAGGCGCGACGGACCATCAGTCAGCTTCATCGGTTAACCAATGACAATGGTCCTTCGGACCGTTCTCATCGGATGGACTGATCGTGTGAACGAGGCTTTACTTGTATATTCTGATTGTTCTCCAGCATTACCCCCCCAAAAAAAAAGACTTTAGTGAGCATCTTGGGGTACAAAATCCCTATTTATAGAATGGGGGGAAAAGGGTAGAAATCCAGATGTTTAGTAAGTGTCTCCCGTAATAAGTTCCATCTCTTCTTCAGTTTGTATGTAAAAAATCTTCTGAGTCTGATTACATGCAGAATACTGCAGGTAATCCAAAAGGATTAAACAAATGCACAAAATAACGAGTAAATGCCACCATACAGTCCCATTAGTAGACATAGGTTGTGGTGACATAAGTGTCTATTGCTCCCTCCCTATGTGTTTCGTCATGAGAGGACATCATCAAGGTCCCTATTGCAAGGATCCATTTTTTTAAATTCCTGGAGTTGGGCTTTTAAGAGCCGGATTTTAGTCATTGAGTTTACATCCACTATAATATGTGCCTTTGAGTTCCTGGAATCTATAAATTGCTTGCGTGAAAGATTTGAAACATATTCAGAAGCTGCGTCAGTGACTCATTAGGACTGTCTGGTTTAGGAGATCAGCTCATTCGCATATTCACGGCTACTTCCTGATTCCGAAACGGAGAATAGATAAATAGACCATGTTTAGAAATCTAAACCATTTTGCACTATAAAAAGATTTTTTGTTGGACTGGAGATTTAGCCTTTGATCTCATCGACTGCGTCTGAAATCGCACAATTTCAAAGCTGCATGTCAGTGCGACTTTGAAGACATCTGTGCCGCTTCATGCACAAGATGTCTATCCAAGTTGCGCCCGAAATCACCGAAAGTAGTGCAGGAACGCATAGTAGGCGTTGTACCGATTTGAGCTGTGCCATTGCTTGACAGTAGGGTGCGACTTGTATTGCGATTTTAACAAGTCGCAGCAATGTGAATGAGGGCTTGGTAAACTTCAGAACATCAATTTATCATAAACTTTTTTTTTTTTTTTTTTTTTTTTTTTACACTTTGGAAATATTAAAACCCACCCTCCAGCTTTTTTTTTTGGTCTGTGATGTTGTCTCGCGTATTTTGGCTGCGGTAAGATTGATGGGCGTTTTGCACCATGCGCAGCAGAGAAGGTTTTTGCTCCAAGCTGTGTGTCTGGAATGGGGCGTCCTGTCAAAGGAGACGTTTCTCTGACGGCCCCTCTTGCGTTCATGAATATGTATCCTGGCTAATCGCTTTTACTTTTCATAAATTCTCATTAAGTGCCCAAAAGAGGCACATAATTGTCGCCGACATTGATCCCCATTAGCGATAAATTTCCTCCGGTCTGCCGGCGGTCCTTGGCTTTGGGGACTATTAGAAGGAACAAGGCCCGGAGTTGGGGAGATAGGATAATGACTCGGAGCCATCTGACCTAATTATACACGGATTTTCCCAGCATTGTTCCATGGCGGAACAACAAGAAATTAGACATCCTTTCTAAGAAAGACGCCTCACAGTGACAAACAAAAGAATCTTTAATATTCATTACGTGATTAGGGAGCAGCCACAATTACTGTAATCAAGAGGAGGTGATTTCTGCCTTCAAGTTCCCGGGGTTCCTCGTGCATTCATTAAGTCAGCAATATTGAAAGTTGGGCGTGATCTGGGTCGTTAGAGTTCATTATTGCGGTATCTGTCTAAAACCGGAGCATGGCCTGGTATTTAAAGTGGATCTATACTTAATAATGGAACAATGCAGGCTTCATTTTTTTTTTTAACCCATTAAACTTCATATGATCATTAGGGTATACAACCAGCCCCACCAATCAAGGTACCTTTTCTTACCTTAAAGGGGTTGTAAAGGTAATTTTTTTTTCTCCTAAATAGCTTCCTTTACCTTAGTGCAGTCCTCCTTTGCTTACCTCATCCTTCCATTTTGCTTTTAAATGTCCTTATTTCTTCTGAGAAATCCTCACTTCCTGTTCTTCTGTCTGTAACTCCACACCGTAATGCGAGGCTTTCTCCCTGGTGTGGAGTGTCGTGCTCGCCCCCTCCCTTGGACTACAGGAGAGTCAATCCTAATGTCCCGACATGCAGGGGAGATGGAAACGAAAATACCTACTGCGCAACCGCGCCTGACGTCACTTTTTATTGAATGGCGATTTCCATGGAAACGAAAACAGTAAAAATACACTTTCACAGGCAGTGATCAGCTGCCTGTGCTATGTAGATTACTAAGATATAAAGTTGTATTGGAGGGTTTACAACCCCTTTAAGGAATAGTAATGTTAAAAAAAAGCTTGTGGGTTTAACTAATCATTTTTTGTGTATAATTCTCCTTTAGGGGTAATGGCAGAGGGTGTGTCCTATGCCCACATACTTTTGCTAAGTATGTAGGCATATCTGCCTCATTCCCATCTCAAAAAGTTGGGAGGTATGCATTGGTGGTTAGTGGAAAGAATGCAACCCTTACAGTGGTGAACAGAATGCCTCCCTTATAGACAGTTAAAGTGATCTGCCAAGTGGTGTTGGCCCCAGAACTTTGAAGGCATCATTGAAAGGGAGGTCAATCAGCCACAGCTCAAGAAATTCCTCGAAACCTGAGGCAGAACTCAAGGATGGGAATAATGGCAATCTCTGGAGGAACCCAAGGCTTTTATGGAACCCTGGTTGACAATGGCTACTTTTGGAGTAATCCAAGGCTTCCACACAAACCTGATTTAGAACCATAGCAACCTCTGCAGGAACCTTGACTTTTACGGAACCCTGGTTGGGAATGATGGCAACCTCTGGAGGAACCCTATGGTTCCACGGAACCCTGGTTGAGAACAATAGGAACTTCTGGAGGAACTCGGGGCTTCCATGGAACCCTGGTTGAGAACAATAGCAACCTGTGGAGGAACTCTGGGCTTCCATGGAACCCTGGTTGAGAACAATAGCAACCTGTGGAGGAACTCTGCTATTGTCAACCAGGGTTCCATGGAAGCCCAGAGTTCCTCCACAGGTTGCTATTGTTCTCAACCAGGATTTCATGGAAGCCCAGAGTTCCTCCAGAGGTTCCTATTGTTCTCAACCAGGGTTCCATGGAAGCCCTGAGTTCCTCCAGAGGTTCCTATGTTTCTCAACCAGGGTTCCATAAAAGCCTAGGGTTCCCTTCAGGAGGTTGCTATTGTCAACCAGGGTTCCATGGAAGCCCAACCTCCTGAAGGGAACCCTAGGCTTTTATGGAACCCTGGTTGAGAATAGGAGCAACCCCGAAGGAAGCTTAGGCTTATATGGAACCCTGGTTGAGAATAATAGTAACCAGTCTAGAGGAACCCTATGGTTCCACGGAACCCTGGTTGAGAACAATAGGAACCTCTGGAGGAACTCATGGCTTCCATGGAATCCTGGTTGAGAACAATAGCAACCTGTGGAGGGACTCTGGGCTTCCATGGAACCCTGGTTGACAATAGCAACCTCCTGAAGGGAACCCTAGGCTTTTATGGAACCCTGGTTGAGAAAAAGAGCAACCCCGAAGGAAGCTTAGGCTTATATGGAACCCTGGTTGAGAATAATAGTAACCAGTCTGGAGGAACCCTAGGCTTCCACTGAACCCTGGTTGAGAATAGCAGCCTTTTCTGGTCAACTTACTGTGAGATTGATCAGAATGGCACAAGCCTTCAGCATCACATGTTGGTGTTACCTAGGGCAGTCTGCATGCAAATCAAGCCTGCCTAGGAACACTTACTCCTCCAGACCCGCCACCCTTTAAAATCCTAATCGACCTACCTTTTCGAAGGAAAATGCTTATACTTACCTTTTCGATGGGCAATTCAGACCGGTCACGTGATGGGCTCCCAGCAGCAGCTTCAGGGTAAAGGAGGGGCAGCAGACAACGAATGCCCAATAGTAAGCCTATGGGTGACATCACCGTAAATCTTTCAATTGCTTCTCAAGGCTCCAAATATAGAAAACTATAAATTTAGGACATTTTTACAAATCGGCCTCTCTGCAAATAGTTATTTTTTCTAAAAACTGAACTTTTGCCTTAAATATGGAATAATCTGCTCATTAGTTGTATATGAATGGGTTTTATAAAATACGAACATTGACGCACATATGATGGTATATTGGAATTACTGGAATAATATGGACGAAGCTACTCGAGTATTACCCCTGGAGGGCAGAAGCCCCCTTTAATGACACCCATAAAATCAGAGCCCCCTTGTTGTTCTTCTCCTGACAGCTCCCGGTAATAAATCCCCCCACACTTTTTTTTTTTTTTTTCTCAAGTAACAAAATCCAATTTAAAGGCAGGAATTTGTGTGAATGCATCAGGCTCAAGTTCCTAAAATTTATGGCTCTCTAGGACAGCAACTTGAGCTGAGAGAGTGACTGAAACTCAGAGAGTGACAAATAGCCCAATGCAAAGGGGGTAGAGGAACATTCCCTGCGGCGGGGGAGGGGTGGAAGCCATAGGCCCCCTTTAAGACAGAAAGGAGGGGGGGGGATGGGGGGCTCTATTCTTAAAGCTGCAATTATGTGATGTGTGAAGGAGCTCTCAGCACAATGTTTGTGTGTGTTGTGCAAGGCCGGAGTGCCTCTACTTGTTTGTACTCGTTGTTTTGTCTGATTCCCACCCATCGGCTTTGTGCTTTTTAGTGTTTGGTGTCATTTTTGAAGTTGCGGGTAATAATTTAGATGTGGGGAACAGATGCTAAAATCCAATGTACCAGCTGGATTCATAAAAAAAAAATAAGGAAAATTGGACTGGGAATCGGTGACGGAACGCGCAGAATGCGAGGACGGTGATGTCACCAACGCCTGACCACCTCTAGACTCAACTCTGCAGTCTGTAGGACCTATTAATATACCCAACATGCAGGAAAATATCTCCCTTTGTCATCTACAGAACTGTCCCTTGGTTTGAGAGTAAAACCTTGGTTTGAGAGTAAAACCTTGGTTTGAGAGTAAAACCTTGGTTTGAGAGTAAAACATTGGTTTGAGAGTAAAACCTTGGTTTGAGAGTAAAACCTTGGTTTGAGAGGAACTTGGTTTGAGAGTAAAACCTTGGTTTGAGAGTAAAACCTTGGTTTGAGAGTAACTTGGTTTGAGAGTAACTTGGTTTGAGAGTAACTTGGTTTGAGAGTAAACCCTTGGTTTGAGAGTAAACCCTTGGTTTGAGAGTAAACCCTTGGTTTGAGAGTAAAACCTTGGTTTGAGAGTAAAACCTTGGTTTGAGAGTAACTTGGTTTGAGAGTAACTTGGTTTGAGAGTAACTTGGTTTGAGAGTAGCTTGGTTTGAGAGTAGCTTGGTTTGAGAGTAGCTTGGTTTGAGAGTAACTTGGTTTGAGAGTAACTTGGTTTGAGAGTAGCTTGGTTTGAGAGTAGCTTGGTTTGAGAGTAGCTTGGTTTGAGAGTAGCTTGGTTTGAGAGTAGCTTGGTTTGGGAGTAGCTTGGTTTGAGAGTAGCTTGGTTTGAGAGTAGCTTGGTTTGAGAGTAACTTGGTTTGAGAGTAACTTGGTTTGAGAGTAAAACCTTGGTTTGAGAGTAACTTGGTTTGAGAGTAACTTGGTTTGAGAGTAGCTTGGTTTGAGAGTAGCTTGGTTTGAGAGTAAACCCTTGGTTTGGGAGTAGCTTGGTTTGAGAGTAACTTGGTTTGAGAGTAACTTGGTTTGAGAGTAGCTTGGTTTGAGAGTAACTTGGTTTGAGACTAAAACCTTGGTTTGAGAGTAACTTGTTTTGAGAGTAAAACTTTGGTCTGAGAGTAACTTGGTTTGAGAGTAACTTGGTTTGAGAGTAGCTTGGTTTGAGAGTAGCTTGGTTTGAGAGTAGCTTGGTTTGAGAGTAGCTTGGTTTGAGAGTAACTTGGTTTGAGACTAAAACCTTGGTTTGAGAGTAACTTGTTTTGAGAGTAAAACTTTGGTCTGAGAGTAACTTGGTTTGAGAGTAACTTGGTTTGAGAGTAGCTTGGTTTGAGAGTAGCTTGGTTTGAGAGTAGCTTGGTTTGAGAGTAGCTTGGTTTGAGAGTAACTTGGTTTGAGAGTAAAACCTTGGTTTGAGAGTAACTTGGTTTGAGAGTAGCTTGGTTTGAGAGTAGCTTGGTTTGAGAGTAAACCCTTGGTTTGGGAGTAGCTTGGTTTGAGAGTAACTTGGTTTGAGAGTAACTTGGTTTGAGACTAAAACCTTGGTTTGAGAGTAACTTGTTTTGAGAGTAAAACTTTGGTCTGAGAGTAACTTGGTTTGAGAGTAACTTGGTTTGAGAGTAGCTTGGTTTGAGAGTAGCTTGGTTTGAGAGTAGCTTGGTTTGAGAGCATTTTGCAAGACCAGCTATTTTTTTTTAATAATATACATTGATATATACTTGATATACAATGTCTTGATATAAGAGTAGTGTCATGTCACCACTGAGTATAAAAGAGAGGCGCCTCTAAGTATAGTAATATGGGTACATTTAATGAAGGCACAACATTTGGCAACTCACATGGTTGATGATTAACACAGACACATCTAAGTATGCAGGGATCCGGGGGAAAGATTTCCACATAGATCGTCCACCGCCATCGACATCATCCCTTCCACGAGCGATTCAAGCCTCACTTTCAGATCGCTCTACTGCAGGGTAGTCTTCCCGGTCATGATTGCAGACTGACAGCGGTGAGAGTATGTGGATATCTTTTCCCCCGGATGCCTGCATACTTAGATGTGCCTCATTTAATCATCAACCATGTGAGTTGCTAAATGTTGTACCTTCATTAAATGTAACCATATTGCTACACTTAGAGGCGCCTCTCTTCTCTTTTATACTCTGTAGTTCCTGCTGGATTTGGCTTCTTATCCCCTTGGGGAGGCTTCCATTGCTATATCTTTGCTATAATCTTTTTATATGGACTATAAACTGAAGGACTTATGAATAAATGGTTGTGGAACGAATCATCTGAGTTTCCATTATTTCTTATGGGGAAATTCGCTTTGATATACAAGTGCTTTGGATTACAAGCATGATTCTGGAACAAATTCTGCTCGCAATCCAAGGTTTTACTGTATTTTTGTCTCCATGATCTTTTCAGTGGACGTGCTCTGAACTGTGTCCCTTTGAGATCAGCGGAAACTCAAAACTCAATTAAGCTCATGGAAAATGTATTAACCTATTAAAAGGCACATGATGAAAACTCATAAAATATTAAGATGTTCAAATCTGAACTCCACATTTCTCTTCAGTCTTGCACAGTTGTACCGGCTCCTCTCCTGTACTGAAACGGATTTCACTGCACACTGTGAGCTTCTCACAATGTGCATTAGAAGCTGCAGCAAGTCAGACAGAGCTGACCTCATTTCCTGGCTGGAGGACATCCAGCATCATCTAGTCCTTTCCTCTCCAGCCTGACAGTCCCTGTCCCGTCACTTTCATTCATTGGATTACAGTTCTTTCATTCCGGCCCCGCACTTACCCCATCAAGCGCGCAGCGCTTCCCTCTGGGCGACTGGCGGCGACTTCTCACGGAAGCCATGCGTCTCCTCCCTCCTCTTAAGTGGCGAATAGGATTGCCTGTCCTTTCAGCCAATTGGGTGATGGGACCCGCTGGCCAGGAAGGGAGAATATTAATTTTCGATTGTCACACAACTGGGTGGGCTCAGGGTGCAGTGCTCTGTGCCCCCCCTTTTTTAAGCCAATTGGAGCCTCAGACTCTAATCGCATGCTTCAAAAAAACATTGGAATCCATGCATCCGGCGCCCTGCACATAGATTAGGGGGTGGACGCATGGGCATGGGCGTCCGCTCCATAGGGCAAGGGGGGCAATTGGCCCCCCCTGTAAAATCAAGAAGGTGTTGAAGAGTCTCGCGGCCGCGGGCTGTCTGAGCGGTCCCGGGCCGGATGTCACACAGACACAGCGAGCAAAGTGAAGCCGCCTCCCCCTCCAGTGTTTGTGTATACAGGGGGAGGGAACCTGCTCTGACCCGGCCGTGCTGATGGCTGATCTGAGGTACTGAATGGGATGGGGGGAGGGGAGGTCCGTCTGTGCTGAAGGTGGGGTCTGTGCTGAAGGTGGGGTCTGTGCTGAATGGAGGGGTCTGTGCTGAATGGAGTGGTCTCTGCTGAAGGGTGGGGTCTGTGCTGAAGGGGGGTCTGTATATTCTCTAGGCTATATTTATATGGGCATGGAGTGAAGCTGAATTATCTCAAGAGCTATTTCACCCTGCCAACTGGCCGTGTTATCGGTAAAGCGCCGCTAAGAAGTGCTGCTTTACCATCGTTTTAGCTGCGCTATTCGGCCGCTAGCGGGGCTCTTTTAACCCCTGCTAGCGTTTGAAGAAAGGGTTAAATGTGTATCACCGCTGCGGAAGCGCCCCCCTGAAAAAATTTCAGTGGACGCCCATGTGCATGGGATGGGGGGCGGCGCCAATGCGCCCCTAATGGATAGGCCACCACTGGTGACAGTGATTACATGATCACATCCTTCCTTCCCACCCCCTTTTTTTGGAACTGTTTTAAAGGGATGCCAAGGCAGGTGGGAAAGGGTTAAAGATTACTATACTTCTTCTCCTGTCATAGTATGTGTTTTTTCACTTTTGGTAAGGGATGAATTTGGTCAGCCCTGATGAAGGGGGATTGTTCCCTGAAACGTGTTTGAATACCACTTGTCTTCCTGTTATCAAATTATATTTGTTCGTAAAGTTGAAATGATCAGACTCATTTGGCGCTCTGATTTCTGTATACATGTAGATTCCTCAATCTCAATCGTATTCTCTAGAAGACCCCCTCACCTTGTTGAAGAGCTGCCAAAGTTTTCACCAAATCTCGCCAACACACTCGATTGGTTGGAGTTTCCCACATATCTGCCCATTCCCGTTTTGTCTCGTGTTCCCAGAGGAAAATAAATCCCTATTAGAAATCCCAACGTCCCTGAATATCTCCTATATTTTACTGCTCGCGTCCAATCGCTTGTCCATTGATTTATGGGAGGGTCATTCCGGTGACAATAGTACAATGGATTCCTGGCCACCCAATATAACTCAACCTTGACGAGAAAGCCGTATCACCTTTATGGGGGCCGCGTGTCCGATGGGCATTGCGCGTTTCTAATGGAGTTTGGATATTGGCGTCTAATCCGTTTTGCGGCGGCTTCCATTAGAGAGAGAGCCCGGTGTAATGACACGGCCGCTCCTCCAGGTTATTAGAATAACAAAGCCGGGAGATGACATTTACTTAGCCGAGGTCAAAAGAAAAGGCTCAAGGTGACTATTAAAGGCTTTGAAAAGAGAGAATGGAAAAAGCTTTGCTGCAGGAAAAGGACAAAACCCATCATGAGGCCCCTTTAAAATGCAAATTTTTTTTTTTTTTTTTTTTTTCTATTGAAAAGTATTTTTTTCTTCTTTTCTTTTGTACAACTAAATGGAAGATGCACTGTAAGAGGATGCTAATAGAAGTCATTGTTGTCTTATCATTGGTGCATCTGAAAACATCCTTCAATGGATTGAAATGACTTATTAGTGCTTGTAGAGTCACTGAGCAGGCCAGGATGTCAGGATTTCCCCTCCCCCAGCAGTGCAGGTGTTCAGAACCTAATGTGCAGGTGAGTCGTCTGCTGGAAAAGGGCGACCCCAAAATACGACCCTGTTTATTCAGTATACGCTCCCACAGGTCTATATGTTCATTGGTTGTGCATGCATCGGTTCAGTTGCGTCACAACGCCGTATAAAACCTAGGGGCAGATCCACAGAGCGAGTACGCCGGTGTATCTATTGATACGCCGGCGTACTTTCAAATTTTCCGCGTCGTCAGTTGCGTCACAACGCCGTATAAAACCTAGGGGCAGATCCACAGAGCGAGTATGCCGGTGTATCTATTGATACGCCGGCGTACTTTCAAATTTCTTGCGTCGTATCGTTGTTTTGAATCCTCAAAACAAGATACGAAGGCTTCTGGGTTAGATCCGACAGGTGTACGCCTTCGGATCTAAGATGCAATTCTTCGGCGTCCGCTGGGTGGCGTTCATGTCGTTTTCCGCGTCGGGTATGCAAATTAGCTATTTCCGACGATCCACGAACGTACAAGCGGCCGTCGCATTTTTTTACATCATCTGTAGTCGGCTTTTTCCGGCGTATAGTTAAAGCTGGTATTTCGTCGCGTATAGTTAGACTTGCCATGTTAAGTATGGCCGTCGTTCCCGCGTTTAATTAGAATTTTTTTTTTGCGTAAGTCGTCCGTGAATCGGGATGGATGTAATTCACGTCTATGTTAAAAAAAAATGACGTCATTTAGCGCAAAGCACGGCGGGAAATGTAGGGACGGCACATGCGCAGTTCATTCGGCGTGGGGAAGCGCTTCATTTAAATGAAACACGCCCCCTAATTGCCGATTTGAATTCCGCGCCCTTACACCGCCAGAGATAGACTACGCCGCCGTAACTTACGGCGCAATTTCTTTGGGGATTCGAACCGGCCAAAAGTAAGTTACAGCGGCGTAGCGTATCTCACATACGCTGCGCCCATCTATTTTAATGCAATTGTATGTTAAAGTGTTCCTACACCCAGGACCCTGCATTCACTATATCTGCTCTCCCACAGTACACACAACATGGAAATGCAGTTATTTTATTAAAGCAGAGGTTCACCCTAAACATGTATATACCATTACATCCAGCATACCTCCGACATGTACAGTATGCTGGTATATTTTTTTTTTTTTCCGCTGTACATACCGTCTTATAGTTCTTTTTCTTTTCTCACTCCCACGGGGAATAGGCGTTCCTATGAAGAGGCGTAGATGATTGACGTGCGGATAAGGCGCGTCACGCCTTCCGAAAATAGCCGAACTGGGACTCGGCTCTATACGGCGCCTGCGCACAGACTAGGAGCCGTGTAGAGCTGACTGCGCAGGCGCCGTATAGAGCCGAGTGCCAGTTCGGCTATTTTTGGAACGCGTGACGCGCCTTATCCGCACGTCAATCATCTACGCCTATTCATAGGAACGCCTACTCCCGGCGGTTGTGAGAACCCGTAAGCCGGGTGAAAAAGAACTATAAGACTGTATGTACAGCGGAAAAAAAAAAATACCAGCATACTGTACATGTCGGAAGTATGCTGGATGTAATGGTATGTAATTGTTTTAGGGTGAACCTCCACTTTAAGTATAAACTGCTAAATACAGTTTCTCATCAGCAGTATATAGCAGTCTTGTGATGGCCATGCACTGGTTAAAGCATGTCCGTGCCATTTTGTGGACGTAAATAGTCGTGCGGCGGGCGTTAAGGGGTTAATAAATGGACACTTACCTGTCCAGGGTGCCCGCGATGTCTGCAGGCGTAGCCGAGCAAACACTCGTCTCTCGGCTGCCCCCGCCGGGTGGACCTCCGCTTTAAATGCGATTTCTCTTATTGTCCATGGACGGACACAGCTCCTTAAATCTTGAAACAAGTGGGTTATGTTCCCTTTTTACAGGAGCTCCCACTTGTCAAGATTTAAGGAGCTGTGTCCGTCCATGGACGTCAGAGAAAAGGATTTTACGGTGAGTACAAAAAATCAAATTTTTATTTATTTTTTTAGAAAATGCTTTTGGAGTAAAAATCTATCTAAAGATAGTTTTTCTATTTAAGATACATTAATAATTTAGTTTATTCAGCATGAAATGGAGCTTAGTTATGTAGCATGAGGCTGTATATTCTGCAATATTAACATTTTTGGTAAACTCATTCAATGAATCCAAGCTGAGAATAACATGCATTGCATTGACGCATTCACACAATTTCACAGTAACCACGAGATAAAACAAAGTTCAGGAATATTCCTTTATCCCATTGTTTTGAAAATCCATGTACACTACAAACTGTATGATTAAATCAGTTCTGATATTGCTGTTTTACTAACCTGACAGCTTATTATTCTGAATGGGAAACCTTCATTTTGTTTGCAAATATTAAAGATTCTGAATACTAGTGAGAATAGGTGCTTACAGTTAAAGAGCACCTGTCATTTCAGACCCATCATGGTGGGCATCCACTCACCTGCTGCTGCCGCCACGCCCCTCACCTTGTTGTGTCACTGCCGCATCACCAGCCGTCCCATTAAAAGTGAATGGGACTGTCGGTGAGTCACCAGCGGGTCAGAGGAGGAGCCACCGAGGGACAGAGATGACCGTTGCTCTTTTAAATTTATCATTCAAATCAAGCCTTTTTTACTAGTGATTTAAATCAAATCCACCACGCAGAGGCGGCTTTTTAATTAGGCAAATTAGGCGGTCGCCTAAGGCCTCGCACTCACAGGGGCCTCACGGCTGCCTAACTTACCCAATGCATTACCTCAGTTTTGAGGGACAGGGAACCTTAGCGCTGCTGTGCTCATGCAGGCAGCGTTAAAAGCCCTGACTCAGGAGCGGGGGCCGCCAGCATCCCTAACAACCAGTGAATATGGGTGACACCGCCCCTTGTGACGTCAATGACCCAGCATGCCTTCAGTCAATGGCGTCAAAAGGGGGCGGGTTCACCAGGTGGCCCCTGCCCAATAGTTATTAAAAGGCAGGATCTGAGGGCCGCCTTGTTAAAGGGGTCTTCCAGATTGCGATAAGCCCCCCCTGCCCGCAGACCCCCACAACCACCAGCCAGGGTTGTGGGCAAGAGGCCCTTGTCCTTGAATTATTTTTCCCATCATGGGTGTAAGTGGGGGCCCCATGTCAAGTTTTACCTAAGGCCTCACAAAGCCTAGAGCCGCCTCTGCCACCACGTTTTACCACTGTCACCTTTAGTAAACACGCTCTAAATGCAGCCATTGCCAGAGTGCATGTAGACAGGAAGTGGCTGCAAAAAGAGCGCAGCAGATCAGCAGAACAAAGAAAAGAGAGAGAGGGAAAACCAGTACCAGTAGCAAAGTAAAATATCTTTGCAGCCTTGGAGAGGTAGGTGTCCAATGAAGGGGGTGCACAGACTTTATCCTGTGATAGTGACACTGCGTATGCTTTTTTACCCAGAAGTCAGCAGGGCTGTACAGTTTCCCCCTCCCCCGCTGCTCCGTCCTTTCATGATTATCACTCTCCGTGTCCCTGAGCCGCGTTGTTCCGCAGCACTCCTGTGTTATCCTTTAATTCCCTGTGATTATGGCGGCGAATCCCGCTTTGCGTTGCTGTGAAATGTAATCACGGATAAACAAACAATTTGCCATTACCTGTCTTGTGTCGATATCGCTATGTAATTACTGCAGATTAATGTCACACCTTGTGCTGGGGAGACGTCGCGGGAGGCGGAGAATTAGCTGAACGCCTGATCGGTACATAGTCTACGCCGCCAACTCTCCAGCGCGCTCCTTTTTGTAAAAATGAAAGGTATCGATTAATTATATAGAATGTCTTCTGTGGGACGCTAAAAAGTCGCTAGGATGTGTTCTTTAGCTGCCTTTTCATTGAGAAGCGGTGCTGGCCCAGCTCCTGTGTACAATAAACGATGCCTTTTTGGATCTTGTATTTTAGCAGCAGACTGGCTGCCATGGATTTGTAGCCTTTGGCCAGATTCACACTTCTATATCGTAACGCATTCGTCTTGTAATGGGCCGCAAATCAGGGTAAGGAGTTACTAAACGCGGTACTTTACCATTTTAAGCACTTTGTATCATTCATTGTGAACGCTAAAGCTGGCCATACATCCAATTTTCTTCTTCAATTTCCTTTAGATTTACCGTAAACTATGTAGTACAAGGGCCGGCCTGACTGCATACAAATTGGAAGTGTTTAGGTCTGACCTCCTATTATATGGTTTTGGTAAGTCTAAAAGAAAATTGTACAAGGAAATTGTATAATGTATGGTCAGATTAACGAAATGCATGGTAGTGCGCTGCCTTAGAAAAAAGGGTCAAGTGCTATTGGAGGGTATGCAATTTTAGGCACTTTAGCGCGGATTGGTAGTCCCTTCATTTAGAATGGCCTTCCTTAACCCCTTCAATACCGGACTTTAAAACCCACCTCCATACCAGGCCTATTCTGACACTTCTCTCCTACATGTACAAATCATCATTCTTTTGCTAGAAAATTACTCAGAACCCCCAAACATTATATTTTTTTTTTAACAGACACCCTAGGGAATAAAATGGCGGTCATTGCAACTTTTTATCTCGCACGGTATTTGCGCAATCATTTTTCAAACGCCTTTTTAAAAAAAAAAAAAAATGGTTTCATGAATTAAAAAATAACAAAACAGTAAAGTTAGCCCAATTCTTTTGTAAAATATGAAAGATGATGTTATGCCAAGTAAATCGATACCTAACATGTCACGCTTTAAAATTGCGCACACTCATTGAATGGCGCCAAACTTCGTTACTTAAAAATCTCCGTAGGCGACGCTTTAACATTTTTACAGGTCACCAGTTTAGAGTTACAGAGGAGGTCTAGTGCTAGAATTGTTGCACACGCTCTAACGCACGCGGCGACACCTCACATGTGTGGTTTGAACGACGTTAACATACGTGGGCGGGACTTGCGTGTGCGTTCGCTTCTGAGCGCGAGCTACCGGGGACAGGGGCGTTTTAATTTTTTTTATTTATTTATTTTTTATTTGACTTATTTATTATTTTACACTTTTTTTTACATTTTTTTTTTTTTCGATTTACATGGAATGTAAACATCCCGTGTAATAGGAATAGTGTGTGACAGGTCCTCTTTAAGGAGATATGCGGGGTCAATAAGACCTCACATCTCTCCTCCAGTCTGGAAAGAATGAGATTGTGAAAAAAATTCACAGATCTCATTCTTACTAGCCGCAATTGCGGTTTGTTTACTTACAGGTACCCGGGCGTGACGTCATCACATCGCGCCTGGGCCTCCGACGGTCATAGAGATGACTGGTGACCATCTGGGTAGGGTAGAAGACTTAAGCCCACTGCTGTCTTCAAGGGAGACTGGCTACATATATCAAGCTCCACCAGTGCTGAATTACTCACTCTGTCATCTCTTGCTCCCGTGCCTCAAGGAAGGGCCTCCTCCCTTTGTGTTTTTGTCAGGATCCTTCCAGCACCTCAGCTAGGGTTGCCACCTGTCCGGGATTCACCTGGACAATCCGTGTTGTGAATTATGTGTTCGGGTTTCCAGCAAACTGAAACCCGGACACATTATTCAGACCGGGCTGTGGCTCCCCAAGTAACCAAGATAGTCCCACAACAATCTGTTGCCACCCAAGAGCTATAAGGGGCTGTCTGGAGGCAGGTTTAACCCCAGCCCTGGCCCAAGGCAGGACACCCCTCTCCCCCAGACTATGGGTTCCCCTCAGGACAACCAACGGCTTCCTCAACACTTTATCTCCGTCTTCCACCCGACTGCCCATGCTCAATATTTAAAGGCTCCCTGCCAGGCCCACTTTAGGGGATTGGCCTGGGATCTCCAAATAGGCTAAACCCTCCTAGTCTACACCCACTATCTTCCAGAACATTCTCCAACAATCTGGAAAAAAAGTGGGGAGGCACCAGAGAGCTGCTGAGATGAGTCATCCAGCTTTGAACTCCAATAACCCTGACCCAATTGCAGACTCACAAATCTATAGCATGAGGCAGAGTAGGGTTTGCCTGCTCTACTTCCAGCACACACTAGAGGGTGCTATATTCTTTTCACACACTCATACATACAGAATGAGGACAGATACTGAGAATTACACCCAGGATACAGGACAAGAGAAGTAGTACTGTGCAAAGTCCATACATACAGAATGAGGACAGGTACTGAGAATTACACCCAGCATACAGAATAAGAGAAGTAGTACTGTGCAGAGTCCATACATACAGAATAAGAGAAGTAGTACTGTGCAGAGTCCATACATACAGAATAAGAGAAGTAGTACTGTGCAGAGTCCATACATACAGAATAAGAGAAGTAGTACTGTGCAGAGTCCATACATACAGAATAAGAGAAGTAGTACTGTGCAGAGTCCATACATACAGAATAAGAGAAGTAGTACTGGGCAGAGTCCATACATACAGAATAAGAGAAGTAGTACTGTGCAGAGTCCATACATACAGAATAAGAGAAGTAGTACTGGGCAGAGTCCATACATACAGAATAAGAGAAGTAGTACTGGGCAGAGTTCATACTTACAGAATAAGAGAAGTAATACTGTGAAGTCCATACATACAGAATAAGGACAGATACTGAGAATTACACCCAGGATACAGGACAAGAGAAGTAGTACTGTGCAGAGTCCATACATACAGAATAAGAGAAGTAGTACTGTGCAGAGTCCATACATTCAGAATATGAACAGATACTGAGAATAAGTTCCATTTTTGGGCGGAACTCCGCTTTAAATAATAATGAAGACATTCTGGACTCTGCGATTGCATACAAATCCTGAGCTCAGAAAGATTGTTCCTGATAGAATCTCCAGTGATCGGATTAGGGTCGTACATCCCCCATTTCATACTATATAATAAAGCCGTGGAATAAGTATCAGCTGCTCCATCATGTTCCATCAGTGTCAGTCTCTGGGGGTCTCATAGATGTATATTTGCCATTCGCGCAGAGACCGGGCGAGACGTGTTTTGCGTGCTGGTGATGTCAAGGCCAGGCCAGCTGAGAGGTTGGTTGACATTCCTTCCTATTATCCCAAACAATAGATAGGGGATGTAGGAAGTGGGGGAGGGGGTATATCATTTTTAGAGCTATATAAACAAGACCGGTGGTATATTGAGCCTCAGAAAACGCGTCAAAGATTTATTAACGTGTTGTAAATTGTCATAACAAGTTCCAGGAAATCTGCTGTTTGTGACCTCATTCAAGCATTGTAAGATTGTAGTGAGCCCGGGGGTTTGTAGGTCTCAACTAAGCAACAGCTTGTGACCAGCAGAAGGTGGCCTTATGCCACAGCCAAGTCACCAGTGGCTAGTGACATCACGGGAGCTTATAGATTTCTTTTAATTATGAGATGCAATTTGCAAATATTCTGTAACACTTGTCATTTGGAATTGCACACTGATTAATATCCATATCACATGGTTTGTGTCGGTTGGAGATTTATTACAATTTTAGCTGACATCTCCTCATCAATAAGAATTGATCGCTGGGAAACTAATATTCCAAACGTTCCATGGCGGAAATCAATGCGATCGCAGCTAGCCAATGTTTCATGTACAAGGAGACTTGGGGGTGGATTTACTAAAGGCAAAGAGACTGTGCAATTTGCAAAGTGCAGATGCTCCAGAGCTTAGTAAATGAGGTAAATATTCACAAAGAATACCCAATCACATGCAAGGAAAAAAGAACACATGATTGGATGATGGAAGTCAGCAGAGCTTCTGCCCGTTTACTGAGCTCTGGAGCAACTGCACTGTCCATTTGCCTTTAGTAACCCAACCTCTTGATGATGTCCTTGTAGATCTCCGGTGCAAAAAATGCTCTATAATATTTATTGACACATGGAATATATGATCGACATCCACAAATATACAGCCGATCTGTATATTATCTCCCTTTCCTTCCATCCTCCTTCCCCCCTCGCTCTTTCCTCCATTTTCCTCCTCTCTCTTCTTCCCCCTCTCTTGCCTATCCTCTCTCCTTTCTCTCCTCTCTTCTTCCCCCTCTCTTTTCTCTCCTCTCTTCTTCCTCCTCCTCTCTTTTCCTCTCCTCTCTCTTCTTCCCCCTTCCCCCTCTCTCTTTTCTCTCCTCTCTTCTCCCCCCTCTCTCTATTTTCTCTGCTCTCTCTTCTTTCCCATTTTTCCTCCTCTTTCTTTACTAGCCTCTCTCTTCTTCCCCCTCTCTCTTTTCTCTCCTTTCTTCTTTTCCCTCACCTTTTTCTCTCCTCTCTCTTTACTAGCCTCTCTCTCCTTCCCCCTCTCTTTTCTCTCCTCTCTTTTTTTTCTCTCCTCTCTCTTCTTTCCCCTCTCTATTTTCTCTGCTCTCTCTTCTTTCCAATTTTTCCTCCTTTCTCTTTACTAGCCTCTCTCTTTTTTCCCCTCTCTCTTTTCTCTCTTTTCTTTTTCTATTTTCTCTGCTCTCTCTTCTTTCCCCTCTCCTTTTTTCTCTCCTCTCTTCTTTCCCGTCTCTTTTCTCTCCTTTCTATTCTTTCCCCTCCCTCTCTCTCTCTTTTTTCTCCTCTCTATTCTTTCCCCTCTCTTTTCTCTCATCTCTCTTCTTCCCCCTCTATTTTCTCTCTTCTCTCTTCTTTCCCCTCTTTTTTTTCTTACCTATCTCTTCCTTCCCCTCTCTCTTTTCTCTACTCTCTTTCCCCTATTTTTCTCCTCTCTCTTTAATAGCCTCTCTATTCTTTCCCCTATCTCTCTCTTCTCTCCCCCCTCCCCCCCTCTTTTCTCTCCTCTATATTCTTTCCCCTATCTCTCTTGTCTATCCTCTCTTTATTCCCCCTCTCTTTTCTCTTCTCTCCTCCTTTTCTTTTTTTTTTTCCCTTTCACTTTAATTCCCTCTCAATTTTTTTTCCCTGTGTTTTTCTTGTCTCCCTCTTCTTTTCCTTCTCCTTTTTTTTTTTTTACTCCCCTATCGCATCTGTCCCCCTCTCTCTTGTCTCTTTTTTTCTCTCTTTTAACCCCCCTCTTTTCTTTGCTTTTCTTTTCTGTACAACTCTCTTTTCTATATTCCACCTCTCTTTTCTTTGATTCTTCTTTTCCTCTTCTCCTCTTCTCTTCATTTCTTCCACCTCTTTCTTTCCTCTTCTTTCTCTTCTTTCTCTTCTTTCTCCTCTCCCCCCCCTCTGCTCACTTCCATCCTTTTTCTCTTCTTTTATCTCTATTTTTCCCCTCTTTTTCTTTTCCTCCTCCCCTTTTTGTTCACCTCTCTCTTTGGCTTTCTCTCTCTCTCTCTCTCTCTTCTTTCCTCCACTCTTTTTTCACTTCTCTCTCTTTTCTTTCCCCCTCTTTCTTTTCACTTCTCTCTCTTCTTTCCCCTCCCCTCTAACTCTCTTCTCCCCCCCGCTCTCTCTCTCTCTCCCCTCTCTCTCTTCTTCCCCTCTCTCTCTTCTCCCCCCTCTCTCTCTCTCTCTCTCTCTCTTCTTCCCCCCCCTCTCTCTCTTCTCCCCCCTCTCTCTCTCTCTCTCTTATTCCCCCTATCTCTCTCTTCTTCCCCCCCCTCTCTCTTCTTCCCCCCTCTCTCTCTTCTTCCCCCCTCTCTCTCTTCTCCCCCCCCCCCCTCTCTCTCTCTCCTCTCTCTCTTCTTCCCCTCTCTCTCTTCTCCCCCCCTCTCTCTCTCTTCTCCCCCCCCTCTCTCTTCTCCCCCCTCTCTCTCTCTCTCTCTTCTTCCCCCCCCCCTCTCTCTTCTCCCCCCCTCTCTCTCTCTCTTCTTCCCCCTCTCTCTCTCTTCTTCCCCTCTCTCTCTCCCCCCCCACCTCTTTCTCTCTCTCTCTTCCCCCCCCCCCTCTCTCTCTCTCCCCCCCCTCTCTCTCTTCCCCCCCCTCTCTCTCTTCCCCCCCCCCTCTCTCTCTCTCTTTTCTCTCCTCCTTCTCATTTTTCTATTTGCCTATTGTACTTCTTCCTCTTTTTTCTTTATTTCTCTCTAGAAGTGTGAATTCTCCATATGATAAGATTCCCCAGTTCCCGTTCAGCATAGAGTACATAGGAATACACCAGCGGAATCCTAGCACTCCAATGGTCCGATTATAACAACAAATGTTTTAGGCGATTGTGCCCGAACGGTGCAATGGGGTCAAATCGCTTATGTTGGGAGCACACGCTATTGTTGTGGGTTTTATGTGAAATATTGTAGCACACATTCATTTTTTTCTTTCCCTTCTTTCTTGACAATAAATTGATGATAAATCTGGATTACTTGGCCTGCGTGGCCCTTCACACAGCCTTCCATGATATGATGGTTGACATGGCCCCGTAACAGTAAATCAAAGTGTCAGCCAGTAGTCAAGCTGATGTTTCATTGAAAATAATATTTTTTTGAGGTCAGGCCTCAGCTGACAACACAGAAGTTTGAGAGTGCCATGGATATCCTGGAGATCGTAAATCATCCTCTTTCCACATTGTCTTTTAACACCTCCCAGGAACCGACAAAATAATTCTTCATGAACCCAAGTCTAACCTTAAAAATAAAAAAATACCGAGGCCGGCAGAAAGGCAACAATTAAATGTTGTTTCTTCTAGGTGCTATTCGCTGTGAATTGTATTTTCTCCTTTTGTCTTTAGCAAGACGTATTGTCCTTGACGCTATGAAATAGTTTTCCACCCTAATCTGCCAGTGCATTAGCAATTGAATTCCCAGGGCCAGCCAGTTGAGAAGACCTCGTCAAGTCATTTGGCATTGGGTGGAAGATGGTAGAATGGAGCAATTGTCAGGCCCCGGGCTTTTATTTTTCGGACAGTGGGATCAAGACAGATTATCTGTTTTTTGGGTATTTCTTTAAGATGAGATCTATAGCAACTGGTGGAGGCAGGATCAGAATGTGAAAGGGCCTCTCGGAAGGTGACAAAGAGGCAAGACCCAGCCATTGGAGATTTACATGGCGCTAGAACAATGAGGGTCAGCTAATCAGTAAATCCCTGGTATGCCGGGCGTAAAAAAGAGGGTCAGGGGGGGACCTGGACTTTCAATGACTCTGTGGAAAGACCTTTAAAAACGTCCATGTCACGTCGCGATAAAAAAGCGATTTGACCCCCCACTCGGTTTTATTGGCGTGCCTTCCACAGGAACACTCAGACGTTTTGGGCTTTTATTGCTGTAGCTAAGAGTCGGTATATTCTCCTGGGGTGACCTGTTTCACCTCACCCACAATTCACTTGAGTGGCTCCTGTGGATCTTTGAGGTGGGGGTCAGCGGAATGTTTTCCTTGGAAAGAAAGAAGCTCCTGATTCGAAAAAAGGCGATGTCATCAGGGCTCCGTATGATGATGTCATAATATCGGAACTGCATCATCTTGTCACATTCCATCCATATAATTCTGCCTTTAGACCGCAATTTATTCTTTCTGTATGCAGTAACATGCATAAGCCCCCATTCACACCTAGGCGTTTTGTCGCCTGTAGTGTGACGCCGCAGCAGCCCCGAGACGCCAGAGGGATGAAAACACATGCACCTCTATGGAGATGGTTCACATCTCCACGCCCGAACGCCTGCCGCCTGAAAATAAGTCCCGGACCTTTTTTTCAGGCGACTTTCGGCGTTCGGCATAGGAGATGTGAACCGTCTCCATAGAGGGGGTGAAGGCTGCATTCACAAACGCGGCGTTTTGTCGCCGCAAATCATGGTACAAAATGCCGCTATTTGTCGCCGCAATTCGCGGGACAAAACGCCGCGATTTTGTATGCCGAAGTGTGAATGCAGCCTTAAGGCTTCATTTCCATGGACGTTTTTACAGCCACTTTTTTTAGCCTTTTTTACAGCTTAAAAACGCCTGTCCATGTTTTTTTTATTTGCTGGAGCTCAAAAACGCAGCGGTAGCGTTTTTGAGCGTTTTTAGCGTTTTTGAGTGTTTTTTAACGTCTGGCGATTTTACAGCTCTAACGCTGGAGCTTCAGAACGCACTGGTCCTGTTTTTTTTTTTGCAGCTTAAAAACGTCTCAGCCATCTACAGCTCAAAAACGTCATGGTGGGCATGAGGCCATAGACTAACATGGAGAGCCGTTTTTAAGCTGCAAAAAACGCTCAGAAAAGTGGCTGTAAAAACGTACATGGAAATGAAGCCTAAAAGCTGTGTTGTAACGCACGCTACCGCAACAGAATATGTGCATAACAGTAACTTGCTATGCATTCTGAAAAGCACCCCAATGCAATGTTTTGAAACCTAAAAAGTGCATTTTATATAGAACTCTATAGATCGGACCAAAAAGAGGGACAAATGAGGGACAGAGGGACATTGCTCCAAATCAGGGACAGAGGGACATTGCTCCAAATCAGGGACAGTCCCTGGAAATCAGGGACAGTTGGGAGCTATGCCTATACAGTGTCAATAAAGAGACATGCACTTCCAACACCCCACAACACATGTATGTAAATGTACATGCATTGCGGTGGCCTTCTTTGTCTAAAAGGAGTGCAGGTTTTGTTTTGTTTTTTAGAGCTATTCAAAATGAAAGTTTTTTTTTTTCCTAAATTATATCTAAAGACACAACTTTTAATTTTTTTTGTTTTGGATAAAGGTAAGAATGTTGATAACCCTTGTCCTTTTTTATTTTTTATTTTTTTACTTTTATATACCAATGGGGAGGTTTTTCTTCACTTCCTGTCCTGAAGGCACAACAGGAAGTAAAATAAATTCTCAGACAGTTGTCACATAAACATGAAGGGGGTGATATCCCCTCTGTTCTAGATTTCAGAAAACTGTAAAATTCTAGGATTTTCTTACCTTAAGTTCTAGTAACCGGGTCACCAGCATAGCATACAGTAGCTTCCAACTAGTGGTAAAAAAAAAAGCACTTGTGGGTTTAACTAATCATTTTTTTGTATAATTCTCCTTTAAGGGGGTGTGGCAGGGGGTGTGTCCTATGCCTGCATACTTTTGCTAATAGGTGTCACTCGTTCCCATCTCAAAACGTTGGGAGGTATGGTATGGTCAGTGCCAGGACAAGGTCATCCAGCGCAAAGGGCAAGGATGCCAAACTGCGCCCCCCCCCCTTTCCCTTAGGGTTAAAGGGGTTGTAATGGTTTGTTTTTTATTTTCTAAATTGGTTCCTTTAAGCTAGTACATGGTTCACCTACCTTTTCCTTCAATTTCCCTTCTAAATGTTTTTTTTTTTTGTCTGAACTTCTCACTTCCTGTTCCTCCTCGGTAAGCTTGTCTCCATCATCGGAGCGGTGGAAAGTCAGTCAGAACAGCTTACGGAGGAGGAACAGGAAGTAAGAAATTCAGACAAAGAAAAACAATTTTTAGAAGGGAAATCGAAGAAAAAGGTAGGTGAACCAACAATGCACTAGCTTAAAGGAACCTATTTAGAAAATAAAAATGGAACCTTTACAACCCCTTTGAGGTCAGGGTGCCCCCCATCCATGCAATAAACCATTTCACCAGGGGCAGCCGGCCCTCCTGCCCACCCCATGTCCCGGCCCTGGGTATGGTCATTGGGACAAATGTAGTAGGAGTAGGAACATAGACAGCAATAAAAACCTACAGATGAGGTAGGAAGTAGAAAAAAGCCAATATGTTTTGGGGGTTTAAAGGGTCCCCGTTCTTCACGGCTGAACGGAGAATGAAATGTCCATATAGCAGGTGTCGGCTTGTGTAAAGATTATTTTTGCTTTAGTTTGTCATCCCATGAAAGGCCTTTTCCCTGGTGGATTCAGATAACATCTTATTTTGGACTTTATAAGTGAAGTGTCGTCTCCGTTTCCTGCCAGGACTGTATGTTTCCCTAAGGACCGTCTAGAAGAGTTCTAGAAAAATAGAACTCCAATATTAAAGCCATGACTATACCGTAGATATTGATAAATCCAGTGCTCCTTGTAATCGTAAAAATAAAACCTGACCGAAGTTCTAATGCCTCGCCACTCCATCCAAAAGTATAGGGGACCCAAAAATCAGTTCTTTGCCACTGGGGTGAGTTTCTAATACCTCGTTGGATGGAGGAGAGGCCTCAGTTGGATAGAATGACATTGGGTGGAATGGTTACAATGGTCCTGAAACATAGGGAAGTAGGACATGGTCGGTAGGGACAGTAGAGTCCAAGCTTTATAGAACAGGATTTTATCATTCCAAGCAAGGCATAAAAAATGTATTTAAAGTGGAAGTTCACCCTATAAAACATCTATATACCATTACATCCAGCATACTTCCGACATCTACAGTATGCTGTTTTTTTGTGTTTTTTTTTTTTGCCGTACATACCGTTTTATTGTTATTTTCCCGCGGGAGTGGGCGTTCCTATTCAGAAGTTAGATGATTGAAGTCTGGTGAAAAACTTTGCCTGGCGCATAAGGCGCGTCACGAGTTTTCCGTAAGTAGTCGGCTCTATATGGCACCTGCGCAGTCAGCTTTACACGGCGAGCGCAGGCGCCGTATAGAGCCGACTCGCAGGTCGGCTACTTACGGAAAACTGGTGACGCGCCTTATGCGCCAGGGGAAGTTTTTCACCAGACGTCAATCATCTAACCTCTGAATAGGAACGCCCACTCCCGCAGGAGCCAGAACCCGGAATCCAGGGGAAAATAACAATAAAACGGTATGTACGGCCAAAAAAAAAACAGCATACTGTAGATGTCGGAAGTATGCTGGATGTAATGGTATATAATTGTTTTAGGGTGAACCTTCGCTTTAAGGGAGACTTCAGCTGGCCATGCACCAGTAGAATTTGGTTTGAATATTCATATAAAAATTCTGAAAAATTGTTCCTTTGAGCATTCAATCTTTCCATTATTGGGATTGATTTTCTAAAACTGGTGCATACAAAATCTGGTGCAGCTGTGCAATCTGCTTCTAACTTCAGGTTGTTGATTAACCACTTGCCGACCAGCGGCCGTCATTATACTGCGGCAGGTCGGCTCGTTCCCACGATTTGCCGTACTGGTATGTCGGCTCCTTTAAGAGCCAAAGCAGGCACGCGGGCGCCCGCTGCACGGCGGGGAAACCGATGCATGTGGCCAGCGGCCGTGATGTCCGCCGGCTGCGATGTCTGCCGGCCACCCGCAATCATGGGAGAGTGAGCCAGAACGGGGATCTGTCAATGTAAACTGACAGATCCCAATTCTGACAGGGGAGGAAAGAGAGATCTGCTGTTCCTAGTGATTAAGAACAGCGACCCCTCTCTTCCTCCAGTCAGTCCCATCCCCCCACAGTTAAAAACACCTCCCTAGGGAACAAACTTAACCCCTTTGATCGCCCCCTAGTGTTAATCCCTTCCCTGCCAGTGACATTTACACCACACAGCACAGCATTTTTATAGCACTGATCGCTGTATAAATGTCAATGGTCCCAAAAGAGTGTCAAAAGTGTCCAATCTGTCTGTCTGCCGCAATGTAGCAGTTTCGCTAAAAATCGCAGATCACCTTCATTACTAATAAAAAAAAACTGCCATAAATCTATCCCCTATTTTTTACACGCTACAATGCTTGCACAAACCAATCAAGATTTTTTTTTTTTTTTTTTAAATATGTAAAGGAAAAAAAAATATTGGCCTTAACCAGGGGTCTCAAACTGGCGACTCTCCAGCTGTCCCATCATGCTTCTGCCTGTGGGAGTTTTGCTTGTAACTGTCAGCCTTGCAATGCCTCATGGGACGCCAGTTTGAGACCCCTGGCCTAAACTGATGAAGACATTTTTTTGGGCATATTTAGCAAAAAGTCAAAAATATATATATTTTTCAAATTGTCGCTTTTTTTTGTTTATAGCACAAAAAATAAAACTGCAGAAGTGATCAAATACCACCAAAAGAAAGCTCTATTTGTGGGGAAAAAAATATATTGTTTGGGTACAGCGTTGCATGATTATATAACAAAATTCTACTGGTGTATGGCCAGATTTACTTCCAAATTTGAAAGGATTAACTTAGAAGGGGCCAATAAAAAATAAATAAAAAAATCACAATTTGGATAGAAATGCCTTTCATCTTCATTTAATTGTTTATTTTCCATCCAAAGGCTGTGAGTGAGAGCGGCGGATTAACAGTAGTGAGCTCAGTCAGGCGCAACGCCTTTAACTGCTGCCAAATCAGGCAGGTAACCTTCCCCGATCCTCTTTTGTCTAATTGGCTTCCGTCATTTGCATCCGTGTGTTGTGAGTTCCACCCTGGGGTCTGCATACTTCCAAAACCCCCCTCCTGCAATGCAAATCACTTCCTCCCGCAGCCTGCCAGAGAAGGTGGGGGGTGGGAGAAAAGGGGCCTCATTAGCTAACAGGTTTCCCCTACAGAATCGGCGTTGAACATATTGGTCGCCCTTCCCCGTATACGGAGGCGAGATTAAACAATGAGCTTAGCTGGGGAAGTGCTGGGATCCAATTTCCCCGGAGCGCATTGCAAATAAATAATTGATCTCCCAAGTGCAGGAATCGAGCGTATCTGCGAGGGCTCATTCCACTAATATTTTTCTAGCGAAGGACGCCATCCATAATAATAAAGTCGAGATTTTTTTGTTGTTTTTACCCATCCATAGGCAAAGACGCCCTATCATATTGCCGCGTTACCAAAGACAAAACGGCCATGAAAACGTCAACCTGTCACAAGGAAAAGAAAAAACACGCATGATGAAAATGTGTCGTCCTCATCAATAATTCATTCATGAATTCCTCATTCTTGATAAGTGTTTCATCTTAAAAATGAATGGATAAAGTCAACATTTTAGCAGGACAAATAATGAGTGTGTCAGGGCCCAATTATGGTAATAAGTATAAATACGCAGGCAAGGTTTATGTGCGCCGGCTAAATTGTGCCCAAAGGGTTCGCTATGCTAATAGAGATGTAAATGTCGCCTTTTTGTATGGGTGGGGTTTGACGCAGGAGGCCACCATCGGCTTGTTTTTGGAGTGATTTTGTGGGATTGAATATTTACCTGCTCCGGTTTGGCATACAAAACATATTTAAAGTGGATGTAAATGCAAAAATCTCATATAAGTGTTAACGGGTTAATGTGATTTCAAAAGTAATTTTCAGTCTTTTTAAATTGTCAGCTTTGTTTAACATTTTCTCTGGTAATCCTGCCATCAAAGTCCTAGTTCAGGCACTTCCTGTGATAGTGACAACGCCTTGTCCCAGTCTTCCAGTTGTGCTCTTGCGTTGTCAGCCTGGCTTCTGATGAAGACTACGGGGCAGATCCACAAAGATCTGCACCGGCGCAGCGTATCTGAGATACGCTACGCCTCCGTAACTTACCTGGCTTTGGTTTGAATCCTGAAAGAATTTGCGCCGTAAGTTACGGCGGCGTAGTGCATCTCTCGTGGCGTAAGGGCGCGGAATTCAAATGCGGCGAGTAGGGGGCGTGTTTCATTTAAATGAAGCACGTCCCCGCGCCGAACGAACTGTGCATGCCCCGTCCGTCAAAACTCCCAGGGTGCATTGCTCCAAATGACATCGCAAGGACGTCATTGGTTTTGACGTGAACGTAAATGGCGTCCAGCCCCATTCCCGGACGACTTACGCAAACAAAATAAAAATTTTAAAATTCAACGCGGGAACGACGGCCATACTTAACATTGCGTACACCACCAGATAGCAGCTTTAAAAAGCCGAACGGAAACGACGTAAAAGAATGCGACGGCCCCTCGCAAGTTCGTGGATCGTCGGAAATAGCTAATTTGCATACTCGACGCGGAATACGACGGGAACGCCACCCAGCAGACGCCAACGAATTGCATCTAAGATCCGAAGGCGTACGAAGACGTACACCTGTTGGATCTAACCCAGATGCCGTCGTATCTTGTTTTGAGGATTCAAAACAAAGATACGACGCGGGAATTTTGAAAATACGCCGGTGTATCAATAGATACGCTGGCATACTTTCTTTGTGGATCTGCCCCTACATGTGGCCATTACAACAAAAAAGTCTCTCCGCGCTCTCCGTTTGAAACGCCAAAGACCATGGAATAGGGATGATAAAATGCACACAGAAATATAAAAAATAATGCAAAGTACTTGAATGAATAGCTTCTCGGCCTTTTGTCTAAGATCAAGAATCTGTTCTTATCAGAAGTATGGAGCCAAAGCACAGTCATGCTGGAATAGAAAAGGGACATTAGAGTGGAAGCTGGTATATCCATAATGAGGGGCCAACACCTGAATGCCCATGGTTTTGGAATGGGATTTCCAACAAGCTCATATAGATGTGATGGGCAGGTGTCTACAAACATTTGATCATATAGTATCTATGGGCCAGATTCACGTAGATCTGCGGCGGCGTAACGTATCGCATTTACGTTGCGCCGCCGCAAGTTTTACGGGCAAGTGCTTGATTCACAAAGCACTTGCCTGTAAAGTTGCGGCGGCGTAGCGTAAATCCCCCGGCGCAAGCCCGCCTAATTCAAATGATCCGGGTAGGGGGCGTGGATCATTTAAATAAGGCGTGTTCCCTCGCCAAACGTACTGCGCATGCGCCGTCCCTAAATTTTCCCGACGCGCATTGCGCTAAATGATGTCGCAAGGACGTCATTGGTTTTGACGTGAACGTAAATGGCGTCCAGCCCCATTCACGGACGAGTTACGCAAACAACGTAAAATTTTCAAATTTTGAAGCGGGAGCAACGCCATACTTAACATTGGATATGCCACCTAGGGGGCATGTTTATCTTAACGCCGCGTATCTCTTACGGAAACGGCGTAAATTTACTGCGACGGGCAAGCGTACGTTCGTGAATCGGCGTAACGACTCATTTGCATATTCTACGCCGACCGCAATGGAAGCGCCACCTAGCGGCCAGCGTAAATATTGCACCCTAAGATACGACGGCGCAGGCCGTCGTATTTTAGGCATGTTTAAGTGTATCTCAGTTTGAGAATACACTTAAACATACGACGGGCTTAGATTCTAAGTTACGTCGGCGTATCTGCTGATACGCCGGCGTAACTCTTTGAGAATCTGGCCCTATATCTATATATCTACAGTGGAACCTTGGATTATGAGCATAACCCGTTCCAGGAGAATGCTTGTAATCCAAAGCACTTGCCTAGCAAAGCAAGTTTCCCCATAGAAGTCAATGGACGAAAATAATTTGTTCCACATTGACTTTTATGGCATGCAATACCGCTAGTGGCCAGAGGTGGGGGGCACCGGAGAGATTCGGAAATACTCCCGAGACCGTTCGGCTGCCTTCAGAAACCCTTGGAAAGGGTATTTCCGAATGGCTCCGGCACCCCTGCACCTCTGGCCAAATGCGGTACTGCACACCGCAGAGGCTTGAATCCTGCTCGTTTTGCGAGACAACGCTCGCAAACCGAGTCAAGATTTAAAAAAAAAAAATGCTCGTATTGCGAAACGCTCGTTAATCGCGTTACTCGCAATCCAAGGTTCCACTGTATCTATCCATGCACACATTCATGTATTTTTCCGGTACAGACTGAGTATTGTTTTTCCTCTTGACCCTTGGCTGGGTAATATCTGCCTTTGTGACTTTGAAGCATTGGCGCAGTGACAGGCCGTAGCCGTTTCATAGCGTTTTGTTATTAAAATCCGCCGTGTTATTTTTCACCCGCTACTCTTTCCTCCTCTGTCACACAACGCATTTCACGGCGTGTGAACAGGGATCATTTCGCAGTGACCTAATGATAGAATGATCGGTGTGTGACATTAATTACAGTATGAAACGTGTCGGGGTTACTGTGAAGAATGTGTTCCTCTTAATTGCATTTCACATCTAGTTTATGTGTTTTCTTTACTGTGTGCGTGCAGCAAGGCAAATGTGGCCTGTGTGCTTCTGGTTCCGCGCTTCCCATTTAGCGCGGGAATCATCCATTACGGGATACCGTACTTGTCATAACCTGGACAAAGGTTCTCCGGAAATCTGTTCACATGTACGGAAACCCTTGCTGTCCCTCTGAAAAGCAATCCCTGGTGGTTTGCTTTTCAGAGGGTGATTGGCAAGCAGCTGGGAGGCAATAACTAAAATCTATTGATTCCCCCGTCAACACAGTGTTAACAAGGAAATCCTTTCCATGAAACTATTGGGTTATCCTGGCGAGGGGAACCATCCCCACTGGGGGAAAACAGTGATTGTTGCTAATGGCTATAACAGCCACTAGCAATAATCGCATGTAAAATCCATCAGGCTGGTCGTACCCAAGGTGAGCGATTGATCAACTTTGGTAAGTTACGCCTGCCCATACATGGTTGGAATCTTGGCCAGTTCCTGCTGAACCGGCTGAGATTAGAACGGTCTATGGCCGGCTTTACCCTGTGTGTGACTGTGGTAGCAGATTAGAGTGTAAGCTCTTCTGGTGCAGAGTGATGTGACTGGCTCTGTGCTCTCTGTACAGCACTGTGGAATATGTCAGAGCTATATATATATTATAATGAGTGAGGCAAACCCAAACCAAATTCTGAATACATTGACCTGCCTTCCTTCTGGCAGATGGATCTGCAGGTCACACGGTGGTCCTAAGGGTCGGCAGGGGTCTGTCTGTTATTAGCTTACATATCAACAGCTGAGAGGGCTGGAGGAGACAGACTGCTGTGCGGAGCCACCAAAAATATGTCAGGTTAAATGGCCTTTGCATTCATGACTTAGTTTGACCCCATGGCCGAGTTCACCCCTTTGGAGAAGTGTGTTGGATATGAAAGTGACCATTATGCCAGAGGAGCCATCCTTCTTTCCATCCATCTCTCCCCGGTGTGAGCCGGGAGACTTCTGTACCGGTGATGGGAGCTCCAGCCAGGTTTACATTATGGATTACATTTCCACTGCCAGGAACTTCACCATTAACTTTATACTCGTTCTCCTTTTCCTGAGCCGGGGGTCTCTTCAAGCTAAAATATTACAAATCTTTTCTTAAGTAATCTCTTACTCCCCTGGATGTGGTGTATGACTTTTCGGGATGGAGATCAATCTGTTCTGTGGATTGAATGACTGTGCAGGATATTAAGCTTGCAGAGAGGATGTCTATGGCCTCTAGGTTCAAACGCCATTCATGTCCTTGGCCTGACAGATGGATATCATGTAATTATGTATTCATAATCTGCTCCCTCCTTACATTTGTAGAATGGGGAAGAGTGCGAGCTCTTGTCAGGTTTTTATTGCTATCTGTATCCTTACTATAGAGATCCACTCTCATTATTTGTCCTTGTGACCATTGGGACTGAAAGTGAAGGGGGTGATCTAAAATGTTATGCCGCGTACACGATCGGACATTCCGACAATAAAAACGTGGATTTTTTTCCAACGGAATGTTGGCTCAAACTTGTCTTGCATACACACAGTCACACAAATGTTGTCGAAAATTCCAATCGCCAAGAACGTGGTCATGTACAACGGCACTATTAAAGGGAAGTTCAATACCAGTCATATAAGTTTGGTGAGAGACGATTTGCGCTTTTCAGCCTCGTTCTTTTCAGTCCGTTACAGCGTGACGAATGTGCTATCTCCATCACGAGCGCTAGTTTTACCAGACCGAGCGATTCCGTTTCGTACTTGATTCAGAGCATGCATGTTTTTTTGTGTGTTGGAATTGAATACAGAATGACAAATTGGAATTTCCGACAAGAACTTTTGTTGTCGGAAAAATTGAGAACCAGCTCTTAAACATTTGTTGTCGGAAATTCCGACAGCAAATGTCCGATGGAGCCTACACACGGTCGGATTTTTCGGCAGCAAGCTCACATCGAACATTTGTTGTCGGAAATACCGGCCATGAACAGGAATGAAGGGAAATGTACCAGTAAAGACATCGGTTCTGGTAGAGGGGCTTTCTTCTCGGTTTCGGTTGTATCTCCAGGGTAAGAAGTGGCAAGCATGCAGCTAAAAAAAATCTTGTATAGTAGAAGAGGAGGACTTATTTTTATTTATTTTTTTAATTTATGGTAGTTGGTTTGTGGAAGTAGGCCCAAGGACCCAAGAAGGAGGGTTCTTATTAAAATGTATGCAAAGGTTGGAGTATGAAAACCCAACTCCATTGTTCGACATCCCAGACTTATTTTTATTTGTTATCAGTGAGATAACCAACACATTTCATGGGCTACAAGGATCCTCCTTCATTACTTGAAAATTCAGAAGATAAGGATCTGGAATATATTTCATCTTCTATTTGTTCATGTTAGGGCTAAATCAATATTTGGTTCAGCTCAAGTGTACTGGAGGTCATTGCCCCAATATCGACCACGAACAACTAGGCAGTATTCTGATAGACCTTTAGATGCATTTTCTATATTGGAAATATGTGGATTAATTAAAGTGATGAAGGAGATCATGGAAATATCTCATTATATTTGTAAGGTTTAGAAAACACCTATTCCAGCTCCAGTTTGGCTGCCAACTTCGAGATCCGTATCTTCTGAATTTTCGAGCCCTGATGAAGAGCCCAGTGAAATGCATTTTTTTATCATATTTATGACAAATAAAACTCATTCTAAACATTAAATAGGGGGTGGTGTTTTTATCCGGTACCTTCCTGTACATAGAAAAAAAATATCTAAAGTTTTTAATTTTTCCCTAGTTTGTCCAAACAAAAAAGTTATTGACTTTAGATAAACTTTAATTATAGATTTTATTGACTAGCTGATTAGACAAAATGACCTTTGACACAGTTTGTGTTTCTTCTTACGGTATGGCATAGTCTGCTGTATTTCCAAAGAAAAGACCTACACCGTATGGAAAGATATATTAATGCCCAATAATGTTCTTCTGATAAGTGATATTCAAGTTGTCACTTAACCAAGGAAATTGTGCCCATTTGCCAAATTTAGCTGTAAATTGGTCAAAAGATGCGGAACTGCTATGCCTTTTAGGTGAAGGTGGTAAACACCTAAAAGGCGAAGGTGTTTACCACCTTCACCTAAAAGGCATAGGTGCCTTTTAGGTGAAGTTTTTTTTCATCTTTTGGCCAATGTACAGCTAAATTTGGCAAATGGGCACATCTATATATATTGATGAGAAGCTTGAAATTGATTCAGCTTGTCGAGTTACTGAAGTCAGAGCCTGAAGATAATACTCTGGGCCCACAGTAGTCTTTCTTGCTACTCATGAGGTGCGAACAAAAATGTGGGTGGGGATAAATATATCTATTTAATATATGACTCCGTATTCTGCCAAAAAGGAGGTGGACAAGGAGACCATAAGAGGCCCTGCAGGAACCATTCACCCTGCCACTGATGGGCCCTCCCTCTGTCTCCAGTGGGCTGTGGGACAGCTCTGTCGAGGTTACTGGCTGTGACCCTTAGCAGAAAATCACCATCACTTAGGACAGAGACCCAGAGGTGTCATCGCTTACTCGCAACAGCCAAGCCAATTTGTCAAAGTGGGGTCAGGAAAGGCTCCGGCTGTCACATTAAGGGTTGTAGACCCCACCAAAGGGACATTGGCTACTGTCTGCAGCTTAAAGGAGTTTTGATGTTTCATTATGGTATTTTAAAGTGGCTGCTGTAAATTGACAGCCAACCCAAAGCCCAGTCATCAAATATAGACCACTTTTCTGTGGGTGACTCTAATATAGCAAACAGTCAGTGATGAGCCCTCTGAGGTTTGACATTTACGTCCCTGTCATTTGCCTATACTCATGCTTGATAACACATACTGCCTTTCAGCTCCTAATGGTAGCCATCTCAGACATACAGCCCTGTGGTTGTTTATATACAGCTTAGCTGTAGGATTCTGTTATATGACACAGTTATGCACACTCAGGAGATTGGTGGCATGTGGTGTTATGAGGTCAAACTTCAGGTGATCAATAATAGTGGTTCTCAACCTTTTTGAGACCAGGTCCTGAAATTTCTTCCAAAAGCATCCATGCCTCAATAATAAATAATAACGTTTATACTCGCACAGTAAGGCCTCATACACACAGAATATTTTTTTTCCTTCTCTGAACACCTTTACTCCTGACAGGAAAAAAGCAGCCGAAAAATGTTTTTTGCACACACTGTAGGCGCAACAAGCATTTGGACTTTCATCAATTCCATTGGCCAGAATAATATTGCTGGCCACTGGAAGGAATGAACACTGAAGCGCTAAACATGCTTAGCGTTTAGGCGCATTCAACATTTTTTACCCATAAGCTTCCTCTCCTGAACGCTCAAGTGAGGTATTTTTTTTTTCAGTCTAAACTCTCTCCTCTTCTAATAAGCATGTAAATGTCTGTATACGTGGCCACATACCCTATCATAGGGGAGCATTTACAGGCTGAAATAAGAAATCCGTAGAACCGTAAAAGCTGAATTATTAAGCTTGGTGTGCATGAGGCCTAAGAGTATGAGAAAGCGAATCAGGCATTAAAATGTTGGAAGCCACTGAATAGGGCTGGAGAAGGGGGGGTGGGGGTTTTGGAGTGGATTAGGGGACTTGTTGGCGCTGTAGGGGATGAGGCTTTTGGAGAGGGCCAGGGAGCACCATGGGAGGTTAGGGAGCACTGTGAGACACTGTTGGAGGTTGGGGGCAGGCACTATGGAGAAATAAAATAACAATACTGCGCTTGTGTCTATAAAATAGCATATTAGTAAGATATAGGATATGTGAGATATAACGCAACAAATACTATACAAAGAATAGATAAAGTTGTGCTTAATAATACAAAAAAAGGTCTCAAAGGTCCAGTTCAGCAACACAAGCTGAATGAAGACACCAGATATTTAGATGAACGAACATCAAACTGAAATACTTGTGTGGAACCATTTAAAAAGAAATCCTGCTGTTTGTGACGTCACCAACATTAAGGTCAGGATGTGCCCAAAAGTTATGGACCCTCTATTATGGAAGGTCATACAGATCACTTGTTCCTCCTGCACTGAATTCTAATCTTCCAGACAGCCCAGCAATAGCCATAAAATATATAAACCAGGCACTCCAATAGTGTAAAAACCTTCTTTAAAGGTGTTTATTGGAAGACAAGTAGCCAAAAATCGTGCATAAAATTTAAAGAACTACAAAAAACGTTACTGATAAAAATTTGCAATGACAAGTCTGTGTCCACGCCCGACTGGTTTCGTGACACTTGACTTTTTCTGGGGCACTATGGAGGGTTGGAGGCTCTGCAGTAGGCTGGAGGGGCATTGTGGGTGGTTGGGGGGGCACTTTGGGAGAAATTGAGGAGGCCGAAGTCTCTCAGGGGGTCATGGGGAGATTTTGAGCTACTGTGGAAGGTTGGGGGCCCTATGGAAGCTGAGAAATCCTGTAGAAGGTCACAAGGTCTGCACCTAGCGGGAGAAGGAAGGCCGCAGCCCAGCAGTTGAGAATAAGGTTGCCACCTTTTCTTCACGCCAAACCCGAACACTTTAGTGCCCTGGGACACCTTTGGGTCCCCCAAGGAGAGTATTAATGCGGTGTGCATAGCGTGCTGCATCGAACAGTGGGTTTGGCCAAATTGCTATTGCTGACATCATCGCCCTGCCCCCCCAGTGATTCTAAACCTGCCCCTAGACAGTCGCTCCCAGCTCCTGGATGGCAAGATTTGTGTGTGACTTTTGGTTACTTGGGGAGCCACAGTTTGGTCTTAATATGGGTCCGGGTTTTAGGTGGACATGATTTGAAACCTGCACTGTCTGGTTGAATCCCAGACAGTGCAGGTCCCTAGTTGAGAACCACTGATTGGTACTACCAAGTTTATTTTACAGTGAATAAAGAGCAACAAGTTGGAAAATATAATCTTTTCACTGCAAGCCTGCACAAAAAATTAAGGCTCAATATTCAGATTTGTGAGTACCGTAAGTGACTGGTTTTCTTTTTGTTTTGAACAAAACCTGTTGGCAGAAATGGATAGGCTGTCTAGTACTGAATCACAAATATCCCAAAATAACCAAAGCTTTTTCTGCATTGCAGTTTGACCTGGTTAAAATAATTATATCACACGTGAGACTTTACCTCTGCGGCACAGAATCTAATGTAAGGGGGCTATTCATAGCCAAGGCCTGAAAAGCCATACAAAACTGCTAGAAAGTAATTATAAAATCTGCACACAGCTCGGGATAATTAGCAGCTCTAAGAAGCTTTTAAACCTAGAAAGCAATTAGACATTCTCGGTTAATACGGCTTTTCGTGGATTATGCTTTTGTAATATGCAGTAATAAGTTCTAATAACTTTAAGGAGTATTATAACTTGGCAGAATGTGTTTCGTGTTTTTAATGCTTTTCTAAGCAGTACTGAATTTCTCTATAAAATGGGTTCATAATTCGATTGCAAAATCACTTTATAAAAACTAAAATTTTCTGCAGGGATAAATAATTTAATGGCATCCCCATTCCTCTGATCTCAGAGTTTTTTCCTTATTCTAGCAGAGATGGGTAAATGTACAAAAAGATTGGTCTCCCATGATGCTATAAGAATGTTTTATCCTCTACGTAATTTAAGGAACATTCATACAAGTACCCTTTATGGCCAATTACTTTTTTTTTAAATGACAATAAAAAACTCTAAAATCTCACTACAGTCTGTTTTTAGTGTCACATTTTGAGTTTCCCCATTACTCTTGATGAAGCGATGTCAGGTTGGGGATTCGGTACAGGGCAGACAATATTGTTCTGGCAAGCAAAATGGTTAAAGCTATATGACCAAATGTTTGTGGCCCCCTCACCAGCAAACCTACACTTAAAGTGGAGGTTCACCCGGATATGACAATTTTTAACCTTAGATGGATGCTCATTTTGTCTAGGGGAATCGGCTAGTTTTTTTTTTAAATCAAAGCTGTACTTAGCTTTTTAGAGAGCGATCTTCTCCGCCGCTTCCGGTGTATGGGCTGCGGGACTGGGCGTTCCTATTTTGATTGACAGTCTTCCGACGGTCGCATACATCGCGTCACGATTTTCCGAAAGTAGCTGAACGTCGGTGCGCAGGCGCCGTATAGAGCCGCACCGACGTTCGGCTTCTTGTGACGCGATGGATGCAACCGTCGGAAGCCTTTCGGAAGACTGTCAATCAAAATAGGAACGCCCAGTCCCGCAGCCCATACCCGGAAGCGGCGGAGAAGATCGCTCTCCAAAAAGCTAAGTACAGCTTTGATTTTAAAAAAACTAGCCGATTCCCCTAGACAAAATGAGCATCAATCTAAGGTTAAAACATTTTTTTGGGGTGAACTCCCTCTTTAACGTATGTAGACACCCCCTTCAAATGATTGAGTTTAGGTGGCTCCAGTGAAGGGTACTGTTCATAGTACAGTATACAAAGATATTTTTGAAAAATCTGTTCTGCCAACCATTTTTGGGAAGGTCCTTTATTTTTCCAGAATGACTGTGCCTCTGTGTACAAATACAAATGTGTTGATGTGGAGGAACTCAAGTGCCCTCTACAGAGCCCTAACCTAAACACTGATGAACATCTTTGTAATGAATTGGAACGCTGATTGTGAACTCACAAATTCCCACAGACATTCTCCAAAATCTTATGAAAAAACCTTCCCAGAAAAATGGGAGGCAATGTCATTTTAACGTCCATGGTTATGGAAAGGGACGTCCAGTAGGCTTATATAGGCTTTCAGGTGTCCACAAACGTTTAGCCATACAGTATATAATCTGTGAGGGTATCGCCCTTTTCAAGGTTTGCTCATTAGTTACATTTTATAACTCCAGTAGCTGTATATTTTGCATAGCCTTTTTAAAAATAGGGGCATAATTCTATTATTTTTAGGGAAAAAAATGTCATGGCTTTCTGTGACGTAAAACCTGTGGACCAAATCTGTATAAAGTCTTCTTCTGAGATACACGAACGGTATATATTGACTTTTTTCTTTTTGTTTTGTATTGTTCAGGCTCTCGTCCCCGTTTGGAGGATTTCCCACCAAGAATAGTAGAACATCCATCTGATCACATAGTTTCTAAGGGGGAACCGGCAACACTGAACTGCAAAGCAGAAGGTCGTCCCACTCCCATTATCGAATGGTACAAAGATGGTGAACGGGTGGAGACGGACAAGGACGACCCTCGTTCTCACCGCATGCTCCTGCCGAGTGGTTCCCTCTTCTTCCTCCGCATTGTCCACGGACGAAGAAGTAAACCAGACGAGGGGGTTTATATCTGCGTGGCGCGAAACTACCTGGGAGAATCTGTCAGCCGGAATGCATCTTTGGAAGTAGCAAGTAAGTTTTATGATTTGTCTGTTTGCCATAACTATTGCCCATCTTCACCAAAGTTGTGGTGGTAATACCTGCACATGATGGCAAAAAGAAATGAAACATTTGCATGCAAGGATGGATTCATTTATTTTCTTGATTCAGAGGTGGCAATGGGGGCATGACCAGTCCCAGTATATATAGTTTTAGAGTATTAAACTTGGCATTTATGTTTTTGGATTGGTGAAGGGAGTAGTAATACCTTTTTTGATTAATGCAGAGCTGAAATTTAAGAATTAATTTACCTGCTCTGTTTGGCCACTATTATGATTTCCACACATCTGCTACATTATATCTTGGAGGGTGATGCTATATAGCTCTGTAGATTGCTGTACCAACCCCATCCCTTCCCCACCACCATCTGCTCACTGGACTATAAAAAAACATTGGTAATGTATGTTTTTTCTCCTTAAGCCTGCCTCAATTGTATCCCTCCAACCCCCACTGCTTGAAACATGTTAGGATCAAAACAATGCCATTTTTTAGAGCCTACAAGATTACTTTCTTGTCTCAGCCTGATGTATGGCTTGAAGAGATTTTTTTTAATACTGTATTTATTGGCATATAACACGCACTTTTTCAACCTGAAAATCGAGTCCAAATAGTGTGTGCGTGTTATACAGCGATACTGGGCTGCCTCGGAGGGAACGTGGAGGGGGGTGGGATGAGGGCTGTCGGATTACATACAGCGAGAATCTCCCGTTTACTTAGCGGCCTCTGTAACAGGAAGTCCCGTCTCCTGGGCCAGCATTGGACCAGTGTTCTGTCTATCATAGAAGCCGGTCCAAGAGGTGGGTCTTTGTATTAAAGAGGCCCCTGAGTAAACAGGAGATTCTCGCTGTATGTAATCTGACGGCGCTCATCCCCGCCCCCTCCCTGTCCTCTCTAAGGCAGCAGTAATCTGAGGTGAGGCTGCAGATGGGCATTGGTCAGGCTGCATTCATGGCAATGGTGAGGCTGCATATGGGCATTGATCAAGCTGCATTGATGGGCAATTGTGAGGCTGCAGATGGCATTGATCAGGCTGCAGATGGGCTATGGTGAGACTGCATTGATGGGCACTGACCCTTATTTTGCTTCAAAGTTCTCTATTTAAAATATAATTTTTTTTTCCTTGAAACTTACCTCCTAAAATGAAGGTGTGTGTGTCTTGTTCAGCTATGAAGGCCAGAAGCCAATTCCTAGATTAGTGGTTGTAGTCGGATCTTTAGTGGAACAAAATCCTGTTATGGTGTGCCTTATGAAATCTCTTGCTTTCTGCAACAATTTTTTTTTATAGATCACAGCAGCACTGTGATGAAATGGATGTGTATGTAGTTCAGGTACCTATATCACTTTTCTCTAAAAGCAACTTAGCAGGCGTTGGCATGAGCTATTGATTTAGAATGAAGAAATCTTGCTTATAGGATTGTTTTAATAGAAAAGCTTGAAGCAGAAAATGTCATTTTTAATAGTTTTGCTTTGGAGCAGAGATTGTTGATCAGAAAAAAAAGTTTAGCTTTAGCTGGAAAAAAAAAATAGTGAGGCCTTTTGACGCTTTTGAGCATGTTGGAGCTTTGTTCCACAGAGGCTATAGATCCAGAGACATATAGGCTGGTTCTCTATGTGCAATACATTACACATCAGAAATCTCAAGAGATATCACCTCATCCCTGCGAGGACTGTTAGACGCTGATACGGCTGGGAGAGGCCGATCGACTTTTTTATTGATCTTTCTGCAGAAACGGTTATTTTCTGTGGAGTCTGCTTCTCATTTCGTCATCCTAACGGTTCAGGATGACTGAGTGTGTGTTTCTCTATTCTCTCTTTTGCAGTCTATCAGTGACCCCTCAGGGACTGACTTTCCGTCCATCACCATTTATATCACTCTTCCATTGGGGTAAATGAGAGATTTTCTACCACATAAATCATTCCAGGGCTAAAATGACTCAAAATGGTATCTATCTATAATCTATCTATCATGGTCCATTATTTCCTATAAGAATCCTGCTATCTGTAGTTTTTAAAACAGGTAGATACCCAAACTATATGAACAAAATGGAATAGAAAAAAGTATTCCCGTGCTAACCAAATCTAAGGGTCAGGGTACTGCAGCAAACACTGAAGGTGATATCAGAACCCTAATAAGTATAAGCATAAAATATATATATATGAACAAAAGTTGTTGGACACCTGACCTTCACCCCCAGATGAGCTTGTAGTACATTCCATTCCAGAACCATGGCCATTAATATGGAGTTGACCACCTTCTGTGGCTTTTCCAGCATCCAATCTTCGAAGAAGTCTTTTGCATGGTTTTGGAGTGTGTCCTTGGGAATTTGTACCTAAATTGTAAGATTGAATGAATGAATGAATGAATGAAAAACTTATAAAGCGCGGCGCATGCGAACTGAATCGCTTCTGGGCGCTAGTTGTTCGTGTCTCACTCATGACATCAAAAGAGCAGAGTTTTGATCCGTCTTCTGAAAGTCAGGTGGTTTTCCTCCAACCGAATGCTGGTTGGTAAAGCGTTCCATAGTCTAGGACCCTGAAAAGCAAACCTTCTTTCTCCTTTGGACTTGTATTTGGTTTTTGGTACCCTGACCAGATTTTGGTCGGTGGATCGCAGAACGCGATTCGAATTGTGAGGTTCTGAGATTGAGTGAGATTGGGTACTGATGTTGGAATAGAAGACCTGGTTCAGTTGGGTTTTCCAATGGTGTTCTTTAGGTTTGAGGTTGGGGCATTGTGCAGAACACTTGAGTGATAGATAGATTATAAATGGATGGATAGATACCATTTTGAGTAATTTTAGTCCTGGACTGATTTATGTGGTAGAAAATCTCTTTTACCCCAATGGAAGAGCGATATAAATGGTGATGGACGGAAAGTCAGTCCCTGATCAAACAGACACAAAGCCAGCTCCATAAAGACATGGTCTGCCCAGTGTAATTTTGGCTATATAGTTAAGATAGAGCCGATTTGTTTTCCTGACCAGTATTGTCTGTACTCGCCAAAAGCCCACCCCCAACATGGCTTCAGTAGGGGTAATGGAGAAATTCAAAATGTAAAAGTAAAGTACATAATGTAATGGCATTGTTAATGTTTTTTAACAAGATAACACAGTCATGTTTTATTATTTTCTCGATTTCCCTTGATGAAACTGCATTGCATTGTTCTTTACCCTGTGTACAGTTTATAATTCATTAATCTCAAACAAAAAGACTTGCCAAGACTACTTGGAAACAGGCCGACATTGTACTGACCAAGAGTCTGCACCATCACTGAGATACAGAGCCACCTCCAAGTATGTACAGTATGAGACAGGCCCTCTTTATTTGTCATTTCCTTCCTACTTTGGTTTCCTACTGAATCATCTGGTTGAAGATGGAGAAGATTCTGAACAGGGTATCATGGCGTCATGCAATCAATCAGCGCAGAAGGGGTCAGAGGTCACTGTAGTGTTCTGCTGACTGTCCCTGGGCTGTGGGTGACCTCTCCACAGCTTGGTGACATCTATTGATTGGCCTTTTTATTGTTCTTCTCTTACAGTAGTAAGCAAAAGCTGTCCGCCTGTTTATTTTTATGGCCAACAAGCATCATAGAGGTGTTATCATGGGTTCTTGTTGGTGGGTGCCCGTTATATTTTCTGCTTACCTCTGATGTCTGAAGGACAGCTATGTAGCTCAATCTCTCTTGATAACCACTCTGAATACAGAAATACTCCCAATATTGATAACACCCACCATTCTGATTCATTACCCAACCATTGCAAGTGGTTGATAACCGTATATGGCCAATGTAGGCAATGTTCTCAGGTCCGTCTGTATAATTGTGCCATTAGGGAGAGCAGTGCATTGAAGACTCTGGGAGAAATGTCACCTCTGTTGTGTATAAAGGTTTACCCAGACCAGAAGAGTCAACCCAGCTTTGGCGACAGGAAGATCCATTGTGGTTGTGTGCGTTATCACCTGTCTGTGTGTGAGTAATGGACGCCCTTATTGAGGATTCTGGGTGTTCACTGATATGTGTTCATGTTTATAATCTCTGCCTGTTTATCTGCTCTGACCCCCGAGGACCTGTAACCTCCTGTGCCTCCTCTCTGTAAGGTGAGCCCTTTGTCTTCGCTGATGTGTCACCAAGGTAAAGATCTACAAAACAAACAGAATAGAGGGCCCTGGGATCCCAGACTGTCACATGGAGATTAATGAAGGATGGATAGGTGTGGTGACCATTCCAGGCGACAGCAGGATGGTGGCGCCATCACTACCCTCTGAGCAGATGCAGTATTTCAAAAATTTATGTAGCTTGAATAAAATTGCTAAACTCATAGGGCCAAATCCACAAAGAAATTACGCCGGCGTATCTATGGATACGCCACGTAATTTTTAAGATCCCCCGTCGTATCTTTGTTTTGTATCTACAAAACAAGATACGACTGAATGAGGGCTCGATCCGACTGGCGTACGTCTTAGTACGCCGTCGGATCTTAGGTGCATATTTACGCAGGCCGCTAGGTGGCGCTTCCGTTAATTTCCGCGTAAAGAATATGCAAATAAGCTAGATACGGCGATCCACAAACGTACGTCCGGCCGGCGCATTTTTTTACGTCGTTTCCGTAAGGCTTTTTTCGGCGTAACATTACCCCTGCTATATGAGGCGTAGCCAATGTTAAGTATGGACGTCGGGCCAGCGTCGAATTTTCCGTCGTGTACGTAAAACCTTCGCGAATAGGGCTTTGCGTAGAATGACGTTCACGTCAAAAGCATTGGCTTGTTGCGGGTTAATTTGGAGCATGCGCACTGGAATACCCCTACGGACGGCGCATGCGCCGTTCAGAAAAAACTTTATTTACGTTGGGTCAAGACGTATTAACATAAAACACACCCACAACTTAGCCATTTGAATTGCGCGCCCTTACGCCGACACAGTTACACTACGCCGCCGTAACTTACGGCGCAAATTCTTTCAGGATACGGAAAATACGCTGAAAGTTACGGCGGCGTAGTGTATCTGAGATACGCTACGCCGGACAGAAAAATGCGCGGAGGTACGTGGATCTGGCCCATAATCTATGTTCATGTCTAGCTAGTACAGTATTGGGGTTCACTGACTTTTTTTTCTGTGGGTCTGCAAGTTTGGAGGGTCCAAAAACTACAGAGAAACATGCATTGAGATTTCAATGCTTGTTCAAACACAAGGAAGACATAAGCTCACTAGCTTTGGTAAGGCTGTTCTGAAACAAACAGGCCTCCCCCGCAGGGTACCTGGAAGCAACTCAAAGTATAGAAAATATGGGCACCTAACCAAAAGATGAAAGAGCCCAGTTATTCATAATTCAATCAAACAAAAACAGCCAAAGCGTTTCGGGGGCAACACAACTCCCCCTTCCCCGGTTCAACAAAACGAGCATAATGCAAAATAAGGGAAAAACAATAATAAAAAAAAATGTATTACATTTTTTTTACAAAGGCTTATGAATGAGCATAACATGAATAGTAAAAATATTTACGAAAAAAGTGTTCTTCTGTACTTTTATGCCGCGTACACACGATCGTTTCGACTGATGAAAGCGGTCTGACGGACCGTTTTTCATCAGACGAACCGATCGTGTGGGCCCCATCGTTTTTTTATCCATCGGTGAAAAAACGTAGAACTTGTTTTAAAATTATCTGATGGTTAAAAAACCGATAGAAAAAAACCGATCGTTTGTAGGCACGTCCATCGGTTAAAAATCCACGCATGCTCAGAATCAAGTTGACGCATGCTTGGAAGCATTGAACTTCATTTTTCTCAGCACGTCGTTGTGTTTTACGTCACCGCGTTCTGACACGATCAGTTTTTTAACCGATGGTGTGTAGGCACGACTGATGAAAGTCAGCTTCATCGGATATCTGATGAAAAAATCCGTCAGTCCGTTTTCATCGGATGAACCGATCGTGTGTACAGGGCATTATACATATATGTGCACATAAGCCTTTATAATTGTTTTGTTTTTATTATTTTTATTACTATTGTTTTTTTATTCATTATGTTTAAGGGGGAGTTTTGTTGCCTCTGAAGTGCATTGGCTACTCTTTTTGATTGAATTATAAGTAATTAAAAGCATCTTGGACTCTTTCATCTTTTGCTTGGCACCCATTAAGTTGATTATACATGGCTGGGGAGCTTATAGGTTGAGCTCCAACAGCTTTTTAATAGGACATAGGGATTTTATCGCTCCACCTGAGTTTGCAGCTTCACCCACCTTACCAAATCAATCTCTAAAGAAGGCAATTAATGAGGGGATTATGGGCGGATATGTCTCGCATTTAAAATTTAGGCTTGAGAGTACAGAAGGTCCAGCTGAAGCGGTTTTTTACTAAGCACAGGAAAATCTATTGCACTTTAGCCCTAAAGAAAACATATATATGGTTTCCGGTGGCAGAGCTGCTGATTAATATTTTTTTGTGGGCTGCTACCATATAGATTAGCTGATCTTTTGTCTGTGGATGCTCTGCTTTAAAATCATGTGCCGTAAATAGGAGGAATGCTGCTCCAATAACCACCCCATCATTGCACCATTATAATTGACAGCACGGACGGCATGGTTCCTATTTTCTTTATTTTCCTGATTCAAACCTACTCATCTATGGCAGAGTGGTCACACAGCTCCAATTATTTTTATTAATCCTGCATATGTATAACTGTTAGAAGAACCTAAAGTTGGGTTTTGGATACCCAAGAATTAGGAGCAGCTGAGAGATCTTAGTACATATAGGATGGAGATTTTAGTTACAGTTAGCGTTAAAAAAAAAATTGTAAGTCTTTTAGAAGCATATTTACACTTATCCCTTTCCTATAAGTCTTAAACGTATCACCAATAATGCTCACCTTCTACTAGCATACACAGCATCCGGGGGTCAGATGAGATTTAGAATCCCATTTCCAGCGCAGAGTCCTTCCATGTCCAGCCTGGAATCCTCCCATGTCTAGCGCCAACTCCTTCCCATGTCTAGCGCCAACTCCTTCCCATGTCTAGCGCCAACTCCTTCCCATGTCTAGCGCCGACTCCTTCCCATGTCTAGCGCAGACTCCTTCCCATGTCTAGCGCCGACTCCTTCCCATGTCTAGCGCCGACTCCTTCCCATGTCTAGCGCCGACTCCTTCCCATGTCCAGCGCCGACTCCTTCCCATGTCCAGCGCCGACTCCTTCCCATGTCCAGCTCCGACTCCTTCCCATGTCCAGCGCCGACTCCTTCCCATGTCCAGCGCCGACTCCTTCCCATGTCCAGCGCCGACTCCTTCCCATGTCCAGCGCCGACTCCTTCCCATGTCCAGCGCCGACTCCTTCCCATGTCCAGCGCCGACTCCTTCCCATGTCCAGCGCCGACTCCTTCCCATGTCCAGCGCCGACTCCTTCCCATGTCCAGCGCCGACTCCTTCCCATGTCCAGCGCCGACTCCTTCCCATGTCCAGCGCCGACTCCTTCCCATGTCCAGCGCCGACTCCTTCCCATGTCCAGCGCACAACCCTCCCCATGTCCAGCGCACAACCCTCCCCATGTCCAGGGCACAACCCTTCCCATGTCCAGCGCACAACCCTTCCCATGTCCAGCACACAACCCTTCCCATGTCCCGCGCACAACCCTTCCCATGTCCCGCGCACAACCCTCCCATGTCCAGCTCAAAATCTTCCCCCGTCCAACGCGGAATCCTCCTCTGTCCAAAGCAGAATACTCTAATGTCTGGTGATTCACTCTCTTCCAGTGCAGTTTCAGCACAATAAAACCTCACCATCGCTTCCCCCCATTTAATTGTGTTTACCCATTATGTTCACACTCCAGCGAGCCATTCCTCTACACACAAAACTATTATCCGCAGTATTTGACTCTGTGAATTGCCTGATAATATCAGTAAATATATCTATAGTCCGCGTTGTGTATAAACAAGCTGTAACGAGCGGAGATATAAAGACCAAATTGCTCCATTTCAGTTGAAGACGTAATGATTCTGGAAATGGGGACGTTTGTGCTTTACACTCAAATAAAACTCGCCCATACAATGCTGCGCTTTTTTATACTTCAGAATTAATGAAATGGGATTTGTCGGATAAAAACCTTTTGCTTACACAAGTACTTTTTGTGGATGTTTTTCTACAAAAGTTCACAGAACAAGTTTCAGTGAAACAGATTGTAGATAAAGTTGTCATCCTGGGTAAATAATTGTTTTGCTTTTATGTAGAACAAAATGTGCCTTTTTTTATCTCCAGCTTCATAGTTTTTTGCCTGATGTGTTCGGCAACGAGGGAACGTGCAGATTAAAGCCAAATACTAGCCAGCTTTTTGTTATCGAAAGAGCAAAGAGCAGGAAAGGGCTTTGGTTCTCTGTCAACCCCTTCTAGAGAGGGGTTCCTTGCACCTCCTCAACTTGTGGAGAGATCCTGGGTCCACTGGACCCTTCGAGGTGTGGAGGTGAGCATCTGGTTGGTGTTTGGTAGGGTTGACCTGAAGAATTTGATATTTTTTTGTATACATTTGTAGAGGTTGTTATCCTCCAAGGAGATCAACTCACAGGAAAAGCACACTATGTAGAGAACTGGTCATGGTCTGAGGCTTCTGCTTCTCTGGCGACTTGTACTAGGTTTAGGGTCAGGAGCACCTAAAATATGGTCTTCTAGCCATGTGATTTGTGCAAGTTGTACATTAAAAGCATCAGATGCATACAATACATTTCGAAGGGGAAAGGCATCCCCCTTTCTTCAGGACTTGCATGTATGTTTCATCATGAAAATAAGAATTTCACCATAGGCCTGTTATCTGCAGTATAGTGTAACTTCATGGGCATGAAGTTGGCTTTTTTTCCCTGAAATCCATTGGCTGTATTTGAAGCTTGTATTAAATCACTTAATCACCTGTCTAGATAATCTAGACCACAGGTGTCAAACACAAGGCCGCGGGCCGAATCCAGCCCTCAATGCCATTTCATGTGGCCTTTGCACCTCTCCTGCAGCTGCAGGAGAGCTCCAGCCCTCATCTTAGTCCTTCTCCATACCCCTACTTTCTGCTTTTAAGCAATGCATCCAGCTTCTTCCCAGCAGCAGCACAAGGAAAGTGGGGTGCACTGTGATGAAGGGGAGAGTGGGAGACACAACTTCTGATGGTGGGGTGGCTCTTGACATCTAATGTAAGGGGAGGGGATGCGCTGGACATCTAATCTTACAGATGCAACCGGCCCTTTTGAGAAAAATCATAATGCTGATGCGGCCCACGATGAAATTGAGTATGACACCCCTGTTCTAGACAGTGGGCGTGGAGCCTTGTATAGAAAAGTCGAAGGTGTTTCTGATCATTAAAAATTGTTTATTTAACCCTTACCAATGTGGGTCTCTTTTGGTTCCACACGTTTTGTGTATGTGAGGATTGTGACAGCGCGAGGTCCTGCCACTGCCACAAAGGTGCACAGGATTCTTAAAGTTAAAGTTTTAAGGGCTCTGGCGTATTGATTCCGATTGGAGAAGACTGGCTCGTCTGCGTTTCTTGAGTTTTGGTAATCCCAGATTAGGGTCTGGAGCTTGGAGACTTCAAAAAATTTAGTTGTCAAGAAGTCTCCAATCCTGTGTCCAGGTCTTACTGGAGACCTGCAAGCTGCGTGAGTGTAAAGGTGTGCAAATTTGTTATACGAGAGGCCAGGCCAAAGTTCAGGGCTCCCATCAGGAGACAGTTGTGTGCTCCGTCCAGGAGACAGGTGTACCCCCATTAGGAGAGGTGATCCACTCAAGAGACTGCACTTCAAGTTGGAGAGATTCCATAACCACAGGACTGGTGGACTGGGAATGCTGTCAAGAGGACTGAGAGAATCTGTGAGTCTCCAAGGGGTAAGAGAGCCCGGGTTGCCAGTAGATCCCATATTGAAAGGTCAGGGAGTGGGCCTGTGCAGATGGATGCTGTTACCAAAGGCTTTGAGAGCTAGGTCTGAAGGACCCTGACAAAAGCAGCTAAAGAGAAAGCCAGGGGTATTTGCATTTTTGTTACCTGGTTTTATAGTGAAAATCCCCTGCATGTTCAACTATTTTCTTGTGGACTTCCATTTTGTTTAATAAAAGTAGGCTGGCAAGCGCTTATAGTAACTACAGTTAGGACTGGCATGGACTCACTGATACCCATCTGCCACTCAGCTGGACAACCCCTCTATCACGGCATCTTATACCTTGCGGTATTGGATGGTCTCTGGCTTGCACCTGGATCTTTTCCTTTCTTTAGACATTGTTATAGAAGCCCTGAACATACCCAATCATGGGTCCCTAGTTCTTGTCGCCAGTAACTATGCTTTACCTAACATAATGGCCACCACCGCTGTATGTAGTACAGTACATGACAGACAAGTCATGTTCCTACCAGACATGAAGCCTTAAAAAAATGTATTCTACTTAAACCTTGTTTTGTTTGACAAGAAAAAGCCTGCCACTACCTCAAACCACCACCCGGCCATTTTTATATGGGAATTATCTATTGATTTCCTGTCAAGCCGCCTTGCATTACGCAGACAGGACGCATTTAGGTAATTTGGATCGCTCTTGGAGAAGCTGAAGCAGCATGACACTTTGAAACCCCTACGTCTAGTCAGAGATCGGACAATTGGGAAGTATCCATATTTTATTCCTCCATGTGATTTTGATAATTTTCCTTTACTGCCAAAGTTGGAGTCCCTTAATTACGACACTGGCAATAACTAGGGAGACGTATTCCCCCGCCTCTGGCGGGTGCAGAGTTTTTTTTTTGCCTGTAAACAGTATTGAAGGGATGGAGCAGTTAAAGGAAGTTATATAGCTCACAATAAACCATCGCATTTCGCTGTGTCATTAGGCACAGAGAGTCCTGCGACTGTCGGACCACCCAGAGCTAAAGTGCTCTCTTCCCAGCAAGGAGAAATGTCACCAAATGGCTCTAAATGAATTCTTTCTCATCGCAAATGTCCCTTTTTCCATCGCTAATGCGGCCTGTCTGCTTTTTTTCTTTTGCATCTTCAGAGTTCTAATGATGATCAGGTGCTTTTACAAAACCCATTTCTGGATTCGCAGTTTCACGCTGTCCACCATTCACTGAATATTTAATGTTGTATTAAATGACAACTGAAGGCTGAACAATGCGACATACTAAAAATGAAGTTATGATTTAACAAGCAAAAGAGGCCAATTTTTAATGAAACGTGTTATTTCTTAAATGTATTTATTGGGTATTAGAGGACAAAAATGAAGGTTTACTTACTGTTGTATGATGCAAACAATTGCTCCCTGTTGGGGATGCAAATTTCCATGATGGGAGACTGATGTCCAAAGATCCGGCAATCATTTTCTGTTCTTAGTTATGAATACAGTCCAGATTGTCTCGATTAGTGCTGCTTAGGAAGCAATGGGAATGTTTTACGAGGTGCACTGATAGAAGATATATGCAGTATGACGATCTATGTGGACCCCCCTGACCAACACACCTATGGGAGTTTGTTGAACTTCCCATTCCAAAACCATGGCCAATAATATGGTGTTGCCTCCTTTTTTGTAGCTATAACCTTTTCTTCTGCTCTTCTGGGAAGCAGTGGCGACTGGTGGTACAACAGTGCATAGCCAGCCACATTCCCCCCTGGTCGTGGCACCTGCACCACCCCCCACCTCAAAGTGGAGGTTCACCCAAAAAAATCAATTTTTAACATTAGATTGGGCCTAATTACGGGAAGCAGAATCGGGTGTTTTGATTAAAATCAATGCAGTACTTACCTTTTTTGAGATAGATGTTCTCCCGCCGCTTCCGGGTATGGGCTGCGGGACTGGGCATTCCTATTTGATTGACAGCCTTCCGACCGTCGCATACACCGCGTCACCAGTTTCCGAAAGTAGCCGAACGTCAGTGCGCAGCAGGCGCCGTATAGCGCCGCACCGACGTTCGGCAACTCGTGACGCGATGTATGCGACCGTCGGAAGGCTGTCAATCAAATAGGAACGCCCAGTCCCGAAGACCATACCCGGAACTGGCGGGAGAACATCTATCTCAAAAAAGGTAAGTACTGCATTGATTTTAATCAAAACACCCGATTCTGCTTCCCGTAATTAGGCCCAATCTAATGTTAAATTTTTTTTTTCGGGTGAACTCCCGCTTCAACAACTACCCCCCCGGTGGGTGGCGGTCACCTGCAAAACTTACCCAGGCAGCGCTTCCCTCTGGGGGACAGGCAACCGCCTTCCTATGTGTTTCCTTGTCTGCATCACGGCGGTGTCCTTGCCGTGCGTCTCCTTGGCATCACGGCGGTATCCTCACCGTGCGTCTCATCCCTTGGCCAGTAAGGTAGCTTCTCCTTTTGGCCAGTCGGGAAAGCGCCTTCCCCCCCATCGGAATCCATGCATCCGGCACCCTGCATGTAGATTAGGGGGCCGTACACATGGCTAGGAGGGGACGGTGCCCGTGCACCCCTTATAAACGTGCCACCCCTGCCAGGAACACTTTCACAAGATTTTGGAGTGTATGGGAATTTGTGCCCATTTGTCAGGTCAGAAACTGATGTTAGATCACAATCTGCATTTCAATTCATCCCAAAAATGTTCAGTAGGGTTGAGGTTGGAGCTCGGTACAGGCCAATTGAGTTCCCGTACATTAATGGTTTCCAAACTGTGACTTGGGGGCTAGATGCGATCCTTTGCTTACTTTTATTTGGCCCTTGGGGCATTATTTCCCCTATTGTGAGCAACAGTGGGGTATAGTTCCTGCTAGGGACACCCACAATGAGACACTAGTCCTTTTGTTGCTGATGCCAACTATGGCACGCTATTCTCCCATTGATACCAACAATGAGACACTAATCTTTCCGTTGATGCCAACAATGAGACACTATTTCTCTCATTGATACCACTAATGCAGAACCCTTGCTCCGACTGATACCAATGATGGAGAATTATACCTCCCATTGATACCAATGATAGGGGCACTATTTCTCCCAGTGACACCAATGATAGGGGCACTATTTCTCCCAGTGACACCAATGATAGGGGCACTATTTCTACCAGTGACACCAATGATAGGGGCACTATTTCTACCAGTGACACCAATGATTGGACACTATTCCTTCCATTGACATCAACGATGGGGCACTTTTCCTTCCATTGGTACCAACGATGGGGCGCTATTACAACCCCTAATACCAATGATGGGGGATTGTTTTCTCCCACTGATGCCATGGCATTTTCGTCTCCCAATGGCCACAGTCTGCCCCGTCGTTAAATTCGAAGAACAGTAATCTGGCCCTTTGTTTAGAAGGAGACCCCTGCTGTACATCAAATTGTACTTGGGGTACAACTTATGTCTTTAGGGTTGGAATAAAACTAGGTTGCCACTTTTTTCAAAGCCAAACCCGAACACTTTAGTGGCACACAGCAATTTTTGAAAAATGTTAATATACACTATATACACTGTAACAGACCTGGGACACCTTTGGGCACTCCAAAGAGAATAGTAATGCGGCACACATAGTGCCCCCTCACCCTCCTGTCAGGCCCTGTTCTGAGCCACATTACTGTCTGAATGTGTCCGGGTTTCAGGTGGAGCAGCTATAATGTTGGGATTTTTAGACCAAAAGGATGTCGGTAAGGGACATTTCAGGGACAGATGTAAAAAAAAACCTGATGGTTGGCAACCCTGATGAGGGGGCCCCCTAGTGGCATGGGGCCCTCGGGCAGTGCCCAAGTGCCTGAATGGTCAGCCCGCCCCTGGCTGTTTTTATGCATGTATAGTATAATTCCTGGACTGTTCTGCCCAGCACAATAAAAATGACCCTGGCTACCATTACCCAAAGATAGTCTACAAATACCTTGGCCTATAAGTCTTATACCACTCTAGGCAGTTTGTCTGCACTTTGTGTTACCAGTTCACCTCCCGAGTCTTCAGACCATCTTAAGAGATGCGGGGGGGGGTCTGGCTTTGATTATATACACTTTGGGGAACTCTCGCCGCCTCGCCTGTTCTGATTTACATATAATTAATCACCATTTTCACTGGTGGGTGAAATTCATTCATTAACCCCTCAAATTCGTATGCAATTGCTGTGGCATAGCAAAGCTAAATTATCACTCCAAATTCACTGAATTGTGTAAAATCGCTTACTTTAGTCCAAGGGAGACGACCGACGGCGCTGTGCCCGCTCTGCGCTTCTTCATCCATAGTAAACGCAGTTCTAATGAGGTGGGGGTGTGAATTTTATAGGTGAATGTCCTGTAATTGAAATAAATTGCTCTCTGCCTAGATAGGACACGGCATCTGTTGTGTAATAAGAATCTTATTTTGCATCCTGGAAGGAACCATAAATCAGTCAATCTTTACAGAAATAAAAGTAATAAAAAGAGAATTTATTATAATTGTTGTCACCTGTGGCCTTATATATATATATATATATATATATATATATATATATATATATATATATATATATATATATATATATATATATATAATATGTGTGTATTTCTGTCTTATTAAGCAGTGTCCTTGCAGTGAATATTTCTACATTTGTTCATGTCTGGCTTACTGACATGCCCCTTGTTGTCTGTCTTTTGTCTATTCCAATGTTTAATGATTCCACTATAGTGTTCAGCTCAGCAGCTTGGCTAAGTGTTCAGATTAGGGTTCAATTGCATCTAAAGCCAGAACTTGTTTCATTTTGGATAAGGTGGGTAGAGGTTAGAACCTCTGTCAGGATTTCATTGCTAAAGTGGTGGAGTGGGAAGTCTGGACGACTGACTGTTGATCGGAGGTGTCCCAGTTTTGTCAGGTGTAGGAAAGTTGCCTTTAAACAAATCTCTGGTCTACAAGTGCCATAAAGCAAAATACATCTCAAAAGTTTGCAGAGGGAAAGGCCAAATAATAAGGCTCAGTTCACATATATGCAAATTGGATGCGTTTTGAACCGCCAATCAGCTTCTAGCTTCAGCTTGTTCATTTAAGCGTTGACAATAAAACCTGGAATCTGATTTGTTACTTTGCAGAGCTGCACCAGATTTTGCACACTCTTATTTTTAGTAAATCTCCCCCTATGTATGCAGAGTACAGGAGTGTGCAAAGTGAAGGGTTCAGGGGTGCGTTGTGTGCAGAGTTTAGGGGTGCGTTGTGTACAGAGTGCAGGGCATAGGGGTGCGCTACATACAAACTGCAGGGTTCAGGCGTGTGCTATGTACAGGGTGCAGAATTCAGGAATACAAAGTGCAGAGTTTGGGAGTACGCGGCGTACAAAATGCAGAGTTCTGGCCTATGTGGCATTCAAAGTGCAGAGTTCAGGCATACGCGGCGTACAAAGTGCAGAGTTTAGGCGTACAAAGTGCAGAGTTTAGGCGTACAAAGTGCAGAGTTTAGGCGTACAAAGTGCAGAGTTTAGGCGTACAAAGTGCAGAGTTTAGGCGTACAAAGTGCAGAGTTTAGGCGTACAAAGTGCAGAGTTTAGGCGTACAAAGTGCAGAGTTTAGGCGTACAAAGTGCAGAGTTTAGGCGTACAAAGTGCAGAGTTTAGGCGTACAAAGTGCAGAGTTTAGGCGTACAAAGTGCAGAGTTTAGGCGTACATGGGGTACAAAGTGCAGAGTTCAGGCGTACATGGGGTACAAAGTGCAGAGTTCAGGCGTACGAGGGGTACAAAGTGCAGAGTTCAGGCGTACGGGGCGTGCAGAGTTCAGGCGTACGGGGCGTGCAGAGTTCAGGCGTACGGGGCGTGCAGAATTGAGTGCACTACATACAGACAGCAGGGTTTAGAGGTGTGCTCTGCACAGTGAGTAGGGTTTAGCTCTTTCATAGGCCGTCCACATCTAACCTCCACCCTTCCTTCTTGGCTCTGACCTCTGTACCACTATCCCCCACCTCTGCATACATCTGGTCCACACCAGAATGCGGTGCAGAAGTACCATGCATTCCAGTTGCAGTGTGTTTGTTAAAGTAGTGCACTTTTGGTGTGATGCAGTACGATTTCGGCCCATTCAAATGAATAGTGCTGAAAACGCACTGCACTTAGATGGCACAGACATCACACAGGAATGCGTTAGTGTGTGAACTGGCCCTCAAGCTAGGTTTTTATCTGCTGGAGAGATGCACCCCCTCTATTTGTCGTGTCACCAAGACTGAAGGTTAGGGAAGAATTAAAATAGATAAGAAGTCTTCCAATAGGGACACCTGTTCTGGTCACAATTATGTAAGACAAGATTTCCTCCCCTTTTGGGATATATCAAAGACGGTGGCTCTATTCACAGCAGGTACCACTATGCCCCGTAAGCAGTGACGTCCCGAGCAGCTGCCTGGTTGGCCTGTATGGTGCATATGACCCCCGGCGGTTCAACTTATTACCAGGTTTACAGGCTGCACTGAATAATTTATGATGTGGTCACCATTTTGGTCAACTGATATAACCTTGTGTAATGTTAGCCGTCCAATATCCTGGCCAAAGCATACATTACTCATCAGGCTATAATTCAAGACAAGACATAAGATGAGGAGAGCCCATATTAGTGCTGGTCCCTGTGGGATAAGGACTACCTATGAGTAAAACAATATTGCATAATACCATGTGGTCAGACAGACCTGTATTCCCTCTTGTTGTATAGCACACTTTCTGTAGATGTAAATAAATGAATTCAAGGTTTCCATCCCATGCCTTGTACATAAAGCAGGCCACACATTGTGCGAAGTTCCTCAGGAAATCTGCTCAGTAGGTGACCCTGCCAGCCCTACTCCGTTCTCCCAAAGAGGAGCCAATAAGATTAAGCCGCTATTCAATATGCATTTCAGGAGGATCGTTCATCCATGCTGAATAGTTTGGATGGAGAAAGCTCGGGCTGCACAAATGTCAAGCCTTGTAGCAACATCTCACAAATATTTTACTGCCCAAGCCTTTGTAACACAAGGGCTATGATAAGGTGGAGTTCCTCTGAGAGAAGAGAATAGGATCCGGGGTAATAAAACAATGGAGAATGGTCATGTTGTAGCTGCTACCGTGTTTCCCGGAAAATAAGCCTGGGTCTTGTAATTATTTTGGCAACCAAAAACACAGTAGGGCTTATTTTCGGAGTAGGGCTTGCCATTTATTGTGCCATCTTCTCTTCCCCTCTCCCTCCCTGCCTGGCAGGAATCCCCAGTGTAACTTGTCGTAAAAGTGGTTGTAAACTGCTAGAATCCTCTCTATTACAGTAGTATATAATGAAAAAGGTGCATGTTTCTGTAATCTATTGTGTCAAATACCTTCTTTTAGCGCCGTTTGGTACTTCCATAGCCGCCAGAGGGAGGGGGGCCGAGATGCCCCGCTGACAGGCAGGAGAGGAGGAGGAGGAGATCAGCTGAGCGCCGCTTGGCACTGTACCAAATGTATTTGACTACAGATTAAATTACAGAAACACACACAGTTTACATTATATAATACTGTAATAGAGAGGATTATAGCAGTTTACAACTACTTTAAACTAGGGCTTATTTTCGGGGTAGGGCTTATATTGAAGCCCTTAACCTGAATATCACAGTAGGTCTTATTTTCAGGGTAGGTCGTCTTTTCTGGGAAACCGCAGCTATACCGCTGGCAATGCGCCTCTGCAGAGGTGCATAGCCGGTGGTATTAACCCTTTTTCGTAAAAACCGCACCTCTAGTGGCCGAATACCGCCGCAATTCCGACGGTAAAGCGCCGCTTTACAGCCACCGCACCTCCCGCCCCAGTGTGAAAGGGGCCTAAGACTTCTGTGCTCTAGGGACAGCAAAAGAAAAGTAAAAGGTTGGAAGTGCACACTTGTTTGATTCACGTAGATGTTATAAAAAAACGCGGTGAGTTCAAAGTACATTTATTCTTTAATGGCACAGAAACTGGAAGTCCAAAAAAAAGAGAGAGCCCATAAAAACACTGAGTATTTGCTCCGGGTGAATGTAATGGGAAAGTAAAACGTCTTTGAAGTTTCTGCAGTGAAGCGTTAAGCCTCCTCTCTGGAGCTCTTCCCCATAAATAGTTATTATAACATTCATACTGCAGTCTGTACTTCATGTTCTCCCCGCAATTTACTCGGCCAAAGGCGTTTCAAAGCGGCGTTCCCCACCCCGGGTCTTTGTACGTAATCTCCAGCCAGTGCAGTCAAATTTTTAATTAGAGAGAGTTTCAAGCGGTGAAAAGTGGAGTGTGGAGAAACCCGCAAAGCGGCGCATACCACAAGCTGGGATGGGTGGACGGTTCAGGCTGGCCAAGTTGTGCTACTAGCAATGCTGTTCAGATGCCGAGATACTACAGCAGAGGTTATATTATAGTTGTATCCTTTATATCTATGTAGCCAAGTCCTGGGGCCCCTAATGGTGACCTCCAGAGTTAGGGAGAGCAGACATCCTTCTGTGTAGAGTAGGTTACAAGGCTTGGTGGATGTAATGCAAGGTAGATTGATGGGCGCCAGACACTTCTTGAATGCAGAGGTTTATTGTCTCTTAAACAGAACTGTGGGAGAGAGGGTTAGGGCTTCTCTGTGACTGGACAGTGAAAGGAGAAGCAGCCCACTGGTGAGCCCACATCTCCCTGTCACTTTGCTCTTCTTGGCCTGGTTCACACTTCTGCAACTTCGAAGCCAACATCCCAGCGTGACTTCGGCATGACGACTTCTTTAACAGTTGCACCAAAAGTAGTGCAGGAACCTAAATCGGAGAAACTCAAGTCACTTCTATTAGAATGGTTCCATTGCACCCTGTACAACCACTTTCACCTACAGGTAAGCCTAGATTAAAGGGGTTGTAAAGGTAAATGTTTTTTCACCTTAATGCATAGGATGCATTAAGGTGAAAAAACATCCGATGGTACCGCCCCCCCCCCCCCCCACCCCCGTTTTACTTACCTCACCCCTCAAAAGTCCTGCGCGCGTCCTCGTGATCCTCTTCGGTTCCCAGCCTGGCCGTTGATTGGCTAGGCTGGACGGATTGATAGCAGCGCAGCCATTGGCTGGCGCTGCTGTCAATCACATCAGATGACGCAGCGCACCGGGGCCGAGTGATACAGTCGGCGGCTACGCCCGCCGCTGTATCACGGGAGCGCACCCGCAAAAGCTTTCCACCATGCAAGCTCGCTCGCATGAAGGTGGAAAGCTTTTGCGAGGAGGAGCCGAGACAGCCGCCGAGGGACCCCAGAAGACAGGATTCGGGGACACTCGGTGCAAAACGAGCTGCACAGTGGAGGTAAGTATAACATGTTTGTTATTTAAAAAAAAGAAAAAGTTGCCTTTAGGCCCCTTTCACATTGAGGCGTTTTTCATGCGGTACAGCGCTAAAAATAGCGCTGCTATGCCCTGTAGTGTTCAATGTGAAATCCCGAAGGCTTTCACACTGAAGCGGTGCACTAGCAGGAGCGCTCCAAAAGTCCTGCTAGCCGCATCTTTACTGCGGTATAGGAGCGGTGTGTTCACCGCTCCTATAGCGCGCCTTCCCATTGAAATCAATGGGAAACCGCGGTAATACCGCCCGCAACCCTTTTTCGGGCGCTAGCGGGGGTTAAAACCTCACCGCTAGCGCCCGAATATTGCGGTAAATACGACGGTATAGCGGCGCTACAAATAGCGCGGCTATACCGTCACCGTGGCTCCACGCCTCAATGTGAAAGAGGTCTTGGTGTTCCTTTAAGGCTTACCTGTAGGTGCAGGTAATATCTCCTACACCTCCACAGTTTAGGAGAAATTTACAATTCCCGTACAAAGATTTATTCTGCGCATGTGCCGATATATTCGGCGCATGCACACTTTAGATGGGGTCATGCCGTGACTGGCGGCCCTCGCACGCATGCGCGACATCACGTGACTCTGGCCAGTCACAGAGCCGGCCCCGGAAGGAAGAGGGCTGAAGATGGACGCTTGCAGCCATTGGGGACATGGCAGGCTTCCGTTTCAGGTAAGTGACACATAATGGGCTAATATTATGCGCTGCATAGTAGCCCATTATGCTTTACCTTTGGAGAGAAATAAAGAAGAAGGAAAACCCATTATGGTTTATTCCCTTTTTAATGGGACGCGACTCGATACAGATCGAGATTCATTTGTATCCTTTCTATCTGCCTGGAGGTCAGCATCTGCAGACACCGGCCCGGAAATTACCAGTGAAGTGAGATTTGGTGGCGTCCAATAGATATACAACATTCAGCTCTACGCTGTCACCCAATTTCCCCCCAGGATATATATAAATAATATACCGACTAGGAGGAGCCACTTCCTAGTGACATGTGATGTCATCAGGTCATACTTCTCATTCATTTCACATAACCAGACGGGAAGTGGTTGGTTTACACACTTCTAATTCTATAAACTCCCGGCGTGTAACCTACACCCGCGTCGTCCTCCTACAATGCCATGACATTCCTGGGTGACATTCTGTGTAGGGATTAGTAATACTGTATCTGGTCACACCCATGGCTGAAGAACGACACAATAAACGTTTCTAAAGAAGACGGCTTCTTCCGTGGGATTACTTGTGTGCATTCTAGTCATCCTAGTGTCATAGGTTTATACAGCTCAGTCTGCATGGAGTTTGTATGTTCTTCCTCCAAGTGCTTCTTTGTTTGTTTTTCACAATTCAAAAAACAAACAAACTGGTAGATTAATCGGCTTCCACTTGTATCCGCACTATTTGGTGGGTTTTAATAAATTACAATTGTTTATTGTACACAGTGCTCAGAGAGAACTACATTTCATTGAGTTCACATCTACAGGCCATTTAGAAATGTCCTGGAACTCAAGGCTTAAAGGGGTTGTGAAGGTAAAAAAAATGTCACCTCCAATGCCTTAAGGTGAAAAAACATCTGTGGATTAGTGGCCCCCCCGTTTACTTACCTGACCCCTCGAAAGTCCCGCACCGTCAACGCGCTGGCTTCTCGGCTCATTCATTGGTTGATTGAAAGCAGCACAGCCATTGGCTGGCGCTGCTGTCAATCAGATCCAATGATGCAGCGTGCCGGGGGTGGGGCCGAGTGATACAGTGAGCGCCTATGGCCGCCGGCTGTATCACAGGAGCGTACCCGCAAGAACTCATCACCATGTGAGGAGGAGCCGAGACAACAGCCAAGGGACCCCAGAAGACGTGGATCGGGGCCACACTGTGCAAAACGAGCTGCACAGTAGAGGTAAGTATAACATGTTTGTTATTTAAAAAAAAAAAAAATCCTTTACATACCCTTTAAAGTGGAGTAAAAAACATCTATATACCTTTACATGCAGCATACTTCCGACAGCTACAGTATGCTGGTATTTTTTTTTTTTTCGCTGTACATACCGTTTTATAGTTTTTTTCTTTTCTCACTCCCGCGGGGAATAGGCGTTCCTATGAAGAGGCGTAGATGATTGACGTGTGGATAAGGCGCTTCACACATTCCGAAAATAGCCGGACTGGGACTCGACTCTATACGGCGCCTGCGCACAGACTAGGAGCCGTGTAGAGCTGACTGCGCAGGCGCCGTATATAGCCGAGTCCCAGTTCAGCTATTTTCGGAACGCGCGACGCGCCTTATCCGCAAGTCAATCATCTACGCCTCTTCATAGGAACGCCTATTCCCCGCGGGAGTGAGAAAAGAAAAAGAACTATAAAACACAGCGAAAAAAAATTCCAGCATACTGTACATGTTGGAAGTATGCTGGATGTAATGGTATATAATTGTTGTTTTAGGGTGAACCTCCGCTTTTAAATAAGTTCCCGTCTGTCAAGTAAAAGTGTGTGCACGTTGGGTGTGCATGTGTACCTAGGTGTATACATATGTAGGTATTGCTGTGAACATTGGAGCAATAATTCCAGAGCCATAATTCACAGTCATCTCTAAATTGATAACCTGATAAGGTGTGTGTGATTTTAGGGCTTAAAATGTTTGTATCGATTTATTACAAAATAAATGAGTACTATATTGTGTTTGTATGCACCGATATTTATTTTACAGTATTTATTTTTTTCTGTAAATATAGATTTGCGCAAATATCACGCTACATAAAAAATCTTTAACCACCACCATTTTATTCTACAGGGCCTCTGATTTTAGAAATATATATATATATATATATATATATATATATATATATATATATATATATATATATATATATATTTTTTTTTAATAATAAAATGCAGATTTTCACATGAGCAAAACATAAAAAAAAAAGCTCATACATGTCATTTCGGAGACCTTTGGTCATATAATATGTGTGCAGGTCCTAGGCAGGACGGAGATCGGAAGCAGCAAGTGGCCAGATGGATCGCTTTTATAACCAAATTTGATAAGGAGGGAGGGGGAGCAGGAAGGTGTAATGCCCCTTTTACACAAAATGTTTGTGTTTATTTTTGTAGATGTGTTGACATGACATGAGTTTTATAAAGTTGTTACATTGTATGTGTGTGGATCCAGGGCATTGTGCCGTGTTGTCAGATGAGCCCCTCCGCCCATCACCTCCTGCTCCCCGCACTTGTCACCGATGAGTGATTGTATTCTTCCCGGGCACAGTTGTATAGACCTGGACAGGCCTCATAGAGGAGTGTTTGTGTTGTGTGTCTCTGGGGTGGGGGTGGGGGGGTTTGTTAACAGGTGGCTGAAGGAAGTGACCATAATAGCAAAGTCTCCATCTGTGGCCTTTGTCATCCCCGCAGCTCGCAAAGGGGCCAGGCACCAATAAACAGCAGTGACCCCCCCCGGGTCCCCAGAGGGTGATGTCAGCGTCAGCCAGGGCCTGTAGTCCGATGATGAGTTTAATGAGCTCTACAATACAATGACTGGATCTCTCTCACAAACAGGCCACCTAGGCAGTTGACTTTGGCAGCATTATAAGGGGGCAGCATCCGATTGTTGTGTGTTTTTATATTCCTCGATTCCACTTTTACTTGCTTTTTGGCTTCATGACAATGGGAGATCTTCAGCCACTTTGGCCAGAAAAAGGACATCTAAAGTTGCTCATACTCTATACAACCAGATTGTACATTCTCTGATCACCTTCACCTTTTCCACCAAGCTAAAAATCAATTGCTTGGCATCAGTTTGAGTGTCGTTCCATATACTTGTACCCGATTCGGTGCATTAATTGATCGTTTCAAGTTGATTGATGGAAGCCTAGATCTACTTTTGTGCTCCTAAAGCCCCATACACACTATCAGTTTTCCTGCAGGTTTTTCTCTTCAGGTTTACCAAAACCATGTAGTGCAAGGGCCTGCCTGATTGCATACAAATTGAAACTCTTAAGGTTTGACCTCATATTAGATGGTTTTGGTAAACCTGAAGAGAAAAACCTGCAGGAAAACTGATAGTGTGTATGGGGCTTAAGAGATCAGACGTGTTGTGGGCGTCAGGAATCCCTTTGGATGCCAAAAAACACAGTCAATTGACCCTATACAAAGTTTTTTCCCCACAACCAATCGACTCGGGTCGTATGAAACCCTTCCTATCTGCCGCTCGCTCGGCCATGCCACTTTTGTCTCACTCAATCAGAGTCCAGTTCCATCTTTGGTGGATCGGGCATCAATTGCCTTGTTGTACCACCTTTAGATCTTTCTCATTAGTCCATGAGACCACATGACCCCACTGACCAATGAGAAGCACTTATTTCTTCTGGAATGTCTTACTGGAAGAAGAAGCCTTAGATGCGCTTCTCATTGGTCAGCATGGCCACATAATTACACTGACCAATGAGTGCTTTCCCCTGTGAGGATTATGATGGATACCCACTTTGGGGCTGTCTTGTCTATTATGGTGTATGGACCGCTACATCCAGGGTTGGTGCAAGGAATATTGACACCCTAGACGAAAACCTAATTTTATCGCCGCCCCCCATTGGCTCCACCCCCTTTGTCCTGCCCATGTATACCGCACCTTGTTAATAAAGCACCCATCAAATGCACCCTATTAGCGTCCATCAATGCAGCCTCACCAGCGCCCATCAAATGCAGCCTTGCCACTGCCCATTAATGGCAGCCTACCCGTGCCCATCAATGAGGGTTTGCTTGCTTCCATTCATTCGGGAGTCACAGTCCTCTGCCGCTGCTGCGCCTCTGACACTTAGCCCCCATTCACATCTAGGCGTTTTTACGCCTGTAGCGCTACGCCGCTGCCGCCAGAGGGCTGGAAACACATTTCCCTCTATGGAGATGGTTCACATCTCCACGCTGAACGCCGGACGCCTGCCGCCTGAAAAAAGGTCCCGGACCATTTTTTCAGGCGTCTTTCGGCGTTCGGCTAGGAGATGGGAAGCATCTCCATAGAGGGGGTCAATCTGGGGCACATCTAGGCGGACAATACCGGCGTTTTGTCGCCGCAAATCGCGGTACAAAACACCGCTATTTGTACCGCGATTTGTGGCGACAAAACGCAGTGATTTCGTCCGCCTAGATGTGAATGGAGCCTTAGTGCGAATGAAGCGGCAGCTGCTTGCTAATGGGTGAGACTTAGTTGCTCGCTGCAGAGAGAAGAGCGTAGGAGCACCAGTGGTTGGGTGTCCTAGGCAGCTGTGCGCCCTAGGCGGATTCCCTGTTTGCCTAGTTGGAGCACCAGCCCTGGCTACATCAGCAGCCGGGGGCATCATGGCCATTTTGCGCAAGTGGGGTCTGGATGGGTGGCCAGGATATTTGGAGCTAGTTCACCTTCTCGTTATTCGTGAAAATGTGAACTTACCCTCTAAACTGGAACTAAACTTACCTTCAAAGGTCTTGTTCCCCATCGGCCCCGCCATCTTTTGCTGTGTGCCAGTCTTCAGCCATCTTCATTGGCATTCACGGATGATGTCACTCCTGCACCAGGGCAGAAGTTGGTCATCCTGGCACACAGAGACGGGGCCAGCCGTGATAGCTGAACTGCGCATGCACAGCTCAGTTTACACCCCGGAGATGACGGCGAGGACACAGGTAGGTGCACCTTATTGGCTCTTCTGCCTGTTTTCTGTTTGTGACAGCAGAACTTTAGTTCCACTTCCCAGTAATAGGAATAAGATATTTAAAATTCCTTTGTATTTTCTTCTTGGTTTTCTTTTTATCTCAATTTTTTTTCTTTTCTTTTCTTGTATTTTTAATCATTTTGATAAGAAATAAAGTTTCCAAAAAATCTCTATTTCTTGAAATAGGTTTATATACTGTATGGGGGGTGGGAGGTTGGTTATGATGAAGGGCTGGTGGTTGGACAGTTGGGAAGCGCTCTGTATGTCGGGTTCATCTTACATCTGATGTGTAGCTTTGGGCTGTAAAATTAATTAGTGAAAATGATCTGTCTGTAGTTCCAGAGCTGCGGGCTTTTCCGAGATCTGACGGCAGATTGTAAGATTTATGACGCGGCTGAACACCTGAGAGGTGTGAATGTGCCTCCTGGGGGATACCGGTCTGCTTCCACCATAACTTACCGGCAGACATTTCTGAGTGGGCAGCGCAGGGAGATCACTTACATCTCATCGGGATCTATGCGTCAGACGTGGGGAACTCTTCTGGGCCTTTTGGCTATGATCAAGTGCAGGATGCATTCCTATCAGTGTCCAGTAAGGGTGCTACTAATGGAAGCAATGGCTGGCTGTATAGTACTCTCACTGGTATGATGGGGGTCCTGAAGGCTAGTACCGGCTGGAACAAAAACTGGGGTACCCACAGGTAGTTGGGGCACAGACGTAAATCCCCCCCCCCACCCCCGGAAAACTGGAAGGGCCCAGTTCCTCCTGATTTGAATGGATCTAACTTGTCTGGCCAGGAGCTTGGAAAACAGAGAGCTTGCAGCGTCTGTGCCCCCGGGAGTGGTCACCCAAGGGGTCTCTTAGTAACACTTGGGTGTGGGACCCCACGGTGTGAACAGGCACACCCTTCACACCTGAGCGTAGGTCGTTCGGTTGTTTTTTCCGGCGTTTTGTGCGTATTTATGCGCGTTTGCATACAGCGTCGTCCGACGTTTTTGTACTTCGACGTTTTTTATTTTAGCCAATAGGAAAAATTATCATCTTTTCATCGCTTGTTGCTATGTTGGTAGATTTTTTTTATCTTCTGCCTGGGTGAAATGTCCTATTGATTAAAGCGACAAAACGCTCGTAGCAAACGCTCGTGGTCGCGCTAGTCGCTTGAATCGAGCGTTTCCATTACTTTCTATGGGAAATAGAAACGCTCAAAAACGCCCAAACCGCCCGATTCGTGCAACAAAAGAGGGTCCGGAACTTGTTTGAGCTTCAGGCGTTCGGCGTCAGGTGTTTTGGAGTGGAGATGTGAACCATCTCCATAGGGAATAATGTATTTTTTCCCCTCTAGCGTTTTTGAGCGTTGCGCTTCTGGCGACAAAACGATCAGGTGTGAATGCAGCCTTAAAGAGGAAGTAAACACTGATGGGTTTTACTTCCTCTTTATTCCCGGGCAAAGTAAAAGCATATTGGGCTAGTATGCATTGCAAACTAGCCCATTATGTGGCACTTACCTGCAAATGAAGTCCGCAATGTCCCCGCTGGTGGCCGCATCCATCATTGCTACTCTTCCTTCTGGGTTCGTGGACTGGCCGGAGCCACGTGACATCACTCCTGTGCATGCACGTGGGAGATACCAGTCAGGGCACACGCTGGGGAAGAAACGGCACGGAGGGCCATTTCTTCACTGCGCATGCCATTTCTTCACCTCATCGGCGCACTACAAGGTAATTATCTTTTAAACGGCGCACGTTTAGGAGATATTTTCAGTACATATAGGTAAGCCTTATTATATAGGCTTGCCTATATGTAAAAATGTCTCCGGGGGGTTTACAACCACTTTAGGTGCACTTTTTAGTGTGCGTTCACATGCACGTTTTTCGTACACTTAACGTATTTTTTTTTTTCATTTTCAGCACTACCGCAAATTCAAATAAAAAAAAGGGGGGAAAGCTCTGGATGTGGCCTTAGTTACTTTTTTTTTTTTTACAAGTAATGGCGGCGATCAGTGAGTTTTAGCGGCACTGCGACATTGCGGCGGACAGATCGGACACCTGACTGACACTTTTTTGGGAACCAGTGACATTATAACAGGGATCAGTGATACAAATATGCACTGTTGTTGTACTAATGACACTGGCAGGGAAGGGGTTAACATCAGGGGTGATTGAAGGGTTAAATGTGTTCCCTCACTGTGTGTTCTAACAGTATGGGGGATGGTGTGATTGAGGAAACACATAGATCCATCCTCCTGCAAAGCAGAAAGTCAGGATCTGTGTGATCTCCCCTGTCAGAACGGAGATCTGCCTTGTTTACACAGGCAGATCCCCATCCTCTCGCTGCGGGGAACGATCGCTGGTGGCCGGCGGACATCAAGTCCGCCAGACCCGCTTATTGGCTCCCTGCTGGCCAACGCCCACAGAAGCGAGTTCCCGCGCCAACATACCGCTACGGCGATTTGCAGGAACGAGCCACCTTGCCACAGTGTAATGACGGCGGCTGGTCGGGAAGCTGTTAAAGCTGAACTTTGGATATCAAAACTTTTATTCCAAAAATATTCCTTTTTGGTCACCATGGATATAAATCCGCTTTGTGTGCACCAAATGTCTTTACAAACCTACATATTACCTTGTAAAAAAAGTAGCAGTGACATCATCACTATGCTGTACATAGTCTGCAGACAACAGAGCTGTGGGAGGGGCCCAGCAGACTCCACCCACTACAGGCTGTCTGCAGAAAACGACAGGAGGGCGGAGACCAGACCAGTCACCCTGCACAAGGAGAGAGGGCAGCAGTGAGCGGTCTTCATTACAGGAAGTTCCTGCACACACCGGATTATTACACAGATCTGGAGGAAATACACAAAGCACACGTCAGGGAAGAATACACATGATGAATGTATATTTAATTATAGACTGGGTTTGTTGGAAATGAAATGATTGCTGTGTGTCCGGGGGAGGCTGTCCTTACCAGCGGTCTAGGTGGTCAGGTCTGATGTGAGCCGTCAGTATGGGGAAGGAGCCCCGTCCACACGCCCCGGGTGTTCTCAGAACGGAAGTAGCGGATTGGAAATGACTGGCTGCTCGGAGATCGGGGCTGACAAGCGGTTTGTTCCATTCGCAGGCCGCCGAGAGGAAGAGACGCTTTTGTAAATCACATTTTCAAGCTAATAAGTTTCCGGATCAGGTTTCCCCCTCTAAGCCGGGTTTGTTTTGCGGTGCCAAGCGGCCACACGTGTCGCTCAGCAGGCGAACGCAGGATCTGTGCCAAGCCGTCCGCAGAGGAATTGGCTCCGCCGCTTCTGGAATCTCAACCATCTCCCGGCAGATTCAGGAAAAAACATATTTCAGTTGTGATCCCGGAGGTGGTGAAACGTGAGCCGCGTTTAAAGATAAACGCCCCGCAGGAGGCGCGCGCTTCACAGGGAGAAATAAGGGAGATGTCACTTTCTTCAGGTATTCCGGGTTGTACTTCTGTGAGGTTGGGGGTGCCGGGCACACGGTCTAGGCAGATCAGATCGAATGTTGGCCATACATGCTTCAATATATCATTGCTGCATTTCTGCATGTGATTCCAAAACGCGGGACGCATTTGCGATGCCATTACTTTGTCGTCCAAAATAAGCTCCTGCTCCTTTTTTGAGCGTCAAGCTTTGCACGTTGCGATTTTGCCATGATTGCAGCGCGATTTATCACGGCAAAATTGCACCACGTTTAGCGGGCCATTGGAAATTAATGGGATCGCAAGCGCGTCCCACGTTTTGCCGCAATTTGGAATTGTAGGCAGAATTCAAATCGCCTAGGTGTGAATGGAGCTTAACTGATCAATGTGCAATTCCATCAAAATAATTGGACTGGCAACTAATCAAATAGGCAATCATTTCTGATCAGTTAAGACTTGATTTATAGGTGGATTCAGGTAGGGCGGCGTAATTTTGACCCGGCGTAGCGTATCGTGTTTACGCTACGCCGCCGTAAGTCAGAGAGGCAAGTGCTGTATTCACAAAGTACTTGCCTCCTAAGTTACGGCGGCGTAGCGTAAATGAGCTGGCGTAAGCGTGCCTAATTCAAATGAGGAACAGGGGGGCGTGTTTTATGTAAATGATTAGTGACCTGACGTGATTGACGTTTTTAACGAACAGCGCCGTCTGTGGACATATCCCAGTGTGCATTGCTCCAAAGTACGCCGCAAGAACTTATTGGTTTTGACGTGAACGTAAATTACGTCCAGCCCCATTCACGGACGACTTACGCAAACGGAATGACGTCCATACTTAACATTGGCTAGGCCAGCTATTTGTTCGACTAACTTTACGCCTAAAAACGCCTTACGTAAACGGCGTATCTTTACTGCGACGGGCAAGCGTACGTTCATGAATCGGCGTATCTCGCTGATTTACGCATTCTAGGCGTAAATCAGCGTTCACGCCCCTAGCGGCCGGCCTAAATAGACAGCTAAGATATGACGGCGCAGGCAGTCGTATCTTGGCTACATTTAAGTGTAACTCAAATTGAGAATACACTTAAACATACGACGGGCTTAGATTCCGAGTTACGACGGCGTATCTACTGCACTGCATCTGAACATTTGTTTCTATTCCTGGAGTTCAGCTTTATTGAATACAGAGCGGTCTGATCTGTGTCTTTAATATCTGGCCGGAGTTCAGCTTTGAGCGCCAGTTCACGCCACATGCAGTCCAGTGCGTTTTATTCTGCATCAAAAACGCATGGAAAGTAAGTTCTATGGTTTCCAATGGCAAAGTTCACACTAGTGCTGTCAGTTCCAGAAAAAAAAAAGTAGAACATGCTACATTTTTACTTTACTGAAACGCTGTAAAATGCATCAAAAACGCACCAAAACGCACTGGAAAAACACGTCCCTATTTAAAGCGGAGTTCCAGGCTATTTTTAGTTTATTAAAAGTCAGCAGATACAAAAAGCATAGCTGCTGACTTTTATTAAACAGACACTCACTTGTCCCACGGTCCAGCGATGCGGCCGCACGGAGGCCCGCGCCTCTCCAGGGCATGTCATTAGAACTGTGGGCACCTCGGCCATGACAGCTTGTGGCTTCACGGGCCGGGCGCGCACTGCGCGTGAGCGTGTCGCGCTGCGCTCTCGGAGTGGACAGGCGATCTTCTGGGACCTGTCACGTGTCCAAGGAGATCGCGTAGAGGGAGGGGCTGCCTAGGAGGAGAGGAGGAGTCACCTAGGCGGCCCGTAGGCGGAAGGAGGAAGTGGGACAGGAAGTCCCCTTTAAAACAAAGATTACACTCCCTGCCCCACCCCAGAAAAAAAAATTACACCAGGGAACGAGGAGTGCACTTTTGGGTGGAACTCCGCTTTAAGGTTGGGGAAAAAAATGCACCGGACTGCATCAAAAACGCACATAAATGCATCATAAATACACTGGGACGCGCATGCAGAAAAGCATCTGGAAGGCATCCTGACTGCGTTTCTATGGTGACGTGGTGTAGTAACATGAATACACTGGAGGACCCGGCTTTGGGATCACGTTTCCGGACAGTATATAGAATGTGACACGTATACAGACAGAGGTGCCGGGGGACGCGCCACATGTAGCTGAGAGCCGCAGGAGGTGCACAAGCCACATGCAGAGCATCACTCAGATCCAGGATTCAATTACAGAATTATTTGACTTGGGTAGAAAATGCAAGGAGTCCTGTGTGCCGGGCTTTGTATTAAGGAGCCACATGTGCTGCCACTCTACACAATTACACTCAGAGTAAAGTATCTCTAACCTCAACAAGAAGAAGAGTGTCATATATTGCAGGAGTGATGGCTGCATTAGTTTTCTTTTTTCAGGCTGGTGGTGATCCTGCCAGTAATACACTTCCTCATCCCTCATCCATTGTACTGTATCCATGGAGGAGCAGGACCATAGCACAGGGCTACAGAACACCCCCCTCTTATCCATAACAGATGTTATCTAGTACACAGAAGTGAATTGGGAACACTGCACAGGACTTGATCAGCTCACTGGATTTCTGGCAGGATCAACAGGTATTTGTTCCTCTTTTATCAAGCCTTCTTTCACCTGCTGATCGTGCTTGTAACACTTCCTGTCCTAAGGTGACAACACTCACGGTAAGGAGGAGCAGAGCTGTCACCTTGGCTGCCCACATGTTTTGGAACTACATTTCCCATGATGCTCATGCACTCTGCAGTGTAGTTGAGCATCATGGGAAATGTAGTTTTAAAACATCTGGGGGGGCCAAGGTTCACCATCACTGCTTTAGAGAAAGGGAGTCACCGCTCCAGGTGGATATACTGAGCAATCAAGAACCTCTCAGGAAACCAAGGGTGCCGGCAATGCACAAGGCAAATAGTGGAAACTTCAAAAAGATGGACATCCGCACTCCAAAAAACTCTTGAGTTGTCTTTATTGTAAAATAAATGATAAAATGCACTACAAAAGGCAGCAAAAATAATGAAAACGCCGACGCGTTTCACACTGGATCAGTGCGTTTCACACTGGATCAGTGCTTACTGATCTAGTGTGAAACGCGTCAGCTGTTTTCCTTATTTTTGCTGCTTTTTGTAGTGCATTTTATCATTTATTTTACAATAAAGACAATCTTTTTAAAGTTTCCATCACTGCTTAAGAGTCGGTTCACACATAGGCGACACGACTTCGGGGGCGACTCTGCAAGTCGTCCTGAGGACGAGTTCAGAGGCGATTCGCAAAACGACTTCTGTATAGAAGTCAATGCAGATCGCCCCGAGCCGCCCCCGAAATACTACAGGAACCTTTTTTCTAAGTCGCTCCTATTAGAACGGTTCCATTGCATTCAATGGGACGCGACACGTCAGGCGGCTGAGCTGCCTGACGTGTCGCCCCAGTGTGAACTGGCTCTTAGACTGTCCTGTTATTTAGACTACAAACGCCTTCCCCTCCCTGTATCTCTATAACATGGGGGAGGTGTTCTCTAGTTCACAGAAGAGAACTGGAAAGGCTGTTCGCAATGTTTGAGATGTCCGTTCAGCACACAGGAAGTTACAACGTTTCTGGCAGGATCAAGAAGTATTTTTCTGCTTTTGTGAAAAAAGTTCTTAAAGGGGTTGTAAAGGTACGATTTTTTTCCCTAAATATCTTCCTTTACCTTAGTGCAGTCCTCCTTCACTTACCTCATCCTTCCATTTTGCTTTTAAATGTCCTTATTTCTTCTGAGAAATCCTCACTTCCTGTTCTTCTGTCTGTAACTCCACACAGTAATGCAAGGCTTTCTCCCTGGTGTGGAGTGTGGTGCTCGCCCCCTCCCTTGGACTGCAGGAGAGTCAGGACACCCACTAACACACAGCTCCTTTCTCTATCTGCAACGTAGAGAGCGTCCTGACTCTCCTGTAATCCAAAGGAGGGGCGAGCACGGCACTCCACACCAGGGAGAAAGCCTTGCATTACTGTGTGGAGTTACAGACAGAAGAACAGGAAGTGAAGATTTCTCAGAAGAAATAAGGACATTTAAAAGAAAAATGGAAGGATGAGGTAAGTGAAGGAGGACTGCACTAAGGTAAAGGAAGCTATTTAGGGGGAAAAAATTACCTTTACAACCCCTTTAACCTAAAAATAGAAAATGAATGCGGCCTCCACATGTAGAAGCCGAGATATGAGATTTCTCTTCTTGGGTTTAGATACGCTTTAAAGGCGATCGCCTCGTTCTGCACAAAGAGAGGCTCGGCGTTCTGTTGCGTGATTCAGTGTGGCGTTTCTGAGGCCGCGGACTGGATTGCGCAGTGGTAGAAATTACGCGGCTGGCTGGACACCAGCAACTGTGACCTAGAAACCATCACCGCTCCTGGAAATAATAGAGACGAGACAAACGGGCGCAGTCAGAGCGCTCAGGCGTGCCGCGTTCACCCGGAAACAAACGTAGCGACAAATTTGTGGCGCTGGCGTCCACAGAACGTTTTCTCTGCAATAGAGGGGCTTCGTCTTCATGTGTGAGGAAGGTATGAAAACCTCTGAGCGCCTACTATACTAGTCTGTGATTGGTCGGACACTCCTGATCTGATCTATACATTGCAAGAAGGTTGTTAAATATTATTGCGCATTCTTACCTGCATCCGTTCTGTAAATACTTAAATCGGCACTAAACTCAAACAACATTTTTCTTTATTCTGCCCCCTTCCTCCTCCATCGTATACATGCTAGAAAAAAAATAAATGTAGCTTTTTATAATTTTTTCTTTTTTTTTTAGCACTTCCGGATTTCTGGCCTAGGCCCTGCTGCCTCCTGGGAATGCTACATCTATTCCAAGAGGCAGTGACTTGCCAAGCGGGGCACTGCGCCAGCGCACAAACGCATACCTCCCAACCATAGGCGTGCGCACAGGGTGTGTCAGGTGTGCCTGGGCACACCCCAATCGCCCTGTGTGCCACAGATTCCCCCTGTTTAGACCCCTGATATTTCACCAAAGCCCCCTAACGGGGCTCCCAAAAAAAGTTCTTCCGCTCTGCACAGTGGGAGCGGGCACCTGTCAAGACCTAGGTACCCGCTCCCCCCAATAACATTTATAAAAATCGAACGAACGTTCATAAAATGAAATTGTTTAAACAAATTTCTATTAGTGTATGGCCAGCTTTACAGGTCTTGTCCCTCCCCCAAGCCTGTGACTGGAGACACAGAAGACTGATGAGCTCATCTCTCTGTGTCACTCTGCTCTCTCCTCCTATCAGCAGGGCAGTCTTATCAGCATCACGGGCCCCTGGGTATAGTAATGCACTGGGGCCCCTATTAGCTTACCCCAATTTATGAACCTACTCTCAAGAATTAAAGTATAATTAGTTGATGGAATTAAATATTTTTTTATTAGTACTTTCAATAAAATTGAAAAGAAAACATGCCAAAAATCAAAGACTAATCAACACAAAGGGCACAGTATGGGGGGGGGGGCACAGTACAGGGGGAATCGGGGGCACAATACTGGATCAGGCTGGCACAATACTTCGGAGTCTGCAGGGCACAATACTGGATTAGGAGAGCACAGTACAGGGGCAGTCAGGAGAGCACAGTACAGGGGCAGTCAGAAGGGTACCATACTGGGATCAGGAGGGTACCATACTGGGATCAGGAGGGCACCATACTGGGATCAGGAGGGCACCATACTGGGATCAGGAGGGTACAATACTGGGATCAGGAGGGCACAATACTGGGATCAGGAGGGCACAATACTGGGATCAGGAGAGCACAGTACAGGGGCAGTCAGGAGGTTACAATACTGGTATCGGGAGGGCACAATACTGGTATCGGGAGGGCACAATACTGGTATCAGGGGGGCACAATACTGGGATCAGGGGGGCACAATACTGGGATCAGGGGGGCACAATACTGGGATCAGGAGGGCACAATACTGGGATCAGGAGGGCACAGTACAGGGGCAGTCAGGAGGGCACAGTACAGGGGCAGTCAGGAGGGCGCAGTCAGGAGGGCACAGTACAGGGGCAGTCAGGAGGGCACAACACTGGGATCCGGAGGGCACAACACTGGGATCAGGAGAGCACAATACTGGGATCAGGAGGGCACAATACTGGATCAGGAGAGCACAGTACAGGGGCAGTCAGGAGGGCACAACACTGGGATCAGGAGGGCACAACACTGGGATCAGGAGGGCACAACACTGGGATCAGGAGGGCACAACACTGGGATCAGGAGAGCACAGTACAGGGGCAGTCAGGAGGGCACAATACTGAGATCAGGAGGGTACAATACTGGGAACAGGAGGACACAGTACAGCTTCTGGGACACTGCCCAAGACATGGCCATCCTGGCACAGCTTAGTAAAATCTGCGACTGTCCCGGCAAATTCGGGACAGTTGGCAAATTTGATGTAATGTAAGAGTATCATGGGACCCGTATGCACCTGGGGCACCGGGGCGGCTCATGCATTAAGACAGTCCTGCCTATCAGCATGTTCCTTGGTAGCACAAGTGATTGGCTGCCTGTGCTGCTTCCCCACTTCTCTCAGTCTGAGCTCTTCTGTACGGAGACTTGATGCCAAGTTCCATTTAGGAATGTATCCATATCTTGTCTCTCCCTGGAGTCAGGCTCGGGTTTCTAGAATCAGACATTCCCTGGAAGCCACTTTTATAGCTTTGTGAGCTTTCCATACACCTGGAAGGCCTTGTGTGGATGTTTCAGGGGATGGCGGCAGTTTGATCTCAAGCTCTGCGCCGACTTCTGGTGATGGCAGGGAGCTGGGCTATCAATATCTTGGGAAATCCGTTACAGGAAAATTACATTTGACTTTTTTCTTTTACGGTTTTAACATTGCGCCGCGTCACCGCGTGTAACAATTACTTTTATTTGTGAAACCAGATATTTGATACCGTATTTTCCTGGACAACCCCCCCCCCCCCCGCGCTCTGTAAGCAGCCATGCCAGTATGTATTTAGTTATAATGACATCATGCCGAGAGCGCGACATTGTTCGCTCCTTATTACCGTCTTTGGCTTTCCTGCATGGCCCTCCGCGCGTCTCGCAGACCCCAACGCGCAGCACTAATTGTGGCATTAAGATGCGGATCTGTGGGGGATTAGCGGAAAATATCAATTTCAATGGCAGGGTGGCCGGCCGGCGCTCTCCGGGGACGCTGCCTCATCGCCTCCAGTCGTTTCATCTGGAAATGAAAGAAAGTTTTTTTTTTTTTTTGGTGTTTGGAGCGCCGGATCGGAGTTTGCGGATCATCTGGACGGGGCTCCGAATATATTTACCAGGCAAAGTGGTTTGTAATTGGAAACTAAACAAATAAGCGGAATGCTGGGCGCTGCAAGCAGCTGCCTGCCCCCCCTCCTGAATAGAGCGGCCTCCCTGCTGTTTGTAGGGAACATCAGACGGTGCCATGAATATAAAACACCGGGAATCAGGAGGATGACCCCCCCCCCCCCAAAAAAAAAGAACAGGTCTGAGCTTTGCTTCCACCTGGTAAATGATGACCAGAGTTACACAAGGCCATTGAGTTTAACCAATCTGAGCACAGAAAACTACGCAAAGTATCAAAGCATGATGGGAAATGTCACCGACGCATGCGCCAGAAGATACGGCGCACGCTGTTGGTGTTCCTTTCCTGTGCGATCAAACACTGGAGACTTAGGGCCAGATTCTCGTAGACTGGCGTATCTTTGCGGCGGCGTAACGTATCCGATTTACGCTACGCCGCCGCAACTTACACGGGCAAGTGCTGTATTCTCAAAGCACTTGCTCCGTAAGTTGCGGCGGCGTAGCGTAAATCGGCCGGCGTAAGCCCGCCTAATTCAAATGTGGAGGGGGGGGGGGCGTGTTTTATGTTAATCTACTGTGACCCCGACGTGATTGACGTTTTTCACGAACGGCGCATGCGTCGTCCGCGGAAATCTTCCAGTGTGCATTGCTCCTTATACGCCGCAAGGACGTCATTGGTTTTGACGTGGACGTAAATGACGTCCAGCCCCATTCACGGACGAGTTACGCAAACGACTTAACTTTTTAGAATTTCGACGCGGGAACGACGGCCATACTTAACATTGGCTGCGCCTCATATAGCAGGGTCAACTATACGCCGGGAAACGCCTAACGTAAACGTCGTAACTTTACGGCGTCGGCCGCGCGTACGTTCGGGAATTCGCGTATCTAGCTAATTTGCATACTCAACGCGGATTTCGACGGAAGCGCCACCTGGCGGGCCAAAAAAAGATTGCACTTAAGATCCGACGGCGTAAGAGACTTACGCCTGTCGGATCTAATAGATATCTATGCGTAACTGATTCTAAGAATCAGTCGCATAGATACGACGGCTCAACGCAGAGATACGACGGCGTATCTGGAGATATAGCTGTCACCTCAGGTCCATAAGTGTTGTCACCTTAGGACCATAAGTGTGGTCACCCTAGGACCGCAAGTGTGGTCACCCTAGGACCGCAAGTGTGGTCACCCTAGGACCGCAAGTGTGGTCACCCTAGGACCGCAAGTGTGGTCACCCTAGGACCGCAAGTGTGGTCACCCTAGGACCGCAAGTGTGGTCACCTTAGGACCGCAAGTGTTGTCACCTTAGGACTGGAAGTGTTGTCACCTTAGGACCGCAAATGTGTTGTCACCTTAGTACAGGTAGTGTTGTCACCCTAGGACCATAAGTGTTGTCACCCTAGGACCATAAGTGTTGTCACCCTAGGACCGGAAGTGTTGTCGCCCTAGGACAGGAAGTGTTGTCGCCCTAGGACAGGAAGTGTTGTCACCTTAGGACCGGAAGTGTTGTCACCTTAGGACCGGAAGTGTTGTCACCTTAGGACCGGAAGTGTTGTCACCTTAGGACCAGAAATGTTGTCACCTTAGGACCGGAAGTGTTGTCACCTTAGGACCGGAAGTGTTGTCACCTTAGGACCGGAAGTGTTGTCACCTTAGGACAGGAAGTGTGTTACTGGCAGAATCACAAGGTGAAATAAAGAAAACCAATGTAACATCACATTTTCGAGCTGGTAACCTGCAATATATGACAATGACGCTGTGATATGTAGGATGGTTCAGTCTCTATAATACAAGGCAATTACCCTCCTCCGTTCAGTTCTGTACTCCCTTTCCTATAGAAACGCGCCATGCTTTCATGGTAAATAGGAACCAATTAAACGGATTATAATTTGCACACCCGCCCTATCTCTCGCGCTCTGCGCCACCTATTATGTTTGGCAAGGCTTTATGATTAGATTAAAGTAATCCTCTTTATCTGCAGGATTTCACCTATATAGCTAAGCCGGGCGCAGATTACAGGTCACCTGCTAATGGGCTTAAGATTTCACGGTCAAACTGTTAAACAATGAGAAGTTCAGAGGGCTAGCGGAACTGAGAAGTGGTGGAAGCGCGGAAGCGAGGAGCGCCCACTGACTTTTAAAAATAAAAGTTGTGAAATCCCCCGCCGGGTCTATAATTACGATGGTGGGGGATCTAAATAAATGAGCAGGCTCCATGGAACCGGCGATCCGTCACACGCTGGATGCTCCAAATATGCTCAACTACCAAAATCCTTGGCTGTTCACGTATAAGCGCACTGGGGCCCAAAGCTCGGCGCCTGAACCCCCATCCACAAAAGGGTAGCGCGGCATTGGGCAGCACGCTTATGCGCGTATTTTGCACGCTGGGCAGTCCATTCATTTTAATAGGCTGCCCTGTGCATGACAAATAAAGCTCATGCACCACCTTAAGCCGCAAGCTATTTTACAGCGTCTTTTGTGTGTTTGTCATGCGTTTTTGAGCGCTTGGGGTGTTATTTACAATAAATGGCCTCTCAAGTGCGATGCATGTTTTTTCAAGTGCAATATTACAGGATGCGTGCGATCACGTGCTACGCTAGTGTGGATGTGGGAGAAAGCTGCTTTTGAAGCAGAATGGGGCCCCATAGACTTCAATGGGGAGCTCCGCCCATTGTCTGAAATTCGTGTTTTTTAAGCCTAAAAACAACAATTCTCTCCTCTTTGTAACCAGATTCCTATTGGCTAAAACAAAAATGCTTTAACCACTTCAGCTCCCGAAGGATTTACCCCCTTAATGACCAGGCCATTTTTTGCGATACAGCACTGAGTCGCTTTACCTGACAATTGCGCTGTCGTGCGACATACACAAGCAAAATGTAAGTCCTTTTTTCCCCACAAATAGAGCTTTCTTTTGGTGGTATTTGCTCACCTCTGCGTTTTTTTGGGGTTTATAAAGAAAAAAAAAGAGTAAATTAAAAAAAATATATATTTTTTTAACTTTTTGCTATAATAAATATCCAAAAGAAAATTAAAATTCTTCATCGGTTTGGGCCAATATGTATTCTTTTACATATTTTTGTTAAAAAAAATGCAATAAACGTATATTAATTGGTTTGCACAAAACATATAGCTTCTTCAAACTATGGCCAGATTCAGAGAGCTTTACGCCGGCGTATCCGTAGATACGCCGTCGTAACCCTGAATCTGCGCCGTCGTACATTTAAGTGTATTCTCAAATAGAGATACACTTAAATGTAGCTAAGATACGACAGCGGGCGCCGTTGTATCTTAGCTGACTATTTACGCCGGGCGCTAGGGGCGTGTACGCTGATTTACGCCTAGAATGCGTAAATCAGCGAGATACGCCTATTCACGAACGTACGCTTGCCCGTCGCAGTAAAGATACGCCGTTTACGTAAGGCGTTTTTCAGGCGTAAAGTTAGTCCAACAAAAAGCTGGCCTAGCCAATGTTAAGTATGGACGTCGGTCCCGCGTCGAATTTTGAAATTTTTACGTCGTTTGCGTAAGTCGTCCGCGAATGGGGCTGGGCGTCATTTACGTTCACGTCGAAACCAATAAGTCTTTGCGGTGTAATTTGGAGGATGCGCACTGGGAGATGTCCACGGACGGCGCATGCGCCGTTCGTAAAAAACGTTAATCACGTCGGGTCACGATTCATTAGCATAAAACACGCCCACCTCTTCACAATTTGAATTAGGCGCGCTTAGGCCGGCACATTTACGCTACGCCGCCGTAACTTAGGGCGCAAGTGCTTTATGAATACAGCACTTGCCTCTCTAACTGGGGGGAGGGGACTGACTGTCAGTAGAGCGAGATCACTGTTCCTTATCACTAGGAACAGCTGATCTCTCTCTACTCCTGTCAGAACGTGGGATCTGTCTGTTTACATTGACAGATCCCCTTTCGGGCTCTCTGAGGAGCAATTGCAGGTGGCTGGCGAACATTCCGCCACGGGCATCGGCTCCGGCATCGCGCCGCAGGTGTGTGCGCCCCCTATAGCTCTTAAACCGCCCGGCGTACACCTACATCAATTCGCGCAGCTGTGCCAACCTGCGGCAGTATAATGACGGCAGCTGGTCAGCAATCTGTTAAATATGCCTGAATAAAAAGGCAAAAACAGTAATAGTGATTATACATGCGCTGTCAGTCAGAGAACCGTTTTGAACGATATATGCAAAAAAATGTGCAAATAAGAAAGCAAAAAATAAATAAAAGTGCTCTAAAATAGTCTGAAAGGCTCGCACTCAGGTGGGAATGCTGCTTTGGTTTTGAAAGGCAAAGCTTATTCACACCTGCAGTAGGTTTTTCCGCCCTCTGAAGTGTGACCCGTGGTTGGATCACTTTTTAGAGGTCAATAGAGCTGAGGGTGGCAGAGGCTATGGCTGTGAAGCCAAGCATTATGGTCGCCACACGTGTAAGACCCCAAGTCCATGTTAGCTTTTGGGTAGACAATTGGGAGGTGACCAACCACCTCTCCCCCCCCCCCCCCCTTTCGCTCACCCATGTAAATGTGGTCCTATGGATATAATTTTTATATATATATATATATATATATATATATATATATATATATATATATATATCGTATTTATCGGGGTATTGTGCGCTCCGGCGTATAGCGCGCACCCCTAAAGTGGACCCGCATTCCTGTAAAAAAAAGATTTTAGTACTTACAGTTTTGGTGTCTTGCGCGGCGTCCATCGGCGGCCTCGTCGGGTCCGGCGTCCGTCTGCGGCTTCAGTGGGGTCCTCCTCGTCGGGTCCGGCATCCTTCTGCGGTGTCCTCCCCGCTCGTTTCCCGCGCTGAGTTTGAACCACTGCGCCGGCATATACCGAGCGCAGTACACTCTGGTATAGTCGGGCAGGCTCTGCTCCTCCTGTGCGTCCAGGACGTGACCGCGAGAGGAGCCGAGCCTGCCCGACTATACCAGAGTGTACTGCGCTCGGTATATGCCGGCGCAGTGGTTCAAACTTGGCGCGGGTATCGTCGTATATCGCGCACCCACTATTTTGGCCTGATATTCAGGGCAAAAAAGTGCGCGGTATACGCCGATAAATACGGTAGATGGATAGAGAGAGAGAGATTTCTATAATATAATGACCGCCCCCTTATTTCCTGCACTGGTATAGCCTGCGCATGTTCACAAGATGTACACAAAAAACGCATTTCATGCTTGCATTGCCATTCATTGGCCACCCAAAGGTGCCAAGGAAGAACCGCGGTTTTGCACACACTAGAACATGCTGCAATTGTGAAATTGTGTGTGAAAATGCGCAAATGTGTGAAAAGATACTGGAGCTGCTTTGCCATGTTGGTGGAATGTAGTGCAACCCATTGAGATGAGTTGTCTGCCCTGTGGCATGAAGAGTGGCACCGTGTTGCAGTCGTGTGAATGGCCCTCAATGTGGTGTCATGAAGGTATTGGTGGATGAAACTTTTGATTATTTTGATTTTTAATTTGGGTTTAGAATTCTTCGGAAAGCTCTCTGGTAAACATAAACGCTCGTCCTTGGCTGTTTTTGATTTTTTCGTTTTTAAATTAAATTACGTCGGTAAACCTGTTCAATGTGTGTCGGAGGGCGGCGTGTGATTGCGCTGCACTCTGCACAATGTCACCTTTGTTCCTGGGGGAAGGCAAGGCTCTAATTGAATCCACAGTCTATGCACTTTTACTGTGACCTCCGGTGATCTGCGCAGCCTGCGCCTCTGCTGAACGCACGCTATGAAAGTGACATGATTCTATTGTGCTGTCAGCGCGCTTCCAGTAGAAACCTTTACAGTATAAAAATTGGAATTCATCCAGAAGTGGTGTATGGATCCCCCCCCCTCTGCCTACATTAATAGACTTCTCATGGCGACCATCGATTGGGTTGGATCCCACGTAGAAGGATGAGTTAGTAAAGTGTCTTTTCTAGGCGATAGAGGGCGCTTTAATACTTGTATGTTGTGTTATCGCATGTGTGTTGCTTTAAGGTGCGCATTCATTTTTATGGGCCCCAACGCATCAAAGATTATGTTGTAAACCAGAATATGTTGTTCTATTATGCTTATGTCGGCAAACATTCCCAGTGGTCTGAATGGCAGAGTATGGTAAATGATTGGTGTGATCGCCGGTCACATTTACTACTGCCAAGAACACAAATATAGCAAAGTCTCTCCTTGAGTCCAGTTATAATTGTGTACTTAAAGTGGAGTTTCCATCCCAAAATGTTTTTTTCATTATTGTGCTCATTAGACGTAAAAAAGAAAAACAAATTTACTCATCTGGAAATGCCTGTTGCTATCCCACGAAATCTGCCTTTGGAATCACCTAGGATCCTGACATCATCTCCCTCTAATGCTCCTGGGAAATGTGTGTCATCATTTCCCAGGATGCAGTGCGCTGTCCAATTATCACTCCCCATCCAAGACTTCCAGGAAGTAAGTACTTGTAGGCTTCACAATGCCCACAAGCAAAATGACAACGGTGTAGATATAGTTTTATAAACTATCTTTTTTGAATAACTATGCGGATCGGCGGCGGATTGTAAAATATTCTAATTGTGGTTGCAACCCCGCTTTAACCTCAAGCCCTGATAAAGGGGAGGTTGTTTGCCCCTGAAACATGTTGATTTTCTTTTTTTTTACTCGTATACAGCAAAGTCTCTCCTTGAGTGCAGTTATAACTTCTTACTCACCCTCAAGCCCTGATGAAGGGGAGGTTGTGTGCCCCTGAAACAAGTTGATTTTTTTTCTTTTTTACTCATATACTGTAATACAGAAAAGTCTCTCAGTTAAAGTGGAAGAAAAACAAAATGTTGAACTATTTTTAAAAACATTCCCTGCCCCCCCCCCTCCTACCTATCCTGCAATCCTTGTATGTACTTATCTCTTTTTGATCCCCTTTGGTCTGGGTCGCGTGATCACACAGGTTCCGCTCCCCTGTGTCAGTGAGCAGCTGCTGCAGGGGAGAGGTGGGAGCGCCCTCAGCAGCTGGGCCATGGGAGCCTTTTTGGGAGACATCTCCATTCCCGGAATTCCCAGAAGTTCTTGAGCGCTGTCTTACACAGAAGCCGGAGCAGTAGGATTACGTGACCGGAGTCAATTAAAGAAAGGTAAGTACAATGATCTTTTATATACAGGGCATGCAGGATAGGTTGGAGGAGGGGGAGGTAGTTCTCAATTCTCAAGCCCTGTAGAAGGGGGGAGATTGTTTGACCCTCAAAATGCATTAGCTGTGAGTTGTTTTTTACTCGTATAGAGTAATATAGCAAAGTCTCTCCTTGAGTCCTGTTAGGCCTCATACACACGGCCGAGGAACTCGACGTGCCAAACACGTCGAGTTCCTCGGCGAGTTCAGCCCTGAAGCCGCCGAGGAGCTCGGCGGGCCGCCTTCTCCCATAGAACAACGAGAAAATAGAGAACATGTTCTCTATTTTCTCGACGAGTTCCTCGGCGGCTCCATCGGGCCGAAAGTGTACACACGACAGAGTTTCTCGGCAGAATCCGGCTCTGACCGAGTTTCTCGCCGAATTCTGCCGAGAAACTCTGTCGTGTGTACGGGGCCTCACACATTCTTACTCAATCTCAAGCCCTGATGAAGGGGGAGATTGACATTGAAACACCTTTGCTATTACACTCTATAAGAAAAAATAAAATCCAAAGTGTTTCAGGATCAAACAACCTCCCCTTCATCAGGGCTGGAGATTAAGAAATTATGACTGGCCTCAAGAAAAGACTTATATATTTTTTTCATATAGAGTGAATTAGCAAAGTATTTTCTTGAGGCCAGTCATAACTTCTTACTCAATCTTCAACCTCCATAAAGGGGAGGTGTTCGACCCTGAAATACGTTGAAATTCATTTTTTTGTTTTCATATAGAGCGATATAGTAAAGTCTTTTCTTGAGTCCAATCATAACTTCTTACTCAATCTCAAGCCCTGATGAAGGGGAGGTTGTTTGACCCTGAAACTCATATTTTTTTTAAATATAAAGTGATATAGCAAAGTCTTTTCTTGAGGCCAGTCATAATTTCTTACTCAATCTCAAACCCTGATGAAGGGGAGGTTGTTCGACCCTGAAACACGTTGGAATTGTTTTTTTGTTTTCATATAGGGGTAGATTCAGATAGATTAGCGGATCTTTAGATCCGCGTAATCTATTTGATTTACGATCCGCCGGCGCAAGTTTGAGAGGCTAGTGCTGTATTCTGAAAGCACTTACCTCAAAACTTGCGTCGGCGGAACGTAAATCGTCCGGCGGAATTCATATTCCCCGGCTAGGGGGAGTATAGTATTTAAATCAGGCGCGTCCCCGCGCCGATTTAACTGCGCATGCGCCGCCGGCTAAATTTCCCAGCGTGCATTGCTCCAAATGACGTCATTGGTTTCGACTGGAACGTAAATGACGTCCATCCGTATTCGCGACCGACTTACGCAAACGATGTAAAAAATTCAAAACTTGGCGCGGGAACGACGGCCATACTTAACATAGGATACGCCGCATATAGCAGGGGTAACTATCCGCCGGAAAAAGCCGAACGCAAACGACGTAAAAAAAAAAGCGACGGGTGGGCGTTCGTTTCTGAATCGGCGGATCTCCTCATTTGCATATTGGAAGCGCCACCTAGCGGTCGGCGGGAGATTGCAGCCTAAGATCCGACGGTGTAAGTCACTTACACCTGTCGGATCTAAGGGAGATCTATGCGGAACCTGATTCTATGAATCAGCCGCATAGATCCGACCGTCGGATCTCAGAGATACGCCGTCGTATCTCTATCTGAATCTACCCCATAGAGTGATATGGCAAAGTCTTTTCTTGAGTCCAATCAATTTCTTACTCAATCTCCAGCCCTGATGAAGCAAAGGTTGACACTGAAACGTGTGGGATTTTTTCTTTTTTTTTTGTAGACCGTTAACGCTGTAGGGACCCTTTCAGGATTTAGGTCTGGTGCTTCTTTTTCTGTCTTTAGTTATGCCCTGTGTTGACTGTGGTGTATTGTCTGTGTTTAGCCACCATGTTGTACAGCGCATTGTGGGCGGCGTACCCCATCAGTGGGCCAGTATCACATAAGAGGTACTAGAAATATGAATACTAACACATGAAAGAGGCCGATGTTTGCAGTACGGAGGAGGTAATGCAACACTTATTTATACAGCCAAGGCCTCAATGTTGAGAACCCCCCAGCACTACACAGACGCGGCGCTCTTCCTGCCCCGCGCGTCTCTCCGGGCCTCATTTTGGAAAGTCGTCTTTGATCTTGGAAAGGTATTGTTTTCAGAAGCAGACAATAGAGGCCCGACATGAATAGGAGAGGAGAGCAGATGAAGTCAAGCCCACACGCGCCTGACTCTTCTCCTGCGCGGGAGGAATCCTTGTGATCTCAAGCCTTCGCCGTGTTTATTTGAAATTTCATTCACACAGTCAATCAATTTAATCATTTTCTTTGCTCGGCGTGGAGTAGCTGCAGGTGCTTCTGGGTGAGCGCATTCATCCGAGACAATCGGCCTCGAGATCAGATTCAAGAGCGAGAAGAGAGTAAATCATTATTCACTGATAAACCCGCTAGATATTTATTTTCTCTCTGTTAAAGCAGCCGGAGACGTAGCGCTGCAATTGAGTGCCGATCACCTATGCGACCCAAACTTGGCGACAGTATGCGAGGCGAATGAGTCATTCCAGCTGCCATACTGGAAGTACATGGAAGGGCCATTGATGAGGAGTCTTGGGACCCAACCGGCTGCGTGAATTTAGGAGCACAACCCATGCAGCTGGAGACATCGGAATGGTTCTATTATTATTACTATGGTATTTGTAGAGCGATGGCGCTTTATATACTGTACATTCACATCAGTCACTGCCTTCAAGAGCTTACAATCTAAGGTTCCGAACTCAGTTATGCACATCCCAGGGTCAATTCAGACAGGAGCCAATTAACCTACCATGTCTTTAGAGCAGGGGTCTCAAACTGGCGGCCCTCCAGCTGTTGCAAAACTACAAGTCCCATCATGCCTCAGCCTGTGAGAGTCATGCTTGTATCTGTCAGCCTTGCAATGCCTCATGGGACTTGTAGTTTAGCAACAGCTGCTTTGGAATGTTGGAGGACATCAGAGTACCCAGAGGAAACTCACACAAGCAACATGCAAACTCCATGCAGATAATGTCTTGTTTGGGCTTAGAACCAGGGACCCCAGTGCTGCCCACTAAGCCACTGTGCTAGTTTGGTGCTCTTGAGTCACATGCAGCAGGACATTAATTCATCATAATTCTCCCATTGGCAAGTGCTTCTTGATGACCATGCTGACCAGTGAGAAACGCACTGGAGATTTCCCAGTAAACAGAAGCACTTCTCATTGGTCAGCATGGTCATGCTGGCCAATGAGGATTTGCCATCGTGCTGGCCAATGAGGATTTGCCATCGTGCTGGCCAATGAGGATTTGCCGTTGTGCTGGCCAATGAGGATTTGCCGTTGTGCTGGCCAATGAGGATTTGCCGTTGTGCTGGCCGATGAGGATTTGCCGTTGTGCTGGCCGATGAGGATTTGCCGTTGTGCTGGCCAATGAGGATTTGCCATCGTGCTGGCCAATGAGGATTTGCCATCGTGCTGGCCAATGAGGATTTGCCGTCGTGCTGGCCAATGAGGATTTGCCATCGTGCTGGCCAATGAGGATTTGCCATCGTGCTGGCCAATGAGGATTTGCCATTGAGAGCATTTTAATGGATGCTCAGTAGGTATTGGGTGGGGAAGCTTTGTTATGAAATGCCGGCATGATCCCCACATCTTAAGCCAAAAAAAATTCAAGTGCCTAACAATACATTATTATTATTATTATTATATAGGATTTATATATCGCCAACAGTTTACGCAGCGCTTTACAACTTGAGGGTAGACAGTACAAACACAATACACTTTAATACAGTAGGAATCAGAGGGCCCTGCTCCTTTAGAGCTTACAATCTAAGAGGGAAGGTCAAGAGGTAATAACTGTGGGGGATACAGCAAAACAAACCAATAATTTATAATAATAAAAGCACATTGTACGTATTAAATGAGATTTGTTTAAAAGCATATGGTCGAGCTATAAATACATAGTAGAGACACCAATTGATCGAGATATAAAGAAGAGCAATTGGCTCAACGTATTTCACCCACCCAACGGGCTTCTTCAGGATCCACTTCGCATTTCAGTCTTTATAGTGTTATAGCTGGTGAACAGTACAGACAATATATTATACAACCAGAAACATCAATAACACGTATAAAATATACATTGAATACAAAACTACAATCCTTACATTCCAAAAGGCAGCAGAGGGACACCCAAAATGGAAGAAAAAAGGGGGGGGGTAATAAATACTCACTGCAGGGCTGTGTACAGACTCTACATCAGTGGCATGCTGGCATCATGGCTACTACTGTATGTGCATTGGGAACCTGGGCATGTTATGGGTGTAATATTAAACATGGACACAAGGGTGTAGTGAGGGCGGATGCTGCTGGAAGCCCTCGGATAAGTGCAGGAGGCCGGGCGCGGTTTCCCAAAGAAGAGCAACGCACACTTCCAAGTTGTTGGCAAAATGAAATGAGGTCAGGGAGGGAACGCACATGCTCTAATACGATATATTCTCTGGGTAATGCAATACTGTCCTCTGTAATATAATATAAAATGATGGCTAATCTAATTCCACTGCATGAAGGAAGACATCACATTCTGCTGCGTGACGGGAGCTTCGTGTTCTTCTCTCTGTTTATTTGTACTCCATACACGTCATGTACGGAGGAAAGTCAGGAGATGGCACTGGAGATAGAGGAAGGAGAGAGTTCTCCAGCAGTGCAGAGTATTTCAGGAGAGGAGAGTTGTATAAAAGAAGGAGCAGAGTTCTCCAGCAGTGCAGAGTATTTCAGAAGAGTGGAGTTGGAGGAAGGAGCAGAGTCCTCCAGCAGTGCAGAGTATTTCAGACGAGTGGAGTTGGAGAAAGGAGCAGAGTCCTCCAGCAGTGCAGAGTATTTCAGAAGAGTGAGGTTGGAGGAAGGAGCAGAGTCCTCCAGCAGTGCAGAGTATTTCAGAAGAGTATAGATGGAGGAAGGAGCAGAGTCCTCCAGCAGTGCAGAGTATTTCAGACGAGTGGAGTTGGAGAAAGGAGCAGAGTCCTCCAGCAGAGCAGAGTATTTCAGAAGAGTGGGGTTGGAGGAAGGAGCAGAGTCCTCCAGCAGTGCAGAGTATTTCAGAAGAGTGGAGTTGGAGGAAGGAGTAGAGTCCTCCAGCAGAGCAGAGTATTTCAGAAGAGTGGAGTTGGAGAAAGGAGCAGAGTCCTCCAGCAGAGCAGAGTATTTCAGAAGAGTGGAGTTGGAGAAATAAGCAGAGTCCTCCAGCAGAGCAGAGTATTTCAGAAGAGTGGGGTTGGAGGAAGGAGCAGAGTCCTCCAGCAGAGCAGAGTATTTCAGAAGAGTGGAGTTGGAGGAAGGAGCAGAGTCCTCCAGCAGTGCAGAGTATTTCAGGAGAGGGGATTTGGATAAAGGAAGGCGCAGAGTCCTCCAGAAGAGTAGAGTTGGAGTAGGAGGAAGTAACAGAGTCCTCCAGCAGAGTGGAGTTGGAGGAAGGAGCAGAGTCCTCCAGCAGTGCAGAGTATTTCAGAAGAGTGGAGTTGGAGGAAGGAGCAGAGTCCTCCAGCAGAGCAGAGTATTTCAGAAGAGTGGAGTTGGAGAAATAAGCAGAGTCCTCCAGCAGAGCAGAGTATTTCAGAAGAGTGGGGTTGGAGGAAGGAGCAGAGTCCTCCAGCAGTGCAGAGTATTTCAGAAGAGTGGAGTTGGAGGAAGGAGCAGAGTCCTCCAGCAGAGCAGAGTATTTCAGAAGAGTGGAGTTGGGGGAAGGAGCAGAGTCCTCCAGCAGTGCAGAGTATTTCAGAAGAGTGGAGTTGGAGGAAAGAGCAGAGTCCTCCAGCAGAGCAGAGTATTTCAGAAGAGTGGAGTTGGAGGAAGGAGCAGAATCCTCCAGCAGAGCAGAGTATTTCAGGAAAGTATGTGTTGATCTTGTGAGAAGCCCTGACCTCCCGACTATGTAAATATAGATATATATATATGGAGGGGGATTAAATTAAGATCAATCTTTTCTGTCATTTTTGGGTCATTCAGTCAGAGCTTTTTGTCTTGGTGCCTCCTGTAGTCTGGATTCGTGAAAACAAGGGGCCCCGACATGTCCCCTGGGGGCCTTTCCTTATATTTCCATATAGGTGGTGTAACCCAGCGAGCGGCATCTGTGCCCGTCTACTGTAAATGAGGAACGCTGCATGGGAGATTACCGGGCAGATCCATCACTGCCTGTGTACGACACGGAGGAAGAGTCCTCGCAGTCCGATGCTTTTTGCTTTTTCAAAAGAAAATCTGGTAGCTACAAAAAGAAAAAGAAAATATATATATATAAAATCTGGTAGCTACAAAAAGAAAAAAAAAAAAAAAAAATATATATATATATATATATATATATATATATATATATATATATATTTTCTTTTTGTAGCTACCAGATTTTATATATATATATTTTCTTTTTGTAGCTACCAGATTATATATATATATATATATATATAATTTTTTTTTTTTTTTTTTTTAATGTTTGGTCAGTTTTTGTTTATATACAAAAAACGAAAAACCCCAGTTCTGATCAAATTCCAACAATTGTGTGAAAAAAATGATATAAATTAAATTTGCGTACAACGTTGCGTGCACTTCACGTGCAATTACCAGTTAAAGTAGCGCAGTGCCGAATAGCAAAAAAATGCCCTGGTCATGAAGGGGGTAAAACCTTCCCGGGACTGAAGTGGTTAAGCAAATACAACTTGTGTCCCTTTAAATCGGGGATATGCAATTAGCGGACCTCCAGCTGTTGCAGAACTACAAGTCCCATGAGGCATAGCAAGACTCTGACAGCCACAAGCATGACACCCAGTGGCAGAGGCATGATGGAACTTGTAGTTTTGCAACAGCTGGAGGTCCGCTAATTGCATATCCCTGCTTTAAATGATCTCTGATTTACTGTGGTGGGACTGTAGGGCACGGAGGTGTCTGAGACGTATTTCGGTGATATGGGGGTGATCTATGAAGGAATTCTCTGCCGCTGAGCCATCTCCTGGCCCCTCCTTTGTGTACATATTGCTCATAAGAGAGAGCATGTCGTGTCCCCCAGGGGCCCCGGCATCCATCTGTCGGGTTTGTGCACTAATGAAGGTTTCTCCCTGAACAATGTAACATATTGATCCAGGTTTAATATCCACACTTGTCTGCTTCTCTGCACCCGGCATAGAGAGGGTGATGGGCAACGTACTGTCTGTATATATGTGTATATATATATATCATATTGACATTCCGCTTATATATCAGACGGAGATGTGAGCAATATTCAGATGTGATAAGGAGCCATATTTACTAAGGATAGTGTTGGTTGAATGAAAGAAGACATTTCTGAATGTATACAGTGGGGTAGATTCAGGTAGATTTGCGCAGTTTTTAGGTAGGCGCAGGGCACCGTTTTTGCCCTGCGCCCCCGCAAATTATCTGCGCTACCCTTGATTCACGGAGCAGCAGCTCCGTAAATTGCGTGGGCGCTCCGGCAAAATGCCCGGCGTAAGCGCGCGCAATTTAAATGATCCCGTAGGGGGCGTGGATCATTTAAATTAGGCGCGCCGAGCGTAGTGCGCATGCTCCGTGGGGAAAATTTCCCGACGTGCATTGCGGTAAATTACGTCGCAAGGACGTCATTTGCTTCAAAGTGAACGTGAATGTCGTCCAGCGCCATTCACGATTCACTTACGCAAACAACGTTAATTTCAATTTTCGCGACGCGGGAACGACGGGTATACGTAGCATTGGCTGCCCCTGCTATTAGCAGGGGCAGCCTTACGCAAAAACCGACGTACGCAAACGACGTAAACTGCGTACGCAGGGCTCGCGTAGGGTTGTGAATCGGCGTTGGTATGCAATTTGCATACTATACGCTGACCACAACGGGAACGCCACCTAGCGGCCTGCGTAAGAATGCAGCCTAAGATATGACGGCATAAGGAGCCTTATGCCAGTCATTTCTTAGGCTGCAGTCGGCGTAACGAGGTTCCTGAATCAGGAGCATTCGTAACGCCGGCGCAGGTAAGCAATTGCGCTGCGTAACTATGGTTACGCAGACGCAATTGCTCTTTGAATCTACCCCAATGTATTTCATTTAGCAGGTGTTCATATAGTGCGGAGTGCCTGCTGAGAGTCGCATGGAAATGAGCCGCATGAGTCCACCAGCATCTGGTTGAGGATGACTTCTGTAGCCATCAAAGATCTCCTCCTTGTCAGTCCAGACTTCCCTTTGCCCGGCTTTTCCATGGGGATTCCAAGGTGTTCCAAGGCCAACTTGAAGATTTAACTCCCCTCCCCCCTCTCAAAGACCCTTTTTTTTCTGGCCTTTCTTAAGATAACCCCAGTGGACCCTCCAAGGTGACTCTTCCATACATCACAGCACCTCACGTGACCTCTCTGCCCCGCCATGGGTTTTACCCTTTATATGGTGTTTTTTTCAACATTTCCTTTTTCTCCCTTTTTAATATTTATAGCGGAACCCTTTGTAATACATTTTAGAATACATATTTCATGAACCTTTTATATTCTTTTACTTGTATTGTAGCCAGGGCTTTTTTTCTCAGACAATAGGTGCGGGAACTCCCCCTATCCAAGTCACCCCTTTACTCTGCCCCTACCCACCTCCCAGTACCGCCCCTTTTAGACAATATGGAACCAAGTATCATTTTGTGGTTCGAAGTAATTTCTATAGAATTTGGTTATTGTATCAAGGGAGACTGTAAAATAGATCCCCTGTAGCAAGCTACAATAGATCCCCCGAACAACAATGGACCAACCACAACAAAATCTCCCCCCAGAAACAATAGGCTCCCAGCAGCATCAACAGATCTCCGCACAGCCAGCATTAAAGTGGGAGTTCACCCTAAATAACAAGATTATACCATTAAATCCAGCATACTAGCGTGAGCTACAGTATGTCTTTATTTTATTTTTCGGCGCCGTACTCACAGTTTAATCCCGTAGTGAAGTTTCAGACTCCCCGCGGGGAATGGGCGTTCCTATGCAGAGGGAAGATGATTGACGGCCGGCTATGGCGCGTCACGCTTCCCGAAAATAGCCGGAGTCAGTCTCCCGTGGGTCGGGGGGCATATGTTGGCGTTGGTTGACCCCCCAAAATATTGAGCACCAGACACCGCTGCTTTGGGTGTACTTTAATATTCCTTCCAGTGTGTTATCTGCACAGGTCTCATGGCAGCTGCTTTGGCTTGTGACGTATTTTCTATGTATGGGGGGGGGGAAAGGTGAACACATGGAATGCTGTGTCTATAGGAATACAGAATGCAGTGCCCATTATGCGCAGTGCCCATTATGAGCAGTGCCCATTATGCGCAGTGCCCACAGCCTGTCCATGAAATCCAACAAACAGGAAATAAATGACAAATGTTATCTTTACATTTCCATCTCGCCTTTTGTACTTTATGAGATGAGATGAATCAGAAATGCGGATTACACTTTACCCGGCACAGAACCGCCATAAGAAAGAACGGCGGCCATGCCCTTCATCTATAGAAGTGCCCCTCGTATCGATCAATCTTTTATTACAGTCAGGGATGAAATGTGCACAGGTCAGAGGTCACATTGTGGAAATAACTGCAGGCGGCCACGCTCTCTCACCACAAGTCCCAATTAACGGCGAGTCGGAGCGATACAAATCCGCGTCCAGAGCGTCTCCCATTTATGTGCGGCTTTTATCACCGCCAGTAAAATGTGTGCGATTTATGGTTTCTATTTTTTCTTGTAGTATAGATGTTGGATTATTTCATGAGGCCAAACATCAGGTGATTAGAGTGCCAACTTCCCGCACCCGATACCGGCGCCGCACATCTTCTACATCCGGACTTCCCTTCAGTCTTTGCACAGTTGTACCGGTGTAGTGTCACAGTCTGCTGCCTATCGTAGAATGCTGCGGAAGTCACGTGGCGGCCAACTGCGCATGCGCAATGCGTTCCAAATGCAAGTGCGATGTGTTCCAATAGATTTACGACAGTACACACCAGCGAACCCGGCATTCAGGGCGACGTGGATTTAGAGGAAAGTGGCCAGTCCTTTCCTCCCCAGCCCAGTCCCTGACCTGCCCATGCCATTCATTGGATTTCAGTTTCAAACATGGGGGCTCAGCATCACACATGGGTGTTGCCCAGAGAGGTTTGTATGCAAATGCAGACTTTCTAGGAACACCCACTCCTCCTCGAGTGACTTTCCAGCCATTAGGCATGTAAATATTTTGCATAACTCCTCCCAGGAGTCGGCCCACTGCTTGCTTTAGGACAGGTGGCTCTTGAAAGGCGTACTAAGGCAGGGTGCGCTCAGCCAGTCCCTCCCACCAGCCATGATCTGCTTGCTTTAAATCGAGAAACACAGAGACCTAGTGATGAAAATCCCTTGATCGAAAATAAAGTATTTCTAAATGAAAATAAAATGGTCTTATTTAAAAATTTATTGATGAGGTGCGGGGACATCAATGGGTCTAAAATCCATTGTATAATGAAAACTAAAATTTTAATTAGAATTAAATATAAATAATAATAATGATAATAGAAAAAAAATATATATATATGCATGAAAACATAAAATAAACATAAAGTATTACTACAAATGTATAAGTCTAAAATAGTTGCTACTACAACTACTAGCAATATTTATAACCATGGTAATTAATACATAAAATACAAATAAAGATAATTTAAAATACCAATACTTTACACTACTGTATATTCTACTACTACAAAAAAAAAAAAAAAAATGTGTGTGTGTATATATAATATATATATATAAAATAAACCAGGGTGGGACACTTCTGCCATGTAGCCCATCTATTTATAACATTACATCCAATGTGGACCTCCTCAGTTTCCACCAGACATGTATGAAAAAATAGGAGATGCGATCTCAATCTTTGTAATATTTTTTTTTTTTTTTTGATGGCATGGCACAGTGGAGACAATTGATGGGTACAGTGGCTGCGTTTGGCATGGCACAGTGGCGACAATTGATGGGCACAGTGGCTGCGTTTGAGGGCATGGCACAGTGGCTGCGTTTAATGGCATGGCACAGTGGCGACAATTGATGGGCACAGTGGCAACAATTGATAGCACAGTGGCGACAATTGATGGGCACAGTGGCAACAATTGATGGCACAGTGGCGACAATTGATGGGCACAGTGGCGACAATTGATGGCACAGTGGCTGAGTTTGATGGCATGGCACAGTGACAGCGTTTGATGGCGTGGCGACAATTGATGGCACAGTGGCGACAATTGATAGCATGGCACAGTGGTGACAATTGATGGGAAAAGTGGCTGCGTTTGATGGGCACAGTGGCTGAAATTGATGGGCACAGTAGCTGCGTTTGATGGGCACAGTTAGGCTGCAATTGATGTTGTTTGTTTTTTTTTTGTTTGTTTGTTTGCGCCCCCCAAAAATTTTGAGCACCAGCCGCCACTTTGTGTAATATATATATATATATATATATATATATATATATATATATATATATATATATATATATATATATATATATATACACATACTCGAGTATAGGCATTTTTGTGCTGAAAAGGCCCCCCTCGGCTTATACTCGAGTCTGTCCGATCTGCAAACCTTATCTCTTGCTGTTTCACGCAGTCAGTCGAGTGTAACAAAGCCCCGCCTCCTCCTTGTCCGTGATAGGCAGAACACTAAACACTGACTCACTGCTGGGAAACGGAGTGTTCCGCCTATCACGGACAAGGAGGAGGGGGGGCTTTGTTACACTGGACGGCCCGCCGACGGTGAAACAGCGGGAGTTTAGGTATGCAGATCGGCACAGTGAGGCATACCATGGGCACAGTGAGGCTAAAGATGGGCATTGTTGACCCTCTTTTCCCTCTTACAGTAGCTTTTGCATTTCCCACCCTAGGCTTATACTCGAGTTAATAGGTTTTCCCAGTTTCTTTTTTTGTGGTAAAATTAGGTGCCTCAGCTAATATATATATATATATATATATATATATATATATATATATATATATATATATATATATATATATATATATATATATATATATATATATATACCAGATCATATATAAATTAAATACAACCACTACTACTAGTTGTTGTTGTTGTTGTTGTTGATAATAATAAATAAAATACAAGTATAAAAGATAATATAAATAAAATAAAAACACTACACAAATTCTTATCAATAATAATAAATAAAATACAAGTATAAAAGATAATATAAATATAAAATACTGCTACTATGATTCCTATAGTGCTACTACTTCTAATAATAATATAAAAACCATGTCTTACAATATGGAATATAAGAGAATTGTAGAGTTGTGTGCCGTGGCTCCTGTTGCATTTCATTATCCCTGTGATAAAAGCGGTGGGATGAGATCATTTATGACCCAACACCTGCGATATCTCTGGCCTCTGAGTGCTATAAAATGCAGGAGCGCTGCAGCACAAATGACCCGTTATTAGCTACATATATAACAGCGGGCCCCGCACTCCCTGATATCTGTGATTGGTGTGTGAGGTCAGGGAAGGTGAGATGTAATTGTATACTGTATGCGCTGTGTGTGATTAGTGTCTCGGTACCTGTATACAGCGCCATACGTCTTCCCTGATCAGCTCCGACACGAGTCGCGGTTGGGTCACACTTTAACCCCCACATGATCGGCAAGCTTCTGTTTCTCTTATTTCAGGGTTAAAAATGATTTGGTAAAGCGGAACTCTAGGCAGATATAAAAGACACAAGTTAATACCGTTTTTATTTATTAATACATCATTCCATCTATTTGTTGAAAGAGGAGCAGTGCTCTTGGAGTCTCTTGCACAGCAGAGCTCAGACTGGGCAAAGAAAGAAGCAGCACAAGGAGGCAATCTGATAGGAGAAGAGAGAGTGACAAAGAGACCTCATCACTGTCCTTCTTCCCCTTCACTGTCCAGTCAAAAAGGCGTCACTCAGAGGAAGTGGGTTGAATGGTGCTGGACATCATTCAATCCATATGACTGAGGACATCTTGTGTCAGAAAAAAACACTACAAGGGACAGCCCTGGATTGAAGGCACTTATTGCAGCAAATTCTGTGTTTTTTTATCTGTTAATGGGCTGTTAATATTTTATTTTGCCTGTAGCCTTGCTTTAAAAAAATTACTGTAGGAAAACATATTCAAGTATTAGCCCTCTAATGTATCAATTAAAAAAAAGCAATATAGTATAACTACCTGAAGTCAGTCTATATGTTATCCACTTTTTTTATTTTTTATTCAATTTATTAATTTTAATAGTGAAAAGTTAAAAGTTTAATTAAACCGGGCCTCTGGCCATTCCCGGGGCTGTCCACTTTCAAAGCTAAACCCATTGTGGATTCAACATGTTTCAGGCACTAGGAACTAGAAGGGATTGTCTTACTTGGTTGGGTCTTCCCGTCTAGTGTTCCAACCCATGAACACAACTATATACAATGGGCTAGATTCATGTAGGGGCGCGCATTGTTACGGCGGCGCAGCGTATCGTATTTAAGCTACGCCGCCGCAACTTACAGGAGCAAGTGCAGTATTCACAAAGCACTTGCTCCGTAAGTTGCGGCGGCGTAGCGTAAATGGGGCCGGCGTAAGCCCGCGTAATTCAAATGTGGAAGGGGGGCCGTGTTTTATGTGTGATGACCTGACGTGATTGACGTTTTTTACGAACGGCGCATGCGCCGTCCGTGTACATATCCCAGTGTGCATTGCTCCCAAGTACGCCGCAACTACGTATTGGTTTCGACGTGAACGTAAATTACGTCCAGCCCTATTCGCGAACGACTTACGCAAAAAAAAATTCAAAAATCGAAGCGGGAACGACGTCCATACTTAACATTGCGTGCGCCTCATAGAAGCAGGAGCAACGTTACGCCGGGAAAGCCTTACGCAAACTACGTAAAAAACTACCGCCGGGCGCACGTACGTTTGTGAATCGGCGTAACTAGGTAATTTGCATACTCTACGCCGGAAACGACGGAAGCGCCACCTAGCGGCCAGCGCGAGAATGCACCCTAAGATACGACGGCGTAAGAGACTTCCGCCAGTCGGATCTTAGGCTAATGTCGGCGTATCTTGCTTTCTGAATACAGAAAGAAGATACGCCGGCGCAGCTTTGAATTTACGCGGCGTAGCTATGGATACGCCAGCGTAAATCATTGCTGAATCTAGCCCTATATTATTGTACTTTATACTTCACACAACACATCGATTTCATTTTGTATATATTCCGGCTGTTAGCCCCAGTGGCCGAAAGACTTCCAGGGTCCGGTCCTAGCTGCCGCCCCCCCCCTGGGACCCTTTCCGGCACTATTGTCAGGATCCAGATTTAAAATATTTTCTAATACTTACAATTCACAAAATAACATTCTCGCCTCATTCTCACCCATATGAAGCACGCAGCCATGGCGCAGTCTTCCCAAACACTAATTAAATCCGCAGTGGAGGTGGGCTGATATTGGGAGACTCATTGACATAAAGGTCATGTCGGCGTGCCAGAAATTCAATTACGGTGGGCGAAGCAGAGCCGGCCGGTGACATGTTGACATAAGATGATTTTTTATTTTTTTCCCCTCTGTCTACCGTTACCTGAGGCCCCAATTTATTCCCTGCAGAAATCGCTGGTGTATTAAAATACTAAACATACGGGGGAAGCGTCTTCAGGGCGCGGGGGAGCATGCCGGGCGCTTTGTTCACGCCGGCTGGATGGTGTTGGATTTTTGACAGACAATTAGTGTCAGATCTCAATTGCTGAGACTTTATTAAAGGGGGTTGATTAAAGCCACGAAAAAAAATATGTAGAAAACATGGAAAGCGTGGAGCAGTCAGATCTCATCTGTCATATCTTCCGGAGCCGGACCGCGGATGGTCCGGACATCTCATGTATCCCATCCGAAAGTGAAGGCCTGCCTGACAGGGGTTGTCCTGTCTACTGACTGATTTCCTAAAAATCCTAAAAAAAAAAATTAATTGCATCTAGATCTACAATAAAATGAGCAAAGGGTGTAGAATCTGATCACTTGTCAAAGGACAAGGTAAGACTTCAATAATTGCTGGTTTTATGGCCATTTGTTACCTCCTTTTATATCCCTTTGCAGTTACCAGTGGATCCTGTCCAGTTTCCAGTTGTGTCTTACATTTTCGGTGGAGGGCCAACAACACTTTCTGGCTACCATTGAAATTCCTGGTCACCTATGCATTGTTGGCCCTCCACTGTGCCAACTGAAGACATGCCCCTACAAAAAAGAAAAGTACCACACATGGCCTACAGATGGCGCTAAATATCATAGAGAATTCCTATGAACCTTGGTGCCATCTAGTCCTTCAATCCCCCTGATTGGCACTCCTGGATGTAGGGGGGATATACTGGTGGACACTCCAGAATGTAAGGGGAGATTTTTAAGGGTGCTCCTAGATGTAAGGGGGAAAGAGGGGAGCTGTGATGGGCAACCCTGGATATAATCGGAACTTCGGATGGGCACTAATGAATATAAGTGAGGACTCTGATGGGCCCTCTAGGATGTAAGATTGGGAGGACTCTGATGGGCACTAATGGATATAGGCGGAGACTCTGATGGAAACTCCATATCCTGGATGTAAGGGGAGACTTTAAAGGGTGCTTCTAGATGCAGAATCTCTGATGCGCACTAATGGATATAGGTGGGTTCTTTGATGGGAACTCCTTAATGTAAGGGGGGGGGGGGGTTGATGGACAATCCTAGATATAAGTGGGGACACAGATGGGCATAATATAAGCTGAGAATCTGATGGGCACTCAATATAAGCAGATACTCTGATGGGCACTCAGTATAAGTGGGGACTCTGATGGACACTCAATATAAGCGGAGACTCTGATGGGCACTCAATATAAGCGGAGACTCTGATGGGCACTCAGTATAAGCGGAGACTCTGATGGGCACTCAGTATAAGCGGAGACTCTGATGGGCACTCAGTATAAGCGGAGACTCTGATGGGCACTCAATATAAGCGGAGACTCTGATGGGCACTCAGTATAAGCGGAGACTCTGATGGGCACTCAGTATAAGCGGAGACTCTGATGGGCACTCAATATAAGCGGAGACTCTGATGGGCACTCAATATAAGCGGAGACTCTGATGGGCACTCAGTATAAGCGGAGACAATGATGGGCACTCAGTATAAGCAGAGACTCTGATGGGCACTCAGTATAAGCGGAGACTCTGATGGGCACTCAATATAAGCGGAGACTCTGATGGGCACTCAATATAAGCGGAGACTCTGATGGGCACTCAGTATAAGCAGAGACAATGATGGGCACTCAGTATAAGCAGAGACTCTGATGGGCACTCAGTATAAGCGGAGACTCTGATGGGCACTCAATATAAGCGGAGACTCTGATGGGCACTCAGTATAAGCGGAGACTCTGATGGGCACTCAGTATAAGCGGAGACTCTGATGGGCACTCAGTATAAGCGGAGACTCTGATGGGCACTCAGTATAAGCGGAGACTCTGATGGGCACTCAGTATAAGCGGAGACTCTGATGGGCACTCAGTATAAGCGGAGACTCTGATGGGCACTCAGTATAAGCGGAGACTCTGATGGGCACTCAATATAAGCGGAGACTCTGATGGGCATTCAGTATAAGCAGAGACTCTGATGGGCACTCAGTATAAGCGGAAACTCTGATGGGCACTCAATATAAGCGGAGACTCTGATGGGCACTCAATATAAGTGCGGACTCTGATGGGCACTCAATATAAGCGGAGACTCTGATGGGCACTCAATATAAGTGCGGACTCTGATGGGCACTCAATATAAGTGCGGACTCTGAGGATTCACATGATCTGTTGTGGTGCGTTAGCGCACATGCATTGGCGTGTGTTTTGGCTCACATTACCATGTTGTGGTGAAGCAGCCTATTCAGTATGAATGGTCAGCCAACACCACAATGGTTTAAAAATGCTGCCTTCATCTGTAACAATGTAGCACACCGGAGCACAGCATATGCAACATGGCACACTGCGGTATATTGGGTTTTGTATGATGTTTTGGGGTCCATGAATGGCACAGCCCATAGCACAGGTGTGTTGTAGCAATACACATTTTATCGTGCGATTCCACAAACACACAGGTGTGAATGGCCCCCGTTTCGGTGAGGCATGCTCAGGGTGAACATCTCTGGATTTGCACAGTAAGTATCAAAGCCGTGCGCAGATATAAGGTGAATGCAGAGTACGTTGGCAGTACCCCCGGGAGATGGCGTCTACAGAAAAGCTGCATCTACACAATATCAGAGCTTGTTAATAAGAGTCTGCCTGTCTCTGCACATATTACAGCTCGCAGGTCCTGCGCCATAAATGAAAGATGTGTAGTTTAACTGCCCCCGAGTTGTTTGTACTCCCCCCCCCCCCCCTTCCCTTCGCTTTCTTGCCTAGTTGATATGATGGGCTTGTTGCGTGTTACCATGGTAACTCCGGCATCATTGTTCCGCTCCGCACGGTGCATTGTGAATCGCAGTCCTGAAACGCGCATTACTCGGAGAACAATAGAGGTGACCTGCTCACTCGTCTTTATTATCTGGACCAGACCGGCCCGGCTCTGACATTTTGTTCTGCTTGGCTGTCGTCCGCGTCCGGTTTTCAGTCCCTGATGTTGTGCTCCAATCAGATCTGAGGTTGGATTCCAACAAAGCCAACGTAGGCTGTGGCATAGGGCAACAAGGCTGCCAGGGGCAGCACACAGCCACCTACACATCATGGCAGGGCGGTCTCAATGTCATCAGTGATGATACTCTGGGGCCCCTACCAGCCTGCCCCAATTTACGCACCTACTTTTAAGAATTTAAGTATAAATAGTTGATAGAAATAAACATATGTTTATTAGTAAAATAGATTTAAAACAATAAGAAAAAATGCTATAAATCAAACACAAAGGGCCGGATTCAGCAGGGATTTACACCGGCGTATCTATAGATATGGCGCGTAAATTCAAAGCTGCGCCGGCGTATCTTCTTTCTGTATTCAGAAAGCAAGATACGCCGACATTAGCCTAAGATCCGACTGGCGTAAGTCTCTTACACCATCGTTTCTTAGGCTGCATATTTACGCTGGCCGCTAGGTGGCGCTTCCGTCGTTTTCGGCGTAGAATATGCAAATTACCTAGATACGCCGATTCACAAATTTACGTACGCCCGGCGCTATTTTTTACGTTTACGTTAGGCTTTTTCAGCGTAAGGTTGCTCCTGCTATTATGAAGCGTACGCAATGTTAAGTATGGACGTTGTTCCGCGCCGAATTTTGAAATTTTTAAGTCGTTTGCGTAAGTCGTTCGCGAATAGGGCTGGACGGAATTTACGTTCACGTCGAAAGCAATGACGATTTGCGGCGGAATTTCGAGCATGCGCACTGGGATTCTTTCACGAACGGCGCATGCCGTAAAAAAAAAAATGTAAAATACGCAGGGTCACCATTAATTGAAATAAAACACGCCCACATCATGCCCATTTGAATTAGGCGGGCTTACGCCGGCCCACATACGTTACGCCGCCGTAACTTAGGGCGCAAGTTCTTTATGAATACGTAACTTGCGCCCTAATTTGTGGCGTAACGTATCGGAGATACGTTACGCCCGCACATCATTACGCTGGGATACCAGAATCCGGCCCATTGAGTACAAAGGGAGCAGAAATGCACAGTACAGGTTCCAGGATGCTTCCCTGGACACTGCCATCCCGGGACAGCTTAGTAAAAAGCGCGACTGTCCCGGCAAATCCGGGACGGTTGACAAGTATGATGTTGTGCAAGATTATCGTGGGACCCCCAAGCACTAAGATAGCCCTGTGTCATGGTGCTAAATGTTAACAATGGGCTAGATTCAGGTAGGGGCGTGCATAGTTACGGCGGCGCAGCGTATTGTATTTACGCTACGCCGACGCTACTTACAGGAGCAAGTGCAGTATTCACAAAGCACTTGCTCCGTAAGTTGCGGCGGCGTAGCGTAAATGGGTCCGGCGTAAGCGCGCGTAATTCAAATGTGGAAGGGGGGGCGTGTTTTATGTAAATCTATGATGACCTGACGTGATTGACGTTTGTACATATCCCAGTGTGCATTGCTCCCAAGTACGGCGCAACAACGTATTGGTTTCGACGTGAACGTAAATTACGTCCAGCTCTATTCGCGAACGACTTACGCAAACAGCGTAAAAATTCAAATTTCGAAGCGGGAACGACGTCCATACTTAACATTGGCTGCGCCTCCTAATAGCAGGAACAACCTTACGCCGAAAAAGCCTAACGTAAAAAACGTAAATAAATTGCGCCGGCCGTACGTACGTTTGTGAATCGGCGTATCTAGGTCATTTGCATATTCTACGCCGAAAACAACGGAAGCACCCCTAGCGGCCAACGTAATATTGCACACAATTATACGCCGCCGCATTCAAGTTACGTCGGCGGAGGAAGCCTATTTTTTAGACGTATCTGCCTTGGAGAATCAGTGTAACGATACGTCGACGCAGATTTGAAATTACGGCGGCGTATCTGGAGATACGCCGCCGTAAATGCTTGCTGAATCTAGCCCAATGTGTTTTCTTATGTAATACAAGAAAACACATCACAGGGCTATCTAAGTGCTTGGGGGCCCTATGATAATCTTGCATAACATCATACTTGTCAACTGTCCCGGATTTGCCGGGACAGTCACATTTTTACTAAGCTGTCCCGCACAGGGCTATCCACGTGGGTCCTTGAGGGTCCATTTAAACCTCCACGTTGTGGTAATGCATAACGTTCATTGCAGTGTCATTCATTTTTAAGCGCACTAATGCAATGCACATAACATGGAGATGCACCAAGTGACAGTCTGTGTAATACAAAGCTACCATTTTGACAACACATGAGCTTTTTATCAGCACTGCTTGGCTCCTTCTTCAGTCTGAGCTCTGCTGTACAGGGGCTACAAGAGGCTATTACCAAATATTCAGGCACTTGCATGGTCTGCATTTAACGAATGATGACAGAGATTTATTAATCTGTGTCTTTTATATCTGGGTTAGGACCGGGGGGTCAGCAATGAAAGCCTGATTTCCGTTCCATTACATGCGGCTCTCGCCATCCCCGCCTAATGACCGTGTTTTGGGTTCTAAACGCTTTAAAGGGTGGAATTTATAACGCAATAAGAAGCGGTTCAGGATGCAGTTTAGTAAATATGCGGTGACGGGATTATGGGGCGGCGCGCTCCTCCGAGACAGGTTTGCGACCAACCGACTTCAGCAGTAAAGTGTCCCTTTTATTTCCGGTTTTATCCATTTCATTATACTTTAATGTTTTGTTTTATTGTGCTTTTTTACGCACATTTTTATTGGTTCATTTCTGCTGCTGTTTGGAAATCGCTTCTTTATTGTTTGCCCGGCGCCCCTTGCAGTAATTGCATTGGGACCAGGTGACAGATGAGAGATGACATGCAACTTGCAAAAATACTCATTTAAAGTAGGTGTAAAACCTCGGTGACATTTACTTAGATAAAGCACTATGCTTCATAAACAAACACACACACATACATACAGACAGACAGACACAATATATATATATATATATATATATATATATATATATATATATATAAAAAATGTTATTAGTATTTTTATATATATATATATATATATATATATATATATATATATATATATATATATAAATAATAATAACATTATATATATATATATATATATATATATATATATATATATATATATATATATATATATATATATATCAAATAAAAATAAAAAAAATGTTTTCCTCAGTTTAGACCGATACGTATTCTTCTACATATTTTTGATAAAAAAAAATCGCAATGAGCGTATATTGATTGGTTTGCACAAAAGTTATAGCGGATAGATTTATGGCATTTTTTTTTTTTTTTACTAATAATGGCGGCGATCTGCGATTTTTATTGTGACCGTGACATTGCGGCGGACATATCGGACACTTTTGACACGTTTTTTGGGACCATTCACATTTATACAGCGATTAGTGCTATAAAACTGCACTGATTACTGTGTGTAAATGTGACTGGCAGGGAAGGGGTTAACACTGGGGGGTGCTGAAGGGGTTAATATGTTCCCTGGGAGTTATTCTAACTGTAGGGGGAGGGGGACTCACAAGGGGAGGAGACCAATCGGTGTTCCTCTGTACTGGGAACACAGCATCGGTCTCCTCACCTCTGACAGGAGGTGGATCTGTGTGTTTACACACACAGATCCACGGTCCTGCCGTGATTGCCGGCAATCGTGGGTGCCCGGCAGACATCGCGGCCGCCGGGCTTGCGCACCCCCTAGCGGCCGTGATGCAAAGGACGTCATATGACATCCACTCTGAGGGAGAGACAGTTCCTGCCAACGTCATATTACTATGGCTCGGTAGGGAACTGGTTAATATAGCAAAAAGTAAGAACTATTGGCCCAGATTCACATACATCAGCGCATATTTGCGCTGGCGTAGCGTAAGTGCTTTGTGAATCCGGGCCATAGTGTTTTTTTTTTTTATATTATTAAATTGTCGCTCTTTTTTTGTTTATAGCGCAAAAAAAAAAAAACGCAGAGGTGATCAAATACCACCAAAAGAAAGCTCTATTTGTGGGGGAAAAAAGGACGTACATTTTGTTTTGGGTACAGCGTCGCATGACCGCGCAATTGTCAGTTAAAGCAAAAAATGGCCTGGTCATTAGGGGGGTAATACCTTCCGGGGCTTAATTGGTTAAGCTGATTTAAAATGAACATTCAATGGAGCTTGAATCACATAACCTCATTACACACAAAAACACTGACATTTCCTTTACAATGAGCAGCCCCTATATTTACATACAGTACTTCCTGCCATTGGCTGGACTGAGCACATTTCCCATCCCAATGATTGGACGGCTGTGCAGAGTGATAAATAGAAGATAATATATATAATATATATCATTGAATAGAGGCCAGTGCCATCATTTAAATGAAATGGTTTAATTGCAAGCGTCCTTGCATTACTCATCCTGATAAATAAAGTTTTCTCTTGTTGTTGGGAGATGGCGGAGAATTAAAGCCATGTTTCTCTGTCACCTGCCGCTGTGGCGGAGTCTTTGGCGAGGCGACGCTCTTATTAATCACTTTTGTTGGGGTTTTGCTCTTTGACAGCGCAGGGCTCTGCTGCTAGAGAATGTGTAATTTGTTTTAATGAACTATTATAGCCGGCCCCGGAAAAGCTTATCTGTCACACTGTCACAGCAGTTGATTTAAATAATTCAATTTATTATTATAGATAGCGGGCGCCTTCTATCACTTTCTGCAGCGGCGCCCACGTGACTCGGCGCTAGATAAAGAGCCAAACACCTTGAGAAAATCTATTACAATAAAGATTATTTTTTTTTTTTTATAGAGGACATTCAGCTGCAGTTTTCCGTCCACCTTGGATTGGTTGTGTCCTTGGAGCCCGTGCAGCGCAGGCCCGGGGATTGATGATCAGAAGAAAATCGCGGTTAAAGTCGTATTAAACCCGCAGCGTTTTTAGTTTAACACATTGAGCAAATAAAATAAACATTTAATACAATTCTTACCCCAGCACTTGTAGTTTACAACTTTCAATGTTGCTGGCTCTTGCTTTCTCAGTGCTGCTTCCTTGAACCTCCTTTCTTCGTAGGAAAGATTTATCAGTGGACAGTGTAGTCTCCAGCCATCCTATTAACTTGGAGGAGGGAAGAGCAGAGGAGTGGCTCCATAGGATAGGGTGACCAGACATCCCCGGTTTCCGAGGACAGTGCCCGGATTGAGGACACTGTCCCCGGACCAAGTCTGTCCCCGGTTTTGTCCCCGGATTGGATTTGAACTGGCGCTGGAGCAATTTCAAAGACAGTCAGTGTAGAATTAAACAAAAAAATCTGAATTACACCCCACCGCTCCGCCACTCCTACTAGCTTATCTGTGCCCCTTTCTGATGATCATGTGCTGGTCGGAGCGGAGGGAATATTTCTTCATTTTCGGGCGCATGCCCATTCAGCTCCACTCGCATGTTCTTCTGCCTTGGCGCAAGTCCTGGCGAGCTGCCTGCCTGCTAATCTCCTTGTCTTCCCTGGTGGAGTGATCTTCCTCCGCTCCCCACCCAGCAGTAGCTGGGACCTGGAAAATGAGACTTGATAGGCTGTGAGACAGGCATAACACTAATTTTCCCAGCAGAGCCTCTGTTCAGTGTTCCGCCTATCATGGATGCCTTCTCATCCTCGGCCTCGGAGAGAGGACATCCGTGATAGGCGTAACACTGAACAGAGGCTCTGCTGGGAAAATTAGTGTTCCGCCTATCACGGAACAGCCTGAGAAGGAGGCGCGGCTTTTGAATAATGGATGGCCGCCGTCTGTACGCTGCAAACAGGAGAAGGTAGGGAGATCGTCGAGGCAGGGTATGGAATGGCACAGTGAGGCATGTAATAATGGCACAGTGAGGCCTGTAAGAATGGTACAATGAGGCCTGTAATAATGGCACAGTGAGGCATATAATAGTGGCACAGTGAGGCATGTAATAATGGCACAGTGATGCCTGTAATAATGGCACAGTGAGGCATATAATAGTGGCACAGTGAGGCATGTAATAATGGCACAGTGAGGCATGTAATAATGGCACAGTGAGGCATGTAATAATGGCACAGTGAGGCATGTAATAATGGCACAGTGAGGCATGTGTAATGGCACAGTGAGGCATGTAATAATGGCACAGTGAGTCATGTGTAATGGCACAGTGAGGCATGTATAATGGCACAATGATGCATGTAATAATGGCACAGTGAGGCATGTAATAATGGCACAGTGAGGCATGTGTAATGGCACAGTGAGGCATGTAATAATGGCACAGTGAGGCATGTAATAATGGTACAGTGAGGCATGTAATAATGGCACAATGATGCATGTATAATGGCACAATGATGCATGTAATAATGGCACAGTGAGGCATGTAATAATGGCACAGTGAGGCATGTAATAATGGCACAGTGAGGCATGTAATAATGGCACAGTGAGGCATGTGTAATGGCACAGTGAGGCATGTAATAATGGCACAGTGAGGCATGTAATAATGGCACAGTGAGGCATGTAATAACGGCACAGTAAGGCATGTATAATGGCACAGTGAGGGGGTCGTCTTATACGGTGAGTACCGTATATCCCAAAACCCAAATTTTTGCTGGAAAATTAGGGGGTCGTCTTGTACGCCGGCAAATACGGTATATGGCATAATTCACATCAGTGCGGTCAGTTCCAGTGCGTTCCAGTTTAAAAAAAAAAAGCAGAATATGTTGCATATTTCCTGCACTGGACTGTACTAGAACGCAGTAAAATGCATCAAAAACAGTCCGGAATGCCTCAGTACTGTTCAGTAAAAAATAAATAAATAAAAATTAGGGGGAATAAAAGCATCTGGAGGTGCATCGGAACCCATGAAAAACGCACATGCAGAAAAGCATGCGGAACGGAACTGGAGTGTGTATTTGTGGTGTGAAATACATGGCAACACCTCCATATTAAAAAAATGGAGAATTCTGGGAAATGTTCAAAGGGTAACACCTGCCTGCGCAGTCATCTGGTATTTTTACCATTCCAGTCCAGCCTGTACGGCCATTGATCAGTGTACAGGAGGCCCTGAGATCCTCCCAGTAAGAGCCCATTACAGCTGGCGCGTTTCCAGACATAAGTGTGTGTGTCTGCAGGCAATCGGCGAGGAATAGGAAAACCACCTGCAGCTGTTGTGCTTTAAATAAAACATGGACGCACTTCAAGGCCAGTCTGGGAGATTTATCCGTATTGTTGTTTAATACTTATCTTCTCTATAAGAGTGAAATTCATCATCTTCTGTGATACAAACCAATCGTATTGGAGAGTTCTTGTGGACGAATGCAGTTTCCTGGTGGCGACAATAGTAGATTGCGCTTGTGTAATGTGTGTTGAGTGACAGGGTGACAACGCAGGAGCATAATTAGAAGATGGGGACAGAGCGTTGTCACCCTTTGAAAAGAAGTGTCAGAACAAGGACCTTCCTGGCAGGATCACCAGGGAATATTTTATTTAAAGCCACAGAATAAAAAATATTATTTTACTTTCATTTTCAGTTTTCTAGATTTTCCTTTCTGGATAATTTTTGTTGTACAATTGTGAAAAATTAAGATTTTGCAAAAAAAAAAATGAAAAACTTCAACTTTTGAAATGATATTACCAACGTTCATATTATATTTGAGATGATTGGGTTTGCCTCTAATTTGGCTTCTAGCTCAAAGGAGTTCTTAAAGGGGTTGTAAAGGTTCGTTTTTTATTTTCTAAATAGGTTCCTTTAAGCTAGTGCATTGTTGGTTCACTTACCTTTTCCTTCCATTTCCCTTCTAAATGTTTTTTTTCTTTGTCTGAATTTCTCACTTCCTGTTCCTCCTCGGTAAGCTTGCCCCCATCATCCGGTCTGTTCTTGCTGGGGGTTAGTCTGCCGGACAAGCTTACTGAGGAAAAACAAGAAGTGAGAAATGCAGACAAAGAAAAAAAACATTTAGAAGGGAAATTGAAGGAAAAGGTAAGTGAACCAACAATGCACTAGCTTAAACACTTCCCGCCCGGTCAATAGTCAATTGACGTCTGGGAAGTGGTTGTGAGATCCTGACTGGACGTCTATTGACGTCCTGCAGGATTACATGCCGGCGCTCGCCCGTGGGGGCGCGCAGCACGGCGATCGGTGATGCGGGATGTCAGTCTGACACCCCGGCGGAGGCTCTTTACCATGTGATCAGCCGTGTCCAACCACGGCTGATCACGATGTAAACGGGAAGAGCCGTTGATCGGCTCTTCCTCACTCGCGTCTGACAGACGCGAGTAGAGGAGAGCCGATCGGTGGCTCTCCTGACAGGGAGGGTTCGCGCTGATTGTTTATCAGCGCAGCCCCCCCACGGATGCCAACACTGGACCACCAGGGAGTGCCCCCCGGTGCTCAATATAGCACACAATAAAAAAAACAATTAACACAATCGATGCCAATCAGTGCCCACAAATGGGCACTGACTAAAATGATGCCCAGCAGTGCCACCCCTCAGTGTCCATCAGTGCCACCTCTTAGTGCCCATCTATGCCCAGTGCCCACCCATCAGTGCCCATCAGTTCCACCCATGAGTGCCCATCAGTACCACCTATGAGTGCCCATCAGTGCCGCCTATGAGTGCCCATCAGTGCATCATACCAGCGCCGCCCATCAGTGCCACCTCATCGGTGCCCATCAGTGCCGCCATATCAGTGCCCATAATTGAAGAAGAAAACTTACTTATTTACAAAAAGAATTAACAGAAAAAAATAAAAACTTAGGGCCAGATCCACGTAGATAGGCGTAAAATTAAGCGGGCATAGTGTATCATAGTTACGCTACGCCGCCGCAACTTTGAGAGGCAAGTGCTGTATTCACAAAGCACTTGCCTCTAAAGTTACGGCGGCGTAGCGTAAATGTTCCAGCGTAAGCGCTCCTAAATCAAATGAGGAACAGGGGGGCGTGTTTTATGTAAACTAAGCATGACCCCACGTAAATTACGCTTTTTTCGAACGACGCATGCTCGGTATCTCGTCGGATTTTGAAATTAAATTACGCCCCCGCTCAATGCCTAGACAACGTGAACGTAATTTACGCAAAGCCCTATTCGCGAACGTTTTACGTAAACAACGGAAAATTAGACGCTGACCCGACGTCCATACTTAACATTGCGTACGCCTCATAGAGCAGGGGTAACTATACGCCGGAAAAAGCCTTACGCAAACGACGTAAAAAAATGCGCCGGGCGGACGTACATTCTGAGAATCGGCGTATCTAGCTAATACTCTACGCGGAAATCAACGGAAGCGCCACCTAGCGGCCAGCGTAAATATGCACCTATGATCCGACGACGTACTAAGACGTACGTCAGTCGGATCTAGCCCACATTCTGGCGTATCTTGTTTTGTGAATACAAAACAAAGATACGCCGGCGCATCGTAGAACTTACGCGGCGTATCAATAGATACGCCGCCGTAAGTTCTTTGTGGATCTGGGCCTTCATTTTTTTCAAAAATGTCGGGGTTTTTTTAATTGTTGCGCAAAAAAATTTAATCGCAGAGGTGATCAAATACCACCAAAAGAAAGCTATTTGTTGGAACAAAATTATAAAAATTTCATTTGGGTACAGTGTAGCATGACCGTGCAATTGTCATTCAAATTGCGACAGTGCTGAAAGCTGAAAATTGGCTTGGGCAGGAAGGTGCGTAAGTGCCCGTCATGGAAGTGGTTAAAGGAACCTATTTAGAAAATGAAATAACGAACCTCCTGACAACATGCATACTTGGGACAATGATCGGTGTGTATCGTTTTTGGATGGTTGCAGCAAACATTGGAAAAACACTTCTTGTGGGGAGTGACCCAGAACCCCAGTGCTGCAAGACGCTGCTGCTGACCACAGTACCTCCACCCAAGCTCTGCCCAATGCTGCATGCTGCCAGTTTTCAATGCATCAGACTACTGTAAATTATAACCCATGGGTACGTTCAGGCCAGTATGGGAACCATCCTATAAAGTAGGCACCACGCAGCCCTCTTCCTCAATTCTCATTCTTTTTTGTTGCCGCTGTGTGGACGGCGCTTCCTCTGGCCGGTGGTAAACATTTAGTGCTCACTTCCCTCTTCTGCCTTGTAAGCTCTTTCAATAAAGCTAATTACATAAGTGCTTAGGACAATTCATCTGTCATCTCAGCAGACATTTGCGGACAGATGTGCATTGACCGGGCTCAGACCTGTCACGTGGCTGCTGGGCTGAGCGTCAGAGGGGGCGGATCTGACCCAGTGTGTGCAGCAGATGTCCCTTCTAGGGGGGGTCACAGGTCAAACGTGCATTTCTCAATGTCTTCCGTCAGCCATGATTAAGTGAAATGCATTACAAACAGTGAACAGAAAAACATCACCCGGGCTGTAGTTGGTCTTCATAGCATAATGTTCTTATAGGTACCATCATGGTAGAAAAATTTGTATCAACTTTGGAGATTTCTATTACAAATTTGTCTTTGAATGATTTTACGCCCTACTTTGACGGGTTGGGATTGCCAAGTTTTGTAAATCACTCGTATTCTGAAAAGTGGAGAATGGCGATTGGTTGAACGCTGCTACTGGTACTTTTATACAAAGTAAACATAATATAATTTTGACACTGGTGACACTGGTGGTGCTCTTCTAGTTTTGGACTTTGAAGGATGGGAATGTATTTCACCGTACGCTGGTCTGATGGAGTCTCTCTTTTGTTTTCCAGTCTTACGGGATGACTTTCGCCAGGCTCCCAGCGATGTCGTGGTGGCAGCAGGAGAACCGGCAGTAATGGAGTGCATCCCTCCACGAGGGCACCCTGAGCCCACCATATCCTGGAAGAAAGAAAATACCCGCATTAGTGACAAAGATGAACGAATCACGGTAAGGGGACTCTGGAAGTCTAAAATATCTCCTCGATGGAAAATGGTTAGAAGTGATTTTTTTCCCATCCAAGGTTTTGTGGCCATCTCTCCTGTGTAGGACATGTTAATGGACAGCTAAATGTATTATTGTTAACATTTGTGTCACCAATCCCCACCATTCTCATCAATCGTCGCCACACTGGCTTATTCTCTACTGGTCTTACCACACTCTTGCACCCAGTACCACTTTGTCATAGTTCCCAGCTTTACCTTGTTTGCTGAGTCAGAACCAAATTTTCTCCTTATGCCCCGTACACATGATCGGAAATTCCGACAAGAAAAGTCGGATGTGAGCTTTTGAACGGAAATTCGGACCGTGTGTATGCGCCATCAAACTTTTGCTGTCAGATTTTCCACCAACAAAAGATTGAGAGCTGGTTCTCAAATTTTCAGACGGAAAAAATTCCGATCGTCTGTAGCAAAATTCCGACGCATGCTTGGAAGCATTGAACTTCATTTTCTCGGCTCACCGCGTTCTTGACGGTCGAAAGTTCAGAGAACTTTTGTGTGACTGTGTGTATGTAAGCCAAGCTTGAGCGGTTTGAGAGGTTTTTCCGACGGAAAATCCGATCGTGTGTACGCGACATTAGTTGTCCTCCTTTTTAGTCGTATCTCTTTGTTGTAACCTCTATATGACTGCATTTGATATCCTGAAAATCCAGTTTAAAGAAAAAGTTATGGTGAAAGAAAGCGCTTGTGGGTTTAACCCAGGGGTCTCCAAACTTTCTATGCAAAGAACCAGTTTACTGTCCTTGAGGGTATAGGGGGGCTGGACTGTGGCCAGTGGGTATAGAAAATGCCCTGGTATCTGTGCCCCAACATTGGTTTTAATGGCAGGAAGCGTGTCCCATTGCTCCCATAGAAAAATAGTGCCCCATTGATGGTGTCAGTAGGGGGAATGGTACCCCGTTATTGGTGATAGTTGTTGGATTAGTGCCCCAGGGGCCAGATAAGGGCAAGCAGAGGGCCAGAGATCACTGGTTTAACCAATCTTTTTTTTGCATATTAATACTTCACAGCCCACTCAACTGGGGACATGGCAGGAATGTGTCCCTTGCTTACGTTCTAATAAAGTATCCCTTTTTCTCATCCCAGAAAGTTGGAAGGTATACTGGGCCAGATTCACAGTACAAGTACGCCGGAGTATCTGCTGATACTCCGGCGTACTTTCAAATTTGCTGCGTCGTATCGTTATTTGTGATTCACAAACAAAGATACGACTGCATTTGGCTAAGATCCGACCGGCTTACGGCTTCATACGCCTTCGGATCTTAGGCTGCAATACTTTGGCCGCCGCTGGGTGTAGTTTGCGTCGTTTTCCAGCGTCGGGTATACAAATGAGCTTTTACGGCGATCCACGAAGGTACGCGCATTCGTTACGTCGTCGCTAGTCGTTTTTTCCCATCGCAAAGTTACGGCTGCTATTGAGGTGGTGTAGCAATAGACAGCCCATGTTAAAGTATGGCCGTCGTTCCCGCGTCGAATTTCAAATGTATTTATTTTTTGCGTAAGACGTCCGGGAATACGAAACGCCGTAACTCACGTCTATGTTAAAAAAATGACGTCGGTGCGACGTCATTTCGCGCAAAGCACAACGGGAAATTTTCGCACGGAGCATGCGCAGAACGTTCGGCGCGGGAGCGCGCCTAATTTAAATGGTACACGTCCCATTTGAATTAGGCGGGTTTGCGCCGGACGGCTTTACGTTACACCGCCGTAAGTTTACACGCAAGTGCTTGGTGAATCAGGCACTTGCGCTGAAAACTTGCGGCGGTGTAACGTAAAGACGATACGTTACGCTGCCGCAAGTGTACCTGAATCTGGCCCACTGTATTTCTGGATTGTGGAGGGGCAGAAAACACAAACGTCACATACATAGATAGTGCCATAGTGAGTATTGAGCTGCTCCTTGGCTGAGGAACCACAAGTGTTATTGACCGCAAAGACGAGCGCTGATCTTCTCAAAGCTCATTTGATTGGTTGCTGCACATAACTACACAGCATTGTGCTTATTAGGATTTGCCTTTCCAGATTTCCAGTCATTATACTATTTCCAGGATAGCTAATCTAAACCTGTTTTGATTCAATATGGATGACATCACTGGTCATTGACTGATGATGCTCTTTAAGATTGAGTCTTTCATCTTTTATGTGCTGTGCCAATTATCGTGTATTTCCCATATTTGTTTAATAGATCCGAGGAGGGAAACTGATGATCTCCAACACCAGAAAGACAGACGCCGGAATGTATGTGTGTGTAGCCACCAACATGGTGGGGGAACGTGACAGCGAGCCGTCCCAGCTGGTGGTCTTCGGTAAGTTAGACGAGCCGTTCAATCTGTGATGTCCGATATTCCACTATCGGTAAATCATTTGTACTGATAGAAAACATTAGGAGGAGATATAAAGAGTAATTATCCTCAGACAACAAACCCGCATGAGCCCATTCCAGCAACAAATAAGAACTTTTAATTCCCTGTTTAAAAAGGTTTCTTTTTTATAGACCTATTTAGATCTCTAAATGCAACATATTAGAAATGAAGCATGTAAACCAAAGAGGAGTAATCTTCCGATGGTGACATCTATCGCTTTGGAGAGATTTCCTCTGTCTTCCTGTTTGTGTCTCCAAAACAGGAAGTGGAAGGGAAACTCTCCAGTGGATCCTTACCAAAACATTTCTCGGGATGCACTTTGAATATGTCATTCTTTGCATTGTTTCACCTGTCTCATTTTTTGATTGTCAGAACGGCCCACGTTCGTCAGACGACCCATAAACCAAGTGGTCTTGGCAGATGACATTGTGGATTTTCACTGTGAGGTACAGGGTGACCCAGTGCCCACTGCCCGCTGGCGCAAGGAAGAGGGAGAACTGCCCCGCGGAAGGTAAGCTTATCATATTTCAAATTATTGTTCTGCCATCATCCAATTTGGGAGTCTATAGTCCTTACAGGCCGTTCTGTTGTGTAGGCTCAACCTGACTGTCCTTCAGCTTGCCTCTTAGCCAGGTGTCCCATAAACATGTACAGCCTGCTCCATTGGGTATGCGTGTTATTAGCTATAGACTTGGGAGAAAGGAGGCCAACAATCTTGCCTCGTCTTGAGGGACAGTCAGAGAGCAATCAGAATAGACCTTCAGACCCTCCTGAACGATCCTCTGTTCTCCAAAACTGGTCCACTGAACAGTCTGGTGATGAAGCCAGGGCCAATCCGCCCTATAGGCTCACTATGCAAGCCGCTTAGGGCCCCGCAAAGCTGCAGAGGGCCCCCCCAAATTACTAGAGGCCCCGCCTGGTGAGAAGTAATTTTCGGCCCCTCACCCTGCTTCTCAACTCGCTGGCCGCATGGGAGAAGAGGTAAGAAGTCGGCACCACCACACTTTAATGTAAGATGTAATTTCCAACAGCAGAACACCCCCTCCGCCACTTCTCAACTTTAATGTGACATGTCACTGTCCGCAGCGACCCCCCCCCCCCCAATTCTCAACTTTAATGTGACATGTAATTTTGCATAGGGCCCCATGGAGGTCAGGATCGGCACTGGATGAAGCCCATTTGGAATGGTGCTGTATTGGGAAAGTATCTGCAGGTCTTTTAAATGAGCTTCACCTGAGACCACTGGCCGTTCTGTGGATTTTTTAGGCAGGAAATTGTTTTTTTAACAAGACCACAACTTTCTCTCTGCTGTCTTTAGTTCATATACGTTTATGTCTGGAAATGTGACCCAGCATATGAGGGCACGGTCTCCTTGGGCATTAGGGGCTCTCCATGGACACCTCCAGCTCACCAGTTTTTAGAGAATTGGCGGTGTAGAAATCATTTTCAGCTCAATACTATTGTCCCACAATTAAACTGGCATTAGGGATGACTTCCTGATTTTCCATTCCCCCCCCCCCCCCATCATAAACACTCATGCGCTCTAGCAGGCCAGTTCTTCATGTTTGTTAAAGTCTCTTTTAATAGTCATGTCCAGCTGCACACCGATATCTATGGGACACAGCTATTTGCGTTTTCCAGACCTTCATAATAATCCTTGCTGTCCGAACGCTCAGAATATAATACAAACCACAACCTTTACTCTGGATCACACAGCAAATGCCACCTTTCTGAATTTGCAGGTACGAGATCCGTAGTGACAACTCCCTCCGCATCTCCCGGGTGACCTCAGACGATGAAGGAACGTACACCTGTATTGCAGAAAACAGTGTTGGCAAATCAGAAGTGTCCGGCTCCCTCGGCGTTCACGGTAAGACCTCATTGTTTTCCTACTTTTGGTCCATTTCCTGTTTTATATCTGTGTGCCGTCAGTACAGAAGGATCATGTATGGTGGAATAATTCACTAACCCTAAACATGTTTATAAATGTGAGATGTTGGTGTGTCCTGTATTGTACAAAGAAACGTGATGAATGTCACTTTTGCTGATTTGTCACACATGCACATTGGAAGGCAGCTGTGGGGTTGTAGGCCAGCGTTTCAGTAAAGAGTCAGTGACCTCTTTCGCAACAACGGCACTCACTCCTTATGATTTGATGTGCTGGATGTTGCCTAGGGCAGCTATGTGAAGCTGGTGGGTTTTGGGTCATACATGGCAGTCTTGCAGCCAGTGTATTCATTTAATGTCAAAGCGCAGGTCAGAAAATATATTTGCTATTAAAACATAAATTACTAAACCTTGACCTGAAGTCTAAGCATATATTCAAAAGCCACAGTAATGCAGCTCTGTATTCATTAATACGTCATTCATTTAATTTTTTTCAAAGCAAATAGTGTAATATTCAGGATTTAGCTTAGTATCAACTACATGCAGTCCAGGTACCAACTGGGAGATGGAGAGGCAACTAAAGGAACCAATCGGGTGTGCTGTAGTGAAAGTAGCATGCTGATAGGAGGAGATAGTACATACCTCCCAACTTTCTGAAATGGGAATGAGGGACACCTATCAGCAAAAGTATGCAGGCATAGGACACACCCCTTGCCACGCCCCTTTAAGGGAGCATTGCACAAAAAAAAACCAAGATTTGTTAAAGCGGGGGCTCACCCGTAAATAACACTTTTTTCCCTTAGATGGATGCTCGTTTTGTCTAGGGGAATTGGCTAGTTGTTTTAAAATATGACCTGTACTTACCGTTTACGAGATGCATCTTCTCCGCCGCTTCCGGGTATGGGCTGCGGGACTGGGCGTTCCTATTTTGATTGACAGTCTTCCAAGAGGCTTCCGACGGTCGCATCCATCGCGTCACGATTTTCCGAAAGAAGCCGAACGTCGGTGCGCAGGCGCAGTATAGAGCCGCACTGACGTTCGGCTTCTTTCGGCTACTAGTGGCGCGATGGATGTGACTGTCGGAAGCCTCTCGGAAGACTGTCAATCAAGAAGGAACGCCCGCTCCCGAAGACCCATACCCAGAAGCGACGGAGAAGATGCATCTCAAAAACGGGTAAGTACGGCTCATATTTTAAAACAACTAGCCGATTCCCCTAGACAAAACGAGCATACATCTAAGGGGAAAAGAGAAAAAAAAACTTCATTGGGTGAACTCCCGCTTTAAACCCACAAGTGCTTTTTTTTTTTACCATTAGTATTCCTTTATATTGGCTTTTGGAATTTACAAATGCAGCAATTTAGAAATCAGATGAAAGGTTTAGTGCTGGAAAACACTTTTTGATAGATAAAAAGTGCATTTTATATACATCTATATAGATCAGACCAAAATGAGGGACAAACCAGGAGGAATGAGGGACAGAGGGACATTGCTCGAAATCAGGGACAGTCCCTCGAAATCAGGGACAGTTGGGAGGTATGGATAGTAGAGTGATGAGAGGTGAGCCCACGAGTCTGCTGCTTCTCCTTTCACTGTCCAGTCAGGATGGGGAGGGACATGATCTGGTTAAATGGAACAGAGAACAATCAGGTCTCCTTCCCTACCAGTCAGGACTGTGCTGTGTGGCATAATTGTGTAAATCTTAATACAGGCTGAACAGAAGTACAAATCCTTTGACACATAGACCAGCTCCCATATATGCATTTCATCTGTGTATTCAGCTGTTTGTCTTGAGTTCAGCTTTAACATTTTGTATATATTATTGGTTATTGTAAAGTGCTATCATTTTCTTGCATTCAGGCAGATTTTTTTTTTCAGTACAACTAATTGCTGCTTTCATTGTGATTGAGAGACAGGTCCACTTGACTCACGACTCAAATGTCATGTCATAATTCATGTCTTGTTCTTCACGTTGTCATTTTACAACATTTCAATTCAACCGCACTCATCCCATCCTTATGTTTTTGTTTCATATATTTTTTTCAACGTCGTTGCAGTTGGTCCATTCTGTAAGTATTCATTTCACCTCATTCCATGCATGCTTGGGGCACGGGTCTGATTGTTGGATGTTACCTTTGGCTGTTTATAGGTTTTCTTGCATGTTATTTTCCCACTGTAATTCCCTTTGCAGAGACGTTAAATCTGTTTTTCAAAATTTGCCTTCTTCCAGCATGTTGGTTTGGTCCCCTTTGAATTTGAAAATAAGCAAATATGGTTACCCTCACATATTTATCATATTAAAAATTACAAATAGAAATAGGTTAATACGATATTTTACGTTAAACTGCATTCATTTCCTCAGAACCCTGGAAAATACATTTGATAGGTTATAACTGTGCCATTTTAAAGTGCATACTATGCAGTGCTATTGCCTCTAGCACCGGCAATATCTTGCATACCTTTATGATCCATTTATATTCATTCTATACAAATTAATATAGCAAAGCATGCACTTGAGTCCTTTTAAAGTTCTGATTTGAATTCAAACCCTGATGAAGTGGTTTGTCCCCTAAAACACACTGGGCGGATCAGTAATGCTCCCCCGCCGTATGCTCAGAGGGGATCGCTCCGCTGAGCCGGCGGATGACAGGGCGCTCCCCACACACTGTGCAGGGACCACCCTGTCTTTTCTCCGCTCTCCCCTATAGGGGGATCGGATGAACACGGACCGTATGTCCGTGTTCATCCGATCCGCAGACGGAAGGAAAAATAGGGTTTTCTTCCATCTGCGGAATCGGATCATTGCGGAGGCGGGCGAGATCGGGTGTCAGCGGATGTTCATCCGCTGACACCCGCAATCTCATAGGGACCAATGTATGTCCCTTTTTCATCTGCAAACGGATGGATGAAAAAGCAGACATACGGGTCCGCATGTGTGAAAGGGGCCTTATATGTGACCCATTAAAGGGATTTGGATTCCTAACATTTGATCTGGTGCCCATCTCAATTGTTTATGCTGTGTGTCACCTTCTGGGTACTCATTGAAGGGTAGAACTGTTTCGTGTGCCACCTCACCAGAACCGAATAATGACCTTCTCTTCACTGCTTTGTGCAAATAAGTGTTAGAATCCCTGTGCAACTTAGATGTATCCCTTTGGAAACTATAACTATAAGGTCATGCTTATCCAGCATCCACTACTAACAATGCATGCCTGATACAACTTCTGCTGATTACTTCTCAAGTATCATTTGCCCAGCTCTGGAGAGAAGCACTACAAGTCCCAGCATTCATAAAACAAACTTCTAAAGAGACTTGCACACTACTTCTTTATTTCTGTTTTTCTGAAGAATCTCATGTTAATGTATCCGGACAGCTGCAGAGAAGGTTTATTTTAGACCTGTAATGATAACCTGCTCCTGTATTGGCCCCCTCCAAACTGATGTCCAATCAGATAGGGAACAGCAGGGATGGAAGATCATACTGGCGACTCTGTTTGGCTCTAGAACAATCACTCCCATTGTATTCTAAATGATATGGAAGATCGACACCCTGCACGGTCCACACGTATGACTAATTTGCCCATCACCATAGATGCCATGTAGAATAACCCCTTCCCCATCAAGAAGTCATAGGTTCCTGTAAAATTTAGACATTTAACATTTTTATGCAGTTTAACTCACAAAATACATATTAACATGTTTTAATGTTGTGAGAAAAAAATGATTTTTAACCCTTAATATGGCCTGTACAGAGAAAATGCATTAAAAAAGTTAAATGAGCACAATTCATTAACAATGCAGGTCAACATGATTTAACACATGTCGGCATGCATGAATTTTCTTCTTTTTTGTGTACATTGGAAGAAAGGCTTTAAGGGGTTAATTGTGTCATTCGGGTACATTTAGGTCATATCCCAGCCTTGTCCCACAGCTAATGAGCATCTAATTTCCTGTCTAGCTCTTATCAGCTAAAGAGCCGGCCCTGATCTCATGTCTAGGGTCCCTTTCATCTCTCACCGCCCTGACTAAAGTGGTAAGGAAACTCATGCAATTTTCCTGACGTTCCTGACCACTTTAAAGGGTCAGTCCTTATAAAACCTTACCCTCGCTTTGTGTATAATCTAGAGAGTATACTGGTCCAATGCTTGGCATGTTTGCTGCTTGCACTCAGCTCTCCACCACAAACATTTTGTGGTTTTAAGAGGCCAAACTATAAAAATTGGGATGGAAGGGGATCAAACATGTCAGTGAGTAGAACTGGAGTGGTTTCAACTTCCACTACAAATTGCCACAAAATTCTCTAAGGCTTCTGATAAACGTCCAGCGACCAGGACTCACTGTGATACTCATAACATGGAGACAGCGGAGCGCACACATTACTTTTGGTGGAAATTCTTACTGGGATCTGGTTCTGATCCACCATTTCTCTATGTATGTCACTCTTTCTGTGTAATAGCAATCACATCCAACTGTCTAAAATGGCCGTTATCCCTTTACAGGAGAGGAAAGACTAGCTGATCATTGCACCTTTCTCAAAATTGGCTCTTTTATCACATTGTTTACTGGCAGCCTTAAAGTAAACCTGTCAGAGGCATTTAAAGCCCCTTCATACTACGCATTGTTTTACCCTAATATCGGCTATGCACCTTTTTTTAATGTGCGTTGTGGTGCTACACAGTGTGAGTGTGTAGCATGCTACTGTATCAGTGCATTCAATTGTTTTTATTGACCCATTACTATGGTGGGTGACCTTCTAGGCCAATAGAAAGACAGGCAGCTCTTTACACTACAGGGAGTTGTTGCAACTGGTAGGTTAAAGCAGTCCAGGACACAAAGAAACCAACGCTAGGAGATATAAGTGAGAAGCCTGCATTGTAGGACACACCCTGTTCAGTACCTCTAAGGTACCAACGGGTTTACCTCCAACCAGATTCTTATCTTATCTCCAAACAGATTCTTATCTAATGGCACTTACTTGAGTGTCTGGGTCTCCCTCAGCTAAGGCATCCCTGCTCTGTATTTTTTGGAGATCTAACAGGGGGACTGTGCACACTCCTAAGTAGATGGTAGCATGGTCAGAAGAAACTTCTCAAGAGATTGCAGAAGAGAGAGCTCAAGAGATGGTAGCATGGTCTTCTAGAAAGATCTCAAGAGGTTGCAAAATAAAGATCTCAAGAGATGGCAGCATGGTCTTCTAGAAAGATCTCAAGAGTCTGCAAAAGAAAGATCTCAAGAGATGGCAGCATGGTCAGAAGAAAGATCTCAAGAGATGGCAGCATGGTCTTCTAGAAAGATCTCAAGAGGTTGCAAAAGAAAGATCTCAAGAGATGGCAGCATGGTCAGAAGAAAGATCTCAAGACATGGCAGCATGGTCTTCTAGAAATATCTCAAGAGTCTGCAAAATAAAGATCTCAAGAGATGGCAGCATGGTCAGAAGAAAGATCTCAAGAGATGGCAGCATGGTCTTCTAGAAAGATCTCAAGAGTCTGCAAACGAAGGATCTCAAGAGATGGCAGCATGGTCAGAAGAAAGATCTCAAGAGGTTGCATAAGAGAGATCTCAAGAGATGGCAGCATGGTTAGATGATAGATCCCATGAGATAGAAGCGTGATTCAAGGAAAATCTCAGGAGGTGGCATTATGGTCAGAAGAAAGATATTAGGGGAAGACAACATGGTTAGAATATAGATCCCATGAGATGACATCATGATCAGAAGATTAATATCTAAAGATTGCAAAAGAAAGATCTCAAGAGATGGCATCATGGTCAGAAGAAGGATCTCAAGAAATTGCAGATAAAATATCTCAAGATATAGCAGCATGGTTAGAAGATAGATCCCATGAGATAGTAGCGTGATTAAAAGAAAAATCTCAGGAGATGATATTATGGTCTGAAGGAAGATATCAAGAGAAAATACATCCCATAAAATGGCAACATGTTCAGAAGAAAAATCGGAAGAGGTGGCATTATGTTCAGAAGAAAGATCGGAAGAGGTGGTAGCATGTTCAGAAGAAAGATCGGAAGAGGTGGCAGCATGGTTAGAAGAAAGATCTCAAGGGATGGCAGCATTTTCAGACTGTAAACCCCATGAGGTGGTTGTATGGTCATAAGAAAGATCTCAAAAGATGGCAGCATTGTCAGAATATAGATCCCTTTGAGATACAAGAAGCTAATGCACTAGACTCCACCTAACTAAACTATCACTTCTATATCAGCAGTCATCCAACCAATTCACAAGGACCCTTTGGCATCATAGAGGCGCAGCAAGCACCCACCCTTCTGTAGATTCACCAGAGATCTTCATCTTACCTGAAATTTTCCTTTAATCTTACTATCTAAATCTGCCGTAACGGCTAAAATGTCCAGACAAACCCTTTAAATAAATGGCTGATTGAGAAAGAAACACGTCTACATGTAGCCATGTTTACTGCAGCGCTGAGCCTGGAGCGTGATGCTTTTATGAATATTTAAAGCGCTGCCTTTTAACGCGGACCTTCTGGGAGCCCTGTACCACGGTGCAGGCGAAACTGAGCTCATTGCCTTGTAAATAAGCACTGGTAATTAGCGGGCGTGATCTGCTTCACAACAAGCGCTAGAAATGAGAATTGTGATTTACAGCAGATAAGTCCAACAATTGATGTATGTGTAATGTAGTAACAGTCAGGAATATTACACTGAGGCTGACCGTACAATAACCGGAGCTTGCAGTGTTATGGAAATGAAGGAGGCTCTATCTGACTTGCTGCAGATTGTGAGAAGCTCACAGTGTGCAGTGAACTCAGAGTAAGCAATATCAATAATTACCTCCCCAATCCAAATTTGTGGAGGTAATTAAGCAATACTGAGTGCTTGGAGGTGAGAAAAGTGTCAGTGGGCAATTTTTTAAAGCATGCTTAAAGTGGAACTTCACTCTTCCAATCAACACTGATTATTTGTAATCCTCATGCTGCTAGCATTAGTAAATAGATCAGAAAGCATATCCAATTTGTTTTAAACCTTATTTTTTTATTTCTTTAGTTACTTCCTGGTTTCTTGCCTAGTCAAATGATGTCATACATCCCATGAGTCTCCAGGAGGGGAGGAGGGGTTTTCTCAGCTAAGCACACTCTCTTGTATGCATGTGTGAATTAAGGGCAGATGGATTCCAAGACATAAATGCTACATGAATCATTTGCCCTTACTCAAGATGGCCACGGGTAGAAATGCTAGGGGGTTGTTTTATCAAAGTTATTTCTCAACAAACTAAAACCTAATGGATGCATTGGTTTGCTTTAAATATTAAAAAATAATGAAATAATGTTTCTGGTTTGTGCCCAGTGCTCAGAGGCAGTGAAGATTCGCTTTAATTTCTTGTTTAGTCTAAATGATTTACTCTAATGCTTACAACATTCTAGTTCCGCCCCAGCTGGTGACCCGTCCACGAGACCAGATTGTCGTCCAGGGCCGCACCGTGACCTTCCAGTGTGAGACCAAAGGGAACCCACCCCCTGCTGTGTTCTGGCAGAAAGAAGGGAGTCAGGTAAGTGTGATGTCATACTGATGATGTACTCTTATCCTAGCCTGGTTCTAATCTTTTAAGACAAATGGAACCAAAATTTTAATAAGTTGTTTCTAGCAGGATCAACATGTATTTTTTCTTTTTTTTTTTGCTTTTGTCAAACAGATATAACAGAACTCTTTCACTTGCAAATTTAACAGACCAAAGGCAGTAAATAACAGACGTTCATTGTTGGGGGGTTTACATTCACTTTAGGGCTCATTTACACAAGTGGTGTGTTGGGCCTCCCAGCACAGTCCTAAAGTAAGCAAAAGGCAATTTCCTTTGCTTCACTTCACATTAATGTGCTGCATTGGTGTTGATGAAAAAAAGATTCGGACATGATGCATTTTTGCGCAGCGCTGCAAGGAAAAAGGAAAGCAATGCAGTGTGTTTAACACATATTGCAGCACGTGTTTACACGCATTGTGCGAACCATACACACGTACACTGTAGTGTGAAGAGAAACTTCACTCTGCCTAACCCCCCAAAAAATAAAAATCCCTAACACTTGTCCCTGTTTTACAATAAAAAAAAAAAAAAACATGCTAGATCATGGAGCCCAGCGTTATTTTGCTTGAAGTAAAAGATCTCCCTTGGCCCGTTTTCTCCAGCGTCGCCATCTTTGAGATCTGGCACATGTGTAGACACACTGTGAGTCTCTGCTAGGTCTACAGGCGTGCGCATGTGTGACCTCTCCCAACCATTTGCTGGGACGGCTGCACATCCCAGGAGGTGGTTTGAGAGGCATCACACGTGTGTGGACACGCCGCTGAAAACTGGCGAAGCCCCATGCCATGTCTGCCCATGTGAGACGGGCTGTGGGGTCATCCTAGCCTGGGCCAGGATTTAGGAAAAAAAATGATTACATTTTTTTTTTTAAACATTTTTTTTTTTTTTTAATGTGTAAGGGGGAAAAGTTTCTCTATAGTTTTATGTATTCTAGGCAGCACTCATTGAATTCATTCCTGGCCAGTGGCCGTTGAGGAATGTGGTTTTGTCTCAGGACCATGTGTAGGCCGCTGACAGCATCGTATATTTTGTCGGCTCTCACCAGGACTGGGAGGTTGTTTTTGGGTCAGGTCAGAGATTAACCACCCAAGAAGTGGTTGGATTGACGTGTTTACAGAGGAAATGTGACCCACTTTGCCATCTCTACTAGAGGAGGGGATGTGCTCAGAGCCAAGTTTACCTTCCAGATAAACCTTTAACCAGCGGGTGATAATGGTGTCCACAGCCTGAAGATGGAATGAAATCAGAGAGTTGCCAGTCACAGTTGGCTTCATAGTTTACTGAAAGCAAACAGTTGACTCTGGACATTTTCCAGCATGCTGTTAAATTTTATTTAAATATTTGATCCAGATGAAAATTCCATGCTACCTAGACAACAGTTCATTAAAGTGTATCTAAAGCCAAAACTAATATCGGGACTTTTGCTTTAACTAATATTCTATAAGTGAGAAAGCTAGATCTAATACAGATTTGTTTAGTAATTCAGTCAACTTAAAGTAAGCTCTCAGTGTTTTTGGTCTTACTCCTTAAGGACATAAAATTGCGTTACTTCTCTGAACTTGTCTTTACAGGAAAAAGGTTAACAGTGGACAGTGCAGTCTACCGCCAGTCAGTTAGCTTTGGGAAGAGAGGGCGTTGCAAAGGAGTGTCTTGCTATTCTAGTCTATGGAGCTGTGTTCTTCTGATGCACATGGTGTATGGAGACACAACTCCACAGGATGCTGCAAGACAAATGAGCCACTGTGAAACACCTTGCACAGCAGTCATGCATGAACTTAAAGTGATATTAAACTATTTTTTTGTTAAAAAGAAACATGCAAAACTTAATTGCTCTGTGCAGCAGATTTGCACAGAGCAGCCCAGATCCTCCTCTCCTCACTTTTCTGGCACTGCACTTCTGCCGAGTGCACCTACAGCAAGCAGGTTGCTATAGTGTCACCCGAGCCGCTGCTCTGTGTGTCCATTCAGACAGAGAGCCACAGCTCGGCCCCTCCCACTCCCATTGGCTCACTGACCGCTGCTGTCTCAATGAGCCAATGAGGAGGGAGAGTCCCCAGACAGCCAAGGCTCTCGTCAGGTAAGTATAAAGGTGGCTGAGGGGGGCTGCTGCACACAGAAGGCATTTCATCTTAATGCATAGAATGTAAAAAACCTTCTGCATTAAGAACCACTTTAAACTGAACACAAGCAAGGATTAAAATATGAAGACGCTGCTTACGCCGTGATTAAAATCAGCTTCTGAAAGTGCTTAAAAAGCTGAAGATTTAATATACCTATAACCATTCCATGCCCTGGACGAGTGTGTTGGTCCAGAAACATGTTAGCTGGACTCTCATCATTTGGACTGAAAGTGAGGAAGAAACCAACGTTTTGAGTTGCACCCAGAACAAGAAATGGTGGAAAATCCTCCTATAGGGACATCTGTTCTGCTGAAAACTCCAATGTAAGCACTCTTACATTGGAGTGCTTACTTCTCACTTCCTGTCGTCTCTACAGGACAGGAAGTGAAGGGAAATTTCCCCAATGGGAGACAGATGGAAACCAACAAAGGATTTCAACTTTCCTTATTCTATCCAAAGAAGAGGTTTAGCTTTAGGTATCCTTTAGACTTTTAGCAGGGTCAGTGCTGTCAGCTTGCTACAATTTAGGAGCTTACTGAATTTCTGGCAGATCTACGGCTATTTTGCTGCACTTGCAGTCTTTTTACGGGATAAAACAAGGAGAGATGTGCAGATATCGCAGGAATGTCCTAAACCTTTTTTTCCCAGACATACAGTTTAATGTTTGGTAATTAGATTTGAGATTTTGCTGATAGGCGGTATGTACCCCTCCTCCCACCTTCTGCCTGTGGCTCTCAATAAAAATAATGGAGTCTCCCATTAGTGGGTCTTTTAGCAGAATAAATAAACAGAGAGAGAGAGTCCTATAAAGCAGAATTGGGGCCCTTTGAGGTCGGCCAGGAATGCACCTTTTATTATCTGATATTCTTAAGTAAACAGGCCGAATTACAGCCACTGTGTTAAGTAAACGGCAGGTTGTGTATTCAGGAATAAAACACAAAGCATGGCCTGACCTGGCCGTATCATAAATTTGTAGCTCAGGGGCCGACGTGTCAAGGCTGCTGCTGTAATGAACACGGCTTTATTTTCTGTGTCAGCAAACAGAGCTGGCTGTGAGGTGGGGTGCTGAGGTCTTTTGTTCTGTGAGAACGCGCTAAAATTGCTTCATGTTTGCTCCGCACTACGCATAATGACTCCCGGTGTTCATACACAACCCATGATCTGATCTGCTTAAGTGGTGGCAATTGGGATTTAGTAGACATTCATTTCAAAGAGCAACATTTTATAACAATGTCTGGAGACAAAGGCCATCCCTCTGGCCCACTTGACATGTGCCCAGACTAGACCTGTCACCCCGAAAGAGCTGCTGGCATTTATTGGGCTCTCCTACCCTTCCCAATTGTGACTCTGTGTAATGGCACACAACACTAAAACTCCAAAAATTCAGTTACTTTGGTCTTTTTTCAGTTTGTTTTCTGGATGAACATGTGGAGAGAAGGTTAGGGGGTACTGGATGGTCGAAAATATCTCAAGCCTACTCTGCTACAAAAATGAATGATGATCATTTTTTTTTTGGGTAGCTGTTGGAGGTTCTAGACCGTAGCAGCCTTCTGTCTTTGATGGTGGCCCTAAATTCTTCAGTAGCAGCCTCCCAATATTAATAGAACTACTGAGTATAGTGGAACCTCGGATTGCGAGTAACGCGGTTAACGAGCGTTTCGCAATGCGAACACTGTATTTAAAAAAATCGTAACTCGATTTGCAAGTGTTGTCTCGCAAAACGAGCCCGATTCAGGCCAAATCGATGTGAAGTACCGCGTTTGGCCTGAGGTGGGGGGGGCGCCGATCGGCGCTGTTTAAAAATGAACGGAAAGGCCCGAGGACAGCTTGGCTGACCTCTGCAAATCTCGGGAACAAAGTCTTTCCAAGGTTTGCCAAGGTCAGCCGAAGTGTCCTCGGGCCTTTTCGGACGTTTCCGAGGCTCTCCGGCGCCCCCCGCCTCTGGCTGCATGCAGTATTGCATGCCATTGAAGTCAATGCGGGACTAATTATTTTTGTTTCCATTGACTTTAATGGGGAAACTCGCTTTGATATGCAAGTACTTTGGATCACGAGCATTCCTCTGGAACGGATTATGCTCGTAATCTGAGGTTCCACTGTACCTCTATTGGGTGGCCTAGAGTTTAGCAACCTCCCAATAGCAATTAGTCCTTGGACTCCAATATAGTAGTCCAAGGGCTGAATAACGAGGTCTCTGTGCCATGTCCATCTGGCTGCAGCCTCCCCTGTGCCCTCCTGTACATCATTCCACCTAGCACTGGTAGCCATCTTCCCGGTTGTCCAGGCCAGCTTAGATTTCTTTAAAACTTGGCTCATGAACCTTCTCTACAGTGTCATCCTCTTCAGGCAAAAAGCCTGGGAGGGAAGGACCCTTCTAAAATGTTCCTCCGGATATTTATCCTCACCCTTCAGATAAAATCACTAGAATAAAAAACCCCCATGATTGGCCAAGGCAGACAAATATTCATAAATTATTCATACATTTCTCACACTAACTACTGGAGACAGACAACTCAACAGCAGCAGGCAGAAATAATCAATGGCCTGAGCTTAGGGGAAACCCATCAAACCCAGAAAACATGAACAAATTCATTTTACTATTGTGTTTTTTATCGAAGCGCTGCGCAAACTGTTGGCGCTATATAAATCCTCTATATTAATAATCATGTGCTTTGTGTATTTATAGACTGTAATGATTTCTTTCAATAAAAAAAAATATTGTATGCTACATAGACCCCGTAATCTGTAGACCAGAGCGGCCCATTTACGGCCCATTTACTGAAATATGGCAAAAAGTTTGTATCAGCCCACAGAGACTCTACTGCAGCCAATGAGAATTTTGCATTTCGCTTTCAGATATTGCTATTCCCCAGCCAGCCGCCACAGACCGTGGGCCGATTCTCAGTATCACCCAGCGGTGAATTAACCATCATTGATGTCCAGACGGGGGACTCCGGATACTACATGTGTCAGGCCATCAGCGTAGCTGGGAGCATCCTTGCAAAAGCCCTCTTGGAAGTGGAAGATGGTAAGGGCATACTGAAATATTATGTGTATTAGAAGTTGTGTGTTAAAACCCAATTCCAGGAAGTTTGAAAATCATTCCTTGCTTAACTGCTTGTTTAGTCTAGTGCACTGGTCTCCAAACTGTGGCCTGGGGGCCCTTTGCTTGCCTTTATTTGGTTCTTATGGCACTGTTTCTCTCACTGATGCAAGACACTATACCCTCCACTGCCACCAACTATGGGGCACTACCCTTCCTACTGACACCAATGATGGGGCACTATTCTTCCTACGAACACCAATGATGGGGTACTACTCCTTTCACTAATACAACTAATGGGGCACTATTTTTCCTACTGACACCAATGATTGGATGCTATTCTTTCTACTGACACCAATGATGGGGTACTATTCTGTCTACTGACCCCCATGATGGGAAACTTGTTCTTCCAATGACACCACAGGTGGGGCACTATTCCTCTCACTAGCAATGATTGGGTTTGCTCCTACTGAACCCAATAATGGGACGGTAATCCTCCTACTGATACCAACATTTGACCCCCCTAAAATCTGAAGGACAGTAAACTAGCCCTTTGTTTTGAGAACCCTGGTCTGGGGGAGGGAATCACTTTAACTTTCCTGATCCTCCGCTCTCCTGGCAGACGGTACTCCCCCACACTCTGGTGGTGGACTGTCCTTTTGTGTCATCACCTCCAGTTCATGTTGGTATCAGCATTGAGCGGTCTGACACTCTCTGCTGAGTCAGAGCTAGATCTCTCCAATCAGCAGGGGCTGAGCTTTATTGGATGGAGGGGGCGGGGGAAGGTCAGACCACTGCAGAGAGACCAGTGCACGTTTTCTTATTGCCCCTAAAAATTGTTGGAAATGGTTTAATGGTCTGGAAATGTTCTACAATGTAAAGAAATGCCGATATTTATCCCTTTCAATAGCTTCTGAATGACATATAAATTAAGAAAGTTTTGGTTGTCATGACAACCTTACATTGAAGCAGGTGTCTCCATCGCACACGTGTACGTCAACCCACAGAAAACTTCTAAAAATAATGTGGGTTCGGATACACAGCAGAATGTTTGGTGGTGTTTGCACTCTGCGCAGATGAAGATGAAGAGTGGGACGTGAGGCTCATATGGTTTTCCAGAATGGAATGTTTAATTTAAAGATGGCTTTATGCTCCAAGACAGATTTGCATTTCTATTATTGCAAAAGTGTTGACAGTGACAAGCTAGTGGGCGGGTAGAATGGAGCTGTTTCCATTGACGAGACCAGAAGGAATGTTTTTACGTGGTGGCCATATTGTTTATCTGAATGAGAATTCGGCCAATCAATTTATTAGATGTTCGTGACATCACTGGAACGTGAGCTGACCTGGTCAGTCCTTGGTTCACCGAAGCTGCCCATACTTATGATGGGTTCGTTAAAGTGACGACATGGAAATTTTAACACTAAAACCAACTAAAAGTACACGTCTACATGCAAGGTGCCTCTAAATATTATCTTGGCATTCCTCTTCTGTTGACCTTCTTTCTAAAGCTCTTTGGTTGGTGGCATTCATATTATGTGTGGCCTTCAATCTGAACCAGTGACATCCAACCAGTAAAGTCTGGTGGTTCCAAGATCTGTGCTCTGTAGTTTGCGGAGGAAGTGTTGTACCGCAGTCATGTGACCATCAGCTACTGACCCATCCAGAAGCACTGACCCTGGCTACAATAGTATGCTGGCTTTAGGTGTTGAGAGACCGGTAACTATCAGATTGCAGTGTAGGGGCTTCAGTACTGGAAATATGCAGAGAAAGGAGTCTTGTGCTACGTTCCCCCTGACCCCCTAACCTTCATCTGACTCTGATAGTTAAAGGGGTTGTAAAGGTTCATTTTTTATTTTCTAAATTGGTTCCTTTAAGCTAGTGCATTGTTGGTTCACTTACCTTTTCCTTCCATTTCCCTTCTGATAAGTAATGCCTGCATGTGATGCTGAACCTTTATAATTGAAAGAACTGAAATCCAAAGAATGAAAGGGGCAGGCCAGGGACATTCAGGCTGAGGAGGAAAGGGTAGGTGATTCTGGATGTCCTTCAGTTAGGAAATGAGATGAGTTCTGTGCTGCTGCATCAACACAGAACTCCCTGTATACTGACCCAGGGGTGGACTGACCATTCGGGCACTGCCCGAGGGCCCCATGCCCCTAGGGGGCCCCATCAGGGTTGCCAGCCTCAGTAAAACCAGGGACAGTATGTAAAAAGCTGCGTATTTAAAAATAAGTCCTAAGATTATAGCTGCCCCGCCTCTCCAGTACCTTTTCAGTGTGTATTCTATGTGCATGTGCACTGTGTATGTATACTGTATGTGTGTGTATACTGTGTGGCCCCATAATCTATTGCCTGAGGGCCCCATAATCTCCTATTGCCCAGGGGACCCATAATCTCCTATTGCCCAGGGGCCCCATAATCTCCTATTGCCCAGGGGCCCCATAATCTCCTATTGCCCGGGGGCCCCATAATCTCCTATTGCCCGGGGGCCCCATAATCTCCTATTGCCCGGGGGCCCCATAGTCCTATTACTCAGGGGCCCCATGAGTTGTCAGTCCGCCCCTGTACTGACCTAAGCCTATTCGCTAACACCCCTTGTCCATCTATACGTGTAGATGTCAGTCTCGCGCTGCAAAAGGATAGCATTTGGAAAGCGAAAGATCTACAGTTCTTGGGGTCAGGATTATCGGACCTCTAACTCGCCACGATTCATCTACAAAGCCCCATGTTATACAATGCCACCCACCCTATTACATCTAAAGAAAGAGCAGTACACGTGTCGTATAACATTTCCCTTCTGGGCAAACTATCGAATCTCCACTCCTGACACAAATACACACCCTCTCTTGTCAAATGAATGTTTTTGAAGTTCATTTAAAATGTATGTCTGCGAAGGGAAAATGTTTCTGTTTTGTGTTGACTCTGCAATTGTCGCTGTCCTCGACTTGCGTCCACTCAATAAACCTATTATTCTGAACGATCATTCAGTGTCAGGATGAGCTCCAAGCTATAGACTCAACCACATCTATTGATCCGCTCCTACATTGGCGCCACACTGATTACACTGCAATTGTAACCGCCAGGCAGACACAGCCAGCGAATGAGGTTGTGTACGTAATAGAAGACGATAGAGCCACAGGTGAAAATTACACAGTCTACAGCCAGGCCGGCATTTTTAGCCTCCAGAAAGCGCTTTTTATTTTATTTTCACTGTCGACATAAAGTTTTCTATTTACTAAATTGAAGAGCTTCAGGGGACGATGATCCTTAATATCTCAATGCTTTGGCTGGAAGTGTTTTTGGGGCACTAATGGGTCATTCTGTCTGTCGGATAGCAGGTGAAATATTATATAGGGTCTGCTGTGCACATTTATATTTGTATGTGCGAGTGTATATATTTGTCAAAACACAACACTTTTTTCAGTGACAGACCTTCAATATGGTGACCTGATGCATGGTGCCATAAACCTTTGAGTAGATGTGGGTGTTAAGGTGACATGACAGATAGAGCCATAGACCTTCAATAGAGGCGGATGCTATGGTGACCTTTATGTATGGTGCCATGGTCCTTTCGGTAGATGTGGATGCTAAGCTGACCTGACAAATGGTGCCATAGACCTTCAGTAAAGCTGGGTGCTATACTGACCTGATGGATGGCACCATAGACTCTCAAAATAGGCGGGTGCTAGGGTGACTTGATGGATGGCTTCATAGACCTTCAATAGAGACGCGTGATATGACCTTAGGCCTTGTACACACGGTCGGACCGAACCGATGTGACTGGTCCGTCGGACCGTTTTCATCGGTTCACCTCTGAAGTGGCCATACGGCCTAATATGTGTACACACCGTCAGTCCAAAATCCGATCGGGTCAGAACGCAGTGACATCAAACACACGACGTGCTGAATAAAACGAAGTACAATGCTTCTAAGTTTTCGTCGACTTGATTCTGAGCATGCGCGGGTTTTGAACCGATGCTTTTCTGTATTAACCATCGGTTTGGTCCGATGGGGAAGCGGTCCATCGGTTTGGTTTTGAAGCATGTTTTAACATTTTGGACCGAAGGAAAACAGACCGATAGCCTATACACACGGTCGGTTTGGTCCGATGAAAATGAACTTCGGTTCATTCTCATCGGACCAAACCGACCGTGTGTACGGGGCCTTAGACCTTCAGTAGAGATGTGTACTACAATGACCCGACAGATGGCACAATAGAACTTCAGTGGAGGTGGGTGCTATGCTGACCTGTTGGATGTTTCCATAGACCTTCAGTAGAGACGGGCACTACAGTGACTTTACAGATGGCACCAAAGACCTTCAGTAGATGTGGGATCTGATGTATGGCATCATGGACCCCTCAGTAGCGGTAGGTGATCTTGATGGATGGTTCCATAGACATTCACTAGAGATGGGTGTTATTATGACTTGATGGATGGTACCATAGACCTTCAGTAGAGATGGGTGCTACAGTGACCTGACAGATGGCATCATAGACCTTCGGCTAAAGTGGGTGCTATGGTGGCCTGATGGATGGTGCCATAAGTCTGCAGAAGAGGTTAGAGCTATGGTGACCTGATGGATGGTTCTATAGACCTTCATTAGAGATGGGTGCTATGTCGACTTGACAGATGGTATCATAGCCCTTTAGTAGAGATGTGTTCTATGGTGGCCTGACGGATGGTGCCATGGGCCTTTAGAAGAGGTGAGTGCTACAGTGGCCTGATGGATGGTGCCATAGATCTTCAATAGCGGCAGGTGCTATAGTGATCTGAGGGATGGCGTCATAGACCTTCAACACAGGTGGGTGTTATGGTGACCTGATGGATGGTAACCTATCAGATGCTACTGTAATAGAATTTGTCAAACATTAAAAATATCACCAGTACACCATTTGTAGCAAATTAGAGATAAGGTATTTATTTGTCACCACACACATACAACAATTCAGGGGTACTGAGGACCCTTTCCTCAGGCAGTGTTACTGCTATCTGAGAAAAGGGTCCTTCGTGAAATGACTCGCGCGTCATGTGGTGAAAAAATGCCTTGGTTTTGTTGTTCTATAAATGGTGTACTGGTGATATTTTTATTTTATACATTTGTCTGTTCACATAAGCAGCCTGTGATGACATGCATTATGCGAATAAATATAATGTACGTGGAGAGGAGCCATGACACCAGCTCTGGTGTCAATCATAGCAGCAGGTTTGGGATTGACCAGGGACCGCAAATACAGTTCAAGCTGTTAGATCAATTTTTTATTGTGTATGTTGGAAGCAAAGAAAGAAAACCATGAATAAAAAACTGATCATAACACTTCCAAATTTAAAAAAAAATTGGTGCCCAAAATTGAGCTTTAAGTCACTATGTGGCACTACACGGAGAACCTCTTTGGGTGGCGAAGGCCGATGCTGTGACAATCAGGAAAGATGAACACATTACAAATAAAACCCAGACTAAAAACACATAATACATATTCATATGGTGCCCCGCCAATACCATGTGAGTTGGCTGCTAATTTTACAAACCAATTCTGAGTCAACCTCCTAATTATCTCCTATATTTTCCCATTTCCAACTTAAAAGCGGACATGGAGTAAAAAATCAAGCCGTGCCGAGTATTTCCTTTTATAGCTGCAGTCATGTTTGGGAAAGTACTTAATTAATTATTGCTCTCCGAAGACCATATTATAAAGTAGCAAAGGAAGCGCCGATGAAAGGATCGTTTTTTTTTCATGGGCCGTTTGTAAAACAAACACCATTAACGGTTATTAGCAGTGACGCCGGGCATTCAGCGTAATACCACACATTGTTGCTCTAGTCATTAACATGGACATCTCCCCGACTTCTGACTGTTTTACATGGAATATTGAATGAGCTGCTATAGCCAGAGATTTGACGAATGATCATATAGTCTGTCTGGTCAGTTGAGTCAGTCTTCCGAGCGCCTCAGTGATGTTGCTAGCTCCTATAGAGACGATAGGCTGTATGAATGGCTGGGGTTCAGGATACAAGATGTCCTTTGCCTGAAGAAGATTTTTGAGGTTTCTTTAAAAAAAAATTGACCCCAGGCACTGCTCCCAATTGATTGATTGCCCAATTCCTCAGAAACTCTTGTACCTCAGTGATATTACTGCTCCTTATAAACACTAATTCATGACACAATATGGCCACCCTCCTGTACCTCGGGATGTCACTACTCCTGGTTAAAAGGCCAATAGCTCATGAACATTGGTTCAGTATAATGTATGGCTGCCCTCCTCTACCTCAGTGATATCACTGCTCCTAGTATATTGATAAGCTAATTCCTTGCAAACATTGGTTCAGAATAGAAAAGGACCACCCTCCTGTACCTCAGTGATATCACACTACCTAGGTTATTATTTGGCTCATTCCTCATTAACATTGCTTCAGAAAACAAAATGGCCACCTTCCCGTACTTTAGTGATATCGCTCCTACTAGTTTATGGTTAGGCCAGTCTCTCATGGGCATTGGTTCAGAATGCAAAAGGACTGTTTTCCATGACCTCAGTGGGATCACTATCCAATATTATTGATAGGCTCATTCCATATGAACATCAGTTCAAAACACAAAATGGCCGCACCTTTTTGTACAATAATTCCTCATGAACATTGGCCCACATTTCAAAAGGGGCCACAATCCCTTTCCTCCGTAATATTGTTCCCCCGGTTTATTGATGGGATCGCTTCTCCTGAGCACTGGTTCAGATTAAAAAATGGCTGTCCTCCTGTACCTCAGTGATATCTCTCCTAGTTTATTGTTAGGCGGATCCCTCATGAACATTGGTTCACTGTACAAAAGGACTACGTTTGATATCATTCTCCCTAGTTTTTTGATGGGCTAATTTCTCATAAGCAGAATACAAAATGGCTGCACTCCTATAACTCAGTAATATCATTCGACCTCATTTATTGATGAGTTCATTCCTCATGAGCTTTGCTTCACAATACAAAATGTCTGCCTTCCTGTAACTTCGTAGAAACCCTGCTACTGGTTTATTGGTTGACCTCTTATGAATACAAAAGGCCCACCCTTCTCTACCTTGGTGATATCACTCCTCCTAGCTTAATGGACCAATTACTCATGAGCAAAATGATTACCCTCTTTTACCCCTTTGACATAACTTTTCCTAGTTTATTGATGGGACCATTCTTCATGAACATTGACTCCGAATAACGATCGGTCATCTTCCTGTACCTCATTAATAGATAAGCTCCTAGTAGGATAAGCCAATGTTTCGTGAATATTGGTTCATAATACAAAATTGCTGCCCTCCTGTACCCCAGTGATATTACTGCTTCCAATTTCCTCATTGGCTCATTCCTCATGAACATCGATTCAGAATACATAACGGCCACTCTTCTGTACCTCGCTGATATCTCTGTTTCTAGTTAATTGATGTGCTTTTGCACGCTGGTTCAGAAAACAAAATGGCCACCATCCTGTACCTCATTGTTAACACTCCTGGTGAATTAATAAGCTGTGAGCCCATCATCTTTGGCTCGCAGGTCTTTATTTTGTGGTTTTAAATATTCACATTTTTTTCCTTACTATTCTTTAGCAGATGGAAATCAATATACCAAAAAGCTAAATCTTTAATCCTTACACAATCAACAATTTTTTTTTTTAACAGCTACATCGGATCGTGTTCCACCTATAATTCGCAGAGGACCGTCCAATCAAACACTTGCGGTGGACTCTGCGGTGAAGATGCAGTGTCACGTGACCGGCAACCCTCTGCCCAGCACCCACTGGCTAAAAGACGGGCAAAGGGTCGGCGGCAGCGACCCGAGGGTCGGTGTCCTGGACAATGGAACTCTACTGATAACCCACCTACAGGTTAGTGCCATCCGAGCTGCTCAATATACAATACTGGGTTTAGGAATGCATTGGTAAACTTTTAGAGTAAAGGAAAGCGTAGCTGGTACCCAAAGCAACCAATCAGAAGACAGCTTTCAGTTTTCTAGTACAAAATAACATATGATTGGTCAGTGTCTGAAGCAGCAGTCATTAGGGATATCTCACAAAATGCCATGTACACACAATGGTGGTGTAAAAGTGCGATCTTGTTGCCTGCTTCGAGTTTTCGATCAATGGGGGATTACTGGGTAGGACTTGTGATGTTCTGTCTGCGGCCTCTTATAATGGGTTATGTCATTTCTCAATCTTGTAACACCAGCATTGTCTGCAGTACTGGGTCCAGTCTGGACCTTTTCCTGTGTTCTCGGTACATGTAATTGCTTTTAAATTATATCTAAACTCAAGAACAGAAATTAAATATATTGCAGATTTTTGTGCCTGGATTCAGGTTTTTTTTTTGTTAGGTATTTTTTCTTTACTTGGTCTAAAAAACAATCAATCCTGGCAAAAATCCACCATACTTGTAACTTCCTGTGGATTCAAATTTCAAAGGATGTTATCAGCCTTCCCAGCTATCGTCTGGAGTACAAAACCGCTCCCCTCTATGTAATGGAGATGAGAGAAAGGGATTTTCATAGTCCAAACCAGGCAGTCAACCTAAGGCGACAACACTTATTATATACAGTATATTAAGTGTTGACCCCCTAGTACCTTAATGCCCAAGCTGTAGCCCGAGGGCCAAATGCAACTCTGTTTTTTATGTGTGGCCCTCAGACCCCAGCAGTCCGTAGTGGCATTGCATTATAAAGGAACTACAATGACATGTTGCCACTTATTGTCATTGTCCTGCATCATGTCTGCTGTCTCCAACCACACCTGTAGCATAGCCACAGTCTCCAACCATCTCCTATAGAATATATTTTGTAGCATGACATATATAGAACATTAAAGTGTTACTAAACCCACAGTCTGTATATACAGTAAAGCATGCTTGTTATACTCACTGTGGAACCTAAGGGGATAATCCTCTGCATTGTGTAAAAAGGCGGTTTGATCCTGTCTTCTCTGATCCTCCTCTTCTTCCACTGTCCCCAATCCATTGCCTGATAGAACAGAGCATTGGGGGCACTCTGCACATGCTGTTTGGTGTGTTTTGCTAGAGAGTTTTTTTTGTTATGGGAGAGTGCATGTGTTCAGCACAGGGCCAATCAGCACTGTCCAGACAGAAGGTCTGTAGCCTCATAGGACAGTCAGAGGAGAAAACTCCTCCTACAAGCTTTAACCAGACACTGATGATAGTCACACAACTGCTATATGCTGCTCATGAGAAAAGGTATTTGTCAGTTTATATTTAGTAAAGTAATTGAATTTTCATGTTCTGTGTACTCTGGAAGACCAAGTATAGTGAATGCCGCGTTTAGTAACACTTTAGGTGCAGCCCTTTGGTGATGTCAGAGGCCACATTTGGGGCTCCCATGCATAGTAAGTTGACAACCACTGCCCTAGGACAGGAAATGTGTTACCCCCAAAATCACCAGTAAAGAAAGCCTAAAGAAAACGAATGCAGCCACCTCACATAAGGACAGTATGTGACATTTTTGGTTTCAGGTTTAGGTACATTTTACAAGCTTACTAAAATGAAGGTAAATGTAACAGAGTTAGATGATAAACTTTATGAAATATTTTTTGCTAGGATCACATAGGAAGGACATGGCTACATGCAGAGGTGTCACACATACAACCCTGCTATCCCAGAGCAGATCCACATGTCTATCCCATGGCGGCGACCTGTTCCTGGCTGATCACTCCAACAAATGACCAGCCAGCGCCAAGTTTCGGATTGCTGCGCCCTCTGATTAGGAGCGCTCATTTACATATTATCCAGCGCGCTCTGCCTGATTAGTTATTAGAGGCGAGCATTCCACTCTTTATTTAAATATTAATGACACATGTAATAAAGAAATGAGCTGCGACTGATCATTAGCATTCATTTGCATTGGTGATGAGGACAAGCGTATTGATAAGTGAGGGCGCAAAACTTCTCCCTAATTGCACTTTATGTGAATTATCACCGTAGATTAGTGTGGGAAGTGGTGCGGATAGCTGGCGGGGCTAAATTAATGGACCATTCTCTGTTATTGTCAGTCACTTGAGATGGTGGGGAGACCGGCTGCAGTCCCCTCCAGTAAGATTAGTCAGGAAGTCGTCTGCGTGTAGAAGAATGTCCTCCCCCCAGAGACAGAAAGGTATCCCACATAATTTCACTTCCCATGAAATCGATACAGATCATTTGTTCTGTAGCGGACCGCATAAGCTCCTTTGGTTGGCCATTGGGCGGTCTTATCAGGTGTATCTAATAAGCAACCCAATGGCCAACTGAAACAGCTCACATGACAACAGTTATGCTAATTGGGAGACAGTAGCTTAGGGTTGGCAGCCTGCAGCAGGAAGTGCTGTTACTGGCAGGATCTACAGGTAAGAAATTATTATTATACAGGATTTATATAGCACTAAAAATTTGCTCAGCGCTTTACAAAATTAAGGCAGACATTAGTTACAATACAATTTGGTACAAGAGGAGTCATAGAATGGCAACAAATTCACAAAAGGGGTGTTTCGGGCAAAAAAAATAAAAAATTAAAAGCCAACAGCTATACATACTGCAGCTGCTGGCTTTTAATAAATGGAGACTTACCTGTCCTGGTGTCCCTCGATGTCGGCACCGCAGCTGATGTTTCCCATCAGCTGTCGGGTGCTGCCGTCGCCATTGCGGGTAAGGGAACCCGGCAGTGTAGCCTTTTCGGCTTCACGCCGGGAACCCTACTGCGTATGCATGCGCGAGGCCTGCTCCTCTCTCCTATTAGCCCGGCGGACGAAGAAGGAGGAGGAGGGAGCCCCGCGATGACGTCACAGCCGCGGCCTGACTCCCGAAATTGTGGCACCTGTTTTCATAATCAATATACAGCTGTCATGTGACCTGTGCTCTTCCCCAGCCCATCAGCGGAAGGAGCTAGTGCTCTGCGGCCAGTTAAAGTGTATAATTCATTGCAAATAAATGTTTTAAATGGGCAGGGGCACTGTAGGAGCGGTGTATACATCACTCCTACAGCGCCTCAAAGATGCTGCTTGCAGGATTTTTTTGCGCGTCCTGCTAGCGCACCGCTCCAGTGTGAGAGCACTCTGACTTTCAGACTGGAGTGAGAGGAGAGGCACTTGACTGGCACTTTGCAGCACCTGTAAAGCACCTCAGTGTGAAAGGGGTCTTAGGATCGTTGGGTAAGAAACGTTGCAACAGATTCACAAAAAATTATTTGCTTAACTCCTAACTGGTGGTTGTGCACATATGTGTCAGCATGATGGTGGAGAATAACGTGGTGCTGCCACATCTATGCATGCAACGGGCATCCTGGCTGCGCTCTCAACAGCGGCTCTGAACCATGGTTTGCGGTCAGGATCTGTGCTCCCAATTACATGACAGTAAATTATAGGGAATCACGCCACGGTGTTAAACCTTAACAGAGGTGGGTTGGTTAGGAAAACTGAGTTCACAGACACGTTAGGGAATTACGTATTCATTCTATTCTCTTCTTACATCGGGATGGCATGATTTGCACAGATTTGTGCACCAAATGTAGAGGATACAAAGTAGTGGATGTGGTGGGGGCTTCCTTGAAATGTGTATGGGATGTGGTCTCAGTATAGGGAATAAGGATGTTTCTGGTGAGGGGGTGGTATGTTCACTCAATCTGCACTGTAATGGCACTGCCACATAGATCTCTTTCTTTGGACAGTAGATGGCAGGGACCTGCTGGGGCTTTGGTCCCCGTGGCAGCTGCAATTTACCCATTCCATTACCCATGTAGATGCAACTTCCTTACAGACATGTAGGAATGCAATGGATGGTATTGAAATAATTGTTCCGGATTTTAGTCATTGGGAGCGTGTGGGGGCTCTGCTGCCAGCTGTGTGCGCCTCTGAACTCTGGCTGCCCCGCCATGTAGCTCTGAGTAGATGCAGTCATACATTTTTAATTCCAGCCTTGCAAGTGATTTTACTGTAGCTGTGCTTGATCTGATGAGGGCCTGTTTAATATTTTACCACCAGCCAAGATGAGGACTGCTGCAGAGAATTAAATATGAATTTCAGTTTTCCTACAAGGGAGCGCACACGGCCAAACCTAGATTGCTGCTAGACAGGGAGAATTCTGGAAGATTGAGGGCTTTATAATTCATATATATTCTTTAGTCTTCCAAATGTAAATTCCAATTTGCTTCATGGGCAGGACCAAGAACACCTTATATGTGAACGCCAACCCCCATAACAGTTTCCTACTTGCTCTGGGATTTCTAAGTGGTGGAGGAGCCCAGGAACATTACCAAAATAAAGGATATATGTATAAGACAACTTTCCTCAACCTTTAAACCAAGAGGAACTAAATTTCAAGTCTTGGGTTATCCCTTACTAAAACCAGTTGAATGGGGTCAATGAGAAAAATGTCCCTTACATTAGTAATTAGTAGTGGATGTGTGTTGTAACCGCACTAAAGCTGCTGCACTGGCCCCCGATCCATTATATCCCTGAGGAAAAGAGGGTATGAGCCCTTGAAAAGCATTAGAGCACCACTTTTGTATTTAGAAAAAACGTTCTACTGGACTTATTCAATTGTTGCAGTGCTTTCATCTTGTTATACCTCATTGGTGGTCAGTGGTAGGGATGAAGCCCTTACTGTGGTGCCACCCACAATTTTGCTAAAAAAGATGGTCTCATGCTGATGGCTTTGCCAAGTGGTGTGGCCCTGGAGCCACAGCTCTGAGAACCCCTATCAACCTCTTTAGGAACCCTAGTTGAGAATGGGTGGTATAGGGTAGATGAGGGGAGGAGCCTTACAGTGTCAATGTAAGGGATATATGCACAGGGATATTTAACGAGAGGAGGCAGGAATATTGTCAGGTTAAAACACATGTCTTCTGCGTATAGGATAAATAAGGGGAAGAACCCAATTTAAAGAATATATGTATAAGGTGTATAGAGTATATCTAAGGGGAGGAGCCAAGGAGCATTGCCAGGGTACAGGATATATGTATAACGTGTGAAGAGTATATAAGGAAAGGAGCACTGTCAGGGTAAGAAATATATATGTGTAGGGCATAGGTGTGTGCAGCCTGTTGCACTAGGGTGTGCACCCAAAACACAAGTTTGTGTGTGTGTATAATATATATATATATATATATATATATATATATAGCAGTAGGGCAATGGACAGTGTCAGTAGGGCAGAGATTGGTGTTATTAGTTTATTTCTTATTACTTTTTACAATTTCATTTTTTTCAATCTTGTTTTACAATTAAAAAAAATGTACATGTTTTTAGGAGCCCCATTGGGGAGCTTTGGTAAAATATCAGGGGTCTAAACAGACCCCTAATGTCTCACTTTTGGGACAGAGAAAAGGAATGAAGACAGATTCCCCAGTCCCTTTCTCTGCAGCCAAGGATCAGAGGGAATCTGTGCAACACAGCGTGATTAGGGTGTGCCCTGGCACACCCCGTGCACGCGCCTATGGTGTAGGGTGTATAGGGGGAGCAACCTAGGAACCTATGTTAGCATAAAGTACATGAGACTGATTTACTAAAGGAGTTGAGGCTCTCCATTCAAAAAATGTAATTGCTCATTACGAACTAGAGAGATTTCATCCACCACTGTTTATATAACGTATCTTGGTGATTCTGCCTTTTTGAGGGCTTTTATCCACTTGCAATATTTGAATCTTAATGAAGGTTGTTCCCCAAAAAGTTTTTGGCTGTTTTATGTGATCATAGGATAGCATTCCTGTTTTGTTTTTACATTTTAAGCAATAAAAAACCCCACAGCATCTGACTATTCCCCATTCTATCCAAAACTAAAGAACAAAGATTTGCCTTTCATACACTTTAAGCTCCATAGACCTTCAAAGACTCCCATAACCATTTGTACATCTTCACGTACACTACCCAACTGTGGCTACAGGCTGCCGATTCCCACCACCGCTGGAAACTGCGCAGCGTCCCATTCCCCATACAGCCTGGTGATTCCTCCCTCCCATGTTTGTTTAGTAAATACTGTATTCATAAATGGCTGTTTCATGTGTGTAATGCTGTACAAGTTGCGTCTCTCTCAGATCTACAAACTTCCACGAACCTTGTCGACCTTGAATTACAAACACGCTGTCATGTTAGGAGAGTGTTTGATGTTTCGCCTCCTTGATACGAGGCCCCCTTTGTGCTCATCAAAGCTCTTGTTCAAACAGCGGCTCGGAACTCGACTCGTTTCATCTCGCTGTGCTGACAAGCAGATCTGTTTGTTTTTCCTTATTCTTCCCAAGACAGGTATGTGTACCTGATCTGCCCCAATCGATCTCCACCTTTACACAAGTCTAGCCGGGCGTGAAAGCCAAAGATGAATGTATCAATAATATACTATGTGTTTGTGTATGTTTGTACATATGTATACATACAAAGGGTGATCCAAAAGTCCATTGCCCCACACAGGCTCTTGATAAAAAAAAAAAAAATATTTTTCAACACAATCTCCTATAAAGGACAATGCAATTCTGTAGATGACAGTACGATTTATGTCCAGGAAAAATACGAAATGATCACTTCCAAAACTTCCTCCTGGCCAATGATCCATACATTTTTGGAAGAGTTAATAGGCATAGGGGGCATCAGGTCTGTGAGTATTTAGCCTGGGGGGGGCGGGGGTTTGTAGACCTTTGTGTTCCAACCTTGCTTCATTGATGACAGCAAAAGCAATAAAGGTGTGTTCCAAGGTATTGTCCTAGAAAAATAGGTTCTTTTGATGCATCTCCTTGCCATACATAATAATTATATATATATATATATATATATATATATATATATATATATATATATATATATATATATATATATATATATATATATATATATATATAGGCTGTGAAGCAGATATGTCTCGTTGCAGGATACAGTGTGCACCAAGCAACTGGAGGGTATCCCACTTCAATATGTAGAAGTCCAAATGAAAGACTTGAGCACACTACAAAATATTTTTTTCAAAGAATTCAGCATATAATGTAGCGATGCAACAGTTTTTTGTTTGTTTTTTCTTCTTCTTCTTCTTCTTCTTCTTCTTCTTTTTTTAATTCTTTATTTTAAGCAATTTTTCCTACAAACACACACACAAAAAGAAAAAAAAAAATATAAACAATTTCATAGATGTTGAACGATATTACTTCCACAAAACTCGCATCTCAAACGGGCACACATGGCCCATACTGTAGATCATATTCCTTATTCTAAAATATCAATAATTGCGAGCTTTAAATTCAGTATAGTCGTGACTGTACTCTTATTTAAGATAAAACAAAAGAAAGAAAAACGAGAGAGTAAAAACGAGAATTTTTGTTTATTTTGTTTTTATAAATATAGGGGTAAAGCTTGGAATTCCTGCTCCCCCTCCATTAGTGCGGAGCCATATTCCCTGGAACAAATATAGAGGGACCAGTGTGACCATTTTTTTCATGCTCTTCATGGATTGCTCAAAACTGTTGCACTGCTACTCTTTATCCTGAATTCTTTAAAACTTTTGAAGTGTACTGAAACCTTTCATGTGTGTATGCATATACATAATACTACATATGCACATACATACACACCTCTATACAGAATAGCATACGGGGCATATTTCTGACATGGGGTATAACATGCAAATTTGGACACATATTCTGGACACAGGGTAACATGTAGAGGTTTTTGCGTGCTCCAGACATGGAGCATAGCTTGCGGAGTTGGACATATATCCTGGATTTTAGGATGTACCTCACAGGGTTGCTGCATATTCTGGACAAGGGGCATAGCATGCAGAGGTTGCTGCATATTTTGAACATGGGACGTAGCATACAGAGGTTGATGTTTATGGTACATAGCATGCAGAGGTTGATGTTTATGGGACGTAGCATGCAAAGGTTGATGTTTATGGGACGTAGCATGCAAAGGTTGATGTTTATGGGACGTAGCATGCTGAGGTTGATGTTAATGGGACGTAGCATGCAGAGGTTGATGTTTATGGGACGTAGCATTCAGAGGTTGATGTGTATTACAGACACAGGGTGCAGCACACAGAGGTTGCTGCATAGCCCAGAACGAAGTGCTGCTTCTGAGCTCCAGTAGCTGTGCAGCGCTGTGGCATCACACGGCAGGGTAAAGTGGAGGTTGCTCATGAATAACTTAAACAACATGGCGTGCACGCTAAATATTTGCTTAAAAATTGATGTGGAAATTCAGCGGGGAGTGGAGAACCTCCGCGTTATTTTTGTTCTTTCCTTGTGTCGGAGTCAGAAGGTTAATGCAACTCCCATGTCCTATGCGGCTAATAGCGACATTTCATCACAGCCGCTGCTTTTTGCCCAGGAAAAACAATGAGTCATGTCATGTGGGCTGAGGAGCGCTATGAGTTAATGGCCCCAGAGGAGCCCCGCCTCCTGTAACCAGGAGGAAGGCTGGTAAATGCCAAGAGGAGTCCTGCGCCCCCTACCACATGACTGGCTGAAATATATAGATATAAAAACTTGAACTATAGACTGTACATATAGGCAAGTTCTGCAGTGATGAAAGCTTTAGTGGATTTTTAAAAGCATTACCTTTTTAAAGCCCAAAAATTAAAAGCAAAAGACAAGCTACTGACAGCAAAAGAATAGGCTGCAGGAAATGGGGCACCAGGTGAACTGCATGCCCAACTTCGAGGATTGGTCCAACCCTGTAATAACATTCACTAATAATAGGATGTCTGTTGTGTTTTAGGTGGCAGATTCTGGATTGTACACCTGTGTAGCAACAAGTTCAACAGGAGAGACGACATGGGCTGGATTCTTAGATGTTCAAGGTAAGTGGGCAGTTTTCATATATGGCCTTTAAGCCTGTCAAATATGCCCATCTTTCTCTGAAGATGATATAATGGATACTACTGTGTGACTACAGCTGATAGATTTTCTGTTAACGGTCATTTTAATTTGTTTTTCCATCTGAAGAAAAAGGATCTCCAGTAAATGTTCAGCCTTCGGAACCAAGCCTGCTCCCTAGTGCCCCATCCAAGCCTCTTGTCACTGACGTCACCAAGAACAGCGTCACTCTGACATGGAACCCTAACCCACTAATGAGGAGCAGCCAGGTTACCTCCTACATCCTCGAGGCCTTCAGGTGAGCCTTCTCAAATGTCTGCGTTTTTCAGCTTAAAGTTTTAATACACAAGTTCCCCACTATGTTACAGTTGTAAATTATTAGTGTGAACCTTTGCATGCTGATGGTTCAGAGAACACAGCTGTCACTTACAGCCAAGGGCTCAGAATAAAGTTTGTAACCCAATCGTTGTGGTTGCTGATCAGGTGATCAACCAGTTATGGGTACCTCATGCATGCTGAAGGTTTGCTTCACATGAACCTATGTAATCTACAGATGTACACTCAAAAAGAAAATAAATACAATTACAGTATTAAAAAAAAAAAAAAAACATTTTTTTTTAAATCAAAATGGTCAAAAATGATTTAAGTATACAAGTTAAGAGTTGTTGTCAAGTTAAATTTGGTTTTGGCCCACAAACAAATGCAATATATACTTGCTTTGCCTTCTCAGTCAGTAGGGTCACAGTGAAAGGCTGCTGCTTAGTTTGGGCTACTGACTGCCTGCACACAGTGCAATTAATATTACAATAGTCCTGCACACGGCTCTAAGTTCTAAACTATTTATTGATCATAAGACATATTGACGACAAGTATGCAAACACAATTCAGCCAGGACAGCCTATAGCCTATCGTAGCTCAAAGGCTAAAATGTGTGGCATATTGTTTTTATTGAGCTGTTTGTCTTATGATCCATAAATGGTTTTGAACTCTGAGCCAGTGTGCTGGACAGTCATTCTATAAATTTGTTTTGGGCATCTAGGCTTCAATGTCTATTGAGATAATGGATCAGACATTATGAAGACAGTCATGCCAAGGGTACGTACTAATAATGATCAATCAGGATTTACCCATTCATCAGAGTGCAGAGGTCATACTGGTGAAATGTTGCTACAGATTATTACATTGGGGTTCATTTGCTAAAGACAAATAGACCATGCACTTTGCAAGCGCAATTACTAATAACAAAAAAAAATGCATTTGGTTGCACATAATTGGATAATGGAAGCCAGCTTAGCCCCCCTCATTTACTTAGCTCTGGAGAAACTGCAGTTGCAATGTGCACAGTCAATTCGCCTTTAGTAAATCCACCAGATCCTGTCCATTTCCCATATAGAATGTCAGAAAGTTTGTTTGGTTGGCTAATGATGCTTCCTTTACCTTTGAGGCGCTGGTGAGAGATACAGCTGGTTAGTCTAAACTAGACCTAGGTTTCACTTTCTAGACTGCAGTTTTGTAAATTTAGTTAATAAAAACTCAGTTTTTCCGCTCAATATGGGTTTACTAAGATGTTGTGATTTTTTTTTAATACAAAAAGAGCGGCCCATTAAAGAACAGACGTAACCAGTTGCCATGTCCTGCTGGATGGCTGCCATGACCAGGCCTGAGCTGCTACAAGTCCAGATGAATGGGTGAAGGTTCCCCAGGGCTGCTCTCCTTTCCATCACTATTTCACGGCTGAGATCTCTGAGTGATAAAACACAGCCCAGAATTTCAGGACTTAGTGACTTCCTCGCTTTGGCGTCGGGTCAGCGGTTTTGCAAACATTTTCTTAGCGTGGGTGCTGCGTCCGCATTATTGGGCCAGCCGTCACCAGCTGCTTTGTTCTTGCCCAAGATTTACAGGGAGTGCAGGTGGTGAACAGTTTAGTCAGCAGCAAAAAATCTTCTGCAAACATAGAGGCAGGAAAATCCCCCCCATAAATCAGGATGGGGATTGTGGCGGGCAGAGGCTGGGGAGCAATACGACATCTACATTGTTGTGGTTTTCCAAGCACTGTGAGAACAGGGATAAAATAAATATGGATCATGAAATATTATACGAAGCAACTGGTGAACATGGGAATTCAGAGATACATTTTGGACGTACACGAGTACATATTTAGTGCATAATGGCTAAAAGGTCTTATAATAAACCGTTCTCCAAAACTGTGTGTATAGTACAGTTATTAGAGAAGAATCCCGCTCCCGTGTTTAATTTGGATGCTGCCATTTTGTTATACAGCCAAGTTTTTAAGGTGTAAGTTAAAGTTCGTTAATAGCCTGGTTGGGATGGATAACATTAAAAAGAAACACAAGGGTGGGAGATAATACTGTCCCAGGTTCCCTTCTGTGCTGGTCATATGTTTGATGGCCTAGGTCAGTGATGGCGAACCTTGGCACGCCAGATGTTTTGGAACTACATTTCCCATGATGCTCAACTACACTCCAGAGTGCATGAGCATCATGGGAAATGTAGTTCCAAAACATCTGGGGTGCCAAGGTTTGCCATCACTGACCTAGGTACTAGGTCATGTGACCTCTTCTAGATTCAGGTGGGCCGATCTTTAGCCGAGGTCAGGTAACCAGCACTAAAGGAACTTGCACCATTTCCTCTGGGAAAGATATTAAGGTTAGCATATCTGTTACTCTTCATTTACCCATTCCAGGAAGACTGCACTTTAAGAAATTTGTTTTAAAGTGGTTTTAAATTCCTTTATTATTATAGTTAAATAAGGTAAACAGCATGCAGCCATTATACACAATGCACTGGATTCTCCTCCACCCACTTTGGAGCTGCTGTGGGGGGTATTTGCAATGTACATAGCTGCATTTACCATACCCCAGGAACCAGCTTTTAACCCATCTGTATTCTTCTGCAGCCAATCAGCAGGCAGCACCTGGCGGACCGTGGCAGATAACGTGAAGGTGGAAAAACACACAGTGACTGGTCTAAACCCAAACACCATCTACCTGTTCATCATCCGAGCAGTCAGTTCGTCTGGTCTCAGTGACCCCAGCCCTATATCAGAGCCGGTGCGCACTCAGGGTAAGTCAATCAATAGCATTGGGATATCTTGTGTGACTGGACCAGTAAATTAGTGCATGATGAAGGGTCGGGGAGCCACGACCCCCACGTCTCATTTATACACAGGGGATGTTGTTGAGCCCTGGTGATGCACTTTATATGGGTCACTCTATGGATCTTTAATCTCATCTGTGACCACATACTACCCTCAGATGATTTTCACTAGCATTACTGTCCTAGAACATGCAGGATATGGGGGCATTTGGTGCAGGGAGCATGTAGGAGCCAACTGAGAGAATAAGCCTCTCACAGACGGGGCCACAAGACAACAGATCCCATCACCAGTCTGCATATGCCTTATGTGCAAAAATTGGTTGGCCCCACTCATCAAAGTATTTGAAACAGTGGCGGTGCGTCCATACTGGGCGCAGGAGCGCCGCCCCCTCTATTCCTGGCACCTGTCACTCAACAATAGATAGATTCATGCATTGCATGAATCTATCAATTGTCGCTGCTGTCATTCACTATTCAGGTGTCCGGCACCCTGTTGAGCGCCGGCCATCTGAATTACAGCGGTGGGTGTGTTTTGGAAGTGCCCGATTAGAGCCATATAGGCTCTAATAGGCTTCCTGATTAAAGGCTGTGGGCTCTAATGGGCTTCCAAATGGTTAAACAGTGGGCACACAGCTGTGTGTTTCATGTTTAAACCGTGCTGTGTTAGGGAATCGCTTACCTAACGCTGACCCACCTCTCAGCCAATCAAGTGCACCGGGTCTGGTTACCGGTCACCTGATTGGCTGAAGCGACATTGAGGGCGGGAGAAGACATCAAGGACTCGGAGGGAGTGTGAAGGACCCAAGAAAGGTAAGTGCCGGGCAGGGGGGGAAATGGCTGGATTTGGGGGGAAAACTGGCTGCATTTGATGGGGAGACCGGCATCATTTGAGGGAGCAAACTGGCAGCATTTGATGGGCACAGTGGCTGCGTTTGATGGGAACAGTGGTGGCAATTGATTTTTTATTTTTATTTTTTTTGAGCACCAGCCACCACTGGTCTAGGTTGCTAAATCAGATGAAACCCTGCAAATTTTGTGACCAATTACCAGGGGTATTTTATAAAATGTTATTTACCCATTTTTTATACTGACACTAGAGGAGCAATTGGCCCTATGATATTCTATTCTGTTAGATGCCCAGTAATCCAACGGGTTCTGTTAACACGACTCTGAATTTTGGGAATTTTTGCTCATTTTCCAGATGTCAGCCCTACCCGGCAAGGCGTAGACCACCGACAAGTACAGCGGGAACTCGGAGAAGTGGTGGTTCAGCTCCAGAAGCCCATAATTCTCACCTCCTCCACCGTGCAGGTCACTTGGACGGTAAGTGGAATTATTAGGTGCCAAATGCCTTTCCTGCAGTGGAGTGATCACAGGAACAGAGATCAGATTGAATTCTTGTATAGAGTAAATTGTACTTGGCTCACACACTGTATGTATCCAAATGGAATTCCACCTGTCAAAATAATTGTTTGCAGGAAATTCCTTCTGTAAGCCTTTACCCACTTAAACAAGTTCACTCATATGGTATTCATAAGCTGCAGGATGTGTGTATGTGTTTGAATATATAATGCCCTGGTGTCCCGTCTGAACCTGGTGATGAAATAGGTCATACATAGACCAGTATTCCAGCAATTCCAAATCTGAAATCTATTTGCTATGATGAAATAAAAACCAAAATCTCAATCGTCAGTTTTAAATCTCCTGGAAAATCCTTGGCATTGAAGCATATGCCTGCTGCCCTTGTGTACTGACATTGCTTAAGTCTCCTGCACACTGTGAGCGCCCTCACAATGTGTATTAGAAGCTGCAGCAAGTCAGATAGAGCTTGTCTCAATTCCTGGCTGCTGGACGTCCAGCCTGTCTGTCCCTAATCTACCCTTTTCATTCATTGAATTTCAGTTTCATGGAGATTCAGCTTCAAATGTGGCTGTTACTTAGGACAGTATGCATGCAAATACAGTCTGTCTAAGAACGTCCACTCGTGCATACTGGAGTCTGCCTCGCCCAACATCAGTGCCTGATCTCACAAATTTGCTTCTGGAAGAATGGTCAAACATTCCCATAGACCAGTGGTTCTCAACCTGGGGGTCGGGACCCTCTCGGGGGTCAAATGATGATTTGCCAGGGGTCACCAAATCCTGGGCTGTTCCTGAAGCCCGCACCGCTCTACCAGCCTTTTGCGACCCCCCAGCAGGGCTGTCCTTGGAGCCTGTGGCTGCCCAGCTGGTGTGTTCCTGTGGCCTCCCACCAAGGAGTTAGTGAAGGAAGAGATACAAGGGAAAGAAAGGAGAACAAAGAGAAAAAGTGGAACATCCTAAAACGTACCATAAGGGGTTTTAACACTGTATGAGTGGAAGGGACTCGGGGAGCGCTATATGTCTGTGGTTTAGGGGCGCAAATTACTTGTCTTGCCACGCAAATAATTTTACCATTAGGGGTCCCCACAACTTGGGAAATTTTATCAAGGGGTCACGGTGCTAGAAGGTTGAGAACCACTGCCATAGACACTCTCCTAAACCTTGTGGACAGTCTCCCCAGAAGAGTTGAAGCTGTTATAGCTGCACAGGGTGGGCCAACTCAATATTGAACCCTATGGACTAAGACTGGGATGCCATTAAAGTGGAGGTTCACCCAAAAACTAAATTTTTAACATTAGATTGAGGCTCATTTTGGGCAGCAGAATCGGGTGTTTTTTTTAAATCGAAGCAGTACTTACCGTTTTAGAGAGCGATGTTGTCCGCCATTTCCGGGTATGGGCTGCGGGACTGGGTGTTCCTATTTGATTGACAGGCTTCCGACGGTCGCATCCAGTGCATCACGATTTTCACGAAAGTAGCCGAACGTCGGTGCGCAGGCGCCGTATAGAGCTGCACCGACGTTCGGCTTCTTTCGGATACTCGTGACGCAATGTATGCGACCGTCGGAAGCCTGTCAATCAAATAGGAACGCCCAGTCCCAAAGACCATACCCGGAAGCGGCGGACAACATCCGCCTCAATCTAATGTTAAAAAAAAAAAATTCGGGTGAACTCCCGCTTTAAAGTTCATGTGCGTGTAAAGGCAGGGGTCCCTAAACTTTTGACAATATAGTGTAGCTGTTGATGTTATGTGAGCAAAAACCATTTTGTCAGCCACCTTCTATAAACATGTGTCTTATGCCTCAGGGGTATTATTCATCCCTTCCATTGCCGAGCCAATATCATGTCTTCCTTAGAATGGCCAACATAAAAAAAAAATGGACACTAAAATCCACCTGGCTTTTTCTCTGCCGGGGAGAAGTGACGCAATTGTAGCGCAATACAGTTCCCTGTGGACAAATCAATACATCTAAGCGCGATTCATATTACTGGTTGTCATCTCCCAGCAGGATGTAATCCAGACACCTATCAGGTGGCAGCCATTATGAATGCCATGTAATAGCAGCACTGACAGGTTTATTCTATGTTTTTGTGCTGTAATTCAGGTGCCAGATGTCAGGGACATTCCATTTTCAGCCAGACATGTATTTCTTACACCGTACAGGTTCACGTGATGCAACCTTTTCAGGCCTGTCGCCGACGCCAGTAACACAAATTAGCCACCATCCCCCCCACCAAAATAGGAGCCATTAACTGCCATCGATGTCTTCTCAGAGATTTGGCATTTTAATAAGGTGCTTTAAATCAATAGGTGCCTTTGACGCGATGGTAACTACCATTACTAGGCCCAGTTGCCATTGGCAACCAGAAAAAAAATCTGACCAGTACAGGCTCCCTAATTGAATTTAGATTCCCTTCCCCCCACTGAGCAACTTGGGCAGGTTTGTTACTGCAGACCAACATCATGTACCCTCCTATAGTTACATACACTGAAATCCGCATTCATCTCCATTTGTTTGTATTTAAATGTTATTTATTTATGATTTTATTATTTGACTTATTTTATTCATTTATTATTTATTGTATATTTTACGTTATACATATTTTCTTTTATTGTAATCTCTTGTATTGGTATTAATCTTTTTTTTTATTTTAATATATTATTTGTATGATTTTTTTTTTTTACTTGCTTTCTAAAAACAAAATCTTTATTAGAGGTTTCAACCCATATACCTGATAAACAAAAATGTTGAAGGTTTTGCATATTATGTAACAGTTACTGAACCTTTTTTTTTTATTTTTATATAATTTTATTTTTTATTTTTATTTTTTTTCATTTTCAAACACAAACAGTTGCTAATTATTTAATGTAAAATGTTGATGCCGTTGTTACCCCCCCAGGGGGTCAGCGTTCTATGCGAAGGAGGAAGGGGGAATGTGAAGATGTTAAATTGAAAAAGAAATGTAATGGAGCAATATGTCTTTGTTTTAATAATCCGAAGGGTGATTTATATTGCATGAGATTATCGGAGAGGTAAATGTAGTGTAAAGTGTTCATACAATTACGGGCTTTGTCTCTCTGGGTGCCGCGGCGGTGGAGGGGGAGAAGGTTATCCAAGGAGACGTTTGAAACCGAACAGCTATTTAATCCTGTCCTTTCCCCGAGTTCTACCAGCATGAAGTTTATAAAAGATATTGTTTTATTTAATATGACTTGGGAGTCCGTCCCGTTTAATGCCGTATTAAGTGGAAGTCTTGGAGCATTAACTATCATTTTGTTACCAGCGGGCGCTTGCAGGTTTTATTGCTGGAACCGCAGCGTCCTTATGTGTAAACTAAATCAATTAAGGAGAAAAAGTACTTAATGACTTGCCGTTATCCGCAGCGAGGTGTCACTGCTATATTGCAGAGCGCGGCGAGTCATAGGAAGATATTCTCCGGCACATTTTTAATATTGGCTTCTTCGTGGAAAACGCTGGCTGGCTATTTTCAGAAATAATTTGGTCATGAGAAATCTGCAGCTCCAGCATAGATTTTTCTTTAAAAAAAAATAATGTACGGTAGTTTACCATTTGCATTTTTTGGACATTTTCTACTGTAATGCCACGTACACACGAGCGGTTTTCATGTCATGGAAAAAAATCATAATTTTTCTCGACGTGATTCCTCTCAAGCCTGCCTTGAATACACATGATCGAGCAAAGTGCGGTGACGTACAACACGTTCGAATGGCACCACCCTTTGGGCTGATTATTCAAATTTCCCTTCTCATAGCTTGCTTCTGAGCATGCGCATTTTTTTCCCCGTCGTTAAAGCCTACACACGACTATTTTTCAAGACGAGAAAAAACGACAACGTGAAAAACGTCGAAAAAAAGATAGAGCAGGCTCGAAATTTTTAATGCTCATTTTTCGCGTCGAGAAAAATGCTCTGGAGCCTACACATTGTCGTTTTTAATGACCAACTTAAAAAATTGAATTTTTCTCGTCATGAAAAACAATCGTGTGTACGCGGCATCAGGGATAACATGTAAAAAAATGATAAATTTGCTTTATTAAATCACTTAAAATTTTATACGAATTATTAGTCTCTGTAGAGGCCCATTTTTTTCCAATATATGTTGAATGATACCCCAATGAACATTGGAGTGCACCACAACTGTGCATTGTGGTGCCCTGTTTCGTCAATAGCATATCTGTTTTTGGACATTTTGGTGCGTTTCTAGCTCTTCCAAAGGAATGCATTAATGCAACATGTTTAACGCAAGAAAAAAAATGCTTGTTTTATGCTTATATGTTAATGCAATGCACTTGGACCCTGGAAGGAAACTATAACGAGAGAAGTCTGCAATCTCCTCTTTCCTGAAAATTCCTGTCTCCCAGGTGTCATGACTATCCAGTGACTTCAGTTTCAATGCTTTGAGTCATTGTCTTCTAATGGTTATGGCTCCACTTAGTAATCATTCTAAAGCCACAAGACAGCCAGAATCAAATAAGGCAAGATACCGTGTTTCCCCGAAAGTAATACCTTCCCCGAAAATAAGACCTAGCGTTATTTTCCAGGAGGGCTGCAATATAAGCCCTACCCCGAAAATAATCCCTAGTTAAAATGCTTGTAAAATCCTATAATCCCCTCAACTACAGTTGTATATAATGTACAACGTGTGTGTTTCTGTAACATAATTGCAGGAAAAAGAGCTCTTTATTATAAATTAATATAAGATCCGGATTTTATTTTTGGGGAAACACGGTATGTATTCCTGTCAGGACAGATTTCCTTTGATGACCAGATTCACACTATGCATTTCATGTTAATGTGGCCTGTTCATTTTTATTGGGCTGCATCTCAACTCAAGGACAAAGACGACTTTCAACTTTTTAACTTTTTTTCGCCCAAAGTGCTGCATTGGAAAGGGAACCACCTTTGCATTGTGCTGTGCTGAAATGCAAATGGCACTACAGTGAGGTTCGTTTGTTTCCATGCATTGTCCTAAAACTTGTCCTACTGCAACTCACAGGTCTAAATGGGGCCCAACTAGCAAACCCCACTCCACTAGGGTGACCACAATTCCAAACTACCATTCAGGGACACCCCCCTTCCCAAAAATCAGCTTGTGCTGTAACGAATCATAGCACAGTGATTGGACACAAGCGGCGGCATTTATGATTTTTCCAATCACAAGCAGGGGGTGGGACATTCCTGGCCAGGACAAGTACTGTCAGTGAGTAAAGTGGTGATGTGGAGGCCTTTTTTGGGGGCATCAGATTGGCCTAGGGGTTGGCTGTGTCAGTTTCATTCTGGGACACTGTATTGTCCTGGCATAAAGGTACCCGGGAGAGACCTGCAAAATGCAGGACTGTCTCTGGCAATCTGGGACACTCCACCCAAATCTAATGTCAACTGAAGAGTCAATGCCCCCCTTCACCTTCTTATTAGACTCCTATAAATAGTTTTCCCTGCAGCAATTTATGTCTTTAATCCTCCCACAAAATGCTTTACCAGAGGTGCCATCCTCATGAATCTGGATTGACCAGAATAGTTTAAAAATTAAGACTTTTTTTTTTGATATTACAGTTGATGAAACATTTTGAAAGTGTTGATTCTGTAAGTTTTAATCCTGAAAATGTTCTGCTTCTATAATAAACTTTGTGTTACCCTGTAATGTTGTGTGTGCTAATATGTGCACTTTGTTGCAGGTGGACCGTCAAGCTCAGTTCATACAAGGTTACCGGGTCATGTACCGCCCCAAATCCAGCGTTTGGGTTGTCCAAGATGTCAAGTCCCCGACCGAGCGTTCGGCGGTCCTGGTGGACCTGAAACGGGGGACGGAGTATGAAATAAAGATACGGCCTTATTTTGATGAGTTTCAAGGAATGGATAGTGATGTCCTGCTGGTTCGCACACCTGAAGAAGGTGAGGGGGGAGGGAAGTACTATGGAAATGGTGGCAGCTGGTTGTGAACGAGGTGACAACAGCCTGAAGTGCAGATTACTCAGAGGCACTTGTGTAGAGATAAGAATGAATTGTAGTTATCTGTTTCCTCTCCTACCGTGAAAAAATCTCTAGAGGAATGTTAGGAGTAGAGCAGTGTGGGGGATGGTTTAACAGTGGTAGTGGCATTCAAGTTTGGTCATATCAAGGACCCCTGTTGTCGAGCTTTGGGCTTGTGGCAATGGCATTTGTTTAAAATCATTTAGAATGCAGTGATAGGTGCATATTACCTACTTTAACCTGGTTTTGCATTTACATAAGCTTGTATGGGCATGCAAAACCAGTCTCAGGTAAACAATAGCTTATCAATGCAGGCCCAAGTGAATTGATTTAGCAGTATCCATAGTGGCCTTTTGGTATTTGGGAAGATTTCTGAATGAAGGTTCTATTGTCTCTGACCATCTCCGTCTGCAATCTCCCACTCTTTCTTGTAGTATTCCTGCAGTCTTTGACCATATTTTATGCATGTCTAAGGTCTCTGACAGCTTCCTATAGCATTACACTCACTGAATACTATTGTAGCCTTTTGGTGATGTCCGGGGGGCCATGCTTGAGGCCACCCAACATCAAGTTGACATTTTTTAAGACTTTAAAAGATTTGGCTGGTTACAAACTTTATTGTTGTGCAACATGGTCAAGTGTTGTCTCGAATTTCTGGGTCATAAGGCCTAAAATGTTAGCACATGTGGGCCAAGATAATTGAGAATGTGCTAATTAGTGAAGGATAAGGGACAAAATGTTCACTCAAGTTGGACCCGCTGTAGGTCTTTGTGATATTTTGTAGTTATCAGTTTAGTCCATGCCTGGACATCTTATGTAATCTCATTATATACTGAATCCCAGCTTCCTTCATTCAGACAATGTGTTTGTGTAGGAACCATCAGATTACCAGCATGAGCTTGCCAATCATAACATTTTATCCGTGCAAACACTGCTTACTGTTGAACTTATAATTGCAGGTTCAGCTGTCTGTAGTATCTTTTCCTCCTACGATATAGTGTGAGCTTTCCCTCTAGGAATGTTCTGACTTCATTATAAAAAAATCTCGCCATTCCTCCAAACTATTATCTAGTCAACAGGAGAAGGAAAAAGCCCATACAGCCGAGTGACATCACAGTATGCGCTCAGTATGTTTTTTTAACTAAAGAAAAATGTGAACTAGTTGGATAAGCTCCTCATAGAAGGGAAAAAGTCAGTACTGGCTGCAATATGATGCTGGGGGAACATTTGTAGCAAACAATACGGAGAAGAGTATAAACACAAAATATGAGGGTAAATGTGGCTTAGTTTGTTAGGCTTCACTTGCAAACATCAAAAAATGTTATTGAGGGAAAAGTTTGTTGAAATATCTAAACTTGAAGGGCAGGTGAGAGGACATAGGGTCTGTAATCGATCATATTAATGTTTACATTGTTAAAATGTTTCACGTTTTTCGGTTCTCAAAATATCAGGGATTCAAAGGAAAGGTTTAGTTGATAGGAAATGCAAAGAAATTATACTAAACACCACATATTTCCTGGCACCTTGTTGATCAATACATTTTGTTGCTTTATCTACATGCCCGATTTCCTCACCGGTTCCTACTTGGGACCTTTTACAAAAGGATGTAGAAGGTCATAATTTGGTTGCAAAATTTCTGAAACTGTTTTGTTCTTTTTACAGTTCCAAGTGCACCTCCTCAGTCTGTCGCTGTGGTGACTGTCGGTACCAGCAACAGCACCAACATCAGCATCACATGGGAACCACCTCCTGTGGAGCATCAGAATGGGATCATCCAAGATTACCGGGTGAGTTTGCAATTTAATGTTCATATGGGATTCTCTAACTTTGAAACAGAAGACCTCAACCCTATTTGGTATTGAATAGGAAACCAGTTATGAGCAAGGTCTTCTCATTCAATGTCAGTACCTGACCTCACAAATGCTCTTTTGACTGAAATCCTTCTTAGAAGAGTTCACAAAAAGGATATCTGGGAACTGGAGAAAGTGCAGAGAAGGGCAACCAAACTGATAAGGCATGGAGGAGCTCAGCTATGAGGAAAGATTATAGGAACTGGATTTATTCACTCTTGAGTAGAGGAGAATGAGGGGGGATAAGATCCACATGTACAAATATATAAGGGGTCCATATAGGAAAAGAGATTTCATCTTCAAATACAGAAAGGTTTCTTCACAGTAAGAGCTGTGAAAATGTGGAACAGACTCCCTCCAGAGGTGGTTCTGGCCAGCTCAGTAAATTGCTTTAAGAAAGGCCTGGATACTTTCGTAAATGTACATAATATAACGGAGTACTAAGATTTGTAGGTAAAGTTAATCCAGGGTAAATCCGATTTGCCTTTTGGGGGATCAGGAAGGAACTTTTTCCCCTGCTGTAGCAAATTGGATCATGCTCTGCTGTTTTATTTTTTGCCTTCCTCTGGATCAATTGTGGGTATGGAGTTGGGTGTATGGGATTGTACTATGTTTTTTATTTTGTTTATTTTTTTTTGTGGTTGAACTGGTTGGACTTGTGTCTTTTTTCAACCTGACTAACTATGTAACTATGAGTGGAGACTGTTATACCCACAAAGAGAAGAGGCCAATTCCATATTAAATGCCCATGGTTTTGTATCGAGATGGCCAACTAGGTCATATAGTTGTGATGGTCAGGTGTCCACAAATCTTTGGCCACCTAACATACTTTATATGCACAACAGAGCATTTGGCCTTTGTAAGAACTAAAGGTGAACATTTTGTTGCTCATAGAAACTGCATAACAGCTGCCATTTTTATGACCAAGGCATATATTAACCAATTAGCTATTTTCCATGTGATGTTCCTTTTGTGAATGAAATATTGTTGTACCGAGAGGAGCAATTTTTGCATTGACAATTTATGGTATTTTATCCTTCCCAGATCTGGATATTAGGAAATGAATCCCGGTACCACATAAACAGGACAGTGGATGGAACCATGCACACTGCCGTCATCCGAGGACTCGTCCCAGGAATTCTGTACCGTGTTGAAGTGGCTGCAGCAACCAGTGCTGGTTTTGGGGTTAAAAGCCAGCCAATCACTATCCAGATTAGTAAGTGTCTGACTTTAGAAGGAGCTGCATGGTCAAGATTTACTATAGCTATTTATTTTGAAAATAACTTCACCCAACTTGGAAAGGTCGATCCTCCCTCTTGTGTTCTGATTCAAGCTGATAAAGATATCCATTTCCTGTTCAGTTATTGCTGAATTCCAGTGGGTGGGCCTTCAACAGTTTTTTCTGCCAGAATAAGTTAGTAAGCAGTTTGGAGGTAGGGGTGTACCCTAAAGCAAGTGGATCTCCATGTTGGCTTTGCCAAGAACTGCAATTCTGAGCTGTGCTCATAAACACACTCGGACTCCAATTCAAAGAAGAATTTTTACTCTGGGGTGGAATTATCCTTTAGGAAAAGAGAGTCTATTACCTGCATGCTCACAATTTAGTATCCTATTTGGAATACAAGCCCCTTATATGTATCGTTTCTGTCTTCCTCACCATTATTTCCATTCTTTCCAGAACCATCTTCGGATCACGTGCCCATAAACGGTGACAGCCTCACCCTAACAGAGCAGATCACCGATGTGGTGAAACAGCCAGCCTTCATTGCGGGTATTGGAGGAGCATGCTGGGTAATCTTGATGTGCTTTAGTGTCTGGATATACTGCCGCCGGAAGAAGAGGAAGGAGCTTAGCCATTACACAGGTGAGCAATGCTCCAATACATCCAGCTGACAGGCCAATGAGTAGCTTTGGACTGATGGTTCTAATGCATTGTTCTCTTTGTTTCCCCAGCCTCCTTTGCTTACACCCCTGCAGGTAATTATCTACTTATTCCTATATCTTGTTGTATGCTCTTCTCTAATTGTGCATAATACACAGGTCACCTATTAAGATATACGTAAACCCCTAACAACCAACAACTCTTATTTGTTTGCGTTATCTGTTAAATATATCATTGACAGCAGTTTTTCATTTTTGTTAACAACAGTAAGTGCAGAGAAATACCTGTAGATTTTGCCAGAACTTCAGTGCTTGGGATACATAAGGGGTGCAGGGTCTCCATTTTCTTGATGGCCAATATGGTGAAAAATACTGTTTTAATAGTCAAACTGATTGACTTCAGTGAGGCTACTCACATATGCCAAAAACTCTCCAACGACAGTGGAGAGGGCTCCTAAGGGACATCCAAATTTGTAGAAAGCAGTAAGGGCTCCACACCAGTGCGTCTAGAAAATGTTTTACATTAAATAATTGATAGGGGGAAAAGGCCAATGTGTTTCAGGGATTTGGACACTATCCCTTCATCAGGACTTCAAGGTTGACTGGACTTAATAGAATGTTGTTGATATTCATATATTTACACACACAGAATCAGGTCATTTGTATCAGCAAGGGCTTACACAAGCTTAAACTAATGATATTGCCCGAAGCCTGATTCTGTATATATAAATATTTTTTATAGATGTATGAATATCAACATTCTATTGAGTCCAGTCAATCTTGATGTTACATAGTACATAAGCCCTGATGAAGAGGAAGTGTCCCAATTCCCAGAACGGGGGGCTGAACTTGACCACATTTCTCACAATTTTAGTCTAGAAAAGGCACTGTGTTGTCACCAACAGCAAAGATTTGAGTGCATTTCTAGAAAAGAGCAACAGATATTTTTCTGTACTTGCAGGGTCCTTATAGGGAAATCTGCATGCATTGAGATGTACTTTTTTTTTTATTTGCCCAGACATACACTAACATCTCACTATTGCTTTCACAGTGTCCTTTCCCCACACCGAGGGCTCCAGTCACATCACTGCCAGGTAAGAGGAACATCACACGGGTGATAGCGTGTATTTGAATCATCACAAACTGCTCACTTTCTTCATTGCAAGTGCTTTGTGCAGTCCACTGCTGTAACTGCTGATTGTACACTTCAACGCTTATAAAATGTGGAATACACTCCACTCCGGATGTACAGCCATCACCTGTGCTGCATATATAATAGCCATTCCAACACTCCCTAGTGTGGGGGACGTTGGGATAAATAATACAGTGGTGTATTTTACAAGCAATGACCACATTATGGGGAGGGTGGCATTTATCGGCTCTGTCCCACTGCAAGACAAAGCTAAGTAGGAGTTGTGAGACCAATTTATTACAATCAAGCAGCTTAATTTATTAATTCCCCTCTCGTTTGCTCTAGCATAGCACTGCAACAGAATGAAACCTGACCCTGACCACTTCTGCATTGTGCGTAGGTTTGGAGTAAAAATCTGTCCCAGCTCCAGTGCCAGTTCAGTTAGATATTTGTGTGAATCAGTCTGTAGTTGGCTGCCCAGGTTTGCAGGGGCAGAGGGTCACATATGCACTTATAAACTGCTGCATATACTTTGTGCAAATCTCTCATTTAGGTGTCCAAGATTTCAGCCGCAGTTGTCCCAAATAAATATAAAAATGCTAATCGACTTAATTGACAGGCAGCCTTGATTTGCATCTAAATTACTTGGTACAGCACTAATTTATAGTGTGAAACGCGTCAGCTGTTTTACTCCAGTGTAGTGTGCATTTTTCTTTTTTTAAATAAAGACAACCATCAAGGTTTTTTGGAGTGCGGCTGTCCATATTTTCTTTTTCCATTTGTTGCCTTGTGCATTGCCAGCACCCTTGATCTCCTGAGACCATACTGATCATCCTAACACCTGGAGCGGTAACTTTCTTTCTTACTTGGTACTACTAGTACTTTGCTTGCCATTTGCCCCTTACTAAGTGCTAGGTAGCACTTACTTCAAATCAGCAACAAACACTAGGGTACATTTATTAGGCAAATTAGTGACAAATTTAAAAAATATATATTTATTTTTTTGTTTGCCTGCACAGGCATGTTCTCTGCAGCCAACTGATACAGTTTCGCACAGGTCTGCAACCGATTTAGCACTGATCTTGAGACAAATTCTCACTCCTAATGCCCAATTAAAGTAGATTTTCATGCACAAAAAGGCTTACCTTTTTTTTTCTAGCCCTCTGGCTCACCCACCTTCAAGCAGAGCTTGAAGCCCAAAATTCAAAGTGAATGGACTCTTGATGAGCTGAAATGCATTTCAACAGGCTTTAAAAGCTCCAAGCTCTGCCAGGAGGCACATAATCTCACCCATAAACCTGTGAATGAGCACCACAGTCTATTGATATTTCATCCAGCACTCCAATTGAAAATCCATACCTCTGTACCAGGCATAGAGCTGAAGGAAGAGTCAGCAGGAGCCTGGCATCACACCCACCATTTACTGATCATGTTTGCAATGCTTTGCAGAATTACACATGTTTTTTATTTAAAAATAGGTTCATGTATTTATTTTGAAGATGGATTTAGCTTTTCTATGTTAAAGGGTTGGCAAAAAAATTGGAGCTTTCGATTTGGCATGGAAGTTCTGCTTTAGGGAGTGGTCAGGGGTAGATTTTATTTTGTTGCAGTTCAGAGGAATGTATGAATCGAGCTGTAATATATAATCCATCTCATTACTCCCATTTAGTGTTACCTTACTGTGGGGCAGGATTTAATACATGTCCTCCAGTGATTGCTCCCTTAGGGCATTTTAGTACAAGCCTTAGGAATGTGACCTTTCAGAGGTCAGGAAGTAGCCAAATATACATACAGCACAATTAGGTTGGGTCATGGTTGCTTGCAGTCATTATAATCCAAGTCTGTTTTTCTTCAGACCAGGCTTGTTGGCCACCAGTGCTTCTAATTATCCTTGGCTGGCAGATTCGTGGCCTGCCACCAACCTTCTGAGAAACGGCAAGCCAAAGGAGGCAGCAGTCACCTGCTGCCCAGGAGCCCACAATCCATCAGAGAGATACTACAATGGTAAGAGATTCAACATTTATTTTGGAGTGCGTCTGCTGATTAAATGGGATCTAATGTATCACAATAAAATATCTCTATTAATTCTAAATATAGAAAATTGCCCTCAAACAACTAGAAACAGATTTTTTTTTTTTCAACCGTAAAGGCCAACTGATCAAATTCCAAGCAGTTTATAACAAATGGGCAAAATGCTGGCCTGCTTGTGGTCACATCCGAGAACTAATGACCTATAACCATCTGTGATGAGCTGGGAATAGGCCTCGGGCCCCTGAAAATTAGACTTTTCTCAAGACCGTTTATGGCAGTTTTTGTATCATATTTTGCACCCTCAAGGAGCTTTACTGAGAGAAGTAGAATTACAGTGCAGAGTATTCTTTTAACCCCAAGCAGAAATATCTCAGAGATCTAGAGAAAAAAAGATGACATTCTGTCACAAATGCCAAAAAAAAAGAAATAGCCCTCAAATAGAAAAACTGCCACATTCAGGGTCATAAACATGAAGAATGATTTTGGCCTTCGTTGCTAAATGCTGGCCATATATTTTAAAATAAATAAAACTTTATTAATATTATTATTGAAGAAAGAAATCCATAAACTGACTGACACATTGCTGGTTAATTGACAGTCAGATTACAAGTACTGAACAACAGGGACTGATTTTTGAAATGCAAATATTACAATACAAGAAAAACGTAGGATAGGAGCATAAGAGACATGAGAAATACTTAGGGTGACCTTTTCTCAAGGTGTGAGGTTAGGAAATATAAGGGAAGCAATGTTGGGGAAAAAGGGGAAGTGCATTCGGGATCAGGAATAGGGGTGGTAAATTTTTGGTATCCAGGTTAGGGCGACACACTACTAAAACTTCCAGAAATTGCTTAGTGTTATAAGGTCTTCAAGGGGTAGAGCCCTCAAGAAGGCACTCTAAAAAATAATATAGGTTGTGTATTGATCATTCTATTTGGTTGTTTCCTCCATGGAAATCAGTTCAGCAATCCACTCCATTGCTGGGACAGTGGACTTCCACTGTGGTTATGGGATCACGTTTTCAGGAGCCAGGAGAAAGAATCAAGATGGGTATGGAGATGGGGCCGAGGAGTATAGAGAGGAGGGAGATTTCAGAGACACACGCATTTGCATATCCATTATTAGGTCTAGTATTTAAAAAAAAAAGCCAAAAGTTATGCAGCTTGGACATAGACCATATGTGGGGCATGGTTCCAAATCTTCCCCAATGTCAACCAGAATGGCATTACAGGAATAGGTATAGCATCATACGAAACTTATCAGAATGATAAGTTTCATACAGTGCTCTACCTATTACTGTAAATTTTATATTTGCAGAAATAGGATATTGACCTGTTTGGATCAAATGAAGCAAGCGGTCGGAGCAGGGAAATGTAAGCAGGGTGAATCTTACAGGGTTGGTATAAGGATATAACCTGAGTTTGGTTTTTTCAGATGCAGGGATTTCCAATTACATTGCTCAGACTGAGAAATTTGGCACAGGAGTCTCGGACGGACCCATCTACAGCACTATAGACCCAACCAGCGATGACATGAGGACATTCAATGGAGCTTTCTCACAGCAGACCACACCCTATGCAACCACACCTGTTGTACCCTATGGTGGGCAGACTCTGCATTCACCTGAGTCGGAGGACAATGCATGGAATGTCCAGGCTGGCACGTCCGGCATACTGTATGCTCAGCCCGATCGCAGCAAGGTGGAAATCGGTACGTATGGGTGTGTTAGAAAGTTACTGAAGGTGTATGTGCCACATATACACCATTAGTTCAGTCATATTGTGGATGGGATTGGCTGTTTTGCTTGTCAGCCTCCTAAAATTAAGTGCCTCAGTGCAGAGTGTATTAGGAAACGAGCAAACATACAAAGGGAGCAACAAACTAATGCCTCGTACACAAAATCTGACTTTTTCCATCGGAAAATCCGACCGTGTGTATGTCCATCAGAGTTTTTCAATCGGATATTCCGATGAATTCCATCGGAGTTTAGAGAGAGAACATGTTCTCTTTTACTCCGATGAAATGCCGTCGGAATCCCGAGTTTGGTCGGACAAAGGTCAGATTGTGTGTGTACGAGGCATAAGAGTATTTCAGCAGAGGAGAGTTGGATAGAGGAAGGAGCAGAGTCCTCCAGTAGTGCAAAGTATTTTAAGAGAGGAGAGTTATAGGAAAGAGCACAGTATGTCATAAGAAAAGTAATAAAAGGAATCCTAGGATATTGTGAAACCTTGTGAATTAAATAAAATATAAAGACCCTCACTATAAACTATAACGGACAATCCTATTTATTTTTCCAGCTTCAAAAGGCAATAAACAGAAGTCTGTGGGGAAACCAGTGAAAGCGCCATCTCTGAATTGGACAGAGATTCTGCCTCCTCCACCTCCTGCCAACGAGCTGAACCATTTCCAAGACGAAGACTCAGACGTGGAAATGAAGTAAGCTCTTCCCCGGGCCTCATCTGTTCAGAGTGCGCTGAGCCAGGGAACTCCTGGCAGCCATCTTGTGTGTTTATAATGGCTCTCACTCTACAAGCTGTTGTTTGTAAATTGTGGGTCTGAACTGGTTCATTTCCTTAATATACAACAACAAGATCCCTCCAGGTGCTCCCAACGAAGCCACAAATTTACATCCCCTATAATCCTATTAGCAAAAGCCGTTTCGGTTAAGTGATTGTTCATTATGCTTTAGGAATTTGCATAAATCTCAGATTTTCCTGAAAGATATTTCTGTTGTTTTAGTTCGGAAACAGAAGAGTGGTGTCCTCCATTGCCGGAGAGGACGTATCTGATGGAGAATATTCCAGAAGATTGTCCTCTTCCCCCTCCCCGTGGTGATGCCTCTTCTCCAGCTCAGTCCTATGGCCAACAGTCCACGGCTACCCTCACCCCATCGCCGCGAGATGAGATGTACGATTCAGAGGAAATTCCACGACTCCAGCAATTTGAACTTCCACCCCATCCCAGGTCAGAATCCTAACTGTTACCCCATCCAACATCAGATCTCAAACATGCAATGCTACCCTATGCCAAGTCAGAATCCCAGCACACTCAACAATTACCCAAATGCTCAGATTAGAATCCCAACATACTTAACTGTTGCCCCCATTCCAGAATCCCAACGTACCCAGCTGTTAAATGTTAAACTATTGTCCATTATTGAGGTTTTCTGATCCTAACCCCAAATATCTAATAATTTAAAGTGCATATCTGGGGAAAATGAAAACAATATATATTTAGTACATCTCTACAATACATATGTATTTCCCCATGTTTTTCTCTTTAAACACAGAGAAAGGTTTTTGAAAAGTGGAGCAGAGGTAGCTTTACAGCCGAACACATCCCCTTTTCTTATCTCCCCAACATAATGGGACAGTGTAGTCCATGAGGAGAGAACTGGGTGGGGCTGACTACATAGCATGGGATTTCAGTGCAGCAGAGGCAGCGTTGTCAACTGTAATAGGAAGTTAGGCGCTCACTGGATCTCGGACACAACAAGTATTTTCTATACTTTATAGGAGAAAAAACAGGGAAATGTGCATGTGTTGTAAAGATGTACTGTTTTTATACACATTAAAGGTTTCTTTATGTCCTTGTAGGAGAATGCCATCTGGATCGGTACCAGTTCCAAGAGCCCCCAGCCCTCCCCTGACACAGTCCAATCCCGCTCTTCATATAGGTGGAGAGACACCACGGCACGGCCACAGACGGAACCTCAGTCAAAATCCAACTGTCAGTGCAGAGAATATGGACCTGCCCAGCACAGGTGAGAACTGGACTAATACAAATTTGACCAAACATCAAGTGACTGTGCCAAGTCCATTATATGTTATATAACCACGGACTGTCAAATATTGAAAATTAGAACTACAATAAAATCTTTATTTATCTAAAAACTTTTGTAATGTTTAAATAAGGCAGAAGTGCAAACACACACACAGTGACCTTAATTCAAACATCTGTTTAATGCAAGATGAATTTTGATTGGCTGCGATAGGCCACTTTGCTCTGTATCCTATTAAACAAATGGCGAGTTGGATTTAAACATTTTAGGACATCCAGTTTTTCTGTAGCAGTAAGTAATAATGTGAGATTTTGGGAGAAATGCCTTTTTTCTTTTTTTTCAAATGTCATGTCCCTCAATATTTAAATATCATCTGTCTCGTACCGTCTTGGAACGAAATATTGGCGTTTGTCTTTAATCTAGTCAGCAGAATTGGATGCAGCCAATCAGCCATGATGTTTCCCCAGCATACAGCCCTGCCAGTCAGCAGAGGGAACCTAATTAAAACCGTTTTCTTACATGTTAATACAAACAGAAGACTGCATAGATCTGCCAGTGTTAGAGGAAGATGCATGCCTCCATGTCCTCCCTGTGCAGTTTGTATTCTTTAAAAAGGCCTAAGGGCCCCTTCACACATTTTTCCTAAAACGCAGCCAAGTATTACAGCACCAAAGATTTCCAATAGGTCATCGATGCAGATCCAAAACAGCACAACCATTTTATTCCAACGCAATGCAGCACAGGTGATTGCGTTGCGATACATGGGGTCATATGTTTTGTTTCACGTGTGAATGCACATTGGGGGGGGGGGGCCCATTGGCAACAGATGTAAATGCCCCTGATGTCACATACAAACACACACACAAGTTTAGATATGAATGGGTCCTACAGCCGCTGCACTAAATTCCAATTCCCATATTGGTTGCTTAAGGCTTAATTTCCATGGACGTTTTTGGACGTTTTTACAGCCACTTTTCTGAGCTTTTTTTGCAGCTTAAAAACGTCTCTCCATGTTAGTCTATGGCCTCATGCCCACCATGACGTTTTTGAGCTGTAGATGGCTGAGCCGTTTTTAAGCTGCAAAAAAAAAACCAGGACCAGTGCGTTCTGAAGCTCCAGCCTTAGAGCTGTAAAAACGACAGACGTTCAAAAACGCTACCGCAGCGTTTTTGAGCTCCAGGTCAAAAAAAAAAACATGGACAGTCGTTTTTAAGCTGTAAAAAAAGTGGCTGTAAAAACGTCCATGAAATGAAGCCTTACCTATAAGCAGATTTGGAATAAGCTTGCTGACAGTATATTCAATGTTCTACAAATCACAGCATTGGTTTTCTTATAGATTGGAAGAGAGTGCCCCAATATACAGAGCATTATCTACCATTGGCAGAGTTCTCCCTTAATATTGATGATGTGTTCATGGTCTGCTTACAGGAAAGCTGCTCTCAGGAGACAATCTTGGCACTCCGCCTGGACAGAAATCCAAAGCCAAGAAGAAGGTGAAATCCGGCAACTATCGAAGGGAGGCGAAGCAAGGAGGTTGGTTTTGAGGGCCAGTTACAGCTCAAATCCCAGGGGCTTATAAAGGGCCAGTTAACAGTCCCGGTTGGCATCTCAGAACAGAAAAGTTATTGTAAGGAACTGGTCAGGATGGAATTACTGGGCCAGGACCCCCGTTACACAGCTGACTCTTATTTTCAGAGACAGAGCTAGGTGCTGTATTGTTGTATAAGGTTATCTCATTGATCAAGCCGACTCACGTCTGTAAGGTTGTTCACACATATTGAAGACCACCAGCTAAGGTGGGGTGGTTCTGAGCAAAGTCCAACTCTAGAAGCAGTTTTGAGATGCCACACACAAAGGCCAAGGTGGTATAAATTTTATTGGATATTTAGTAGAAAAATAATACAACATGTTTCGGGAGTAAAACACTTTCCCTCCACCATGGCTTAAATGTTGTCACTTTAAATATTTCTGAACTTGACTGGATTAATAATAATTGCAATATTGTAGGATGATAACCACCAGAATCTTTTGCAGCATATGGCACGTTATCAATTGTTTTTATCAAGCAGATAAGTTTATTAAACCAGGTGCAATTGCCATATAAAATCAAGCATAGCTCTTCCAGCAAATCAAATATCCCATTCCTTTACAGAACTGTCAGAATCTAACAGCCTCTCATCACCTCTGGGGGGAAAAGACATAATTAAAACCTACTTGTAACTGTATCTTCTATATCAGTTACATCTGACAGTAAGTAGTGGCCGCACACCTCTCAATGGATCGGATTTCCCAGAGTTATGGGAATTCAGGGAATTCAGAGGCAGATGAGTCAGAGAGAGGACAGGTGCTTTGTATGAAATATGGAGCCGAATAGCTATTTTATTTTGCGAAAAAGTTTTCTCCTTCTGGAAACCGGTTTAATTTATGTCATAGAGCAACTGATAAGATAGAATGAGTTCAGAGATGGGCAAGAAAAACGGTGACAGATCTGAAGGATAAACCATCAAGAGAGACTGCAGGAACTTAATATATCCAGTTTTGGGGAAAGAGGGAAAAGGGAGGACATGACTGAAATCTTTAAAGCGGAATATCAGGAATGGATTGTTTTACTTGTTTATATTGGTCCAATGCAAGTATGTATATGGTGTGACCGTGGAAGCTGGAAATCACTGTACTGGACTTCTGGTTTCCATGCCAAGCGGCTGCCCTGCAGCATAGTGAACTGGGTCACGCGTTTGCCACAAGCGCCATTCACAGAACACCTTGCATTTTTCTCATGAATTCAAAGCGTTCTTTGATCCACCTCATCCAATTAAAAAAGTCTTGCATTCATTGAAAAAAAAATGTAAAGCGTTCTTTGACTGGCGCCTTTGCCAAAAGAGTGAGCCCGGGTTCAATATGCAGCAAGGCAGATGCTTAGCACTGGACTGAAAAAAAAAGTGATTACTGTAGTAGCAGTGACTACAACAGTCATTTCCAACTCTCACAGTGGTCACACATATACTAAAGCCTAGTACACATGGGTGCCGAATGTCAGGCAACATCAGCCGTTTCAATATAAAAATGGCTGACATTCATGTGTATGGCAGCCAGTCCCGACAGAAGTTGGCAGTTTGGGCAACTATTGGAAAACCAGCAGCCAACCAGCTACCGCTCGGTGCTCTCAGCCAATAGCTGAAAGCGCTGACCAGAGTGTTCTGGCTGGGGGGGGCGTTCCCCATGTCAGAACCCAACAGCTCAGCAGGGGAGATCGCTGCATGAACGTCAGATTGTTAGTACAGCAGCTCTGACCGGAGTTGTGAGATTTTTTCCGTTCAACCTAGCGGGTTGAACAACAAAAACTAGTGGTGCGTACCAGGCTTTAAATTTTTCCAAGCTACGCAAAAAATTTCCATACTTGGTATTTAGCTTTAAATACATAAGGGTGTGAATAGGGTTCAGGAGGGCAGTATTTTCAATATGGAACGGCGATCATGAACACGGGGACATGACCTCAAACTAGCCAGAGAAAAGTTTAAAACTAACCTTAGAACGTATTATTTTACTGATAGAGTAGCTGATGCTTGGAACAGGAAAAAAGAGACCGACTCAAAGGACCACTTTGTCTTTTTCTGCTATCACTTTTATAGGTTTCAGATGTCAATCTGCATTCATTTAGCACTGATGAGGACCTGTAGGTTCCATATGCTGGATGGGAACCTGTAGATCCATTTCAGCTGAAGGGCTGTAAAATCATCACCACTGGGAGGGAATATGACAATGTATTTCACCCATTCCGTCCATCCAAGTGCTTAAATGCTTTTTTTTTTCTCCCCCATAGATCTCCCACCTCCGCCAGAGCCCCCTCCTGCTGATGAAGAGTTGTTCTCCTCTCGCATGGAGTGTTCAGCTACATCGTTGGAGAGAGACACAAGCACTTCGTCCTCCATGGAGAGAAGAGGAGTTCCAGGGCAGCAGCGAGGAGCTGCAACTCACCCGCTGCACCACAGAGAAGGTACACCATTGGCAGGCTTGTACAAGATGGAAATATCCATCAGATTTTAATGCATTCTGTTCAAATCAGTTTTATATGCTAGTATAGCAGGGGAAGATGATATCCAACACCCAACTGACTTAAAGTGGTTGTAAACCTAGTTACACCACTTGTACCTACAGGTGAGCCTATAATAAGGCCTACCTGTAGGTACTTGAAATATCTCCTAAACCAGCACGGTTTAGGAGATATTTACCATATACACTTGCGCCAACGTCATCAGTGCATGCATACTGAAGAAAGGGCACAATTGTGCCATTTCTAAAGGGCCTGTGCCGTGACTGGCGGCTCCCTTGGAAGGAAGAGGTGTGAAGATGGATGTGGGGACATTGTGGGTTTTGTTTGCAGTTAAGTGCAACATACGCTTTTACTGTGCAGGGGGGAAAAAGAGGAAGTAAAACCCATCAGGGTTTAAAATGGTCAATAATCTTTTATAGATGAAAAACACCAGCTGTCAAGTTGCTACCCCTAAAATGGCAGCTTACAAAAAGCAGTAGCCTATACAACATATTTACAATCTGATCTAGCATGGAGATATCCATACCATGTGTGTTATTGTCATCAAAATCTTGAATATATTGTAACCAACAGTGTCAGGGCTACCGATAGGGGGGTACTCCTGTACCAGACCCCATCAGGTCAGTGGGGGGGGCCTGGGCCTGGGCCTGCTAGTGATTGGCAGTGGAGGAGAAAGAGAGGGAGGAAAGTATGTGCTGAGAAGCACCGTGCCTGGAGGCAGTAAAGTGGCAGCCGATTGGTAAAGAGATAAAAATGCGCTTGGGTAAGCAGAGGACCCTTGTTTGGTTAAAGGCTACGTTCACCTTCTGTAACATGTTCCACCCATATTCAGGATGTACTGTAACATGTTAGATGCACACCCCCTTCCGCTAGCTGTCACAATCTGCAAAAAAATGTGACCGTGTTAGGCCCCACCCACATCATCCATTTACAGTGTTCTGTGAATGGGAAACTACAAGGTCCATCAGCCTTTGCATCTTCCTGTCACAGTGTAACTGCCTGGCCATATCGGAGGTACGGCCAGACAAGCTGCAGGATCGTGACATTACACCCACAATCTGCTGGGTGCAATGCTTTACAAGTCCGTTACAAAAATAAATAAATAAATGCTTTTTTTTTACCTGCAAAAAAAAAAGTGCAAAAGTTTTTTGTAAAGGTGAACTTATCCTTTAGCAGGTGAACATGAAAAGAAAATAGGCTTCATCCACCTTTGAAGTCTACAACCCAGTGTGTGTGTGTGAGTTGCACACATAACACAGCCATTGATCATATTTTCCATAGCAGAAGGGTGCCGTCGGTTTAACTGTATGGGGCCCTGTGATTTTAATGGCGGCCCTGCGTAGTGGTCCTTGAGTGGTTGCCACTGTAACTCCCAACCAGCCAATCATCTTCCAATTTTCTGCCTGCACTAACGCACTGATGTCTGGTTACAGAAGACCACTGAACCAGTCTGCTCATTTCACTGCATCGCAGAAACCTTTCCAATGTATTAAACAACCCTCCTCTGTTTTCAGATGAAGAGATCATTCCATACTGTAAACCCAACTTCCTGTCCCGGAGTCAAATGTCCAGCAACTGCTCCACTTCGGGAAGCAGCTCGTCCCGGGGGTCTGCGGGGTCCCGGGGTCACCCACATGGAAGGAGCAAAACAGGAGAGCGGAAAGAGGTAGGAGATCATGTGTGAAATGAAAGATTGTTCCCCCAAGATATAAGATATCATTTCTGGATTAAAGTTCATATATTCCCCAGAAAAGACACCAGCGAGCGTATCAGATAACCCAAAACGCCATTGTGACTCACCGCAACCCGACCCAACAGAAAATACAAATTAGACTGCCTACTAAACCACCCACATGGTGGAAGATTCAGCCACCTCTATACATTCCTCTGGCTCAACACGTTTTACTAGGGTGGCCAGAAACGGCCCAAAAATAGAAAAATATAAGAGCAGATTTCATCAGGAAACAGACAATGAGGCCCAGGAACCAGCATGGTCATGGTTTTAGCAAATCTGAGCTTAGGAGGTCTGTACAGTCCTGTCTGATGGAATGATAAGAAAGCGAAGATGTCAATGTAATGCATAAAATGTCGAACCTTGCATATCAAAGCCAGGGATTTTTTTTTTCCCATCCAGTCTTGAGATTTATACATCACTGCATATCTCTGTCTGGCAGGACAGGAGACCCGATTTTCTTTCTCTGCTGCTGTTCAGGAACACTTATAGCTTTTGTCCCCCCCCCCCAGCCTGTGATTGTACAGAAGAAGAAAGAAGAAGCATCAGACTAATGATCTCATATCTGTCACTCTACTCTCTCCTCCTATCAGCAAGTCCTTTTTAGCATGCAAGCTCACCACTTTGTGCTGTACAGAGATACCAAGTCAAATTCCAGATACATATACTTCTTCCACATTGGAAAAATGACATTAAAGAAGTACAGCCAAAGCTCCTTTGGTTGTATTTCTGTGGATCACAGGAGTGCAATACGTTCTGCACGCCTGTGTCCCATTTTCAGTAGACATGGGGTTGAAGCCCGATGTCACAGAGCCGGTACAGGCAGCTCGGGCAAGATCATGACCATGTGGTCGGGATCTGCCTACATGCCTGGACCGCCACTCAGCTAGGAATCTTAGCGATCCGCTGAGAGCCGGTCACTCCCGCCCCCTCCACAGCGAGAGGAGGCAGAGCAGAGAGTGGTCACTGACAATCACCAGCTCTCTGCTCACGGAACTCCGAGAACCAAGCGATCGGCGGTGTTAGATCGCTCGGTTCTCAGTCTTCGACCCGGCGGGGACAGACGCAGCATCCACCTAGGCAAGTATGATTCCAAAAAAAAAAGCCTATTCCCATACTTCTCTTTTAATGATGTATTGAGAAACACAGAGCTGCATTTATGTATTTTATATTTGCATGTATTTTATTATTAGCATTTTTATATAATATTTAGGGGAACAGTGGCAGCCCGTCTATAGAGGGCGCACGGGCGCTGCCTCCCCTATCCAATGCGTCCGGCCCCCCTGATCTACATATGAACTTCGGGTGGGGGGAGGGGCACAGAGCACTGCGCTCCAATCCCACCCTGTTGTGTGACAATAGCAAATGAATTTTTGCACTAAAGTTCCTCCCCGCCCATCAGGAGGCAGGTTGTGAGACCTGTTTCTCGATTGGCCAAAGCATCAGGCGATCCTATTGGATGCTTAGTGCTTTGGTGGAAGAGGAGACAAGGCGGAGGAAGCTTGAGTAACGGACACCAGTGCCGCCGCTGCCCACACTCAAGGAAAATACACGGCCCCACGGGTAAGTGCCGGGGGGGTGCTGTCAGTGCCGCATCAACTGGTGGGGGGGGGGGTGTCGTTTAACGCCCCCCAAAAGAAGAACCCGCCACTGGCTGTATATTTAAATTAGTATTTACAGGTTTTTAAGTGATCCTTTCCATCCCCGCTGAGCAGACTCCTAAACAAGCATAGAAATGACTCTGCAATGTCTCCGGGTCAGAGATCTGCCATTTCTCAAACTACGTTCAAAATGAAAATAAAGAAATCTAGCTAAATAAACAAGTATCGGCTCTGTGCGGACTTAGCCTGACAGTTGACCCCTGACCCCAGCGGCGGGCGAGGTCAAATTCACGGTCTTCTCTCGGGAATCGCGGGGTCTCTAGTTTTAAGTTACATTTCTGCTCATTGTTACATTGTATGATGCGATGAGTAGTCCTGAATGACTCCGTGTCCCGGCTCTACACATGGAATATGGAACGTTTCAGCAGCTCCAGGTCTCGGCGCTGATTGATAACATTAATGTATTGTGGAGTTTTCAGCACCCGCATATTATTATGCTTTAATGGCAGCGAGTGCAGGCTGGTCATTATAGAAGATTCGCAGGTTCTGGGAGAATTTCCCATCTGGAATTTGGTTCTATAATTTGTAACTTCAGGGGTCGGGCAGAGATCATTCACATTACTTGGGGTAGTTCGCCATTTTTAGACTTGCAGCATTACACACTGCAGAAAATAATTTAGCCAATGCAAATGACTAGCACAGTAAGGAATCATTTAGGCCTTGTATACACAGGCATTGGCAGTTGGGTCATGTTTTTACCACTTCCGGGCCGCCTGGTTCAGTCTCAATGCCAACTTTGCAGTTCTCTTCTGATTGCACAGATGCGGACAGGATACCAATTAACCACTTAAGACCCAGACCATTATGCAGGTTAAGGACCTTGCCCCTTTTCGCGATTCAGCACTGCGTCGCTTTAACGGACAATTAGCGCAGTCGTGCGACGTGGCTCCCAAACAAAATTGGCGTCCTTTTTTTCCCCACAAATAGAGCTTTCTTTTGGTGGTATTTGATCACCTCTGCGGTTTTTATTTTTTGCGCTACAAACAAAAATAGAGCACCAATTTTGAAAAAAATGCAATATTTTTTACTTTTTGCTATAATAAATATCCCCCAAAAATATATAAAAAAACTTTTTTACCTCAGTTTAGGCCGATACGTATTCTTCTACCTATTTTTGGTAAGAAAAAAATGCAATAAGCGTTTATCGATTGGTTTGCGCAAAATTTATAGCGTTCACAAAATAGGGGATAGTTTTATTGCATTTTTATAAATAGTTTTTTTTTACTACTAATGGTGGTGATCAGCGTTTTTTTTTTTGTGACATTATGGCGGACACATTGGACAATTTTGACACATTTTTGGAACCATTGTAATTTTCACAGCAAAAAGTGCTATAAAAATGCACTGTTTACTGTGAAAATGACAATTGCAGTTTCGGAGTTAACCACTAGGGGGCACTGTAGGGGTAAAGTGTGACCTCATATGTGTTTCTAACTGTAGGGGAGCTGGACGTGTGACGTCATTGATCGTCTTTCCCTATATCAGGGAACAGACCATCAATGACACTGCCACAGTGAAGAACAGGGAAGCTGTGTTTACACACACGTCTCCCCGATCTTCAGCTCCGGTGACCGATCGCGGGACTCCGGCGGCGATCAGGTCCGTGGGTCTCGCGGGCGCAGTCACGGAGCTTAGGACCGAGTCGCGAGTGTGGTGGCGTGCTCGCGACCCCACGGCTGGGCTTAAAGAGACACGTACAGGTACGTGATTGTGCCCAGCCGTGCCATTCTATATCGGCGTGAAGGGGTCCTTAAGTGGTTAAAAGCATTTTTCTTTTGAATGCACAAAGTGGCATGCATGTGAATCATTTATTCCTTCTGATATATTGCATTATTGTTGGCATCAGTGGCGGCTGGTGCTCAAAAAACATCAAGTGGAGCCACTGTGCCCATCAAACGCCGCTACTGTACCCATCAACTGCAACCAGCGTGCAACCTGTCTCGGCGCTGTCCTCCACATCTTCTCCCGTCCTCTGCTATGATTGGACGTCTGATAGGCGGCCAATCACAGCGCCTGTCGCTTCAGGTGACAGGGTAACCAGACCCGAGCACCTGATTGGCTGAGAGGCGGTTCAGTGTTAGGGAAGCGATTGCGCCCACTGTTTACCAATTTGGGAGCCTATTAGAGATTATGGCTCTAACCAGGACACCTATTAGAGTCGACGGCTCTAATCAGGCACTTCCAAAACACCCCCGCCACTGTAATTCAGATGCCTGGGGCCTGACAGCGGCAACAATAGAAGGAGAGAGGGGGCGGCGCTCATGCACCCTTTATAGACGCACCGCCACTGGTTGGCATCATTTTGGTGGGTTTTAGGACACCAGAGGTCACTACTGTTTTATGATTGGTAGACATTCTTTTTATGCTTTTTTTTATAAATGCCTGATGATGAAATCATCCTGCATGACCTCAAAACGCAGCACCTCCACATTTTGTGATGTGATCACTTTAAATAGGCAGTTGGACTATTGATTTTGGATTTATAGTGCGATGGCACCATTTTTTTCTTTTAAACTACATGTCGCATAAAAATTTAGTAATGACCCCCGCTAAGAATCTATTCCAGCCAGAAATGTGCAGATCTGTAATCTAGCCCCATACATCGTAGCCTTGGACAGGTCCTGTTCTTTGACGGGCACTGAGCGTGTAACTAAATTCCCTTGGCCATTCTTAGGCCTCCTTTGTAGCCGAGAAGTGGCACTCAATAGCAGATCCGGTTTCTCCGGCTCGCTGCAGGACATTGTCTCTCTGATCAGGTTTCTCACAAGAAAATTCCCCCTTTTTCATCTTCATTAAAATCTCTACAAAATGAACTTCAAAAGCTGCGGAGAGTACGAGTCATCCGCCAGCATAGAGGGCTGAAGGCTCCTGAATTTCAGAAACTCGATCTCATGAAAACTGAACCTTCTTCTCTCTTTCCCAAGAGAAAGATCGTCTTTTGTGCCCCTTGCTGAAGGTGACAGGCCCGTGATGGATTTATCTACGTCTCGCTCTATATCTGCCTTATCCATCGTTTCCCTTCATAGGCCAAAAATGCTCATCCCAGAGAAGTTCTCATAGAAAATCTGCTCTTTACACATGCAGCAATCATAATGATTGTGAAGGCAATACACCATATAGGAAAGATCCATCCTAAAAGATAGATACTATAGGAGATCACCACCTTTCATAAGAACAGTCATTGAATAGGTTGCATTGTTCTGATATGACTTATGGAGCACTTATTGCGCTCCTTTCAAGTGTTTATGTGAGTCTTTTAGGCCAGACTTTGTATCCAGTTTCTCCGGCTTTTAAACCCCTCCGCAAGACAATGAGAAAAGCCATGTTAGGTGCAGGAAAGCCAGCAACCAGACTTGGGCTGCATTCACACCTTTGCGTAGGCAAATTGCAGCGTTTTGTACCGCGATTTGCCGCGACAAAACGCGTAGTTTTTAACCGCGGTTTTGTATAGGTCATTGTCGGCTATGGAAACGGCCGAAGCCGCCCGATACGCACGACAAAAAATGGTCCGGGACTTGTTTCAGCTTCAGGCGTTCGGCGTGGAGATGTGAACCATCTCCATAGACAATAATGTTATTTTTCCCCTCCAGCGTATTGTAGCGTCAAAACGCCTAGGTGTGAATGCAGCCTAAGGATACTATTAGTTATGCACTTTGCACTATTGAAGTAGTCAATGTTTTTTCAGTTTTGAATAATGCAAGCAACTTAAAGCGGATGTGCGCTGAAAAAAAACAATATTAAAAGCCAGAAGCTACAAATACTTCAGCTGCTGACTTTTAATATTAGGACACTTACCTGTCCTGGAGTCCAGCGCCGTCCGCAGCAGAGGACGATCGATCGTTCGTCACTCTGCTGCCCCCACCGCCATCCTCGGTGAGGGAACCAGGAAGTGAAGCGCTCCGGCTTCACTGCCCGGTTCCCTACGATGCATGCGCGAGTCGCGCTGCGCCTGCTGACTGGCTCCCGCTGTGCTCTGGGAGCCGAGTGTTCTCAGAACACAACGGGGGGGCGGGAGGTGACGTCCTGCCCGCAGTCTGCTGGAAGTGGGTGAAAATACCTGTCTTTACCTCTCAAATACCTGTTCCGATCAGCGGGAGTTCCACTTTAGGGTGGAGCTCCGCTTTAACCACTTCAGCTCTTCTGACACTTTTTACATATATGTAAAAATCTAATGCCGCGTACACACGTTTTTCGGGTTGTAAAAAATGAAGTTTTTTTTTAATGTCATTAAAAACGATCGTGTGTGGGCTTCAGAGCATTTTTCGGGTTCTGAAAAACGGGTAAAAAAAAAATTCGAACATGCTCTATTTTTTTAACGACATTTTTAACGTTGTCATTTTTCGGGTTGTAAAAAATTGTCGTGTGTGGGCTTTGACGTGAAAATCCCATGCATGCTCAGAAGCAAGTTATGAGAAGGGAGCGCTCGTTCTGGTAAAACTAGCGTTCGTAATGGAGTAAGCACATTCATCACGCTGTAACAGACAGAAAATCGCAAATCGTCTTTTACTAACAAGGAATCAGCTAAAGCAGCCCAAAGGGTGACGTCATCCAAATGGAACTTCCCCTTTATAGTGCCGTTGTACGTCCCCACGCTTTGCTAGAGCATTTTTTTTCCACGATCGTGTGTAGGCAAGGCCGTTTTAATGATCGGGTTGAAGAGCCTGAAAAACGTAATTTTTTACAACCCGAAAAACGGTCGTGTGTACGCGGCATAAAATTTCCCTTCTTTAAAAAAAAAAAAAATATATAGTTTTTTATCCTGCTAGACATGTACTTAGAACCCCCAAACATTAAATATTTTAGGCAGAAGCCCTAGATAATAAAATGGTGGGTGTTGCAATTTTTTATGTCACATGGTATTATCACAGCAGGTTTTCAAATGCTATTGTTTTGGAAAAAATACACTTTAGTTAATTTTATTGCACACAAATACAGTATAATAGCCAATTGTTTTGTAAAATATAAAAGATGATTAAATAGATAGGCAACATGTCCCGATTTAAAACTGCCTACGCTCGCAGAACAGCGCCAAACCACGCTACTTAAAAAATCTCTATTGGCGACACTTTAAAAGCCTTTACAGCAGGGGTGTCAAACTGGTGGCCCTTCAACTGTTGCAAAACTACAAGTCCCATGAGGCATTGCAAGGCTAACAGATACAAGCATGACTCCCATAGGCAGAGGCATGGGATTTGTAGTTCTGCAACAGCTGGAGGGCCACCAGTTTGAGACCCCTGCTTTAAAGTTACACAGTAGTTACACAATAAATAATAATTTTTTTGTGATTGTGTCTTTTTTCAGTCCTACTATTTACACCACCTGAGCCTTGGGGAGATCTTGAAACAGATCACGCGTTTTAGGGACTCCATGTTTTGCGATTTATCAACAGATTTTGACATTTTGGACCCTTTGGTTCCATCATTAGACTTTGTACACGTCAATCCTCAACTCTGGGTCATGTAGAGGGGCAGCCTCACCACAACCATCTACTGAAAAGTTGAATCCAACTCCTCATTTTCTCTCGGTTTAGGAAAAAAAAAAAAAAAGAGAGGTTCTAACCTTTTCCTTCATCCAACCCCCCCAAAAAAAAGTGTTGGATAGAGAAACTTTTTGAGACGTGGAAAAGCCTGTAAAGCCTCGTACACACGATGGGATTTTCTGCGGACGAAGAATAGGACTTTTATCCAAAGGGCGTTGGCCATGAACTTGTCTTGCATACAAACAGCAAAGAATTGTTGGCCAAAAATCACAAAACTACTGTACGTGTTTTTTCAGCTCTTTAACGCCACCCTTTGGGCAACTTCTGCTAATGTTGTGTTACGGTTAGCATTGATTCTGAAGCATGCGTGTTTGTACTTTGGAAAAAACTCCAAAGGACTTCTATACACACGATCGGATAATCCGACAAACACACATTTGTTGTTGGAAAATTTTAAAGCATGCTATCCAACATTTGTTGTCAGAAAATCCGCCAACAATTTTCCAATGGATCGTACAAATGGTCGGTTTTTCCGACAACAGCCTGCCATCACACAATTCCCATCGTAAAATCCAATCGTGTGCACAAGGCTTTAGACCAGGGGTGGGCAATGGGTTCATATATTGGACCCGGGGGCCGGTCCAAGAGTAGATGGACAACTTTTACATTATACAGTACCGCACCTCTGGACCCCTTTACATTACAGTGACTGTGCCATGCCATCAAACGCAGCCACTGTGCCATGAATTGTCACCACTATGCCATGCCATCAAACACAGCCACTTTGCCATCAATTGTCACCACTGTGCCCATCAATTGTCACCACTGTGCCCAGTAAAATGCCACTACTGTGACCTGTAAAATGCCCCCCCCCCCCCCCGGCACTTACCTTTTTGGGGTCAGCCGTGCTTCTAATGTTCCTCGTCCAGTCCCTCGATGACGCTTCAGCCAATCAGGTTACCGATTACCTGATTGGCTGAGACGCCTATCAGTCTTATCCAAGGAACGCACCGCCGGTACGTCCCAAGGATAAGCATTCAGGAAGCCGACTACAGCCTCAGGGCTGTACTCGGAAAGCCTATCAGAGCCGCTGGCTCTGATGGGCACTTCCACACAGCCAACCAGCTGCCGTTATTCAGCTGGCTGGCGCTCAACATCCGGCCTTCTCTGAATAGTGGGCGGCAGTGGCGAAAATATATAGATTCATACAATGCATGAATCTATATATTTTAGTGGCTGTGCGAGAGCCAGAGGGGGCGGCGCTCCGGCGCCCTCTATGGACGAACCGCTCCTGACACAGACACACTGCGGCGGCGGTGAAAATAAATAAATAAAAAAAACTTGGTCAGTTTTCCGCCCTGCTCCCCGGGCCGGATTAAAAGGTCCGCCGGGCCGTAGTTTGCCCATTCCTGCTTTAGACCTAAATTCTGTAGCTCTTGTTTTCTTCGATCCTCGGATCCATAATTACTAACATGTCTTTGTTCTCTGTGTTCCTTCCAGGAGAAAAGATGAAGAGTGAGAACGGGACAAGTTCTTCTACCCCGGATTTCCTACAAAGGACAGAGTTCTTCAAAAGACAGACACTTTAAAACTTTTCCAGTATTTTCCACTCTGCTTATTTATGAAAATTTTCTGGACTTTTTATTTTTTATGTTCCGTGTAAATAATGTTGCCCGTCTCTTTGAACGAGGCCTTTCTAGAGATTGGGAAAGCTGGACTATATTTATAAAGTTAAAAAAAAAAATTGTACATTCATTTTTTTTCTTTTTTTTTTGCTGTTTTGAACGTGCCAAGTTTTCTAGCAAGTATGACGTTTGCACTGTGGGTTGTACAGAACGATGTGAATAAGAAGAAAAAGAAAAAAAAAAAAAGCACAAGGCTTCGCTGCATGCGGTCCCCTCAGACTGGGCGCTGGACAAAGCCAGCGATTTATGTATGCGGAATGCAAAAGATGGGGACATAATGGCGGAGGCTGGAGGACTCGGTCCGGTACAGGTTCATGTGCGCACATAACTTTTCAGATTTCTCCAGGACTGGAAAAGGAGTCTCAATTCCTAATACGTCACACAACAAGCTGGACAGCAGTACATGGGAGGAGCCTGTTTTGGGGTGGGGGAGGGGCTAAGTAAGACCATCAGTGCGACACCTCAGTCTTTCACAAGTGACAGCTGTTCAAGCAGCATCATGGGACTGCACTTGTGACAGACCCGAAACTAATTTTGTATGCTACAAATAAAGATTTTTGCTAAAACAGTCTGACGCACCGTCTGAATCTATTGAAATGTGCAAATTGTTACAACTGTTACCAGAACGAAATGAGATCTTAGGCTGGATTCACATCTATGCATTTTTAGCGCATTTTGCAGATTTGAACTACAGTCCATTTAACATGGTTTCCTATGGAACACGTTCTGCAGAGCAAATCTGCAAAATGCAAAAAGCACAAAAAATGCGTCGGTGTGAATCCAGCCTTAGAGCCAGAACAGGAAATGTATTCATCACCGATCCAGCTCTATTAGAAGAATTTCCCTCACCCCCAGTTCTCAACTCTATTAGAGGAATTTCCCTCACCTCCAATTCTGGTGACAACCTTAAAAATGTAGGGCCCAATGACCTCCAGTGTAATGGGGCCTTGCATAACTGATCTCCAATCAAAGGGAGCATTTCACTGACCCCCCCAATTGTAAGGCAATACAATTTTTTGGGAAAAAATATATATGTTTTCATTATATTATATTCATTTTTTTTCATTAGTATTACTTAAAATTGATTTTGCCGTAGTCCTGGTATATTAAGTAGACCAAGCACACCACCAATTCCTTATCCTTATATCTACAGTACATGTTACTGCAAGGCACGACATGTCACCACGGCGACCAGAAATCAAGTCCCAGCGCCCGGACTTCCCACCAGCTCATCCACCGCTTGCAATGGCACCAGTCACAAGCAACTGCTTGGGCAGCCACCCATTTCTCTCCACACTTTCTCTGATTTGCCATGCATTACATGCCTACATTGCGTGGGGGTGTAATGGTTGGACAGCCTGTCAGCCTCTCCCCTTCTCCATTGGCTGGAGTGTCCCATGCCCTTTTGAACCTCCCCCAATTGGGAGACGAGCTAGGGATGGCGGCTTCTTTGATTGGCTGGCCAAGATGATGGCGAGGATGGTGCGTGGAGGAGCTGACAGTGAGCCCCGGCTCTGCCCGATGGCAGAGAGTGACCTGGCAGAGCACTGCAGGGAGGGCAGTCCAAGGAGCTGGCCAGACTCTACTCTGAGAGGAGACATCCCAGGGGCCCCACCAACAGGAATAGGAGGAGGGGGGGCACTGTGTGAGAGGAATGTACGACTCTGACCACATTGTCCCAGCAATAGGCGTTCCCTGACTGCAATTTTAGGAAAGGCAGGAGGAGACCCCCCCAGCCATTATATCGGAGTTCCCCTTTAACAGCAACCCTATTTAGAGAATAACGGTTGGCCATCTCTGTGACCAAAAACAAGGCCCTGTCACAGCGGTCTCCTAACATTTTTTTGCTGTTTTCTAGATTCAAAGCAAATTTGTGAAGCCCTGTGTTTCTGCTCATGCCAGTGTAGCCCAAGCTATACATATCATATAATATTAGCAGAATTTACCCGACCACTATTTAAAGGGTTCCCCTTTGTAAAAGGTTGAGAATTTCTGTTATAAAATGTCTGGCATAAATCATGACAACCATGTAACCCACGTGAAATAACACTTAAAAGGGAAATTAAGCCTGATGCCCATCGCAAACAGATCCCCTGACAGAGCCATGGCAGGAAAATGAAAGTAGATGTCAATCCAATCACTAAAACCTCATGGTAATAAAATGTCAAATATGCAGCCTTTAGTAAAATATACCCTGGTGATCCTGCCATGAAGATCCTTGTTCAGGTACTTCCTGTTTATATGGTGACAACGCTTTGTCTCCTAAATCTACTCTGGTGTCATCACCTAGTCACATGGGCTTCCAATGGAGACATACATTACACAGGCATGGTCCATGGTTATGCCCATCAGGAAACCTGCTGATGTAACATTGGATGAAAGTTTAGTTTTTTTATTAGGAAAAGTTGCAATCATTTTTAGGTACACAGAGCAAACTAAAGGTCATCCATTTAGGGTTTACATCCATTTCACAGAATATAAAAAGAAATAACCTTGATACTTTTCCTATAACGGCAATCACACCTCTACCAAAAGACAGAATGGGAGTATTTTCGGTGCTCTAACCGCATTTATTTTTCAGACGGGTCCAAAAGTTAGAGCCCTCCCCAAAGATGGATGCCAAGACATTATAGAGATGCTACTAGGGATAGCCAAGAGGATGGTGGCATCAGAAAGACCCAGCAGTTATATTGGCATAGGGTGGTGGACTGCCTGAGCAACAAGCAGATAAATTAGACCAGCAGTAAAATCCGCTTAGCCAAAAGACCGCATTAAAGAAAGTTATCTCAATGTTCTTTTGGAGGTCATGAAAATATTCTTACCATAGGTAACATTGCCTCCTCTAAATCAAAACTACCCATGTGCAGTGCAAATCACATGCAATGTCCGTATGATGCGATTTAAGCCGTACAGATAGTAGGGCCGATATCGCATTCGGACCAAACCTCACAGGACCCTTTTTTTGGTCCGCACCAGAATCGGATTCACACCTGTGACCCATGCAATCCAATTCAAGTCCAAACTGTCAGTTCGCAGTGTGATACGCAAGCTGAAATGGGGGTGTCATTAACATTGTATTGACACTCCCAGCAGTTTGCATATGGCAGTGTGAACCGCTGTCCAAGTTAGGTGCGATGCAGGGGACCCACAGTGGATCCGCAGGGTTCGCGCATCACACAAGTGTGAACCGAGCCTAGCAGGCTCCACCCACTACTTGCTGCCTGCAAAAAAACTACAGGAGGGGGCAGAGCAGTGGCGGCTGGTGCTAATGTGGGCAAACTAACAAATGGATGTCCACATGTAGATTAGGAGGCCGGTAGCATGGCTAGGGGGCGGCACCCCTGCATTACGGGCCACCACTGGGGGCGGAGACCAGACCAGTCACCCTACACAAGGAGAGAGCAGCAGAGAGTGGTCTTTATTACAGGGAAAGTTAAGCTTCACACTGGATTACTGCACAGATCTGGAAGAAATACACAAAGAATACACGTGACAAATGTATTTAGATGATATTTGCTTATCTCAGAGTTCTGCTTTAAGTTTACCAGCTGCCTTTTGTAGTTTGCAAGTTTCAACTTGATTGGTTCATTTCAAACAGTTTGATAAAGATGGCCCAGAATGAAATGAATGTACCAATGATTGGATGAGATCGCCATAAAAGCAACCTATATAGAGAGTTGGTAAATAAATATTCATCATGTTCACAATAGTGTCTTCTGTTAACTGTTCAGTATGAGGGGTATGCCCAATCAAAACTGAAAAACCTCAGGACACGGTTAAAGTGCAAGGAAAGCCTAACACTAATTATTCCAGAGAAAATTAAGTACTGTCCGCGATACTTTTTTTATTTGCACCAACATATAATTTTTCAGGACAAGCTTTCGGGGTATGTGCCCTTCTTCAAGGTCCAAGCAGTACCCCTTCTAGTGCTTGGACCTTGAAGAAGGGGACACACCTGAAAGCTTGTCCTGAAAAATTGTATGTTAGTGCAAATAAAAAAAGTATCACAGACCGTACTTAATTTTCTCTGTCACAATTGCACAAATACGGCTACAATCACGTCAAGTACTAATTATTCCTAAAGAAGTTCCTTCTCCCCTCCCTTCTACATATTCTGTCTAACCTGTGTTAAAAAAAAGGGGGGCGGGGGGTGTGTCTGTGTACTTGCCTATTTTTGAGTCATGTGATCCTGCAGCTCCAGCTTTTCTGTGTCAGTGAGCAGCTGCTGCAGGGGAGAAGAGGGAGTGCTGATAACAGCTTGGCTTTGGGTGAAGCCATTGTTGAGTGCTCCCTGAGCTGGAGGTGCGGGATCATGTTATCAGCTTAATAAAAATAGACGATTACACACATCTTTTTTTTTTTTTATACAGGGTGGGTAGGAGGGGGTCCCCACTGTGGACTAAGGCAGGAATCTTATTTCTTTATGAAGAATCCCAGAAAAAACAAACGTGAGTGGAGATGACCCAGCCAGAGCGATGAAGGGTTAAGCCTTTGGGGTGATTAGGGCACTTGTTCTGCAACAGTACCAGATTAGGCATCCCAAGCGAGCGCTGGCAGCTCAATGCAATCAGCCATCATTCAGCTTTAACCATGCAAAGATGACAAAGACTTGCAGACAATTCATCATCCAACCAGAGAACATTGAAAATACAGACATTTCTAACTATTGTCTGCAGCACTCCTAGCTGTTCCAGTAATGGCTCGCCAATGATGTGTATTTTATATGTACAAGGGTCAAATCTATAGTCATAGAAGGCTTTACAAATCCTATGGGGACCAGAAACACCAGGGACCCATTACTGTATGGCTACACAGCGCCTCATACAGGCAATAATTGGTAAACACATTTTTATAAAAGGAATGGACTGTACACACACACACAGGTGCATCCCAAAAAATTTGAATATCATCAAAAAGTTAAAGCGGAGTTCCACCCTTTTTTTTTTTTTTAAAGTACAATTATGTACATGCCCATCCTAAATGCTATAAAAAAATGGCATTAAAATATATATTTTTCTTTGTAAATACCATTTTATTTATCTAGTGGTCATAATGCAGTATTTTCTGCATCAAGTTATTTTAGGAAAATACTGCACAATGGCCACTGGATGTATGTAGCCAACCATCATAGGAAATAATCATTGGACAACCCATGGGAATTAGTCCTGATGCCCAATACATTTGCACAGCAACTCTTATATAGATAGATACCACGGTGCAGCTTTACTACCATATAAAAAGCCTGGCTGTTTGCAAACTTTTATTCAGAGAGGTTAATTTCAGGTTTGAGCTTACAGAGAATTAGAACACTCTCTGACCTCCTAGGTAACCTGTATACAGTGAAACATTATGTCAAACATATTTAAAAACAGATTTTGGGTTTGCACGCATTTAAAGTAGTAGTAAACGCTGTTACACCACTTATACCTACAGGTAAGCCTATAATAAGGTACTTTCAATATCTCCTAAACATGCACTGTTTAGGAGATATTCAGAGTGCATGCATGTGTGACGTCACCGACGCATGCGCTCTGAAGGTCCGGCATACAGTGTCGGGCCTTCAGAGCCTGTGTCGTAAATGGCGGCTCCCAAGCACATGCACAGAAGTGAGATCATTGTGCCAGTCCTGTAGCCGAAGCCGCAAATCTGGAAGGAAGACGGGAAGACGTTGTGCATTTCCAGAAGGTTGACAGCACTCAACAATAAGCTTTCTTTGTTATTCTATGGAGACTGTTCACATCTCAGCTATGTGCTGTCACTTGGTGCACTAATAATCTACAGGCAGATCTTTGGGGCCAGTGGCAGCTGGTGCTAAAAATTTGGGGGGGGGGCATCAATGGCAGCCACTGTGCCCATCAAATACTGTCACTGCTCGCCGTTTGCCCAACACTTACCCTGTCTTGGGGGGGCAGTGGGCTATGTCAGGCATCCAATCACAGCGCCTGTCATTTCAGCCAATCAGGTGACAGGTAAAAGAACCGAGCACCTGACTGGCGGAGAGACGGGTCAGTGTTAAAACAGCGAATGAATATTCGCTATCCTAACACACCTGGGTGAGCTGCGAGCGCCAAGCATGGCGCTCGCAGGTCACCTTTTTTTACACCTATTAGAGCCTATGGCTCTAATCAGGTGCTTCAAAAACACCCCCTGCCACTGTAATTCAGGCACCTGAAAAGGGGCCGGGGCGCCTGAATAGGGGTTGGCAGCAGCGGCCCTGGATAGATTCATGCTATGCATGAATCTATCCATTGGTCATAGAGGGGGTGGCTGTAGAGAGTGGGTGGCGCCCGTGTGCCCTGTTTGGGGCAGAATTGCATGCTTTTTGTCCAATAGACTTCAGTGGGAGTGCCTGAAAAATGTGAATAAAACACTCTTCTTACGCATTATTAAACCTAACAGCCAATCTCCACCTTCTAGTAATCTTACTTTACATAGGCCTAAATAAAAACGCGCATGAAAAATGGTGGTAATAACAATAAAAACATGCGAAAAATGCCCGAAGAAATCAATGCTCAGTGTAAACCTAGCCTAAATATTGTTTTCTTTTTTTATTGTCCATTTTCAGAGCCCCATAGGTGTCCCATGCCCGGTGCACACTGTCCAGCCCTGCCCTGTATAAATATAGCGATTCTTTAAGAATGAATGGCGCACTCTGCAGGACCCAGAAATTCCCAAACCTCCATTATGTGGCGTCTCAGACTCCTCACACAGCTGGATAATGTCAGCATTAGGCCGTGTTTGACACTATCAGTGACAGATCATCTGTGTGTGTATACAGAACCCACTGCAGGGCAAACCAAGACTGACAGCGCTAAATCTCCCAGAATCCTCTATGGCCGGGGTCAGGGTCGGATCCATTGCTACAGGCTGTTTACAGAACAATAGAATATTCTCATGATCAATGACTGTACGGCTGACTTTGATCTCCCAGCACCTGCGCCTCTCAGCCAAAAACATGAGCCGCTATTAATGGGAAAGAATTTCCCCATCCGGAGACTCTGGACAGCGCCCACCAACTCCAAATACTTCAATTACTGTAATAGAGGAGTTCTGGTATGTGGCAGACAGAGTGTAAAGTCCAATCAATAAAAGGGGAACGCCAACAAAAGCTCAGTTTTCTTTTTTTATGTAGCAAGGAAGGGTTAGAATCCTTGTCAGGTTATTATTTCCCTTCACTTCCTGTTCTAATGACACTAGAAAGTGAGGGAAAACCTCAACAGGGGCTCAGTCAGAGACTGAGGATTTAACCCTTCCCAGCTCCATCCAAAACAAAAAATAAATAAAAAATGTTGCTGTAAAGATAAAAAAGCAAAAACTTTTTTTTGGCACAATATTTTTGTGCATTAGATACTCAGAAATGTGACGGCACAAAAAGACCCATTGGTCCATTGAGTACTTACTGTTGAGTGACTGACTCGCTACCACTGCTGGAAGTTTATCTCAAATATCGACTACTCTTTTAGTAAAATAATACTTTCTAAAGGTTAGTTTTGAACTTTCCTCCTGCTAGTTTGAGGTCACCTGCCCGTGCTTAGCTTCATATTGAAAATGCTGCCCTCCTGCACCTTGATTACACCCATAGGGCCCGTTCGCATTATGGCGTTTTGGTAATGTATTTTACCACAATTTACTGCATCATACATTACATGCGTGATTTATTTAAAGGGGTGTACCAGCCAATTTTTATGTTTATTAAAAGTCAGCAGCTACAAAAAGTGTAGCTGCTGGCTTTTAATAAACATATACTTACCAGCTCCAGCGACGCGCCGGCCGGGGCTCCGCTCCTCTCCCCCCCCCCCTCCCTGGCCGGCGTCTTCATTTCAACTGTTGGCACACGGCCGTGACAGCTTTCGGCTTCACGGCCGAGCACCCACTGCGCTTGCGCGAGCGGCACTGCGCATGCGCGCCCGGCGCTGCGCCGTCTGATTGGACAGGAGATCACCTAGGACCTGTGACGTGTCCTAGGCGATCGCCTACAGGGAGGGGCTGCTGTAGGCGATTAAGCTTAATTGCCTAACCAGCCTCTCGGCGGAAAGAGGAAGTGGGACAGGAAATCCCTCTCCTCCTGAAGCCCCCACCCCCCCCCCAAAAAAAATTACATGCCAAATGTGGCATGTAAGGGGGTGAGGAGTGGGATAAGCGGAAGTTCCAATTTTGGGTGGAACTCTGCTTTAAATGCCACTTAAAAAGAACCTTGCCGACTGACTGAGGTGTGTTGTTTAGGTGGCAACACGATACAATGCATTGTGGTGAATGCATAATTTTTTGGCAGCTCAAGATACTAAGCTAAGCAGGGCAATAATTTCTCCGTAGGATGTGGAACCTTGCAAAAAGATCTGAACAAATTCTACTTGGCAAATGAGGTTTAATGTAGAAACATTTAAAATAATGCATTTGGGTGGCAAAAATATGAATGTAATCTATACACTGTGGGGAGAACCTGGAATGGAACCTGGAATGGAAAAGGACCTGGGGGTCCTAGTAGGTGACAGGCTCAGCAATGGCATTCAATGCCAAGCTGCTGCTAACAAAGCAAATAGAATATTGGCATGCAATATAAAAGGGATTAACTCCAGAGATAAAACGATAATTCCTCCACTCTACAAGACTCTGGTTCGGCTGCACCCAGGGCCGAATTCCCGACAAGGCCACCGAGGCCAGGCCTTGGGGCGGCAGTGGGTGCAGGGGCCGCGCCGGTTGTAACACACAGTGGGAGACTACTGTGTCACGGAGCTCACTGTGATAAAAGTCCCGCCCTCCTCCTAGACCAGCTCGTGTGATAGAGGCAGTGTTCTGTCTATCACATGAGCTGGTCTAGGAGGAGGGTGGGACTTTTATCAACCTCCGTCTCACAGCAGGAGCAGGAGATGCCCGATGTGCGCAATGCACACACTGACTGGTGAGGCTACATTGTTTGGCACAGTAAGGCTGCAATGATGGTGAGAAGGGCTGTAATGATGGTGAGGGGGGCTGCAAGGGGGGCACAGTAAGGCGGCAGTGATGGTGAAGCTGCAATTATGGGCACAGTGAGGCGGCAATGATGGGCATGGGTTGAGGGGGGACTTTCAGTTATTTTTTTGGTGGGGGGGGGGCGGCATTGAAGGACCCGGCCTTGGGGCGGCAAAAGGTAGTAAATCCGAGCCTGGCTGCACCTAGAGTATGCCGTCCAGTTCTGGACACCAGTCCTCAGGAAGGATGTGCTGGAAATGGAGAGAGTACAAAGAAGGGCAACAAAGCTAATAAAGGGATTGGAAGATGTTAGTTATGAGGAAATGTTACGAGCACTGAACTTATTCTCTCTGAAGAAGAGATGCTTGAGAGGGGATATGATTTAAAAAAAGGAAATATGGATAGGAGAAGTGGCATATAGAGGAAATGAAAGGGGATTAGCTACTCTATATGCAGCCCCGTCATCCCTCCTAGCCACCTCCTGCTGTGATCGGGCCCCTGTGTGATCCCCTGGCCCCTTCATCCCCCCAGCACAGCCAGGTTCCCCCCTCCCCTTCCTTGTATCAATGAATAGAGTCAGTAATCGGTACAATAAAATGGCAAAAAATTATTTTTAAAATGTTTATAAAAAAACCTCATGGACCAGTGGTGGAACTAGTAGGGTCGCAAAGGTCGCATTTGCGACCGGCCCTGGCGTTCTGCCACCGTGGGAGGACCCCAAGATGTCAGGAAGGGGACCCACTGCAGAACATGTGAAAGGGTCCCATTGTGGGAGCGTAATGAAAGGCCCCACGACAGGAGTAAAGGGCCCCAGGATCAAAGGAAGTGCCCTAGCCGATGGTCATGGGGGCCCTTTATGGTTACTTGCACCGGGGCCCTGAAAGTTCTAGTTACGCCCCTGGATTGTTAAGAAGATAGATTCCCACGCACATCTGACTTTCTGTCAATAGGCTGACAAATGGGATCATGTACAATAAGAACACCACAACGTCTCCTCCTGGTAGTCTGGGGTATTTCTGCATCTTTTTCCAGAGGGTAGGTGGGGGTACCAGACCAGCCAAAGCCCTGGCGTGATGTACGAAGATTTCTTACTAATTTGTCATGTTCTGAACACCCCGAAAATCAGTAAATACTTAAAGTAGTCCAGGCTTCCCCACTTTCTGAGCACCATTAACCAATAACAAATTGATTCATTCACCCAATCCCTGATAAACAGAAGGTGGGGGTGGCCTGATATTCAAATTCTGAGGATGGGTGAATGGATAGATGGATGGGGGGGAAGTAGTAAGAAGTGAGGAGTGATGTAGAGTAGACTGGCACTATAAGGGGACACTCCGGTGAAATCATAGAAAATGTTGAGTTTTAGCAGCAAATAAGCAGCCACCAGGATCCAAGGACACATCTGGGGGGTCTGACGGAGGCCCATCATTGGGAAAACATAACAGGAATGCAGCAAACCGCTGAGGAATGAAATAACTTTCTTCTGACTTTTATCAGGAACATCAGGACATGAGTCATAAACACATTACACACAAACCCGTACCACCAGGGGTCAAGTCCTGGGGAAAAAAGTGTGGGAACTCCCACCCAAGATCCACTCCCCCACCAAAAGAAAAAAAAAAATGATACGCTCATATGCATAATTACTAAACTGCATGTTTTTTTTTTTTCGATCCACTGTACCTTAGTAATCCTTTATGTTACTGACCGCTTCCTGTATATGGATTCATCAGGTAGTGTGTGGGTATTCCATCACTTCCTCGATGCCGCAATGTCTCCTGGGAGCTTTTGTTTTTGTTCCCAGGAAACATTGCGGAGGTCTGCCGCGAGTTCGAAGTTCTTTCTAAACCTCCGCAGACCTCCGCAATGTCTCCTGGGAACAATGACAAAAGCTCCCAGGAGACATTGCGGCATCGAGGAAGTGACGGAATACCCGCACACTACCTGATGAATCCATATACAGGAAGCGGCCAGTAACATAAAGGATTACTAAGGTTCACCTGCCCCTGACAGTGATTCGAACTCGGCATCGCCGATTAGTGAAGGATTGGCTCGGGCGGCTTGGCTGCTCTCGCTGCTCTAGTCCTGCAAAGGGAACTGAGTTCCTGCTGTGAAAAAAGTGCAGGAACTCCGTTCCCACGCGTTCCCGCAGGACTTGAGCCCTGCGTACCACCATACTTTATGTAATACAGTATGACATCACTGCGGGTAACTTAGGACACACAGCGTCAGAAAACCAAAAGATTTGAGTTTATCTCAGTGGTGCTGCATAAAAAAAAACCAAGGCAGGTTTATTCAGAGGACATAGTGACCGATGTGCTAAACAAAGGAGCAGTGCTATCCAACTAGTCAGAACATTTCACTTAGAACCTGCTTTATGGGGTGACACTATTTTTGCCCGCAAGTATTTACGTATAAGTTTTTTATCTTCGCCACCCAAGTGTCACTGTTCTGTTTCCCCCAAAGTATCAGGGTGTCATTGTTTTTGGGTCCCCCCCCCCCAGTGTCAGGGTATTGAGGGTGTCGCTGTTCTAGGGTTCCCCCGAAGTTTCAGGATGGCATTGTTGTCAAGATGGCAATGTTCTGGGGTCTTCCCCCTTGGTGTCAGGGTGTCAACATTGTGGGTTCTTTCCCCCAGTATCAAGAGCGTCACCATTAAGGGGTCCCCCACCATGTGTCAGGGTATCCCCATTCTGGAGTCTTCTCACATAAGTGTCAGGGTGTCACCATTCTGGGTTCTTCTCAAGTTTCAGGGTGCCACCATTACACCCCCCCCCCCCAAGTGTCATGGTGTACCTGTTCTGGGGTGTTCCTTCCCAAGTGTCAGGGTGTCCCTGTTCTGGGGTGTTCCCTCCAAAGTGTCAGGTTGTCGCTGTCTTCTGGGTGCCCTGCAAATTTCAGGGTGTTACCAATCTTGGGGTAGCTACAAGGGTTAAGGTGTCACTGTTGAGGGGTCCCCCAAAGTGTCAGGGTATCACTGTCCTTGGATCCCCAATAGTGTCAGGGTGTGACTGTTATGGGGGTACCCCAGAAGCATCAAGGTGTCACTGTTCTGTGGTACCCCAATAGTGCCAGGGTGTCACTTTTCTGGGGTCCCCCAAATACTCAGGGTGTCACTGTTCTGGGATCCCCAATAGTGTCAGGAGGCCACTGTTCTGGGGTTCCTACAAGTGCCAGGCTGTCACTGTTCTGGGGTCCCTACAAGTGCCAGGCTGTCACTGATGTCATCAAGATGTCATGGTTATGAGGTCCCCTCAGGCCAGGTTTGGAATTTTGACTCTCCAAAAATGACAGCCTAGTCTACTTCTTCCCTAGAAGCAATACATTGAAGATGATGGGACTCTGGGACACCCTGACACTTTGTCAGGGTGTCACTGTTCTGGGGTCCCCAATAGTGTCAGGGTGTCACTGTTCTGGGGTCTCCAATAGTGTCAGGGTGTCACTGTTTTGGGGTCCCAATAGTGTCAGGGTGTCACTGTTCTGGGGTCCCCCAAAGTGTCAGTTTGTCACTGTTATGGGGTCCCCAATAGTGTCAGTTTGTCACTGTTATGGGGTCCCCAATAGTGTCAGGGTGTCAATATTCTGGGTTCCCCAAAGTGGGGGACCCCAGAACAGTGACAACCTGGCACCATTGGGGACCCCAGAACAGTGACACCCTGACACTATTGGGGACCCCAGAACAGTGACACCCTGACACTATTGGGGACCCCAGAACGGTGACACCCTGACACTATTGGGGACCCCAGAACAGTGACACCCTGACACTATTGGGGACCCCAGAACAGTGACACCCTGACACTATTGGGGACCCCAGAACGGTGACACCCTGACACTATTGGGGACCCCAGAACAGTGACACCCTGACACTATTGGGGACCCCAGAACAGTGACACCCTGACACTATTGGGGACCCCAGAACAGTGACACCCTGACACTATTGGGGACCCCAGAACAGTGACACCCTGACACTATTGGGGACCCCAGAACAGTGACACCCTGACACTATTGAGGACCCCAGAACAGTGACACCCTGACACTATTGGGGACCCCAGAACAGTGACACCCTGACACTATTGGGGACCCCAGAACAGTGACACCCTGACACTATTGGGGACCCCAGAACAGTGACACCCTGACACTATTGGGGACCCCAGAACAGTGACACCCTGACACTATTGGGGACCCCAGAACAGTGACACCCTGACACTATTGGGGACCCCAGAACAGTGACACCCTGACACTATTGGGGACCCCAGAACAGTGACACCCTGACAAAGTATCTGAGTGTCACTGTTCTGGGGTCTCCCAAAAAGTGTAAAGCGGTCCCATCATCCTCAATGTATTGCTTCTAGGGAAGAAGTAGACTAGGCTGTCATTTTTGGAGAGTCAAAATTCCAAACCTGGCCTGTTTAAATCTCCCAGACACAGATAGAGGAAAACATCTACAAGGAACAATGACAATACTACAATTCACATGAGAATGATGACTCTTCAAGTGACAATAAACGTTTCATACAACTTCCACTTATTACTATTTTATTAAAAATGGGGATGTCATTATGTAAAATACATGAAAATATAATAAGACACAGTATGTGAGGCAGGAAATCTAATTACAGCCGTGTTATTTCATACATCCCACCAGCTCTGAACTCATTACACAACACAGATTAAACCAAAAGAGAATAAAAAAGTCAAAAGATTTATTTCCAGTAACAAACTAATTACAAATCTGTCAATAATCCGGGCACGGCTGTACAGAGCGCAGAATAATAAAACACGGCGTAGACTGCAGACGGGTACGTGGAACGGATCAATTGTAACGAGCGGCTTCAAGCTACAGTTCTAAAAAATAATGGCAGCCTACATAATTGATATTGGAATTAAAACTGCTTTTCAATGTGTAAATCGATGAAAGCATTGTGACAAAGCGAAAAGGATTCTGTCATTTTACAAATATGTCCAACACGCCGGAGATCATCACTGAGAAAAACTGGAGGAAACATGGCAGATATCAGCGCGCTGTCATTTCCTAAACTGTGATTGGATGTGGAGGCAAAAAACACCTTCCACCAAATTGTAGATGAGAGTAACAACAATAGCAATAAAACAACAATAAATAACAATTAAAATAAAAAAACAAATATTAATAAAAATAGTAACAGAACAATTTGTTATAATAAACAGTTTATTATTAGAACAACACATCGTTGTTAAAATATTATCATCATTATTACATTTACAAACAAATTTATACAGCTATTCATCCTGTGAACCTGCATGTACATTCGCTATTTGTATAAACAAATGCTGATAGGCTATTTTCCCTCCCATGCATCAGTGAGACTGTCCCTCTTATTCACCTGTTGGAGCACACGCTGCGTGGAATAATGGACAGGGCCCTTGAGGCAGAACAGAGGAGGACTTCCTTACCTCTCATGACCCCCTTTTTCCAGACAGTGGTTCTGCTTGCCCGCCTATCACACAGGAAGAGGAGGAGGAGAAGGAGGAGGAGGAGGATTGTGTCAGCATGGAGGTGGAGCCTAGCACTCAGCATCAGCAGCAGTCTTCAAGGGATCAATTACAGTCCCAAGGAACCCATGGAATTGTACGTGGCTGGGACGAGGTGGCTGCGGATCATGTTGTCCTCAGTGACCCAGAGGACTCCACACCGAATGCCTCAGCAAACCTACGTTGTATGGCCTCCCTGATCCTGCAAAGCCTGCGGAAGGATCCTCGTATTCGTGCCATCAAGGAGAGGGATCATTACTGGCTGGCAACCCTCCTTGATCCACGTTACAAGAGTAAGGTTGCGGACCTTATATTGCCGGCACAAAGGGAGCAGAAGATGAAACATCTTCGGGAGGCCTTGCAGAAAGGTCTGTGCAACGCGTTCCCAGATACTGGGAGGTTACAAAATCCTGGTCCTGGACAACGTGTTGCTGAGGCTTCGGTCAGTCACAGAAGAAGCTGTGGAGAAGGTGGCCGTCTGACCGATGCGTTCAGACAATTTTTTAGTCCGCAGCCCCAAAGTATGACCGGTTCCAGCAACCATCGCCAGCGTCTGGTTTACATGGTGCGGGAATACCTAGGGGCAAGATCAGACTTGGACACCTTTCCCATGAAAATCCTCTGGCTTACTGGGTCTTAAGGGTAGATCACTGGCCAGAGCTTGCACAGTACGCAATTGAGCTACTGGCTTGTCCTGCATCCAGCGTTCTTTCAGAACACACATTCAGTGCTGCTGGAGGCTTTGTGACCGATCACAGGGTGCGCCTCTCCACCGACTCCGTCAATCGACTGACCTTCATAAAAATGAATCGGGCTTGGATCACCACCAGCTACCAAGCACCTGATGCTGATGTAACTGAATATTTTTTTTTGAAATGTCAGATCCCTTCAAGACTGCCTATGCTGATGCTGAGTGACTATCCTTTTCTTCCTCAATGATCATGCTGATAGCTTGTAAGAACATTTTTGGTTCTGGGCACCGCCACCAGTGCCTAAGGCCCAATTTTTCTGCCCCTGTTTAACAGGGGCGTGTAATTAAAATTTTTGATGCAATACTTTGCAGCAGGCTCATTCCTGCGCTCCAACTAGAGTATCTGTGAGGGGTTGTAGTGTTGTGGCACCAGCACCACCAAAGGCCCAATTTTTCTGCCCCTGTTCAACAGGGGCATGTAATTACAATTCTTGATCTACTATTTCACAGCAGGGCCCATTCCTGCTCCCACCAAGAGTAACTGTGAGGACTTACAGTGTTGTGGCACCAGCTCCAGCACCAAAGGCCCAATTTTTCTACCACTGTTCAACAATGGCATGTAATTACAGTTCTTGATATAATAGTTCACACAGCAGGGCGTTCCAGCACCCACCAAGACTAACTGTGAGGGCTTACAGTGTTGTGGCAACACCAACACCTAGGGCCCAAATATATGCAGAGTATATACGGCAGGCCCCTACTTTCAAACATCAAACTTACAAACGACTCCTACTTGCAAACGGAAGGAGACAACAGGAAATCTACCCCTAGGAAGGAAAATTGATGCTTTATCACCAATCGTTGTTTCACTAAAAAACCCAAATTTTCAAAAAATCATTTGTCATTGGGACAGAAAGTGAATTGCAATCTTCTGAACAGATGCACACAGACAGCAAAACAAATGTTACAGGGGTGATAACCCTTCTCTATGTTTTCAGAAAAGCTTAAAAATAGATTTTATGGCTGGAGCTACACTTTAAAAAAGTACCAGTTCACAATTACAAACAGAATCTACTTAACAAACCTACAGTCCCTGTCTTGTTTGCACCGCCTCTATACTGCTGTTCAAAGTATATAGGGCCAAAGGGGCTTGTAATGACCTGGGGGGAGTGGTGGCGGGGAAACCCATGCTATTTTTCTCAATGTTTTTCATCCATATTGCAGGGACCAGACATTACATTAAAGCCGCAAGCAGTTTTAAATTACTTTTTTCTTATAGTAATCTCATTTTGAACAGGGACAGTTCTAAACACGTGCCACTTCACAGGCATACTATAGACACCCAGCAGGTACGAAATTTAAAGGAATTTTTCTTTTTTCACTTTAAGCATCATTAAAATCACTGCTCCAGAAAAAATGACCGTTTTTAAAACTTTTTTTTTCATTGATACATATTCCCTGGGGCAAGACCCGGGTTCTCAAACACCCTTTACGACAATAACTTGCATATTAGGCTTTAAAATGAGCACTTTTGAATTTGAACGTTCGTTTCCCATAGACGTCAATGGGGTTCTAAATGTTCGCGCGAACGTTCAGTCCATTCAAAGGTTCTGGTGTGAACCGAATGGGGGGGGGTGTTCGGCTCATCCCTATGTACTGCGCTTCACTGGTACCTAGGTGGAACCAGCAGATGTGATCTTTATACCTTGGGAGGCGTCTCCTGGTTATACGCCCTGATCAACCCATCGTTTTGAAAGAATGCTTTTATTACAATTATTTATTAAAAAATGTTGTGTTTATTTACACCTTGTTTTATACTCAGAGTGCCACTTTACCTGGATTTCCTCCATAACAGCATAAAAAGTTTTAAAAGCAGCAGAAGCATCCTGCATCTTCCTGTGTGCACTGGGACCACTTATAAACAAGAACTGACAAAATGGCCACGCTTGATCTAGCTTGAATAGGTAACCTTTCAGTGTGGCGGCCCAGAATAACCCACTTTCCTGCAGTTACCTCCCCGCGACCGCTCCATCAGCCATCAGGAATCACTTAATGGATTGGAAACTTGCTGAGATGGAGCGCAGACAGGGGGTTCGGATGACCTTTGTATCTAAACCGTCAGTACGAGCAGCGTCTGTGCGTCCAGCCGGGACCTGCACGCTCCTAGACTGGTAGAGCGTGAGTGGCGAAATTGGGAAACAGCGAAAAGGTTTAGAATGTCTGCCCCGAAATTCAACATTTCTGAGATGTTATTAGAGGTTTCTGGGGATTTTTCACTTCTGTTGGATGCAGCAAAACCGATTGAGGAGAAAAACAGCGAGCTTTGCAGATGACTGCGGGATGCTTTGAAAACAAACAATTACAAGCAAAACATAAAAGTGAAGTCCTAATGTCATGTACAAGATGCAGCCATTGTTTAAAGTGGACCCGTCATCAGATAATATTTATTATATTAAGTCAATGTATGCCAAGTAATGTCGCATTGTAAACAATTCCAGGTATTTATTACCGGTCACAGTACTACGCCTGATAACATATACATATGCTCAAGTGCGCTCTGTCAGCTCGATAAAGAGAATGGCCAATTAAACAGCTCTCTATAGCAGGGAGTCCACGTATGAAAGTTCACATGCAGCATAAGGTGTGTTGGTGGTCACATATAGGCTGACTGTGGATGGCTGCCGACTCAGAACAAGCTAGAAGGGGCTCTGTAGACAGTAAAACACAAAAGAGAGCAGGGCCATCTAAGTGCAGCAATTTTCAACATAGGACAGACAATTTGGAACTCACAAGACAGCATAGAGGTCACAGGCAGCGCATGTAGGCAGAGGTGTACTAAGTGGGGGGTGGGCCGCACCAGGGTGCCACACACTGGGGGGTGTCAGGCCGGCGCCCCCCGTGACTGAAGTGGTGACAGCGCCGCCGAGGAGTGACTTTAGGCAGCGGCAAATAAGGGCTGCAGGGAGACTCGAGACAGCTACTGTGGCGATACCGCTATACAAAGGGGGGGGGGACACCCCGGTCCCAGTTAGCAGTGTTCAACACTTCTCATAGAACACCTGATGTCACACAGGCACAGCCGACTCCCCTTCCTCTCTGTTTATATGTACAGAGGGGGAGGGGACCTTCTGTGCATGTGCTGCCATGCGCTGATCTGAGGTACTGAATGGGGAGGGGAGTTTGCACTGGGGGGGTCTGCACTGAAGGGGGGTCTGTGTAACATGCAGGGGGTCCAGAGCTGTGGGGGGCTGTATAATGTGAAGGGGTCCAGAGGTGCAGGGTGCTGTGTAATGAAAAAGGGGTCCAGAGGTGCAGGGTGCTGTGTAATGTAAAGGGGTGCATGGGGCTGTGTGATGTAAAAGGGGTGCAGGGTGCTGTGTAATGTAAAGGGGTGCAGAGGTGCAGGGTGCTGTGTAATGTAAAGGAATGCAGAGGTGCAGGGGGCTGTGTAATGTAAAGGGGTGCATGGGGCTGTGTAATGTAAAGGGGTGCAGGGTGCTGTGTAATGTAAAGGAATGCAGAGGTGCAGGGGGCTGTGTAATGTAAAGGGGTCCAGAGGTGCAGTTGTTGAGAGGGGGTACACAGTAGTAACAAAGAGATATTGAAGGATACAGAGGTATGCAGGGGGCACAGTGGGGCATTTTAACGTGGGGGGTGCCAGATATTGGATCCGCCCTGGGTGCCAAATGCTCTAGGTACGCCCCTGCACGTAGGAAGGTATGAGAGGTTCATCCCCTCCTGGGGGAAGGAGGTAGGCTCGCAGGTGGAGAGGCAGCTGATGTTCCTGACTGTTCTGGTGGCTCCCATCGCTTCCTGGTTCTCAGAATCTGCTCAGGGGCGGCTGGACACGTCACTTCCGGATGGAGAGGAGCGGGCGTTCGGAGCATGCGTGCTTCTTCATCAGGCTCTGACCTCTCCCCCACTCCCTCCCTGCAATCTTCCAGGCGACATCACAGGTCCCAGAAGATTGCCCGGCCTTTCACAGCGCTGCTCGCGCATGTGCAGTGCGCGCCCAGCTGTGAAGCCACAGCCGAGTGCCCACAGTTCGGGGCTTCATGCACCTGCATTGTTGGACCGTAGGACAGGCAAGTGTCAGGTTATTAAAAGTCAGCAGCTACACTATTTGTAGCTGCTATATTTTAAATGGGTGGAACTCCGCTTTAATAACCCCCAGCACAGGTGTCGATGGACGCTGTAACGGAACATCCCACACATTTCGCTTGAGTGCTTCCGTCATATACCGTTTTCTCCAGTCTGAACATAAAATATCAGATATTATAGGCGCATATTGTAACCAAGAACTAGGCAGGACTCCTTTGGCTGCAAAGCTGGAACTCTTTTTTCGAAACTCAGGACACATACAATAGGATGTACCAGCGGCTGTCCGTCCATAGAGGGCGCTGGAGCGCAGCCCCCTCTGGCTCCGCACCGCCACTGAAAATAACATACATTCATGCATTGCATGAATGTATGTTATTGTTGCCAACTGCCGCTGGTCTATTCAGGTGGCCGGAAATTGAGCGCCGACCCCCTGAATAACGGCAGCTGGTTGGCTGTGCGGAAGTGCCTATCAGAGCCAGCGGCTTTCCGAGTACAGCCCTTGTCTCCCGGATGTCTTATGCAGGGAATGTACGGGGTGCATTCCTTGGATAAGACTGACGGCCGTCTCAGCCAATCAGGTTCGCCGTTTCTGGTTATCAGTACCCTGATTTGCTGAAGCGTCACCAAGGCGGGAGAAGACATCGAGGGACGTCGAAGGATTAAGGTAAGTGCATTTTACAGGGCACAGCGGTGACAATGGGCACAGAGGCGACAAAGGGCACAGAGGCATCAATGGACACAGTAGTGACAATGGGCACAGTGACATGCACAGTAGCAACAATGGGCACAGTGGCATCAATGGGCACAGTAGTGGCATCAATGGTGACAGTAGTGGCATCAATGGGCACAGTGGCGACAATTAAAGGGCACAGTGGTGACAATTAAAGGGCACAGTGGTGACAATTGAGGGGCATAGTGGTGACAATTGAGGGGCATAGTGGCGACAATTGAGGGGCACAGTGGCTGCGTTTGATGGCATGGCACAGTGGTGACAATTGATGGCACAGTGACTGCGTTTGATGGCATGGCACAGTGACTGCGTTTGGCATGACACAGCGACTGCGTTTGATGGCATGGCACAGTGACTGCATTTGATGGCATGGCACAGTGACTGCATTTGATGGCATGGCACAGTGACTGCGTTTGATGGCATGACGCAACGGCTGCGTTTGATGGCATGACGCAACGGCTGCGTTTGATGGCATGGCACAGCGGTGCGAATTGATGGCATAGTGACTGCATTTGATGGCATGGCACAGTGGTGATAATTGATGGCACAGTGGCTGCGTTTGATGGCATGGCACAGTGACTGCATTTGATGGCATGGCACAGTGGTGCGAATTGATGGCATAGTGACTGCATTTGATGGCATGGCACAGTGGTGATAATTGATGGCACAGTGGCTGCGTTTGATGGCATGGCACAGTGGTGACAATTGATGGCACAGTGGCTACGTTTGATGGCATGGCACAGTGGTAACAATTGATGCCACAGTGGCTGCGTTTGATGGCATGGCACAGTGACTGCATTTGATGGCATGGCACAGTGGTAACAATTGATGGCACAATGGCTGCAATTTTTTTTTTCTATTTTTTTGCCCCCCAAAAAATTTGGAGCACCAGCCGCCACTGGGATGTACCCTAACAATACACCCTGTACACAGGAATATAAATACAACAACCGACATATACTATAAACATTACGCTAATTAGCCTCCTGGATGACTGAAAGGTATAATTACAGATCAGACTTTCCAGCTTCTAGCTCAGAAAGTACAAGACACATTATTACAAGTATAAACACATCCCTTAATAGTTTGCTTGCAGACAGACAATAGGTGAGTTGAATAGCACAAATAACAATGGGTGAAAGACCTTAAAGTGGTGGTTCACCCTCCATAGCAACATTTTAGCATAAATTAAGGCATAGTAGCGCGAGCTACAGTATGCCTGTCTTGATTTTTTTAGCCCCGTACTCACTGTGCAATCCTCTATAGAAGATTCCGACTCCCCGCGGGGAATGGGCGTTCCTATCCAGACGGAGGATGATTGACAGCCAGCTCTGGCACGTCACGCTCCCCGAAGACAGCCGGAGTAGGTCTCGGCACTATACGGCGCCTGCGCACAGACTATGCACAGGCGCCGTGAAGAGCCAAGCCTATTTCGGCTATTTCCGGAGAAGTGTGACGTGCCAGAGCCGGCCGTCAATCATCCTCCGTCTGGATAGGAACGCCCATTCCCCGCGGGGAGTCGGTATCTTCAATGTACGATTGCACTGTGAGTACCGCGCTAAAAAAAAATCAAGACAGGCATACTGTAGCTCGCGCTACTATGCCTAATTTTATGCTAGAAGAAAAATGTATTTTTTTTTTTTGTTTATAGGGTGAACCCCCGCTTTAAGGAGCAACACTAAACCTACCTACAATAAACACATTATTGCATGCAACCCCAGACAGGTGGTCTGCTATGAGTCCCACAGTGTGGAGCAGTCAATGCTGGAAAGTGGCATCTAGGCTCTTAACATATATCCCGGGCCTAGAGTCCCAGAGTCTGTGTGCCTTGGGGAGACATGGACTTGAATCCAAAAGTAACAAGACCACTCCACAGATCCCCCAGGTATACACCTTGCAAAGAGTAATGCTCCCTTAAATATCAGGGCCCATAGTCAGTGGATAAGAGGCTTGCTCCCAGTCCCCTCCAAAAGCCCCTGTCCCAGATAGGTATGTCACACTTCTCCCCAATCAGTCGACTAACAAGGTCCCAGACCTCCACCTGGTCTGGACATGTGTTAGTTGGGCAGAGTGATCTCACATAGTCAGTCCGCACGATCTCCATTCTCGGCTGCAAGGAATAGTAATCGTCAGTAGGTGTGGGGCAGAGGTCATTGACTCTCTGTCCGGCTGCCAGTGCTTCAAGCTAGGTGGTTTATAACATTACAGGGTTCGGTCTACTGCTGCGGAGGGGGGCGATCACCCCGACTCTCTGAAGCTGTAGATACACTAAAGGTGCTGGGCAGAGGCCAGCGGAGCTCTGCCCTGTTGCAGGTGATTCAGCTGGGTGTAGAAGCTTGTCGCTAGGGAGAGGGGCTGACTGCACCAGCTCACTGGAACTGTGCAATTGTTGCTGGTGCTGGGCAGAGGTTGCCAGCACTTCTGCTGGGTTGTGGTTAGTGTAGACCACAGGCCCATCCATCGACACCAGCTCAAGCTGCATTTGTGAGGTGCTGGTTGCATTTGCTCCTGCAGAGTTGATTGTTGTGTGCCAAGGCCAGTAGCATTCTGCATTGTTAGCACTTCAGCACTCACATCATCTGCTCCAGCTAACTGTTGGGGAGGGAAGACAGTTTCCTCCACTCTGGCAGACTGTTGGGAAGGGAGGACGACAACCTCCTCGACCTTCGCCACCTGGATCGTGATCTGCTGCTCAGGAGTGACCGCCACCTCTACACCCTGGGCCTCCGGGAACTGCCACGGGCGACTCCATCTTAGATGTGGGAAGCCGGATGTAGCTTCCTGTGGCTTCACAGCCGGCTCCCCACTACGCATGTTTCTGAATGGGACTGGAGTATTACAGAGCAAACATCTGGTCTGTATTTTCCCTGGCTAATTAGGTTTTGGGACATTCAAAATACACACTGGTACCAGCAAGGGATTATGGAGTCAGCAACCAGGTGCAGAAGATAAAATCCAGGAGGAAAGACACTCCGTGAGAAGGTCTTTTCTCTCGATCATCCCACTGTTGGGTTCAAATCTTTGATCATTTAGCAGATTGGGAAGGAGATAAATTATGCAGACTTGATAGTGCTGGCCTATTAGAGATAGCACACCCTGTGGGCTGATGATGATAAACGATGGAATATTAGAATACTATTACATCAATGACATTAGTAAATATTTAATATGGCCATTAGTGAGTGTTGAGGGCAGAGGACATACTGCAACCCCACAGCCATTAATGATCACAGACAGAAGTAATCCAACATCAGATGACACTTACATAAGACCATATGTCACATGACTTGTATGGCGATTACACTGCGATTTATAGGAAAATAATCCACCAAGTTAAAGAGAACCATTCACGGATGCCCATCCTGCCCCTGCCTGCAAAGCCTCCCTCGATCTTCCAAAATCTTCTACCATACCAGGCCAAGTCCTCCTTTACCTGCCAAGATCTCCTTCACCCACCCCCTTCCATCCAAGCTCTCCTTTATCCTACCGGACGCGCATTCCCCCCCCCCCCCTTCAAGTCTGCCTTTGCCCTCCCAGATTTCCACCCCCTTGCTAAGCATCCCTCTCCTCTGCCCAATCTCATTTACCCTCCAAGATCTTCTCCCCGCCAGACTTTTATCCTTCCATCACCCCAACCCTTAGGTCATCCCTGCCAAATCTTTCTTTACTGTCCCAGACTTGTACCTGCTGCCCAGATTTAACCTTTCAGATACTGCTGTGTGCTTTGGGCAGGGCCGGATTAACAATGGGGCTGATGGAGCTGCAGCTCCAGGCCCCTTTCTCAAGATAGGCCCATTTGCCCAAAAAAAAAAAAAAAAAATTTTTTTTTTTTTTTTAAGATTTTTTTTTTTTTTAGATCGAATTTGGGGGGTTGTAGCTCGATGACCAGAGGTCACAGAAACCCCACATTTGGGGGTAGGCATGGAAAGAGCTACCCCACAACTGGTTAAAATATGGGACGGCTATCATTTATGGTTCCGGAGATACGGGCCTGCTTGCACAGCCTGTCAGAAGCTACATTCAGAGCGGCCAATATAAATACAAGCTGACACACTGCAGCAAACTGATAGGATCACAGTGCTTATAATAATTATTTGTATATTACTCATGGTAATTAACCCCTTGCCACCCAGGCCAATTCTGACACTTCTCTACTACATGTAAAAATCATCATTTGTTTTTTGCTAGAAAATTACTCTATGGTGGTCTTTGCACTTTTTATGTTGCAGGGTACAGAGTTGCACGATTCTGGCTAAAATGAGAATTGCAATTTTTTTGCTTAGAAGATAGATCACGATTCTCTCACGATTGTTGCGGCGTAACATCATCTTTCACATTAAAACAACAAAAAAAAAAATGGGCTAACTTCACTGTTTTGTTTTTATGGTTTTTATTATTCATTGAAGTGGGAAAATGCAGTGTGACATAACATATTGCAGCAATAGCCATTGTATTCCCTAGAGTCTCTGCTAAAATATATATAATGTTTGGCGGTTCCAAGTAATTTTCTAGCAAATAATATTGCTTTCTAACTTAAAGGGTCACTAAAGGAATTTTTTTTTTTAGCTAAATAGCTTCCTTTACCTTACTGCAGTCCTGGTTTCATGTCCTCATTGTTCGTTTTTGCTTTTAATGTTGCTGTAAATCCTCTCTGTTCTGGACACTTCCTGGTTGCCTGTTTCCTGATAACCACAGTGCTGGGAGATTTCTCACGGTGGTCACTAATGTGATTATTGTGTGTAAAACGAAACTGGATTGGTGCTGAGGAGTTTTAGACAAAGTATCACTGCTCTCTATTGGCTGACTGCCCTCTAGTGGCTCTCTGTACATCAGAGAACCAGGAAACAACAGCAAAAACGAAACTACACTGCAGGCACATAATATGATTGTTTTTTTATCTATTTTTAATCATTTTTAAAAGGAATCAGTTAACTATTATGTCTCTATGCCCTGTAAACAATCATTTCAGCTAAAAAAAAAAATTCCTTTAGTGACCCTTTAAGAAACAAGTGTTGGACTTTAAGTGGTTAAATTTAGTTACAATGTTAGTTAGTTACAATGTTTCATTTTGTTTACAAACTTCGCAGACTGCTCAGATTTTTTCTTTACACACAGAAGTTTATCCCTTTGATCTAAGAAGGAAGTATTAGTTACAATGTTTCCTGTTAAAAACTTGGCAGACTGCCCAGATATTTTCTTTTGACTGCTGAAAGTCTCTCCAAGAGAAGAATCAGCAAACTCTGCATTGAAGATCGTCAGGGGGGTTGAATCGAGATCACGATTTTTTTAATGATTAATTGTGCAGCTCTAGCACGGTATTTGCGCAGCAATTTTTCAAACATGTTTTTTTGGAAAAAAATGTTTCATTCATTAAAAAAAACAGTTAGTTAGTTAAGTTAGCACAATTTTTTTTGGTATCCTAAGCGATGCTTTACATTTTTTTAGGTTACATGTTTAGAGTTACAGAGGAGGTCTAATACTAGAATTATTGTTCTCGCTCTAACAATCGTGGCGTATGTAACCTGTGTGTATCTGGCTCTGATACTACCAGTGCCTACCCAGCCACTGACTAGTATCTCTCCCCAGCCTGTCCCCACACACCCTCTCACCTGCTGACTTGTGGATGGGGGAATCACTCCTGCAGTGTTATTGTGTTCTGCCAGTGCGTACAATGATCAGTGTTGCTAACTTTAGCTGGCAGCACTGATTGTTTTAAGAAAAAAAAAACAGGCTGGTTGTACTCAAGTTGATTAATAGATTGACTTGTGTAAAACCAGCTAGCCCATACATAGATTGACTATGGCTGGTCTCTGCATAATTGGCGTAATTTCAATCCATGTATGACCCGCTTAACCACTACTCAGTCCCTAAATATCCTTCCACTCCTGTACATAGTGCTCACTGTCATACTCTCCACACTCCTCTCCTGTACATAGTGCCCACTGTCATACTCTCCACACTTCTCTCCTATACATAGTACCCACTGTCATACCCTACACACTCCTCTCCTGTACATAGTGCCCACTGTCATACCCTCCACACTTCTCTCCTATACATAGCGCCCACTGTCATACCCTTCACACTCCTCTCCTGTACATAGTGCCTGCTGTCATACACTTCTCTCCTGTACTTAGTGCCCACTGTCGCACCCTCCACACTCCTCTCCTGTACATACTGCTCACTGTCATACCCTCCACACTCCTCTCCTATACATAGTGCCCACTGTCATACCCTCCACACTCCTCTCATATACATAGTGTTCACTGTCATACCCTCCACACTCCTCTCCTATACATAGAGCCCACTATCATACCGTCTACATTCCTCTCCTGTACATACTGCCCACTGTCATATCCTCCACACTCCTCTCCTGTACATACTGCCCCATCATACCCTCCACACTTCTCTCTGGTACGTACTACCCTCTGTCATACCCCCTCACTCTTCCTGTACATACTGCCCATTGTCATACCCTTCACACTCCTCTCCTGTACATAGTGCTTTTTTCCGTACCCTTTGTACTCCTCTCCTGTACATAGTGCCCACTGTTAGACCCTCCACATTCCTCTCCCTCACCTGCACATACTTCCCACTTATATACCGTCCATACTCCTCCCCTATATCGCTTACCCACAAAAACAGTTCTTTAAAATTATACTGAATATCCTCAATGTTACCAGCTCTAGAATGGACACACTTTTGTTAGTTCAACTAAAGGAAATATCAGTTCTCATATTTGTTCTGCCCCATTATTAGTACTCGTTTAATTTTGTGATTACTACTATGATGTATAGAGGAACATCGGGGATCTCAGCTACTCTAAATATAGCACTTATATAAAAAAGTGGCCCTGAAAATATTTTTTAAATGTTGGCAACTGTGCACTTAGGCACTGCCCAAGGGCCACCGTCCACCGGGTCAGTAGGGGGCCCCATGAGAGGCTCCTGGGATCCTGTGATAATAAAGCGGTAGTAAACTTTCCTGACATTACTACTTTTTAGAGGCCCTGGGGTAGGTTATGCCACAATGTACAAGTATGCACAGCATATTAGCACATTAGTGTACACTTACATTTTCAGACTGAGCCCTCCAGTGCTGCGCTGCGATAAATCAGGCGGGGCCTGGACACTTCCATCTTCACCCGGTCTTCCTTCTGGGTTCTGTGCCTTTGGTCACTTGCCTTGGCTGGGCTGCGTTCATGTCATTCCCACGCATTTATTTATTATTTATTACACCCCATTCACACCTCCGCGACAAAACGCCCGACGCCGGCCGCTCGTGCCGCTGGAGGGGAGAATTCCCATTGCTGTCTATGAGATGGTTCACATCTCATAGACGCCGTACACCTGCGGCATGAAAAAAAGTCCCGGACCCTTTTTTTCAGGCAGCATTGGCGTTCGGCTATACAAAGCAATAGGAAGGATTTGTAAAAAAAAAGTTACACTATTCGCAGCAAAATACGCCGCGTACGCGGCGTTACTTGTCGCGAAGGTGTGAATGCAGCCTAAAAGGCCCCACCAAAATCCTCATGCCGCGTACACACCATCACTTTATGTGATGAAAAAAAACGACACTTTCTGTGAAGTAAAAAATGACGTTTTTGAAACTTCAATTTTCAAAGACGAAGTTGCCTACACACCATCGTTTTCTCACAATGATCTTGCAAAGTGAGGTTACGTTCCACCACGTTTTACCATTGAAGCTTGCTTCATAAGTAGCTTCTGGGCATGCGTGGATGAAAAAACGTCTTAGAAAACGAAGTTTTTTGCTACACATGGTCAATTTCTGTGAAGTAAAAAGTGCACTTTTGAAAAACGACACATAAAATTGAAGCATGCTTCAATTTTTTTTGGTCGTTTTTTACAAGACATAAAACGACGTTTTCCCCCACACACAGTCAATTAAAGTGACGTTTTTAAAAACGTGATTTTTTTTCATCACATAAAGTGATGGTGTGTACGCGGCATCAGAACCAGGCCCATGATGTTCTTAATCTGGCCCTGGCTTTGGGTCATTGTCATGTTGGAAGGTAAACCTTCTTCCCATTGACAACTTTCTGGCAGAGGGCAGCAGATTTTCCTCAAGAATTTGATGGTATTTTGTCCCATCCATTATTCTTCTATCCTGACAAGTGCTCTAGTCCCTGCTGCAGAAAATAACAGGATATTAATGGTGTTATTTGGGTGGTGAGCTGTATTGGATTTCCGCCAGACATATCGTTTGGTGTTGAGGCCAAATAATTACATTTTAGACTCATCGGACCATAACCCTGGCCTTTCTTGAGGAGTGGCTTTTTTTTTGCACCCTCCCATACAAGCCACATTTGTGGAGTATTTGTGATATTGTTGTCAGATGCACACAATGACGACTCTGTCATAAATTCCTGCAACTGCTTCCGAGTGTCTGTAGGCCTCTTGGTAGCCTCTCTGACCAGTTTCCTCCTGGCTTATCCATCCAGTTTTCCACATTTTTTGGGACCATTGATATTTATACAGCGATCAGTGCTAAAAAAATGCACCGACTACTGTGTAAAAATCACTGGTAGTGAAGGGGTTAACAATAGGGGCGATCAAGGGGTTAAATGTGTGTTCCCCCAGTGTGTTCTAACTGTATCAGGATGTGACTGACTAGGGGAGGAGACATATCGTTGTTCCTACTTACTAGGGACAAACAACATGTTTCCGCTCCCCTGACAGCAATGTGTGTTTACAGACACACACACACACAAATCCCCGTGCTGGCGCTCGTGCACGCAATCGCATGTGCCCAGCGGCGATCGTGCCCGTCGGCAAATGTGGTCCACCTTATGAAAGAAGGTTCTGGAAAACTCATGTCTGGGTGCATCGGCGGCTGGCACAGGCTTCACACTGGCACTGCTGTTGTCTTCGGTCAGGAGGTTCTGGTGAATGAAACCAGGGCCACCCTACTACATGGACAGCCTCTCCACATGGACTGTAGCAAAGTCTTCTCCAGTGACTGGGGCTTAGATAGATGCTGCATGCTCTTGTGCTCATTGCTGGTGGTCTGCACACCAGACCTAATGGGGAGAACCCAGAACCTGGTGACAGCTCACTGTCCCAATCACTGCGGTCCCAACAGACAGGGTTTCTCTGATCAAAGGAAGAAGGGAGGAGCCAGAATTTATATCCCATGGGAGTGTCCAAGAGCTCAGGGGATGCTACATACAATGTTAAGGGGCCCTAAATGTATTTGTAAATGTAGCGACTCGGGTAGATTTAGACATGCAGCTAATCTCCCTGGCCTCTGAAGCCCAGTCCACGTTAGGATCGCACTCCAGAGGCTATTGACATGCGGTGAGGAAGAGATGCAACTCCTCCTTACCACCTGTTTTAACCCCATTTGTGCCAACAATCGAGCCGCAACGGCGTGCATTAAATGCCGCATTTATGATGCTTCTCCATTGGCTTGTCACCTGCCCAACGTCACGTTGGGTCAACTCCGCTATGCTTTTCGGTCACGGCAACCGGGGCATGAAAACATCCCTATTGAGACTTAAAGGGAGACAGTTAGCGTGCGTCAAAAACGCTGCGCAACCGCATATTTTTACTGCCCTCAAACCGCTAGTCTAAATGAGGCTGAATAGAGCCCTTTGGGAGTCTTCCTCCTCATGCATGGCTTCTATATCGTTCCTGTATCTTCCACTTCATACTTTCACTTGTTGGCATTTGTGCCAATGAAACAGAACAGATAATAGAAGTAAGTAGAAAATTCTGTGGAAGGGGCAGCCAATCAGGGAAGGGCGAGTACCGTGTTTTATCTATCAGTCTGGAAGTAGCGCCAGGAGAGGCCCAGCGCTGGCACAGTCATTATTGATCGTTGGAAAGAAGCTGTTCGTCCTGAAGAATGACATTCCTTTCCTCAGGTTTCTCTGGGACGGCGAGGCAGCAGATGAATTGTACAGTGTGGTTCCTGTGTGTGTTTGTCCTGCATATAATAACCGTTAACCTGCCATGGCTGGGTGATGGATGACGGCAGAGGTTTTGGGGTTTTCTCTGATATTTTAGGCCAGCTCAGATCCCCAAGCAAAGTACAAGAGGACAAAATGCTAATTCGTCATCCTCGGCGGATATTTGCTGGGCAAAAGTAATTCCGTTACCTGAACAGCTCATACACAAACAGATATTGATCATACACGGAGGAAGAACTTGTCAGATAGTTTGGAACTTCTGTCCCATAAGGCACCCACAGGCTAGAGGAGTAATGAGCATGGGGGGGGGGGGTTACACCACCACGGGGAAATAGGGGGTCCAGTATACCCCTACAGTAAAAGAGTAGGATTAATATACCACCACCGTGGAAGACGGGCACCAGTATACCATCACCATGGAAGAAGGGGACCAGTATGCCATCACAGTGGAAGAGGAGGGGACCAGTATACCACCATGATGGAAGAGGGGGGACCACTATACCACACGGTGGAAGAGGGGGGACCACTATACCACACGGTGGAAGAGGGGGGACCACTATACCACACGGTGGAAGAGGGGGGACCACTATACCACAACGGTGGAAGAGGGGGGACCACTATACCACAACGGTGGAAGAGGGGGACCACTATACCACAACGGTGGAAGAGGGGGGACCACTATACCACAACGGTGGAAGAGGGGGGACCACTATACCAAAACGGTGGAAGAGGGGGGACCACTATACCACAACGGTGGAATTGGGGGGACCACTATACCACAACGGTGGAATTGGGGGGACCACTATACCACAACGGTGGAAGAGGGGGGACCACTATACCACAACGGTGGAAGAGGGGGACCACTATACCACAACGGTGGAAGAGGGGGGACCACTATACCACAACGGTGGAAGAGGGGGGACCACTATACCACAACGGTGGAAGAGGGGGGACCACTATACCACAACAGTGGAAGAGGGGGGACCACTATACCACAACAGTGGAAGAGGGGGGACCACTATACCACAACGGTGGAAGAGGGGGGACCAGTATACCACAGATTGCAGCAGTGGCGGAACTATAGGGGCAGGGCAGGACTTAGGGTGGTGGGGGCCCCTGGGCTTGAGTCACTTTCAGGCCCTACCTTCTATACCAGACCTGGGCAAACTACGGCCCGCGGGCCGTATACGGCCCGGCGGACCTTTTAATCCGGCCCACCCCCGCCGCTGCAGCCTACTGTTATCACCGCGGCGGGGAACATAACAGACAGCGTTCGTTTGAACAGCTGTTTTCCCCGCCGCGCATAGACACTCCCCCTTGGACGGATCTGTCCAATCGCGAGCAAGGGGGAGTCACATAGACACTCCCCCTTGCTCGCGATTGGACAGATCCGTCCAAGGGGGAGTGTCTATGGCATAGACACTTCCCCTTGGACGGATCTGTCCAATCGCGAGCAAGGGGGAGTCACATAGACACTCCCCCTTGCTCGCGATTGGACAGATCCGTCCAAGGGGGAGTGTCTATGCGCAGCGGGGAAAACAGCTGTTCAAACGAACGCTGTCTGTTATGTTCCCCGCGCATAGACACTCCCCCTTGGACGGATCTGTCCAATCGCGAGCAAGGGGGAGTGTCTATGTGACTCCCCCTTGCTCGCGATTGGACAGATCCGTCCAAGGGGAAGTGTCTATGCCATAGACACTCCCCCTTGGACGGATCTGTCCAATCGCGAGCAAGGGGGAGTGTTCAAACGAACGCTGTCTGTTATGTTCCCCGCCGCGGTGATAACAGTAGGCAGGGCCGGGAGGGGTCACTGTGCCCATCACACGCAGCCACTTGTGCCAACACATGCAGCCACTTGTGCCAACACACGCAGCCACTTGTGCCAACACACGCAGCCACTTGTGCCAACACACGCAGCCACTTGTGCCAACACACGCAGCCACTTGTGCCAATCACACGCAGCCACTTCGCCACCATAAATTGTCGCCACTGTGCCAATCACACGCAGCCACTGTGCCAATCACACGTAGCCACTGTGCCAATCACACGCAGCCACTGTGCCAATCACACGCAGCCACTGTGCAATCAATTGTTGCCACTGTTCCCAAACACAGCCACTGTGCCAATCACATGCAGCCACTGTGCCAATCACATGCAGCCACTGTGCCAATCACACTCAGCCACTGTGCCAATCACACTCAGCCACTGTGCCAATCACACGCAGCCACTGTGCCAATCACATGCAGCCACTGTTCCCATCAAACGCAGCCACTGTGCCAATCACACGCAGCCACTGTGCCAATCACACGCAGCCACTGTTCCCATCAAACGCAGCCACTGTGCCAATCACACGCAGCCACTGTGCAATCAATTGTTGCCACTGTTCCCAAACACAGCCACTGTGCCAATCACATGCAGTCACTGTGCCAATCACACACAGCCACTGTGCCAATCACACGCAGCCACTGTGCCAATCACACGCAGCCACTGTGCCAATCACACGCAGCCACTGTTCCCATCAAACGCAGCCACTGTGCCAATCACACGCAGCCACTGTGCAATCAATTGTTGCCACTGTTCCCAAACACAGCCACTGTGCCAATCACATGCAGCCACTGTGCCAATCACACACAGCCACTGTGCCAATCACACGCAGCCACTGTGCCAATCACACGCAGCCACTGTGCCCATCACACGCAGCCACTGTGCCAATAACACGCAGCCACTCTGCCCATCAAACGCAGCCACTGTGCCAATCACACGCAGCCACTGTGCCCATCAAACGCAGCCACTGTGCCATCACATGCAGCCACTGTGCCAACACACGCAGTCACTGTGCCATCAATTGTTGCCACTGTGCCCATCACACGCAGCCACTATGCCATCAATTGTCGCCACTGTGCCCATCAAACGCAACCACTGTGCCGTCACACGCAGCCACTGTGCCATCACATGCAGCCACTGTTTAATCAATTGTTATTGATTAAACAGTGGCTGCCTGTCCCCAGCCTCTGTCCCCCTCCTGTGTCATGTCCCCAGCGTCTGTCCCCCTCCTGTGTCATGTCCCCAGCGTCTGTCTCCCTCCTGTGTCATGTCCCCAGCGTCTGTCCCCCTCCTGTGTCATGTCCCCAGCGTCTGTCCCCCTCCTGTGTCATGTCCCCAGCCTCTGTCCCCCTCCTGTGCCATGTCCCCAGCCTCTGTCCCCCTCCTGTGCCATGTCCCCAGCGTCTGTCCCCCTCCTGTGTCATGTCCCCAGCGTCTTTCCCCCTCCTGTGTCATGTCCCCAGCGTCTGTCCCCCTCCTGTGTCATGTCCCCAGCGTCTGTCCCCCTCCTGTGTCATGTCCCCAGCGTCTGTCCCCCTCCTGTGTCATGTCCCCAGCCTCTGTCCCCCTCCTGTGTCATGTCCCCAGCCTCTGTCCCCCTCCTGTGCCATGTCCCCAGCCTCTGTCCCCCTCCTGTGTCATGTCCCCAGCCTCTGTCCCCCTCCTGTGCCATGTCCCCAGCCTCTGTCCCCCTCCTGTGTCATGTCCCCAGCCTCTGTCCCCCTCCTGTGCCATGTCCCCAGCCTCTGTCCCCCTCCTGTGTCATGTCCCCAGCCTCTGTCCCCCTCCTGTGTCATGTCCCCAGCCTCTGTCCCCCTCCTGTGTCATGTCCCCAGCCTCTGTCCCCCTCCTGTGTCATGTCCCCAGCCTCTGTCCCCCTCCTGTGCCATGTCCCCAGCCTCTGTCCCCCTCCTGTGTCATGTCCCCAGCCTCTGTCCCCCTCCTGTGTCATGTCCCCAGCCTCTGTCCCCCTCCTGTGTCATGTCCCCAGCCTCTGTCCCCCTCCTGTGTCATGTCCCCAGCCTCTGTCCCCCTCCTGTGCCATGTCCCCAGCCTCTGTCCCCCTCCTGTGCCATGTCCCCAGCCTCTGTCCCCCTCCTGTGTCATGTCCCCAGCCTCTGTCCCCCTCCTGTGCCATGTCCCCAGCCTCTGTCCCCCCTCCTGTGTCATGTCCCCAGCCTCTGTCCCCCTCCTGTGCCATGTCCCCAGCCTCTGTCCCCCAGTTTTCCAACAATGATATTTACTGCTTTTTATAAAGAAATACAATTGATTTTATGCAGTATTGAGTTTAGCCTTTTGGCCCGGCCCTCCAAAATATTTTTAGTTTCTCATGTGGCCCCATCGAAAAAATAATTGCCCACCCCTGTTCTATACATTACTTCAAATAAAACAAAATGATACATACACAAGCTATTAGAGCTACACAATTCTGGATAAAAATAGAGATCACGATTCTGAAGTAAACCCCGGCAGATTTTTGCAGTTATTTAATCATTAAGTTATAACAGCTCGCTGCAATGCAATATATATTATATATATATATATCCCCCAAAAACGAGGCCTGAAAATACCTTTTTTAGAATGGTTTCGTTCTCTGTATTTCTGGGTATCTCAAGCGCCATTCATACTGCGTTATGTGATTCAAATTATGACGTCGCTTCCGCCCTTACTGTGTCCCTGTCGGAAATCTTGCGCATGCGCCGTAACCATTCGTTGCTGTGTCTGCGGCTGCTGTTTTCTTTCACTCCCCTTTTGTGACGTCTTCTTTAGTCACACGGGGGAGTATCAGGAAGAGTGGAAGGCGCTAAACACCGCAAGACTTCTCCTCTGTGTCGGACAGAGGGGGAGTTCTCACAGACTGCATTCCGACAAGCTTTAAATGCCGGTTTAGAGGGGCTAATGTGCGCAAGCGCGGTGACGTCATGCAAATGTTTAGCTGCCTGTGTTATGGGCTATTTTTTAAGACAATGTTGTGTCCGAGGGTTTACATTACAACCACTTTAAATGACTGGCATATTATTGAAAAAAACTAAACGTAAGGGGCCCCCTATTGGGTGGGGCCCATGGGCTTGAGCCCAGTCAAGCCCAATGGCATGTCCGGCCCTGTATAGGGGTCACTGCAGTCACACTTGTGACTGGGCCCTGTCGTTCTGCCGCTGTCCATTTAACATGCAAGGGGGGAGGGGGTGAGACGCAATCAGCAGGTCTATGGTGCCCGTGAGCAGCCAGATCTCCCTGGGGCTTGTAGTTCTCTCTCCGAATGTATACAGTGGAGAGGGGAGGGGCCTCTGATCCGTGCATGTATCGGCTTCACTGTTCAGTGAGGCGCTCTGCTTCTACACGCTTGATGATACATGCCCGGGTTAGAGGCCCCTCCTCTCCAGTGTATACATTCGGAGAGAGAACTACAAGCCCCAGGGAGATCTCGCTGCCCGTGGACACATACCATAGAGCTGCCAATCGCTGCCTCCCGAGTCCCACAGGTGGGGGGGGGGGTACAAGGTGCACAGCGGAGACCAGCCAGGTACAGGGGAACCTCTGGAAGGGGGGGTCAGTGCCAGGACAAGGTAATCTAGAGCCCAGGGCGAACATGCCAAATTGCGCCCCCCCTCTCCAAGATGGATGAGCATTATGTATCAGCAAAAATACCCCTTCCCTCCCAAAAAAAGAGTGCTAATCTGCATACTTGGCTCAAATCCTCTCATTCCACATATGCTGCCAGCACAATCCCCCCCCCCAAAAAAATCCCCTTTCCTAGCACAAATCCTTTACCCCTCAAATTTCCTCTCCGAGCACAAATCGTCCCCCATCCCTACTCCAAATTCCCCTCCAATATCCCATCTTGGCAAAACTACCCCACTCCAAATTTCCCCTCCTAGCACAAATGCCCCCCGATCATCCCTACTAGCACAAATCCCTCTCCCAAAAAAAAATTATAATAATTCACATCCTAGCACAAATCCCCAACATATTACATTTTCTAGCAAACCCCCCCCCCTCAAATCCCCTATACTAGAAAAAATCCTCTTCCCCCCATTTCTCCTCTCAACACAAATCCCCCTCAAATCACCACTCCTAGAACACCTCCCCAAATTTCCCCTCCCAACACAAATCCCCCCCAATCTCCTTGTGGTGCCCCCAAACCTTACATGATACCACAGTGCCCAGGGCAGCCTCCCTTCTGCCCACCTCTTGTCCCAGCCCTGGGGGGGGGGGTGACTGTCTGGGGACACCGATGCAAGGGGGGGGGCTCTCTGGGGACCCTAAAGTAAGGGGGGAGCCGCACTCAGATACGCAACGATAGAGGTAGTTACATAGTTAGTCAGGTTGAACAAAGACACAAGTCCATCCAGTTCAACCATAAAAGAAATAAATAAGGCTCGGGTGCATACACCAGGCTAAAGGTGACCCTACTATTGTCTTCAGGTGAAAGAACCTGTTCACATATATATATATACTTAGACCCAGGTGCAGAGAATAATACAAAGCCCCATTAAATTTGTATTTGTTTTTTTCTTGTAAACTCAATAAACTACAGACTAAACCAAGATATAGAACAATTATTACTACAGTCCAAAATTCATTTTAATAAAAAAAAAAAAAAAAATACTACATTTTGTATCCAAATATTTTTGTAAACATGTGATTGTTGGGTATTCCAGATGCCACTGAAAATGGTGTCCTATGCCCACAATGGCGCAAATACCTTAGTATTCAGTACTAGTACTTACACACGGCCACAGATTTCTGCAGCAGGTACAGCGAGTGGTTTTTATTCAGCCGCAGACATGGGACCAAAAAGTAAATAAATCTGCCCTATCCACAGAACCTTTCCAATGTGCAGTAATTGCTGCTAAGAAACATCTCAGGATAAAAGGGCCTCATTCACTAAAGTGTATGAAGGAAGATCAAAATCCATTGCTTGGCACAATTCTATTCAGACGCCGACAGGAGGTCTGTACAAATCAATGACAGGCTGGCATGGTCATATAAATACACATACAGCGATTACCTGCAGTTAGGGATGGATGAGGGACCCTGTATACAGACAGTCCATGTGCAGGGCCGTGCATCTGTCTCTAATTGCAGGTTATTGCTCCATGTGCGATTACATGGGAGAAGATACAGACACTGTCAGCCTGTCATTGATTTGTACAGGCTTCCTATCTATGGATGATTGGAAACACCGGGCCATACATGCCACAGAAATGCGCTGATCTGGCCCCAAGTTTCTGACCCCTGGTCTATGACACCCGTAGGGTGAAAATCATTGACCCCCGGTTCAGATCGGCGTGATTTGACAGGTCTGATTGCAGGTCAAATCGGAGCCCATTGCCAGCAACAGGAGCTTCCCCATTGGTGGGACGCCAACTTTGTGGCACCGCACCAACTTTCAAAAGTAGTTCTTGCACTATTTTTGGCGACTTGGATAGACATCTGTGAATGAACCCGCACAGATGTCTTTCAGTTCACCCCCAAAGTCAGACTGAAATGCGGCTTTGAAATTGCGCGAGTTCAAAGCCATAATCAGTGTGAACGAGGGCCAAGCCCTGGTTCACATTTGTGCGAGTTGACGCGTCAAATCGGCAGCAATTGCCAGCAATAGCACCGTCCTCGTCGGTGCGACGCGGCATTTGTGGAGCCGCACCGTTTTCCAAAAGTAGTTCTGTACTGCTTTTGGCGATTTCAGTTTGCGATTTCCATTGACATCTGATGTCTGTGAAATCCCCACTGATATCGGGACTGACATGCGGAAAGGAAAGAGTGCGAGTCCAGCTGAACTCGCGCCATTTCATTCCTGCAGCTCAGCGTGAACTGAAATGTCCTAAAGCCCAGGTTCACACTGGGTACGATTTCCTTCGATTTGAGATGCGATTTCACATGTGAAATCGCATCTCAAATCGGCGGCAATTGCCGGCAATGACACTGTCCTAATCGGTGCGACGCCGCATCTGCGGCGCTGCACCGATTTCAAAAAGTAGTTCCTGTACTACTTTTTGCGATTTCGGGCCGCGATTTACATAGACATCTGTGCAGAAACCTGCACAGATGTCTCTTAAATCGCGGCCGAAATCGGGACTGCCAGCGGGAGTGAAGCCGTGCGAGTTCAGCTGAACTCGCACGGCTTCACTCCCGGCCGCAGCCCAGTGTGAACCAGGGCAAACATCAGATCACAAAACAGACATCCCGCAATGAATACAATTAGGTAGATTCAGTAAGAGTTAGGCCGACTTATCAGTAGATAAGCCGGCTCAACTCAGAATCTACGCCGACGTACGTTTAAGCGTATGCTCAAACAGAGATACGCTTAAACATATCTAAGATACGACGGCTTGCGCCGTCCTATCTTAGATGGCAATTTTACGGATGGCCGCTAGGTGGCGCTTCCATTGCGGCCGGCGTATAATATGTAAATGAGTTTCTACCGATTCATGAACGTACGCCCGGCCGCCGCAGTCGATTTACGCCGTTTCCGTAAGACCTTTACAGGCCTAAAGTTATTCCACCTATTAGGTGGAATAACCATGTTAAAGTATGGCCGCCGTTCCCGCCCCGAGATTCAAAATTTTTACGTCGTTTGCGTAAGTCGTCCGCGAATCAGGATTTACGTTGTTTACGTCCACGTCGAAATCAATAGGCCCGTGCGGCGTACGTAACCGCAATGCACACTGGGAAATGTAGTTACCCGGCGCATGCGCAGTAACAAAAAAACGTCAAAAACGTGAGGTCAAGCCTCATTACCATGCAACATGCCCCCCTCCAAGAAATTTGAATCCGCCGCCCTTACGCCCGCCCGATTTAAGCTAGGCCGCCGTATATTAGCAGGCAAGTACATTGAGAATCATGTACTTGCCTCGCTAACTTACGGCGGCGTAGCTTAAATTCCTTAAGCTACGCTGCCGCAAAGTTACAGCGATCTTACTGAATCTACCTAAATGTATATATCATAAAAATCATCAGAGACAGGCAGAAGATTTTATATCACAGAGCATCCCAGATTCAGACTCCACTTCTCACATAGCAGGTCATGTTTTCAGGCTACCAGGGATCAGCACAGCTGCATTAATCAGTGCTGGTTACACAGGGGTGCTAATTATACAATATGATTGTAAGATCTGGAGAACAGCACAGGACACATGGAGAGAATTCAAAATATTCCACAAATCCTATCAGTGAAGTCCTGTACAACACGGATCATCCTCAGACTGCAACACAACCAGCTTATGAAGCAAAAGCCAGAGAGCAGAACATGAAACATTAAAGGGAGTTTTAAGGTCCATTTGTTGTGCATTAACCGGAATTACTTTTAGGGCGACCCCTGGAAATTTACAGACTGGGAGGGAACCTGAACATGCCTATGTCTGGGTACATTGAGGTTCAATTCATTATGAATGACATCACAGCGGCATGTGTAATGCGCACATTACTGCACCCCAAACGGACATTATCATCGTGTCCCTTTAATAAAAAGCTAGCACTTGGGTTTGCAATCATTTCATTATAATAGTTTCAGTTCACAAAGCTAAAAACATCAGAAATCTTTAGATCCCCCCCCCAAAAAGTCAGGATGCTTTGATTTCATTGGCTGCTGTCAGTGTGTTCCAGGTCTATGAGGATTGTTAAGTTTTGAAGCTGCAGAGAGCACATGGAGGTCATCAATGGCAGCCTCCCTATTTCTATAATGACAAGTTCCCTTTAAGACATTGTGCCACCCCACACAGAGCCCAGTGTGTCTGCTGAGACTTGTAGTTCTGCAGCGGCCCAGATTTGTAGAAATCATGTGAAATGTGCAACAAATAAACAAGGACTGACCTCATATCTGCAGAGAGGGGTCTTCAATCTGGTCCTGAAGCTCCGCCCACCTGTGACATCACACCTCACCTGCTCTATATATGAACAATTACAGCTGGGACTCTTCTTAAAGGAACTCCACTTAATGTGATCAGACATATGTATGTTCTATTTATTCTTTCAGCGCGGATATTTAGCTAGATTCAGTAAGAGTTAGGCCGGCGTATCAGTAGATACGCCGACCTAACTCGGAATCTGCGCCGACCTACGTTTAAGTGTATTCTCAAACAGAGATACTTAAACCTATCTAAGATACGACGGCTTGCGCCGTCCTATCTTAGGGTGCAATATTTAGGCTGGCCGCTAGGTGGCGCTTCCATTGCGGTCGGCGTAGAATATGTAAATCACTAGATACGCCTATTCACAAACGTACGCCCGGCCGACGCGGTACAGATACGCCGTTTACGTAACGCATTATCAGGCCTAAAGATATTCCATCAAATAGCTGGAATAGTAATGTTAAAGTATGGCCGCCGTTTCGGCGTAGAAATTCGAAAATTTTACGTTGTTTGCGTAAGTCGTCCGTGAATAGGGTTTTACGTCATTTACGTCCACGTCAAAATCAATAGGACCGTGCGGCATACTTAGCCGCAATGCACACTGGGATATGTAGGCGGACGGCGCATGCGCCGTTCCAAAAAACCGTCAATCACGTCAGGTCAAACCAAATTATCATAAAACACACCCTCTCAGCCTATTTTGAATTAGGCACGCTTGCGCCCGCCGCATTTACGCTACGCCGCCATAACTTAGCAGGCAAGTACTTTGTGAATCATGTACTTGCCTCGCTAACTTACGGCGGCATAGTGTAAACACGATACGCTCTGCCGCCGCAAAGTTGGGGCGGCCTACCTGAATCTAGCTAATGGTGTCCGATCTCCAATATTTGGGTATCACTGACTTAGACGTTATCAAAGCTGAATATAAAAATCTATTCTGATAAATGGTTATTTCCTTATTGAAAATATGGGGAAAAATTGTTTTAATTACAACGTTGAAAATTGACTTTATCAACAGAATATAATAATATTTATATTTCGTGTATATTATTAAATACATTGTGTGGGATTCATCAATACACGTAGCTCTGTGCTTATTTAAAAAATGTGTCTACGACGGCTGGAGCTCAGCGGCGAGGGGGGAATTGGGAGCCACAATATAGAATGTAGAAGATATTAATAAAGTAGATTGCCAATCTTAAACAGCTGTAGTATCAGATTATATGCAGCCTGTTCATTCTGTGTCTTTCTCTATCAGAATGCATTCTCACTACAGTGTTATGTTTTCGAAATGCAACGCAAAGGACTAATCATTGGTGTTGTGTGTGGTCTCCTTGCAGATGATCTTTTCTCCAGTAGGACTCATTCACACCAGTAAGTGCGCTGAACGCATGCCCACGCCCCAAATGATTCGACATATATGTAATAGGAGAGCAGGCCCAGATCTAGAGTGTACTGGGGTGTTCCTGATGTAAGGGGGCACTATGATGAGGACACCTGATGTAAGGGGGCACTATGATGAGGACACCTGACATAAGGGGGCACTATGATGAGGACACCTGACATAAGGGGGCACTATGATGAGGACACCTGATGTAAGGGGGCACTATGATGAGGACACCTGATGTAAGGGGGCACTATTATGAGGACACCTGACGTAAGGGGGCACTATGATGAGGACACCTGATGTAAGGGGGCACTATGATGAGGACACCTGACGTAAGGGGGCACTATGATGAGGACACCTGATGTAAGGGGGCACTATGATGAGGACACCTGATGTAAGGGGGCACTATGATGAGGACACCTGACGTAAGGGGGCACTATGATGAGGACACCTGATGTAAGGGGGCACTATGATGAGGACACCTGATGTAAGGGGACACTATGATGAGGACATCTGACGTAAGGGGGCACTATGATGAGGACATCTGACGTAAGGGGGCACTATGATGAGGACACCTGATGTAAGGGGGCACTATGATGAGGACACCTGACGTAAGGGGGCACTATGATGAGGACACCTGATGTAAGGGGGCACTATGATGAGGACACCTGATGTAAGGGGGCACTATGATGAGGACACCTGATGTAAGGGGGCACTATGATGAGGACACCTGATGTAAGGGGGCACTATGATGAGGACACCTGATGTAAGGGGGCACTATGATGAGGACACCTGATGTAAGGGGGCACTCTGATGGAGATACCTGATGTAAGGGGGCACTATGATGAGGACCCTGGTGTAAGGGGACACTATAATGGAGACACCTGAAGTAAGGGGGCACTCTGATAAGGACACCTGATGTAAGGGGGCACTATGATGAGGACACCTGATGTAAGGGGGCACTATTATGAGGACACCTGACGTAAGGGGGCACTATGATGAGGACACCTGACGTAAGGGGGCACTATGATGAGGACACCTGATGTAAGGGGGCACTATGATGAGGACACCTGACGTAAGGGGGCACTATGATGAGGACACCTGATGTAAGGGGGCACTATGATGAGGACACCTGATGTAAGGGGGCACTATGATGAGGACACCTGACGTAAGGGGGCACTATGATGAGGACACCTGATGTAAGGGGGCACTATGATGAGGACACCTGATGTAAGGGGACACTATGATGAGGACATCTGACGTAAGGGGGCACTATGATGAGGACATCTGACGTAAGGGGGCACTATGATGAGGACACCTGATGTAAGGGGGCACTATGATGAGGACACCTGACGTAAGGGGGCACTATGATGAGGACACCTGATGTAAGGGGGCACTATGATGAGGACACCTGATGTAAGGGGGCACTATGATGAGGACACCTGATGTAAGGGGGCACTATGATGAGGACATCTGATGTAAGGGGGCACTATGATGAGGACACCTGATGTAAGGGGGCACTATGATGAGGACACCTGATGTAAGGGGGCACTATGATGAGGACACCTGATGTAAGGGGGCACTATGATGAGGACACCTGATGTAAGGGGGCACTCTGATGGAGATACCTGATGTAAGGGGGCACTATGATGAGGACCCTGGTGTAAGGGGACACTATAATGGAGACACCTGAAGTAAGGAGGCACTCTGATAAGGACACCTGATGTAAGGGGGCAATTTGATGAGGACACCTGATTTAAGACGGCACTCTGATGGGGACACCTGATGTAAGGGGGCACTCTGATGAGGACACCTGATTTAAGGGGGCACTCTGATGATGTAGGGGGGCAATCTGATAGGGACACCTGATTGAGGCGGCACTCCAGTGAGGACCCTGATGTGAGGGGGCACTATGATGAGGACCCTGGTGTAAGGGGACACTATAATGGAGACACCTGAAGTAAGGGGGCACTCTGATGAGGACACCTGATTTAAGGGGGCACTCTGATGAGGACACCTGATGTAGGGGGGCAATCTGATAGGGACACCTGATTGAGGCGGCACTCCGGTGAGGACCCTGATGTAAGGGAAGACTCTGATGGGGAAATTGATGTGAGGCAGGGCTCTTATAGAGACACTTGATATAAGGAGACACGCGGGGTCAGTTTATTTGTCATAATCTAATGACCGCACCTCTGGGCTACCTGTCATATGTGACTTCCAGGTTGTGACTCCATGATACAGAAGCCCAAGGAATGATCATAGAATACCGGTCCCCTGCATCTCTGTCACATTGTTGACATTCTGCCCCCCGGACCTTTTATATTGCACCCCCGGATCAGATAGTCTAGATCCAGCCCTGTCTGAGTCCTCAGTAATCAAAGCTCGGCGGGGTCAGGCAATTTGAGGGTTGGGTGTCTAGGGCAGGGCATCCCTGACATCTGACAGCCCTTCGCCGGCACTCGCGCAGAAACGTTTCACCAATCTCCACAACAAATGATCCACTAACGATCTCCTGCGCTCGCCAAGGTCGCCAGCGGCTGTTATTTTATTTTATTGGCTTTAGGAATTAAAACTGCCCATTAAAATAGGCGGCGGAGTGGAGCTTAGCGGCTTCATAAGCAGATAGTGTGTCATTTTAATTCAATGATATGGTAACCTCTCCGTGTCCTTGTGTGTAATTGTCACCCCGTCCTCGTGTAATGATTGTTAATCGCTGACGAGAGAGCGCCGTCGGATGTGATAATGTCAACTGTGCACATTAGGCCGGAGCTCAGTCAATATTCATCCGTGTCTTGCAGGGACAGCTTGGCTCGGGAGGGGGGGAGGGGAAGTTTGGCTGCATCTTTCAAAATTAAATTGTGCAAACAGTCGCTGCATACAGTGGCCGCTGGCCGCCTTCTTTGTCATGAACGATTCATTTGCTTCCCAACCATTTTTTCTTATCTGTAATAAACCCAAATCAGTTCATGGTAATATTTTAACGGGGTCACTCCACCCATAACTGAGATTCAGATTCCGCTTTATATATCCCCCCACCCCCCCCCCCCCAGTACTCACAGTACTTCCCCTGCAATGCCTGCATCTGCTTTTCTATCTAGGACAGCACCATCTTTGTTCAGGCATCATCAGACATCTTCCTGGACTGAGATGCCGGCCTAGAGATGATACATGCATGTCAATTGTGGCTCTTGTACAGTTCTCAATGGTATGTGGTGAGCCACGGTTTTAACCCCGCTCCATCCACCCCTTTCAGCACAAGTGTAGATGAGGCTTGAATCTAGGTTCACATCTATGCGACTGATGCATTTTTCAGGCACGTTTTGCTTTTTTTTTTATTATTATTATTTCCCTTTAAAAACACTGGGGTAGATTCAGGTAGGGGCGCGCACTGCTACAGCCGCGCAGCGTACCGTTTTTACGCTACGCCTCCGTAAATTACTGGAGCTACGCTTCATTCACGAAGCATTTGCTCCGTAATTTGCGGCGGCGTTTCGTAAAAGGGGCCGGCGTAAGCGAGCGTAATTGAAATGATCCCGTAGGGGGCGTGGATCATTTAAATTAGGCGCGTTCCCGACGTGCATTGCGGTAAATGACGTCGCAAGGACATCATTTGCTTCGACGTGAACTCACGATCCACTTACGCAAACAACGTAAATTTCGAAAATCGCGATGCAGGAACGACGTCTATACTTACCATTGGCTGCGCCTCCTAATAGCAGGAGCAGCCTTACGACGAAAGCGACGAACGCAAACGACGTAAAACACGACCGCCGGGCGCACGTACGTTTGTGAATCGGCGTGAGTATGCAATTTGCGCTGACAACTACGGGAACGCCACCTAGCGGCCAGCGTCAGAATGCAGCCTAAGATACGACGGCATAAGAGCCTTATGCCAGTTGTATCTTAGGCTACAGTCGGCGTATCGAGCTTTCTGAATACAGAAAGTTGATACGCCGGCGCTACTTAGCAATTACGCTGCGTATCTATGGATATGCAGGCGTAATTGCTTTCTGAATCTACCCCAAAGTTGATACGTCGGTGCTACTTAGCAATTACGCTGCGTATCTATGGATACGCAGGCGTAATTGCTTTCTGAATCTAGCCCACTGTATATAGCTTGGTTGCTAAGGAGTGGGACAGGAAGCTGACCACCATATCCTCAGCAAATGATGAGTTATCAGCTGTCAACGGGGTTCCCAGCTGACAGCTAAATGTAAAAAAAAATATTGCCAGCTAAAAAATTATTGACCATAAACAGCGTAGGGTCCCCCCCCCCAAATCCATACCAGGCCCTGATTACCATGCCAAATCAAACACTTTTTTGGGTGAATGAACAGGGGCTCAATGTACCCCATACTCATTTACATGGGGGGGGCAGGATCTGAGGACCCCCTTGTTAAAGGGGGCCTACAGATTCTGATAAGCCCCCAGCCCACATCCCAGGGCCACAACCCTGGGTGGGCTTATCAGAATCTGAAGGCGGAAGGGGAAGAGGCCCTTGTTTTCATCAACTTCAACAAGGGCCAAAGCACCCCCTTCATGTTGAGAGCATGCAGCCTTGTATGGCTCCTTTCCTGACCTGCCAGGCAGCATGCCCGGATAAGGTTCTGGATTTTGGGGGGACCCCACGTCGTTTAAAAAAAAAAAAAATTGGCGTGGGGTTCCCCTCCAAATCCGTGCCAGACCCAAATGGCCTGGTATGGATTGGGGGGGGGGGGGCGCCAATTGTTTCTTTTTTACATTCAGCTGTCAGCATGGAACCCCGCTGACAGCTGATTACTCATTGGTTGTTAACGACGCAACGGCCGGCTAGCAGGAGCAGCCTTACGACGAAAGCGACGAACGCAAACGACGTAAAACACGACCGCCGGGCGCACGTACGTTTGTGAATCGGCGTGAGTATGCAATTTGCGCTGACAACTACGGGAACGCCACCTAGCGGCCAGCGTCAGAATGCAGCCTAAGATACGATGGCATAAGAGCCTTATGCCAGTTGTATCTTAGGCTACAGTCGGCGTATCGAGCTTTCTGAATACAGAAAGTTGATACGCCGGCGCTACTTAGCAATTACGCTGCGTATCTATGGATATGCAGGCGTAATTGCTTTCTGAATCTACCCCAAAGTTGATACGTCGGTGCTACTTAGCAATTACGCTGCGTATCTATGGATACGCAGGCGTAATTGCTTTCTGAATCTAGCCCACTGTATATAGCTTGGTTGCTAAGGAGTGGGACAGGAAGCTGACCACCATATCCTCAGCAAATGATGAGTTATCAGCTGTCAACGGGGTTCCCAGCTGACAGCTAAATGTAAAAAAAAATATTGCCAGCTAAAAAATTATTGACCATAAACAGCGTAGGGTCCCCCCCCCAAATCCATACCAGGCCCTGATTACCATGCCAAATCAAACACTTTTTTGGGTGAATGAACAGGGGCTCAATGTACCCCATACTCATTTACATGGGGGGGGCAGGATCTGAGGACCCCCTTGTTAAAGGGGGCCTACAGATTCTGATAAGCCCCCAGCCCACATCCCAGGGCCACAACCCTGGGTGGGCTTATCAGAATCTGAAGGCGGAAGGGGAAGAGGCCCTTGTTTTCATCAACTTCAACAAGGGCCAAAGCACCCCCTTCATGTTGAGAGCATGCAGCCTTGTATGGCTCCTTTCCTGACCTGCCAGGCAGCATGCCCGGATAAGGTTCTGGATTTTGGGGGGACCCCACGTCGTTTAAAAAAAAAAAAATTGGCGTGGGGTTCCCCTCCAAATCCGTGCCAGACCCAAATGGCCTGGTATGGATTGGGGGGGGGGGGGGCGCCAATTGTTTCTTTTTTACATTCAGCTGTCAGCATGGAACCCCGCTGACAGCTGATTACTCATTGGTTGTTAACGACGCAACGGCCGGCTTCCCAGCCCATGCCTTACTACCTTGTGTGTTTTTAAAGGAAAAAAAAACACAAAACACTTCAAAATCACAACACTTGCATTTCTGGTGCGACTCTATTCAAATCTATTACACAAAGAAGGGGAAGGACCCCTTAATGGTGTTAGTCATAGTAATGCCCTCTTACATTAGTGGTCAGTGGGGAAGGGCCCCTTACCTCGAGGGTCAGTGGAGAAGGAACTCGTAACCCTCATGTTCATTGGAGAAGGGCCCCCCTTACCTTGAGGGTCAATACTGGAGGATTCCCTAAACTTGATGGTCAAAAAGAGGAGGTACCTGATTACACTAGTGGTCAGTGGAGAAGGGCCCCTTTACCTTTAAGGCCAGTGAAAATAGGCTCCCTTACCTTGATTTTCAGTCAGAGAGGTACCTCCTTGCATTGCATGAATCTATGTATTGCCGATGCCGCCGACTATTCAAATGGCCGGGCCCCCTGGCGAGCGCCGGCCATCTGAATGACGGCAGCTGGTTGGCTGTGGAAGTGCCTATCAGAGCCAGCGGCTCTGATAGGCTTTCCGATTACAGCCCTCAGGCTGTAATAGGCTTCCAAACACTTATCCAGGGACGCACAGGGGGTGCGCACCTTGGATAAGAATGACAGACGTCTCAGCCAATCAGGTTCACCGTTTCTGGTTATCGCTAACCTGATTGGCTGAAGCGTCATCAAGGGTGGGAGAAGACATCGAGGGACCGTGGAAGGAGGATGGCCGACCCCGGAAAGGTAAGTGCCAGTCTGGGGTGGGCATTTTACAGGGCACAGTGGCAAAAATTGATGGGCACAGTGGTGACAATTGCTGGGCACAGTGGCTACAATTGATGGGCACAGTGGCTACAATTGCTGGGCACAGTGGCGACAATTGCTGGGCACAGTGGCGACAATTGATGGGCACAGTGGTGACAATTGATGGCACAGTGGTGACAATTGATGGCACAGTGGCTGCGTTTGATGGCATGGCATAGTGGTGACAATTGCTGGGCACAGTGGTGACAATTGATGGCACAGTGGTAACAATTGATGGCACAGTGACTGCGGTTGATGGCACAGTGGCTGCGTTTGATAGCATGGCTGCATTTGATGGCACAGTGGCTGCGTTTGGCATGGCACAGTGGTGACAATTGATGGGCACAGTGGTGACAATTGATGGGCACAGTGGTGACAATGGGCACAGTGGCAACAATTGATGGCACAGTGGCTGCATTTGATGGCATGGCACAGTGGCGACAATTGATGGGCACAGTGGCGACAATTGATGGGCACAGTGGCGACAATTGATGGCACAGTGGCTGCGTTTGATGGCATGGCACAGTGGCGACAATTGATGGCATAGTGGCGACAATTGATGGCACAGTGGTGACAATTGATGGCACAGTGGCTGCATTTGATGGGCACAGTGGCTGCCTTTGATGGGCACAGTGGTTGCAATTGATGGGCACAGTAGCTGTGTTTGATGGGCACAGTAGCTACGTTTGATGGGCACAGTGAGGCTGCAATTGTTTTTTTTTTTCCGTTTGTTTGCGCCCCCCAAAAAATTTTGAGCACCCGCCGCCACTGTTATTGGTGCTATTGAATACGTTGAATAAGGGGAAAGAAACTGCACAAGTCCCACACATGTCAGTTGACGTTGACCCCAGAAATATACAGGGACTATCAAACATAAGGTCATTTTGCCCTTGTCTGCTATTCAAGGATCCCCTAGTGTTCCCCTAGAAGATTCTGGAAGATACTTAGAGACTAGTTCCATAGAACCCTGATTGAGGATGACTGCTCTAAATGTGTGCCGGGTGTCAGACCCAGGTCATTACATCTGTAGATGTACTTTCCCTCTCTGTGGCCTCCTTCACATTTTACAAACACGGCTCCATTTGTGTTACTGCAGAACGTTTCCAATATCAATATTCTTATTATGCTCCTTAAAAGAGAAGTATGGCCAAAGCTTTTTTGGCCATACTTCTCTTGTGGGTCACAGGAGTATTTACTTGCATGGGCGCCAATAGGGGGGTACCACCAGGCAGGGGCGGACTGACAACTCATGGGGCCCCCGGGCAATAGGAGATTATAGGGGCCCCCGGGCAATAGGAGATTATGGGGCCCCCAGGCAATAGGAGATTATGGGGCCCCCAGACAATAGATTATGAGGCCACACAGTATAAACACACACACACACACACACACATACAGTATACATACACAGTATACACACACAGACACACAATATACACACACACAGTAGACATACACAAACTGAAAAGGCACTGGAGAGGCAGGGCAGCCATAATTTTGAGATTTTTTTAAAAACACAGATTTTTACATACTGTCCCCGGTTTTACTGAGTTTGGCAACCCTGATTGGGCCCCCTAGTGGCATGGGGCCCTCGGGCAGGGCCCGAGTACCCGAATGGTCGGTCCGCCCCTGCCACGGTCCTCCTGTAGGGGGGCCTGGACAGCAGGAGAATCGGTGCTGCGGGACATAAGGACAATTACAGTGTCTGTCCCTCCAGCAGCAGGGTCCCTTTATTATTATTATTCAGGATTTGTATAGTGCCAACAGTTTGCGCAGCGCTTTACAACATGGGCCCCATGATTTCTAACGGCAGCCCTGCTCACTTGTACTCTCCTCTGAGCCAGAATGAGCAGGCAGCAGGCTAAAGCCCACAATTGACCGATGACACACAGCTGCTCCAGGCTCCGAAGGATCCCAACAATAATGTCTGAATTCACCCAAATGTCCGATCGGCAGCTGGCTCAGCCTCTCAGCACCCCACTGAGAGCTTGAGCCAGCAGCTCCCGCCCCCTCCTCAGCCCGGTGCTCCAGTGAGCGCTGGAGGCGCAGAGCAGGGAGCGTTCCCTGACAGTCACCGCTCTGTACTTAATGCTGACTGAGACCTGAGCAATCAACGGTCATGTGATCGCTCAGTTCCGGCGGGGGGCACATCATCAGACCGATGCTGCAGCTAGTTTACTTTTTTTTTTTTATTACCACACTTCTCCTTTAAAAAAAATATAAACACACATCATATAATAAAATTTATTTGCACATTTTAGATTTCTGAGTTGACGTCACATCATATAAAAATCAGGAAAACATTTAAAAAAACGTGATATACAGGGCTACATCTGTATCATCCTAATGTACTTACAATGATCTATTTACAGCACAGACATGGATACATTGTTGTTAGTGTTACCGTTATACATTGTTATGTCAGATCCCTTCCCTCCAGACTGTCCAATTTCACAGCATTGAAAACTGACTTTATGATAAAATCAGCCGGATATAAAAGTATTGATATGCCTACAATTTACAAATCTGGCAGTAAGTTAGTAACTCAGAAGAGGTCATTGTTGGCTACAGTGCGAAGGATCTGGAATTACATACCGCGCATGCGCGGGGCACGTGCTCCGTGTTTCCTGGCTCTTTGTGTGACAGACATGGAGGTGTTTTTGGCGTGTGCCTACTAATGTTCTGGATGGTGAGGAAATTAAATAATTGCGGCTATATTGTGTCAGATTCAACATAAGCGCATCAATACGCGTACCATTGCGCCTATATCAAAATGGAGGTTATTTACATGTCTCCAATAGCTGGAGATCAGTGAGGGCGGATTGGATGCAGCAAAAATAACTACGAGCGTAAACTATCAAAACACTAAAATCGATGTAGCAGGGGTAGGCCTCCAGCTGTTGTGGAACTACATTTCCCATGAGGCTTTGCAAGGCTGGCAGTTACAATTACTCCCAGAGGCATGAAGGGACCTGTAGTTCTGCAACAGCTGGAGGGTCCCAGGTTGCCTACTTCTGATGTAGAGGGTATCCACAAAAAGGAAAAGCTATTGCCTTCTATGGGGAAAAGTTTCACAGTGAACTGCTGTAAAATCTGTTTATATGCAGCCTGTTCATTCTGGGCCAGATTCTCATAGAATCGGCGTTGGCGTAGTGTAAGCGATTTACACTACGCCACCGCAACTTACTGGAGCAAGTGCCGTATTCTCCAAGCACTTGCTCCGTAATTTGCGGCGGCGTAGTGTAAATGGCCCGGCGTATGGCCGCGTAATTCAAAGGGGGCGGCTTGTATTCAAATTAAGCGCGCCCCGTGCCGATTGAACTGCGCATGCGCCGGGCTGAAAAATAGCCCAGTGAGCATGCTCCAGCTCACGACGGAAAACGTCAATGACGCCGACGTGAGCGTCATTGACGTAAAGTCGTATTCAAGAACGACTTAGGAAAATGACGTAACGGACGGAAAAAGACGACGCGGACCCGACGCCATACTTAACATGGCATACGGCGGACTGGCGTAAGGTTACCCCTCATATAGCAGGGGTAACCTTACGCTTACGGAAACAACGTAAATGACGAGTATGCCGCGCAAATTCGTTCGGGAATCGGCGTATCAGGCTCATTTGCATAGTCAAATGAGACCTGAACGTAAACGCCACCTAGCGGTCAGCGTTGTATTGCATTTAGGATCCGACGGTGTAAGTGACTTACACCAGTCGGATCCTAGCCTAGATCCGGCGTATCTTGTTTTGTGAATACAAAACAATGATACGCCGGCGGGAATTTCAAATTACGCCGGTGTATCAGTAGATACACCGGCGTAACTCTTTTGAGAATCTGGCCCTCTCTGTTTTTCTCTATCAGGATTATTCAGGAAACTGCAATAATGGGCTAGATTCAGAGAGAGATACGACGGTGTATCTCCTGATACGCCGTCGTATCTACGATTTAGGCCCTTCGTATCTATGCGGCTGATTCATAGAATCAGTTACGCATAGATATGACTAAGATCCGACAGGTGTAACTGTGTTACACCGTCGGATCTTAACTACAATTTAAAAATGGCCGCGGGGGGGGGCGTTCTCGCTGATTTACGCTGAATAATATGTAAATCAGCGAGATACGCCAATTCACGAACGTACGCGGGCCCGACGCAGTGTTGTTACGACGTTTACGTAGCGGATTTCCCGGCGTATACTTACCCCTGCTTCTATGAGGCGCAGCCAATGTTAAGTATAGCCGTCGTTCCCGCGTCGAAAAAAATTTTTTTACGTCGTTTGCGTACGCTGATTCAGAAACCCGAACGTCGCTAGTTACGCTCACGCCGAAACCACTGACGTCCTAGTGACGTCAGTGGGAGCAATGCACGCTGGGAAATTTCACGGACAGCGCATGCTCATTTAAATCGGCGTGGGAACGCGCCTGATTTAAATAGTACACTCCCCCTAGCCAATACTTTCGACGTGAACGTAAATGACGCCCAGCCCTATTCGCTAACGACTTACGCAAACGACGTAAAATTTTCAAAATTTGACGCGGGAAGCCTAACGTAAACGTTGTATCTGTGCTGCGTCGGCCGGGCGTATGTTCGTGAATTCGCGTATCTAGCTGATTTACATATTTCTAGGCGTAAATCAGCGTATACGCCCCTAGCAGCCAGCGTAAATATGCAGTTAAGATCCGACGGCGTAAGAGACTTACGCCAGTCGGATCTAATACAAATCTATGCGTAACTGATTCTAAGAATCAGGCGCATAGATACGACGGCTCGGACTCAGAGTTACGACGGCGTATCCGGAGCATAATTCCTTCTGGAAACATGTTTGTAATCCAAAGCACTTGTATATCAAAGCAAATTTCCCCATAAGAAATAATGCAAACTCAGATTATTCGTTCCACAACTATTTAATCATAAGTCCTTCAGTTTATAGTCCACATAAAAAGATTATAGCAATGTGATAAGTTGTGTAACCATAAAATGTCCATCCACAATGGAAGCCTCCGCAAGGGGATTAGAAAAAAATCCAGCAGGAGCTCCAGAGTATAAAAGAGAAGACAGGCGCCTCTAAGGCCCCATACACACGAGAGGATTTGTCCGCGAATACGGTCCAGCGGACCGTTTCCGCGGATAAATCCTCTTGAGGATTTCCGCGGATTTCCATGCGATGGAGTGTACTCACCATCGCATTGAAATCCGCGCCGAAATCCTCTGGCGATGACGTGTCGCGCCGTCGCCGCGATTATGACGCGGCGACGTGCGTGATGCTGTCATATAAGGAATTCCACGCATGCGTCGAATCATTACGACGCATGCGGGGGATCCCTTCGGACGGATGGATCTGGTGAGTCTATACAGACCAGCGGATCCATCCGTTGGGATGGATTCCAGCAGATAGATTTTTTTAGCATGTCAGCAAATATCCGATCTGCTGGAATCCATCCCAGGGGAGATATATCCGCGGAAACAGATCCGCTGGAGTGTACACACCATAGGATCTATCCGCTGAAACTCATTTGCTGGGATTTTTCAGCGGATGGATTCTATCGTGTGTATGGGGCCTAAGTGTAGCAATATGTTGCTAAATGTTGTACCTTCATTAAATGTAACCATATTGCTACACTTAGGGGCGCCTCTCTTTTTTATACTCAGTTGTGACATTACGCTACTTATATCAAGACATCGCTTGTATATCAAGGCAAAATGTATTAAAAAATGTAGCTCTTAAACCGAATGACTCTCAAACCAAGGTTTTACTGTATATTATTGAAGTGATGTCATGCAAAAGGCACATACGAAAGGTCGGAACACCTTGCATGCTCCAGGTTTCATGCCATGCAGGGTTTCATAAAGCAATGTTTTTTTTCTTTTTCTTTAATACAGTAAATACCCCATGGCACAGGCGAGGGCATTACAGGACATGGCAAGTTCACTTCTGCGGGCTGGACGACGGGTTCCATCGGGATGGTAAACTGGAATCTGTGATCTCAAGACTTGCCAGCCTGCCGATCTTGCTTGAGGAGCTGAAAACTCATTTAAATTGTTCCATCTGAAACAACAGGACAGGATTTCATAAAAATGTAGAAAGCTTCAGTGGGTTCAGTTTAGAAAAAAAATCACAATTCAATAAAAAGGTAAACCTGTATTCCAGGTATGGATTTTTATTACATAGTTACTTTATTTCTTTGTTTCTGTATGTATTTATATTCCATACTTGGCCGATCCCTGTGGAAGCGGAGAATCAATGTAGTGGCAGTCGCTACTACAGTGATCCTCGTTGCCTTCTGGGTCCTTTGCTGCACAGCTGCCCTGCTGCATTCTGAACACAGGGGGTCGCTCTGCACGGGCGCCATTTAGGGAACCCTTTACGTTTTTATCAATGAATACAAGGAGTTCTCTGATTGAGCGAGGTGGAGATTGTGACCTCACCCCCCCCCCCCCCCGACTCTCCACCTCATCCAATCAGAGAACCTCTTGTATTCATTGAGAAGAATACAGAACCGTTTCTGAATTGCACCCACGCCGAGTAAGCAGCCCCCTGTGTTCAGTATGCAGCAGGGCAGCCGCTAGGGGCGGACTGACCATTTGGTCACTCGGGCACTGCCCCATAGTGTATGTTCTCTGCTTGCAGGCATATGAGAAATATGGACAAAAGTGTCCTAAATAAAATGCATATTTCATTTTTATTGCAGGTTCAGTGCAATTTGCATGTGCTGCTATTGACTATACAGAAATTGTAGTTCTTTGTTGTAGCTGATGGTGGACCAGTGATGCATTACAGACCATTTTCTATCCCTGTAATGTGAATCCCCCCAGAAGACGTGCGGAGTGCTCCCATATTGATTTCATGCTAGGAGTGGAGGTGAGATCTGAGACAGCTGGCTGTATTCCTGCAGCGGGATTGGACAAGATCCCCCCACAGACAGGTGTTATATGAGGAACTGACAGTAAATCACTGAAAGATACGATTGTGTTGCTGCAAGCGAAGGTGCAGAACAGGTGATGGAATGGGGTTTGGCAGCGTGATGGCATTAATCCTCATTAACTACAATCTGAAGTAAAAAAAAAAAAATGCTACTGGGAAATATTAATAAATGAAAGGAAAACATTTCCACTCTATAAGCCCTTGTTATGAAGTCTGAGGAGCTAGTCTGCCTCTGCATAGTCATTTATAAAGAACTCGTGGCAACAACCACTTGCCACCTTTAGGCTGCATTCACACCTGAGTGTTTTGTCGCCTGAAGCGCGACACTCCAAAACGCTAGAGGGGAAAAAATACATTATTCTCAATGGAGATGGTTCACATCTCCACTCCAAAATGCCTGACGCCGAACGCCTGAAGCTCAAACAAGTTCCGGACCTTTTTTTGTCACGCGAATCGGGTGGTTTGGGCGTTTTTGAGCGTTTGTATTTCCCATAGAAAGTAATGGAAACGCTCGATTCAAGCGACTAGCGCGACAACAAGCGTTTGCTACGGGCGTTTTGTCACTTTAATCAATAGAAGAAGCCTCGTCCCACTCACCTTTTTACTGAAGGGATACGGAGCCCTGGTATGACTCCTCTGGTTGTACTTTGCCTCCATTTCATCCATCCAATCAATGTTCCAATCTAGGACTGGCAGTGGATTCAGTTTAGCCTTCTTGTTCTGATCGGCGCCATCAGTCTGGTTTTGCGGAGCTAATGCTCCATCCAAAGGGGACGCAGATGGTGAGAAATCTGAGCAAAAAAAAAAAAAAAAGGATACAAAAATAATTAAATATAGCTATAAAATATATTCATAACTCCATAACTCCACACCGTAATGCAAGGCTTTCTCCCTGGTGTGGAGAAAGCCTCTTGAGGGGGGAGGGGTCAGGACACTCTCTACTTTGCAGATAGAGAATGGAGCTGTGTGTTAGTGGGCGTTCTGACACTCCTGCTCGCCCCCTCAAGAGGCTTTCTCTACACCAGGGAGAAAGCCTTTGCATTACGTTGTGTAGTTAAAGACAGATGAACAGGAAGTGAGGATTTTTCAGCTCAGAAGAAATAAGGACATTTAAAAGCAAAATGGAAGAATGAGGTAAGTAAAGGAGGACTGCACTAAGGTAAAGGAAGATATTTAGGGGAAAAAATTACCTTTACAACCCGTTTAAGTTCCTCCCACACAGTCTAGCGTGACCCAAGAATGGCCTGACCTAGACTCAATAATGGATTGAGAAGGTCTGGTCAGGTGCCTCTATGTCCTTCCAGATCAGCTCCCTCATCAATGGCCTTCCAATTACTTCTCATAATCTTCTCATCAATGGCCTTCCAATTACAAGTTGGGGACGTGGCATTGGCAAACACATGTGAACTTGTTCACATATTAGTTCCAATATTGTATAGCTCTGATATATTTCGCAGTGCTATACAGGGAATACTAAGCCTTTCAAATCAGTCTCAGCACCAGAGGAGCTTACACTCTAATGTCCTCACCACAGTCACACACTATCATTAATATTATATAGCTCTGACATATTTCGCAGTGCTATACGGAGAATACTAAGTCTTTCATATTAGTCTCTGCACCAGAGGAGCTTACACTTTAATGTCCCACCAAAGTCACACACTGTTATTAATATTCATTTATATAGCTCTGACATATTCTGCATTGCTATACAGAGAGCGCTTAGCCAGTCTTATGCACCAGAGGAGCTTACACTACAAGGACAAGGTAATACAAATACATTTTCTAGCAGCAGATAACCTTCCACTGCTTTATGAGGATTAGACAAAGGAAATCTGGAACATTTTCTCTTTGGGCTCAATAGATACTTCATAAGCCTGTGTCTGCACTGCACTATGCAGCAACACGGATAATAAATTCTATGTAAAGAATGCCCCATTGCCCTGCCTTCTAGTGCCAGGAAGGTGAAAGTGCCCTTTAAGACCCAAGGTAGCCTTAACATGTACCGCCATGCTGCAGGGCTTGTCGCAGGAATATCCGCAATGGGAAGGGGCATGAGCCAAGCGCTTAATGCACTGGCTGCTTTTAAAGTATTAAACTTGTTTGCCTGCCAGCAAAGAGATTAGCAGAATGAGAGTTGGAAGGGGAGAAGCTCAGATTTGGGAGACAAGACTTCATCAGCTCAAAAACATTTAGCAAAACTCCCGACCTTTGGCCAAAACCTTTCTGCAGCGTCGGATAATCAGGTGCTAAATATGCAAGAAATGATTTTATTGGTCCTGATAAAGTTCCTGCAGAATGTAGTTACCGTGTTATGGATCTGCGTTCATGAATAAAAAAATAATTAGGCTTTACTTTACAATCCGCCGCCTCCCCACTCAGCTCATTAGCCAGCTAATGAATTTCCTGGAGAGCGTTTTGATATTTAGCGAAAAACATAAAACTGGCAAACTGTCAAAAAATTCCGGCTCTTGAAGGGGCCATTTAGATGTGAATGGAAGGATTCTGCGGAAACTCTATACCGGGATACAGACAACACTGTGGTAGATTCACGTACCTTTTACGGCGGCGTATCTCCAGATACGCCGCCGTAATTTGAAATCTGCGCCCGCGTATCGTTACGCCGATTCTCAAAGGCAGATACGCTAAAAAAATAGGCTTCCCCCGCCGACGTAACTTGAATGCGGCGGCGTAGAATTGTGTGCAATATTACGTTGGCCGCTAGGGGCGCTTCCGCTGTTTTCGGCGTAGAATATGCAAATTACCTAGATACGCCGATTCACAAACGTACGTGCGCCCGGCGGTAGTTTTTTACGTCGTTTGCGTAAAGGCTTTTTCTGCGTAAGGTTGCTCCTGCTATTAGGAGGCGCAGCCAATGTTAAGTATGGACGTCGTTCCCGCTTCGAAATTTGAATTATTTACGTCGTTTGCGTAAGTCGTTCGCGAATAGGGATGGACGTAATTTACGTTCACGTCGAAACCAATACGTTGTTGCGCCGTACTTGGAAGCAATGCACACTGGGATATGTGCATGCGCCGTCCATACAAAACGTCAATCACGTCAGGTCATCATACATTTACATAAAACACGCCCCCCCCTTCCACATTTGAATTACGCGCGCTTACGCCGGCCCCATTTACGATACGCCGCCGCAACTTACGGAGAAAGTGCTTTGTGAATACTGCACTTGCTCCTGTAAGTTACGGCGGCGTAGCGTAAATACGATACGCTGCGCCGCCGTAAGAAGAAGCGCACGTACCTGAATCTACCCCAATGTCTTAAAGTAAAACTTTTGAAAATAACGTATAAGAGCCTGAAGAGGGGACCCAAGTCACCCTGAAAGCCTGAATCTTGTCTAGACAATAAAGGAGATCACTTAAATATGAAGTTAAGAGTCGATTCACAATTGTGCGATTTGTCATGCGACCTTGGACATCAAATTCATACCATTCTTTTCAATGGCACCCGCTCAAATCACTGCGACTTAGCCACTTCAATACTGGGCACCTTTAACCCCTTTCCTGTCCAGCCACATTTTCAGTTTTCAGTTCTGTCACACTTTGAATGACAATTGCGCGGTCATGCAACACTGTACCCAAACTCAATTTCTATCATTTCTTTCACACAAACAGATCTTTCTTTTGGTGGTATTTAATCATTACTGGGTTTTATAATTTAGCAAACAGGTAATTTTTCTCCTTCACGGATGTGCACTGTGAGGCTGCACTGCTGAGCACTGATAGGCTGCATTGTTGGGCATTGATGGGCACTGATGAGGCGACACTGATGGCCATTGATAGGCACTGATCTGCACTGATGAGGCAGCACTGATGGGCACAGATGAGGCGGCATTGATGGGCACCGATAGGCTTCACTGATGGGCACTGATAGGCTGCACACATGGGCACTGATGAGGTGGCACTGATAGGCTGCACTAATAAGGTGGCACTGATGGGCTGCACTGATAGGCAGGTGCGATCATGGGGGGCTCATATGACGACATCCCAGAACTAGCCAGCCGCGCTGTAGCCGTTATTCGGCTATAGTGCAGTTGGCAAGTGGTTAAAGTCGCAGCAACTGCACTAGGTGCCTGCACTACTTTGGTGCAACCTTTGTATGATCCATAGAATGTAAAGTTAAATGAAAATCACACTAAAAGTTGCATCAAAGTCGCTCTCCAATGTTGCACTAGAAATCATGCGACATTAGAGATGCGCCAATGTGAAAGGAGCCTTAATCCGCTTTTATTTTACCTTCCCTGGTTCCCCCCCCCCCCCTCATCAACATACTAGTATAATGCCTAAATATAACTTTCCCACTTTTATTCCATATCTTATTGTAGACCCCAAAAAATATATTCACTGTGTCTCAGTGCTTCTCTTTGCAATGCATGCAGATCATGGCTGGTGGGAGGGGCAAGCAGGGTACTATACATGGCTTACCGAAAACATCATAGCACCATCCCTCAGTACTCGTCTCAAGAGCTCTCAGCCTTGAAGCAAGCCGTGGGATGGCTCTTGGGGGGAGTTATGCAAATATCAAAACATCTTCATAGCTAGTAAATCTGGAGACATGGGTGCTCCTAGACCAGGTGTGCCCAACCAGTGACCCAGGGGCCACATGTGGCCTGCGGAGCTTTCTGATGTGGCCCACGACCTCCTGCTCTCTGATGGAATAAAATAGAATAGAATACTGTTATTAAAGGTACGTTTTTATTACTAAAATCACAATGTATATATGGGCAGATCTGTTCTGCAGTGGTTACTGGGCTGCTTTCAAACTGATCCACGGGTGCAGAGAAGTGCACCTGTAGGCTACCTGCACTGAGCCATAGACTTCTATTACCTGCGAGTTTGGTGTGCCGAGAGTAGAGTGGGCTCTATAGAGCCGAGTGCTGCCATCCACCCACTCCACTCATTGTGGCCCGTGACCCGTTACCAAGTCGCATAAGTGGCCCTTGCTCTTCAAAAGGTTGGGCAGCCCTGTTGTAGACCAACTGTATTTGCATTCAAGTAACACCCACATGTGATTCTTACCTCCCAACTTTTGGAGATGGGAACGAGGAACACCCATTAGCAAACGTATGAAGGTATAGGACACCTGCCACTCCCACTTAAAGGAGAATTATAAAACAATTATTATTTAAACCTACCATTCCTTTATAATGGCTTTTGAAATTTAAAAATGCAGCAATTTTGGAATAAGATAAAAAGGTTTAGCACTGGGAAACAATTTTTGAAAGATAAATAGTGCATTTTTTTTGTACCACCATATAGATCAGACCAAAATGAGGGACAAATGAGGAGGGAAGAGGGACAGAGGGACTTTGGGCCAGATTCACCAAAGAGATACGACGGCGTTTCTCCTGATACGCCGTCGAATCTCTGTTTCTATCTATGCGACTGATTCATAGAATCAGTTACGCATAGATATCCATAAGATCCTACAGGTGTAAGTGTTTTACACTGTCGGATCTTAGGATGCAATACCGCGGCCGCCGCTGGGTGGAGTTTGCGTCGCAAACCAGCGTCGGGTATGCAAATTAGCAGTTACGGCGGATCCCCGACGGATTTTCGCGTTCGCTACGTCGTCCGTAGTCAAGTTTCCCGTCGCAATTTTAGTCGTTATTTGACCTGCTCTAACTTTAGTCAGCAATCGTATTGCTGTCTAAAGTATGGCCGTCGTTCCCGCGTCGAAATTTAAAATTTAACGTCGTTTGCGTAACACGTCCGGGAATACGGAAGTACGCTACGCGCGTCGCCGTTCGAAAAAATGACATCACGGCGCGCAAAGCACGGCGGGAGTTAGGAAACGGAGCATGCACAGTAGGTCCGGCGCGGGAGCGCGCCTAATTTAAATGGCACACACCCATTTGAATTGGTCCGCCTTGCGCCGGAGGCCGCCGGCGTAGTTTTCATCGCAAGTGCTTTGTGAATCAGGCACTTGCGATGAAAACTTGCGGCGGTGTAACGTATCTACGATACGTTACGCCGCCGCAGTTCTATGTGAATCTGGCCCATTGTTCCAAATCAGGGTCAGTCCCCCCGAAATCAAGGACAGTTGGGACCCATGTGTGATGCTGAGCCTCCATGACTGTAAGAACTGAGACTGTAAGAACTGAGCAGAACACAATAGCTCCACGGGAGGGATTCACTGTTGATGGGGGAAGAAAAGCGCATCATCTATGGCAGGGGTGTCAAACTAAATTTCATTGTGGGACGCATCAGCATTATGATTGCCCTCAAAAGGGCCGATTGTATCTGTAAGATTAGATAAGCACATCCCCTCTCCTTTTACATTACATGTCAAGAGCCACCCCACCATCAGAAGTTGAGTCCTCCCACTCTTCCTTACATCACAGTGCACCCCCCTTTCCATATGCTGCTGCTGGGAAGAAGCTGGATGCATTGCTTGAAAGCAGAAAGTAAGGGTCGGGAGTAGGACTAGAAGAGGGTTGAAGCTCTCCTACAGCTGCAGGAGAGGTGTGAGGACCACATGAAATGGCCTGGAGGGCCGGATTCGGCCCGCGGGCCTTGTGTTTGACACATGTGATCTATGGTCTGCCATGCTGGTGGTGACCATGCTGGATATGCAACGCTGAGGTCCTGATTTACATACCCTCCAGTGATACTTGTTTGCATGCTGTCACTATGCTTGCACTAAATGCTCCACTTACTTCTCAAGGTCCACCAACCTCTCAGATGGCTAATTAAGTTCCATCCAAAGTCCACACTCATCTATGACCATAAGGCTGCTCGATACGCTGGAGGGGCGAATTTCCATTGCTGTCTATGAGATGGTTCACATCTCACGCCGAACGCCGAAACGCCGTACGCCTGCCGCCTGAAAACAAGTCCCGGACCCTTTTTTTCAGGCGGCATTGGCGTTCGGCCGTAGACAGCAATGGAAATAATTTGTGAGAAAAAATAAATAGAAAAAGGTTAAACAAATCGCGGCAAAATACGCCGCGTACGCGGCGTTACAGTGTGAATGCAGCCTAAGAGTGAGGTATGAGTGCTCCCGCAGTTGCTTTTTAAGAAGCTGGACCCTTCTCTATCACCGTATTACTTCCATCTTGCTCCACCTATAACATCTACAGCAACAACATCTTCCCACACTTCAGCTTTCTTGCTAATCCCCTCTGTCCTTGTCCGACATTGAATTATACAGCGCTGTGCTTTTGTGTGACAGACAGATGTTGCAGTAAAGCCGCTTAAAATAATCAGATTTTGTCTGATAACTCCGGATCCTGCTTGGGAACATAAGTTATCTGCAAAAAACGCAATGTTAACTCCTTGACCACCAAAGACCTCTCAGTGGGTCCAAATGACGCACGACTGCGTGAAAAAAAAAAAGTGCCGTAGATTTAAATAAACAGAGAACGAGGATTTACTGGCATCGGGACTGTTGTTTTATAACAGCCATCAATAGCCGTACACAGATTGTCAGCTCTGCCCCATTAAGTGTGCCCGGGAAAGCTGACAAAAGCGATTGATTGGAGCGCGCCATTAAAGAACCCGCTGTTAAACCTAATTTCCTCATAAAGCAGGTCTCGTTCCAGCGGCTTTTACAATCTATGTTATTTGCACCTTTTAATAAAACAAAGCTTGCAATTAACAGCCGGTAATGAATTAGTGGTGAGGAAAAAATAATTCATTACAACATCAGTCGGATAATTAATGGATTTCTGAAGTACTGTTATCCCGTTATTATGTACATACACGGCTCTGACAGATATAGGGCTGAAACGCAAACAACCATCGTTTCTGAAGGTGGCTAACCTTTGCTGGCCTTAAATTTAGTGTGAAAGTGTCTCTTCTGTCTGATAATAATAGTGAAGACCAGCGCCACTTGTTACAGTCATATTAAGCAATTGCCGTTATAACAGTCATTTCACCTATCTGATCAATTTCAGATTGTATGACAAAGGACTGAAATTGACAAGTTTCTAAATTGTATTAAATATCTCTCTTGCTCCTTTGTTATTGCACAAGCTCTGCAATGCCCTATATCAGGGGTCGCCAACCAGTAGTCCGTGGATCACTGATGGTCCACACAATTTTTGGCAGATGTATACCGCCCAATGCTGTTCTCAATGCTGTCGGCGCGCATTGATACCCAATGCCTCCTCTATCATTCTGGCTCCTGTGAACTCAGAGGAAGGCGTCGGGAGTAGTGCAGAGAGTGGGAGGTGAAGGAGGGGACTTCCAATGGCAGCGCTGATCACAGACTGTGGGAGGGAGCACAGAGCTCGAGCACATGGCGGGATAAGGAGGTGAGATCCAATGATGAGTTTGCGTAAGGTGGCAGTGTGATGCAGAGTGCAGGGTGGGGAGCAGGGAGCTGGAGGATTGTGTGTATTAAGACTTTCGGCCAACAAACTTCAAAATCAAACAAGTTTTCAAATTTGTCCGATCTTGTGTACGCTCCATCGGACCAACTTTTTTGGGTTTCATCGGACAAAAATTTGGGTCTGCAAACTGACAAACTTTTCGACAACAAAGTCCGATGGTGCCTAGTCCGACCGTGTGTACAGCAAGCCATCGGACTTTTGTACAAAGTGAAAATACGCATGCTCAGAACCAATGTTAAAATCAACCAACAATAGCAGAAGTTAACCAAAGGGTGGCGGTAAAGAGCAGAAAAACCATGTGATGTTGGGAAAGTTTTAGAAAAGTTTGCAGAAATGTCCAAGAGTGTGTATGCTATGGGTGTGACCGGACAACTCACTTCAGACAAAAATCCAAGGGAAAGTTTGTTGGATGTCCGACCGTGTGTACGAGGCTTAAGGCAGCAGTGTGATCCGAGGGGAAGGGGGGCAGAGAGCAGATTTTCGGTCCAAGGACCACAGCTCTGGAATGCTCTACCCACTACCATCCGCTTGGAGGAAAACCATCAGGCCTTTAGGAAAAGACTAAAGACCCACCTCTTCTGAAGGACCGGTATGACTCTGGATGTCAAGCGCCTTGAGGCGATTAAGTTCGTATTTGTTGCGCTATACAAGTTACTCACTCACTCACTCATTGTGTGTATAAGGCATGTAAAATTCATGTTAGTGGTCCACGGCATACAAAATTGTGAGTTTAGTGGTCCGTGAGGTTTGAAAGGTTGGCGACCACAGCCCTATATGACCAAAAGTAGATCCATTAATATGGAGCTGCCCTCCCCCCTTAGTGGCTGGGATTTTCTGGGAAGGCTTTCCCCAAGATTGTGGAAATCTGAAATTTGTGGTCATGTACGGATATTGGGTGAGAAGATCTGTCTCACATTTGACAAACCAATTCCAAAATAATGGAGGTCAGAGCTCTGAGCAGGAAACTCATATTTCTCCACACCAAGTGAAAAAGTTAAGGCGTTTCCAGTAAAGAGTACTGTTAATACTACAGCATACAGAGACATGTTAGACAATTTTGCACTTTAGCCTTGTGGTAATGGTTTGTGAAAGGCTCTTATCTGTTTCAGAAAGATATGGTTTGACCATTTTGGAGTGGAGGAACTTGAGTGACCTGATCTCAACCCTACTGAACACATTTGGGAAGAATTGGAACTCCAATGCTGAGCCAGGTCTGCTCATCCAACATCAGTCCTGGCCTGACCTAACAAGTGAGCTAAAATTCCTGAAGAAATACTATAAATCTTATGGGAAGCCTTACCAAAGGGTGGCAGTTGTTAAAGTCACACACAAAGGCCAACTCTAAATGAATGGCACTTTATTTGAAATGGGACACCCAACAAATTCATACAGATATGATTGTCAGGTGTCCATTAACTTTTGGCTATAAAGTGTATATATAATACTACTATACATGAAAACAAGGTATGTTAGGAAAGAACAGGACACAAAAATAGCATTACAGTAGGTCAGTTACAATGGCTATCACCCAAAGCATGAGATCTACAAATCAAAAGAAAATATTCCAAACTGAGAGTTGCATCGCACTGAAAGGACGAGGTTAAGTAGAAGTTTTAAATCCAATTAATAGTACAAGTAACTAAAGAACAATATGGTGGATATGTAAATAACTGAAAACATTGAAAAGACCATTGACTAATCCATGGTGGCGGGTAGGCCAAGAAGAACATATGAAGTAAACGATTGTACAAAGTAAAAAGTTGTAGGAGGAATGAAAAGGTGGAAGAAAAGGAAAAAAAAAAAAAAAGGAGGAAAACTGGTATGGGGATCTATAGGTATAGGACCCATAAGGCCCGTTTGGTCGAGAGTGGCATGAGCAACTACATGGCACGGAAAAGGGAAAAACTACGGATAGGGTTGTCAGAGATAAAACGCTGCAAAACTGTACCGAGGTAGACCTAAGCTAGTTGAAAACATATCTGTGAGGGTGTCAGAGGAAGACAAGTGGATCCAAATATACCATAAGACTTCATATTTGTCAAGTGTCATTATCAAGTCCCACATTTCCTCCATTTGCATGATGTTGTTCACAGTAGAGACCCACAGAGATAGCGGGGAGTAACTTCAGTTTTCCAAAAAAAAAGGATCAATCTGCCATGCTGCGGACAAAAAGAAATGTAAGAGGCTCGTTTTTCTTGGGGTGCACAAACAAGTTCGCTCTCGGCGAGGCAGAGCGTAAAAATGAGCCTACTGTAGGAACTCCCACCCACTGGGGGAAGGAGTTGTCAAATAGTGGGGTGAGTGGGGAAGGGTCAGAGGAGAGAATGGAATAAAGCCCTCTCTTATACCATAAGCAAAGGGCAGCGAAGGTCAAAGGAGAAGAGTAGTGTAGGCAGTGGAGGTCACGACTATAACCCCAAAAAAGTGCTCTTAGGTCAACTGGGGTCAGGTCTTGCTTGATCATGGGAGAAGCTTTGGTGAAAGGGTGAGGGAACCATTATTGCAGCTTAGCTAACAAGGTATGTTAAATGATCACTTGGTCACAACAATATTTTCACCAAGGTCCAACATATGTATGCATACTATTTAAGAATTATTTGAAGATTAAACAATCCATATAAATTCCGGTATGTAGCCACCCCTTCCTCCCTGTCCCACCAAGTCAATGATGAGCAGCTGTAGCCTAAGATAACAAGTTTTGCTTCCACAATATAACAATGAGCTCCCCAGTAGTCCATGCTGTCCAGCAGCAAAAAGGTGCAGACTCCAATTTCCAAGGGTGTTGGGTCCTGGGTGGCCTGTTAGCTAATCTCCCACTCCAGGATCTCTGGGTTGTTTAGGAGAAATCGACGACCGCTTGTTATAAAACAATCTCCTGCATGATTAGAGCTGAATGAAAAGGCCTTGTATCTGATCATTACTCCTATATTCTAACAAGAAATGCTGGATCACCTGTCCTCTTCTTAATTGAGAATCCACTGCCTCTGGGATCATTAATGGTGAGTAATGAGTCCTCGGGGTCGTTGAGGAGCAATCGTCCAGCTCACCTCTCCCTATTCACATAGTTAAAATCTCTGAGATGTCAATTACTGGCTGATAAACTCCATATTAAAGGGTTGCTATGGAAACAAGCATCTTGGAAAGGCAAAAATGGGCAGTTTGTCAGGGGCGTGCATGGCAATATTGTAAAGGGTTACAATCCAGTGTTTACAAAGCATCTATAGAGAGTCACAGTAGAATATGAATATAAATAACAATAGACTATGAATATACATAAAAGATACATTTAATTTTTTTTGCTTTAAATTTAAACTCTTTTTTTGGTTCTAGGTGGAGAAGGGCAGGGTTTGGTCCCTTACCAGAACTTTTTTTGGTGTCAGTGAGGCTATCTAGACCAGTGTTTCTCAACCAGGGTGCCATTTGGGTTACCCCGGGGTGCCATGAGCACAAGACCCAGTTAGCCCTGGATCAGAGATGGATGAGAAGACTCAATGATAGGGAGGAATATGTGGTGATGCTCTGGGGGGACTCTGTCATGGGGGTACTTTGATGTGATCCTGAGACTTTGTCATTGGAGTACACTGATGTGATCGGGGGGGGGGGGGTGCTCTCATGTATAGGGAGACTCTGAGTTGATGGGTGAATCTGATGTAATGGGGGGCCTCTGTGGTGATGGTGGGCTTCTATGTATAGAGGGGACTCTGATGTAAAGGAGGGACCTCTGATTTATGTGCAGCATCCCAGACTCAGGGTTCCCACTGAGAAGTAACATTTATGTTTTTTTAAATTTTAGACTGAGGTGCCTTGAGTTTTTGCACACTTAAAGGGTGCCATGACTGATAAAAGGTTGAGAAAGGCTGATCTGGAGGATCTTCCCCAGTCCTAGTGTGAGCTTCATGGATTTGCAGTGAGTTAAACTCACTGGTGCCGTGCTACACAATAATACCTCCTCAGATTACCACTGTGATAATATACCTCAAAATAAAAAAGATAAAAACCCAAAATGAAAGTTTACTTAAACATAAATCATATCACATAAAAGTCCAATAAAGGAGTCCCATAAATCACTCCTGCATGCGATATAAAATGAATCACTTCTCAAAATGTAATAGTCCACAGTGATGAAAGGTTCGTAGTTCTATTATTAATCCACCATTCAGTGCCAAAACCACTGCATGCGATAAGTGCACCCTTCACCGGATGTGCTCTCACCTGGGATATATGACCGTACAATTAAGCATGGTCTATACACACTTGTGTCCCCTCAACGAGGACTCAAAATGATCTTTCAGGATCCTTGGGTAACACAGATACTTCGGGCCACCTTCATACATTGGCATTACTTCTTTGAAGGTGGCCTGAAGTCTCTTGAGTTTTGAGCTGTCTGTAAAAGGCTGAAGTAGGGTACCATAGAAAAAGTACATAACACCTAAAGCCAAAATCTCTTATTCATTTTGGATGAAGTATGGAAGGTATAAAACCTTGTCGGAATTTTATTGCTGTCTAGGTCCCCGCTGGAGAGATTTATCTTCTCTATTGGGTCAGTGGGGTGAAGAATGATGAGCAGGGGTGTCCCACCAATAAGGCAAAGAGAGTTGACCACCTCAGGTGGCAATTACTGGGGGTAGGCACTGAGGAGAGGGGGGGCGAGCAGGAGAGGGGGGTGGCGCTCCTGCGCCCTTTATGGATGCATCGCCACTGCTGAGCTCCCAGTCTCTCATTATACTCTCAGTCAGACCCAATCACCACGTGATCCCTGAGCTCTTCAACTTCCATTACTCAGTATCTTCCTCAAGTGTCACCCCCGCTTCCCTGCTGGGTCCCTGGCTTGGCACTTATAGATACTCTTCAAGCGTCACCCCTGCTGACCCGCTAGGTCCCTGGCTTGGCACTCCTCTGATGCTCCTCAAGCATCACCTCTGCTGTCCCACTGGGTCCCTGGCTTTGCACTTGCTGATGTTTTCCCACTTCTTCACCTTCCCAGGTTAGTGAGAAGACTGCTCCAGTACTGGCTCCAGCGTACTCACAGTGGTCTCCGGTAACGAGGTGGATGGTCCCTTAGTGGCGACAGCTTCCCCTCTACCTCCGACCACAACTGGTTCACCGTCCGCCAGAACCTTAACTCTCGGTTTTACTTCAATCCTGCAGTCCCAACTCTGCGCTGCTTCTCCTACTTCTGTATAGGCCTCAAACAGCCTAGCAGCCAGATGTCCCTGGGATAGGCCTCAGGCTTCCGGCCTAGCAGCCTGGGGAAGCATAGCACACGTCCACCCAGACAGCCGTCCAGGTGGCACAGAACCCTGATCACCTGACTCCACCCAAATAAATAGGCTCTCCCAGCAGGCCAAGGGACTAAAGAAACCCCAGCCAATTGGCTGAGACACTCCATCCATTCATAACCCGGCCTTGCTAAGCCCTTGTCTATCTAATGTCACCAGCATAACGCCACCTAGCGACAGAAGAGAGAAGGTGCAGCAAATCCAGAACTAGAGAGAAATCAGTGAATCTACTAACAATTAACCAGGGCAACTACTGCCTGGCAAACTAAATTTACTTAGCAACCCTACCTAAACACCAGGGTGCTACATCAGCATACTCCTGAAATCCAAAATGTTACAGATGGCACCTCATTTTTCTAGATAGAGCAATTACATCTGATTGGCCATGATTAGCTGCGGGAGCTGTCAGCCTCCCACTGCTTTTAATGGGGCTTCTTCCCACAGTTAATTATCAGGAACCCCTGCTCGAGCTTCCGCATGTAATCGCACATGACCACAGCTAATTGTTGGTATCGCCCACTGGGGTTCCTGAATGTAATCTCACATGACCACAGCTAATTGTTGGTATCGCCCACTGGGGTTCCTGAATGTAATTTCACATGACCACAGTTAATTGTTGGGATCACCCACTGGGGTTCCCGCATATATTCACACATGACCACAGTTAAATTCCTGGATCGCTCACTGGGGTTCTTGCATGTAATCTCACACATTCCTATTCACAAGTTTGAATGGGGCCTACAAGTGAAACTATTGCTTTGCAAAGCATGGGTTCTCTTTAATGAATCACCTCTCCCCACCTTCTGAAGCAACTTTCCTCCCATGAGCACATACCTGAGATGCTGAGTACTGGTGGTTTTAGCCTGATTGGCCAGCTTTGCAATGTGACTTTGGTGTCTCTGCCTTCGGCCATTATTCTCTTTTGCATCTTTTCACAAATGCATCAGATAGCAGCACAAGAACGTGAACACTGTGCAGGCCCAATATAATGCCGCCATGTCTGTGATTACATCAGGAAAGTTGATGCGGGAACTGGCAACAGTGGAGAGGGACTAAAATCAGAAAGCAAACGTTGAAGATTCTTGGGAAATGCAACAAACTAATTAAGAGAAATAATGAGAGGAATAAGAATCAGGGGAAATCCTAATTAGAAAGTACTGTTGCCATGGTTGCAAAGAAAAGAGATATGTAGATATTTTAGAAAACCATAACTGACTGCGGCCTGAAATGAATGATTAATGGTAATAACACTAAATGCAATATGTAGCGATATTATGTGTATCATTTTTTTTTGGGCTCGTTCATACATGCTTTGCTCTCTGTAGAGCGATCCGCGTTTAGATGGCTCTTCAGAGAGAGTTTGACAGGCAGTGAGAAGGCGTTGCATTGCCTCCTCACCACCTGCTTTAGCCCCTTGAATACCAAGCTAGCGGGGACCTTTCAGAGTGGCCCCATTTACTTGAAAAGGCAGTGTTCAGTGGGTGCCACCCCCAGCAAAACAGGTATAAATACTGCAACAGCTGTGAAGCAAAGCATTGCGGCTGTGGCATGTGTACACCCCTGGGCACTCCCTCCCTAAAATCCAATGAATGAAGGGGTCGGCCAGGGACAATCAGGCTGGGGAGGAAAGGGCTGTGGGACTTCCACAAAAGGAAGACCTTTTGCAGCTTTGAATGAACTGCAGAGCGCCAGGAATTTGTTCTCTATATATGGTTTGAGGGCTTGGGTCTTTGAGGGTGTTAGTCACTTACCACTTTGGAGTCGGTCCGCTACCTCCGACTGCGTCATTCCCAAGCAGAAACTGTCCACGGCCACAGCCAGTGCCTTGGCAAAACTGGCGTCCATCAGGAAAGAGCCATCAGAAGAGCTGACCATGCTGCAGCGGGCACTGGTGTAATTATCTTCAGACACTGACCCCCAACCGTTGACCAATGAGCCGGCCATAGAGCTCTCGTAATCACTGATGCTGGATGTAGGAGTCTCACAATACTTGCGATACGACTTTAACGAGCTGACCTCTCCCAGTTCCAGGTCATCATCTTCATCCACTGCATCCTCTTCCGCCATCTCGGATGGCAAAGGGCTGCAGATATAACCATAGGTGTTGGAGGAGAAGGGCCTCGGGAGGGTTGATTCACTCTCAGAGGGGTGCCTAAAACACAAAGATATTTCATATTAACATTTGACATGTGTAAATCAGGAGCCATTTACCTGCCTGATGATTTGTAAACAGTTCAGACACTGTTGTGATCTAGGAATTCCTGCCAGACAGCACAGACTGGTTCTCAACCTCCACTGCAGCAGGTCAAGAACACACCTATTATACCATTGAAGGTGAGCCTCTATCTCATATTCTGTACCTTCCTAGTCCTTCACTATGTCTTTCTAGTCAATGGGTGGGTGTGGAGATGGGATGGGGCCTTAGACACATTACAGGGGTTTGCTGATCCTCAAATATTAAAGTGTCCCATGATTTGGGACTCTCAGGCTGCGTACACACGATCAGTCCATCCGATGAGAATGGTCCGACGGACCGTTTTCATCGGTTCACCGATGAAGCAGACTGATGGTCTGATGTGCGTACACACCATCGTTTCCAAAACCGATCGGGTCAGAACGCGGTGATGTAAAACACACGACGTGTTGAAAAAAACGAAGTCCAATGCTTCCAAGCATGCGTCGACTTGATTCTGAGCATGCGCAGGTTTTGAACCGATGCTTTTGCGTACTAACCATCGGTTTAGACCTATCAGTCAGGCGTCCATCGGTCCGCTTTTAAAGGAAGTTCTTGGTTTTGGAAACGAAGGACAACAGACCGATGGGGCGTACACACGGTCGGTTTGGACCGATGAAACCGAACTTCAGTCCGTTTTCATCAGTTTGGACCGACCTGTGTACGAGGCCTTAGAGGGCTCAAGGAAGCAATGAAGTGTTGACACCTCTAGGTGCCCCTTATGATCGTTGTAGTACGCTAAGTGTGTTTAGTAAAGTCAAAAGTGTACTATATTTATTTTATATAATACATACATAATGGCATTCTCTTGCCAAGTGATGATAATCTCCTGTTTCAGCCTACGCGTTTCATCATATTTGACTTTGTCAGGGTCTCAGACAAAGAACATCTAAAATTAAATCTGTGGGGACAGGAGAACATAATCATAAGAGCACTAAGGCCCCGTACACACGACCGGATCGATCCGCTGAAACTGGTCCGCCGGACCAGTTCCAGCGGACAGATCCGGTCGTGTGTAGGCCCGAGCGGACAATTGTCCGGCGGATCGGACAGTTTCCAGCGGATAAAAATTTCTTAGCATGCTAAGAAATCTATCCGCTGGAAACCTGTCCGTCGGACGTGTTCGGTCTTCTGTACAGACTCACCGGACACGTCCGACCGACCGCCATCCCTCGCATGCGTCGTACTGATTCGACGCATGCGTGGAAGCTTTGAACTTCCAGGGCCGCCCACGTCGCCGCGTCATCGTCGCGGCGACGGCGCGGCCACGCCCCGTGTATTGTTTACGCGCGGATTTCTGTCTGATGGTGTGTACAACCATCAGACAGAAATCTCCGGGCGGACATGTCCGCTGAAAACGGTCCGGCGGACATTTTTCAGCGGATTATCCACCCGTGTGTACGGGGCCTTAGACTTGTTTACACTTGGAGTTGGGTGTCATTAAAAACATGTAGTTGAGCTTTAACTTTACTGCCCCCTTTATGCTGCAAAGACAGCTGGTTGGGGTTGTACACATGCCGTGGATTTAATGCTTTGCGGCTGTAGCAAAAATAATGCACCCCGTCCCATTCAACAAGTATACCCACTGCTCAATATGGCCCATTCAAGCAATTGTTGGTATGCTGCAACCATCCTACAACCCTGAACTGTGGTAGGTTGGCCATTAGTGTAAACCAAGCCTTACAGTGCCCAACAGGAGTTGTATGGGGTAGTAAGTCATGTCTTGCATCAGGCTGTGCACAATTCACATGGCACCAAGTTTAAAAGACCGGCATCCCTATATGCCAGTGGCCATTATTATCATTTCAGTTTGTGTGTTGAATTTGCACCATGAGCAATGTCACAAAGAACACTAAGGAGCACACATAACCCTGGTGAAGCCATGAAAAGTGGCAAAATGTGTTGATTTGAGGAGAGAAAAGTTATTATGAGAAAAGTAATAGAAAATAAATAAGACATGAGTTCAAGATGATTACATTTTATAGGAATTCAATAGAAAAAGGTTCAAGAAATATTAAACAGAGACAAATAAAGTGCAAATTTTTGGAAGTTCCTCTCTCCTGCTTCCTTCCTCTCCCTCTTATACATTATTTAAAAGGTATAAACATGTTTTCTTTAATTACTGTTTTTAGTTCCTAAATCCTGGCCTAGGCTAGGATGATGTCATGGCCCACCTGTATGGGCAGTACTCTGGCAGTGATTCCTGTGGCGTGTCTTGTCATGTGCCACATCTCGTAAATTGGCTGCTGGGATATTTGACATAGCTTCCCAAATGCCATTTGCGAGATGTCATGTAGATGCAGACATGCCACGAGGGTCTCCCAGAGTGCCAGCAGGGATTCGGCAGTGTGTTTGGGCATGCGTGGAGATCTGGCGCATGTGCAGATATCCTGAGAGATCTGTGACAGATCCCATAGACCTGGCAGAGACTCACAACATATCTGCACATGTAGTAAAGGTGGTGGTGCTAGAGAAGAGGGGTGAAACACAACAATGCTGGAATCCATTGTCTAGAAAGTATGTTTTATTTTGATACAGGGATTGTTGTTAGTGATTTTTTATTTTTTTGAGTGGGGTGAAGTTCCTCTTTAAATTTTTTGAGGTCCAGACAAAAAAGAAAAATAAGGGGACCCCAATATAGAATCTCTTCCAACATAGATTGTGGGCTAGATTCACATAGATCAGCGGATCTTTAGATCCGCATGATCTATGTGATTTAAGATACGCTGCCGCAAGTTTGAGAGGCAAGTGGGAACGACGCGGGAACGACGGCTATACTTAACATTGGCTGTGCCTCATAGAAGCAGGGGTAAGTATACGCCGGGAAAACCGCTACGGAAACGTCGTAACAACACTGCGTCGGGTCCGCGTACGTTCGTGAATTGGCGTATCTCGCTGATTTACATTTTAAATTGCAGATAAGATCCGACGGTGTAACACAGTTACACCTGTCGGATCTTAGGCATATGTATGCGTAACTGATTCTATGAATCAGGCGCATAGATACGACGGGCCTAAGTCAGAGATACGATGGCGTATCAGGAGATACACCGTCGTATCTCTCTGTAAATCTGGCCCACAGTATATAAAAATAGGAATTTACTGTGAATAGAAATAAAAACATATATTAGACAATAAAAATAAAAGGAATTTAATAATAAATATAATAATACATTTATGAACGTTGAAGGGGTCAACATGCAAATTAGTAATGCATGTCACTTTTATTACTCTAAAGATCAAAAAAACTGAAACCCCCAGATAGAGAGTAATGTTGGTCGAAGAAACAAAAACATCTCCAGATAAAATTATTCGTCAATAATAGGTAATGCAGACACACAAGGTGGATTTACAGGTCTTTTTTCTTCCATTAAATAAATATATATTCCACATTCTCTTTCACATTCTCAGCACATCTCAATTAGTTTGCTCAATGTCGCTCGCACCATACGGAGGATCAAATCCCGGATACGGTGGAGGAATTGCTGGCCCTTATCAATAGCTCTTCATCTAATTAATCTCCTCTCTCCCTGATAGACAGATATGGAAGCCGGGCAAGTTGGAGCTCTATCTGATAAAGCTGCGTCGCCCTTTCCTAACCGCCCTTGTGTGTTCGGGAACTTGATGAATAAAATTCATCGATTTAACTCCTTGCATCTGTAGCGTTTCTCCTCCAAGCGAAGACACTGCACTATTTATATACTGCCGATCAATGTCTATGTAAGAGGTTAAAGAACTGCACTGGTACCAAGGCGGATCCGCAAATCCTTGAAAGCGAAGTCTAACGCTAAAGGCCTTATATGTATGCAAAAATAGAAACAGAGGACGCTGGATAGTGCGATAAAACCACTTTAATGAATGTTAAATAGGAAAAATGCACTTACAATGAAGTGACTTAATCGGGACTAATGTGACCACACCAGGGAAATATAAAACAAAGTAATCCTTTGGTTCAATAATGCATTCCTCCTAGTCATAAATCAAAGAAGTGAATTTAATACTCAGAATTATCCAACAGAAAGTTACCCTGGATGCTGATGGGAGAGGGGCATATAGGATGGTCATGATGGGTTTTACCTAGTGTGAGTGATGTTCAGGGGTATCTAAAACAAAAATTAGTAGTCTGTCCCTTTAAATCCTGTAATAAATGATCAAATCAATCCTAAACTGCATTAACTCCTTTTTTAAGGGATCACTTTTTGAGCACTTCAGCACCTTTCAAGGACTTTTTTTTTTTATTTTTTTTTAGCACTGAGCACCTTTATCACAATTACTTATACAAGGACTTCTTAAATAAAAGACTTATGGTCTTTTTTGATTATTGATCAACTGAATTTATTTTTACATATCCTATGCATTAAAGCGGGGGTTCACCCTTAGAGGGCACTTTTCCCCCTTAGATTCCTGCTCGTTTTTACTAGGGGAATCGGCTATTTATTTTAAAATATGTGCAGTACTTACCCGTTTACGAGATGCATCCTCTCCGTCGCTTCCGGGTATGGGCTTCGGGAATGGGCGTTCCTTCTTGATTGACAGGCTTCCGAGAGGCTTCCGACGGTCGCATCCATCGCGTCACGATTTTCCGAAAGAAGCCGAACGTCGGTGCGCAGGCGCAGTATAGAGCCGCACCGACGTTCGGCTTCTTTCGGCTACGAGTGACGCGATGGATGCGACCGTCGGAAGCCTCTCGGAAGACTGTCAATCAAGAAGGAACGCCCGCTCCCGAAGACCCATACCCGGAAGCGACGGAAGAAGATGCAGCTCGAAAACGGGTAAGTACAGCTCATATTTTAATACAAATAGCCGATTCCCCTAGACCGGACGAGCAGGAAGCTAAGGGGAGAAATTTTTTTTTTTTACAAATGGGTGAACTCCCGCTTTAAGGTGAAAAAACACCTGGCAGTCACGACTTACCTGAGCCCCTGTGGGAAAGGGCCATCCCTCTCTCCACATGGGGCCTGGCTCTTGATTGGATAGGTTGATAACAGCGCAGCCTTTGGCTCCTGCTGCTGTCAATCAAGTCCAATGACCAATGACACGAGTGCCGCGGGGGCAGGGGCGAGTCCGGCATTCATGTCTATGGACGCAAATGCTGGACTCGGGAGCACGCCTGCAAGGTAACCCTCCCCCCCCCCCCCGGGAGAACGCTTCTCCTAGGGGGTTATCTGATGTGGGGAGGAGCCGCGAGAGCCACCGAGGGACCCCAGAAGTCGGTGTGCAAAACGAAATGCACTGTGGAGGTAAGTATGATATGTTTGTTATTTTTAAAGAGTTATGTATTATATTATAACTATTCAGGACTTATTCAATTGAGTATTGATTTGTACTTTTCCTATTAAGGCACATGGCACCCTAACTCAATTCTGTATCTATATTTTCGGCTGTATTGATATAGTGTACCTAGGCAGGACTATTTCCTTGCCTCGTGTATACACTGCACCACAGTAAAATGGCCACCATAGGCTATTTTAATCATCCCTAGGTTGGCCTAATTTTATACCCAGTGTATGAAGTGCACTCAAGAAAAATGTCCGCCGTAGGTTTTCCTAGTCATCCATTTCGGTAGCACTTCACTAAATGTATTATTTACTGTGTTTATGTGGAAATACATATACAGTAGGTGTTAAAGGAGTTCTCTGACCTAAAACTTTTAACCCCCGCTGTGCCCGGGCTGTAAAACTATACAAAATAAACTTTCACTTACCTGCCTACGATCCCCCGTTGTTCCGATATCGCCGTCCCGTTCTCCGGTCCCGGTCTCTTCCGCTTCCTGTGTGTCAGTGACTCATAGTGCGCTCAGCCTATCAGCGGCCGCGACGGGACATTGCTGCGGCCGCTGATAGGCTGAGCGCACTATGAGTCACCGACACACAGGAAGCGGAAGGGGCCCGGGACCGGAGAACGGGACGGCGATATCGGAAAAACGGGGGATCGTAGGCAGGTAAGTGAAAGTTTATTTTGTATAGTTTTACAGCCCGGGCACAGCGGGGGTTAAAAGTTTTAGGTCAGAGAACTCCTTTAAGCAGCAAGCCCCACATTATATAACAATTTTTTTGGTCATTGCAATTCTTGAGTCTACACATGGTAGCGCAGGGGATTAGATATTATAGAAGCCATGATGTTGTCATAGAAGCAGTATGCCGTTTAGCATTTTCCTACTGAAATATGCAAGGACTTCCCTGAAAAAGATGTCGTCTGGATGGGAGCAAATGCTGCTCTTAAACTTGGATATTTCTTTCAGCATTGATGATGCCTTTCCAGGTGTGCAATCTGTCTATCCCATACACACTAATGCACCGTGACCCCCATACCATCAAAGATACATGCTTTTGAACTGAGCGCTGATAACAAGCTGGTAGGTCCCTCTCCTCTTTAGTCTGGATGCCAAAAAGAATGTCAAATTTCAGTTCGTCTGACCTCAGAACCGTTCACTTTGCAACAGACCATTTTAAATGAGCTTTGGCTCAGAGAAGATAGCATTTCTGGATACTTTTCAGATATGGCTTCTTCTTTTCATGATAGAGCTTTACCTTGCATTGTTAGATGGCACAGCAAACAGTGGCCCGGATTCAGGTACGACTTGCGCATTATTTGCGGAGGCACAGGGCAACGATTTTGCCCTACGCCCCCGCAAATAATTTGCGCTGCCCTCGATTCACGGAGCAGTAGCTCCGTAAATTGCGAGGGTGCGCCGGCAAAATTGCCCGGTGTAAGCGCGCGCAATGTAAATGATCCCGCCGGGGGCGGGAATCATTTCAATTAGGCGCTCTCCCGCGCCGAGCGTACAGCGCATGCTCCGTCGGGAAACTTTCCCGACGTGCATTGCGGCAAATGACGTCGCAAGGACGTCATTTGCTTCAAAGTGAACGTGAATGGCATCCAGCGCCATTCACGAATCACTTACGCAAACGACGTCAAATTCGAACGGCACGACGCGGGAACGATGGGTATCCTTTAGCATTGGCTGCCCCTGCTTTTAGAAGGGGCAGCCTTACGCTAAAGACGACGTACGGAACCGACGTAACTTGCGTACGCAGGGGGCGCGCAACATTATGAATCGGCGTAAGTATGCAATTTGCATACTATACGCTGACCACAATGGGAGCACCCCCTAGCGGTCATTGCAAGAATGCAGATTTTAGGCTGCAGTCGGCGTAACAAGTTCTCTGAATCAGGAGAACTCGTTACGCCGGCGCAAGTCAGCAATTGCGCTGCGTAACTATGGTTACGCAGGCGCAATTGCTTACTGAATCTGGGCCAGTGTTCACAGACTGTGATTTCTTTAAGTATTCCTGAATCCATGCAGTGATGTACATCACATAATCATGCTTATTTTTAATGCAGTGTTGTCTGAGGGCCTGAAGAGGCCATCCATATTGCATTTAGGCCTTGTCCCTTGCACACAGAGATTTCTCCAGATTTCCGGAATGTTTTAATGATATTATGTTCCATAGATAATGATATAGTTAAAGTCTTTGCAATTTTACATTGAGGAACTTTATTCTGAAATTGTTCAACATTTTTTTGGACACAGCTTTTTACAGACTGGTGAACCACTGCCTGGCTTTACTTCTGACACACTGACTGTTCAAGATGCTCTTTTTATATCCAATCATGGTACTGAACTGTTGCCAATTAACCAATTAGTTGTAAAATGTTCTTCCCTCTCTTTGGCCCCATACACACGAGAGAATTTATCCGCGGATACGGTCCAGCGGACCGTTTCCACGGATAAATCCTCTCAAAGATTTCCGCAGATTTCGATGCGATGGAGTGTACACACCATCGCATTGAAATCCGCGCGGAAATCCTTTGGCGATGACGTGTCACGCCGTCGCCGCGATTATGACGCGGCGACGGCGCGACGCTGTCATATAAGGAATTCCACGCATGCGTCAAATCATTACGACGCGTGCGGGGAATCCCTTTGGACGGATGGATCCGGTAAGTCTGTACAGACGAGCGGATCCATCCGTTGGAATGGATTCCAGCAGATGGATTTGTTGTGCATGTCAGCAAATATCCGATCTGCTGGAATCCATCCCAGAGGAGATTTCTCCGCGGAAACAGATCCGCTGGCGTGTACACACCATAGAATCTATCCGCAGAAACCCATTTGCTGGGATTTATCTGCGGATGGATTCTATCGTGCCTTTCTGTTAGTACCACTTACTTTTCCAGTCTTTTCTTGCCCTGTTCCAACTTTTTTGAGATGTGTTGCTGCCAAAGTTTAAAGGACTAGATGGTCCCCGGCCATCTCTATGACCCTGAGAGGCTGGAAGCAACATGTAAACACTGCCATTTTTTTTCCCTGGAAAGCAGAGATCGATATTTTTTTTTATCTCATGCTTTCCAGGGTAAAGTAGATATCTGACCCCAGATGTCTCCATAAAGAGGGCCTGTCATGCCTAATTCCTATTAAAAGGGATGTTTACATTTCTTGTAATGGGAATAAAAGTGATAAAAAATTAAAAAGACAGTGTAAAAATAATAAAATAAATACAAATAAAAACAATGGATGGTGCCCCCGTCCCCTCGTGTTTGATCCAGAAGCAAACACATACTTGGTTGTGCCTGCATATGTAAATGGCATTAGCACCACACATGTATCGCCACAAACGTTACAGTAAGAGCAATAATTTTACCACTAGATCTCATCTCTAAACTGGTAAAAAAAAATAAAAAAAGCGTCAAATAGAGATTTTTAAGTACCGAAAGTTTTGCGCCATTCCAGGAGTGTGCCCAGTTTTAAAGCATGACATGTTAGGTATCTATTTACTCAGTGTACCATCATCTTTTATATGTTACCAAAAAATTGTGTTATTTTGATATTATGATATAATGATATAGTGATTTTTTGCATTTAAATGAATGAAAATGTATTTTTTTCCAGAAAAATAAATATGTTAAAAAAATTGCTGCGCAAATACCATGTGACATAACAAATTGCAATGGCCGCAATTTTATTCTCTATGGACATTGCTCAAAAAAATGTATATAATGTTTGGGGGTTCTAAGTAATTTACTCTAGCAAAAAAATGTCAGAATTGGCCTTTGCTGGAAGTGGTTAAAACTGTTCCCAATTTAGGCAAGCCTTTGCACCAGTTTTGGTAACATTGCCGACACGAGGGACAGGTAGTTCTTACTACTGCCATGTTAATAATCTGTCTCTAAGGCACCGGCAGATTCTTAATTCATAGACTGCAGACTTATGAGGTTTAAAACCTGAATTTCTACCCACTGGTCATGAGTCCACAGTAGGATATTTTTCAGCTCAGCTTCCTGTACGGAATTCACAGCTAAAGTCTGTTTAATGGCCAAGGTATTCAGAAGCAGCAGTTCATCACCATACAGGAAGCTTTACCCGTTTACAATCTATTTTTTTTCCCAGCTTGCCTTTGTGTTTTAGTGAGAATAAAAATCATCTGCTTCCTCAGCACAGGATCAAAGCACTTGATGAATGGTGCAGTAACATGGCGATCAGTAGAACATCTTCGTACTGTGCCCAGTCTGCACTCTAATTGCTTGACAATCAATAAGTTTCCAGTAAATCTTAGTTCCTGATGTTATGCTTGTAATGTATAGAAAGTCCCCTAAACAACCAGCATGGCTGAAAAGTGCAGAGCCAGCGCCGTGACAACTAATTGCAAGGAGTAATCACTTCTTCAATGACCTGCAAGGCCTCTTCAATAACGCAGGACATGAATTAACTTTTGGCATTGCCACAGAGAAATCTTGGCAAGGCTGAGGTCTGTGAATATTACTTTATGGCAAGAACGCAAGGGGCTTTTAGGCAGCAGGATCCCTACATGAATCATGGCTGAAGTTTTGAGTAGGTGCATTTTTGCTGCAAAACAATACAAGCGGTTTATTGATTGCTATATATCAGCCTTGACAGCAGACAATTATTGAAGATTTAAATCCCACGAAGAGAGCTTTAAATGTAATGTGCATTTATGAAAACAGTTTAGCAAACTCTTTTAATATCTCTCGCCTGCGATTATTGACTCAGACTGTCAGATTTGTTTATTCATTGTAAGTGCTCCTGTTTGTGGAAATTAAATGGGCAGATTGGCCCTCCCCAAAATAAATAATGAATTAAGTGAAAGACAAGATGGATGGTCATCGCTGCGGCTTGAAGTGTTACCAAAAGGAAGCTTTGATAAATGTGAATCATCTGTCAACGCTTCCTGTATGATTATCCAGACAGAAACAGTAATTAATAAAGAGCGCTTCGTTATGCAGCATGTCCTTAGATATTTGTTTCCAGAGAGAATTAGATAACAAACAGAAATCAGAAAATACGAGAGTTAGAAGGAAAAGGAAGGGGAAGCTTTTCTTATGTACAATATGTTTGGTGAGTACACTGGGCCAAGGGAGGAAATGTCTACATAGTATTCCTTGCTTGGAGAAACCAGTTAGCCCTTACCCTCCTAGATGGGAAGAGACGAGAGCAGAGGAGAGAGAAGAGTGATGAAGAAGAGGCATAGTAGAGTAGAGAGCGAACAGAAGGGAGTAGAGGAAAGGGAAGAGAAAATATAGGGTTGGGGGGGGGGGGGGGGGAAAGAGAGGAGAGACAATGAGCAGGGGAGAGGAGAAGAAACTGAAGGAGAGAGGAGGTAGGAGAGGATAGAGAAAAGATCATACAAGATGGAAGGATGGAGAAGGGAAAGAGAGGGGAGAAGAGAAAAGGAGAGGGAGAGAGGAGGAAGGAGAAAGGAGAGAGAGGAGATAAAGCAGGAGGAGAGGAGAGAGAAGATATAGGAGAGAAGAGGGAGAGGAGAAAGGGCAAATAAGGGGAGGACAGAAGAGAAGAAAAGAGAGGACATATAGAGGAGAAGAGAAGTCATGAGTCAATAGAGAAGGAAGAGAGGGGAAAAAGACAGTAGAGAGAAGATTGGAGTGGGGGTTGAGGAGAGAGAAGGGAGGAGAGAAATATAGGAGAGAAAGGAGGTGAGAGGAAAAGTGAGAGAAGAGAGGAGTGGATAGAGAAGGTAGAGGGAAAAGGAGAGAAAAGAGGAAAGTGGATAGAGAAGAGAGGGAAGATAGGAGATTTGGGAAAGGAAAAGGGAAGAGAAGATAAACAGGATACAGAAGAGAGGAGTGGGGAGAGGGATTCAATGATTACCCTCATTTCTGAAGGGGCCACACTTAATTCCTACTAAACTATGGGAGGGAAGTAAGAGATGGCATCCTCCACATCCTTACCCTCTTCCCCCTCTCTCCCCCACCACTTGTTTTTCTTTTCTTTTCCACTCACTCCTCCTTTACTTCCCCTCCACCTTTCTTCTACCCCGTGGAAACCATTGACCGTGTATCTACCACAAATCTTATACCTGACCATAACCTACCCTCTCCCAAACTCCAATGCAACCTTCTATACATATTAGCAAGTTTCATTTCCTACTCTATGCCAACCCCCCTGAGAACCGCATGCCACAACCTATGCCCCTGCATCCAGCATTGATAGGCTTATATGTGGCTTTGGCTCTGCCAGCACTGACCAATGCCTATGCTCTCTTCCTTGTGCCCCAGAGGCCTAAACAGACCACCACTCTCCTATCAAGGACTTAGGTGACTCCCTTACCTGATTCTTATTTACCTCTTTGTTATGGACCTAGATCCCTTGTCCACTGAGGCAAGATTACATTCATCCTTGCTGGTTTATGCATAGTCTACCTGAATATACTGTATCTGTTATGTTACCCTGTTCTTTGCACTTCATTGTATGATTACTATTAATACTTATTGTATGTGTAGCGCCTGTGTACTTTATGGTACCAGTGCTAGTTAAATATAGAGGGAGATCAGAGTGTAGTCAAACTCTGATCCAAATTGTTGAGTGCAAAACAGGGTCTCTGTCTCAGCTTGGCTGTGCTGTAGGCTATTCTGTTACACCGGGATGTTTTTCCAACCCCGGTGCTGCAGGTGGCAGCAGTGGAGTCAAGGTTTGGGTACTTTTTCCCAGCAGCCAACCCAGGAGGGTTTCACCTCCCTGTGCATGCTTGGGAGGGGTATTTATGAGGCAGAGGCCATTGGTTCTGGGTCTTCTTCTTCGAAGGGTGGCACCCACCTTTAGGGTGACCACATCACGGCGCCCTGGCCTACCTGGCCGGGGCGTGGGCGCCACGCGGTGTTCCTGGTTCTGGGACCATGTTGGCCCGGAGCATCTGAACACCAACAGGGACCCAGTGAGCGACTGGGTTCCCACCTGTGAGGATCCCAAGCTGTATTGCTGTTCGGTGGGGAGTCCATCTGAGGAGCGCCATTGAGAGGCTGGCAATCCAAAAGGGCCTCAACAAAGGATCAAGGTAGCCGGACACTAAAGGATTGATCACCTGTCAGTCGGTACCTGGGCGACAAGTTGAAGGATATCCAGGCGTAATTCATCTAAGGAGGATTACCTCCGTAATTATAATCCAGAAGAGGCCTGTGGCAGAGGTGTCTTTCTGAGGCTCACCAAAGAGGGTCTGGGGCAGAGACTTTTCCTCAAATTCAAGCTCACCAAGGAGGGTCTGTGGCAGAGACTTCATCCTACAATTGTTTGAGATATACTCTGGCTGCCAGGTCAGTGAGAGAGACCTGTCAGGGTACACTGAACCCACTCAGGCAGGAGTGGCACAAAGAAGTGTTACGCTTGGGAGCAGGACTGTTTCCCTATCATCACACCTGAATCTGCTGTTCTCTCTGCTTCTTCAACTTTACTTTCCTCACCACAAGTTTATTGTTTTTACCCGGCTGGGTAATAAAGAGCACAGCAAAGAATACCTGTTGTGGACATTCCTTTACTTCTACCAAATGCAACACGCATCATCCACCCCTAGGAATTCGTGCCACCCAAAACAACCAGAAGCTCCTCCGGGGGTAGTGCTACATATGCTTTACCTTTTCCAAATAAAAATTTGTTGTGTAATAAAAAAGAAGAAAAAAAGTAAACAAGAGGGATGGTAAGGGGAGAAGAGTGAAGATGAGAAGAAGAATGGGAAGCAAAGGAACAAATAAGGAACCTCAGCAACAGGGGCGGACTGACAACTCATGGGGCCCCCGGGCAATAGGAGATTATGGGGCCCCGAGCAATAGGAGATTATGGGGCCACATAGTATACACACACATACAGTATACAGACACACAATATATACACACCATATACACACACATGTAAGCAGCTGTCAGTGATAGGGCAGTCTAGTGCTGCAAGAGCAAGTGGTAAAGGGATCATATGTGTTCATACTGCAGTCAAATTGTTATGTTTTTTGTATGTATTTATGTTTAACACTTCTGCCTCTATAGTGTCTCCAACACCATTTTGGAGGAGCCCTGTGTTCTGATAGGCCGCACGAGATCTCGAGAGATTTGGGCGACCTTCTTTGTGTGGTTTCTTTTGATAGTAAAGCTCAGGCTGGTTTTTAGGCAGAACACGTGTGGATGTAGATAGGGACAGAGACCCTGCTTGTGAGGGAGAGACAGGAGAAGCCAGCGAGAGTGTTCCGGCCTGTGAGGGATAGTTTAGGGGTCCTACGGAGTCCTGCAGTGGTAACCTTGGTCGGATGAAAGACTCCCAGCTGCTACGGGTAATGTGTTTTTCCAGCCTCTTCCAATAAGCATTGTGAACTGGGGTATATAATATACCATTAAGTGGGAAGTGCCTGTGATACTCAGAAAGCCACATCGCTTAGAACTACAGTATCTGTACTGCATATATGTGCCTCCATGCCTGGAGAGGAATCATTTGCCATTTGATTGTAAAGACTGTTACTACTACCGCCTCTCGGTAATAAACGTTACCTTGTTCAAAGAACTTTACGTGTGTCTCCCTCAGTGAATCGCCGCACCCCTCACCCCGCGTACACACACACACACACTGAAAAGGTACTTTAGAGGCGGGGCAGCTATAATCTTTTTATTTTTTTTAAACACAGATTTTTACATACTGTCCCTAGTTTTACTGAGGCTGGCAACCCTGATGGGGCCCCCTAGTGGCATGGGGCCCTCGGGCAGTGCCCGAGTGACCAAATGGTCAGTTAGCCCCTGCTCAGCAAAATGAAGGCCAAGAGAAACAGAGGAACAGAGTGGGGAGGAAAGCAAAAACTGTGAAAGGGATAGAGGGGTGTAAAGGAAAGGAGTGTAATGGGAAAGGAAACAGACAACAGAAATACAAAATATATGGAAAGGGTAAAAAAAAAAAAACAACAAGGGAGAGCAGAAGACAGGGGCAGAAAGGAAGAAGAAAAAAGACAAGAAGAACAGAGAAAAGCATGAAGAGGAGACATTAAAATAGTTTCTTGGTTCTGGCACTCACCTGGTATTGTCCCCTCTTTCGCTAAGTTCTAGATAATGGGCGACCTCGTTTTGAGTGAGCACATGATCATCACTGACTGACAAGAAAACAGGTGAGTTATGACTGAAATGTAAAGTATCTGGCGGAGTCTTTTTTTTTGCGACATTAGCTTGTTTGTGGTCATTGTCTTGTTGTAGTTTAGAATAAGAGGGGCGACCAGGGATCCTGTAAGAAGCATAGGAAGACCATGTGAGCTCCATAGACATGATACCTGGACAGATGATAAGCACCCTTGCTTTATGACAGCGTGCGATAAACTTAGCCCAAGCACTAATGACAAAAAAAGTTTAACTCTAAACGTTTGATAACTTAATAGTTTCCTCACTTTAATAACTTCACTTTGTTTTGTTGGTGATGTGATATATAATAAAAGAAAGACAGTTTTGAATTTTTGACAGTTTCCAGTAAAATATAGGGAGTATGGGAACATTTCAATATTAGGAGGTCCTTTAGGCCTCTTTGGATTCCAGACATATCTACACAGAATAAGAACTAACTTACATTTTTTCCTGAGTCTCTGTGGCTGACTCCTCATCTGGTGGAGGGAGAGGGGGTGGTGGCAAAGACGGGGTGTAGGGCAGAAAGTCCATGACTTTGAGAGAAGTTGTGTACTGGAGAACTTTAGGAGAACTCAAGGTCTTCATAACTTTAGTGTATTCCACTGAGAATGCAGATAGAGAAGACCAATGTGTGAGGATGGGCAGAAAGTAATGAAAATAGATATTGCAACTATGAGTGTTTCAGCACATGCAATTATGACCTGCTTACCTTTTCCTGCCGGGGCTCCGTCCAAGCTCTTTACACTGGGCACACTATCGCTTTTGTTGGCCGTCTGACCAAATGGGGACAGAGGAGCGCTATTCACATGATGAAGCTCTGTTTAAGATATAAGATTCTCTGATAATGAAATCTTAAATATTATCTGAAGAAGATAATCTGGGTGACAGTAGTCACCAGGACAAAGAGAGCATGAACATCCCCATCAGCACACAGACAGCAATAAAGCTTGCCATATATGTATCGAAATTTGGACAGTTCAGCAGGAACCAGTTAAATTTCCATCCATCAGTTTACAATTATTTCAACACAGTCAATGCAATCATCAGCCATGACAGCAGTTTTACCTCTTTTGCAGTTCTGGCTCCAGGGTTCTTTTAAGGCCATGCTGGGTGGTACGGGGAGAACTGGCTTGCGTGGGATCTTGTTTCTGGATCCACCATGCGTTAGATTGCTAGCACTACCAGGATTAGAACCACGCAGGAACAAGCTGTGGTCAAGGAGACCTGGAGACGTGGCCGATTTTGCCCTGATCCCCATTCCAGGCAGTCTGGTGGGCAGAGGACACTGGAAGGTCGTCATTTCTTTTCCAGGAAGATCCACATATAAAGCTCCATACATGCTACCAGTATCAGGCACTAGCGGGATTATCTGGCTGCGGCTAGTCTCACTTTTACGTTCAAATGAAATTGCTGCAAAGGGAAAAATAAATCAATGTGAGCAAGTCAACAGATTTAGAGAAACCACAAGACACAACATTCCCCACAAGCCTAATATTACTGGGCAGCAGGAACATTAGAAATGTTCTTCTAAAAGTCCAAATTAAAGCGGATCTAAATCCAGAATATATTTTTGTTCCTGGATAGGGTGGGGTATTTTGAAGGTTTTTTTATTGCCCTCATTGGAGAGATTCACCCTCTCTATTTGTCCTGGTCAGTGACACTGAGAAATAAAAATGATAGAAAATCCGAACTTTTACATTTGTCACCAAACAGCTAAAGAGGGGAAATCTTCCAATCAGGACACCAGTTCCTTTGAAAACAATCTAAATGGGTATTTCCCTTACTTTTGGAGAGAATTCCCTTTTCTGTGTCTCTGGGACAGGATGTAAGGGGAATCCCCCCAGTAGGACCTGACAGCAATGTAGCAACGAGTTAGGACTGCAGATAATACTGGGGTGCCGTGACATGGCCTCTGCAGCTTACGCATGTATTTGCAAATGTGAACGGTTAGACAGGAATATTCGGTTTGTTGCAGGCTGGCTGGCAGGGGAGGGCTGGGCTGGGGGGCAGGGTGGCAATTGCCTCCCGGGCCGCCCTAACTTATGTTCAAAATGCTCGCTACCATTTTTTTTTTATTCTGGTCTTGGAAGTCGGGCCGACCACTAGCTGTTGCATTCCAGGAGTTGTAGTCCTGGAAAACAGAGCAGCGCATAGGAAACTACAACTCCATGGGACTGGATTCTTGGAAGCCGGCAGAGGCAGGGCGTGCCAGGGAGTCGTGATGCAGGACTGGGCGCTGGCTGAAACTTGACCCCAGGACCAGGAGCACTGGAGTTGGCTGCACTGGTGAGGCTGCATTGAAAAACCAGATGGGCCATGGATGGTGAGCTGATTCAGCGGTTCAATGACAGGACTTGCCCCCCAGGCCTAAGGCTGCCAGCCCTCCCCTGCTGGCTGGTAAGTTAAGCTGGGAAACTTGTTTGGGATGACTATATTTTTATGAAGGAAAACATCTATTCTTTATGCTTAGGCTGAAATCATTAATCTCCATTTCCCTGAAGAAGCAGACATTGATCCAAGAAACTAGTCAGGAGTTGAAGAAAAGACATCACCTTAACATTCTGGTACAAACAGTAGAAAGTGCACCTCATCTCAGCTTTATCTTCATACAGATGTACTCTTTCTGTCAAAATTCCCTAAATGAGAATTGTGTCATGGCACAACAACTTTGAAGTCAACTGTTATCCGAAATACCATTAGAGAATTAGAAAAAAAACGCTAAGATGGTTCAATTCCAATGGGAGGGTAAAGTAAGTAAAGTGGGAGCGGTAACTGTCAAAACAAGGTTCCTGCTCCCCCTCCCCCACAAAAAAAGTGCCATTTAGAGAAGAGGAGGTGGGCCTTAAAGCGGAACTTGCCCTTTTGGGTGAAGCGCCACTTTATGCTTCAAGGTAGTTGGTTATAATACATCAAAATGAAGCCTTCTCTGTGGTATCCGGGATTGCTTGGTATTGGCATAGACCATCTAATGCGGCTCATGCAGATAGCAGTGGCATAAGAGAGCGGACTAGAGTCACACTAGGTGCTTTGTGTTTAGGCGAGTACCCACTATTGAAGGATATGCTATGTTCATTTATCATTTCAGGGCTTTAAAACCTTTTTAACACAGACTATAGCGCCTATAACCTACTAATTTATCAAAAGCAATAAAACCTTGACAGCGGCTCTGACTATTTTTCACTGTATTGAAGGTTAAAAAAAATTGTCTGGAGTTTCCCTTTACCAATTATTCCCTTAAAACAATGCTTATTCCTCCAGCTTGTTAGACATCACTGGCTTCACTAATAATAATATAATAAGATGACAAAATAATAATATAATGACAAATTATCAAACTGCCACCCTGGCAAGACATGCCATTACACACTGCTAAAAGGTCTACGGCTTCTCCCACCACAGTTACTAAACCGCATAAAGATTGAAACGGGACCTAAACCTGGAATTAGTCCAAAGTGTGACGCCCAGATTGAGAAAATGTCACATCAATTAAAGGTTTTGCAGAGCAAGCACTAAATAGCAAGTCCAGTTGTAAAAAAAAAAAAGAAGGATAATTAACACGCTGGCAGAGAACGGTGAGAATGAATGAGAATGAAAATGAGCTCAAGCAGTGATTTAAATGTCTCGTAGAGTGACGTGTCCTTGTTAATATGAAGTAACTTAGGACTCAACAAAAAGCAGTTCCTACATGCAACACCATGCAATTAGACATCATCCACCCACCATAGCGACGGATGGATAAATAATACAACAATTATACACACTATGGATGGTATACAGTCATCGCTCCGTCTCAAAGCAACCGACAATTGACAGGCACTTCCTACGTCAACATTTTAAATGCGGAAGAATCCTTCAAATAACTTTCATGTCTCAGGGAGCCCTTGCTAATAATTATATATCTACAGCTCAGGGTATATTAGTGTAAACAGAAAGAGTAATAAGGAATTTTGCATACTCGGCTTATTTGACACCCAGGGCTGTCCTATTCAACAATATTATTTTCAGTAATCAGAATGAAATTAACATTTAAAATAATAATAATTATTATTATTATAATAGTAATAATAGACAAAAAAATGTCCCTTGCATTGATGGGGAGTTGAGAAGAATTCCCCTTACATTGGTGGTCAGTGGGAAGAATGCCCCTTACATTGGTGATCAGTGGGAAGAATGCTCCTTACATTGGAGGTCAGTGGGAAGAATGCTCCTTACATTGGAGGTCAGTGGGAAGAATGCTCCTTACATTGGAGGTCAGTGGGAAGAATGCTCCTTACATTGGAGGTCAGTGGGAAGAATGCTCCTTACATTGGAGGTCAGTGGGAAGAATGCTCCTTACATTGGAGGTCAGTGGGAAGAATGCTCCTTACATTGGAGGTCAGTGGGAAGAATGCTCCTTACATTGGAGGTCAGTGGGAAGAATGCTCCTTACATTGGAGGTCAGTGGGAAGAATGCTCCTTACATTGGAGGTCAGTGGGAAGAATGCTCCTTACATTGGAGGTCAGTGGGAAGAATGCCCCTTACGTTGGTGGGAAGAATGCTCCTTAAATTGGAGGCCAGTGGGAAGAATGTTCCTTACATTGGAGGTCAGTGGGAAGAATGCCCCTTACGTTGGTGGGAAGAATGCTACTTACATTGGAGGTCAGTGGGAAGAATGCCCCTTACATTGGTGGGAAGAGTGCTCCTTAAATTGGAGGCCAGTGGGAAGAATGCTCCTTACATTGGAGGTCAGTGGGAAGAATGCTCCTTACATTGGAGGTCAGTGGGAAGAATGCCCCTTACATTGGAGGGAAGAATGCTACTTACATTGGAGGTTAGTGGGAAGAATGCTCCTTACATTGGAGGTCAGTGGGAAGAATGCCCCTTACGTTGTGTGAAGAATGCTCCTTACATTGGAGGTCAGTGGGAAGAATGCTCCTTACATTGGAGGTCAGTGGGAAGGATGCCTCTTACGTTGGTGGGAAGAATGCTCCTTACATTGGAGGTCAGTGGGAAGAATGCCCCTTACGTTGGTGGGAAGAATGCTCCTTACATTGGAGGTCAGTGTGGAGAATGCTCCTTACGTTGGTGGTCAGTGGGGAGAATGCTCATTATATTGGTGGTCAGTGGGAAGAATGCTCCTTACATTGGTAGTCAGTGAGAAGAATTCTCCTTACATTGGTTTTGAGTGAAAGAATGCTCCTTACGTTGCTGAATATTGGAAAGAATGACTCCCTTGAATTGGTAGTCATTAAAAAGAATACCCCTTATCGGTCTTTCCGACGGAATTCCGCTCAAGCTTGGCTTGAGTACACACGGTCACACAAAAGTTCTCTGAACTTTCGTCCGTCAAGAACGCGGTGACCTACAACACTACAACGAGCTGAGAAAATTAAGTTCAATGCTTCCGAGCATGTGACAAATTGTTTGAGCATGCGTCGGAATTTTGCGCGTCTGAATTGCTACAGGTGATCGGATTTTCCGATAGAATTTTTGTCGCAATTTCCATTCAAAAGCTCACATCAGACTTTTGCTGTCGGAATTTCCGATCGTGTGTACGGGGCATACCAGTTGTAGTCATTGGGAAGAACGACTTCCGTCACAGACCAACTTAAAAATAGCTAGAAAGATTTATGGCGTCAATGGCTACTGATCTGAAAATCACAAATTGCTGATTGTTCGAAGAACCTCTAGCAACCTCTGAAAGAACCCCCAGTTGAGAAAGGCTGGTCTAACTTCTTTCCCCACTCTGTACAGAAATAACAAATGTTTTTATTGGCTTCCAAGCAGTGTTTATTTTGGCAGAAAATTTAAATTTAAAAGAGAAGTAAGGGTTTCTTTTTTTATTATTATTTATTTACCTTGGTGGATGCAGCATTGGTCTGATGTTGCATCTGTCCCCCGGCACCTCTGCACTGAGCAGAGAGCTGCAGGCAGTCAGAACAGTCTCTGCTCATCTCCCTCCATGCTCGTTGGAGCGCTGAGCTGTGGAGGGGGTAGAGCAGCCGTCTCAGGCTCTCAGTGGCTCGCTGAGAGGCTGAGACGGGTGTCAGTCCAGGCACCTGGCGGATCCGAACTTTCATTGTCGGGATGGCACAGTTCCTGGACTGATTCCCATGACTTCAGTCGGCTCTCTGCTGAAAATGGGTCACATGAGTGCAAAATGAACTGCACTCCTGTGATCAATAGAAGAAGAGAAGTACAGCCAAATTAGCTTTGGCTGGGCTTCTCCTTTAATTTTAGTCTTCGTCGTTTATTGACTAAAGTGGCATTTTAGTGCCATTTTAGTCTTCTGCAATTGTTTTAGTTGTATTGAGTTGTCTAAATCTCCAATACAATGTAGGACATTTTAGTTGTCTAAAATCGAATGGGTGTAGTTAAAGGGGTTGTAAAGGTCCCCGTTTTTTCACCTTAATGCATCCTATACATTAAGGTGAAAAAGCAGCTGATGTTTACCCGAGCCCTCAAAAATCCTGCGGCGAGAACACGCTGGATTTCGGAACGGTCTTCTCAGCTCTTTATTGGATAGATTGATAGCAGCGCAGCCATTGGCTTGCGCTGCTGTCAATCAAATCCAATGACAAGGGCGTCAGGGGGAGGGGTTGAGTCCAGCATTTGTGTCTATGGACGCAAATGCTGGACTTGAGAGCACGTCCGCAAGGTAACCCCCTTGGGAAAGTGCTTCCCAGGGGGGTTAGCTGATGCAGGGAGGAGCTGAGACAGCCACTGAGGGACCCCAGAAGACGAGGATCGGGACCACTCTGTGCAAAATGAGCTGCACAGCGGAGGTAAGTATGAAATGTTTGTTATTTTATTTATTTTTTAATTCAAACCTTTAGTACCCCTTTAAATTGTAATGTATTATTTCAGCATTTCTTTACAATGAGGTCTGACAAGTTGGATCCCAAGTCGCTGTAGTGTGAACTGGCACTTATGCCGCGTACACACCATCACTTTATGTGATGAAAAAAAATGACGTTTTTAAAAACGTCACTTTAATTGACCGTGTGTGGGGGAAAACGTCGTTTTATGTCTTCTAAAAAACGACCAAAAAAAATTGAAGCATGCTTCAATTTTATGTGTCGTTTTTCAAAACGTCAACTTTTACTTCACAGAAATTGACCGTGTGTAGTAAAAAACGTTGTTTAAAACAAAGTTTTTTCACCCGCGCATGCCCAGAAGCTACTTATGAAGCGAGCTTCAATGGAAAAAGTGGTGAGAACGTAACCTCGCTTTGCTAGAACATTGTGAGAAAAACGATGGTGTGTAGGCAACTTCGTCTTTGAAAATTGAAGTTTCAAAAACGTAATTTTTTACTTCACAGAAAATGTTTTTTTTTTTCATCACATAAAGTGATGGTGTGTACGGGGCATAACTCTATCAAATAAAATAAAAAAGTTTTGGCTTAGGGCTCGTTTACATGTGCTTTGATCTCTGAAGCGCAATCCACATTCTGACAGCTGTTCAGAGAGCATTTGGCTTTGTATCTCCTCCTTACTGCCTTCTTTAATCCCTTGAACCCCATACTAGCGTGTCACAATTGTACTGTACGTGGTTGTGGGGCACTTGTTAGAGCAGCCCCATTCACTTGAATGGGCTGTGCTCATTGGGCACCATGCACACCGAAAGCTGCAGGGAGTACAATTCCTGCTGTAGATATGACATGCGTACGCCCTTGCCTCTGTAGCTACTGTAAAGGGGGAGCAGCTGGGGGGGGCAGTAGAAGTGCAGCTCAACTATGGGGATTTACTGTGTCCAACTATTAGTGTGAACAAATCGTAATGCTGCGTTCACACGATCAGAAATTCCAACAAGAAAAGCCCGATGTGAGCTTTTGTTCAGAAATTCCGACCGTGTGTAGGCTCCATCGGAATTTTTCTGTCGGAATTTCCGCCAAGAAAAATTTGAGAGCGGATTCTCAAATTTTTCTGACAAGAAAAGTTCTTGGAGGAAATTCCGATCGTCTGTATGCAATTCCGATGCGCAAAAATCATACTCATGCTCGGAATCAAGTCGACGCATGCTCGGAAATATTGAAATTAATTTTTCTCGGCCCGTTGTAGTGTTGTACGTCACCGCATTCTTGACGGACGGAATTTTGTATGCCACAGAACTTTGAGCCAAGATTCAGTCGGAAAAAAATCCACGGTTTTCTTGTCGGATTTTCCAATTGTGTGTACGCGGCATTAGGCACAACTAAAATCATTGATGTCAATTCCTTCTTATCTGAGAGAAAAGAGGAGAAGCTCCACTAATCTCAGGCCACTGGTTCATCCCAGTAGCATTGGCCTGGAAGCAATGCAGGAACCATTAGGCAGTAAGTCAATGCACCATTGCTCAAGGATCCCCTAGTAACCTCCGGAGAATCCCTAGGGTTCTCCAGAACCATGACAGAGAAAGGCTATCATTCACCATACAATTTTACAGGGGAAAGATGTAAACGCTCTAGTATGTTGGATGATTTTGGTGCTTAGCCTTTTGGCACACTTCTGCGGCTCTTACTGGATTTGTGAAAGTCGGAGGTGTCTTTGCTTTCCATCCACATTAACTGGCTGTTCACGCTGGTCGTGCTACTGTAGTTTCTTGAACATGATGCAGATTTCCAAGTGTTGGAAAGCCACGGGGAGTCACTTGTGTCCATCCTGAAATAAAAAGGGGATAAAGAAAATATTTACATCAATTCAATAACATTAAAAGATTAACTCCTTGCAGGAGGGGGTCGGGTACCGGCTTTATACCAGAACTCTTCTTTTGGTATACATGGGTATGCATAGCTCCCAACTGTCCCTGATTTGGAGCAATGTCCCTCTGTGCCTCTTTCCTCCTCGATTCGTCCTTACTGGTCCACGCCGTCTCCTGGGACCAGTGTGTTTCCCAGAGGACAGCGGGGGAGGGTGGGGGGGGGGTAAAAATGTGGGTGGGTGAAAATGCCTGTATTATACAGGTATCTGCACCCCCCTCCCCTTGAAAGGTGCCAAATCTGACACCGGAGGGGGGGAAGGTTCCAAAAAGCAGAGGTTCACTTTTTGTGTGGACCTCCGCGTTAAGTCTGGGTATAATTTTTGATGCTGAACTAAGCTTCGTACCTCATGCAAAATATTGCATAAAATCAGCCAACTATCATCTGCTATCATCGGAAAATTAAGAATCTCTTCACTCAGCACAACTGTATGATCTTAGTTCATGGACTTATCCACTCTAGGTTAGATTGTTCTAATGTTTTCTTTCTAGGGCTCCCACAGAAGTGGATAAAACGATTGCAGATTACACAGAATCATGCCGCAAGACTAGTCACAAACTGCCCAAGGCGGAATCGCATCTCCCCGGTGCTTAAGAATCTACACTGGCTCCCGATAGCAAAACGGGTTGAGTTCAAGGCTCTCTGTCTGGTGTTTCGGGCCTATTGGCAACTAGGTCCGATGTACTTATCGAATATGACACAACACTACTGTCCACCCAGAGAGCTTCGCTCGACTGACGCCCTGTTAGCAATTATTCAATCTAGTCGATCAGCTTCAAAAGGTGGCCGCCGGCTCCAAACACTGGGGAACTCTCTTTGGAACCAGCTCCCTCATCAGCTCCGAGCATCCTCCTCCTTGATGGCCTTCCGTAAGGGCTTGAAAACACTTCTTTTTTCACAAGCCTACAGATAGAGACTTGGCCTTCCAAGCCCTTAGCAGGACGCTGCCTTAATCCCAGGCTGCGGTCCATGGTCAGGGAGTAGGGATAGGCTTTTTGTGCCCTGACACCCCCCCCCCCCCTTCTTTTTATATTTCTGTTTATTTCTTGTCTGTTCCCCTATTTTACTTAGATGTCCTAGTTTCTTCTTTTTGCCCTTGGGAACTGGATACCCCCAGCTTGTTGGTAAGCGCTTAGATGCGAGTTTCACAACTCGCATTCGGCGCTCTATAAGTATTTATTCCAATCCAATCCAAGTCAAAACAGTAAAGGCTTTTAAAGCAACATCTACAGTTTGAATACCAAAGGTATGTCACAGTTTCACAGGTGCGGAATGTTATGTTTGGTATCTATTAATGCAACACAACGGCAACTTTTATGTTTTACGGAAAATTGGGTGATAAATTGTGTTTGCGTGAGGGCGAAGGAGGGGCAGGACTGGGAGCCAACCAGTGGTGTTCCAGGGCATTTGAGCTACCAGGGAATAGAAGAAGAGAGCAGATGGATGACTTATCACTGTAATGCTGCTTCACTGTCCAATCACAGGCTTCGGGTGGAGAAGTGACGGGGCTGTATTGCTAATCTGCAGTAGAGAAAATTCAGGTCTGCAGCGTGGCTCTGCTGTCTAGTAAGGTTGAGTAAATCTCAAGACTCAAAGGACAAAAATATAAAGTCTTTTGAACCCCCACAACAGCCCCCATATAGATATTTCAATGGCTTACTTAGCTGTTTGCCTGGAGTTCATATAAAAAAAAAAAAAAAGTAGAAAGTATTGTTCATCCCCGGAGGCTCAGGTAATGTTTTATTTCAGCACTTAACTATATTTTAGAGCCAGGAAGATGTAAAGTACTGCCGTGGAGAATGTCACACAGTATACGTAGCACTATATCTCCTGAGACAGCAATTTATTGCCGCTTCTGAAGGACAAACGCAAATGAGTCTTATTGAGGTGAGGAATTGCTGAGACGTAACGATATTTTATAGCTGTTAAATGGCGCTGTCACAAACTCATTCCTTAACTTATTTTTTTCCCCTGAAATACGGCCTGTCTTAGAACGACATGCAAAGCGAATTCACGGCTGTACGACGGAAAGGCAAATTCTGCCAGATCTCAAACTCTTTTGAGTTCCCTGAGGCAACTAGTCGGGTAAGTGAATGATTGGAAGCATACGAAAATCTTGTTATTATTAAAAGTATTTTATAGACTGATTTAAAATGAACAATCTTAACACGCTCTCTGATTTTCCTTTCTGCCAGCGGGACTCGGGATATGCACTATACAAGAATTCTACGATTCTGTCTGCAGCTGGAGAACAGCAATCAGAGCATTCGCTATGGTCAGCTATGGTCAGCGTGCATTGGCTTTCTCTCCCTCTTCCCGTCTGCTCTCTGGATCCTCTGGTGGGCTTGCCATTGCAGACTGAGGCCTAGTTACAGGGACCAGTGTTGCCAACCGTCCGTATTTTTATGGACAGGCCGTAAAAACGGGCACTTTTTTTAAAGTCTGTAAATGTCCGTGGTTGCGGGAATGCACCAGTAAAAAATAGCCGAGATCGGTTCGGCTTGGAACTGCGCGTGCGCAGTTCCGGAGCTTGCCGAGCATATGCTATATTCGGCCGGCGGGGGGACGGATTTCACAGAGGCTGTGCCACGCGGCGCCGGCGAGTGATGTATTAGGACATCCCGCTAGGCGCAGCGTGCCAGAATTTTAAATCTGGAACTAACCAGGAGGTCGGAGGAGCACAGCACTGGAGCAGGAGTCAGGACTCGGGGGCTGAGCAGCACAAGGCGGAATGGAGGAGCCTGCTGCATCCAGGCAATACAAAGTTCACAGGGGAGGCAGGGGGTGTTGGTGGCACCGCAGAGGGGGATGGAGGCAGGGGGCGATTGGAGGCAGGGGGAGATTGGAGGCAGAGGGAGATTGGAGGCAGGGGGAGATTGGAGGTAGGGGGAGATTGGGGCACCGCAGAGGGGGGTGAAGGCAGGGGGTATTGGTGACAGAGGGGGATGGAGACAGGGGGTGATGTGACTAAATAATTTGCCCTTATTATATCGAAAATAACAAAAATATGTTTTTTTACCTTAATATCTCCCTTAAATCACATTGCTATTTGCCTAGCGTACTTGTTTGTAGCCTAAATACTGAAATTTGCACCTAAAAATGTAATTTAGTAACTTTTGTGAAATGCCAGTAAAAACGTGGCTGTGCCAGTAAATTTTGGGTGCCACCAACTTTAAATATTGCATGTATAAACCCCCCAAAAAATCAAGAATTATGAAAGCTTACTTTTTCTTTCCATAAAGATTTCCTTTTTTGACTTGCAGTGTGCTAGAAAATTGGACTAATCCAGGCAGAGTCTAGCACAACCCCTCCCTCCTTGCATGTCATAGCCCTTTTCTATACTGGAAGTTTCTAATTACTGTCTGTGCTGGCCCAGCCCCTCCACTCCTCCCTTACCTCGCTACATAACCTTTATGTACCAAAATCGGGACAGCTAAGTTCCAAATAAAATCATTCTTTACTGTAGTATAAAAATCAACACGATACAGCAAAAAGACACCGTGGAGAATGTGAAAAAATTCAATGTGTTTCGCAGTGTGGCAGCGCTTAATCGTGACTTAAGTCAAGGGGTCATGATTAAGTGCTGACACAGCACGAAACACGTTGACTTATTTTTTTATTCCCCACAGTGTCTTTTTGCTGTATCATTTTGCTGCAGCGAGGTACATCATTTTGACCCCCCCCCCCCCCCAGAAGACAACAGGATCATTAAGAAAGTGCAGCATTACTCACTCATGCGCAGTAGGAAACCGGCTGTGAACTTTGTGAAGCCTAAAGTTGCAATGCCGATGCCTGTACCCGAGTCGATGGACGAATCGGCTTCGGGGCCGACATCGTGGGATCCTTGGACAGGTAAGTGTCCTTATATTAAAAGTCAGCAGCTACATTATTTGTAGCTGCTGACTTTTACATTTTTTATTAGATGCTGGAACTCCGCTTTACAGCCATATGAAACCCTTGTTTTTTGTTTTGTTTTTTTAAATAACAAACATGTTATACTTACCTGCTCTGTGCAGCGGTTTTGCACAGGTCAGTCCGGATCCTCCTCTTCTCAGGTCCCACACTGGTGTTCCTGGCCCCTCCCTCCTACAAGCTGCTTTCTGTGGGGGCACCCAAGCAGGCGCGCTCCCAAGTCACGGCTCTGTATGTCCACTCACACATGGAGCCACAGTGCCCACCCCTCCATCTCCTGATTGGCTCACAGGCTGCCAAAAGCCAATCAGGAGTGCTAGTCCCCGGAAAGGTAAGGCCCCATGCACACGAGACGCTGCTAAACTCGAGTTCAGAGGCATTTGGGCATTTTTTTCAACTGCCCCTGAACACATTTAATGTTATCCTATGTGTCCATGCACACAATTACGTTTTTTGGCGTTTTAAAGCAGTTGGGTTTATGTCCGTTTTTTCAGACGCAAAATTTTGGGTTCAGAAGCGCCGGTTTTTGTCTTTGAAAACGTGAGTTTAGAGGTGTTTGTAATTGCTTCTCGTGTGCATGGGGCCTAAGGCTCTCAGGGACATCGCTGGATCGAGAGGGGGTTCAAGTAAGTATTAGGGGGCCTACCTGTATGCAGAAAGGTAAAAAAAACTTTAATTGAACAAACAGATGTTAGAAGCTGATTGGCTACCATGCATAGCTGCACCAGATTTGGCACTCCCCAGTTCTAGTAAAGCAACCCTATAATCTTGTAGGAAAATGTTCGTAAAAATTAAATTAAGGGTCTCTTTACAGTATACTATATGACCGAAAAGCCAACTATCTGGTTATACGTTCCGAATAATATTCTGGCTATACTTGCTCTGTGCACTGAATCTGAATCCTTTTCGCAGCTTTAATTGTATATCAGATATTACTAGAGGGGCAAATGTGAGAGCCACTTTCTGGGAACGTCAGGCAAAAAAATGCATACAGGGTCCTGTGTACAGAATCCATATTCAAGGAGCTCACTCTACATTCTGCTAACAAAGGGGCCACACTACATGGGATCAATTTTGAATGGGTTGATTGTTTGTGTCAGGAGAAATAGACACAGTTTGATAATTCTATTATTAAAGGATTACCTAACACGATGCCAACTGTAGCTGCACCCCTATCACCAAACTGTAATCACAGTGCAGAACATAAATGTATGTTATAAGCAGATCTCAGGTCTTACCTGTGTTTGATGATAGTGTCCTCACTTGCAAATCGATACAGACCTGTAAAAGATGGGAACTAGGTTATTATTGTAATATAAATTATACGTATTATCACAGTACACAATGAACGCTTACCGCTGTGTTTCTTGGAGCTGTAAGGCTTTGAGTGACGCTGACACAGGTAAACCACGACCACCATTAGCATGATCCAGATGGTGCCACCCACTGTGGCGATAAAAGCCGGATGTTTTATAACCTGCAGGAGGAGATCTAGAGGAATATGATCACCCTGTGTTTCTTCTTTCCCTTCAGGGAAATCTGCAAGGACAGAGGAATTAAAAACAAAATCAGCTGGTACTGGCGTAAACGTCGTTCTTAATTTCACTTCACTTGAATTCCTTCCCTGCCATTCTACATCCCAAATAATGGCTTGGACTGCTTGATGTGGGTTTAAATTATTTAACAAGCATTCCCAGTTGAGAAAATAACAATAAACATCTACCAACTGTGTTGCCAGGAGGGTTTTTTTTAAAACAAAAGTCCTAACTAAGCTCTACTCCTATTACAAGCCGCACCCCACCATTTTGAGGACAGCTTCAAATTGAGGATATATACCGGCCGCCTTCCACCAAGGGCCGAGCCAACAATTAGAGGTTTCCAGTTGCTCCTAAGTCCTCTACATTGGATCACTCCCTCTGCAGTCCCAGTGAAAACGCCAAGCAGGGACTCATCCTCAATCTGAACGCCAACACATCCAGAGAAAAATGGCTGGTGGCACACCATGAGGTCCATTGCTTGTTGCAGGGGTGTATTTAGGTTTTGTGCTGCCCTAGGCCTGACTAAACTTGTGCACCCCCCAATTTAAATATGACCCACCCCTTCCTGTCAAGGCCACACCCCTTGCGGTTTAAGACCCACCGTGAAATTTTCAAGTGGGGACACTAGTTCTGATGACCTGGGGGGGGGGGGCAATGGATTCCCTTAATTTGCATAGATTTCCTTTCACTTCCTGTTTGGCTATGGGACAGGAAGTGAAGGGAAATCTCTGCAATGGGGCAGGGATGGTAAAAAATTAGAAGTGACGCCCCCCCCCCCATACTGGAAGCAGTGCGGCCGATTTATGGGGGCGCTAAACTAATTTGCCTAACAGTGTAGTGCAAGCTGGCGGGGACACTGTCTGTGCTGCCTCCCTGCAAAGTGCTGCCCTAGGCCTGGGCCTTGTTGGCCTAGGCCAGGATACAGCATTGGCTTGTTGTAAAACTTTATTATTCCAGAGCAAGCTGCACAAAGTCCTGCCTGGGACCTACTCCTCCAGTCTTACAAGTGTTGGACTTTGCGAGGTGCCGCTGGCTGTATTTCTCAGAACCAAACAACCTGCAAAAAAGGAAGTACCACACAACCATATGGGCTCCTGTTTTGTAACAATTCCAAGTCTTCCGAAAGACCATCCAAATAACCACCCTATCCTAATCAGCTGATCATCCAATGAGGACAGGAAGGTTTCATTGGACAATTACGTCTGCAGTCAACCTTTCTAGAATGACCTCCCAGCAGTATCACTGTCCCTACCCCTGCAGTCCCCCCCCCCCCCCCTGGCATTTGGCCATAAATCGCCAATCAGGTAAAACTTGATTCTTACACTACCACTCATATTTATATCCCCCCCCACCCCATTCCATATTTCTCCTCTGGGGTTAGCTTTTCTTTTAAAGCTTCCCTGAGAAGTCGTTCTGTTTCTTTCCATTGTCTAGGGACATGACTTTTTGGGACATGATTTGGCTCTGCTGTGCCATCTGCAGAGGATATTTAATAGATCCAGACAGCAGCTCTGTGTTGTATCTTAGGACAAGTAAAGTACCTATCTGTCTCTGTTGAAGGACAGAGAAACATGGCTGCAAAAACACCATCCTGGAAAAAAATTCAAAGTGCAAGTGAAAGATATTATCCACAAGCAGGCCTTAAATTTACTTTGATTCCACAACCTACTGATTCTTAAGAAATGTGACCAATGTGCCTGATCCACAGCCGCCGAGCGCAACCTCACTTTTCAGAGGTAAGTTACACTGCCGCAAATCTCCCAAGTTAGGTGCCGATCCACAAAGCACTTACCTGGAAATTTGCGGCGCTGTAACTTAACTCCGTCCGGCGCAAGGCGTTCCTAATACAAATGGGCGATTCCCATTTAAATTAGGCGCGCGCCGGACGTACTGCGCATGCTCCGTCGGGTAACTTACCCGACGTGCATTGCGCTAACTGACGTCGCTCCGACGTCATTTGCTTAGACGTTAACGTAAATGGCGTCCAGCGCCATTCACGAACGTCTTACGCAAACGACGTAGAATTTCAATTTCGACGCGGGAACGACGGCCATACTTAACATGGCTTAAGAGAGCTAGGGCTGAGCCCTAGTTTTTCGCGGCGTAACTCGACGTAAACGACGAATTAGCGCGACGGGCCCGTCGGAACGTTTGTGGATCGCCGTAAGTGTTCATTTGTATATTCTAGGCCGGCCGCAATGGCCTCGCCACCTAGCGGCCGGCCTAGAATTGCATCCTTAAGATCCGACATGACCGCAGTTACTTCCTTCATCACTCTTCCGAAGGATAGAGAGTTCCATAGGTGAGGAACTACATGCCCTAATATCCTTAACATTGCCTGCTGCACTCCCTGCTCATACAGTCTGTAATTAGCGTATGGCTCTGCAGAGCCCAGCAGGAGTGTCTTAGCCTGTGATGTCAGGCTTTTTATGGGTCCCAATGAAGTAGAATGCAACATCTGCTTCCATTGTTTGGTGTAATCAGGAAGCCCTGGGTTGTCAAAGCATGGCAGGATAACCAGAATTTAGTGTAACTCGCACTTGCTGAATACATAAAAGGAATCATATTTACTGTGAAGGACAGAAGTATGTAATCCCATAATTGTTATATTTAGGTTTACATAGGCTTTAAGAAAATCTGAGGAACACAAAAAACACAAAGTCATCTTTGAGAAATGATTTTCTTGATATCGTTCCCATCTCACCTATAAAGATGTACTTTGGTTGGCTTGGTTTTCCAACACCTACATCATAGATGGCGGCTACTTGAATCTGGTAGGTAACACCCGCAGGTAACATTGCAATCTCCAGGCGCCGGGTTTCTAAGTCTACGGTCCAGTTGGCTTGGTGATGGGTCTCATTTCCGAAGCACCATACCTGAAATACAAGTATAAATCAAATGATCAAATTAATTCAGCTGCAACTATGTAATTGTTGCTAAACACTCAGGTGTTTTTTCTCACTTGCACGAAAATGGTAGTAGCCAATGGGCAACACCGACTCTCCTTTGCTGTAGTAACTAATTCTACTATTGTAATGTAGCTTTCCACAGCTCCTACCAGCAACATTTCAGCACGCCCCTCACCTGAAATCTCTGCCGACAGCCCCAGAATGAAAGCCTCAATGCTTATTTACCCCTATAACGTCCAGCAGTAGGATGGTTATAAAGATATATAGGTGGATTCAGAAAGACTTAGGCTGGCATATCAGTAGATACCAGGCATTCCCGGCCAGGACAAGTACATTCAGTGAGTAAAGCAGTGATGTGGCGGCCTTTTTTGGGGGCATGAGATTGGCCCAGGGGGGTGGCTGTGTCAGTTTCATTCCGGGACACTGTATTGTCCTGGAATGAAGGTGCCCGGGACAGACCTGCAAAATGCGGGACTGTGCCGGGCAATCCGGGACACGTGGTCACCCTACTAAGCACCGGCTGCAATATTATACCTATTTGTTTTGGGTTTAGATACATTTAAAAAATCTCTCTTTACGTAAATTGTCATAAAAATGTTTAATATGTTCAGTATATGAGTGGCAGGGCAATTCTAAGACATCATTATAGGACATGTGCGGACATGGCGGCGCTCAGTTGTTTTACAATCTAGACGTCTCTCCGCAATGTCTGTGACATTCCCCCGCTGCGAGTGAAAAATCATTCCTGCTGAGCGAGCGTTTCCGTGCTCTCTTCCTCAGCAAAGCATAGAGATAAGTATATGTTAATTTCTAGTGAAACTGACAATATAATTAAGAAAGATTCACCTGTCAGACCTGAACGGCGTCAGTCTTGTCTCTTTGTGATAAAATGTCATTTGGATTTGTAACACGCTCTGGATTTCTGCATCAATCCCAATTCTTATTATGCACAAGGAAGAGTTTCCTCTATTGTCTGCTCATCATCATCATCGTGATTTATAGCAAGTTCTTTTGTTGGATTTTAGTTTTATATGTATTCCTTTTCATTTTGTATCTGTTCTGGGAACATTCTGAGGATGAAGGTACATGATGGATACATAGGAGCGTCTGATCCTTCAAGAGTTATCAGAGCCCCAAACTATCCTTTTACTTCATCCATTTCCTCTGCATATACCTTTTAGATAATAAGGGAGCATCTCATATCACTCTTTTAATGATAATGTGTAGACGTGCACTGCCAAAAAATTCGTTTTTTTTAGTTTATGTTATTTTCGTTATATTAATTTTTTCGGAAATTCTGGAAAATCTAAAAATTATTTTTTTCCGTTTCACTTTTCTTTTTTGCTTTTTTCGTAAATTTGGGAAATTCGAAAATCCACAATTCTGAGATTCGTAAATTCGAAAATTTGGAACTCCAAATTTTCGGATTTCCGAAAAAGCAAAAAACAAATAAAACGGAAAAACGAAATTTCCCATTTTCGAATATTAGAATTTTGAACTCTAGATTTTTGAATGTTACAATTTCGAAATTTCGAATTTTTATATTTTCGGATTTCTTAGATTCCAAATTTCAAAAATTCAGGTTTTTATCATTTTCTAATTTTTTATTTTTCGAATATGTCATTTTCGAAAATTCGAAATTGAAAAATTCGTAAATCCGAAAAATAAAAAATTTGTAAATTCGAGATTTCTAAACTTTTAAATTTGTAAATTCGAATTTTTGAATATTCGAAAATGAAAAATTTGAAAATGAAAAATTTGAAAATGAAAAATTTGAAAATGAAAAATTTGAAAATGAAAAATTCGAAAGTTAAAAATTTGAAAATGAAAAATTCGAAAGTTAAAAATTCAAAAATTCAAAAATGTAAAATTTGAAAATTAAAAATTCGAAATTTCGAGAATTCGAAAATTGAAAAATTCGAAATTTGAAAATTCGAAAATGAAAAATGAAAAATTCGAAAATTCAAATCCTTCCAGAGTTATCAGAGCCCCAAACTATCCTTTTACTTCATTTCCTCTGGATATACCTTTTAGATAATTCTTCTCCAAAGGGAGCATCTCATATCACTCTTGTAATGGTAATGTGACATATTTTATTACTACTATGGACCAGATCCACGAAGAAGTTACGACGGCGTATCTATTGATACGCCGCGTAACTTCTATTTTGCTCCGGCGTATCTTTGTTTTGTATCCACAAAACAAGATACGCCTGAAACTGGGCTAGATCCGACTGGCGTACGTCTTAGTACGCCGTCAAATCTAAGGTGCATATTTACGCTGGCCGCTAGGTGGCGCTTCCGTCGAATTCCGCGTCAAGTATGCAAATTAGCTAGATACGCGAATCCACAAACGTACGTCGGGCCGGCGCATTTTTTTACGTCGTTTCCGTAAGGCTTTTTTCGGTGTAAAGTTACCCCTGCTATATGAGGCGTACTCAATGTTAAGTTTGGACGTCGTTCCCGCGTCGAATTTTGAAAATTTTACGTCATTGGCGTAAGTCGTTCGCAAATAGGGCTTTGCGTAGAATGACCTTCACGTCGTAAGCATTGGCTTGTTGCGGGTTAATTTCGAGCATGCGCACTGGGATACCCCCACGGACGGCGCATGCGCTGTTCAGCAAAAACGTCATTTACGTCGGGTCAAGTAAAATTAGCATAAAACACGCCCACATCTTTAACATTTGAATTCCATGCCCATACGCCGGCAGATTTACGCTACGCCGCCGTAACTTTAGAGGCAAGTGCTTTGTGATACAGCACTTGCCTCTCAAAGTTGCGGCGGCGTAGCGTTAATACGATACGCTACGCCTGCCGAAAATTACGATCCGCTACGTGGATCTGGCCTTATATGTCTATTCCTACAGAACAAATTTAACATTTTATTTTTATTTATAACTTCAAAGTGATGTAAACCGTTACATGTATTCACTGATGTGACTAGCCACAGTCTGCCTCACAGAAATGAAACAAATCCTCCTACACACGTTGTACCTGTTTATCTGTAGCCCTTCCTTCTCCAGAGCCCTTCACAGTACACAGATCAAAGGATATCAGCTTGCAGAGACAGAGATGATGTCACACACTGCATAGCACAGAGCTGAGTGTAATCTGAAACCCAAATGGAGGAAAAGGACACATCCCCCTCTACACAGTCTGACAGGGAAACATGCATAGCTAAGGCTTTCAATCACATACTGTGTGCAGGAAACACCGGTCCCGATAAACCTTAATAAGTGACTCATATAGATAATAGAAGGAGTGAGTAGAAAGCATTCACACTAAGCTATATAGACTGAGGCAAGTGCACAATATAGAGGGATATGCTTTGTTCATTTTAGGGGTTTACAACCACTTAAAGGGGTTGTAAAAGTAAAAAAAAAATCCCTAAATAGCTTCCTTTACCTTAGTGCAGTCCTCCTTCACTTACCTCATCCTTCCATTTTGATTGTAAATGTCCTTATTTCTTCTGAGAAATCCTCACTTCCTGTTCTTCTGTCTGTAACTCCACACGGTAATGCAAGGCTTTCTCCCTGGTGTGGAGTGTCGCGCTCGCCCCTCCCTTGAACTACAGGACAGTCAGGACGCTCACTAACGCACAGCTCCTTTATCTGCAACGTATAGAGCGTCCTGACTCCAAGGGAGGGGGTGAGCATGACACTCCACACCAGGGAGAAAGCCTCGCATTACTGTGTGGAGTTACAGACAGAAGAACAGGAAGTGAGGATTTCTCAGAAGAAATAAGGACATTTAAAAGCAAAATGGAAGGATGAGGTAAGTGAAGGAGGACTGCACTAAGGTAAAGGAAGCTATTTAGGGAAAACAAATTGGACCAATGCAACCCCTTTAAGGCCTCAGTGCTTCCATTCCATTCGCTCCCAGTGCATGGCAAAGCTGTCACATGACTGCACTGGAATCACAGGCATCATATGTCAATTTCTGCCCGTCTCGGCCCACTTGGGTTTATTTCTCACCAGTCCATCCATCCAAATGGGGGTAGTGGGAGGCTGCGGGCAGTTGATGGTTGGGAAGGAGTTCCTGCGTTCTTGCCCCATGTACTTGGAAGAGAGCCTCCTCCTGTCCTGGTATGTGTGCCCAGGATCTCATGCTGGAGTGACTATGTAGGTATATGCCAGGGTACTGCTTGTATGCAGCGCTAATACATGAGCAGTAGATCTAAGCCATTGTGCGTTGATGACAATAAAGGACTTACCTTATAAGCTTTAATGACCCATCTGTGAGTGGTCGGAGGTGGCGGCTCCCAGCTGACTAACACCGACCCACCGTTGTCATCAACCAGGGTGACATTGATGTTCCGAGGAGCGTGCCCAGGAACTAAAAGAGGACGTGACATCAAATTACTGGACTGTTTACCCAAAGAGACAAAAATCACATCTATGAAAGTGTCTGAAGAAAGAACTGTCTGTGCTACTCATAGCAATCTACCGTTCACCTTTATGGATTCTAGAGCAGCTTATAAGATGAAAGGGGGAAGCCATACGGATAGTTTCCATGTTAGACAACCATTTTATAGGCTGAACCAGTAATGGACAGCGGAGAAATCTCACATTTATAGAATGGTCCAGCAGTGCTGGGAGGTCCTGAGAACATTGCAACCAGGATTTCTACTGAACGTTTGTGTAAGTTCTTCCCATGTCTGTAGCATACGGACCCTTTATAGAAAATATGACAAGATCATCTAGAGCCCACGGCGACCAAATCAAGGTGCACCCCCTTTCCAAGATGTATGAACCATATGTGTCAGCATGCTTACCCCCTAATCATAAATCCTCCCTCCTCCCAGGACAAATCCACCCCCTACTAAAATGCCAACGTCCAGCACAAATCTTTGCCCCATCCCCCTTCTAAGCTCAAATCCCCTCTCTCTTCAATCCCCCCCCCCCCCCCTCCTAAAAAAAAATCACTCCTCATAGCACAATTTCTCTACACCCTCTAATTTTTTTTTTTTTAACAGTAAAGCTACCCCCTCTAATTTACCCTCCAAATACACTTCCTCTCCCCCACTCCAAATCCCCCCCATCCAGCACAAACCCCCCTCCCCCACATTTCCCCTCCTAGCACAAATAAGCCTGATCCATCCCTGCTAGCACAAATCCCCCCTCCCAGCACAAATCACCCCCCCCCCCCCCATTTCCCCATCTAGCACAAATATACCTGATCATCCCTACTACCACAAATTCCCCCTCCCAGCACAACCCCCACCCCCCAAATTTCCCCTCCTAGAACAAATAAGCCCGATCATCCCTACTAGCACAACCCCCCCCCCCCCCACATTTCCCTTCCTAGTAAAAATACGCCTGATTATCCCTACTAGCACAAATACCCCCCCCCCCCCCACACACACACACATTTCCCCTCCTAGGACAAATTCGCCTGATCATCCCTACTATCACAAATAATCATTCCCCCCATTCATTCTCCCCCTCCCAAAAAAAAAATTCCCTCCTAGCACCAATCCTCTCCCCTTTCTGCCATATCACATCTTTAAATCACCTTTGCTAGCACACCCCCCCAAATTTCCCTTTCTAGAAACATTATTACCCACCGCTGCCCCCAAAATTCCTCAACACAAAGCTCCTCCCCCCAAATGTCCTCATGGTGCTAACCCCCCCCCCCCCCCACCACCACCACCACCACCTCACATGAAATTCCACAGGGCCCAGGGCAGCAGCTGCGCACCCCTTGTCCTAGCCCTGCTCCCACCCAAACACAGTTAGCTAGATTCAGTAAGAGTTAGGTCGGCGTATCAGTAGATACGCCGACCTAACTCAGAATCTGCGCCGACCTAAGTTTAAGTGTATTCTCAAACAGAGATACACTTAAACCTATCTAACATACGACGGCTTGCGCCGTCCCATCTTAGGTTGCAATATTTTGGCTGGCCACTAGGTGGCGCTTCCATTGCGGTCGGCGTAGAATATGTAAATCACTAGATACGCCTATTCACGAACGTACGCCCGGCCGACGCAGTACAGATATTCCGTTTACGTAACGCTTTATCAGGCCTAAAGTTATTCCATCTTATAGATGGAATAGTAATGTTAAAGTATGGCCGCCGTTCCCGCTTCGAAATTCGAAAATTTTACGTTGTTTGCGTAAGTCGTCCGTGAATAGGGATTTACGTCGTATACGTCCACGTCAAAATCATGCATGCGCAGTTAAAAACAAACGTCAATCACGTCGGGTCAAGCCTGATTATATTAAAACACGCCCCCTCAGCCAAATTTGAATTAGGCGCCTTTACGCCTGCCCGCTTTAGGCTACGCCGCCGTAACTTAGCAGGCAAGTACATTGTGAATCATGTACTTGCCTCGCTAACTTACGGCGGCGTAGCCTAAACACGTTAAGCTACGCCGCCGCAAATGTAAGGACACCCTACGTGAATCTAGCTAAGTGTGTCTATAGCGGCCCCCAGTGTCTGTATGCCTTTTATGGGACATTAGAGTGCATGCTCCTCGGAGCAGAGACTCAGTGTTCTCTGTAGAGCATTGCGAATATGCCAGAGCTAAATATATGTATAATAATAATAGAGTGTGACTGTGGTGGGGCATTAGAGTGTAAGCTCCTTGGGTGCAGAAACTGATGTGAATGTCTTATGCCGCGTACACACGGTCGTTTTTTGTGATGAAAAAAAACGTAATTTTTTAGCATGAAAAAAAACGACGTTTTTCAAACATCATTTAAAAAAAACAACGTAGCATACATACCATCGTTTTTTCAACAAGCTCTAGCAAAGCGCGGTTACGTTCAGCACGTACGGCGGCACTCTGTTCCATTCAAGCTCGCGTCCTAACTTGCTTCTGAGCATGCGCAGGTTTAAAAACGTCGTTTTAAACGTCGTTTTAGCTACACATGGTCAAAACGACGTTTTGAAAAACGACATAAAAAATTGAAGCATGCTCAAATTTTTTTTTTTACGTTTTTCAGAAGACATAAAACGACGTTTTCCCCACACACAGTCATTTTAAATGACGTTTTTAAAAATGTTTTTTTTCATCACAACTTAGTGATGTGTACGCGCCATTAGTGTTCTCTGTACAGCACTACGGAATATGTCAGAACTACAGAATATAAATAAAATGTTAAAAATATTCACATAAGTTAAGCATAAAACACATGACGATAGTAGATTTAGCACTAGGTTAGACTAACCAAAAATGTTATTTTGTGATTTTGCTTCTTTTATAATAATTCTTCAATGGCTACCACTATCTAGGAATGGGATCTGAATGAAGAGGAAGTTGTGTGACAGGTGTACACTGCCACCTAGTGGTCACTGCCATGTTCACACAATGTCTATTACAAAGAGAGCAATCAACAGCACAAAACTCCACTATAAAAAGGCTATCATAGTTCAGTGAACTGTGGGTGGAGCTATGACTTTTTTTTTTTTTAAATGACAGAATCTTAAAACAGCTAAATCACTGATTGAAGGAAAATGGGATTAAACTGTTCATCAAGCTTAAACCCTTTCACTGCCACCAACATAGGGCATACATCGGCAGCGGCGGGTGGGTCTACACACATTCTCGCTGCTACAGCACTGACAATTTGTACTGCCATCCGACCCTGGTACATTTGCAAAGCTCCCCCACCTGTGCACTCTCGCCATGTTTTCCTGGCTCTGTGCTCTCACCTATGGGCCTGGGAACCCCATGGTGGGCAAGGAACCTGGAAACAGCATGTATTACATTGCTTCTAGGTTCAGTTGTCACTTTACTTGGCAGCTGTGGTCAGGGGAGATGCTAATGGAAACTGATCAGTGCTGCATTCGCTTCAATAGAGGGCAGCTGAGACATCAGGGGTCTAGAAGACCTCTGATGTCCCATTAAGGAGAACCTGCCACAGCAAAATAACAACACCCCCCAAAAAAAATGTTGGCCCTCCCCCCATGTACCTGCACATATAAACGTAAACATGTGTTGAGGGCGACCTTGTACAAAAACGTTGATTGTGCTACACAGGTTACATATTGCTGCACATGCAAGATCAATAATCCTACCGTCATTATTCACTGTTATCTTTAAACTGATGACCTTGTAGGGGCTTTTAAAGTGTCATCTATGGAAAATGTACTGTACTGAAGCTTGTTGCAGTTTTACAGGCGCATGCAAATGTAAGGCTCGACATTTTGTGGATGTTTTTAACTAGCACAACCTCATCTTATATTATACCAAAAAATGTAGTAATTTATTTAGTTTTTGCCATAAAATTACCTTAACCACTTGCCCACTGTGCACATACACCCCCTTCCTGCCCAGACAAAATTTTAGCCTCCGGCACTGCGTCGCTTTAACTGACAATTGCGCGGTCGTGCTACGTGGCTCCCAAACAAAATTGACGTCCTTTTTTTCCCACAAATAGAGCTTTCTTTTAGTGGTATTTGATCGCCTGTGCGGTTTTTATTTTTTGGGCTATAAACAAAAAAAATTGCGTAAATTTTGAAAAAAAAAAATATTTTTTAATTTTTGCTATAATAAATATCCCATTTTTTGTATTTATTTTTTTATCTCAGTTTAGGCCGATACGTATTCTTCTACATATTTTTGGTAAAAAATAAAAAATAAAAATAAAATCGCAATAACCATATAGTTACTGGTTTGCGCAAAAGTTATATTGCCTACAAAATAGGGGACATAATTATGATTTATTTTTTATTTATTTTTTACTAGGAATGGCGGCGATCTGCGATTTTTTTCGGGACTGCGACATTATAGCGGACACATCGGACACTTTTGACACATTCTTGGGACCATTCACATTTATACAGTGAACAGTGCTATAAATATGCATTGATTACTGTATAAATGTGACTGGCAGGGAAGGGGTTAACCACTAGGGGGCGGGGAAGGGATTAAATGTGTAGTCTAGTGAGTGTTCTAACTGTAGGGGGAGGGGGGTGAATGGGGGAGGTGACCGATCTGCGTCCCTATGTACAAGGGACACAGCATCGGTCTCCTTTCTCCCCTGACAGGACGTGGAGCTCTGTGTTTACACACAGAGATCCAAGGTCCTGCTCAGTTACTGCCCAATTGCGGGTGCCCGGCGGCCATCGCGGCCGCCGGGCACGCGCATTGTGTACCCAGTAAAGCGACGGGTGCGCACGCCCCCTAGCGGCTTTAAATGACATATGACGTCCTGTCAGAACAATAGGGTATTCCGCTCGCCGTCATTTGACGGCGGGCGGGTGTTAAGTGGTTAAATAAATTTTTGCTGCAGTTATGCATTTGATAAACCATTGTGTCAACATTGTGCGAAATAAAAAAATTAGAACTACCAACAGTTTATTCTACAGGGGGCCTTATCAGGGTTGCCAGCCTCAGTAAAACAGGGACAGTATGTAAAAACCTGTGTTTTTTTAAAAATCCCAAGATTATAGCTGCTCCGCCTCTCCAGTACCTTTCAGTGTGTGTATGTGTATTCTGTGTGTGTGTATGTATACTGTATGTGTGTGTGTATACTGTGTGGCCCCATAATCTATTGCCTGGGGGCCCCATAATCTCCTATTGCCCATGGGGGCCCATAATCTCCTATTGCCCCGGAGCCCCATAATCTCCTATTGCCCGGGAGCCCCATGAGTTGTCAGTCCGTCCCTGCGCAATTGTTTTAATAGAAACAAGACACATGACATCATAAGGCATGGTATAATGCTGCACATAATTTTTTACCTCCTTCTGGGATCTGGACGTGTTTGATGTTACTGTCAGTGCCGAAGGTGGCCCGTCCATACGGTCGAACTTTAAACTCGTACCTCTGTCCTTTCACCAGAGATGGGATGATGGCGCTGTTTTCTGTTAGTGGGACCGAGCGCCATTTTACCCATTCAGAATCCGGGGGCAGATGAGGGCGATAAAATACGACGTACCCCTCGGTGTACTGTGACAGTGATGACACCTAAAGAACAAATCACATCACGTATATATATTTTATCATTAATACATGTATATATGTTATGGTGGCCATCCACACTTCGTTTTTATTATCTGATCGATGTGTGATTCGATCAAAACCATAAAATATGTAAACAATAAAAAAAGCCATAGCCTCTCTTCTGATTGATTTGGACTGATTGTAAAACTAATTTAATCAAACGCAGTCAATTAACCAGGGCGGAAAATTATCAATCGTTTTACATTGATCAGCAGCACTGTGATACTTTGCTCATGAATACGAACGTATTGCGGTCATACAGATTATGAAAGTATTTGGTTAAGGAGCACAGAAAATACATCCGTCTTTGCTTTGCAGTGAGAGATGCAATGTAACAATTCTATAGACTGCTAGAGAGAATATAAATGTAACAAATGTAATTCCCTCTAGTATTCTCTACAATTGTTATATTGTATCTCTTGTTACAAAGATGCACTTTCTATGCTCTTCATCCCCATCCAATGGCCATAATGTGGTATTTTACTATGGCTCATAATAAAAGAACATTTATTTAGGAGAGAAAATAACCTAATAACATTTGTTTTTGTCCAATTTGCACAGAACTAATGTACATGCAGATTTGTATCCGGATGTATGAATGGCTATTCAACATTTTTAAAAATAGACCTCTTAGAACCCTAATGCCCAACCTTTGACCCAAGGGCCACATGCAGCCCTTTTGGGCTCATTTACACTTGTTTCAAAATGTGGCACTGGACAAGCTTTTTTAATGTATTCTGAATGCCAATCAAAGCCCCTGTCACTAAATAAAATGGTTATCTTACAGTTCTATTCACACAGGCCCAGATTCTCAAAGGAGATACGACGTCGTATCTCCAGATACGCCGTCGTATCTCTGAGTCTGAGCCGTCGTATCTATGCGCCTGATTCTTAGAATCAGTTACGCATAGATTTGTATTAGATCCGACCGGCGTAAGTCTCTTACGCCGTCAGATCTTAACTGCATATTTACGCTTGCCGCTAGGGGCGTGTACGCTGATTTACGCCTAAAAATATGTAAATCAGCTAGATACGCGAATTCACGAACGTACACCCGGCCGACGCAGTACAGATACGCTGTTTACGTTAGGCTTTTCCCGGTGTATAGTTACCCCTGCTATATGAGGCGTACATGCGGCGTACCAATGTTAAGTATGGACGTCATTCCCGCGTCGAATTTTGAAAAATTTACGTCATTTGCGTAAGTCGTCTGTGAATGGGGCTGGACGTAATTTACGTTCACGTCAAAACCAATACGTCCTTGCGGCGTATTTGGAGCAATGCACACTGGGATATGTCCACGGATGGCGCATGCGCCGTTCGTTAAAAACGTCAATCACGTCAGGTCACATAACATTTACATAAAACACGCCCCCCTGTTCCACATTTGAAATTAGGCGGGCTTACGCCGGCCTATTTACGCTACGCCGCCGCAACTTATGGAGCAAGTGCTTTGAGAATACTGCACTTGCCCGTCTAAGTTGCGGAGGCGTAACGTAAATAGGATACGTTACGCCCGCTCAAAGATGCGCCGATCTACGTGAATCTGGGCCACAGTGTGTTTTCTTTGCTTTACTTCAAAAATGATACACCGTGTTGCTTTCTTGGTGCTTCAAAGCGCCTTCAACACCTCCATAGAAGTCAATGACAATGCGAGTCGCTTACAGCACCTGAAGCTTTTGAGGGGCTTTTATTTGGCTCCAGCTATGACTAAGCACTGTGTTTGGTGTGAAACATGTCAGCAGCAGTGCAGTTAGTCAGTACCGAGTCTCGATTTAAAATTTTTCTAATAAAGGTGAATATTTGGAGTGCGGCTAGCCAGCTTTTTGCAGGTATTGTAGGTATGAGATATCCCAGGATGCACTGGGAAACCAACAAGTGAACCAGAAAGACATCATCAGCAGTCACTTCTGGTTCATCTGTATATATTCTGGGAGTGTCGTGGTGTAGATGTCACATCTGGTGTGCAGCTTGTAGTAGCAGAAAGGTGAACAGGGTCTAGGCATGCAATGTGGTGTGCAATATGGGAACGCTATAGCAGAAGGTGAGCCAGGACTGGAGAGAGAGGACTGATCGGCAGAGGATCAGCAGAGCAGGGGGACTGGAGCAGGAGAAACTGGCAGATGTCACACGTGGTGAGCAGCGTGAGAGGAGGATCAGCAAACCAGAGAATCAGCAGAGCTGGGGGTTACTACTGAGTGGGGGGATCAGCAAAGCTGGGGGTAGTACTGAGTAGGGCATCAGCAGAGCTGGGGTACTACTGAGCAGGGGGTCTGCTGTAAAAGAGAAGTAATAAGCTGGAGATTTGCTGAACGAGGGTAATAATAGGCTGGGGATGTACTGAACAGGGGTACCAATGAGCTAGGGATCTGCTGAGTGGAGGCACTACTGAGCTGGAGTTCTACAGGGACCCTTTAAACAAACAGAAAATCAACACACAACATTTGCCAAGCTACATTAAATCTTCAAATAAGCATCAAAAACGCATAAAAAAAGCATGTTGAAGAGTTAGGCGCTTTAATGTGTGTTAACCACTTAAGGACCGCCTAACGCCGATATACGTCGGCAGCAGTGGCATCTCCAGCTTTCATATTTAGGGGGGGCACATGGGGGGACAGGGACAAAAGTAGGGGGGCCAATTATAAAATGCAATTATATATATATATATATATATATATATATATATATATATATATATATATATATATATATATATATATATATCCTGGGGCCCTTTACTACGATCCCACTATGGGCCCTTTCACATGTTCTGCAGTGAGCTCCCTTCCTACTATACTGGGGGCCCCCAGGGTGGCAGAAAACAAGAGATATATGTCACCAGCACACCAAGAAAATATAAGGGTCCAAAGCAGTGGGAGAACTATCAGGGTTGCAAAGGTTGTTCTGAGACAAACTTTTTCTCAAATGGAGTACATCTCAAAAAAAATAAAAATGGAAAGTAGAAGCTGATTGGTTGCTATGAGCAAACGCAGTAGATGAGTGAGCACTTGTCTCTTGTCAATTCCCCCCACTGAATCATGTGATCTGTTTTTGGTGCTAAAATCTCTGCGCTGCAAATTACCACGTAGATCATTTACTCCATGACAGGGGCGGACTGACCATTCAGGCACCCGAGCACTGCCCAAGGGCCCCATGCCAATAGGGGGCCCCATCAGGGTTGCCAGCCTAAGTAAAACCAGGGGCAGTATGTCAAAATCTGTGTTTTTTTTTTTATCCTAAAATTATAACTGCATCCAGTACAGATCCTCGTAGCGCGGCGCATTGTTGCGGCCGGCGTAGCGTATCAGAGATACGCTACGCCGGCCGCAACTTACAGCGTATTTTCCTTATCCTCAAAGAAGTTGCGCCGTAAGTTACGGCGGCGTAGTGCAATTTTGGTGGCGTAAGGGCGCGCAATTCAAATCGATGTGATGGGGGCGTGTTTTATGTAAATACGTCGTGACCCGACGTAAATTACGTTTTTTTTTAACGGCGCATGCGCCATCCGTAAGGGTATCCCAGTGTGCATGCTCGAAATTAAACCGGAACAAGCCAATGCTTACGACGGTGACGTCATTCTACGCAAATCCCTATTCGCGAACGACTTACGCAAAGGACATAAAAAATTCAAAATTCGATGCGGGAACGACGGCCATACTTAACATAGGATACGCCTCATATAGCAGGGGTAACTATACGCCGGAAAAAGACGAACGCAAACGACGTAAAAAAATGCGCCGGGCGGACGTACGTTTGTGGATCGCCGTATCTAGCTAATTTGCATACTCGACGCGGAATTCGACGGAAACGCCACCTAGCGACCAGCGGAAAAATGCACCTAAGATCCGACGGCGTACTAAGACGTACGCCTGTCGGATCGAGCCGAGATGCAGTCGTATCTTGTTTTGTAGATACAAAACAAAGATACGACGCAGGAACTTTGAAATTACGCGGCGTATCAATAGATACGCCGGCGTAATTCTTCTGTGGATCTGGCCCTATATATATATATATATATATATATATATATATATATAATGTGTATGTATACTGTGTATGTATGCGTATAATGTGTGGTCCCATAATCTCCTATTGCCTGGGGGCCCCATAATCTCCTATTGCCTGGGGGCCCCATATTCTCCTCTTGCCCGGGGGCCCCATGAGTTGTCAGTCCCCACCCCTGCTCTATGATAGGGACGACTACTAAAAGGGACAATCAGTGATACTCCTATGACAGGAGTCCATTTCACTCACCTTCCATTGCAGCTGCACAGAGGATGAGTTCTGCACAGTGACCGTGTCCAGATACACTCGCACACCTGATAATTCTTGAAGGATATCCTTCTGTCTGTCCCTCTGACCCGTATCCAGAGGATCTAAAAAGACACAGAGAACAACCATATCACTTACTGGTCTGTACATTTAGGGTCAGTTCACACCAGATGCAGTTCCATGCGCTGTTTTTCTGCACTAAAAATGCATGCCCAGTGTTTTCTATGTTTTCCCATGGCTCTAGTTCACACCATGTAGTCAGTTCCAGTCAGTTTCCGGTCAGTTTCTGCACTGGAAACAGACTGCATTGGTGTGAACTAGAGCCATTGGAATACATGGAAAACACTGGGCATGCATTTTTAGTGCACAAAAAAAGTGCATGGAACTGCATCTGGTGTGATTTGGCCTTTAATCTACTTATTTTTTGCTTTTCCTGAGCATTCCTAGGCTGCAGTGAGGCTGCAGATGGGCACACACAGTAATGCTTCAAATGGACACAGTGAGGCTGCAGATGGTCACACACAGTGAAGCTTCAAATGGGCACAGTGAGGCTGCAGATGGGCACTCACAGTGAAGCTTCAAATGGGCACAGTGAGGCTGCAGATGGGCACACACAGTGAAGCTTCAAATGGGCACAGTGAGGCTGCAGATGGGCACACACAGTGAAGCTTCAAATGGGCACAGTGGGGCTGCAGATGGTCACTCACAGTGAAGCTTCAAATGGGCACAGTGGGGCTGCAGATGGGCACTCACAGTGAAGCTTCAAATGAGCACAGTGAGGCTGCAGATGGGCACACACAGTGAATCTTCAAATGGGCACAGTGAGGCTGCAGATGGGCACACACAGTGAAGCTGCAGATGGGCACAGTGAGTCTGCAGATGGGCACACACAGTGAGAACTGCAAATGGGCACAGTGAGGCTGCAGATGGGCAATCACAGTGAAGCTTCAAATGAGCACAGTGAGGCTGCAGATGGGCCCACACAGTGAAGCTGTAGATGGGCACAGTGAGGCTGCAGATGGGCTCACACAGTGAGACTGCAAATGGGCACACACAGTGAGACTGCAGATGGACGCACACAGTGAGACTGCAAATAGGGGCACACGGTGAGACTGCAAATGGGCATTGATGACCCCCTTTTCCACTTACTATATATATATATATAATGTTTGGGTGGACTGACCTAACCACACCCAGACAATACCTGTTTTGCTTCAAGCTGGCCATACACTATACAATTTGATTCCACAATCTCCTTTACAATCTCTGGACCATCCACTATGTAGTGCAAGGCCTGCCTGGTTTGATGCACACTGAATGGAATGTTAGGTCTGTCATTATATTATAGAGTTCTGGTAGATCTGAACAGGATTGTACAGAGATTGTAAAGTGTTCTGCCAGCTTTAGTGACACGATTTACACAGAGATCTTATGGATGGTCATTACCTTCCACCACCAGCTGGGCAGTGACAGACACCGTGTCCACCTGGTTCCTAGCGGTGCAGATATACTTTCCCGAATCCTGGACGGTGACCCGCTGCAGACTCAGCGTGTTCTCATTGGTTATGGCGTACCTAACATGACAAGGTGCCCATGGTTAAACATTTTATACAACCTCCAAATCCAATAAAACTGCTTTTCTTCATTAGAGTGGGTGAAGGGTAGAACCCCTGTCAAAGTTTTATTTCTGTTTGTGTCCCTCTTGCAGATTTTTTCTCACTTCCTGCCTAGTGAAACGGACCAGGAAGTGAGGGGAGATTTCTCTAACAGAGCCCTAGATAGAAGTACTAACCCAACAGAGGTTCTATTCCTTCCAGTCCATCCGAAAAAAAAACAAAAAAAAAAACATTTTTGTCTATCTGTAAGTTTTTACTTTTGGTTACAGGTCTTGTCCCTACCCTCAGCCTGTGACTGGACAGTCAGAGGAGAAGCATTACAGTGATAAGCGCATGGCTCTCTCCACCTATCCGCATGGCCCTAGTAAAAGCATCACAACTAATTTACTCATTGTGCTGCTTTGACAACCAAACCACACTAAATTTCTGTATGATAATATAACGTAGCATAATATAATAAAATATAATATAATACCATATCATATAATATTATATCAACTAAAATATAAAAATATATAATATAATACAACAAAATTATAATATAAAATATGATCATATAATTATGATCTGCACCACTGTCTAATAAAGTCAATGAAAAAAAAGTAAAATAATAAGTAAATAAAAGAACTTTATTACAATAATTAGCATCATTTATTTTGCAGAAGCACAAATAGTTTGCAGTAAAGCACCCATGCAAAAAAGTTTTTTCATACATAGACACCTATACTTTCTAATAAGTTGTATTCAGGGCCGCCATCAGGAATTATGGGGCCCTTACACAGCTTCAGGCATGGGCCCCCTGGAGCAGAGGGGGGGGGGGCTGCTGCTGCGTGAAATTGAGAAGGGGGGGGGGGGGCGCTTTACAAAAAAAGGAAATAAGGAAATATATATATATATATATATATATATATATATATATATATATATATAAATAAAAAGGGGGGGTAGCCATCCAGGGCCATGGGGACCTCTGGGCCCTTTAATAAAAAATAAATAAATAAAAAATATATATAAAACAAATATTTTTTTTTTTTTACAAAGGGGGGGTTGCCATCCGGGGCCCTGGGGACCTCTGGGTCCTTTAATATATATATATATATATATATATATATATATATATATTTAAAAAAGATTATAAAATAATATTACAAAAGGGGGGTTGCCATCCGGGACCCTTGGGACCTCCGTGCCAATGGGAATCTCTGGGCCCTTTAATAAAAATAAAAAATAAACCTCTGGGCCCTTATAAAAATATATAAAAAAAATAAAAAAATAAACATTTGTAAAAAATAAATAAAAAAGGGGGGGTTGCCCTGGGGACCTCCGGGCCCCTGGGGACCTTTTGGGCTCTTAAATAATAAATATTATATATACAAAAAATAAAAATAAGAAAAATAAAAAAATATATATTTTTTTATTAAAAAAAGGGGGGGGGGTTGTCATCCGGGGCCCTGGGGACCTCCGGGCCCCTGGGGACCACTGGGCCCTTTAAAAAAAAAAAAGGGGGGGTTGCCATCCGGGCCCCTTACAGGTGTACTGCCTGTACCCCCCTGATGGCGGCCCTGGTTGTATTACCACTTACCGGCCAATAGGAAGCGTCCCCTGCTCTTTGCTCCATTGTATGATAGGTCTGGGCACACCCTGGGCTCCGCATGAAAACTGCACAGTGTTGCCAGCCTTGATGACCACATCTGCTGGTTTGTTGGTGAACAGAAGTGGCTCTGCAGGAGGGATGGTGGGACATGGAAGAAAAACAAGCGGATCTCTCTTGTAAGAATTCATATTACATGCACTTCAAGGGTACACACATATCATAAGGGGTTTAAAATAAGAGTTTAAAAGGGTGGTAAGAAGCATTTTATGAATCTGGCTATATAACTTTGTAGCCAGTCGCAAGGTGGTATTTGTGACGCTGACACATTACTTGGCATGTTATGTCTGCTTTACTTCACCCAATAAAATGATATCGTTTTTAACACAAAACCTTTATTATTAAGGAGGTAAAATGTTCCACTGCAAATTGGACAGAAAAGTGTAAACCTGCCTTACCCAGCACATTGATCTGAGCAGAACGACTCTTCTTCTCACCGGCCTGGTTGGAAGCGAGACAGACATAGACCCCCGAATCTGATCTCTGCGCACGAGCAATGGAAAGCTTACCGGAAGACACCTACAATGGAAAAGACGTTGACTGTACAATGTTAAGGGGCCAATAACGATTCGTTAGAAAGCATTATTAAAGTCCTCTCTTCTCCTCTTACATTCTCGCTGTAGAATATAATACATAAAAATCCAGCAGGGAAGGGCACAGCAGGTGTACAGAACCAGGAGCTCAGCACAGGTGTTGTTGGGCCGCTCATAATGGGCACAGCAGGTGTGCAGACACATGAATGTAGAACAAGGATGGTGGGATATACAGCAGGTGTGCAGATCTGGGAATGTAGAACAGGGATGTTGGGCTCCCCTCATAATGGGCACAGCAGGTGTGCAGACCCAGGAATGTAGAACAGGGATGGTGAGAACCCCTCATAATGGGCACAGCAGGTGTGCAGACCCAGGAATGTAGAACAGGGATGGTGAGAACCCCTCATAATGGGCACAGCAGGTGTGCAGACCCAGGAATGTAGAACAGGGATGGTGAGAACCCCTCATAATGGGCACAGCAGGTGTGCAGACCCAGGAATGTAGAACAGGGATGGTGAGAACCCCTCATAATGGGCACAGCAGGTATGCAGACCCAGGAATGTAGCACAGGGATAATGGGAACCCCTCATAATGAGCACAGCAGGTATGCAGACCCAGTCACATCTAAGTATGCAGGGATCCGGGGTAAAGCTTTCCGCATAGACCGTCCTCCTCACCGCCATCAACATCATCCCTTCCACGCTGTGCACCATGAGCGATTCAAGCCTCGCTCTCAGGGTAGTCTTCCCAGTCACGATTGCAGACTGACAGTAGTGAGACCCGGCGGTGTGGGGGATGGTCTATGTGGAGAGCTTTACCCCGGATCCCTGCATGATGTACCTTCATTAAATGTAACCATATTTCTATTGGGCACAGCAGGCGTGCAGACCCAGGGATGTAGAACAGGGATGGTGGGAACCCCTCATAATGGGCACAGCAGGTGTACAAACCCAGCCACTCAGCACCAGGATGGTGGGAGCCTCTCATAATGAGCACAGCAGGTGTACAGACCCAGTAGCTCAGCACAAGGATGGTGGGAGCCCCTCATAATGAGCACAGCAGGTGTACAGACCCAGTAGCTCAGCACAAGGATGGTGGGAGCCCCTCATAATGAGCACAGCAGGTGTACAGACCCAGTAGCTCAGCACAAGGATGGTGGGAGCCCCTCATAATGAGCACAGCAGGTGTACAGACCCACTAGCTCAGCACGAGGATGGTGGGAGCCCCTCATACAGTGGCGGTGCGTCTATAGAGGGCGCTGGAGCCCCGCCCCCTCTGGCTCACGCACCGCCACTGATTACAATAACATAGATTCATGCATTGCATGAATCTATGTTATTGTTGCCGGCCGCTGGTCTATTCAGATGGCCGGACCTTGAGCGCCGGCCACCTGAATAACGGCAGCTGGTTGGCTGTGCGGAAGTGTCTATCAGAGTCAGCGGCTCTGATAGGCTTTCCGAGTACAGCCCTCAGCCTTCCGGATGCTTATCCCTTGGATAAGACTGACAGGCGTCTCAGCCAATCAGGTTCACCGGTTCTGGTTATCAGTAACCTGATTGGCTGAAGCGTCATAGAGGGCGGGAGAAGACATTGAGGGACATGGAAGGAGGATGGCTGACTTCCAGAAAGGTAAGTGCCGGGCGGGCATTTTATAGGGCACAGTGGGGACAATTAAAGGGCACAGTGACATCAATGGGCACAGTGGTGACAATGCACAGTGTCGACAATTGAAGGGCACAGTGGTGACAATTGGCACAGTGGCAAAAATTGATGGGCACAGTGGCTGCGTTTGATGGCATGGCACAGTGGTGACAATTGATGGCACAGTGGCTGCATTTGATGGCATGGTACAGTGGTGCGAATTGATGGTACAGTGGCTGCGTTTGATGACATGGCACAGTGGTGCGAATTGATGGTACAGTGGCTGCGTTTGATGACATGGCACAGTGGTGCGAATTGATGGTACAGTGGCTGCGTTTGATGACATGGCACAGTGGTGCGAATTGATGGTACAGTGGCTGCGTTTGATGACATGGCACAGTGGTGTTAATGGATGGTACAGTGGCTGCGTTTGATGACATGGCACAGTGGTGCGAATTGATGGTACAGTGGCTGCGTTTGATGGCATGGTACAGTGGTGCGAATTGATGGTACAGTGGCTGCGTTTGATGACATGGCACAGTGACTGCATTTGATGGCATGGCACAGTGGTGCGAATTGATGGCACAGTGGCTGCGTTTGATGGCATGGCATAGTAACTGCATTTGATGGCATGGAACAGTGGTGACAATTGATGGCACAGTGGCTGCGTTTGATGGCATGGCACAGTGGCTGCGTTTGATGGCATGGCACAGTGACTGAATTTGATGGCATTGCACAGTGGTGACAATTGATGGCACAGTGGCTGCATTTGATGGGCACAGTGAGGCTGACATTTTTTTTTCTTTTTTTTTCTTCGTTTGCGCCCCCCCAACAATTTTGAGCACCAGCCGCCACTGCCCTCATTATGAGCACAGCAGATATGAAGACCTGGGATCATAGCACAGTAATATTGGGAAGCCCTCATAAAGGGCACAGAAGGTGTGCAGACCCAGGATCTCAGCACAAAGATCTCACCCAATGCTAGGCTTGCCACCTCATCCCTTTAAAACCGAACACATACTAATTACACAGGCTCATTTAATGCAGATAAAGCACCAAGTGAGTTTAATTACCACCTTAATCACCACACAACCTGTGTAATTAATATGTGTTCTGTTTTAAAGGGATGAGGTGGCAACCCTACCCAATAGAGTGCCCAAGAGATTGAAGGGGCTGTGAGGTGGCCTAGCACTCTAGTATCAACCAATCACTGACTGTTATATTTTACTTCCTGTTGGGAGGTGTTCTGACACCCCAATAATTCTGTGGTCGTAGAGAACGGCCCTGGCTGGATAACAAGTGAAATTTGTCCTGATGATCACAGTGAAGAAATTGGATTTATTAAAGGTGTCACAGTAACACAACCGCCTCCAAAATCCCCTTTTATCTCTCCAGCTCATTATGAAAAATTCATACGGTTTAAATTAAATAAGAGCAAGATTAATGAGTACAATCTCGGAATACAGCGTAATCCAGGTACAAATCAATCACTGTCTTTAATTAACGTTCAGGTCCTAATTATTTGTTTTAATGTGCCCAGATTTTCTAAGACTACAATTATGGGGAAGGAGGAGTCGTCAAGGACACCAGTGAGGATTTTTAAGTCATATTTCAGCTTTTTTTTCACTAACAAGCATTTTGATGATGAGACATAATAAAATATTGCACTGGTGCCATCTAGTGTTCAGCTGTAAAATAACACATACCCAGGTTGGTTATAGTAAAACAGAACTGAAGGGATCAAAAAGCTTTCCAACCAAATAGTGTGTAATCTTCTTAGGACAGGAGGTATTCACGTGTCTCATTCCATCACATATCCCAAAAAATAAGAGGATTGTTCCTTGTCTCAGGCCAGCGAGCAGAGCCATGCAAATCATTCCCTTAAGCCCAGACAGCATACGTGTGCGCAGCCTATTGCATTAGGGTGTGCACCCCAAAGCTCAAACACACGGTTACCGATCACTCACTGTGTTCATTTAGAAAGGGAAGGAGCTGGCAAATTACATATTTACCGGCCCCTTCCCCCACTCTTCCTAAAACACCCTTCTGTGTGTGCCTGCCACAGCAGCCAGTGGAAGAGAAGAGGATGGAAGCTGGCAGAGCTGGGGGGGGGGGGGGGGGTGCAGCAGGGCAGTAGGAAGAATCTTCACTGCACAGGGTGATTAGGGTGTGCCCTGGCACACCTGGCACACCCTGTGCGCACGCCTATGCCCAACAGCCAGATGCACATGCAGAGCTGCTGGCTACTTTAGCCTACTATTTTGCAGACATTTATTCAAAACTGCATATAGCTGTTTCAGGCTTTTTGCCCATCATCAGTGCAGTAGAAACGAAGTGTCAGAATTGGCCCGGGCCTGAAGTGGTTAAGGTGCAAGTGGTTAAATCTCTTTGTAGCAAGAGATTAAAATCACCTGTGTAGCTTTTCCCACTGGGATGGCCATTAATTATTTCATACATTAAGACAGCTGAACAGCATGAGAGACCTTGCAGCAATTCTAACCCACCCTTACTCAAAAACAAAATAAGTGTAAAACATTAGTCAGGTTTCTGCTCTGTACCGTGTAATAGCTGCTGTTCTGGTTCAGAATAGTTCCATCTTTCTTCCACGTCACTGTCGGCTCTGGATGTCCCTTAGGCGGAGAGCACTCAAGCACCAGTGGTTTGCCTGCTGCCACCATCTTATCTGATGGCTCCTGACGAAACTCTTCTTTCAGAACTGGAAAAAAAAAATCACATTCACTTAACATGAAGAACAAGGGTTTCCTTAAAGATGGTGTAGATCTAAAAGACTAAGGCCCAGATTCTCATACAATTACGTTGCTCCTGGGCAGCGTAACGTATGTGATTTACGTTACACCGCCGCAGGTTTACAGGTTTACAGCCTGATTCTCAGAACACTTACCTGTAAACTTGCGGCGGTGTATCGTTAAATCGCTCGGCGCAAGCCCGCCCAATTCAAATGGGGCGGAAACCATTTAAATTAGGCGCACTCCCGCGCCCAGCGTACTGCGCATGCTCCGTCGGGTAAATTACCCGACGTGCATTGCGCTAAATGACGTCGCACCAACGTCATTTGCTTAGACGTTAACGTAAATGGCGTCCAGCGCCATTCACGGACGTCTTACGCAAACAAAGTAGATTTTTTAATTTTCGACGCAGGAACGACGGCCATACTTAACATTGGCTGCGCCACATAGACCCAGGGGCAACTTTACGCGTCGGAAAGGCTACGGAAACAACGTAAATTCTCTGCGTCGAGCGCGCGTACGTTCGGGAATCGCCGTAATTTGCTAATTTACATAAGCGACGGGGAAAACGACGTCCGCGACACCTATCGGCGGGAAACAAAATTGCATTTAAGATCTGACAGCGCAAGAGCCTTACGCCTGTCAGATCTAATGGGTATCTATGCGTAACTAATTCTAAGAATCAGTCGCATAGATACCCGGGGCAAGATTAGGACTTACGACGGCGCAAATGGTGTTGCGCCGTCGTAACGCCTTTGAGAATCTGAGCCTAAAATCTCATACCGTGCTCTCATACCATTTAAAGTCAAAATCCATATTCAATGTTTTTACATCTGCATTTCCATGCATTCATTTCTGGTGATCCTGACATGAAGGTCTTTGTTCAGGCACATCCTGCTATAGGGTGACAAAGCTCTGTCCCCATCTCTCAGTTTTGCTCTCACATTGTCATACAGTAGGGTGACAGTCCCCGGATTGAGGACACTGTCCCCAGACTAAGTCTGTCCCCAGTTGTGTCCCCAGATTGGATTTGTACAGGGGCTGGGGCAATTTCAAAGACAGTCAGTGCAGAATAAAAAAAAAAAAAATCTGAATTACACTCCCCCACTCTGCCGCTCCTAATATCTTGGGGGGGGGGGGGGGCAGTGATCACAGCTTCCTGTAATCGGAAGCTGTGATCACTGTCGTGTCACACATAGCCCAGCCCCCCACAATTAGAATCCCTAGGCACACTTAACCCCTTCAGCGCCACCTAGTGGTTAACCCCTTTACTGCCAGTGTAATTTTCACAGTACTGTATGTGGCCCCTTGGTGATGTCAGGGGCTGCACATGAGGCATACCATAGTAAGAAAGATGACTACTACAAATTTACAGTTTGCTTGCACTTTAAACCCTGATCCCCAACCAGAGTGGGAACAGTTAAGGGTTTTTATTTCTGTACCTGACCCCAAAGAGGATTTTTTTCCTAAATTCCAGTCCATGTGACTCCGCAACAAGAAATTAAGGGTCATAAGGACAGAAAGGTACAGACAGTAATACAAATATTGTCAGAGGTTCTAACCCTACTCTGCAAAAACATGTTCTTGCATCCCTCTTTTGAGAGATTTAAATTACTTCCTGTGCCTGAAACATCCTCACTGTTTGGGGGACAGTAGGAGGGTTGTAGGAAGATATATAAAATAACATTTTAGAAAGTTATACTAGCTGTAAGTAGACTAAAGGATGTTTTGAATGGTTGGCCAGAATTCTGCTTTAGAATAAAGTATATCTAATGGCAAAACAATTTTTATAGTTTTGGAACGGGTAGAATCCTTGATGTCCTCAGAATAACCAAAATTAGTTTCCCCAGTTGGGGAGGGATGTGGTAAAAACCCGGGTCAACCGCCTGTTTATATTACCCCCAAATGGTAAGTATAAAACTTGGCCTTAGTGTGGATTACAGATTCTGAGATTGAAGGGTTTAGCAAAGGCCACCCACCTGCCCCATATCTTATATAACTTCTTTGGGTGACATGTGAGGTCATCTGTATAGAAATTGCTACAACTAACAATTTAAGAAGAAGACGTCAACAACAACAGTACATTGAATATACCCTTGTGGCTGACAGAGACCAGTGTTCAAAAAACACTAGAAAAACTTAATGTGAACAAATCACCAGGACCGGATAACTTATTTTCAAGAGTGTTTGAAAAATGTATAGCCAGACCATTGTTCCTAATTGTTAAGGACAGCTTATTGGCGGGAATGGTACCAGATGATTGTCTAAAAGCAATTTTAAATCCCACGAAAACTACAGACTAATCAGCCTGACATCAGTAGTATGTAAACTATGATAAGGGACCAGATCCAAGAATTTGCTGATGAAAATAGTATAATTTGTGGGGTTCTTTACTGTTATGCCGCATACACACGATCGGTCAAACCGATGAGAACGGTCTGATCGGACCAAACCGATCGTGTGTGGGCCCCATTGGTTATTTATTCATAGGTTAAAAAAATAAATCTTGTTTTAAATATAACCAATGGATACCTAACCAATAGAAAAAAAACAATCGTTTGTAGGCACGTCCATCGGTTAAAAATCCACGCATGCTCAGAATCAAGTCGACGCATGCTTGGAAGCATTGAACTTCGTTTTTTTCAGCACGTCGTTGTGTTTTACGTCACCGCGTTCTGACAGAATCGTTTTTTTAACCGATGGTGTGTAGGCACGACTGACCATCAGTCAGCTTCATCGGTTAACCGATGAAAACGGTCCATCAGACCGCTTTCATCGGATTGACCGATCGTGTGTACAGGGCTTAAGGGGGGTAAGAAGGTGGAACTTCCTTCCAAAGTTGGTGGTGTCAATGGGGAGTGTAGATAAATTCAACAAACTTTTACATGTGTTTTTCAGTAAACACAATCACATACACACACACAGGTTGAAATGGACGGACTGGTGTCTTTGTTCAACCTTACCATCTATGTAATAGCAGGCTATTCTCTTAACCATTCTTCTCTACAGGGGCCCATTCACATCAGCGAGGCCTATGCTGTCAATGACCTCATATGAAAGATGTCCGGGGGGGGACGCATCAGCCGCAAATGATTGGCTCAGCACTGACAACTTCCTTCTGGGATTGGCTGAACAGGGGTACAGACCGAACACAAGCTTATCTCGTAAAATGTTCTTTTCACAACACAAAACACAGACTAGTCACTGGGAACGTACACCAGAGCTGACATTCTAATATAATAAAGACTATGCGCTGCCCAGAATTGAACATAATAGAATACTACCAAAAGAATTGCACAGTAAGAGAGCAGGATGTCAGACAATACTGTGGCGGACAAGTCACTTCCTGTTTCCTGTTCAGGCACAGCACCTGGACGAGCGGGTTCAGATCTGCATCTGTACAGCAGATTCTCTGAACAATGATAAGGATGCCCACTCTGGTGCAGATTATTCAGAGACATTATTTTAAACTTTCTCTGCCAAACAACTTGCAAGGTTCTGGCTGCCCCTGACTTCCAAGGCTACAGTTTCAAACAAATGATTAGATGATCTGATTGTTTATTTTTGTGGATTTTGTTTATTATTGCGACCACATCTACAAAAAATCCAAGTGTGTGTGGCCAAATGACAAGAAAAGTTGAAAATGTATTTTGGAGGTGGTTGTGGCATGGATGGTGTAAAAAATAATAATAATAATAATAATAATAATAATAATAAATAATTTCAACTTTATCATTTTGATTATTAAAAATCGCAGATCAACACCATTACTAGTAAAAAAAAATAATAATAATAAAATGCCATAAATCTATCCCCTATTTTGTAGACGCTATGGGCCAGATTCACAAAGGAAATACGCCGGCGTATCTACTGATACGCCGGCGTATTTTCAAATTTGTCGCGTCATAGCGTCAGAGGCGTCTCTAGGGGGGGGCCAGAGGGGGCCCTGACCCCCCCAACATTATGCTGTGCCCCACCATGTGCCCCCCCAAAAAAAAAAAAAAAATTTTTTTTTTTTGCTTTTTTTTTTTTTTTTTTTTTTTCGGGCCGCCGCTGGAGTAACAGTCTCTCCTGAGAGGGAGAGCGTCCCCAGTCAGCTCTGCGGGGCATTCCTCCCCCCTCCCTCTGCTCGCTGACACTGCATAATGCGAGCGTTCACACAACCACAGCCGCCCGATCTGCTCCTTCCCCTGCATCCTCATTGGCACGGAGAAGAGCGAGTTGCAGAAAGGACTCCATGAGCACTGTGGGGGAGGGGGGCCCAAGCCTTCATCTCAGTTACTGAAAAAACAGACTGATTTCTCCCGTCCTTAGGACAGGAGAACCAGCCTGTAAATTCCGAGAGTGGTGACTGCAAGCTGAGCCAAGTGTCAGTCTATGACACTCTTTTTCAGCCCAGCGAGTCTAGCCACCCCCCCCACTCTCCTCACATACGAGCAGGGAGGAATAAAGCTCCTCCTCCTTCTCCTTTTAGTCCCGCCCACACTATCTTGGTGTGCTGTATCTGAAGAGAGGGGATGTGTGTTCAGGAAATATGAAAATCAGCAGCATGTGTGTGAATGATGCCTGAGATTCTAGCCTGGACCGTGGGTATGTGTGTGCACTGCAGACTGCAGTACACTGTAATCACTGAACTGCATTATCTCTATCCCTTCTCTCCCCCATCTGTCTCCCTCCCCCTCTCCTGTTCTTTCAAGACATTCACAATTTACTTTCTGTAATGGTCACCACCATTTACGATATTCCAATCCATCGCCCCACGACAGGTTATCCGACAGTCCGACAGACATCAGACACGACCCATTTCATATTTTCCAGAATAAACGAGACAAAACAAGCTCTGGTACTGGCTCCAAAATGAATGAATCCTTTAATGGTAACTTAGCTTTGTTATATACAGTACAAGCATGTTACAGTTAATCACAGGGACAAAGACACACTCCACCCACACATCACACAATGGGGGGGCTTCATACACATTCTTTTAGATAATAACATTCCGATGAGTTAATTACTACTTATTACCCAGACGGTCTGGCTCCGCATTTAGAGGGGTTAATTACTACAGCTTGACAAGTCACATTCCACATCTTAACAGTGTCATTAGCATACACAATGAACAGGTCTTAGGAGCAGACCTAATTAGCACAATGGACACAAAACAGTATTAGCATCACACAAAGGAATGTCTAGGAGCAGACTCAATTAACACCTCAAAAGCATGTGTCCCCCCATTGAATGAAAACACTCTATTGACCTGTCGGAGTCAGACTTTAACAACTTGTAATATTTCAAGATATCCTGCAATACATGAATTATCAGTAATGTCCCATCTCATGTAATTTATAATTATCATTTCTCAGTCACCCTATGCCCAAAAGGGCATAGTGACGCTGGCACAGGAGTAAACCCCATCCTTCAAAAGTCTCTGGGTGTCACGGGCCATTCTGTTACACTTTCACTTTCAGTTAGGCAGGTAATATACAATGCAAATTTTTTTCCTACATCCACAGATTGCAGGAAAGAAACTTGCATGATTCCCCCATCAACACAAACAGTGCTGACGGGAATATCCCTCCTGCCCAGCAATTGTATTCTATACAGCAACCACTGGTGATAATCATAAGAGAATCTGCTCATTAATGGTTCAAATCTCAGCTAGTTCCTGCTGAACCAGCTGAGATTTAAACTGTCTATGGCTGGTCTTAGCTCTTAGGCAGCCCATACATTGATCACTTTTTTTCATTCAACTATTAGGTTGAATAATAAAAAAAAAGAAATGATCCAATTCCCCCACCTACACATTATAGGTGGATGGGGGAATCCTCCCAGTGTGGACCAGTGCTGGAACAACCAGAGTTACTGTCCTGTCCCGGCTATTCACAGCGCTGGTCTCTGTCTCCATGGCAACGGCGGCAGCACATTGGAAGCCAGAGCTGGTTACTTTATGGGGCTGATGTACAGGAGGGCCAGCACAATTTGTTGTTAGAGATGGGCTGGGCATGTTCAAAATTCCACATGCCAGAGCCTGCCAGGAAGCCCACACTGCACAGCGCTAATCACAGGCAGTGAGACATTTCCTTGTCTGAAGCTGCACAGATCAGGAAATGTCTCACTGCCTGTGGTTAGCGCTGTGGAGTGTCGGCTTCCTGGCGGGATCGGGCATGTGGGATTTCAAACACACCCGAGCCCATCTCTATTGGTTGCAGAGGCGTCTCTAGGGGGGGGCCAGAGGGGGCCCTGACCCCCCCAACATTATGCTGTGCCCCACCATGTGCCCCCCCAAAAAAAAAAAAAAATTTTTTTTTTTTGCTTTTTTTTTTTTTTTTTTTTTTTTCGGGCCGCCGCTGGAGTAACAGTCTCTCCTGAGAGGGAGAGCGTCCCCAGTCAGCTCTGCGGGGCATTCCTCCCCCCTCCCTCTGCTCGCTGACACTGCATAATGCGAGCGTTCACACAACCACAGCCGCCCGATCTGCTCCTTCCCCTGCATCCTCATTGGCACGGAGAAGAGCGAGTTGCAGAAAGGACTCCATGAGCACTGTGGGGGAGGGGGGCCCAAGCCTTCATCTCAGTTACTGAAAAAACAGACTGATTTCTCCCGTCCTTAGGACAGGAGAACCAGCCTGTAAATTCCGAGAGTGGTGACTGCAAGCTGAGCCAAGTGTCAGTCTATGACACTCTTTTTCAGCCCAGCGAGTCTAGCCACCCCCCCCACTCTCCTCACATACGAGCAGGGAGGAATAAAGCTCCTCCTCCTTCTCCTTTTAGTCCCGCCCACACTATCTTGGTGTGCTGTATCTGAAGAGAGGGGATGTGTGTTCAGGAAATATGAAAATCAGCAGCATGTGTGTGAATGATGCCTGAGATTCTAGCCTGGACCGTGGGTATGTGTGTGCACTGCAGACTGCAGTACACTGTAATCACTGAACTGCATTATCTCTATCCCTTCTCTCCCCCATCTGTCTCCCTCCCCCTCTCCTGTTCTTTCAAGACATTCACAATTTACTTTCTGTAATGGTCACCACCATTTACGATATTCCAATCCATCGCCCCACGACAGGTTATCCGACAGTCCGACAGACATCAGACACGACCCATTTCATATTTTCCAGAATAAACGAGACAAAACAAGCTCTGGTACTGGCTCCAAAATGAATGAATCCTTTAATGGTAACTTAGCTTTGTTATATACAGTACAAGCATGTTACAGTTAATCACAGGGACAAAGACACACTCCACCCACACATCACACAATGGGGGGGCTTCATACACATTCTTTTAGATAATAACATTCCGATGAGTTAATTACTACTTATTACCCAGACGGTCTGGCTCCGCATTTAGAGGGGTTAATTACTACAGCTTGACAAGTCACATTCCACATCTTAACAGTGTCATTAGCATACACAATGAACAGGTCTTAGGAGCAGACCTAATTAGCACAATGGACACAAAACAGTATTAGCATCACACAAAGGAATGTCTAGGAGCAGACTCAATTAACACCTCAAAAGCATGTGTCCCCCCATTGAATGAAAACACTCTATTGACCTGTCGGAGTCAGACTTTAACAACTTGTAATATTTCAAGATATCCTGCAATACATGAATTATCAGTAATGTCCCATCTCATGTAATTTATAATTATCATTTCTCAGTCACCCTATGCCCAAAAGGGCATAGTGACGCTGGCACAGGAGTAAACCCCATCCTTCAAAAGTCTCTGGGTGTCACGGGCCATTCTGTTACACTTTCACTTTCAGTTAGGCAGGTAATATACAATGCAAATTTTTTTCCTACATCCACAGATTGCAGGAAAGAAACTTGCATGATTCCCCCATCAACACAAACAGTGCTGACGGGAATATCCCTCCTGCCCAGCAATTGTATTCTATACAGCAACCACTGGTGATAATCATAAGAGAATCTGCTCATTAATGGTTCAAATCTCAGCTAGTTCCTGCTGAACCAGCTGAGATTTAAACTGTCTATGGCTGGTCTTAGCTCTTAGGCAGCCCATACATTGATCACTTTTTTTCATTCAACTATTAGGTTGAATAATAAAAAAAAAGAAATGATCCAATTCCCCCACCTACACATTATAGGTGGATGGGGGAATCCTCCCAGTGTGGACCAGTGCTGGAACAACCAGAGTTACTGTCCTGTCCCGGCTATTCACAGCGCTGGTCTCTGTCTCCATGGCAACGGCGGCAGCACATTGGAAGCCAGAGCTGGTTACTTTATGGGGCTGATGTACAGGAGGGCCAGCACAATTTGTTGTTAGAGATGGGCTGGGCATGTTCAAAATTCCACATGCCAGAGCCTGCCAGGAAGCCCACACTGCACAGCGCTAATCACAGGCAGTGAGACATTTCCTTGTCTGAAGCTGCACAGATCAGGAAATGTCTCACTGCCTGTGGTTAGCGCTGTGGAGTGTCGGCTTCCTGGCGGGATCGGGCATGTGGGATTTCAAACACACCCGAGCCCATCTCTATTGGTTGTAGACAGTTGAGCTCCCTGCAGGTTGCTTAGCAGCAGTGGCGCTTCTCTGACATGCTGATCGTGATCCAATCCAGGTGATGCTCTTAGTCAAATCCTAGTGTTAAATATCAGAGATTTTATTGATCAAAGCCCACACTTTACAGGCATAGAGCCCACATGGCTGCGGAACATACGTTTGATTACATATATATATATATGTGGTTGTACTCTTGATGCTAATAAATATTGTGTTTATTAGATCTGACTGGGAGCATCACCTGGATCACATCCCGATCAGCATGTCAACAGAGAAGGTTATACAGCATTACTGCTGCTAGGTGACCAGCTGGGGGCTCAGCTCTCTATAACCAATAGTGCCAGCCTTCCCCTGCATGCACCCATAATGTCACCAGCACTAGGTCCTAATAGACTGCCGCCCCTGCCAAGGAGACAGACGCCAGACCAGCGCTGTCAATAGCAGGGACAGGACAGCTGGGGAACCCCACAGTGGCAGAACACCAGGCCCCGGTGGCAAGACAACCTTTGCAACCCTGAAAGTTCTCCCACTGCTTTGGACCCTTATATTTTCTTGGTGTGCTGGTGACATATATCTCTTGTTTTCTGCCACCCTGGGGGGCCCCAGTATAGTAGGAAGGGAGCTCATGACAGAACATGTAAAAGGACCCGTTGTGGGATCATAGTAAAGGGCCCCAGGAGATTTTATATATATATATATATATATATATATATATATATACTGTATATATATAAAATTGCATTTTATAGTTGGCCCCCCTACTTTTTTCCTTGTCCCCCCATGTGCCCCCCCTAAATATGAAAGCTGGAGACGCCACTGATTGGTTGTAGACAGTTGAGCTCCCTGCAGGTTGCTTAGCAGCAGTGGCGCTTCTCTGACATGCTGATCGTGATCCAATCCAGGTGATGCTCTTAGTCAAATCCTAGTGTTAAATATCAGAGATTTTATTGATCAAAGCCCACACTTTACAGGCATAGAGCCCACATGGCTGCGGAACATACGTTTGATTACATATATATATATATGTGGTTGTACTCTTGATGCTAATAAATATTGTGTTTATTAGATCTGACTGGGAGCATCACCTGGATCACATCCCGATCAGCATGTCAACAGAGAAGGTTATACAGCATTACTGCTGCTAGGTGACCAGCTGGGGGCTCAGCTCTCTATAACCAATAGTGCCAGCCTTCCCCTGCATGCACCCATAATGTCACCAGCACTAGGTCCTAATAGACTGCCGCCCCTGCCAAGGAGACAGACGCCAGACCAGCGCTGTCAATAGCAGGGACAGGACAGCTGGGGAACCCCACAGTGGCAGAACACCAGGCCCCGGTGGCAAGACAACCTTTGCAACCCTGAAAGTTCTCCCACTGCTTTGGACCCTTATATTTTCTTGGTGTGCTGGTGACATATATCTCTTGTTTTCTGCCACCCTGGGGGGCCCCAGTATAGTAGGAAGGGAGCTCATGACAGAACATGTAAAAGGACCCGTTGTGGGATCATAGTAAAGGGCCCCAGGAGATTTTATATATATATATATATATATATATATATATATACTGTATATATATAAAATTGCATTTTATAGTTGGCCCCCCTACTTTTTTCCTTGTCCCCCCATGTGCCCCCCCTAAATATGAACGCTGGAGACGCCACTGCATAGCGTTGTTTTGAATCGTCAAAACAATTTACGACGGCTTTAGGCTTCGATCCGACAGGCGTACGGCTTCGTACGCCTTCGGATCGTAGGTGTAATTTTCCGGCGGCCGCTGGGTGGAGTTCGCGTCGTTTTCCTGCGTCGTGTATGCAAATTAGATATTTACGGCGATCCACGAAGGTACGCGCGTTTGTCGCAATCGCTTACGTCGTCGCTCGTCGGCTTTTCCCGTCGCAATGTTACGAGTCCTCTTTAGGTGGTGTAAAATTACACCATCCATGTTAAAGTATGGCCGTCGTTCCCGCCTCGAATTTTACATTTTTTATTTTTGTGTAAGATGTCCAGGAATACGAAACGACGTAACGCACGTCGCCGTTCAAAAAATACGTCGGGGTGCCGTAATTTCGCGCAAAGCACGGCGGAAAATTTCCTAACGGAGCATGCGCAGAACGTTCGGCGCGGGAGCGCGCCTAATTTAAGTGGTACACGCCCCATTTGAATTAGGCGGGCTTGCGCCGGACGGCTTTATGCTATGCCGCCGCAAGTTTACACGCAAGTGCTTTGTGAATCAAGCACTTACGCGGAAAACTTGCGGCGGTGTAACGTAAACGGGATACGTTACGCCGCCGTAATCGTACCTGAATCTGGCCCTATAACTTTTGAGCAAACCAAACCAATAAAGATCCTTCCAGGTCAGCCTGACCAGTCTTTGTATCAGCTGCCTTATCTTGTATATGGTTTTATTTCGCCATGGGCGTTGCTTGCCCTGTACAGTATCCTGTAAATGTTATATTAGCTCAGATTATATTCTGAAATGTTGTTTCCACTTTAAAACATGTAACTTGATTAACATTATAATGACTCATCCAGGTTTCAGGAAAGCCCTGTGTACAGATTTCCCAGATCTGCCTAAAGTGACACTTTGCTGCCCATAAATAGTGACATTCCCGGCAATGGAAGGGTACAAAGACGATTAACCCTTTCCTCATCCAGAGGCACTGAAGCTCCAGGCCTAGGGATTATGTCAGACACAAAGTTGCACAGAGGCTTTTCAGGGATTTCCATGTCTATTCTCAGCAATATGGAGAACAATCATTAATGAAGAGAGTAATTAGCGGTGCAATTAATTCCTGTCAAATGTGGCAGGCAGCGTCTTTCATCAGTGCTTCGTTGGTTGTCAAGTTTTTATTTCTTCCTCTTTGGCTCCCACGAGATTCCTATAGCACCTTCCCCCGGGGGGTCGCCGTTCATAAATATTCATCCAGAGGGGAGGGCCGGCTCCATCACAATATGGGAGAGAAAAGGAGAAGAGCGCATTCTAGCGTCCAGATCAGTCCGGTGAGGTCCGCCGTTTCATGCTGCCAGGTGATGCCCAATATTTTCAACTGATGTTTGCTCTGGAGATTTATTTAGGGGCCGTTCCTGTGCAGTACCTAAATGCACACGCATTAATAGGTGTTGTGCCACTTGTTAACATGCGGTGACTTAGGGTTCTTTCACACGGGCGGCCCGTTCAGGTCCGCCTGCCAGTTTTTTTTGCGGACCTGAACGGGCGCTCCATGCTCCTCTATGGAGCCGCGGATGTCAGCGGTGACATGCCCGCTGACATCCGACCCGCTCTGATCCGCCAAAGTGTGACGGAGGAAAAACCTACTTTTCCATCCGTCTGGCGGATCGGGTGAACACGGACAGACGGTCCGTTTTCATCCGATCCCCCCCATAGGGCGGTCCCTGCACAGTGTGCGGGGACTGCCCTGTCATCCGCCGGCTCAGCGGGGATCAACGGAGCGATTCCCTCTGAGCAAGCGGAGGTTCACGGGGCGGATCATTACTGATCCGCCCCGTGTGAAAGGGGCCTTAAAGTGATTTTGTAAAGGCATTTTTTTCTCCACTTTAAAATAAAACAAACATGTTATACTTACCAGCTCTAATGCAGTGTATTTGCACAGAGCAGCCCCGATCCTCCTTTTCTCGGGTCCCTCTTGGGCACTCCTGGTCCCTCCTTTCTTTTCAGTGCCCCCACAGCAAGCAGCTTGCTATCGGGGCACCCGAGCCGAGTCACAGCTCCCTGTGTCCATTCAGACACGGAGCCCTGGCCCCACCCCTTCTCTCCCCTAATTGGCTAGCTGAGTTTGATTGACTCAGCCAATCAGGAAGGAGAATCTGGACAGCTGAGACACTTGTGGACATCGCTGGACAGAGAGGGACCTCGGGTAAGTGTTAAGGGGGCTGCTGCACACAGAAGGCTTTTTTATTCTAATGCATAGAATGCATTAAGATAAAAAAACCTTCCGACTTTACAACCCCTTTAAGGCGGCTCATAAGACAAACATGCAGCATTTTTGTCAACACAGGACACCACAATGCATGGTTGTGTGTTACTGTAAATTATAGAGTGCTGCAACACATGTGCTGGAGCTGCATTACCTCTGTGTGTCTGGATGTCATTCAAAATAAATAGTACTGTGTACTCGGCTCGGCTCGCAGTCACGCCTCCCGCCATTGGACCGGTGTTATGTCCATCATAGAAGCCGGGCCAAGGGGCGGGACTGTGAGACGAGCTGAGAGGAGCCGAGTACACAGGACATTCGGCTCTAAGTATCTCGGCGGCACTCGTTCCCTCAAGGATGCAGATTGACACTGGATGGGGGCTAGGCTGCAGATGGATGGCAAGGCGGCAAGGCTGCAGATGGATGGGCAAGTTTGCAAATGGATTGGCTAGGCTGCAGATGGATGGGTAAGGGTGCAGATGGACACTGAATAGGCTGCATTGATGGGCATTTAAAATGTAATTTTTTTTCTTTAAACTTCCCTCCTAAAAGTTTTTTTCCTTAAAGGGGTTGTAAAGGTACGATTTGTTTTCCTAAATAGCTTCCTTTACCTTAGTGCAGTCCTCCTTCACTTACCTCATCCTTCCATTTTTCTTTTAAATGTCCTTATTTCTTCTGAGAAATCCTCACTTCCTGTTCTTCTGTCTGTAACTCCACACAGTAATGCAAGGCTTTCTCCCTGGTGTGGAGTGTCATGCTCGCCCCCTCCCTTTGACTACAGGAGAGTCAGGACACCCACTAACACACAGATCCTTTCTCTATCTGCAACTTAGAGAGCGTTCTGACTCTCCTGTAGTCCAAGGGAGGGGGCAAGCACGACACTCCACACCAGGGAGAAAGCCTTGCATTACTGTGTGGAGTTACAGACAGAAGAACAGGAAGTGAGGATTTCTCAGAAGAAATAAGGACATTTAAAAGCAAAATGGAAGGATGAGGTAAGTGAAGGAGGACTGCACTAAGGTAAAGGAAGCTATTTAGGGAAAAAAAATTGTACCTTTACAACCCCTTTAAACTTCCCTCTTAATATTAGGGTGCGTGTTATACGCTGATAAATACGGTATTTAGTTATTTTTCTGGAGTTCAGTAAAACTGATAATTATTCTGGGTTCTTACCAGCAATTGTGAGAGAGGCGTTCCTGCTGATGGCCATCCCCAGGTTATTCCGGGCCAGGCAGGTGTAAATCCCTTCATTCGATTTTCCTTTTATCTGGTAGAAGAATATGGAACCATCGTGGATCAGGGAGCCATGAAAGTTGGAGAAGTTGACTTTCACTCCGTTGTGGTACCACTCCACTGAGGGCTCAGGGTTCCCTTCGGCTCGGCAGTTCATGGTTACCGGCTGGTCCCGACGTACCACCGTGTCCGAAGGATGTTCAATAATACGCGGGCCAAATTCACTTAAACGTGACTTCATACCTAGAAGAGAAGAAAAACTATTCAATATTATATGAGCCAACAATGGGGTCAATACAGCATTCAGTTATTGTAAACAGGCCCCTAGGGGCCACACAGAGCATCACAACTTTTATGAAAAGTGGACCTGTCATTGAAATTTACTCTTCATTTCAATCAATAGGGCATCACCAAATCATGTCTCTCGCACTTTCTTGCCTTGAACCAAAAATGGTGCTCTCCAGCTTTTTCAGCCTAAGCAGCTTTTTAATCACATTGTGGATGTTTCATGTTGTTAAAGAATGCAGAGAGTTTTTAGTTTTCAGTCATACAGAACCTGTCATGTCGACTTTCTGTAAGATAAGCGGATCAGCGAGCCTAAAGATGTAAAGATTAGGGATAAGTAAAATTCAGTTTTTATTTTCCCCAAATTGTGGCTAAAATCAGGAGATTTCAGTTTAGATCAAAGTCTACGTTGAGACTCCTGGGCGCCAAAACCTTGGTCTCATATACTTAGAAGGACTCATGCTGAGTAAGGCTTTAAAATTTAACCGATGGACGCCTAACCGATAGGTCAAAACCGATCGTTAAGTATGCAAAAGCATCAGTTAAAAATCCATGCATGCTCAGAATCAAGTCGACGCATGCTTGGAAGCATTGAACTTTTTTCAGCAGGTCGTTGTGTTTTATGTCACCGCGTTCTGACACGATCGGTTATTTAACCTATGGTGTGTAGGCGTGACGAACCATCAGTCTGCTTCATTGGTTAACCGATGAGAACGTTACTTCAGACCGTTCTCATCGGATGGACTGATCGTGTGTACGAGGCTTAAGGGTTCTTATGAAGTTCCCACCTCCCCAGTGATGGTTAATCTTTTCCATACCCCCCCCCCCCCAGAATTTTAAACCTTTATGACGCATACAGACGATCGGACATTCCAACAACAAAACCATGGATTTTTTTCGGACGGAATGTTGGCTCAAACTTGTCTTACATACACAACGGTCACACAAATGTTTTCGGAAATTCCGAATGTCAAGAACGCAGTGACGTACAACATTACGACAGGCAGAAAAAAATTAAGTTCAATGATTCTGAGTATGTGTTGAATTGATTCCAAGTATGCGTAGGATTTTTGTGCGCTGAAATGTGTACACACGGTCGGAATTTCCGTCAAGAACTTTTTGTTGTCGGAAAAATTGAGAACCAGCTCTCAAACATTTGTGGTCGAAAATTCCGACAGCAAATGTCCGATGGAGCATACACAGGGTCGGATTTTCCGACAACAAGCTAACATCGAAATAAATTGTGTTTAACCATAGGAGGGGGGTTACTACGATTCCTTAGGATCTGTTCTGGAGGAATGTATTTTTCGTGGTCAACAAGAAGTGGACGTGCCCGAGGGCCCCATGCCACTAGGGGGCCCCATCAGGGTTGCCAGGCTCAGCAAAACCAGGGACAGTATGTAAAAATCTATGTTTTTTTTTTACATCTGTCCCTATGTCCAAAACCGACATACTTTTGATGTGAAAATCCCGAGATTTTAGCTGCCCCGCCTCTGCACTGCCTCCTGGCGTGGTGGCCATCTGTAAGTCTAGGGGCCCCATAATCTTCTATTGCCCGGGGGCCCCATGAGTTGTCAGTCCGCCCCTGCTTGTGAGGTTGCCTTGACAACAGCAAGGCATTTAAGGGCTCGGGTAAGTCAGACAACCCATCTATTGAGAAAGCCCAATCAGAGGGCGATACCATGTATAGGGGAGGAGCCGAGCCCGTGATGTCCTGCAGCCACAGTGGTTAGCGAGCGGACATTTCTTGTACTGTGCTATGCAAGTTTTTATAATTATTCCTGTAAGTGTGATTTTAACCACTTGCCGACCTCCTCATGTACATTTACGTCAGCAGAATGGCACGGACAGGCACATGTACGTACCTGTACGTCCTCTGCTTGACGTGGGTCGGGGGTCCGATCGGGACCCCCCCCCCGGTACATGCGGCGTTCGGTAAGCCTCGGGGAGCGATCCGGGACGACGGCGCGGCTATTCGTTTATAGCCGTCCCGTCGCGATCGCTCCACGGAGCTGAAGAACGGGGAGAGCCGTATGTAAACACGGCTTCCCCGTGCTTCACTATGGCGGCGCATCGATCGAGTGATCCCTTTTATTAGGGAGACTCGATCGATGATGTCAGTCCTACAGCCACACCCCCCTACAGTTGTAAACGCACACAAAGTGAACCCTAAATGTTACAGCGCCACCTGTGTTTAACTCCCAAACTGCAACTGTCATTTTCACAATAAAGAATGCAATTTAAATGCATTTTTTGCTGTGAAAATGACAATGGTCCCAAAAATGTGTCAAAATTGTCCGAAGTGTCCGCCATAATGTCGCAGTCACGAAAAAAATCGCTGATCGCCGCCATTAGTAGTAAAAAAAATTAAAATGCAATAAAACTATCCCCTATTTTGTAAACGCTATAAATTTTGCGCAAACCAACCGATAAACGATTATTGTGATTTTTTTTTACCAAAAATAGGTAGAAGAATAATACGTATCGGCCTAAACTGAGGAAAAAAAAAATGTTATATATGTTTTTGGGGGATATTTATTATAGCAAAAAGTAAAAAATATTGAATTTTTTTCAAAATTGTCGCTCTATTTTTGTTTATAGCGCAACAAATAAAAACCGCAGAGGTGATCAAATACCACCAAAAGAAAGCTCTATTTGTGGGGAAAAAAGGACGCCAATTTTGTTTGGGAGCCACGTCGCACGACCGCGCAATTGTCTGTTAAAGCGACGCAGTCCTGAACTGTAAAAACCCCTTGGGTCTTTAGGCAGCATATTGGTCCGGGGCTTAAGTGGTTAATGGGACATTTTAAAGAAACAGTGAAACGGAGAGCTCTATGTATCCTTTATTTATATTTGCATGATTTTGAACTATATCTTGGGAGCATATATCTCACCTGGGAGGCTACCTACTGGAGAGCTGAGTAACAGGTTGGAGCTGGTGGAATGAGATCGTACTGGAGAGGGAGTAAAGATATTTCTTCCTGAGTCTTTCTGACTCATTTCTGAGGTGAGCAGGTAAAACGGCTGGTGATGGTGTGCACAATTTAGCATTGTCTACAGAGGACGGCAAGAGCACAGCGGTGGATGTTTTATTTTATTTTTTAGAGTTTTCAACAATCAAGAACTCACAGAAGTGGTTCAGAATTTTTTCACATATATGAACTTTATTTTTGTTTATAGATTTTGCACTGTGTTGATATTAATTATTATATAATGATTAAACCTGTACCTGCCGTCTGCCCGAAATATATTTACTGTGTGTGGTTAAAGTGGTTTTAAAGGCAGATTTTTTGTTTTCATTCTGTGTGCAGCAGCTCCCCTAATACTTAGCTGAGCCCCTTCTCTATCCATTGATGTTGTATGACTTGTCTGTCCAGGGACTTTCCCTCCTCATTGGCTGAGACAGCAGCAGGCGCCATTGGCTCCTGCTGCTATGAGCTAATGAGGAGAGGGGGCGGGGCCAAGCCACAGCTCCATGTCTGAATGGACGCACAGAGCAGCTGGTCGGTTCGGGTGCCCCCATAGCAAGCTGCTTGCTGTGGGGGCACTCCGCAGGAGGGAGGGGCCAGCATACCTCTCAACTTTTTTATGGGAATGAGGGACACCTATCAGAAAAAGTATGCAGGCATAGGACACACCCCATGCTTTGCCCCCTTAAAGGAGAATTGTACAAAAAAACAAGATTGGTTAAACCCACAAGTGCTTTTTTACCACTACTATTCCTTTATTTTGGCTTTTGGAATTTACAAATGCAGCAATTTAGAGATCAGATGAAAGGTTTAGTTCTGGAAAACACTTTGATAGATAAAAAGTGCATTTTATATACATCTATATAGATCAAAATGAGGGACAAAAAATGAGGAATGAGGGACATAGGGACATTGATCCAAATCAGGGACAGTCCCTCGAAATCAGGGACAGTTGGGAGGTATGGGGGCCAGGAGCGCCAGCGAGGGACCCGGAAAGAGAAGGATCTGGGCTGCTCTGTGCAAAACCATTACACAGTGCAGGTAAATATAACAAGTTTGTTATTTAAAAAAAAAAAACAACAACAAGATTTTAGCATCGCTTTAAGTTAATGCTCATGTGCAGTATCTCAAATAAGGTTAAAGCTGTGATCCCGGGACATAGCCTGGGACACATAGGGGGTTATTTACGAAAAGGCAAATCCACTTTGCACTACAAGTGCAAACTACGGGGCAGATCCTCAAAGAAATTACGCTGGCGTATCTGTTAATACGCCGCGTAATTTCAAATTTTGCGCGTCGTATCTTTGTTTTGGTATCCACCAAACAAGATACGACGGCATCTGTGTTAGATCCGACAGGCGTACGCCTTAGTACGCCGTCGGATCTAAGATGCAATTTTCCGGCGGCCGCTGGGTAGCGCTCACGTCGTAATCCGCGTCGAGTATGCAAATTAGCTATTTCCGCCGATCCACGAATGTACGAGCGGCCGTCGCATTCTTTTACGTCGTTTCCGTTCGGCTTTTTTCGGCGTAAAGTTAAAGCTGCTATCTGGTGGCGTACTCAATGTTAAGTATGGCCGTCGTATTATTTTGAAAAATTTTCCTCGCTTGCGTAAGTCGTCCGTGAATGGGTCTGGACGCCATTTACGTTCACGCCGAAAACAATGACGTCCTTGCGACGTCATTTGGAGCAATGCACCCTGGAAGTTTTGATGGACGGGGCATGCGCAGTTTGTTCGGCGCGGGGACGCGCTTCATTTAAATGAATGGCGCCCCCTACTCGCCGCATTTGAATTCCGCTCCCACTACACCGCCGTAACTTACGGCCCGAATTCTTTTAGGATTCAAACCAAAGCCAAGTAAGTTACGGCGGCGTAGCGTATCTCAGATACGCTGCGCTGGTGCAGATCTTTGTGGATCTGCCCCTACAAGTGCAAAGTGCACTTAAAATTGCACTGAAAGTGCACTTGGATGTGCAGTCGCTGTAGATCCGAGGGGGACATGCAAGGAAAATAAAAAACAACATTTTAGCTTGCGCATGATTGGATAATAAAATCAGCAGAACTTCCCCTCCTTTCAGATCTACCCCTCAGATGTACAGCGACTGCACTTCCAAGTGTACTTTCAGTGCAATTTCAAGTGCACTTTGCGCTTGTAGTTTGCACTTGTAGTGCAAAGTGGATTTGCCTTTCGTAAATAACCCCCATAGTTACATAGTTAGTCGGGTTGAAAAAAGACACCAGTTCAACCATAAAAATAAATAAATAAATATATCATACGATCCCATATACACAATTCTATACCCACAGTTGATCCAGAGGAAGGCGAAAAACCCCATCAAGAGCATGCTCCAATTTTGTTACAGCAGGGGAAAAAATTCCTTCCTGATCCCTCGAGAGGCAATCGGATTTTCCCTGGATCAACTTTACCTATAAATGTTAGTACTCAGTTATAGTATGTACATTTAGGAAAGTACACAGCAGCAGAGGGCCAAGATAAAGGCAAATCCGTGACAGTTGATGTGTACAGTACATCCATAAAATATCATCTTTTGCAGCAAAGTCTTTAGAATTCAATAATAAAAAAAAGAATTGCAACTGGGGAATGTGACTGAAAAAATAAGAAAACCTCAGATGATGAACTCGCTAAAAATGCCTGGAACGCGCTGTTCAGGAAGACGCTGAGGAAAGCGCCAGGGGCACAAAGGACCCGCGATGACAGTCAGGGCCCGGAAACGGCCTTGCTTTTATATTTTTAGTCTTGTGCAGCTTGTGTGTTTACTGGATGGACACAATAGGTGGAAGTAAATATTGCGATGCCAAAGAGAACCTCCGACAGAAAATCAGGTTTCACATTTTGTGTTCCTAATAGATTACTTCCATTGCTACAGGAAGTTTGGTCAGAAAATAACCAAGCTGTTATATGGGACTGGCTCTGACTGAACAATACACTAGTCTTCGGTGTCCTTCATACAGCACTTTCTGGTTTTACATGTCATCCGAAAAATAGCTTAGAGTCCGAGCATGCTCTAATTAAATGAAAAAAAAAAAACAGTTTTAATGACATCAATTATTATAAACTCAGGGAAGTCATCATTGGGTTTCTGTGCTTCTGTATGCACTGCATGCAGATCATGGCTGATGGAAGGGACCAGTGTTTCATCAGATTTGGCACCCAGTCAGAATGTGTAACGGAAGTGACGTTCGGTTTCCGCTGCCACCTTGCTACACCCCGCATTCCACCATAGTAAGGATACAGTGAGAAGGGGAAAGCGGACATCTTGTCACACCCACCGGAGTTTTGCATTTTACACTTATTTTTAACAGTACAGTAAAGTCCTCCCCCCCCCCCCCCCGGCCTGTCTGTTCTGTGTGAGTGCCCGCCTCCTTCCCTCTTACTGTTATCATAACTACAAAAAAACTCCCATCCCCTCTGTAACATAACGTTATGTGTCCCTGTGTTATATAAAAATATCTGCCGATCTATGACTTATATCAGAGCGTCTGCCGGCGCTCATGTGACTTCTCGGCTCTCTCTCCCCCCCCTCCTTCCCATCTGACGTCAGTGGGAGTTCTCGGCTAGGGTGACCACGTGTCCCGGATTGCCTGGGACAGTCCCGCATTTTGTAGGTCTGTACCGGGCACCTTCCATCCAGGACAATACAGTGTCCCGGAATGAAACTGACACAGCTACCCCCGGGCCAATCTGATGCCCCCAAAAAAGGCTGCCACATCACTGCTTTACTCACTGACAGTACTTGTCCTGGTCGGGAATGCCTGGAGGAGCACAATCCCCGCCCCCTACTTGTGATTGGAGAAATCATAAATCACGCCTCTTGTGTCCAATCACTGTGCTGTGATTCGTTACAGCACAAGCTGATTTTTGGAAAGGGGGGTGTCCCTGAATTGTAGTTTGGAAATGTGGTCACCCTATTCTCGGCCCCTCCCGCTATAGCAGTGAGCGGGGCAGAGGAGAGAGCCGAGGAGTCACGTGAGTTCCGGGAGACGCTCTGATATAAGGTATAGATCAGTAGAATTTTTATATAACACAGGGGCACATAGGGGGTCATTTACTAAAGGAAAATCAACTTTGCACTGCAAGTGCACTTGGAAGTGCAGTCGCGGTAAATCCGAGAGGGACATGCAAGGAAAATAAATGTAGCGCTACCCCCTCAGGAGCCGCTGGTTAGATTTGGGATCTACTCTCATTAATTGACTCACCCCCTTTAATTGACTCGAACCCTCCCTTGGCACACCAGATAAATGCAATAGTATTGTGACCCCTACTTGGCTGGGGCCACAATAGCATACATAAAACATACAATGGTAATACAGTAATATTGTTACTTTTTCAAGTTGACGGTTCCCAAGAGTAAGCACACCTCACACAATGAATATGTTCAAACCAAAAGAATAACTTTACTTTGAGTATGGTAAAGAGAATAAAGGGGGTTTGAATAACAGGTCAAACATACATAGGTATTAACATAAAATGACTCTGCAAGGGCCCTTGCAAGAGTCGGCAAATAAAGACAAGAAAATCTAAACTACAAGGGAAAAATTGGTAAGTATCAGTTAGGCTAGGCAGTCTATGCTCACGAGCTCCCCCTAGCGGGTAGTCCTGCAAAACAGCTAATGTAGAACTCTTCGCCAGGCCTGGCTCAAGCAGCTCCCGAATGTCTCCTAAGGACAAAGTTTATGTTGCAGCCATTGGTGCGCTTTTAAATTGTAATCCGAAAGGGTAAAAGAGGGAATAAACTCAGTCAAAAAGGGTATGATGAATACCAATGCTGATGAACTGATCTCCAGTCAGCGTCAGTCAACTCTGCTGGTATAACTCTCAACTTGTTAGGCATCTCTGATTCAGTCAGAGATCAAACACGTGTCTCCGGTTTATGGAGTGACACTAAGTTAATACGCGGAAGTGGGATTTGAAGTTTGGGCATGTGCCCTCTCACCCAAGCAGGCCCGAGTCCTTCACAAAGACAAGCCAAACAGTCACTGCTCCGCAACACACGGTTTTCGGTATTAGACTCTCCACTGCTACGATCGTCAGCTGGCGAGCTTCTCCGGTCTCCTGGAACACGAGCTGGACACCCTTGGTCTTGCTTCCCTGCAGATGGTTGGACTTCCGGTGAATCCAGGCCCAGGCTTTAGGCCTAGCAGCTCAGCTGTGGTGCTCTCCACAGCTCTGCAGAGGAGAAGATGCAGGTCCCAAGAGAGCGAAGTCAGCTCCTCCCTGTCTTTAAGTAACCTCCCCCATAAGTCTGTGCGGAGGTGTCATGTGCTCCAATAAGGCAGGGCATTGTGGGAAGTGTAGTCTGTTCCTACTCAGTGTCAATGGAGTCCATATCTCCCGGTACTTCTGATCCCACAATGCATTGCTTTTAAAGAAATATCAACATATATGTACAAGTGTGGCTGGAGCTCCGGTGGGGACTCAGGCTGTCGGTAGTCCATGACAGTGTGACCCCGCTACATAAAAAACAGCATTTTAGCTTGCACATGATTGGATGATAAAATTAGCAGAGCTTCCCCTCATTTCAGACCTACCCCTCAGATTTACAGCGACTGCACTTTCAAGTGCACTTGCAGTGCACTTGTAGTGCAAAGTGGATTTGCCTTTCGTAAATAACCCCCCATAGTGTTATGTTACAGAGGTGATGGGAGTTTTTTTTTTCTATCGGGTTAACAACCACTTTAAAGTTTAACATTTACCTTACTTTTTTTTTTTTTATTTCATTAGCATGTTGCTGTGGAGAGGAGGCAAAATATAAACACATTAGAGTTCAGAATTGACCTTAATCCATATATGCCACCAATTAGCTCTTTAAAATATTCAGAGCAATTCATTACGGCTCCTGTAAAGTATCTTTACTCGCTCTTCCCTTGGAGATATCACAAATTGCAGTTGCTGAGATGTTAATAGTGTACAACTGCGATACACAACACTCGCCAGATGTGATAATTACACACTAAGCACATTAGCTGAGTATAAAACGTTCAGCCTTGGGATACAAAGATTTCATGGGAACATCTCCACTGCTATAGAGAGGAACTTGTTAAATCACCGCAATTCACATCAACATGGCGCATCACTAATTCAAACAGCTGCAATCAGGTGTAATAGCTGTCCAAGAAACCTGAATTTCTTGGACAGCAATTTTACTCCTGATTTCAGCTAAGTTTATGTTATGGCCGACAATAATAAAAGGACTTACAAAATGAGAACAAATGACTGGCAACAGTCTACTGTCACTGAATAAATAAAGCATATGTAAACCCAATCACTAGAATCTCATAGACACTTTAATATGTTAATGCCATTTCAAAAAGTCATTTTCACCATTTTGAATCTTCATCTTTCATATAAAATAATTTCTGGTCATCCTGCCATAAAGATCCACTTCCTGTTATAGGATGACAACGTCATGTCCCTGTCTCCCTGTTGTGCTTCTTTGTTGTCAACCTTTCAAAGTATCTTCTGATTCCAAATTCAACAATTCATTTTATTAAAGCCCTATTCACATAACATGTTAAAGCAAAGTGGTTTTATGCATTCAACAACATGTATACCCAATCATTAAATCTCGGCTTTAATGTTAATTCGATTTCAAAGCAACTTCCACATATTTAATTCTGCGACTTTGATTGTGATAACAAATATTTATTCTGCCACACAGGTAATTGTTCAGGAACTTCCTGTTATAGGGTGACAACGCTCTGCCCCCTGTCTCTCAATTCTGCTCTTGGGTTGTCACTCTGTCCAATGGGCTGCCAATGGAGCCTACAAGCATACATGAATGATCCACTGTTGTCACCATCAGAAAACCTATTGTGAGAAATGCCATACACATACACCCATTGCTGGAGTGTATATGGACAGGAAGTGGCTGCATGAGATAAGCCACACTGGGATGCAACAAAGGATAGAAATGATCCGTTAATCGTACAGTGCAGGACACAGACTTGGTACTCCTAGACCCTGGGTTTAAGGTTCATTGACACTTGGGTGACTTGTCATGTGACTTTGGGCACATGTTTTTTTTTTTTTTACTAAAGGCAAATCCACTTTGCTCTACAAGTGCACTTGGAAGTGCAGTCACTGTAGATCTGAGGGGGACATGCAACGAAAATAAAAAACAGAATTTTTGCTTGCACATGATTGGATGATAAAATCATCAGAGCTTCCCCTCATTTAGGATCTTCCCCTCAGATCTAAAGCGACTGCACTTCCAAGTGCACTTGCAGTGCACTTGTAGTGCAAAGTGGATTTGCCTTTAGTAAATCAACCCCATACGGTCTTGCTAATACGCCGCACTATGGCGAATCTCCTTGGGCGACGGTGCATTGGCACATGCAAAGCACGCTAATTGCCAGTATCCACTGGCATATACATACCTCCCAACATTTAAAAAGTCCACTGCGGGACAGTTGTTGAGCGGGGGGGGGTCGAAGTTGTTGAGCGGGGGGGGTCGAAGTTGTTGAGCGGGGGGGGTACGACGAAGTGGATGTCTCTCACCTTAGCACAGAATGTCTCTTCAGCAGTCATCGACGCGCCGCTATGGTTCCTCCTCCAGCAGTGCTGTCCATTCTGCTACACCCACCTCCTCCAATAGCACGGCTGCCGTTCAGCTCCGCCCGCCTCCTCCTATAGTACAGCTGCCATTCAGCTCCGCCCGCCTCCTCCTATAGGCTGCCATTCAGCTCCACCCGCCTCCTCCAGCAGTACTGCCCATTCAGCTCCGCCCGCTTCCTCCTACAGTACTGAGCGGGGGGGGGGGGACTCGGATCCTCTCAGTGCGGGAAATTTAACCCTTTTGCGGGACTGCGGGAATATGCAGTCAGTGCGGGATAATCCCGCAGAATCCGTGCTTGTTGGGAGGTATGCATATATAATGACAGCAGCTCCTCTCACAAATTGCTGGATTGTCGTCAACCTTCCTGTGTTCTACTGATTCTGCTGCTGTCTCCACTATATGACCCCGGCTTGCATTACAGACTTTGCTATTTATTCCTGGCTTGCCTTCCTGTGTATGGCCTCGGCTAGTTCCTGTTTTGCTACCTGCCTCTGCTCCGGACGGATCCCCCGTGTTTGACCCCTTGCCTGGCTTTCACTACCGTCTCCTGTGTGCCCTACTGCCAAGTACTACTGAGGTTCTAATAGAGACTCCTGCCCAGCTGTGTATCCTGCTGCATCCAGTATACATCTGGCATCCATCGGTCCTACTCTTCAGAACCAGTCTGGCAACCTGTGCTTCTTTGGGCACTACTATCTTCAGGGGTGTATTGGGTTGTTTTTGTTTATTAGATGAGCTTCAGATTTGCTGCCTGGAATTAGGAGTCATCTTGATACAGAAAAGTTGCAGCTTCCATTATATTCTTTTTACAAAGACCTTTTGCTTTATGGCTCAACTCCCAATAAAGAAGATGCAGTATATTGGGGTTGATTTATTAAGGGCACTGTGTCAAGAAGGTCACACCAGTATGAGAAATGGCATTTCTGTTGAGCATCTGTGTGCAAGCGCATTTTGGCTTATGTGCGAAAGTGTACATACAAATATAGGCGGCGGTGTGCGCAAGCACACTTTTCTCTTCTAATGCCGCGTACACACAGCCGTTTTTTTCGCGATGTAAAAAATGTTTTTTTTTTTTAATGTCATTAAAAACGATTGTGTGCGGGCTCCAGAGCATTTTTCGCTACGTTAAAAATGGGCAGTAAAAATTTAGAACATGCTCTAAATTTTTGCGTCGTATTTAACGTTGTCGTTTTTAACGTCGTAAAAAATGGTCGTGTGTGGGCTTTAACGACGTGAAAAAAACGTGCATGCTCAGAAGCAAGTTATGAGACGGGAACGCTCGTTCTGGTAAAACTAGCATTCGTAATGGAGATAGCACATTCATCATGTAACAGACTAAAAAGCGCAAATCGTCTCTCACCAAAGTTTTACTAACACAAAATCAGCAAAAGCAGCCCCAAGGGTGGCGCCATCCGAATGGAACTTCCCCTTTATAGTGCCATCGTACGTGTTGTACGTCACCGCGCTTTGCTAGAGCATTTTTTTTCCCACGATCGTGTGTAGGCAAGGCCGGCTTAACAATAATCTTGTTGGAAAAAAAAAATCATTTTTTCTAGACCATTAAAAACGGTTGTGTGTACGCGGCATTAGTGCCATACAGTCTATTTACATTGGATAGCTACACATGGCCACTTTTCCTTCAGCAGTAACTGTTAATCTGTGTCTAGTATTTTCTGATTGGCTTCCTAATATCGACACAGCTGGTCCTGACCTGCTCTTGCCTTCTGTCTGTACTGACCTTAGCTTGCTCCACAACGCTTCCTTCTGCTCCTCTTGCTCTAGATCTACTAGTCTAATATTGACCCTGGCTTTGAACCTGACCTTGTGATGCCTGTCCACTCTATCAGGGACCCTGGACTGGTGGTGTAAGAGCCCTTTCACCCTGGAAACGCCTATAGCGGAGTGTTAAAATAGCGGTAAAACACTGCTATTTTACCGCGTTTCTACAGCGTTTTTACCGCCACTTTACCGCGTTTTTACAGCATTTTCAATGGAGAGGGGCGTTTTTGGAGCTTTTTAATAGCGATATTTTTAGCGCGAAAACGTGGCAAAAACGCCGCAAAAACGCACCAGTGTGAAAGGGCTCTAAGAGAGGCCATCTTTGTCTTATCAGGCTCCTATGCCAGGTACATAACAATTCATCAGGCGCAGTGACCTCCTGCCTCACAGTACTTATTTCCAGTGCTGATGTCTCTTGTTATTTGGACCCTTTAAACCAGTGGTCTCCAAACTGTGGCCTGTGGGCCGAATGCTGCCCTTTGCTTGCCCAAATGCAGCCCTTGGAGCACTGTTCCTCATATTGATACACAGCACTAGTCCTACCACAGATTCTAATGATGGGGGTCATTCTTTCCACTTACACCAATGAAGAACCTCTATTCTTTCAACTGACACCAGTGATAGGGCTCTATTCTTTTCACTGACACCAATGATTGGGCACGATTCCTTTCACTGGCACCAATTATGGGGCACTATTCCTCCCACCCACATCAACAATGGGACACTATTCCTCAAACTGACACTAATGATGGGGCACTATTCCTTTCACCCACTTCAACAATGGGACACTATTTCTCCCACTGACACCAATGATGGGGCACTATTCCTCCCACTGACACCAATAATCAGGCACTAAAGCTCTAGCACGCTCTATTTCTAAAAAAAACAATCTGGGTGCAATTTTAAAGATTCACTGTCCACAGCGAGGCCTCATGCATGCTTCGGAACAAATAGCTTATACTTTCCATGACTCTTATTCCTCACTCTATAACTTAAGGGACACAAATATAGCTAACTCAGACAGTTTTAATTACTTTCAACTTTTTGATTATACTAATCATACAGCTTTACCATATATAACAGAGGAAGAGGCGAAAAGCCTTTCAACCCCTTTTTCGCTAGAAGAAATTAATCAGGCAATGAAATCTTTAAAACAAGGTAAAAGCCTGGGACCAGATGGGTTCTGGGGGGGCTTTCTATATGGAGTATTGTGACGCTCTTAGTCCTGTTCTTTGTGGCCTTTATAATGAAATTAACTCGGACTGCCCATTTACCAAGCAAACACAGGAGGCACAAATCAACCTTAAACAGAAAAAGATCCTAGTCAATGTTCTAGTCACAGGCCCATTTTTTTGATAAATGTGGACATGAATATTTTTGCAAAGAATTTAGCTATGCGCCTACAAATCGTGATTCCTTTCTTAATAGGTTTAGATCAGATGGGGTTTGTTCCAAATAGAGAAGTCCGGGACAATATCTTTAAAGACAAGTTTCTTGATACAATATGCCCAGAAAACCAAGATACCACTTTGCCTCCTCTCATCAGATGCGGAGAAGGCCTTCGATCGTTTGGATTGGAGGTCCATGGTAGTATCTCTGAAACAAGTAGGTCTCCCGATGGAATTTTATAAAAAATAATGGCTTTATATTCCGCTCCTTCAGGGAGGATAAAGGTTAACGGAATATTGTCCCGTTATCGCCATACCTATACATCTTGGCAATGGATCTGGCTATTTCTTTACGGCCTAATCCCCCCTATTCACGGAGTTCAGGTTGGCAACAGCTCTTATAAATTAAGCATTTTTGCGGATGATCTACATATATATATATATATATATATATATATATCTAACCCAAGAATTGCTTTTCGAAGCATTTTGCGCGAACTAGACTTTACAGCAAGTAAATGTTCCAATATCCAGGTGCCTCAATATTACATTACCATTAACTGAGAAAGAAACACTGGAAACGAATTTCCCATTTCAGTGGGAACTTCATTCTCTTCAATACTTGGATGTTAATATCACATCTACAGAAGAAAAGATACATGAACCAAAGTATCTGCCTATGCTGAACTCTGTGATAAAAATCAACTTCAACTAAGGGCTAGAGGGAAACACTCCTGGTTAGGGAGAATGGCGATATATAAGATGGATATTTTACCTTGTTTTTTATATTTTTATGAAACCTATAACACTCCCTAGGGCGTTCTTCTGTTCACTACAATCTATATTATTAAGGTATCTATGGCCAAATTCCAAGCTAGGCTTCATTACTACAGCTTATTAAAGCGGAAAACAGAGGGGGGGACAGGGTTACCGCATATGGAACTATACCATATAGCATCTGTATTGACCAGAATAGTGGATTGGTTTTACCACGGCAAAACTAAACAGTGGGTAACCATTGAGCAACAAATAACACCTTTCCCTTTGACCGCCTTTCCATGGATTATGCCTGAATCACGCCCCTCTAGACAAGCACTTTCACCTTTGACATTATCATTTTTAAAAGTTTGGGATTCCACTATCAGAAAGTTTGGTATCTCTACAACCACTGGCCCATTTACTACAATAATGGGTAACCTGGGGTTTCTGCCAGGACTATCTTCGACCAGGTTTCTACGATGGACTACTTTGACCCCCTCACCAATGAAACAAGCGCTTACAACCAAGGGACTTCCATTATTTAATAAATTAGCAACTGCAGAATGTAACTATCCGGGTGGTTGGTTACATTATTTTCAGCTTCAGCATTTTTATATAAAACTATTGAATAAGGGTCCACTCCATAGAGATTTAACTCCATTTGTAATGGTCTCCCAGAGTGTTCTCACACTATCTCAAAAATATATCATATATTGTTATCTCATACAATCCCTCATCGGCCATATTACATCAGAGATTGGGAGAGGGAATTGGGTCATAGTATCACCACAGAAGATTGGAAAAAGTTTTTTTTTCTAACTTTTAAATCAAATTTTTCAACATGTATACAAGAAAATAATTATACAATATTAACCAGGTGGTATAGATGCCCTGTAAACCTTCATAGAATATCATCAAACTTTTCCGAAAGGCACTGGCATACAATATCAGAAATCTCCAGAAATAGCCTTATTGTCTACATATCCAGGCTCTAAGGCTGGATTCACACTGATACATTTTCAGTGCATTTTGCAGACTTGCACTACAGAACGTGTTCCATAGGAAACCATGTTAAACGGACTGTAATGCTAATCTGCAAAATGCAAAAAGCACTAAATATGCATAGGTGTGAATCCAGCCTTAGGGGGAAACCAAAAAGAGACTGCTTCGCTTTCTCCTCTCCGCAGCTAGAATAATCATAATAGACACTGGAATACCGATGTGGCTCCTACAATTAAAGAGTGGATAAGTGAGCTGAATCAAGTAAGGAGAATGGAGGAACTGACGGCAAATATACATGAATGCTATACGAAGTAGATAGCTGCATGGTCTCCCTGGACTGATTTTGTGGGCCCTGGGATCTTTTTTATGAATAGTTTTTTCTTACAATCAGTTTGTTATTTTATGATGCGGCTCTGGTTTGGGGAGACGGTTCCCCAGATGGACTGTTGGAGAAATGGATAAACGTAGTTGTTTGTTTTTCCCCTCCTTCTTGTTTTTTTATTTGTGTTTGTTTTGTTCTGTTTGTTTCTAATGTCTGGCTTGTTGTGCTTTTGGGTAGATTTCTGCCCAAGAAAAAGGAAATAAATAAATAAAAATGATGGGGTACTATTTCTCCCACTGACACCAACTATGGGGCATTATTCATCCCACTCACACCAATGATGGAGCACTATTCCTTCCACCCATACCAACAACGGGGCACTATTCCTCCCACTGACACCAACAATGGAGCACTATTCCTCCCAATGACACCAAGAATGGGGCACTATTCCTCCCACTGAAACGATTGATGGGGCACTATTCCTCCCAATGACACCAACGAGGGGAGACTATTCCTCTCACTGACACCAACGATGGGGTACTATTCCTCCTCCTAATGACCACAGGTGCAATACAATTTTTTTACTCCCACTGACCACCAAGCCTGAGGCCCCGTACACACGTCCAAGGAACTCGACGTGCCAAACACATCGAGTTCCTAGTCGAGTTCAGTGTGGAAGCCGCCAAGGAGCTCGGCGGGCCGACTTTCCTCATTGAACAACGAGGAAATAGAGAACATGTTCTCTTTTCGGCCCGACGAGTTTCTCGTTGGCTTCCTCGCTGAAAAGTGTACACACGACCGAGTTTCTCGGCAGAATCCAGCTCCGACCGAGTTTCTGGCTGAATTCTGCCGAGAAACTCGGTCGTGTGTACGGGGCCTGAGACATTGTCTACTTCCACTGACACTGGGACATTTTCTACTCCAACTGGCCACTGTCTGGTCCCCCTCAAGTCTGATGGACAGTAAACCGGATCTCTCTTTAGAAAGTTTGGACACCCCTGCTTTAAGCCACGCCCAATATCTAGCTCACTGTAGCCACATCCACTTTTACTACACGTTAACCCCTTCCCGAGGCGTCCTTCTTTCTTTTGCTCTAAAGATAGATAAATAAAATGGCTTGAGTAAAAATGAAAAAGAGCTCAACTGTGTTACATGTCTTCAGTCATCTCAAATCTCCCACCTAAGGACCCTCATGACCAGCCTTTCTCAAACAGGGTTACATGAAACTCTAAGGCCCCGTACACACGGTCGGTTTGGTCCGATGAGAATGAACCGAAGTTCATTTTTATCGGACCAAACCGACCGTGTGTATAGGCCATCGGTCTGTTTTCCTTCGGTCCAAAATTTTAAAACATGCTTCAAAACCGAACCGATGGACCGCTGCCCCATCGGACCAAACCGATGGTTAGTACAGAAAAGCATCGGTTCAAAACCTGCGCATGCTCAGAATCAAGTCGACGCATGCTTGGAAGCATTGAACTTCGTTTTTTCAGCACGTCGTGTGTTTTACGTCACCGCGTTCTGACCCGATCGGATTTTGAACTGATAGTGTGTACACACATCAGACCATCAGGCCACTTCAGCGGTGAACCGATGAAAACGGTCCGTCGGACCATTCTCATCGGTTTTGTCTGACCGTGTGTACGGGGCCTGAGGTTCCTCCAGAGGTAGTTAGAGGTTCCGTGAGCAGTTTTTTCCCCACTCAGATGAGTAACCACTAAAACTGATACTCTTTTTATCTATCTATAAACTGGGAATTCTTCCCAATGACCACAAAAGTAGGAAGCATTCTTCCCAGTAGGCATCCCACTAATGTAGTGTGAGCTGTAGATTTAGTCATTTTTGGCATGGGTTCCCTAAGACCAGAAAGTTATTTCAAAGGTTCCTCCATGTTAAAAAGTTTAAGAAAGACTGCTCGAGATGAGGTGTAGGCAGATATTGCAAAGCACCTCATGCCTCAGTTCTTGTGAAAAGTATTGGGTTGACCACCACGCTTACCTTGCAATGGTCCAGTGTCTGCGCCACACACTATGATCACCAGGAAAACTCCCCAATAAGGTGACATGGCTGTTCCTGGCACAGTGTCCTCTGTAAACCTTTAACGTCCTCTTCTCAAGCAGTTCACATCCCGAGGACTCCTGGTGACAATACTAAAATCCCTTCACTAACTGCTCCCAGTTTCCTATTTCCTAACAGACCAGCTGGAGACCCCTCCCATCATATAGCAGAAGACAATAGCAAGTTACTGGTTAACCCCCCTTATACAGCCCTGCTCCACCATTGTCTCCGCTATTCATCCCTTCAATTCTTCATGGATAGTTATTATTTTATCTGGGTTCATATAAGGCGACAGGAAAAGAAGACTGTTGCAAAATCCTTTTTTCCTTGGGGCTCAATGACACCATGCAGGATGCAGTATTCTGTGCACCAAATGTGTGTTTGTTGGTATGCTGTGTTTAAATGCATTGCAGTGCTTGCTAATTTCCCCTTGCTTTTTCTAACTTTTCAGTCTTTCTTTAGAACAGCGGCGCATTGAGGTGCATTGACACGCATTGTAACCATTCCAATTTGCACAAAACAAATATAGCATGTCTACATTTTTCCCCATCGCACACCAACACAAAGCTTTAGTGTGAACAGGGCATATAGACAAGCAATGGTATTTGTTGTGTCTTTGTGTTAAGCCTGTGTTGATCATCTTAGATCAATGTAGTTCAATGCACTATGTGTGAATGCGTCCTACCAGTTCTATGAAGATGCTGTACTGCACTGGTGACAGTATGTAAAAAACAAAAAACAAATTGTGAAATAAAAAAAATATTACATTTCTTAATTTTCAAAAACTGTGACAAAAAATTACAACTTCAAAAAACTTGCTATGCCTTTTAAGCCTCGTACACACGTACGGGTTTCCTGGCGGGTTTACCGCCGGGAAACCCGAGGGGAAAACCAAGAACCTGCTCGGTAACTTTTTCCCACTACACACGACCGGGTTTCCCGACAGGAAAACTGCCATGAGAGCTTTGGTCAGGAATCCCGGCCATGTGTATGCTCCATCGCCGTGTTTCCCATAGGAAAACTGCCGGGTTAAAAACCATCGGGAATCCCGGCGGGAAAAAAGAGAGCTGGTTCTCTTTTTTTTTTCCCGGCAGTTTTCCTGATGGGAAAACTGCAATGGAGCATACACACGACCGGTTTTCCCGGCCAAAAGCTCTCATGGCAGTTTTCCCGACGAGAGAAAACCGGTCGTGTGTATGAGGCTTAACAATAATATGTATATATATACCCTGGACTGTCTTTTTTTCCCAAAAGGGGCAATTTGGGGGATATTTGTACTGTCCTGGCATTTTTGGACCCCAAGAAATGAGATAGGCCATCATTACATCAGGATTGATCAATTTTCAGATATATACCATAGTTAGCGGACTCTATAAGTTTCCTACAGGCTAAATAATATACACGGATTTGGGTTATTTTCACCAGAGAAATGTAGCAGTATGAATTTTGTCCGAAATTTATTAAGAAAGATTCATTTGCAAAATGTTATAACAGAAACTAAAAAAAATGCCATATTTTAAATGCTTCCTGGATCACCGCACATTTCCTGCGGCAGGGTGGTCCGGCTGTGCGAAACAACGTTTGTTTGTCTCTTCTGGGTCTGAAACGTGTGCCCGGCAGGACCCCCCCGACACACAGATAGAAAGCACTCCCTAGGACCACACTTAAAGTGGAGTTTCCATCCCAAAAATTTTTTTCATTATTGTGCTCATTAGACCTAAAAAAGTAAAAAATATATATATATATATATATATATATATATATATATATATTTTTGCTGTCTATGTCGCCATTAATTATATTTACCTTGTTGTGTTCTTAATCTGGCATGCTCAATATCAATGCTATTTGTTTAATGCTCTGTTTTTTTTTTTTTTTGCGGAATACCCATTTGTAGTTTTTTTGTTGTGTCCTATAAATAAATAAAAAATTGAAAAAAAAATTATGTTCACCTTTTCTATTTTTCCTGGTAACTGTTATCACCAAGTTCCCCACAGAACAGGAATAGAGGGGAAATCTTCCAATAGGGACACTAGTTCTGATGACCTGGACAACTTTCTGCTTCATCCACCAATTCTGCTCATGTGTTGTCATCCTACAGAATGGATGTCACCTGCACACAATGGATCTTTAATAGTCTTTAACATTGTGACGGGAGTCACTTTGGGCGGGGGGGCTGGTGGAACCCAGAATCCCTTGGAGAGGTTGGGAAACCCTTGTTTCAGCTCTATGTGGCTTGGATTACTTAAAATCGAACAGTAATATTTATCCACAATATCTCGCAGGAAATATTTAAAGACTAGTCCTGGTTTGTTTTATTCTGAACTATACAGGTTAATTAAAAGAGCTAGTCACCTTGGCCTCTGGAGCCGGACAGTCTGCTAATTCTGGAAGCTCCTGCTATTATGTTAGGCTCTGTTCACACCTAGGTGTTTTGGGTCTTTTTCTGCTGTAAGCCTCAGCTCTAAAAATGTGAGCGTTTTTATCATCGGAAGCAAAACACTTGAAGCTCAAAAAAGTACAGGAGCTTCTTTTTTGGCAGATTACAGGCATTTCCTGCTTTTTACATGGGTGACCCTTAGACCTCTACAAAATTGCGGCAAAAATAATGTGACTTTCAGAACAGAGCCTAAAGGTATCCTGTGTTTATGATATTTATATTTATATGTTGTGTCTGTTGTGTCTTGTGAGCTTAAAGACGACAAGTCTGTCCTGAAAGGTCATACCTCTGAGTCACCTAGGTTGTTTAAATGATTAGTTAATTAGCTATGTTAATTCTGTTTCTGGTTACAGTTTGCTAGGGTAATATGATCAGAGGGGGGGGATGCCGAATAACGGAAGATCAATTTTTGGGTGGAACTCTGCTTTAATACGTAATTACCCCTTTAAACTTCCCATACCTGTAACTCTGAAGAAATAACAAATGACACAAATCTGGAGGAAATTTCCTTAAAACAGGAACAATAAACATAATCCAGAACCCGTAACATAAAGGTCTTCGGAGGTACCAAAGAACCAAATTAAGATTGTGCAATAGCGTTATTACTTAATGATCCCCAGCCACACAACACTGGCTCTGGGACAAACACACTTCACCACAGATACCTGCTTGTTAACACTTTCCATTAATCCACCATTAACTGTGATCCAATAGAGGACGCCATACCTTAGATGGGTCACACTATGAACTGTTCCAAGAATTATAATGCCTTCAAAAACCCCAACTGCCAACCTTTTGAACTTAACAAAATAAAACAAAATAAAACACGATCAAGTCAAACAATCCAGGGCGGGGATTCTTGATCGTCCGTTGCTCCAGGGGAGCTGTTACACTTCCGGATTTCCTCTCTGCATTCCCCACCAGCAGCCCCACCTTCCTGGGCAAACCAGTCAATGCCAGTGAGTGACCTCCCCATGATAACCTAAGGCATTAACCCCCTCTGCACTGTATACCCTGTCCCTCTTGTTTTTTTTTGCTTCAGGCCTGTCTTTACCATGTGTGATGACCAGGATCCATCCTTTCTGTGGACCATCGTCAATGAGACCTGGTGCTACCAGTTTGACTCAGAATCCAAGCGACATCCACTGTGCTCCCCTGATCTGGCGCCTGCAAACTTCTTTCTGTTTCCCCGCCAGAAAAGCATCACGAAAGGCGCACATTTTGCAGACGTGGCGGCAATCCAAGAATATGTAACAGCGGTTCTGCGATTGATTCCTAAAGAGGCCTTTGCTGACAGTTTTCAGAAGCTTTATGAATGTTGTGTTGTGAAGGATGGCAATTTTTTAGGCAAATAAATATACATTTTTGTATCTTCTATTTTGTTTGTTTTCTGATACCATTCATCAAACTTTTTAGACACACCTCGTATATACACAGTGTGGTAGAGTGGGAAATAATTCTTGCTTTTTGTTTTATTTACCCTACATTTTTTCATTGGGGGTGCTTTAAAAGCTCCTACAGGCCATCAGTTTAACGTTATACATATAATGGGTCCAGAAAAATTACTTTCACTCTGACGCGCTTTAGCATATGTAACGCAATCAAGTTTTCCATGCATAGGTGCCCCTGATGAGTGTGCTTATGTTCATAAAAGCGTTGACACACATGTAGCACCCTGATGTTTAGGCAGGGTTGCTATTAAATTTAGCTGCCAGGCGATAGTTGCTTTGGCCAATTGTTAGGAGATCAATTGATTTCCCACTAATTCTGGACCTGCTGTACTTCTCTCTTCTGTCACTAGTTGCATTGTAGCTGGTGACATCAGGTAAGACAAGGGAATAGCAAGGATAGATTAGGAATGAATTGGGTGTCTCAGCCAATGGGCAGGGATTTTCTTGGGTCCCTTGGACTGCTGGGAGAGCCTATTTATTTGGGTGGAGTCAGTTGACCGGGGATCTGTGCAACCTAGATGACTGTCTGGGTGGACGTGTATCATGCTGCCCCAGGCTGCTAGGCCGTAAGCCTGAGGTCTATCCCGGGGACATCTGGGTGCTAGGCTGTCGGAGGGCCTATCCAGAAGCAGGAGAGCAGCGTAGGGTTGGGACTGCGGGCTTGTAGTCCAACCAGAAGTAATGGTTCCGCGGCAGGGGAACCAGTTTTGATCAGAGGGAAGATGTCACCACTAAGGGACCATCCACCTTGTTACCGGAGACCACTGTGAGTAAGCTGAGGCCAGTACCAGAGCAGACTTCTCACCAGCCGGGAACGGTGAAGAATTGGGAAAACTTCAGCAAGTGCCAAGTCAAGGACCCAGCGGGACAGCTGAGGTGATGCTTGTGGAGTGCCAAGCCAGGGACCTAATGTGTTAGCAGGGGTGACGCTTGAAGAGTATATGTGAGTGCCAAGCCAGGGACCCAGCAGGGAAGCGGGGGTGACTCTTGAGGAAGATACTGAGTGCTAACAGGAGAAGAGCTCAGGAGATCCAATGGCTATTGGATCTAAAGTCTAGTGAGAGAGACTGGGAACTCATTGAGTAAAGACCCACAGTGAGTGATTGTGGGGTAAGCTGAGAACTGTTTGTGTTGCAAATAGTTGGATACCATTACAGTTAGTAATTTCTACAGGATTGTTGCTATAGGAGACAGCGTCTTATCTATACAGAAGTGGTGTCCGGCTGGAGGACTTCACCTGTATGACTGTCTGCCTATAGAAGTCTCTGAGTCTGCCAATTAACATTGCATCTACCTAAGGGTGTCCTGGCCCTAACCCTCTCTCCCACAGTTCTGTTTAAGAGACAATAAATCTCTTTGCATGAAAAAAGTTTCTGGCGCCCACCCTTTTCATCTTGCGTTACACCCACCATGACTCTACACAGAAGGATGTCAGCTGTCCCTGACTCTGGAGGTCACCATTAGGCCTAAAAGGGCCCGGGACTTTGCTACACACATTAGGAAGCACATTAATTTGTGTTGTGCCAAGGAAGCCCATTTAATATGCAATGCACCACAATAGATAAAAAAAATTAAGAAAAAAAACACTCATGACCCTTTTTTAGGAGTGCATGGTGTGTTGTGTTTTGGGCTATACTTGAGCAATGAGTTGGGGTGTCATGCCTTGTGGAAATACATATTACTGCATGTGTTTTACAATGCCTTGCCACCAGTGGCGTCTCCAGCTTTCATATTTAGGGGGGGCACATGGGGGGACAAGGAAAAAAGTAGGGGGGCCAACTATAAAATGCAATTTTATATATATACAGTATATATATATATATATATATATATATATATATATATAAAATCTCCTGGGGCCCTTTACTATGATCCCACAACGGGTCCTTTTACATGTTCTGTCATGAGCTCCCTTCCTACTATACTGGGGCCCCCCAGGGTGGCAGAAAACAAGAGATATATGTCACCAGCACACCAAGAAAATATAAGGGTCCAAAGCAGTGGGAGAACTTTCAGGGTTGCAAAGGTTGTCTTGCCACCGGGGCCTGGTGTTCTGCCACTGTGGGGTTCCCCAGCTGTCCTGTCCCTGCTATTGACAGCGCTGGTCTGGCGTCTGTCTCCTTGGCAGGGGCGGCAGTCTATTAGGACCTAGTGCTGGTGACATTATGGGTGCATGCAGGGGAAGGCTGGCACTATTGGTTATAGAGAGCTGAGCCCCCAGCTGGTCACCTAGCAGCAGTAATGCTGTATAACCTTCTCTGTTGACATGCTGATCGGGATGTGATCCAGGTGATGCTCCCAGTCAGATCTAATAAACACAATATTTATTAGCATCAAGAGTACAACCACATATATATATATATGTAATCAAACGTATGTTCCGCAGCCATGTGGGCTCTATGCCTGTAAAGTGTGGGCTTTGATCAATAAAATCTCTGATATTTAACACTAGGATTTGACTAAGAGCATCACCTGGATTGGATCACGATCAGCATGTCAGAGAAGCGCCACTGCTGCTAAGCAACCTGCAGGGAGCTCAACTGTCTACAACCAATAGAGATGGGCTCGGGTGTGTTTGAAATCCCACATGCCCGATCCCGCCAGGAAGCCGACACTCCACAGCGCTAACCACAGGCAGTGAGACATTTCCTGATCTGTGCAGCTTCAGACAAGGAAATGTCTCACTGCCTGTGATTAGCGCTGTGCAGTGTGGGCTTCCTGGCAGGCTCTGGCATGTGGAATTTTGAACATGCCCAGCCCATCTCTAACAACAAATTGTGCTGGCCCTCCTGTACATCAGCCCCATAAAGTAACCAGCTCTGGCTTCCAATGTGCTGCCGCCGTTGCCATGGAGACAGAGACCAGCGCTGTGAATAGCCGGGACAGGACAGTAACTCTGGTTGTTCCAGCACTGGTCCACACTGGGAGGATTCCCCCATCCACCTATAATGTGTAGGTGGGGGAATTGGATCATTTCTTTTTTTTTATTATTCAACCTAATAGTTGAATGAAAAAAAGTGATCAATGTATGGGCTGCCTAAGAGCTAAGACCAGCCATAGACAGTTTAAATCTCAGCTGGTTCAGCAGGAACTAGCTGAGATTTGAACCATTAATGAGCAGATTCTCTTATGATTATCACCAGTGGTTGCTGTATAGAATACAATTGCTGGGCAGGAGGGATATTCCCGTCAGCACTGTTTGTGTTGATGGGGGAATCATGCAAGTTTCTTTCCTGCAATCTGTGGATGTAGGAAAAAAATTTGCATTGTATATTACCTGCCTAACTGAAAGTGAAAGTGTAACAGAATGGCCCGTGACACCCAGAGACTTTTGAAGGATGGGGTTTACTCCTGTGCCAGCGTCACTATGCCCTTTTGGGCATAGGGTGACTGAGAAATGATAATTATAAATTACATGAGATGGGACATTACTGATAATTCATGTATTGCAGGATATCTTGAAATATTACAAGTTGTTAAAGTCTGACTCCGACAGGTCAATAGAGTGTTTTCATTCAATGGGGGGACACATGCTTTTGAGGTGTTAATTGAGTCTGCTCCTAGACATTCCTTTGTGTGATGCTAATACTGTTTTGTGTCCATTGTGCTAATTAGGTCTGCTCCTAAGACCTGTTCATTGTGTATGCTAATGACACTGTTAAGATGTGGAATGTGACTTGTCAAGCTGTAGTAATTAACCCCTCTAAATGCGGAGCCAGACCGTCTGGGTAATAAGTAGTAATTAACTCATCGGAATGTTATTATCTAAAAGAATGTGTATGAAGCCCCCCCATTGTGTGATGTGTGGGTGGAGTGTGTCTTTGTCCCTGTGATTAACTGTAACATGCTTGTACTGTATATAACAAAGCTAAGTTACCATTAAAGGATTCATTCATTTTGGAGCCAGTACCAGAGCTTGTTTTGTCTCGTTTATTCTGGAAAATATGAAATGGGTCGTGTCTGATGTCTGTCGGACTGTCGGATAACCTGTCGTGGGGCGATGGATTGGAATATCGTAAATGGTGGTGACCATTACAGAAAGTAAATTGTGAATGTCTTGAAAGAACAGGAGAGGGGGAGGGAGACAGATGGGGGAGAGAAGGGATAGAGATAATGCAGTTCAGTGATTACAGTGTACTGCAGTCTGCAGTGCACACACATACCCACGGTCCAGGCTAGAATCTCAGGCATCATTCACACACATGCTGCTGATTTTCATATTTCCTGAACACACATCCCCTCTCTTCAGATACAGCACACCAAGATAGTGTGGGCGGGACTAAAAGGAGAAGGAGGAGGAGCTTTATTCCTCCCTGCTCGTATGTGAGGAGAGTGGGGGGGGTGGCTAGACTCGCTGGGCTGAAAAAGAGTGTCATAGACTGACACTTGGCTCAGCTTGCAGTCACCACTCTCGGAATTTACAGGCTGGTTCTCCTGTCCTAAGGACGGGAGAAATCAGTCTGTTTTTTCAGTAACTGAGATGAAGGCTTGGGCCCCCCTCCCCCACAGTGCTCATGGAGTCCTTTCTGCAACTCGCTCTTCTCCGTGCCAATGAGGATGCAGGGGAAGGAGCAGATCGGGCGGCTGTGGTTGTGTGAACGCTCGCATTATGCAGTGTCAGCGAGCAGAGGGAGGGGGGAGGAATGCCCCGCAGAGCTGACTGGGGACGCTCTCCCTCTCAGGAGAGACTGTTACTCCAGCGGCGGCCCGAAAAAAAAAAAAAAAAAAAAAAAAGCAAAAAAAAAAAATTTTTTTTTTTTTTTGGGGGGGCACATGGTGGGGCACAGCATAATGTTGGGGGGGTCAGGGCCCCCTCTGGCCCCCCCCTAGAGACGCCTCTGCTTGCCACAATACATGTGTATGAATAGGCCCTTAAGATGACAGCTGGTTTAGTAAAGGACGATTGAAGAAAACTTCTGCCTGTTACAAAGAAACAAGTTAAAACAAAGTATTGGAATCGGTGGAACAAACGTGCTAATAATGGTGTTTACATTACATATACATCGCAGGCCGTGAATAGGGGGCCAGCCCGCGCTTTCATGTGCTGGGGAATTACAAGTGTTTGTTTTACTCCAATAACCAGCAAGATGAAAGCTGTCTAATTAGAGGAATTTCAAAGGCGAAACAAGGCTGACCGAGGAAGGAATGAGCCCGGCACGCGCTTTGTGATACAGATACAGTGAAGCTGATTAAACATCCATCATACTTACTGTGCGAACGGACAGAATTAGGTGATGTAGGGGATAGAACTGCAAATAATATACATTCATTATTATTCTGAGGGCTCTATAACTAGAAATAACATAGAGCTGTGTAAAGATGCGTTGTGGTCAGACGCTGCCTTTCTGTATTCAAACTCAGTCCCACTTAAACAAACATGGAAAAGATTTCAATTTCTACGCTTTGCCTGCAGCACAAATTAGTCTCAATAGGACCTACTGCAGCTATAGAAATGATAAACGCTCATTTCGTTCTCTGCGATGCGTTATGTTGTGTGTTAGCATGCGCTGCATTAGGGAAGCCTATTTAAAATTAGTGGGCTGCTAACGGAAACCCTAATGTGCTTAAAATTGCACATCGCCCTTCTTTATACAATGCAACGCATGGCAATACATGACTAAGACCCATACACACTATGCAACTTTTGTTGTAGATTTACCAAAACCATGTAGTGCAAGGGCCTGCCTGATTGCATACAAATTTATATGGTTTTGGTAAATCTGAAGGAAAGAATCTACAGAAATTGTATAGTGTGTATCCAGTATAAAGTGGAGGTCCGTCCAAAAAAATAGAAATAAAAATAAAAAGCCAGCAGCTACACATACTGCAGCTGCTGGCTTTTTATAATATATAATAATGTCCTGGAGTCCAGCGATGTCGGCACCGCAGCTGATGTTTCCATCAGCTGACGGGTGCTGCCGCCTCCATTGCGGGTAAGGGAACCCGGCAGTGTAGACTTACGGCTTCACGCCTGGGAACCCTACTGCGCATGTGTGAGGCCCTGCTCCTCTCTCCTACTGGCCCGGCAACAGGGGGAGGAGGAGGGAGCCCTGCGGTGACGTCATGGCAGACTCCCAGAAGTGGGAACAGAAAACCTGTCAAAGACAGGTATCCTGTCCCCCTTCCCACAGAAAGGTGCCAATTGTGGCACTGGAGGGGGAGAGGAGACAAATGAGTGGATGTTCCACTTTTAGGTGGAACTCCGCTTTAAGGAATTACATATGACATTTTCTGCACTGCTATACCAAAAAAAAAAAGTAGGCGCTGCCCAATGATTTCAATGGGCAGGGGTGCTTTAGGAGTGGTGTATTCACCTTTCCTACAGAGCCTCAACGATGCGGCTTGCAGGACTTTTTTGAGCATCCTGCCAGCTCACCGCTCCAGTGTGAAAGCTTTTCACACTGAAGTGTGAGGAGCATCTCTTTCAGGGTGCTTTGCAGGCGCTATTTTTAGCGCTATAGCGCCTGCAAAGCGCCCCAGTGTGAAAGCAGCCTAAGAGCACTTTCACACCGAGGCAGTTTCCAGGCGTTTTAGCGCTAAAATTAGTGCCTGTAAAGCACCTGAAAACTGCCTCTCATGCCTCCCCAGTGTGAAAGCCCGAGTGCTTTCAAACTGGGGAGGTGCGCTTGTGGGACTCAACAAAAATACTTCAAGCAGCATCTTTAGGGTGGTTTGGGAGCGCTGTATACAGTGCTCATACACCGCCCCTGCCCATTGGAATTCAAAAGCGCCGCAACACAGGCGCTTTTAACCCCTTTTTAACCCCTTCTTCGGGGTTAAAAGCGCCCTGCTAGTGGCCGAAAAACGCACACATTCTGTCTACAGGACACCTCCAGGCATCCATATTGCATTGCATTTACAAAAAAATTACAGCGGCTGCAGATTGAAAAGGAAAAGGTAATTATTCAATTATATCGCAACTTATATCGCAATTGTATACGCTATTATTTTTTCTTCATTTGCATTTTTTTTTTTTTTTTACCCTTTAAGTATTGTACTTCCTAAAACAAAGTTCTTCCATTTATAGTTTTGATATTTATTTTTTCTTAGGCATCTAAATACATACAATATCTTTCTCATACTCGAATGTATTTTAGCTGTGAATAATGAGAATTTTTAACGTGTTAAAAGAGGAAGAACTCTAATCAATGAGTCACCTCTGGATGGAAAGGACATTTTGGAAAAAGAGGCGACTCTTAAGACAATTCAAAGAAGGATCCGGATTGTCCTCTTTCCTGGAAAACAGGAAGCAGACGTCACCATCTGACAAAGCCAAGAGTAGAAGAACAAGCAGGAAATATTACTACAATGAGCAAGGCATCCCAAAAGGAGCTTGCTGCTCCCAGAAATAGAAATGAGGGAAAATTTCTCCCATGCTGTATCCGCTTTCAGTTTTGTGGGGGGGAAAAGTGAATTCAAATGGTGGAAACCGTTACTGGTTATTCTGATTGCTTAGCGGTAAAGTCTGACAACTGAGCTGTGATGTCATTAGATTAAAATAATTCATACAGTTCTTCACTTCGTGAGGTTTCAGTTTTGTACTTCAGGTGATCTCAAAATGTAACTTAATGTGCACAGCACACAATGATTTTTTATTTCATTTTATTGCTATAACAATAACATTAATGGGAAAAATAAAGAAAGTACATATAAGATACCGTCTAAAAAGCAGCATTCACTATACAGTTAACATAGTTTTTATTACCTTCTGATCCTGCCAGTAAGTTGGTGGTTCTAACTGTGGCCCTACGGGGAACGGGAGAGAGTGCTTGTTAGTGCCCCTAGAGGACTGAGACTGTTACTTACTGCGAATGGCACTTACAGTAGCACTCCACCTTAAAAGTTGATTCTCCATTCAGACATAATTAACTTTTTGTAATCTGTGGCCCAATTTCTTAACTCTTTACTTTGTATACTACAGACAACAATTCCTCATAACTCTTTTCATAACTCTTCTTTCTTTTTTGTTGTGCAGAATTTCTGAACCGGTACCACTGAGCTTGTACTGGACTCTACCAGCCCAGCTACCCATCACCCCATCCCAGTGGCACTGATCTGTATGTAGAGCCACTCCCGTAGGAACCGTAGGAAAACTGTCCCAGGTTCATTCACACGTTTCTTCAATGACCAGCTTAGGTGTGTTTGGTTTTGTTGTTTTTATTTTTGAACAACTTGGATAGGGTTGAGGGAATTAGGAGAGATACTCCAAAAACAGGAACTATGTACACTTGAGGGTGCAAGCATTCTTCAGAACAAGCTATGGTAAAGCCTGTGCTTGAAGCAAACAGCAGAATTCAGCTTTAAGGTAGTGCCAGTAGTGGTTATTGTGAGCTTCTTTCTTAAGCCACGTACACACGATCAGTCCATCTGATGAGAACGGTCTGAAGGACCGTTGTCATCGGTTAACCGATGAAGCTGACTGATGGTCTGTCGCGCCTACACACCATCGGTTAAAAAAAGGATTGTGTCAGAACGCGTTGACGTAAAACACAAGGACGTGCTGAAAAAAACGAAGTTCAATGCTTCCAAGCATGCGTCGACTTGATTCTGAGAATGTGTGGATTTTTAACCGATGGTTGTGCCTACTAACGATCGGTTTTGACCTATCGGTTAGGAATCCATCAGTTAACCACTTGCCGACCGCGCACCGTCGTTATACGTCCACAAGGTGGCTCGGCTGGGCGAGAGCACGTAATATGACGTCCTCTCTCCCAGCCGCCACTAGGGGGCGCGCGCGCCCCCCGCTCGCCCCCGACTCCCGTGCGTGTGCCCGGCGGGCGCGATCGCCGCCGGGCACACGCGATCGCTCGGTACAGAGCGGGGACCGGGAGCTGTGTGTGTAAACACACAGCTCCCGGTCCTGTCAGCAGGGGAAATGCTGATCTTCGGTTCATACAATGTATGAACCGAGGATCAGTGTTTACCCTAGTGAGGCCACCCCCCCCCACAGTAAGAACACACCCAGGCATACTTAACCCCTTCCCCGCCCCCTAGTGTTAACCCCTTCACTGCCAGTGGCATTTTTATAGTAATCCAATGCATTTTTATAGCACTGATCGCTATAAAAATGCCAATGGTCCCAAAAATGTGTCAAAAGTGTCCGAAGTGTCCGCCATAATGTCGCAGTACCGAAAAAAAAATCGCTGATCGCCGCCATTACTAGTTAAAAAAATATAATAAAAATGACATAAAAATACCCCCTATTTTGTAAACGCTATAACTTTTGCGCAAACCAATCAATAAACGCTTATTGCGATTTTTTTTTACGAAAAATATGTAGAAGAAAACGTATCGGCCTAAACTGAGGAAAATTTTTTTTTTTTATATATTTTTGGGGGATATTTATTATAGCAAAATGTAAAAAATATTCATTTTTTTCAAAATTGTCGCTCTATTTTTGTTTATATCGCAAAAACTCAAAACCGCTGAGGTGATCGAATACCACCAAAAAAAAGCTCTATTTGTGGGAAAAAAATGACGCCAATTTTGTTTGGGAGCCACGTCGCAACCGCGCAATTGTCTGTTAAAGCGACGCAGTCCCGAATCGCAAAAAGTACTTTGGGCAGCAATATGGTCCGGGGGGTAAGTGGTTAAATTTAAACCAAGTTGGCTTTTTTTTAACCGATGGTTAAATAACCTATGGGGCCCACACACGATCGGTTTTGACTGATGAAAACGGTCCATCAGACCGTTGTCCTCTGGTTAACCTATGGTGTGTACGAGGCCTTAGAGCTAGAAGAACATTCCCTTTACGTAGATTAGGTGGACAAAGCTCTTCAGAACACAAGCCGGTGTCCCCTTTAACTAGGCTCACAGCTGACTTTCTCTAACACCAGAGGGGTGGCAAAAGCACAAAGGTCCTCAAGAGCTTTCAAAGCCTCTGTACTCACACAAGGTCCAATGAAATAATAGCTGGTTGCCTAAGTCCAACTTCCAAGCAACACCTTTCTCCAGTGATACCAGACTAAATCTTTTGCAGGGAAGGAGGGAGCCACGGGGCCGGCACCAGTCTGAGCCTGGTGTCACCCTCTGGCGGGTATCACCCAGGTATGGGCCGCACCTCCTAGATATGCCACTGAGAGGGAGGTGAGGACTCTGCACTTGGATCGTCCATTGGCGCCACTGTAGCCACAGCTCAAAGCGGCCCCAGGGCAGACAGCCTGCTGATCCGTGATTCCAGGGAGGGCATCTGCCCCCCTTGCGGACGCCCATGGTTGTATCCATATTTATGCTGCCATCTGCACAGCTCCACACCCATCATCCAGAAACTTCTCAAGTTCCCTGGATACTGGGGAAGCTATCAGACACACTGGCAGCAGCTAAACACACTGAACAGACCGAACTTATTGGTCACACCTAAAATACAGTGAGCAAATTATGTTTTTACCTATAAAGCCAATACAGCCACACTAACTACAGTGTGGCAACTACATTTTCCTATCAAAACACAAACTAAATTCTATCTATCTAAACTTAACACATAGGTGCTAAGTTTAGATAGATAGAATTTAGTTTGTGTTTTGATAGGAAAATGTAGTTGCCACACTGTAGTTAGTGTGGCTGTAATGAGGGTGCCACACATATTTTACACTTATATACTGGGAAACGTAACTTTGGACATAACCCATGCATATTCTCTTCCAAGTCCTCACTTACCTTCCAGGCTAGGTCCCTAAGAAGCTCTGTGCTGCGAATTGGACCCTAAACACCCAGGCTTTTTCACTACCAGGGCCTTCCATCACCTATGCCAAGCTACCACTAATGAAATCTGCACCCACATAGGTGACTTAGGAATATGGAAACCCAACTGTTGGCCACCTTTACCATATATAAATGATATCCTTTAATACTATAAATAATAAGTTCACTTTAAAAAAAAATCCACATTCTTCCAGATAACACCACTGAAAAGCGAGAGAGAGATAGAGAATTCAGCACCTTTATTCTCCCTGGATGGGTTTTAAAGCGGAAAGTAAAAACTCTTGTTATTTTTTTCAAATTGTCGATTTTTTTGTTTATTTTTGTAAAAAAAAAAAAAAAACACAAAGGTGATCAAATACCACCAAAAGAAAGCTCTGTTTGTGGGAAAAAAAGGACATCAATTTTAAAAAAAGGTAAAAAATCTAATGGCAACCATGATTTTTCAGTAAATGTCCATCTTGACGCTTCCCAAGGCTCTCCAGTTCCCACTATGGCAGAGTAGTAACCTCTGGGACTTCATCTGAGGTCCTCATCAGACCCCACAGTGTCCTCAGACAGGCTCCTATGTCTCAGAGCCTTGAGCATATAGTTAGGCCTCAGGCTTCAGGCCTAGTCACACAGTTGCTCCACATACACCCACCCAAGGGCACAGCCTGGGTGGAAGAGACCAATCACTTGGTCTGCCTCCCCAAATATTTATACTTTCTCGCAACATGCAAGAATGGCCAGGAAACTCGTACTGGTTGGCTAAGAGAAGTATAAATATTCATTAGCCAATTTTACTGCAGCTCATCATACTAATATCAGAGGTACCAATGACACCTACTGGCAAATGGAGGAACCACAGCTACACTAGATTTAGGGGAGACCCAAATGATCAAATAAACTACAAATGAGCCAGGTTACCTACCACCTAGCGAAGCTAAACTTAACTAGTATCCCCTATTTAGGACAAAGTGACTACATATGGTTTATCCCAACCCCTGTAACAGTTACTTTTGCTGGACAGCTTGGCTTGTTACATGAAATGGAAAAATAACAGATTTTCTGTCAGGATCATCAGGTAATACAACTATTTACATTTATAAAAAGACTCATGGAAAGTATGGGGAATTTATGTGATTAGCTGTTTGGAGCAGACATTTCACAGGACTAGAACAACTTTGTCCAGTCAGATGATTAGAACACTCAGAAAAAAAGGAGCGAAGACTGGAGAAAAAGACTGGACAGCCGCACTTCCACGAAATTCTTAAAATGTTGCTTTTTATGGTAAAAAATGGAAACAGCACTGCAAATCACAGCAGACAGTGGGGTGGATAGCTGACGCGTTTCACACTGGGGTATCAGCGCTAAGTCATAGCTGATACTGAGCTATGACTAAGCGCTGATACCCCAGTGCGAAACGCGTCAGCTATCCACCCCACTGTCTGCTGTGATTTGTAGTGCTGTTTCCATTTTTTACCATTAAAAGCAACATTTTAAGAATTTTGTGGAAGTGCGGCTGTCCAGTCTTTTTCTCCAGTCTTCGCTCCGTGCATTGCCTGCTCCCACGCTTCACAGAGGACACTGATTGCTGAGTGCACTCACCTGGAGCCGCAGTTTCCCTTTTCTCTACCTCAGAAAAAAAGGACAAACCAGTGGTCAGACCATTAAGGTCCTATACACTTCTTTGCGGTGCTTTTACATGTTCTGTTGCACATTAACCTGCATTGCAGTAAGGCAGCCCATTCAAAATGAATGGGTTGCCAATGCACCCTGACATCCTAAAAATTGCATGTGACCCTTTTTTCTAATGCAACGCACTACTGTGCTTTATGGCTTGCTACAGCACAGGTGTGTTGCTTTAGTGCGTTGGGGTGCCATTCAAAATAAATTGCACTGCAATGCAGCAATGTATGTTACATGTGTTACCCCATGTTGCCGCAAAGCAGAAGTGTACATGGGCCTTTAAAATATTCAAGGAACTACAGTGCCTTGAAAAAGTAATTATACCCCTTGAAAATTTACACATTTTGCCATGGTACAACCAAAAATGTAAATGTATTTTATTGGGAGTATATGTGATAGACAAAACACAAAGTGGCACATCATTGTGAAGCGGAAGGAAAATTATAAATGGTTTTCAAAAGTTTTTACAGATAAATATGTAAAAAGTGTGGTGTGCATTTGTATTCAGCCCCCAAAGTCAATACTTTGTAGAACCACCTTTTTACTGCAATTACAGCTGCAAGTCTTTTTGGGGATGTCTCTACAAGCTGTGCACATCTAGAGAGTGACATTTTTGACCATTGTTTTTTGAAAAATAGCTCAAGCTTTGTCAGATTGGATGGAGAGCGTCTGTGAACAGCAATTTTCAAGCCACAGATTCTCAATTGGATTTAGGTCTGGACTTTGACTGGGCCATTCTAGCACATGAATATGATTTGATCTAAACCATTCCATTGTAGCTCTGGCTGTATGTTTAGGATTGTTGTCCTGCTGGAAGGTGAACCTCCGCCCCAGTCTAAGTCTTTTGCAGACTCTAACAGGTTTTCTTCTAAGATTGCCCTGTATTTGGCTCCATTCATCTTCCCATCAACTCTGACCAGCTTCCCTGTCCCTGCTGAAGAAAAGCATCCCCACAACATGATGCTGCCACCACCATGTTTCACAGTGGGGATGGTGTCTTCAGGGTGATTGTCAGTGATACTTTCCAGCCACACATGTCGATTTTCTTTTAGGCCAAAAAGTAAAATTTTGGTCTCATCTGACCAGAGCACCTTCTTCTTCATGTTTGCTGTGTCCCCCACACGGCTTCTGGCAAACTGCAAATGGGACTTCTTATGGCTTTCTTTCAACAATGGCTTTCTTCTTGCCACTCTTCCATAAAGGCCAGATTTGTGGCGTGCACGCATGACTAATATATGTCCTGTGGACAGATTCCCCCCCCCCAATTGAGCTGTGGCTCTCTGCAGCTCATCCAGAGTTACCATGGGCCTCTTGGCTGCTTCTCTTAACAATGCTCTCCTTGCCCGGTCTGTCAGTTTAGGTGGACGGCCATGTCTTGGTAGGTTTGCAGTTGTGCCATACTCTTTCCATTTTTGGATGATGGATTGAACAGTTCTTCATGAGATGTTCAAAGCTTAAGATATTTTTTTATAACCTAACTCTGCTTTAAACTTCTCCACAAGTTTATCCCTGACCTATCTGGTGTGTTCATTGGCCTTCATTATGCTGTTTGTTCACTAAGGTTCTCTAAAAAAAACTCTGAGGGCTTCACAGAACAGCTGTATTTACACTGAGATTAAATTAAACACAGGTTGACTCTGTTTACTAATTAGGTGATTTCTGAACACAATTCGTAGCACTAGATTTTAGTTAGGGGTATCAGAGTAGGGGGGGGGGGGGGGCTGAATACAAATGCATGCCACACTTTTCATATATTTATTTGTAAAAAAAAGTTTGAAAACCATTTGTCATTTTCCTTCCACTTCAGAATTGTGTTGGTCTATCACATAAAATCCCAACAAAATACATTTACGTTTTTGGTTGTAACATGACAAAATGTTGAAAATTTCAAGGGTGTGAATACTTTTTCAAGACACTGTATTTAGGTAATGTTGATCCAGGGAATATCCGATCATGTCTGGGGAGATCAGGAAATAAACATTTCCCCTGCTAGAGCAAATTGGATCATGCTTTATTATTTTTTTTTTATTTTTTATTTTTACCCTTACTCTGGATCAACTATAGGCAAACGATTGTGTATATGCATTTTTTTTTACATGTGTGTGTATTTTTTTTTTTTTTTTTATTTGTTGAACTGGATGGACTTGTGTCTTTTTTCAACCAGACTAACTATGTAACTATGGCACTAATCGGGATTATTTTTTTATTAAAAGCTCCAGAATGCAAAACGATTTCCTGAAATTCCATCACTATGTAAATGGAATTTTAGGGTATGTACTTTAATAATATATAGTAGAATGATTAACAAGCACCTTCCCTGGCAATATAAGGTAAATTATTATTATTATTATTATTATTATTATTATACAGGATTTATATAGCACCAACAGTTTACGCAACACTTTACAACTTGAGGGTAGACAGTACAACTACAATACACTTTAATACAGTAGGAATCAGAGGGCCCTGCTTATTAAAAAAAGGAAAGCAATAAAACTGGCTAATGAATGATATAAACAGAAAAACCCTAAAATTCTCAGGGCATATTTTAAAGCAGTGCATACGACATTCAACAAACTATCACCACAGGTGAATCTTCCAGCTGCACATGTTTTAAATGAGAGTGATTAATTCACCACCACTGAATATTTACATGTGAAACTCACATTCACTGCTTTATACACATGCCCCTTACATAGCAAAATACTTTACATACTGCAACCCAAAACTAGCATTAGTGCCTATATAATTGTACATTTACAGGAAATGCCATGCTCTTAGATGATGTGAATTTCGTAAACCCCAAAAAGTTTTATTGAGTCGAGATTTTTGGACAGTAAAAGTGGGAATAAAAATGAGGTTAAATTGTGCCCTATAGACCTGAACATACACATGCTGGTGATATTGCTTAGGGGAGCATGTTTTTGTGGCCAGAGGTGAAGGGGGAGATCAAAACCAACTTTCGGTGCAGGGTTCTTACATCAACCAATTGCTATATCTGTGAGGGTTCTCATTTATCCATCCTATAGCTCAGTGTTTCTCAACTCCAGTCCTCAAGGCACCCCAACAGGTCATGTTTTCAGGATTTCCATTATTTTGCACAGGTGATTTGATCAGTTTCACTGCATTAATAATTACCACAGCTGTTTCATCTGAGGGAAATCCTGAAAATATGACCTGTTGGGGCACCTTGAGGACTGGAGTTGAGAAACACTGCTATAGCTAGTAGTAGTAGTTGGACTTCTTCTGTAAGGTTGAAGATGATTTGTAGCTTGTCCCGTGACAGGAGCATACCCCTATATTTATATCCACATCTTGGACAATCAACATCTACACATTCTATAGTGATTTGATTAGGGCTGGCCACATATTTTTTCTCATTCAACCAGCAGGTTGAGCGAAAGAAAATGACTTGATTCCCCCATCCACACGCTCAATGTGAATGGGGAAACCCTCCCGTTGAGTTAATCTATTTTGACAGCTGGCAGACTTCCGTGCCACCAGAATGCACTGATCAGCACCGCCAGCTATAGCCACCGGCACTGATTGAGAGACATTTTTTCAACAGGCTGATTGCACACAAGTTGATCAAAAATTGGCTGAACCGGCCGAGTTTCGATCCATGTATGGCCAGTTTGGCCAGTTTATGGTGTCTTAAGGTGTGGATATAAATGCTGGTGACTCCACAACTTTTTTACCTCCCATTCTGTTTTTGGACAGTCAACATCTACTCATTCCATGGTGATTGATTTAAGGTGCCCTAGGGTATGGATAAAAACTTAGGGATATCTTCCTGATACTCATTGGAAATGAAGAAGTGGGTTGGCTAAGCTAAAAATAACGGGGCAGATCCACAGACAGAGTACGCAGGCGTATCTACTGATACGGCGGCGTACTTTCAAATTACCCGCGTCGTATCTTTAGTTTGAATCCTCAAACCAAGATACGACGGCATCTGGGTTAGATCCGACAGGTGTACGTCCTCGTATGCCTTCGGATCTAAGATGCAATACTTCGGTGTCCGCTGGGTAGAGTTCACGTCGTTTTCCGCGTCGGGTATGCAAATTAGCTATTTCCGACGATCCACGAACATACGCGCGGCCATCGCATTCTCTTACGTCGTCTCTAGTCGGCTTTTTCCAGCGTATAGTTAAAGCTGCTATTTTGCGGCGTATAGTTAGACTTGCCATGTTAAGTATGGCCGTCGTTCCAGCATCGAAATTTGAATTTTTTTTTTTTTTGCGCCAATCTATTTCTATGTGGATCTGGCCCAACATATTTAGCATTATAGAACAAGTCCAGTTAAGTGTGACTAATACATGATTGCTATTGTCCCCAGTCAGCCAGGAATGTCTGCAGGTACCCACAAACACAGGGATCAGCACTCAATATTGGAGATTGCAGGGGGAAGTCATTTAAAGTCCATTGGCATCCTCATCCCCAAACACATATTTATCTAGGTGGCATGCACTAAAATTAAAATTCTAACCGTATATTGTTCTATCGATCTTTAAAATGCAATAGCAACAATGCAAAAAATTCCTTCTCACATTTTTTTATTCATCTACAATTGATGATCAAATATGTCTAAAGCAAAATATGTGAATCTTGTTCATGTAATTCTTTATCCGGAAAATATATGTACAGACAATTTATTTTTGTTTAGTTTTGGCTTAAATCAGGAAGATTTAAGAGCTCTGATGGATTTTAAAGCTATCCAGGGCTCCACTAGAGAGATTTTTCCCCACTTATCCAAAGTGACAACAGTTTCACCAGACAGGAAATTCCTGTCTGGAAAAAAAGTTTTGCCTGGACATACACTTCGATTTTGCTCAAACGTGTCCATTGTCCTATGTTCTAACATATTGCCATTTTTTTTATATTTCACATAATGTTCTTACTTATCTACTGCACTAAAGACTAAAAAAATAAAAAAGCTATTTTGCAAATAACTTCTATGCCCATCATATCCTCCTTAGGAAGTCTTTAACGAGGAAAGGGTAATTGATGAAGGCAAGGTGCTGGTTTTGGCTCTTACCTCTTACGCGGTGTCTTCTTTTGGGTCGGTGGTGGTGGATGTGCCTTGGGTGACGTTGGGAAATCAATAGGTCATGTCCTTCAGGCTTCAATGCTTGACCACAATGACAATAGTTCACCTGTGTGCCCCATCCTAGCGGCAGGAAGACAAAGCTTACAAAGAAAACCACCAAAATCATTGATGTTGATGTTTGATTTGCACCCAGGTAAAAAAAAAAAAACGTCCAAAACACAAGGTTCAAATAAAAAATAACCCAAGGATGCCGTCTTGCAGATAAAATTTGAGTTTGTGCTTTCTATTCCCTTCCATCCAGTTTTGCCAAATTATTTAGAATGTGTTATTAAGGATGTTTTCAACAGCTTTTGTGCGATTTTTTTCACTCTCTTCTTCCTCCTCCTTTTTTTTTCTTTATGAAGTTTCGGAACAATGGGGCAGAAAAGCATGCAGACCCCATGCTGGGAGAGGGTCTGAGAAGTTTAGACAAGACTTCTCTCTCTCTCTCTTTCCAGCATCCCTGTCATCTGAAAGCACTTGGGTGGGGGCTTTGACAGTATTTTGTACCCTCGCTGACACTAGGTAAATAGAGAAGCAATTTTGGTTTTTATTTTCTTCTGAATCGCCACTGGTGCCCATCACTTTTTCCATTTTTCCCCCCAATGTGTGAATTTTTTTTTTAGTTTTGGCAAAGTCATGTGAAAATGTCATTTTCAACATTCCTCTGCAAGATTGACTATTCAGTTGAATAGCAGTGCGGCTTTGCTGACGACCGTTTCGAAAACTGAATTGATTGCCCTTTGATCGCGTTTAAAGCGTCTAAGGGGGCTTTGTCAGACCGGTGGGGAAATGTGAATTTTGAAGGGGGCTTAAGACATTTCCATTTGTCAAAGTCGGACAATGCCCTCTATATGTTTGCTATCACATTTACCACTAGAGGTTGCAATTATTTTGAGGGGTCACCAGTGTTGGAAAACATTCATCGATGGTGGTGGGCCTTAGCATTGCCACCTCTTGTTTCCAACATGCTGAGGGCAATTCTTTCTCTCCCGGTGAGGTACAAACATAATTAGCTGTAAGAAATTTGTACCACTCTGGTGTATGGGCCATTAATCATCCTTAATAGTGGAGCTTCGCAAAAAGCTGCCAAAAGACCATAAGAAGCCATAGAGGGACCATTAAGGATGGGAGTGCTTAAAAGTGACTGAAGCACTGTCGGGACTGCAGAAAAAGTTCCAACCACAATGCAAATACCAAACAGCCACCTAAAGTCATGTAAGTGAATAATTAGAATGGACAAAGTATAGACATAATATAGAATAGACAAAGTATACCCTCATACTAGTCTGGGAACAGACAGGAAAATGTTTAGCCCTGGTGGTGGATGGCATAATGGTTCCAAAATATACATAAAAGTGGCCTGGTCAATGTTGGGATAGAGACAATTCCTCTGGCTCTTGAAAAGACTAAAAACAGACATTGGCCTACAGGTGGCCCAACTTTTAGAAGGTGTTTCATATTCTTTTCCTTCATTGGCAAGATCAGGTTAATATGTGGCCACTAGGTGGATGGGCTTTAACTCAAAGTGACTGCATATATGTGTCCATGGGGGGGCTTTGCTGTGCTGAGCGAGTGCTCACTGTAACAGTAACTAAGATTTCATTGGCAGTTTTTAATGCATACTTGCCTTTGTGGATTACTGCCAATCACTGGCTCTAAGGGACTTGCACTACCCTTTGTGGATTTTTGCCTTAATGGACTATTGCCTTAAAAAGAAATACTTTCTGGACTTGCCAACTGTACAACTTTTTTGGAACTATACTGTATTCAGCAACTACCTCAGTAAAGGATCTATATTTGTTTACTTGCTTCGCCTGGTCTGAAGTCTCTTAAAAGGGTGCATGCACAGCGTATCAATAGAACAGGGCTTGCAACACAATAAGGGAACTGAGCTAGAGAAATTATACAATAGATGGGTCTTACACACAGAGTGCTGTCCATTTGAAGTTAAAGCTCCATCCAAAAGAGGAAACTCCATTTGTCAACCCCCTGCTCTCTTCCTTTTTTAGAGGAGCCAGTACCTGGTTTTGACGGGTATCCATTCCTACTTCCGGCTGCACGCTTTGTGCATGCGCAGTAGGGAACCGGCCTCAATGCTTCACTGATGGTTTCCCCTAGCCGTGATGGCGGCGGCAGCACCCAAGAGTCAATTGAAAATTGGCTCGGGTGAAAACATCGCTGGATTCGTGGACAGGTAAGTGCCCTACTATTAAAAGTCAATAGCTACAGTATTTGTAGTGGCTGATTTTAACTTTTCTCTAAAGGAGCCTGAAACGCCTCTTTAATGTGTTGTTGCTATGGATTACAGTGTTTGTGTCACATGCAAGGTAGCCAATCAGTCAAGAGCCACTGACAGGGGTGATGTTTCTCCTGGTAGTGGAGGGGGTTAAGCGCTTTGCTCCTCCACTTGTGGCCAGTTACCCACTCTTTCAAAATGGACCGCTGGCTCAGAGTGCCAAGGGACCCAGCCTAAAGTCATGGGAAGAGGAGAGATGCAGAGGGGCCCCAGGAGAGAGAGCAGGCGCAGAGGTTGGAGAGAGCTAGCGTTTCCTGTATTCCATAGCAACCATGGGATGTGTCACTGAGAAAGAGGTGACATGAACTGCTAGATTGGTGGAGTCAGGTAAAGGCTCAGCGGTATCAGCCTCAAAATGCTGCACACCTGGGAGTGGTGTCCTCTATGCATAAGGGTGTCTGGGGTGCTTAAGTGTCATCAGTGTAACATGGTCAGCATAGAGAGCGAGGAGTTAACAGTGTCATTGCAGCTCACTCTTAAGCCTGGGAGATCTGCCTTAAAGGGGTTGTAAAGGTTCGTGTTTTTTCACCTTAATGCATTTTATGCATTAAGGTGAAAAAACACCTCGCTGTCATGGGCCCCCCAGCTACACCGTTTTACTTACCTGAGCCCGTTCCCCTGCTCTGCGTGTCCCCCGGCATCCTCTTCTCCATGCAGTCTGGCCGTTGATTGGATAGATTGATAGCAGCGCAGCCATTGGCTCCCGCTTGCTGTCAATCACATCCAACAACGCGGCCCCGGGGGGCGGGACCGAGTCATACACTTGGCATCTATGGACACCAACTGTATGACACAGGAGCACCCCCACAAGCTAACCCCCTCGGGAAAGAGCGGGGAGGAGCCAAGACAGCAGCTGTGGGACCCCAGAACAGTAGGATCGGGGCCACTCTGTGCAAAACGAACTGCACAGTGGAGGTAAGTATGACATATTTGTTATTAAAAAAAAAATCGAACCTGGACAACCCCTTTAATGTCCCAGCTTGAGGTTTAGACAGGCATTAGCGAGTGCAGTTCCACTTGTCCCCACAGGTTACTTGGCCCCACTCACAGGAACACATAAATAGGATATCATGCAATACTTTTATGGTGCTCAGGGTGAGAAAGACATACATATTAGATTTTATTTAGATCTTTTTAAACAATACAGGAAAAAAGTATATTACATTAAGGTCAGCTTTAAGAAGATTTTTTTTTTAATCCAAAGAAAGCATTTAAAGATTGAAGTTCCTCTGTAAAGTTGAATTTCAGCCGAGATGAGGATAGAGTGGAGAGATATGGATAGCGTTTACAACTATTTCTGATAGATATGCATTGAGATTAGTGCTGCCCATTTAGGAGATTTATTTACACTTCCTGTGTGGTCAGTGGGACAGGATATGAGCAGATTCTCCAATATTGAAAGGATTTTTCTTAGTTGGGGAAGAGTTAGTGACTCTGTCAGGGCTTTATTACTGTCTGTGTCCCCTTTGTGGCTATTATCCCAACAGGGGCAAGAATAGCAATAAAAAGGGCAGATGTTCTAACCCTTCCCACTCCAAACTAAAAAATGGTTTGGCTGGAATTCCACTTTATCTAAACAGCGTGAACATTGTGTTGTGACAGTTGTGTCACACGTAGGCTTCACATGCAAAGCGTCAAAGAAATTTGGCTGAAGAGCAGAGCTCCCTCAGCCAAACATGTGTCGCCAACTCCAATCATTGCAGGGCAGCTCTCCAGTCTCCCACATGAGATTCCCGTTCTCTGCACCTTCCATAATCCCCTTGATATTCTGGTCACACGTGCAAATAAGAGAGGCTTCTCTGTTTCATGCAACAGTGACAATGCTCCCTTTCAGAAAATGGCTTCAGATAGCCGTGTTGGCAAACATGGAACTCAGAATGAGGATGGAGATGTCTTTGTAGGACTTCATCCTTAGAGCAAATAGATTGTTGTCTCTGGCCTTTATCTGAAAACTTGTTATTCAGGACCTCAACAACGATGATGTTTGTTTAGATGTCCGATCAATAGATCAACAGTTTTATGTTCTCTAATGAAGTAGAGTAGAGTAGGGAAATCATGGAAATCAGATTCCAGTAGTTAGGCTGAACTCTATACAGCGTGTGACCAGCAATCAATGTGTAGGGGCTTTAAATTACTAAATATAGCACAGTCTACCTGCATATATGTTCTGTTTCTATGGAAATTTCTGTAACCTGGTTGCAAATAAGAACCAGAAGTTCATATCAAGCTCTCTGGCAGCCCACCTCAGCTAACCCTGAAGAAGGGAGAGTACACCCCTGAAGTATTATGCCTTTTGTATATTCTGGAGTTTCATAATAATTTTTTTCAACTACCCCTGAAATTGCCTCTTTGTTATCTTGTCTGTCCATGTACACAGGGTAGTTTACAGTCGTTTCTAGGCAGATGAGTTTAACCCTCCTCTTGTGTTAGGGTCAGAACCAAACCGTTTTCAGGTTTTGAATGTCTATAAGTATCACATAAATTTGTTTCACCTTTAGATGTGTGGTGCATAGCAGATCCACGATACCAGGAAGTGTGGGTGTGTTTGCGTTCCACCTGCCACTTCCGGTTCTCCTGAAGACCTCCTCACTAATCATCCTCACTAGATAGCTAGTGCTATGTTTTACTTTGGATCTTTTTTAGAATCAGCATCAGAGCCCCCTTTACAACAGGGTCCCATCATAGCCCTCCCTTACATCCTGTTTAGAGCATCCCTTACATAAAAGTCAAAAGTTGTAGTCCCCCTTATATCAGATTCCACATCAGAGCACCCCTTACAATCAAGGTTGACTTTAGGAGTCCCCCCTTACATCAATCATTCACATTAGAGTCCACCCTAGGCATTTCTCCTTACATCAGAATACCATTTACATTATATACCATATTACTGGTCTCCCCTAACCTTGCTTATAGTGTGGCTTTAGTCAATGTATCAACAGGAATGGAGCTGGAGCAGGTATGTACAAAAGACGTTCTGTCCTAGTGCTGGGGCAAGCACGTCATCAGTTGCTGTGATGTTGGCAGGGCCAGATTTATAAGGGGGCAAAAGGAGTAATTCCCCCGGGCCCCCCTGACAGAAAGTGCCCCCTCTATACAAAAATTATAAGGCAATATAAAAAAGTATATATACAATTATAAAAATAATTAAAATAATAAAATTTATCATAGAAAAAATATATTTTCTTTTAGTAAATGTATCTTGAGAAGTAATATTTTGCTGGCCATCATCTGGACTGGTATGTTGTACAATTTTTCAAAAATTAATTTTGGTTGCTTGACTATGACTGCGTGTGTGTGGCCCCCTCCCAGGGTCTCAATCTGGCTCTGGATGTCGGTGGTCCTAGCAATCAATTGTCTTGGAAAAAGACAGGGGCAAACTGACTACAGCTGTGGTCTGAATGCAATCCTGTAGTGGGCCATATTTGGCCCCTTGGACGTAGTTTGGAGACTTCTGCATTAGAGTAAATTGTAACATCTAAGGGCTATCATAACTATCTGTATCACTTTCAGTCACATAACTTAATGAAGAATGATTTATTTTTTTAATCATTTTTGGCCTGCCCAACATTGACTTTTATTGACCACCTTTATCTCTCTTTACCAGTACCAAAACAATCATTACAATCAATCAAAATAAGAATGAAATTATCTTCTTGTGTGTTGGAAAAATGTTCTTCGCTTTTGAGCATTTTTATTACATTTTTAAGCCACACAGAACTTTTACCAGCTGTGACAAACAGTATGACTATTCTGGCTGTAGACCTACTATTAGGTTGTGGAAGGTGTGGTTAAAAACAGTAATAGTCAGTATAAACTATTGTAATACAGTATACTGTACAAAGAAGTATCAGTTAGGATTTTCCAACCACCATCAACAACAATAACAAAAAAGCCTCTGCAACAAGGATTGGGCAAGACTTCTCAAACATCTACATATAAATACATACCTATACATTAAAGTACCATCATATTCTTACAAGGAAATAAGTAATTTTGAGCCATTTAGGAAACAACTTTATGACTCTCCATAATATGCATTAGTTTTGGAGCTTTTCCCCTCCCTTTTAAACTCTTCTTCCCTAATCTGTAGGCACCTGTGAAACATTCACCGTGGGGGCCACCCACGGCACACTCCAGCCCGGCAGGCAGGTAGTTGCTGTGCTGTACAGATCAGCATGAGTCTTTAGCACTTAGCTTGACCCTTAAATTGGACCCTAATCATCCCCACAGGAATGCTCAGCTTTTCTGTTCCTCCCCTGTGGAGAGGCCATTTCTCTTAGCCCCGGGCCTTTGTCACAATCCTTTGCCATTTGACGGCTTCCAAGGCTAAAAAGTGTAGAACTGAACACATCAAGGCACTTCGAGAAATTGCTAAATTCATCCTCACGGCAGGTGAGCCATTTTCGGTGGCTCTTTTTTATCTTTCGCATTGGGCATAGGCCCACACACAATTGCCATAGCAACGGCAATGGCGAGGTCCAGCCTTTCTATTCTATCCTCTCTCCCTGCCTGGAGCCAAACCTGCTGCCTATGAAAGGGAAATATGAAGTGCAAAGAGCCCTTTCACAGTTAGTTAAAACGAAAAGTACAACTTTCTCTTGGGGCCGGACATGTCACGGGAGTGGAAAAGGTGCTGAAAGTGGAATTTTGTTAAGCGCAGACAAAAAAGGGGAAAGGGGGATTTGAAAGAGCCGAAGCCGAGGTCTTCTTCTGCTTGAGTGATGCTGAATGCCAGCAACTCTGGTTGCAAGGAAGGGGGATTTCTTTGTCACTTCTTCCCAGCTGGAACGTGACAAAGGGGGTGCCATACACAATCTCCAATGACATAGTGAATCGGGAGGGCATTGTTCCCAGTATTTTCCCACTCCAAGACGGGTGAGGGTGGGGGGCGCAGTAAGCAGATCAAGGTGCTGATTAGCCCCTGTTGGCTTTGCATACATTTTCCAATTCGTCCCCCAGAGCTGACAACCAAAACAAGGTCACCTAAAAAAAAAAGAAAAGCAGCAAAAAAATCCACCTTTTCTGTCTTGTGGGATGGCAAATGCCAAATACAAGTGAGTGTGTAAAAACCTTTTTTGGGGGTTTGGTAAAATGCAGGAAGTTTGTAGAATTTTGGTTCATACCTTCTAGGCCCAAAATTCTGTTGCAAGTAGATTATGGAATGTCATAGGGGAACCTTAACAGCACATAAACATATATAGAAATGTGCAATAAAGGAAAAAACTGCGCTAAACCCACATGTAAAAAATAATAAAAAATAAACTGAAAAGGCTGCCAGCACTTCAACAAACAAAGTATATTAAGAATAAATAACAAATAGCTGACATATAAAACAAATGACTAAGTGAAATAATCACAATAGAATGCAGTGATGGGAGAGTCCATAAAATATGTGTTGATCACGTATTGTGGAAAAACCATTTGGAGCACTCTTGTTTATTTTATTTTTTTGGAGCTCATGTGAACCGGTCCTCATCCAGCCTGCAGTAGTACGTCCATCGATCTGCCGCTTCAGCCTCTGAGATCCATCGTACAGGAGCCATCAAGATTGCACCACCTACCTGGGAGACCTTACCATATCGTCTCGGGTCCTTGAGGATCATAAGCGCATCAGACCCACTGTTTTATAAACAGATGAGTCCACAGCACAGGGTAAGAGTATTTTATCTTCTCTTTGTGTGAAGTAACTGCGATTCCCTTTGGCCATCGGTTATTCAACATCCAGTGTTCCCAATTGGAAGGAGTTTTTCCACAATACGTGATCAACACATCTTTTATGGACTCTCCCATCACTGCATTCTATTGTGATTATTTCACTTAGGCCGCGTACACACGATCGGTTAAACCAATGAGAACGGTCTGATGGACCGTTTTCATCGGTCCAAACCGATCGTGGGTGGGCGCCATAGGTTATTTATCCATAGGTTAAAAAAAAGCCAACTTGTTTTAAATTTAACTGATGGATTCCTAACTGATAGTTGCTCCGTAAGTTGCGGCAGGGTAGCGTAAATGGGGCCGGCGTAAGCGCGCGTAATTCAAATGTGTAAGGGGGGCGTGTTTTATGTTAATGTGTGTTGACCTGATGTGATTGACGTTTTGCGCCGTCCGTGTACATATCCCAGTGTGCATTGCTCCAAATGACGTCGCAAGGACGTCATTGGTTTCGACTTGAACGTAAATTACGTCCAGCCCTATTCGCGAACGACTTACGCAAACGACGTAAAAAATGCAAAAATCGAAGCGGGAACGACGTCCATACTTAACATTGAGTGCGCCTCATAAAAGCAGGCACAATGTTACGCCGAAAAAGCCTTACGCAAAAGTCGTAAAAAACGACCGCCGGGCGCACGTACGTTTGTGAATCGACGTAACTAGGTAATTTGCATATTATACGCCGAAAACAATGGAAGCGCCACCTAGCGGCCAGCGTGAGAATGCACCCTAAGATACGACGGCGTAATAGAATTACGCCAGTTGGATCTTAGGCTAATGTCGGCGTATCTAGCTTTCTGAATACAGAAAGTAGATACGCCGGCACAGCTTTGAATTTACGCGGCGTATCTATAGATACGCCGGCGTAATTCTTTGCTGAATCTAGCCCAATATTTTGTACTTTTTGCTATAATAAATATCCCCAATTTTTTTTAAACAAGCACATTTTTTCTCAGGTTAGGCCGATATGTATTCTTTAGGGCTGTTACTGATCAAAATGTTTCTGTTCGATTAATTGTTTTTTTTTTTTAATCGATTAATCGACTAATGTTGATTAATTATAACGCACATACAGATCCAACTACTTTTAGCTGATCTCCTTGTAGGCTGATTCCCATTGCAGCTACCAACAACTGGAAAAATGGATAGCAGGATACACAAAACACACAAAGGCAGCGCTCGATGGGAATAGCATTAAAACTTTTATAGTCTTCAAGTAGGTAACCAAATAAATATTGCACTGGAGATAAAATCGATGTAGCTACATAAACTGTAAAAATGGTGTGAGTAATACCAAACGGTACCAAAAGCAGTCATAAAAACATGTAGCTAAGTATGATACTGGTGTAAAAATGTGTACAACGATACCACTGCTGAATCCAGATGAGGAGAGGTTAACATCAGTCCGTCGGCATGTAGATGTCCCATGAAGGGAACTATCACAACTCCCAGTGGATGGCTGTAGAATCCCAGGTTGATAGAGGGAAGTGTAACAGCCCTTGCGTGTGGCAGATAGTAAGGTCCCGTTGGCATGCAGATATGAAGGCACAGCAAAGGAGCCCTTCAGATGGACACGGCCAGTCCCGCCGGTGTCCGTGACGTTACTGGATCTCCGACGGAACTCCCTGAAGGCCCAGAAGCCGGCAGAGAGGTGAGTACCAATCAAAAGAATTTTGATCGATCAAAAAAATTTAAGATTAATCGATTAATTAAAAGTTAATTTGCACAGCCCTAGTATTCTTCCACATATTTTTGGTAATAAAAATCGCAATAAGCGTATATTAATTGGTTTGTGCAAAAGTTATAGCTTTTACAAAATAGGGGATAGATTTATGGCAATTTTTTTATAATTGTTTTTATATTAGTAATGGCGGCGATCTGTGATTTTTATCATGACTGCGACATTATGGCGGATACATCGGACACCTTTGACGCTATTTTGGGACCATTGTCATTTATACAGTGATCAGTGCTATAAAAATGCACTGATTACTGTGTAAATGACAATGGCAGGGAAGGGGTTAAACATTAGGGGGCGATGAAGGGGTTAAGTGTGTCCTAGGGAGTGATTTTAACTGTGGGAGGGCTGGGCTACAAGTGACATGACAGGGATCACTGCTCCTGATCACAGGGAGCAGTAGATCACTGTCCGGTCATTAGACAGAACAGGGAAATGTCTTGTGTTCATAGGCATCTCTCAGTTCTGCCTCTCCGTGACACGATCGCGGGCCACCGGTGAACATCGAGTTTGCGGGGCCCATGGGCACATTCACAGAGAGCACAGTAGGCTTCATAAAGGGGACGTACAGGTACGTCCATTTGCCCACCGCTGCCATTCTGCCGACGTATAACGGCGTGCAGTGGTCGGCAAGTGGTTAAAATAAAATGTTTATGCATGGTTCCTAATGTCTTATATATGGACTTTTGTAAGTTTATAGATCAAGCCTTTCAACTTTTTTACCCTAGAAGAACCCTTGAAATATATTTACAGTCTTGGGGAACCCTGCTAAAACCAATTGATAGGGGGCAGTGGCAAAAATGTACCTCACATTGGGGGTCAGAGGTAAAAAAAAAGCCTCCTTTACATGGTGGTCAGAATGCCAACCTTACAGACAGCTAAAAAGATCCCTGATGTCATGCTGCTCGCTCTGTCAAGTGATGTTGGCCCTAGATCTATCCAGGCACCATCAGATGGGAGGTCAGCCAGCCACAGCTCAAGTAACTCCTAGAAACCTCTGGGGGAACCCTAGGTTTCTGCGAATTCCTGGTTGAGAATGGCTTCATCAAACCTTCATCTAACATCTAAATGAGTGCATTGTTAATTTGAAAAAGAAATTTGAAGCAAAGTGGGTTTAAAAAGCAAATGTGAGTTTTACTAATCATTTTTTTATGAATTCTTCATGGTCCATCCACCGGTGGAGTGTGTACTTTGCACGAAAAGGTTTCCCTTTCCCTTTCTTTATATCTGATAATTATTATAATTATATCTGATAATTATATGGGGTGCAGTGCCAAATTAGAATATAAAACAAACCAACAAGTGAAAAGAAAAGGAGGAATCCAAAAAAAAAAAAAAGGAATCACAATAAAACTTTCACCATAAATACAAGTGAATATATATGAGACTGTCCCTTTAAGAAAACATATTATATAATTTAATATAACACAGTCCACTGATTATATCCACATGTCCGTGTATTTCTTCCACCAAAGGAATATTACCAGAGGACAACAAAATGCAGAGTAAAGCCCCGTACACACGATCGGTTTGTCCAATGAAAACAGACCAATGGACAAACCGATCGTGTGTGGGCACCATCGTTTTTTTCTTCCCATCGATTGGAAAAAAACAATAGTGAAAACCGATCGTCTGTGTGGATTTCCATCGAAGAAAAATCCATGCATGCTCAGAATCAATGCTTGGAAGCATTGAACTACATTTTTCTCAGCATGTCGTAGTGTTGTACGTCACCGCCTTTTGGCATGGTCGGATTTTTAAATGATGGTGTGTAGGCAAGACTGATGAAAGTCAGCTTCATTGGATATCCGACGAAAAAATCCATCGGGTTAGATTCCATCAGATATCCGATCGTGTGTACAGGGCTTTAAGGTCAGTGCCAGAGTGAATAACACTGGCAGCCAGCAAAGCATGGTCAATATACAGTGCATTCGGAAAGTATTTACATTGCATTTTCCACATTTTATTATGTTACAGCCTTATTCCAAAATTGAATAACCCCTTCCCGACCAGCCGCTCTCATTATACTGCGGCAGGTCGGCTCTCCTGCGCAAACTGCCGTATGTGTAGGTCGGTCTGTGCAGGGAGGCTAGCGGGTGTGCGGTGCAAAAGTATGCCGAAGAATACATATTGGCCTAAGCTGATGAAGACATTTTTTTGGGGGGGATATTTATAATAGAAAAAAGTTAAATAAATAAATATATATATATATATATATATATATATATATATATATATATATATATATATATATATATATATATATATTGGGCTAGATTCAGGTAGATTTTCGCATTGTTACGGCGGCGTAGCGTATCGTATTTACGCTACCCTGCCGTAAGTAAGTGAGGCAAGTGCTGTATTCACAAAGCACTTGCCTCCAAAGTTACGGCGGCGTAGCGTAAATGGGGCCGGCGTAAGCGCGCCTAATTCAAATGAGGGGGGCGTGTTTTATGTAAATGGGTGGTGACCCGACGTGATTGACGTTTTTTTAAGAACGGCGCATGCGCCGTCCGTGTACATATCCCAGTGTGCATTGCTCCAAAGTACGCCGCAAGGACGTATTGGTTTCGACGTGAACGTAAATTACATCCAGCCCTATTCGCGAACGACTTACGCAAACGACGTAAAAAATTCAAAATTCGACGCGGGAACGACGTCCATACTTAACATTGCGTACGCCTCATAGAAGCAGGAGCAACGTTACGCCGGAAAAGCCTTACGCAAACGTCGTAAAAAATTCCGCCGGGCGCACGTACGTTTGTGAATCGGCGTATCTAGGTCATTTGCATATTCTACGTCGAAAACGGCGGAAGCACCACCTAGCGGCCGGCGTAAATATGCACCCTAAGATACGACGGTGTAAGAGACTTACGCCAGTTGGATCTTAGGCTAATTTCGGCGAATCTTGCTTTCTGATTACAGAAAGAAGATACGCCGGCACAGCTTTGAATTTACGCGGCGTATCTATAGATACGCCAGCGTAAATCCTTGCTGAATCTAGCCCATTGTTTTAAATTGTCGCTCTTTTTTTTGTTGAGGTGATCAAATACCACAAAAAGAAAGCTCTATTTGTGGTAAAAAAAAGGGACTTAAATTTGGTTTGAGTACAATGTCGCATGACCGCGCAATTGTCAGTTAAAGCGATGCAGTGCCGTATCGCAAAAAAGGGCCTGATCATTAAGGGGGCAAATCCTTCCAGGGCTTAGGTGGTTAAATTCAATATTTTCCTCAAAATTCTACAAACAATACCCCATAATGACAACGTGAAAGAAGTTTGTTTGAAATCTTTGTAAATTTATTAAAATAAAAAAATCCCATGTACATAAGTATTCACAGCCTTTGCCTTGACACAAAAAAATTAGCTCAGGTGCATCCTGTTTCCACTGATCATCCTTGAGATGTTTCTACAACTTGAATGGAGTCCACCTGTGGAAAATTCAGTTGATTGCGCATGATTTGGAAAAGCACACACCTGTCTATATAAGGTCCCATAGGTAACAGTGCATGTCAGAGCGCAAACCAGTGCCGCCCATCCATAGAGGGTGCACGGGCACCACCCCCCCATCCATGTGTCCGGCCCCCTGATCTACATATCAGGGCGCTGGACTATGGATTCCATTGGGGGAGGGATTGTTTTTTGAATCACCTGATTAGAGCCAGAGACTCTGAGGCCGCGTACACACGATCGGTCCAAACCGATGAAAACGGACTGAAGTTCAGTTTCATCGGTCCAAACCGCCCGTGTGTATGCCCCATCAGTCTGTTGTCCTTCGGTCCAAAAAAAGAGAACTTCCTTTAAAATTGAACCGATGGTTAGTACGCAAAAGCATCGGTTCAAAACCTGCGCATGCTCAGAATCAAATCGACGCATGCTTGAAAGCATTGAACTTCGTTTTTTTCAGCACATCGTGTGTTTTACCTCACCGCGTTCTGACCCGATTGGTTTTGAAAACGATGGTGTGTACGCACATCAGACCATCAGTCTGCTTCAGCGGTGAACCGATGAAAACGGTCCGTCGGACCATTCTCATCGGATGGACTGATCGTGTGTACGCGGCCTAATAGGCTTCAAAAAAGGGTGGGCTCATATGTTTACACACAAAGATCCCGGTTCTCGCTGTGTCACGAACGATCGTGGGCAAAGCGACATAACATAACGTTGTTTCGCCCAGCCAAGCCATGCTGCCACAGTAAAACTGTGGCGGCTGGTCGGCAAGTGCTTAAAGGGATAGTTCACCTTCACCACAAAACTGCCTATGCAGATAAGGGGCATCTGTAGATAAAAACAAACTGTGCAACTCTTATTAAAGTTGAATAATACCCTTGCTATAGGCGTAGACATTTACATACCTTATGAAGCCTGACTGGAATACTCCCAGGGCGTTGTTAAGTACTCACAGGACATAACTAATTGAGGCCTAGTTATCACTAATGACCTCCACATCACAGGTGTGAGCTCTGCTGAGTTTAGAGCTACTGCATCCGGGCAGATAGAGAATATGTGAGGGGGGTTTGAATCAGAGAAAGAGCTCACTCCTGTGATGGTGGAGGTGAGCAGTGATGAGTAGGCCTCACTTAGCAATATCCTGGTGTAGGCCATTTACATACCTTATGAAGCCTGACTGGAATACCAGTCAGGCTTCATAAGGTATGTAAATGGCCTACACCTATAGCAAAGGTATTATTCGTCTTTAGTCAGAGCTGTACAGAGTTTTTTCATCTACAAACAACTCTTAACTGCATAGGCAGGTTTTTGTAAAGGTCTCCTACATCACCAAACTGTAATTTTAAATATAAGGCACAAATATTACAGTTGGCACCTGCCTGCACCCAACTACTACAAGTCCCCCTGGATTTACTGAGGGGGTCCAAGGCTTACTAATTATTATAGTAAATTAATAATAACATCAATGGGTTTTACCATATATATATGTGCACAAACACTGTTTTTTATAGGGTTATATAGTTCAAGTTGGTGGACGCTGCTTTAATCAAAGGAAGTAGATGAGGTGAAAATTTAATACTGAATTGGTATTGGTAACAATGGTTACTATGTTATCAAAATCCCTAAAAAGTACAAAAAAATAAAAGTCTTTCCGTTTACATATTTATTCCTAAATTCTGCGTTTGCCTGCAGCGTTGCTTTAATGAGCCCAGAATATGCACAGCTTGCACTATGACTTACCACATTTTAAATCATCACTCCGACTCTTGTTATTATATTACAAATCCCCTCTCGCGGGCTATTCAGGGGGCAGCTCTTAAAAGGCAAAAAAAGACTTTGCTTTCGGTTAAAAGGAATAGATTAAGTTGATGTATCTTGTTCACGCTTTACTCATTAAAATGTAGAATTCCGTTTCCTCACAAGGAAGGTGGAAGTTTATCACAGGAGCCACGCTGAGCTATAGAAGATGCCAATGACTACATCTAGCTCAAGGCATTGACATTTATGATGCTCTGTCAGGAAGGAGGGGGTTTAATGTGCGGGATTATTTCCTTTACAATGTCTAAAGATGAGGAATCTTTGCACGCCTGTCACTCCTTATCACCAAAGATATTCCTATTTCCATTTTACTAAATCATGGCAATCATTTTTACAAACTAACCCTGACCTTGTGTGGCCATCACAAACGCAAAGGAAAAATAAAGAGGACCTGTCTTGGAAGGGTTCCAGCAAAACCTAATATTTCACAGCACTAAGAAATTTGAGAAAACACTAAATAGATATGTAACATATCAGACAACAAACAGCTGGGAGGACTCTGCCCACAGGAGCTTGCAATCTAAAAAAAATTTAGAAAATAAGACATTTTTACTTGTTATTCATCTAAAATATATAATAGAATTATCTCTGCTTTATTGTATCAATATCAACTGAACATGTAAAATGGATTAACAAGAACTCCCAAAAGATACAATTAAAAAGATATACTGTAAAAAGACTGTATCTAGTGGGGGATGGTGTGAATCTATTTTATACGCACAAACAGTGTTGATACAATAGAGCTGATTATTCTATATTTTATGCATTCTTATTTGCCCGGATCTCAATTATGTATATTACCATACCTCCCAACCTTCTGAGGTGGGAAAGAGAGACACATTATAGCACAAAGTATGTAGGCAACAGACGTGCCTCTGCTACGCTTCCAGTAATGCGGACCATAAGGAATAATGCACAAAACAAGCGGTTTAAAATAAAATGCTTTTCCGTTATTTTGTTTTGTTTTTCAGTTTAACATGCATTGCATTAACCACTTGAAGCCTGGCATGTTAAACCTCCTTTCAGTTCAGGCCTTTTTCAGTTTTCAGCACTTTTTTTATTATTGGTATTATTATTCTTCCCCGATGTTGTAAAGTGCTGCGCAAACTGTTGGCACTATAAAAAAAATCCTGTATAATAATAATAATAAAAAATATACAGGATACAGTTTGAGCAGTGCTTAACAAAATGATGGCAGACATTACAGTTACTTTACAATTTGGTACAAGAGGAATCAGAGGGCTCTGCTCAGTAGAGCGTACAATCTCGATTAGAAGGGAGGGTCAATTGATACAAAAGGTAATAGCTGTGGGGATGAACTGATGGAGAAAGTAAAACAGTGTATTAGTTAGAAGCAGTATAGGCTTCTTTAAAGAGAAGGGTTTTCAGGGATTGTCTAAAGATGGATAGATTAGGGAACAGTCGGACAGATTGAGGTAGGGAGTTTCAAAGGATGGGAGAAGCTCTGGAAAAATCCTGGAGGCAAACATGGGAGGAGGTGACAAGGGAGCTAGAGAGCAGGAGGTCTTGGGAGGACCGAAGAGAGTGGCTTGGTTGGTATTTTGAGACTAGGTTAGTGATGTAGCTGGGGGAAGAGTTGTCGACGGATTTGTAAATTATTGTTAGTAATTTTAATTTTATTTGTTGGGTGAGTGGGAGCCAGTGGGGGGATTGGCAGAGAGGGGTGGAGGACACTGAATGGTTGGTAAGGTAAGGAGTCTTGCAGCGGAATTCATTATAGACTAAAGGGGGGATAGTCCATTTTTTGAGGAGGAGGGGTTGGTCAACTTTATCAAAGGCACCGCTGTATTCCAAGAGTAATGCCGCGTACACACCATCACTTTATGTGATGATAAAAAACGTCGTTTTTAAAAACGTCACTTTAAATGACCGTGTGTGTGGGAAAACGTCGTTTTATGTCTTGTGAAAAACGACAAAAAAAATTGAAGCATGCTTCAATTTTATGTGTCGTTTTTCAAAACGTAGTTTTTTACTTCACAGAAATTGACCGTGTGTAGCAAAAAAGGACGTTTAAAACGACGTTTTTACACCCGCGCATGCCCAGAAGCTAGTTATGAAGCGAGCTTCAATGGAAAAACGTGGTGAACGTAACCTCGCTTTGCTAGAGCATTGTGAAAAAACAATGGTGTGTAGGCAACCTCGTCTTTGAAAATTGAATTTTTAAAAACGTTGTTTTTTACTTCACAGAAAATTTCGTTTTTTTTTCATCAAATAAAGTGATGGTGTGCATGTGGCATAAGAGTTAGTAAGTCGTTTGTACGTTTTAGGAGGGCAGTTTCTGTAGAGTCCTGAGAACAAAATCCAGACTAAAGGGGATCAAGAAGGTTATTTTCAATGAGGTGGTCGCTCAGTCGGTTGTAGAATAAACGTTCAAGGAGTTTGGAGGCAAAAGGGAGTAATGAGATGGGTCTTAGGTTGTTAAAGCGGTTGTATACCCCGCTTTCAAATTTTGACTTACAGCTAAGCCTATAATAAGGCTTACCTGTAGATAAAAATGAATATCTCCAAAACCTGTATGGTTTAGGAGATATTCACCTTGCATGCAGCTGCTGATGTCAGCGGCGCATGTGCTCTAAAGGTCCGGTGGATACTGCCAGAAAATCAGAGCTCCTTGGCGGAAAGAGGATGCATGAGAGAGACGTCATCGTGGCTCTGGCCACTCACAGCGCCGGAGTCACGAACCTGGAAGAAACGCAGAGGAAACTTGTCAGCTACCTCAGTGGGGACTGGGAGGAGATGCCGGCACTTCGTTCTAAGGTAAGTATTTAATTATGAGCTAGTATTCAGTGCATACTAGCTCATTATGCCTTTGCCTTACAGTTTTATTTTGTTTTTTTATTTTGCGGGCATACAAATACTTTAAGATTGTTGGGGTCCAGTGAGGCCTTTTTCTGGTATGGGAATGACAAGCACATATTTTAGAGGGTTGAGGAAGATGCCAGTAGAGAGGGAAAGGTTGAAGATATAACTTAAAGAGTGTTGGATAGAGCCAGAGGGTGACCATAGTATTTGAGAAGGAACAGGGTCCAGGGGGCAGGAGGTTAGGTGTGCGAAAAAAGTTTAGTGACTTCCTCTATAGTAGCTGGGGATAAACAAGGGAAGTATTGATTGCGCAGGAGGAAAAGGAATGTAAAGTGAGGGCGATATCTGTAGAGTGGTGATTTCGAGATGAATAGTCTCAATCTAGTGATTAGCAATCTCCTGGGTAGTGAGTATCATCACAATGCAAAAAGCGCATTTAAATATTGTGCTAAGCTTGTCACCCAAAAAGGAGCAGGGGCTTCTTTTTGGCAACATACACGCATAGGGCGGCCCATTGAAGTGCGTAGGCTGCCCTATGCACAACACCAGCGATTGCGTTAAAATTGCGCACTCAAAAATTGTGAGCGGGAGCACTAGTCCCCGCTAAGTGATAGGTGATTGGGGCCTCATTGTCTACAAACTATGGTATACATATATATTTATACTCATACACTGTATACAGTATGTGTTTGAAATTTATTAACACTGTCATGTACTGACTGCCTATCTAATTGACTGAGGCCCTAAAATCCCAGGACAATACAAAGACCCCCTAAATACCCATTTTCAGAACATGGACACTCAAAGGTATTTGGTAAGAGGCATAATAGGTTTGGGAAGTTGTTTTTTGCAATTTTTTGGGGAAAATTAAGAAAGTACAGAGGGCCATATTCTCAGTGAAGTTACGATGGAGTAAGTCAGATACTCCATCGTAACTCCTTTTTTTGGCGCGTGTATCTATGCTCCTGATTCTCAGAATCATTTTTGCATGGATACACTTAAGATCCGCCATCTGTAAGTCACTTACACTGGCGGATCTTAAATGCAATGACGCCGGCCGCCGCTAGATGGCATTTACGTGAAGGAGTCATTTGCGTATGCAAATGATCCTTCTACGCCGATTCCCGAACTAGTTTGCGTCGCGTAACCGTCGCTAACGTCGTTTGCGTAAGCGGAAACTTACTCCTGCTATATGAGGGGTAAGTTTCCGCAAGTCTCGCGTAGGCCATGTTACGGATGGCGTCGGGTCCCCGTCGTGTTTTTTCGTCGGGTACGTCGTTTACGTAAGTCGTTCTTGAATACGACTTTACGTCAATGACGCACACGTCGGCGTCATTGACGTTTTCCGCCGAGAACTGGAGCATGCGCACTGGGCTTTTTGCAGCCCGGCGCATGCCCAGTTCTTTCGCATCGGGGGCGCGCTTCATTTGAATAGAAGACGCCCCCTTGGAGATCCGCCAGGCTACGCCGGGACACTTACACTCCGCTGTCCCAACTTATGGAGCAAGTGTTTGGGGAATACAACACCTGCTCCAGTAAGTTGGGACAGCGGAGTGTAAGTGCCCTAAGCGCAGCAGGCGGATATTTAGAGAGAATATGGCCCAGAATTGTTTTTTTTTTGTTTTGTTTTTACAAAGGTGTAATTTTTATTATTTCCTTTCCGCCCAGTTGCTCCATTAAAGTTGCAATTTTAACTCACGTTGCAGAGTTTGAGATCAATTCTTTAACTTTACCTTCTCTATTGACTTCAATACATTTAGCGAAAGTAGCAACATTTTGCCTAAATATTTTCATATATAAAATTGGTGAACGTCTCTTTATACAGGTAAATATAAATTATGACTAGGGATGAACTTTGTGTTTGAGTTGAACTCATGTTTGTCGAATTACGAACGTTATGGGCCGTTCGCGCAAAATTTGAGTGGCGTGTTACGGCCCATAATTCACTGCGGCATCGCAGTGCATTGCTGGCTGATGATTGGCCAAGCATGCTTGACCAATCGCAGCTTGCAAAAAACAGAGAGCCATAATTGGCCAAAGCCAGGGTGGCTTTGGCCAATTATGGCTCAGGGGGTTTAGTACACACCCCACACTATAAAAGGCCGCCTGCAAGTCGGCCTTGTGTAGTGTGTTGCGGTGGTTAAGACAGAGAGAGACAGAGAGAGAGTGTCATTTATTGCAGGTAGATAGAGCAGGCAGGCTAGTCAGAGTTACAGTGTGTAGAGGATATATATGCATCCCAGGTGTTGTACATATATTTATACACTGTATTGAGTTTAGATAGATCCACTCTTCCTAATTTACTGCCAGGCAGGCAGGTGATTGTGCTAGCTGCTGTATTCTCATGTGGTGTACTGTCTGTGTCCTCTGCAGTGTGCACCTAAAGCTACGTGGTGTGTGTACTGTCTGTGTCCTCTGCACATTGTGCACCTAACGTAAAGCGGGTGTTTCTCATATTTACTCCTAGAGTCAGGGATCTGCTCTTATCAATACTACAGGCAGAGGATATTGCTGCAAGTACTTTCACGTGGTGTACTGTCTGTGTCCTCTGCAGTGTGCACCTAAAGCTACATAGTGTGTGTACTGCCCGTGTCTGTGCTATTTTTCTCAATGATTTTCATCCATATTGCAGGGACCAGACATTACATTAAAGCCGCAAGCAGTTTTAAATTACCTTTTTTTATAGTAATCTAATTTTGTGCAGGGACAGTTCTAAACACGTGCCACTTCACAGGCATACTATAGACACCCAGCAGGTACGATATTTAAAGGAATTTTTCCCCCCAAAAAAATTCACTTTAAGCATTATTAAAATCACTGCTCCAGAAAAATTGATACATGTTCCCTGGGGCAAGACCCGGGTTCTCAAACCCGTTTCACAACAATAACTTGCATATTAGGCTTTAAAATTAGTACTTTTGAATTCGAAAGTTCGCGTCCCATAGACTTCAATGGGGTTCTAAATGTTCGCGCAAACGTTCGGTCCGTTCAAAGGTTCTGGTGCAAACCGAACAGGGGGGTGTTCGGCTCATCCCTAATAATGATCAAGTTAATAGAAAACAGGAGGAGGAGCAGTAAAGGATAAGTAAAAGATAAAAACAAACCACAAATAGAATTCCCGGGCCAAATCCTCAAAAGAGATACGACGGAGTAATTGCTGTTACTCCGTCGTATCCCTGGTCCTAACTATGGAACTGATCCACAGAATCAGTTTCCCATAGTTAGGACGAAGATCCGACATGTGTAATTGAATTACACTGTCGGATCTTAGGATGCAGTACCGCATCCGCCGCTGGGGGCATTTTGCGTCGAAATGCCGCCTCGGGTATGCAAATTAGGACTTACGGAGATCCACGAAGCTTTTCAGCTCTCCGTAAGTTATATTTTGCAAACGCAAAATTAGGGCTGCTTTTACAAGGTGGTGTAAACTGTTTACACCTTGTAAAAACAGACCTTTCTTGCTCGCAATGCGATTTTTTTTAAATTTCAAATTTTTTTTTTTGGACGTATCTTTTTTTTTACCCGACGCAACTTTATTGTCCCGTCGCAATCCACAAAGCCCGACGTAACGTAATTTCGCGCTATGCACGTCGGGGAAAATGACGTCACAAGCATGCGCAGTACGGCCGGCGCGGGAGCGCGCCTCATTTAAATGGTAATCACCCCCTGGAGAAGAGGAACACCTTGCACCGGCGGAATTTAAGTTACACCGCTGCAAATTCCCAGGTAAGTGCTTTGTGGATCGGGCACTAACTTGGGAAATTTGCGGCGGTGTAACTTAAATGGAAAAAGTTAAGTTACGCCGCCTGGCTGAGGATTTGGCCCCCCATTCCTCCGCCCTCACAGGTACACTTTAAACACAGACATAAGTGTTTTCCGCTCACAAACACTTTGACAATTCTCCAGACATATCAATGCAGCAGAACAGCATGCAGCAAACAGCAACACATCTGCAACAAGAAGATACTCGAGTGACTTCATTATATTGAGTAGCGTCCTAATGGCAACAACGCACACACACAGCTTCGAGTGTCTGCGGGAGCCTCACACTAGTCGTGTCCTGTCTTCCAAGACACACAACCCATAACTAATAGGATTGACTCTGTTTCATTAAATCCCCTTTATCTAGGCCAGATTGGTTTCCAACCCACGTACAAGCGTCTTACCCAACATCTATCATCGCCTGAGGAATGCAGTCAGCTAACAGCCATTGCCATACATCTCACTGGCCGTGGAGGGCTCCAGGAGAACACCGTGAAGGAGATTAAAAGGTTTTGGAAGCCCCAAGTTTTACACTGTAATGTGTGGCACTGTGGAGAAAATTCCGTACCTTTTTATGTTAATTAAGAAAAATAATTAGTATATGTTTTACTAATGTTTAAATTATAAATCTTGGTGCTTATATGTTATTTTATTTTCCTGTATAATAACAGGTTTACGTGCTAGAACGACTTTGTAGAAAGATGTTATTAGAACAAACTATTGTTCCATGGAATATCTTGTTGTGGAACATAAAGACAGATAGTCTCCTTGGCCTACAGTGAGATACACTACATTGTCAAAAGTATTGGGACACCTGCCTTTACATGCACATGAACTTTAATGGCATCCAGGGCCGGATTAACATAGGGGCTCTTGGAGCTCCAGCTCCAGGCCCCTTCCTCAAGATAGGCCCATTTGCCCAAAAAAAAAAGATTGACTTTGAGGATTGTAGCTCGGCTACCAGGGGTGTGTAGCCGAAGACCTACCCCACCACGCACTGATTGTTTTGGGAAAAACCTGACAAGCTGGTTGTACTCAAGTCAGATAATAGATTGACTTGTGTAAAACCAGCTAGCCCATACATAGATCGACTATGGCTGGTCTCTGCTTAATTGGCGTAATTTCAATCCATATATGGCCCGCTTAACCACTACGCATTTCATAAACATCCTTCCACAAACCTTTACATTTTTCCTTCCCAGATTCCTTCATCCTCCTCACCTGTACATAGTGCCCACTGTCATACTCTCCACACTTCTCTCCTGTACATAGTGCCCACTGTCATACACTTTTCTCCTATACATAGTGCCCACTGTCATACCCCCACACTCTTCTCCTGTACATACTGCCCACTGTCATACTCTTCACACTCCTCTCCTGTACATACTACCCACTGTCTGGAAATTTGTAGGAGAAGAAAGCCCCTGGGATGGTACGGATTGTAATAATAGGATGGAATTGTCAAAAAGTATATATTTAAATAAAGGAATTATAAAAAAAATAAGTGCCCATACTGTTAAAAATCCAGTAATACACTGCCTCACCCTGCTCTGCACACGCTCAGTTGCTCTCTATTTTTAGGCACTGTGCTAAAAATTTAGGGGCTGAGCTGCTGACAGTCTAAAGATTTACTGCTGCTCCCCCTGAGCTCTGGACTTCAGCAAAATGGCAGCCTCCAGCAAGAAGAAACAGTAACAATGCTGGAGGAAATTTACAGCAGACTAATTTTTGTAGCATAAATATTGATGTGGAATGTAAGGGCCAAATCCACAAAGAAATTGCGGATCTTAGTTTTAGGCAGAAAAGTTACACTGGCGCAATTTTAGTATTTTAGGTAGCGATCCACAGAGCACTTACCTCTAAAATTGCGCCAGTGTAGCTGATCTCCTTGCATCTTAAGCGATCCCTAATTAAAATGGGCGATTCCCATTTAAATTAGGGCGCGCTCCCGCGCCGGACGGACTGCGCATGCGTGTGACGTCATTTTTCCCGACGTGCATCGCGCATACGTAGTTAACGTCGGGCTTTGTGGATAGCGACGGGTTCGTAAAGTTGCGACGGGAAAAAAAAAAGTTACGCGACGGGAAAAAAAAATCAAATTTAAAAAAAAAAACACGGCGATCGAAAAAAAGGTATGGTTTTGCATGGTCTACTAAAGTTAGTCCATATAAAACCAACCTTAGTTTTGCGCAAGCAAATTCGTAACTTACGCAAATCACACAATGCCTAAAGCTTTGTGGATCTCCGTAATTACTAATTTGCATACGCAAGGAGGGATTTCGACTCGAAATGCCCCCAGCGGCGGATGCGGTACTGCATCCTAAGATTCAACAGCGTAACTAAATTACGGATGTCTGATCTTCTGCCTAACTTGGGAAAAATCCTTTTGAGGATCGCTCCCAAAGTTAGGCACAGAGATACGCAGGCGGAACAGCAGTTCCGCCTGCGTATCTCTTTTGTGGATTTGGCCCTAAGTTCCTTTCTAAGGAACATTATTTTTATCAAGTTATAGGTAACGTTCCACTTTATTAACATTAGAAGGATCACCAGTAGGCAGAAGAAGGTCCTGACTCTATATAGTTTTTTAGGTTTTACTAGAGTGATTATCAGCAGGAAGAAGGAGACCCTGATTCGATATAGATCTTTATTTATCACTAAAAGAATCTTCAGCAGGAAGAAGAAAGTCCTGGTTCCTTAATATAATCTCTATATTTATCACTAGCGGTATTGGCAGCAGGAGGAAGGAGGTCCTGATTCCCCTATATAAATCTTTAGTTATCACTAGAGGGGTCACCACTCACCAGCTGGTGAAAGGAGGTCCTGATTCTTCTGTATAGATTTGCAGTTAGTGATGGACGAACATCTGATGGGGTCAGAGGTATCTTCTGAGGCTCTTTGAGAGGGGTCTGTGGCAGACACTTTCTCCCAATTTCAAGTTCACCAAGGAGGGTCTGTGGCAGAGACTTATTCCTGTAATTGTCCGAGTGATACTCCGGCTGCCAGGTCAGTGAGAGAGGCCTGTCCGGGTACACGGAACCCACTCCGGCAGGAGTGGCGCAGAGAAGTGTTACGCTTAGGAGCAGGACTGTTTCCTATCATTACGCCTGAATCTGCTATCCTTCCTCCTTTCAACTTTACTTTCCTCACCACAAGTTTTATTGTTTTTACCCGGCTGAGTAATAAAGAGCACAGCAAAAGAGCACCTGTCGTGGACATTCCTTTACTTCTGTTTAAGCACATACACATCATTCACCCCTAGAGAATTCGGAGGAGCCACAAGGTAACACGCCGCTCAAAAATCCAGCAGCTCCAATGGGGGTAATGCTACACAGGCCCCAAAAATTAGCCCACGGCCACAGGCGTTCACCTGACAGCAAACAACTTTGTATTCCATGGCTGGTGGTACATTAGGCATTCACTGGATACAGAAGTAAGTGTCAGCCATTACAGGCCCCAAAAATTAGCCCACGGCCACAGGCGTTCACCTGACAGCAAACAACTTTGTATTCTGTGGCTGGTGGTACATTAGGAATTCACCGGATACAGAAGTAAGTGCTGCCCATTACAGGCCCCAAAAATTAGTCCACAGGCGTTCACCTGACAGCAAACAACTTTGTATTCTGTGGCTGGTGGTACATTAGGCATTCACCGGATACAGAAGTAAGTGCCGCCCATTACAGGCCCCAAAAATTAGCCCACGGCCACAGGCGTTCACCTGACAGCAAACATCTTTGTATTCTGTGGCTGGTGGTACATTAGGCATTCACCGGATACAGAAGTAAGTGTCGGCCATTACAGGTGTAGCACCTATTTACTTTATAGTATTGGTGCTAGTCAAATTTAAGTATAGATCAGAGTATAGTTAGACTCTGATCCTGATGAGTGAGAATAGGGCCTCTGTCTCAGCTTGGCTGTGCTGTGGGTCATTCTGCAGTATCGGGGTGTTCTTCCAGCCCCGGTACTGCAGGTGGCAGCAGTGGAGTCAAGGTTTGGGTGCTCTTCCCCGCGGCCAATCACAGTGGTTTGTCCTCGCTGTGAATGCTGGGGAAGGGTATTTATGGGATAGACGCTATTGGTTCTGGGTTGTTCTTCGTCCAGTGTGGCACCCACCTTTAGGATGGCCACATCACGGACATCATCGACGTCACCTTCCCCATCACTGACAATAGAGATCTCGGAGTAGGCAGCAACAGCGGGGACCAACCTCCTTGGGCTGATCTGGGTACTGTCGTCAGACTGCTGAGTAGTGGCTGTTGCTACATCCTCTTCCTGACCAAATGTCAAGAATGGCTGCGCATCGGAAATGTCTTCTGATGGGTCGGAAAATAATTCCTGTGAATCAAGCGGAGGGTATATGGTGGTGGTGGTGTTGGTGGTGAGCCACTAAACCAAGTCTGGTGCGTCCTTTGACGTAATTGAACGAACATTGAACATTGCAAGAGGGAAGGAGGTCCCGATTCCTCTATATAGATCTTTAGTTATCATTAGAGGGATCCCCAGCAAGGGGGAAGGAGGTCCCGATTCCTCTATATAGATCTTTAGTTATCATTAGAGGGATCCCCAGCAAGGGGGAAGGAGGTCCCGATTCCTCTATATAGATCTTTAGTTATTATCCCCAGCAAGGGGGAAGGAGGAACCGATTCCTTTATATAGATCTTTATTTATCACTAGAGGGGTCACCAGCAGGAGGAAGGAGGTCCCAATTCCTCTATATAGATCTTTAGTTATCATTAGAGGGATCCCCAGCAAGGGGGAAGGAGGTCCCGATTCCGAGTCTATATAGATCTTTAGTTATTATTAGAGGGATCCCCAGCAAGCGGGACGGAGGTCCCGATTCCTCTATATAGATCTTTAGTTATCACTAGAGGGGTCACCAGCAGGAGAAAGAGGGGTCCTCTTATCCTTATACAGATCTTTAATTAGACCTTATTTAAAATTAATTGTCCAGTTCTGGAGACCTTACAAAAATATATTGATAAGATGTAACAAGTCCAGAGACAGGCAACAAACATTTTGAAAGGTATGAGGGACAAAACATATTGGGAAATGAATATGTATTTGAATATGTATTTTGCATATGAAGTTAAAATCAAGAACGTGGGGGATGACCTCAAACCAGTAAGAGTCCGTCAACAGTGAGAGCCGGTTCACACAGGGGTAACACGACTCTGGCCGTGACTTTGCGAGGCAACCTGGACACGACCTGAGCGCGCACCACAGCACGACTTGGGGCGACTTACTAGAAGTCGGATTGAAGTAGTACAGGAACCTTTTCTGAAGAAGGAGCGACTTCTGTAGTGTACATGAAGACGGCTCCATTCACTTCCATTGATTTTCTCAACAGCACAACTTGGGGCGACTTCAAGTCGGATCCCAAGTCGCCCCTGTGTGAACCAGCTCTAAGTAAATCTAAACATGCATTGCTCGGGACAACATAGACAAGAAGGTTAAAAAAATAAAAACAACATAAAAAGGGTCAGACTTGATGGACCACTTGGTCTTCTATGTTTCTACAGATGTGCACAAAATGACTGTAGAGTCCGGCCACCCAAATGGATCAGAAATCGTTGGCTCAAGAAGATGTAGGCATACTGACATTACCTCTGCATTCGATTTCCTCTGCTTCTTTCTAGACAAACTGATATTAAAAGATGGTTCTGGAAACTTTGACTTGTTTGTACTTTTTGCAGTAAATATTTCACTGTCAGAAGTGACTTTATTTTGTAGCACTACAGTGAGGAAGTTGTAATCATAAGGTACATTATATACGAGTGTGATAGACAATAATCCTAAACTTCATTATGAGGATTTCCAAATCACGGAAATCATCTGGTGACAGTTCCCGCCATATGTGCCGCTCCAGGATTTAGATGTTGCTCTGTAAGGCGGTATTTTCCTCCAGCTCCCGTATCATGTGTACGTCCGCCGCTCTCAGCGAGCATGCCGTGTTTCGGGGGGAAGATGCGTGTTTTTGGCTGTCTGCAGGTGACCTGGATCTAGAGCGGTGGCAGCGGTGTGAGCAGTGGACAGGAGGCGCTGAGGATTTGCTGGACGGCACTGTGCTGGCGTAACTGGGGGACCCGGACGCGTCAGAAGCCGTCCTCGATTCTGTGGGGGAATCTTCTTCCGCTTCAGTGGATTCCTAATAAAATACAAAGAATTATATAGTCAGCGACAATATTCAAATAATCTGAAGAAGTCTTTTTTTTTAGGCAACTGCAACCTTTTCTTAAAGTGGAACCAGCATCACTGCATCAGATATATTTATTTCACGTTAAATGCAACATGCTCAGTGATGTGTCAACGTAACACTTCCAGGTATTTATTTTCTCTCACAGAGATCACAGTACTTCCCCGACAATGGTTGCTTTTCTCTCCAGTAGGATGGTGTCACCTATATCCAGGCATTATCCAGGGTTTCCATCTACATTCCAAACTGAGACGCCAACTTGGAGATCGCACAATCATATAAACTGGCTGTGTTGACAAATGTCTGACACAGATCAAACTCTGCTGCATTCTCTCACCTTGCAGTGGCGTCACTAGGGTTGGTGTCACCTGGTGCAGTAATAAATGGTGTCAAGAATCCATCCCCCCCCCTCCATCCGGCGCTGTCACTGGCGCATGCACTCTGAAGGTCTGGCATACTGTGCCGCACCTTCAGAGCACTGTGCTGTAACTGAGGGCTCCCGCACACACAGGAGTGACGTTATGGCATCTCTGCCCAATACTTCTAATTATATGCTGTCCTCAGGGACAGATCCGATCCAGAGATCCCACTGTATGGCGATCTCTAGATCAGATCTGTCCCTGGGGACAGCAGATAATGGCATCATTGGCATTGATGATTTGATTCGGATTTTGGAACTGACCTGCTGACACAGTGGGCCAGATTCACATAGATTAGCGGATCTTTAGATCCGCGTAATCTATGTGATTTACGATCCGCCGGTGCACTTTTGCGAGGCTAGTGCTGTATTCACAAAGCACTTACCTCGAAACTTGCACCGGCGGATCGTAACTCCCCCGGCGGAATTCAAATTCCGCGGGCAAGGGGGAGTGTAGTATTTAAATCAGGCGCTTCCCCACGCCGATTTAAATGATTGCGCCGCCGGCGTGCATTGCTCACACTGACGTCGCTAGGACGTCAGTGGTTTCGGCGTGAGCGTAACTTGCGTCTGGAAGAATTCTGAATCGGCGTACGCAAACGACGTTCAAATTTAAAACTCGGCGCGGGAACGACGGCCATACTACATAGGAAATGCCGCAGGGGTAACTATCCGCCGGAAAAAGCCGAACGCAAATGACATGAAAAAAAAGCGACGGGCGGGCGTTGGTTACTGAATCGGCGGTTCTCCTCATTTGCATATCCGACGCGTAAAAAACCGAGGCGACACCTAGCGGCCGGCGGGAGATTGCAGCCTAAGATCCGACGGTGTAAGTCACTTACACCAGTCGGATCTTAGGGAGATCTATGCGGAACTGATTCTTATGAATCAGTCGCATAGATCCGACCGTCGGATCTCAGAGATACGACGGCGGATCAGGAGATCCGCCGTCGTATCTCTTGATGAATCTGGCCCAGTGTGTTGCTTGCTGGACCGGATTTGATGTGGGTCACTGTCTGTTCTCACCTGGGCTGCGGACATTCCCCCTTATCAAACCAGCTTAGGGTGGCTCAGCTCAGCTACTATACGTGGGTGGTTGACACAGCACAACCCCCCCCCCCCCTTTCCATCAGACCAGCTCAGGGTGGGAAGCTCAGTCAGCTACTATGCCTATATATAATATTATAATATACATTTAGCTGTGTCCAGCACCACTCTCTTCCCCCCTAATCACAGCTAGGGGCACCAGGAATGTACACTCCTCTCACTCACAGGGGTGCAAGTGGATGGCGTGGCGACACCATGGCAACCCCTCTCCCCCCTCAACTAAGGCTATCACCTCTCACTTCGGGCTCAGGCCGGCAGCGGACACCCCCTCATCATAGAGGCCGGCAGACCGCACCCCTCTAGCAAAGCCACTGTCACCTTGTGACCTGCTACGAGTTACAATTTTGCAGTCTGATCACTGAAGGAGAGGAGACTGAGGAAATGCTTCCTCTTGCCTGCAGCAGATTGATGCCATTCTCTTAGCCTAGGTTGTCACTGACTGGAGATCAAGGGTGGCTTGTTAGGCCAGGATCATATTGTTGCATTGCATGCTGTCATATGGGTGCTTATAAGCTTATATACTCATGTTGGTAGGTTTAAAGTGAACCTGTTACTGCATTATGTTTGTAAATTGGTAAAAATGCCTTACAATCAAAATCAGCATACCATGCCAGTTACAGTTTTATACACAGTATATATACTGGAAATAAGCAACAATCTTCATTTTGGAATAATCTTCATTTTTGCATATAGGATGGAATGAAGGAATTCCTCTGCTCTAAGGATATACTGTACTGTGTTAATGAAAATCAGGCCCATTTGATATCTTCAACATCAGAACAGGGGCGCCCTCTAGTGATAAAATGTTGCCATTGCAACCCTCATAGAGTGATTTTTTTTTTAGACGCTGTCACTTAGGTGGATTCAAATAGACCGCCGCATCTTTGCATCTGGAGGCTCCCTTGTTAAAGGGAGCTTCGCTTCAAGATCCTGATAAGCTCCCGTTGACCCCAACAACCATCAGACAGGGTTGTCGGGAAGGGGCCTTTATCCCCATCAACATGGGGGCAAGGTGCTTTGGGGTGGGGGTGCTCTAAAGCACCAAACCCCCATGTTGAGGGTATGTGGTCTGGTATGGTTCAGAATTGGGGGGGGGGCGCTTGCTCGTCCCCTCCCTTTCCTAACCTCTCATTTTTTTTTTTTGACATGGGGGTGTCCCCTCCAAATCCATACCAGACCGAAGGACAGACATTCAGCTGTCAGAGGGGAAGCTCGCAGACAGCTGATGACTCATCCATTGCCAAGGACACAGCGGTCGGCTTTCTGACCTGCTCCCATTCAGCGACCAGCTATAGACAGTGAATGTAAAAAAAAATCCCTGCATTTCTGCAAAAAGCATCAAAAAATGCATTAGTGTTAGTCAAGTTTTAAGGTGAACTTATTCTTTAAATCTGTAAAATGTATTCCCAAGGGTTACCTAGAAGCAGAAAATGTCTGCAATTGAAAGAACAAGCAAATCTAAATTTGTCTGAAGAATGAATAAGTATTCTGTATATGTTAAATTTGTAAACCCAACCACAAAAATGTTATAGACACTAACATATGAACGCAATTTCAAAAGTAACTTTTAATAAGTGTAAATCAGCAGCTTTCATTAAAATAATCCCCGACAATGCTGCCATGAAAGTTCTTGTTCAGGTTCTTCCTGTTATATGGTGACAATGCTCTGTCCATGTATTTTAACTGTGCTTTGTCACACAGCCATTAGCCATGTTGACACACATTATATAAGCATATTCCACTGTTAACACCATCTGGATACTAGCCCTGAGAAATGCCAAGCAGCCACTACTGGAGTGCATGTAGATAGGAAGAGGCTGCAAGGAGGCTGGAGGAGATCAGTAGCACTAAGATGCTACAGATGAGGAAACAGAGTAAACAAAATGTCATCCAATTCGTTTGTCCTTGTGGATACCACATATTATAAATTCCCATAAATCATCTGACCTTGTCTTTTAGGACATACAATGAAACCGGATTCTTGCACTCCCGCTCCATGGTCCTTGGGATTTCTTCAACTGTGCAGACAAGAAGACAAAACATTGTAAGCATAGGATTCCATTCTGCCCTCATCAAAACATACAATGAAGGGGGAAAGTCCATGACTGAACCTTGGCTAGTGCACATATTTGAGCTTATTATGAGGTGCTCCCACCATCCCTGATCTATGTTCCTGGGTGTGAACATCTTCTGGGCCTATTATGAGAGGCTCCCACCATCCCTGATCTATGTTCCTGGGTGTGAACATCTTCTGGGCCTATTATGAGGGCCACCATCCCTGATCTATTTTCCTGGGTGTGAACATCTTCTGGGCCTATTATGAGAGGCTCCCACCATCCCTGATCTATGTTGTTCCTGGGTGTGAACATCTGCTGGGCCTATTATGAGAGTCTCCCACCATCCCTGATCTATGTTCCTGGGTGTGAACATCTTCTGGGCCTTTTATGAGGGGCTCCCACCATCCCTGATCTATGTTCCTGGGTGTGAACATCTTCTGGGCCTATTATGAGGGGTTCCCACCATCCCTGATCTATGTTCCTGGGTGTGAACATCTTCTGGGCCTATTATGAGAGGCTCCCACCATCCCTGATCTATGTTCCTGGGTGTGAACATCTGCTGTGCCTATTATGAGGGGTTCCCATTATCCCTGATCTATGTTCCTGGGTGTGAACATCTGCTGGGCCTATTATGAGGGGCTCCCACCATCCCTGATCTATGTTCCTGGGTGTGAACATCTGCTGGGCCTATTATGAGGTGCTCCCACCATCCCTGATCTATTTTCCTGGGTGTGAACATCTGCTGGGCCTATTATGAGGTGCTCCCACCATCCCTGATCTATTTTCCTGGGTGTGAACATCTTCTGGGCCTATTATGAGAGGCTCCCACCATCCCTGATCTATGTTCCTGGGTGTGAACATCTGCTGGGCCTATTATGAGAGGTTCCCACCATCCCTGATCTATGTTCCTGGGTGTGAACATCTTCTGGGCCTATTATGAGGTGCTCCCACCATCCCTGATCTATGTTCCTGGGTGTGAACATCTGCTGGGCCTATTATGAGGTGCTCCCACCATCCCTGATCTATTTTCCTGGGTGTGAACATCTTCTGGGCCTATTATGAGGGGCTCCCACCATCCCTGATCTATGTTCTCAGGTCTGTACACCTGCTGTTCCCATTATGAGGGGTTCCCACCATCCCTGATCTATGTTCTCAGGTCTGTACACCTGCTGTTTCCATTATGAGGGGCTCCCACCATCCCTGATCGATGTTCCTGGGTGTGAACATCTGCTGGGCCCATTATGAGGGGCTCCCACCATCCCTGATCTATGTTCTCAGGTCTGTACACCTGTTGTTTCCATTATGAGGGGTTCCCACCATCCCTGATCTATGTTCTCAGGTCTGTACACCTGCTGTTTCCATTATGAGGGGTTCTCACCATTGCTGTGCTGAGTTCCCAAGTCTGCATACCTGCTTTGTCCATTATGAAGTATTCCACCATGCCCATCTCCATTAGATTCAATATTTCCTATTATATTATAGAGAATGTAACAAAAGGAGCTGGGGCACACAAAGGTGAGCAGGAATGCATAAAACTCATAGGAATACAGAAATATATCTGAGAATTACGGCAGAAAGATCTCACTGTTGGGAGTGTCCAAAACACATAAGAAGCCAAGGACTGATCTATTCCCACTAGGCTTCACCTTTGACTAAAATATTACTTGTGGATGGACTAACCCTTTAAGCTGGCATCCATATTTGGTATACATAACCAAAACAAGAAGAAGACTTTGATCTCATTCCTAGTGCTGCCAACATGTTGACTTTTAGCTGCATAAAGATTTTTATAGTCACCTTTCCTGTCCTTATGTCATGAAACTTTAAAGGATATGTAAAGGTTTGTTTAAAAAAAAAGAAAAACATGTCATACTTACCTCCTCTGTGCAGTTGGTTTTGTACAGAGTGGCCCCGATCCTCCTCTTCTGGGGTCCCTCAGCGGTGCTCCTGACTTTTCCTTTTCTCGAGTGCCCCGTTGGAGAGCCGCTCTCTCTCGGGGCACCTGTGCGGGCGAGCTCCCGTGTCCTTCTATGTGCATTGACACAGACAGCAGGACCCCATCTCTGTGTCATTGGATTTGATTGACAGCAGCGGGAGCCAATGGCTGCGCTGCTATTAATCTATCCAATTAGGACCCAAGACACTGCCTAGAGCAGGTCTGCTCATCCCCGTTGCTGGAAAGACCGGGTTCAGGTCTGGGTGGCTGCTAAATCACAGGACTTTTGTCACCTTAATGCATGTCCACCAAGGGCCAAATAAAGGCAAGCAAAGGCCCTCATTCAGTCCGCGGGCTGCAGATTTAGGTCATCCAAGTGGAAGTGGGAGGGTGAACCTGTCAAACCAGGTACCCGCTCTCTGAAAAAAACAAAGCTTCCAATACAGGCAGGGGAGGGAAGGAGGAGGAAAACCCGTTTTAGGCGAAGTTCTGCTTTAAATGGTGACTGTCCACTAGGCTTCTCCAATGACTTAAATATGACTTTGGGATGGAAGATCCCATTCATGGTGTATATAGTTTTTTTTTTTTCAGTCATATCTGACTGATAAAAAGTTCTTTATTGTAGACATATTCTAAGACATTCTTTCTCTTTCTATACAACCATTATGAAGAAACTGTAATACATTCCATTCCTGAAAGGATGACTGTTTTCAAGGACTAGCAAGAAAATAATAAATAATCATTTCTAAGAATTATCTAGCAGTTGCCAAGCTACAAGAGTCGTTCCAACATTTCACGATAACAGTCTTTGGACAGGAATGTGAATACATTTTTTTTTTATTATTGAACTGGCTATAGCTGGTGGCACTGATTGTTCAGGAAAAACTCAACAGGTTTGTTGTACACAAGCCGATTGATTGACTTGCTTACAACCAGCCTGCCCATACATGGATCGGAATTTGGCTGGTTCACCACGTATTCAGGAGCACATGTGGGTGTCATTTAGTGCAGTCCGCATACAAATACAGCCTGCCTATATGCCCTCACTCCTCCCATGGTGGCATTTCGATATTTGCATAGCTCCTTCTAAGCACTGCTTACATCAGGTCTCTTGTGGAGTGACTGCCGTGGTAAAGTCCTTTTAGAAACATTATTTTCAAAAAGTCAGATTAGACAGATGGATTAGGTTATTCCTCTTTTAGCCATCAGATTTACAACCCTAACTTATTATTATTTATGATTTATATAGCGCCAACAGTTTACGCAGCGCTTTACAATGTATAGGGGGAACAGGACAATTACAGTACAATACAGAAGGTACAGGAGGGCCTTGCTCGTAGAGCTTACATTCTAAAGGGAGTGGGTGGTGGTACAAAAGTTAAAGTGGAGGTTCACCCAAAAACCTTTTTTTTTAACATTAGATTGAGGCTCGTTTTATCAAGGGGAATCGGGTGTTTTTTTTACAATCGAAGCAATACTTACCGTTTTAGAGATGCATCTTCTCCGCCGCTTCCGGGTATGGGCTGCGGGACTGGGCGTTCCTACTTGATTGACAGCCTTCCGACGGTCGCATACATCGCGTCACGATTTTCCGAAAGTAGCCGAAAGTCGGTGCGCAGGCGCCGTATAGAGCCGCACCGACGTTCGGCTTCTTTCGGCTACTCGTGACGCGATGTATGCGACCGTCGGAAGCCTGTCAATCAAATAGGAACGCCCAGTCCCGAAGACCATACCCGGAGGCGGTGGAGAAAATCGATCTCTAAAACGGTAAGTACTGCTTTGATTTTAAAAAAACTACCCGATTCCCCTTGACAAAATGAGCATCAATCTAATGTTAAAAAAAAAAATTCGGGTGAACTCCCGCTTTAATAGCTGCAGAGAATGATTTGATGGGGGTGGTTCGGGGACAGTTATTAGGTGGGTGTAGGATAGGCTTCCCTGAATAAATTCGTTTTCAGGGATCTCCTGAAGGTGGACAGGGTAGGGGGCTGATCGGACATACCGGGGCATGGGTAGTTCCAGAGGATGGGAGAGGCTCTGGAGAAGTCCTGAATGCGAGCATGGGAGAAGGTAACAAGGAAGCTAGAGAGCAGGAGGTCCTGGGAGGAGCGGAGGGGACAATTTGGGCATTATCTGCAGATGAGGTTGGTGATGTAGATGGGAGCGATGTTGTGAATGGCCTTGTATGTTGTGAATAGCATTTTGAATTTTACACAGTAGGGTAGGGGAGGCCAGTGAAGGGATTGGCAGAGAGGAGCAGCAGTCACAGATCGGTAAGTGAGGTGTATTAGGCCCCGTACACACGACCGGATCTATCCGCTGGGATTTATCCGCGGATCAGTTCCAGCGGATAGATCCGGTCGTGTAGGCCCGAGCGGACAATTTTCGGCGGATAAAAATCCATCCGACGGATTCCCAGCGGATAAAAATTTTGTAGCATGCTACAAAATCTATCCGCTGGAATCCAGTCCAGCGGACTGATCTGGTCGTCTGTACAGACTCACCGGATCAGTCCGTCTGCTCCCATCCCTCGCATGCGTCGTAATGATTCGACGCATGCGTGGAAGTATTTACCTTCCAGCGTCGCGCATGTCGCCGCGTCATCATCGCGGCGACGGTGCAACACGTGACCGCGGATGTTTTCCGCGCGGATCTTGATCTGATGGTGTGTACAAGCCATCGGATCAAAATCCGGAGGAGGAATGTCCGCTGGAAACGGTCCGGCAGACCGTTTCCAGCGGATAACCCCTCGTCTGTATGAGGCCTTAGTCTAGCAGCAGAATTCATAATAGACTGAAAGGGGGTGGCCTGCGTAAGGGTAGGCCATTAAGGAGAGAGTTGCGGTAGTCAAGGCGGGAAATAATCAAGGAGTGAATAAGTTGATTTCTGTTGTCATTAGTCAGGAAGGGTCGAATTCTGGAGATGTTGCGGAGGTTATGTTAAGGCGGCAGGATTTAGCCAGTGATTGGATGTGGGGGCTGAAGGAGAGGTCAGAGTCAAGGATTACACCCAGCACCTTGGCATGTGTGGAGGGACCAATGGTTGTGTTGATATTAATGGTGAAGTCATGGGAGGGGCCGTGAAGGAGGAAATATAACAAGCTCAGTTTTAGAAAGATAGCGTTTGAGGAAGTGGTGTGACATTCATACCGATATGTCATTCAGTAAGTTTAACTTCCGCGAGGAGATCCAGGGGGTGAGTTGAGGAGTGGAGGGATAGACCTGGGTGTCGTCAGCATAGAGGTGGTATTGGAAGCCGTGGTAGGTTATAAACTGGCCTAGGGAAGAGGTATAGAGTGAGAATAGAAGGGACCCAAGGACGGAGCCTTGGAGTACCCCAACAGAAAGAGAAAGAGGAGCGGAGAAGATGGAGCTGTAAGTGACACTGAAAGTGCTCAGAGAGTAAAACAGAGTAAAGCTGGGTATACACATCAAAATTCCGCCGGTTTAGCAGAAATCGGTCAAATGTCCGTCTATGGGTACCCCTCTCTGTTCAATGGAAGCCGATTAGACTGACTTCTGTTGAATGGTCCTGCTAGAAAACCAGCATTGGATCAGCTGCTGCAGACAATGGCTAATCAATGTATTCTGATGGGGGAGGGGGGTTTCTGCCGTCAAAATTCAATAGCATAGGGGGAGAGATCCTTTCATCCACATTGATTGTGGGGGATGTAGAAATATATGAGCTTTTCTTTTTTGTTCACCCTCTGATTGAATGAAAAAAAAAAATCAAAGGCCCGGATTCAGAGAGAATTTACGCCGGCGTATCCATAGATACGCCACGTAAATTCAAATCTGCGCTGGCGTATTTTCTTTCTGTATTCAAAAAGCAAGATACGCCGACATTAGCCTAAGGCCCCGTACACACGAGAGGATCTATCCGCTGGTATTTATCCGCGGATCAGTTCCAGCGGATAGATCCTGTGGTGTGTACGGCCCAGCGGATATTTATCCGCGGATATTTTTCGGGCCGATGGATTTCCAGCGGATAAAAATTTCTTAGCATGCTAAGAAATCTATCCGCTGGAATCCTGTCCAGCGGATTGATCCGGTGGTCTGTACAGACTCACCGGATCAATCCGTCCGATCCCCTCCCTTGCATGCGTCGTAATGATTCGACGCATGCGTGGGAAGTCTTTACCTTCCAGCGTCGCGCACGTCGCCGCGTCATCATCGCGGCGACGGTGCGACACGTCACCGCGGATGAATTCCGCGTGGATTTCGATCTGATGGATAGTACAACCATCAGATCAAAATCCGCCAGAGGATTTATCCGCGGGAACGGTCCGGAGGACCGTTTCCAGCGGACAATCCTCTCGTGTGTACAAGGCCTGAGATACGACTGGCATAAGTCTCTTACGCCGTCGTATCTTAGGGTGCATTCTCACGCTGGCCGCTAGGTGGCGCTCCCGTCATTTTCGGCGTAGAGTATGCAAATTACCTAGTTCCGCCGATTCACAAACGTACGTGCACCTGGCGGTAGTTTTTTTACGTCGTTTGCGTAAGGCTTTTTCGGCGTAACGTTGCTCCTGCTATTAGGTGGTGCAGCCAATGTTAAGTATGGACGTCGTTCCCGCTTCGAAATTTGAATTTTTTGCGTCGTTTGCGTAAGTCGTTCGCGAATAGGGCTGAACGTAATTTACGTTCACGTCGAAACCAATGACATCCTTGCGACGTCATTTGAAGCAATGCACACTGGGATATGTACACGGACGGCGCATGCGCCGTTCGTAAATCACGTCAATCATGTCAGGTCATCACATATTAGCATAAAACACGCCCCCCCTTCCACATTTGAATTACGCGGGCTTACGCCGGCCCCATTTACGCTACGCCGCCGCAACTTACGGAGCAAGTGCTTTGTGAATACTGCACCTACTCCTGTAAGTTGCGTCGGCGTAGCGTAAATACAATACGCTGCGCCGCCGTAACATAAAGCACAGCTACCTGAATCTACCCCAGAGTATATATCCAGCTTAAAGGGTTTGTAAAGGAGTTTTTTTTTTTAAATAACAAACATGTCATACTTACCTCCACTGTGCAGTTCGTTTTGCACAGAGTGGCCCCGATCCACGTCTTCTGGGGTCCCTCGGCGGCTGTCTCAGTCCTCCCCGCAATTAGTCACCACAGTCATGCGAGAACTCGCATGGTGATCACTAATTGCTGTATCACTTGGCCCCACCCCTCGGCACGCCGCGTCACTGGATGTGATTGACAGCAGCGCCAGCCAATGGCTGCGCTGCTCTCAATCCATCCGCGCTAGCCAATCAGCGGCCAGGCTGAGCGGCAAAGAGAATATCGGGACCGCGCGTGGGACTTTCGAGGGGTCAGGTAAGTATAACGGGGCAAGGGGGGCGGCAACATCAGATGTTTTTTCACCTTAATGCATAGATTGCATTAAGGTGAAAAAACATTTTCCTTTACAACTCCTTTAAGACTTTAAACATAGTGATATGTTACGTACATGAAGTCCAAACCTTTCATGTGCTGTGATATGTTCACATTCTGGGTACAGGTTTATTATGTATGTACTAGTCACCTTCATGTTTAAGAGGATCCTCTGTATGGTCCACATATTCACAAGATCCTTGTGTCTCCAGCTTGTGTTTCTCTCTATAAGAAAATGCAGACATAATCAATAAAGCTTCACTTCCTGTCCCAATGAAACTCTTTCACACACTAACACACAGGGTGTCACAAGGACAGGAAGTGAGGCAAACCTCCCACCCATGGAAACATAGACAGTGAAAAAAATCTTACCGAGCCACATTTTATCTGATTTTTCAATGGCTGGATTTGAGCTTTAAAGGAGACAAATACTGAGAGAAATAAAAAGAGGCTGTCATTGCTGACCGCCTTCTAAAAATTTGCCAGCCTGTTCGTTGTTTTTTATACTGTCTCTGTAAAAGAGAACCTGTCAGTAAGTTGTGAGCTAGTGAGCCGCTCCGATTGCTATTACAAGAGAGGCTGCAGGCATCATCCTGGGATAACCACCAAAAGTCCAGTGACATACAGGCATGTGCTGGACAGGAAGTGGTTAATATTTGGTATATGGACTGAAGGGAGGTATTTAAGGTAGGTGTAAACCCAAACACCAAAATCTCATATAAGCTTTAACCACTTAAGACCCGGACCATTATGCAGGTAAAGGACCTGGCCAGTTTTTGCGATTCGGCACTGCGTCGCTTTAACTGACAATTGCGCGGTCGTGCGATGTGCCCAAACAAAATTGGCGTCCTTTTTTTCCCACAAATAGAGTTTTCTTTTGGTGGTGTTTGATCACCTCTGCGGTTTTAATTTTTTGCCCTATAAAGAAAAATAGAGCGACAATTTTGAAAAAAATTCAATATTTTTTACTTTTTGCTATAAAAATATCCCCAAAAAATATATAACAATTTTTTTTTCCTCAGTTTAGGCCGATACGTATTAGTTTTATGGCATTTTTATTGATATTTTTTTTTTTTTTACTAGTAATGTCGGCGATCAGCGATTTTTATCGTGACTGTGACATTATGGTGGACACATCTGACACATTTTTGTGACCATTGTCATTTTCACAGTGAAAAGTGCTATAAAAATGCACCGATTACTGTGAAAATGACAATGGCAGTGAAGTGGTTAACCACTAGGTGGCGCTAAGGGGTTATGTTTGCCTTAAGGGAGTGATTCTTACTGTAGGGGGGTGTGGCTGTAGGCGTGACATCACTGATCGTCGTTCCCTATATCAGGGAACAGACAATCAGTGTCACTGCCACAGTGAAGAACGGGGAAGGTGTGTTTACACACACCTCTCCCTGTTCTTCAGCTCCTGTGATCGATTGCGGGACACCGACGGCGATCAGATCCTGCGGGCGCAGAGCTTCACACCCGGTCACGTGACCCACGGCTGGGCTCTTAAAGGCGACGTACCTGTACGTGCCTGTGCCCAGCCGTGCCATTTTTCCGGCGTATATAGTCGGTAGGGGGTCCTTAAGTGGTTAACATGTTATTGTCCTTTCAAACGCTGTTTTCAATCTTTAAAATCCTGCAGCTTTCATTAGAATAATCCCTGCTGTCCCTGCCATGAAGGTTCTTGTTCAGGCACTTCCTGTTATAGGGTGACTCTGTCCCTGTCTCCCAACTGTTCTTTTATATGGTATCACACGGACTTCAAATGGGGACTACATGTGGCCTTTTCAAGACATATTACACAGGTATGGCTCACTGTGATCATCAGGAAAGCAGCCCTGTGAAAAGCCTTGCAGCCATTGCTGGAGTGCACATCTATGGGAAGGAGCCTTAAAGAGGCTGCAGGAGATCAGCAGCAATGAGATCTACTAAAGGATGAAAAAACGGTGAAGCTGCAGGATTTACATTTAATTGAAATTAGCTGGCCCTTTTTGATGCATGAATCCTATAAGCTCCTTTCTGTTAGCGCATTATAGAAGATAAGACTTAGAGGGACACATATGAGGAACAGAAGGAGAGTCAAAATACTGATGTCTGTCACCGTACTTCCTGGATGGCTTCCAACAGGCGCAGACTGTTACCAAGGTAACCAGTAAAAATATCCCTCCCATAGACAGGACGATGTACAAGGAGCTTCTTCCTGCATCAGGCAAAATTGTGCATGTTATTACAATACATATTATACCAGGATGTTAGCAGCAAACTTACAAGCATTTTATGCATCTTTAATGTAATGGTGTCAGCCAAGTAATAAAGTAACCAACGATGGGCAACCTGATGTGTACTGAATGAATTCAGGATGAATAAACAATACAGACAGAATAAGAGGAAGGTATGCAATAGCATTGAACAGAGAATAATAGGCAATGTAGCTATTTCAGTAACAGGGAGGCTTAGGAATATATTTTACACTTGACCGCTAGGTGGCAGCACAATACAGTATAATGGTATCAGAAAAAAAAAATCACAAGCAAAACAATTAGGGCCAGATTCTCGTAGATCGGCGTATCTTTGTTCCGGCGTAGCGTATCCTATTTACGCTACGCCTCCGCAATTCAGACGGGCAAGTGCTGTATTCTCAAAGCACTTGCTCCGTAAGTTGTGGCGGCGTAGCGTAAGGCTGCATTCACACCTCGGCGTACTAAATCGCGGCGTTTTGTCCCGCGAATTGCGGCGACAAATATCGGCGTTTTGTACCGCGATTCGTGGCGACAAAACGCCGCGATTGTGAATGCAGCCTTCACCCCCTCTATGGAGATGGTTCACATCTCCTATGCCGAACGCCGAAAGACGCCTGAAAAAAAGGTCTGGGACTTTTTTTCAGGCGATAGGCGGCAGGCGTTCGGCGTGGAGATGTGAACCATCTCCATAGAGGGCAATGTTACATCATCCAGACAAATCTTTCACCGCTCCAGGTGAGTCTCACTTATCATTAAGGGCTGTTGAACCACCAGGGTGCTGGCGATGCTGATTGTAGCAAAAAAACGAAGAAAGTCTGGACTGCCGCACTCCAAAATGACTAAAACAAATTAGGTCTTTATTTTCAAATGCACATGCATTCACCGCAAGCAAAAAGGTACAGTATGGGCCGACGCGTTTCACGCTGTGCTTCAGCGCTTAGTCATGGCTCAATGTTACATCATCCCTCTGGCGTGTCGGGGCGGCAGCGGGCGTCACACTACAGGCGACAAAACGCCTAGGTGTGAATGGGCTCTAAATAGGCCGGCGTAAGCCCGCCTAATTCAAATGTGGAACAGGGGGGCGTGTTTTATGTAAATGTTATGTGACCCGACGTGATTGACGTTTTTCACGAATGGCGCATGCGCCGTCCGTGGAATATCCCAGTGTGCATTGCTCCAAAGTACGCCGCAAGGACTTATTGGTTTTGACGTGAACGTAAATGACGTCCAGACAACTTACGCAAACGACGTAAAATTTTCAAATTTCGACGCGGGAACGACGGCCATACCTAACATTGGTACGCCGCATGTACGCCACCATATAGCAGGGGTAACTTTACGCCAGGAAAAGCCTAACGTAAACGGCGTATCTGTACTGCGTCGGCCGTGCGTACGTTTATGAATTCGCGTATCTAGCTGATTTACACATTTCTAGGCGTAAATCAGCGTACATGCCCCTAGCGGGCAGCGTAAATATGCAGTTAAGATCCGACGGCGTAAGAGACTTACGCCGGTCGGATCTAATAGAAATCTATGCGTAACTGATTCTATGAATCAGGCGCATAGATACGACCACGCAACTCAGAGTTACGATGGCGTATCCGGAGATACGCCTTCGTAACTCCGTTGTGAATCCGGGCCTTAGTGTAGCAGATTAGAACAAATACAGCTATTTGTCCTTTAGAAATGGGGTTGTAACACTTCTCCACTAGGCGGCTGACTGTAGCTGTTATTTCATCTAGTGGGTAGCAAGGATCCCCAAGCAAGCTTCACAAAGGTGAAGCTGTAGGAGTCTTTGGTATGTAGATTCACAAGGCTGAAGATAATATACCCACTGGAAGGACAGTATCCCAAAGCCAGCCTGCCAGGTGTCCCCCGTGACAACGCTCCTTGATGGCCAACTTGCTGGATATGTGGAACAACGTGAATAAGATTGAAAAGCCCAAACGCCTGGTGACAGCTCACCTGCCCAGTGGCTTCTGTTTGATCAGGTGTAGTCTCTCTGAGTACCAGAGGGTGGAATGAGCAGAGGCGGCTCTTTAATTAGGCAAATTAGGCGGTCGCTTAAAGGCCTCACACTCACAGGGGCCTCACGGCTGCCTAACTTACCCAATGCATTACACCAATTTTGAGGGACAGGGAACCTTAACGCTGCTGTGCTCATGCAGGCAGAGTTATGAGCCCTGACTCAGGAGAGGGGCTGCCAGCGTCCCTAACAACCAGTGAATATCGGTGACACTACCCCTTGTGACGTCAATGACCCAGCATGCCCTCAGTCAATGACGTCAAAAGGGGGCGGGTTCACCAGGTGACATAACAAGGTGGCCCCTGCCCAATAGTTATTAAAAGGCAGGATCTGAGGGCCGCCTTGTTAAAGGGGTCTTCCAGATTCCAATAAGCCCCCTGCCCACAGACCCCCACAACCACCGGCCAGGGTTGTGGGGAAGAGGCTCTTGTCCTTGAATTATTTTTCCCATCATGGGTGTGAGTGGGAGGCCCCATGTCAAGTTTTGCCTAAGGCCTCACAAAGCCTAGAGCCGCCTCTGGGAATGAGCTGGAATTTATATCTTCTGATCATGTCCAAGAATCCAGGGGATGATGGGAATTGTGGGGAATGTACAGTGCCTTGAAAAAGTATTCATACCCCTTGAAATTTTCCACATTTTGTCAGGTATAACCAAAAACTTATTTGTATTTTATTAGGATTTTATGTGATTGACCAACACAAAGTGGCACATAATTGTGAAGTGGAAGGAAAATGATAAATGGTTTTCAACATTTTTTACAAATAAATATCTGAAAAGTGTGACATGCATTTGTGTTCAGCCCCCCTCCGATACTCTTAACTAAAATTGAATGGAACTAATTAGTAAATAGAGTCCACTCGTGTGTAATTTAATGTCAGTTTAAATACAGCTGTTCTGTAAAGCCCTCAGAGGTTTGTTAGAGAACCTTAGTGAAGAAATAGCATCATGAAGGCCAAGAAACATACCAGGTAGGTTAAGGATAAAGTTGTGGAGAAGTTTAAAACAGGGTTAGGTTATAACTTGCGATGGGGGGGTCAGTCTGAGATGGGGGGGTCAGTCTGAGATGGGGGGGTCAGTCTGCGATGGGGGGGTCTGCGATTGTGTGGAGGTTCAGTCTGTGATTGGGGAGTCCATCTGTGATTGGGGGGATCAGTCTGTGATGGGGGGATCAGTCTATGATGGGTTTCCGACCCCCCCCCCCCCAAAAAAGGAGGGGGGGAGAGAACGCAAAAAGGTGTTTGTGACTATAAAGAATGTATTAATATATGTGTATTCCTAGTGTTATATACTTGTGATATTTATTATGTTTCCTCTGTGCCTTCTTATATGTATCTGTGAAAAAAAAGTGTGTTTAAGATGTTATATTTATATGTGTATTCTTATTTATAATTGTAATATTCCCTTCTAAATGATATGTGTTTTTGGATCCCAACCGCTCCCCCCCCAGAGAGGGGAAGAGGAGAAAGAGAGAGAGAAAAAAAAGAAATAAAAAATAATATTTATGTGTTAAATGGCCCAGTCAAAGCCCAGACCTTAATCCAATTGAGAATCTGTGACAATACTTGAAAATTGCTGCTGGACGTTCTTCATCCAATCTGACAGAGCTTGAGATATTTTGCATAGAAGAATTGGAAAAATATCACTCTCTAGACGTGCAAAGCTGGTAGAGACATACACAACAAGACTGTAATTGCAGTGAAAGGTGGTTCTACAAAGTATTGACTCAGGGGGGGGGGCTGAATACAAATGCACACCACACTTTTCACATATTTATTTGTGATAAATTAAGAAAACCTAAGAAAAGACTCTATTTACTAATTAGGTGACTTCTGAAGGCAATTGGTTCAACTGGATTTTAGTTGGGGGTATCAGAATAAAGGGGGCGTCAGAATAAATGGGGCTGAATACAAATGCACGCCACACTTCAGATATTTGTAAAAAAAAAATGGAAAACCATTTATAATTTTTCTTTCACTTCACAATTGTGTGCCACTTTGTGTTGGTCTATCACATAAAATCCCAATAAAATAAATTTTTGGTTGTAACGTGGTAAAATGTGAATAATTTCTTAACTGCTATATGATTGAAGTGGTTCTCTTTGTACCTATATACATGCATGTATTTCTGCCAGTGTGATTTAACAATGAAGTGAATAGCTTGGATATTTGTACCTATTGTATAACTTTCTGTACAGGTGCTATTTTAAATTTAAAGGGGGATGAGAGAGTTATTTAGCTCTCATCCATTTGATTTGGCTAAATTGGCCTCTGCTTTAGCTGGGCTGTGCTGTGGGTCCATTCTGATGTTTCCGGGGTGCGATACCACCCCGGGGCGACGGGTGGCAGCAGTGGAGTTCAGGCTAGGGTGCTTCTTGCCAGCAGCCAATAGGGAGGGTTTTTCCATCGCAGGGCATGCTGGGGGAAGGTACTTCTGGAGCGGACGCCTTTGGGCGGGAGTCGTGTTCTGGCTCTCGTGCCGGGTGTGGCACCCACCATCAGGGTGACTACACATCACGGCCCCCGGTGAGATAGCCTACCAGGCCGAGGTGCGCGTGCCATGCGGTGTTCCTGGTTCCGGGACCATGTTGGCCCAGAACATCTGAAGCTGTGGCGGGGGCCCCAGTGATCCGACTGGGTCCCCAAATTCTGAATTTCCCAGCATTTTACTATAGGAGGCACTGGTGGACTACAAGGCCCAGTATTTTACTATAGGAGGCACTGGTGGACTACAAGGCCCAGTATTTTACTATAGGAGGCATCCCCTGCATCCTTCCAGGCGTGCCCGATCTCCATGCTACACCGGCAGCCGGCCGCTGCAAGGTACCGGCAGGGGGGGGGGCTGTGCGCTCAGTGGAGGAGCCGCTCACTGTAATATCAGCAGAGCTCCCGGTCGCCGGCGCCCCCCCTCAGCTCAGCGCCCAGGGCAGACACACACCCTGCCCCCCCCCGGTTGTTACGCCACTGGTACTAACAGATTGATACACTGGGGAGATTTAAGCACCATAAAAAATATATATATATTGGTTGCTTAATAGTGTAGATAATAGTGATGTGCAGACCTTTATTCATAATTACATGATGTAATTGAATGTATCCAAGGAAGCTTGCATCTGCCAATAAGTAAAGGGGCATGCGGCTTGCCTCTGTTGGGGGAAAATTTTCCCTGCCCTCACCCACTAGACTGAAATAATTAGAAAAATGTCCAGTAGATGTTTTTTTTTTTTTGTATGTGACAAAAGAAAGCTCCAGTGCGATTTGGAGGCTCAGAGCTCCTACTTCATCTGGGTTTAAATGTTGGCATTGAGGGAAAAAAACGAGACAGGTGTTGTGCTGTTTTGGGTTACCGTGCTGCCAGATTAGCAACTCGGAAAATCGTGATCTCTGCACTTATGCAATATTTTATAGTTACCCTGAAACATATACTGCTAAAAACTGTACATTATAGTTCTGATCATCATAAATAAAATATTTACAAAACCAGTGTACATTTATTCCCTTTAACAGCTATAAACAATATTATAAAAAATATTTATCTTTTTGCTTACGGTATACAGTGAGCTTAAAAGGAATGCTGCGCCCGCTGCTGATAGGATTTTCCACCAAGCAAATGTAGACCTCATCGTCGGTCATGGTGACCCTGGAGATGGTCAGCACTCGGTGGTCGGGGGATAGTAGTATCCTGGAGTCATTGGTCAGGGTCTTCCCCCCCTTCAGCCAGGTGTAGATGGGCTTTGTGCCGTTATCGTGAAAGCAGCTCAGCGTGAAGTTGTCTGTGAGCTCCAGGACCGTGGATGAAGGGACCAAGATACGGGGCTTGGATATCGGTACTGCAATGAACATAGAGATGGTACATTCTCCTTTCTGTTATGTGGAAATTTACTGAAAACAAAAATGAAGATTGTCCAGTTTAAAAGCTTCTTATATCTTTTGGGGGCTTTAACATAATGGAACGTACAGTGGTAAGTGAGACTCCATGGTGGCAGTAGATAGAGAAAAAAACATCATCATATTTGGGACCAAATTTTTACTTCCTGCCCACCTAAGCCCATTTATCTTGTAGATTTCTCCTTTATTGAATAAACACAGGATAAATTGACAATGCATACAAGATAGGTAATGGGGTATGCAACAAACACAGAACAAACAACAACAGGCAATGTAACTATTACAATAACAGGGGCTGCCTGAGGAGCAGTTTTTAAATAACGGCACTAAGAATGCAAATCTCTGCACTTCCTGATTACTGGACAACACCAAAGTTTTTAAAAATAATTTACGGAGATTATAGGATGACTTCTCTAATTTTTTTTTTGCCAAAAGCTTTATATTCTGTTTCTTATCCTTGGGGGTCTCCTTTGGTCAAGCGTCTGCTGCCAGGGATGTCAACATTCAGTCTTTACCATTGCATCTTGGAGTCATTGAAGACCTGATTATAGATACTTTGTCCACTGATATATTGGGAGCAGCCCTGTCCTGTCCATTTTGTTATGTTACAGCCTTATTCCAAAATGTATTAAATTCATTATTTTCCTCAAAATTCTACAGCCAATACCCCATAATGACAGCTTGAAAGAAGTTTGTCTCAAATCTTTGCAATTGTATTTAAAAAAAAATTAAAAAAAATAATCACATGCACATAAGTATTCACAGCCTTTGCACACCTATTTTTAGGCAGTTTACCCCATTCTTCTTTGCAGGACCTCTCAAGCTTCATCAGGATGGATGGGGAGTGTCGTGCACAGCCATTTTCAGATCTCCCCAGATATGTTCAAGTCTGGGCTCTGGCTGCGCCACTCAAGGACATTCACAGAGTTGTCCTGTAGCCACTCATTTGTTATCTTGGCTATGTGCTAAGGGTCATTGTCCTGTTGGAAGATTCACCCCAGTCTGAGGTCCAGAGCGCTCTGGAGCAAGTTTTCATCAAGGATGTCTCTGTACATTGCTGCATTCATTTTTCCCTCGATCATGACTAGTCTCCCAGTTCCTGCCACTGAAAAACCTCCCCACAGAATGATACTGCCACCACCATGCTTCACTGTAGGGATGGTTTTGATCAGATGATGAGTGGTACCTGGTTTCCTCCAGACATGACGCTTGCCATTCAGGCCAAAGAGTTCAATCTTTCTTTCATCAGACCAGAGAATTTTGTTTCTCATGGTCTGAGAGTCCATCAGGTGCCTTTTGGCAAACTTCAGGCGGGCTGTCATGTGCCTTTTACTAAGTGGCTTCCGCCTGGCCACTCTACCATACAGGCCTGATTGGTGGAGTACTGCAGAGATGGTTGTTCTACTGGATGGTTCCCCTCTCTCCCCAGAGTAACACTGGAGCTCTGTCAGTGTGACCATCAGGTTCTTGGTCACCTCCCTGACTAAGGCCCTTCTTGCCCAATTGCTCAGTTTGGCCGGGAAGCCCACTCTAGAGTCCTAGTGGTTCCAAACTTCTTCCATTTATGTATGATGTAGGCCACTGTGCTCATTGAGACCTTCAATGCTGCAGAACTTTTTTTATACCCTTCCCCAGATCTGTGCCTTAATACAATCCTATCTCGGGGGTCTACAGACAATTCCTTGGACTTCATGGCTTGGTTTGTGCTCTGACATGCGCAGTTAACTGTGGGACCTTATTTAGGGCCCTTTCACACGGGGCGGATCAGTAATGATCCGCCTCCGTGTGTCCGTAAGCTCAGCGGGGATCGCTCCGTAAATCCCCGCTGAGCCGTCGGGTGACAGGGCGGTCTCCGCACACTGTGCAGGGACCGCCCTGTCTTTTCTCCGCTCTCCCCTATGGGGGATCGGATGAACACGGACCGTGATCCGATCCGCAGACGGAAGAAAAAATAGGGTTTTCTTCCGTCTGCAAAATCGGATGATTACGGGTGTCAGCAGATGTTTATCACATAGGGACCAATGTATGCCCCTTTTTCATCCGCAAACGGTCCGCATGTCTGAAAGGGGCCTTAGACAGGTGTGTGCCTTTCCAAATCATGTCCAATCAACTGAATTTACCACAGGTGGACTCCAATCAAGTTGTAGAAATATCTCAAAGATGATCAGTGGAAACAGGAGGCACCTGAGCTCAATTTTGAGTGTCATGGCAAAGGCTGTGAATACTTATGTACATGGGATTTTTTTAAATTTTGATTTTAAATAAATTTGCAAAGATTTCAAACAAACATATTTCACATTGTCATTGTTGGATATTGTTTGTAGAATTGTGAGAAAATTATGAATTTAATCCTTTTTTGGAAAAAGGCTGTTATATAACAAAAAATTAGAAAGGGCTGTGAATACTTACCGCATGCACTGTATAAGAACACCATATGGATGCTTCATTCTTCACTAGGTGGGACACTAAAGGCTATTTTATAATATGACTGCCTTAATGATGAAAATTAAAATATCATTGAGCCTTTCAGAATGACCCATTGCAGCCCTCCCCTACGTATGGGATCTTCATTACACAAAAGTATATTAAAGATTCCTTAGATTCTTGTATTCATTAGAAAAACGACATGGATAGACAAGGCGGCCGTAGATAGGGGATGTGGCGGCCCTTTAGATGGGCCACCCCTGTTCTAGGTGTATATAAACATATCTGAGCAATAAGGCATAGGGATCTCTGTGTCCAGAACACATAAGAAGTCAGGGGCTGATCAATCCCACCAGGCTCTACCGATGACTAAAATATTACTTGGTTGCGTTGATCCCTAAAGCTGGCTTCCATCTTTGGTGTACATAACCAAAGCATAACTGATCTCATTCCCAGTGAGGCCAACATGTTGACTTTCAACTACAGAAAGACTTTTATATTCACCTTTATAACACATAAAAGGTGGGTGGGAAACACCAAAATTCTTGGGCAGGAACAGTTAGAAATTATGGTAGATCTGACTCAGCCCAGTATGATTCACCTGTAACAAAAATATATAATTTTGGATGAACTAACCCTTTAACACATACCGTCCACAGTAAGGTTGATGGTCTTTTCTCCTGTAAACGTATCGTCAGTGATGGAGACCTCAACCCCGTAGGTCCCCTCATCAGACAGAAGGAGGTTACTGATTAGCAGAGAGCCATTCTCGAAAACCTGTATCCGGTCCTTGTAGTCCGCACGTAGGTTTCCAATGATGTCTGCACCCACTGACTGCACCACGGTGATGGGTTTTTCTCGCTTGAGCTGCCATTTTACCACGGGTTTGTCGCTGCTTGAGCTTCTGTACTGAACTGAGAGGAGAGCTGACTGTCCATATGTGCCATGGATGTGCTGAATGTGGCTAGTGATATTCACAGCCTCCGATGGATCTGAGAGCATAAGAGAAAAGTCAAGTTTTCCACTATTTATTATTATCACTATCATTAACATATATCACCTATCGAATTCAATAGCCACAGCCCCAAAAATCAAGGAAGCCATCATGATGGTGGAAGGCAGGATAGGCCCCTCACCTTGGGACACTGTGCTGGGGAGGAGGGGATTCTTCTGGGGCAAGAGAGGCACCCTCTCAGGACACTGTTTTAGGGTGGCTTCTAGGGCAGAACAGGTAATCCTAGGACACTGTGCTAAATGGGTGAGGGGGGCTTCTGAGAAAAGAGATGCACCCTTCTAGGACATCATGCCCGGGGGATGGGAGGCTTCTGGGGCAGGACAGGCATCCTTCTAGAACACCATGCTAGGGGGGGTGATTCTTTAGCTGAACAGGTATTCCCTTAGGACACCATGTTAGGAGGGGGTATCTGAAGCAGAACAGGCAATCCCCTTGGAAACAGTGCTAGGGAACAGCTGAGGGTTTCTGGGGCAGGAGTTTCCTGCTTTTGCATTGCACAGCTTAAAATGCACTTGCCCACACAGAACCCAACCTGCATGCTGAAAAGAAGGGAAATTAGTTGCACTCCAGAATAAAAGGCGCAATCTGTGCTCATTGATCTGTTTGATATAGAGCAGACCACCTGAACACCTCCTAGTGGCGCATTTCACTCGCAAGGAGGTAATAATAATAAACCGATAAGTTGATGAGTCATAAACTACCTACAATTCCCATAAAGAAGAACTCATGTTGGTTACAATAATGTTAATGGAAACCCAGGTTTTGTTTTGTGGCATTGATTAGAATTAAAATTCCCCTGGTTTAACCATGTGCCCCATCCAGTTTGATTGTCCTTGGACCAAAACCCTAGCCCGGTGGGCAGCAGCTGTCATTTGTGCACCCTTGTTCAGGTCATTGTATGTGTATGCGCCATCAATTTGGAGGAGAGAGGTTTATTTGGGCATCTTCAGGCCTGTATACGATGGATTCTGATTGGCTGCATGGGGTATTGAGTTTTCTTTTTCTTTTTTTTACTTAAGTTGGGATTTTTTAGGCATGTATATTTTTATTGGCTTTAGCAAAAATAACGTTGCATAAAGTAAGTGAATGTTACATCAATGCATGGGTTCAATCAAGGATAAGAAGAATGAGATTAACAAACAGTAGGTTTCAATATTTTATTAGGCAAGTCCAGCATTGTGTTGACAGGCTCCATTATCAATCAATATTTAACTGCCAGCAACATTAATTTCCAATCTGTATGTGAGTTTTGGAATCGGATGCCAGCAGGTAGAGTCACTTTTTATAGTATCGTTAACTATTGTTACTTTGCCCCACATTTTTACCTATTTTTAGACATTATATTATTGAAGTCTTCTAAGGTCATGTACACACACATATCTAGGTGCTGTTTAGACACGGAGCCCCTTTTTCTAGTTAAAATAGGCCGATATTGGAAATTTAGCTAACACTTACAGTATATGTTTGCTCTCCATATAATTACATAGCATCAGACTGTAGATGTCGTGGGGGGGGGGGGGGGGGGGTCGACAGCACCTGGATGGAAAATTCGAACCTGGGGCCACCTGGGAGGTTTGGCATAGGTCAGAGCCTGCCCACTGACACTGGATGGTCTCCTGATTTGGATGTAATTTAACAAACTGGAGAATGATCACCACCTCTTACAGTGAGTCAGTGCTTTGTCCACTCAGGACATGAAGAATCTACCTCTTACAGTGAGTCAGTGCTTTGTCCACTCAGGACATGAAGAATCTACCTCTTACAGTGAGTCAGTGCTTTGTCCACTCAGGACATGAAGAATCTACCTCTTACAGTGAGTCAGTGCTTTGTCCACTCAGGACATGAAGAATCTACCTCTTACAGTGAGTCAGTGCTTTGTCCACTCAGGACAGGAAGAATCTACCGATTACAGTGAGTCAGTGCTTTGTCCACTCAGGACATAAAGAATCTACTTATTTTTTTAAAACCAGCACGCATATCTCCGTCGCCAGTTTTAGTTTTGACAGGTAATCCAACAAAGCTACTCTTCGTGCTGGTCTCTGATCTGTCAAGATTGTCACCCTTCTTGCCTTCTATGTCTTCACTGTACTCATTGTAGGACCAGTGACCACATCTTCAGGATGGGATATGGCCGGTGGCAGAAGTCTCACAATCTAGTACAAGAAAGTGAGGACCGGACCACAAGCTGTCATGGACTTGGAGTAAGATGTGTATTACAGAATGAAAGCCCAAAGCCTTTCAAGAATGAGCAATAGATTCTTTATGAATGGATAGGATAGGGGTATTTTGGTGCTGACCTCCGGAGAGATTTTATCCCCTTCCAGACCAGACAATTTTTTGCTATTTAGCACTGTGCTTCCTTACTCGTCATACAATACTGTACGCAAATTAAATTGTTATATGAATGGCCCAGTTACCATTCATATATTGTGATCACATAGAAATCGTGTGATACCTCAGCCACCACAATCCGCTGCAGGGGGGCACACCAGTGTGCATGTTACAGGTGACGTACAGGCAGGGCTGGTGCAAGGATTTTAGACACCCTAGGCAAAACCTAATTTTGCCGCCCCCCATTAGCTCCACCCCTTTTGCCCTGCCCATGTATGCGGCAGGGGTGGAGTTTTTTTGTGTCACCTCTCCACCTATTTCCTCAGCCACCTGCGCCTGAAGACAAAGAGTGGCAATACAGCACCCCTTTGCAATACAGTGCCTGCTTTACATCACAGACCTCTTTGCATCCAAGTTCCCCAATGTCATCTCTTTCCCCCATTACATCAGTGTCCTCAGCCTCATTCCGTTAAACCTCAGTCTCCTCCACAGCCCCTCACCCTGCATACCAGTCCCCTCCACAGCCCCTCTCCCTGTATACCAGTCTCCTCCACAGCCCCTCTCCCTGTATACCAGTCTCCTCCACAGCCCCTCTCTCTGTATACCAGTCTCCTCCACAGCCCCTCTCTCTGTATACCAGTCTCCTCCACAGCCCCTCTCCCTGTATACCAGTCTCCTCCACAGCCCCTCTCTCTGTATACCAGTCTCCTCCACAGCCCCTCTCCCTGTATACCAGTCTCCTCCACAGCCCCTCTCTCTGTATACCAGTCTCCTCCACAGCCCCTCTCCCAGTATACCAGTCTCCTCCACAGCCCTTCTCCCTGTATACCAGTCTCAAAATGTAACATGCTTTGGGAGCTAGGTTGTAATTAGCTGGAGCTTTGTTTATGTTCTTTGGGTTTCTCCTAAGCTCAGGACATTTTTAACAAATAAAGCTATTTTGTGTGTTCATTGGATAGCCTATGATGTGAGTAGACCTAAGCAGGAGAGATAATTTTACATGGGCTGCTTAAAGCTGAACAGGACACAAAATACTTTAATTATATCTCAACAGCTACTAAGGATGTAAATCCACTTTGTGTGCACCAAACTCCTCTGCAATCCTTGTTATTATCATATAAAAGTAGTGGTGACATCATGTCTGTACTGAACACAGCCTGATCAAACAGAAGAGCCGTGGTAGGGACACAATAGCTCCACCCACTACAGGCTGCCTGCAGAAAACTACAGGAGGGGGCGGAGATAAGACCAGTCACCCTGCACAATTAGAGATAACAGCAGTGACTGGTCTGTATTACAGGAAGTTCCTGCACAGAGATAATGTCTCACATTGGATTACTGCACTGATCTGGAAGAAATACACAAAGCACACCAAGATTTACGGAAGAATAGACACGACTCTTGTTTTTAGGCCACCATTGTTGTTGATTAGGGATGAGCTCAGACATGTTCGGATCCTAGTCCAGACCCACCTAAACTATCCTGCCAGGAAGCTGTAACAGCACACTGGCAATCATAAGCCAGTATACAGTGCCTTAAAAAGTATTCATACCCCTTTAAATTTTCCACATTGCTGTTCCATCCAATCTGACAGAGCTTGAGATATTTTGCAGAGAAGAATGGGCAAAAATTTCCCTCTCTAGATGTGCAAAGCTGGTAGAGACATCCCCAAAAAGACTTGCAGCTGTAATTGCAGTGAAAGGGGGTTCTACAAAGTATTGATTCAGGGGGGCGCTATACAAATGTACACCACACTCTTCACATATTTATTTGTAAAAGAAAATTAAAACCATTTATCATTTTCCTTCCACTTCACAATTATGTGCCACTTTGTGTTGGTCCATCACATAAAATCCCAATAAAATCTATTTACATTTTTTGGTTGTAACCTGAAAATTTCAAGGGGTATGAATACTTTTTCAAGGCACTGTATGTGTGGCTGTGGGACTGGGAATGATTCGGTCGCCTATGATTGGCGATGTGCAGTAACTGCCTCCTGATTGGATAGCTCAGGTGAGTTTGGTCTAGGAACTGAATATACCCAAGCTCATCCCTGTTGTAGATGATGTTACTGCTACTTTTACAAGGTAATACCTGGGCTTGTGTAGGCATTTGGTGCACACAAAGTCGATTTTTATCCTTTGTGGTTATTGCTTAATATATTTAAAAGAAAGTTTTGTTCAGCTTTCAATCTTATTGGTATACAATGTCCTAGAGGGAAGCCTCTGTGGCCCTTGCAGTGGGCCCCTCCAGTTGGGGGGTATGCTTCAGTCTTTAACAACTGAGTTAGCACAGTCGGGGAGGAGTATATGCAGAACATGTTTATTTGGCAGTCAGTGAAGGAAATCGCAGGAGCTTATCCAGGGAAAACCCATTTTAAAGACAGAGACACAATAGTCACAACAAAGCAATATATCAAAACAAGACACAGCGGGGTGCCGGAATAACCGGACAGAACCAGCGGCAGCGACCTCTTCCCTGGGCCTCAATACCTCATCTTGGGTACATGAGGAACAAAATAAAACAGACGCAACTGTAAAATGTGATCGCTTCAGCAGTTTTTGCCCAAAGCTGCCCAGACCCGAATTATCCAACACACTGACAGCCTCAGTCCATTCAGAACTGACTTGTAACTAGAATCTGATCCACAAAGAGAGTACGCCGGCGTATCTACTGATACACCGGCGTACTTTCAAATTTCCTGCGTCGTATCTTTAGTTTGAATCCTCAAACCAAGATACGACGGCATCTGGGTTAGATCCGACAGGCGTATGGCTTTGTACGCCTTCAGATCTTAGATGCAATACTTCGGCGTCCGCTGGGTGGAGTTTGCGTCGTTTTCCGCGTCGAGTATGCAAATTAGCTATTTCCGACGATCCACGAATGTACGCGCGGCCGTCGCATTATTTTACGTCGTCTCTAGTCGGCTTTTTCCGGCGTATAGTTAAAGCTGGTGTTTTGCGGCGTATAGTTAGATTTGCCATGTTAAGTATGGCCGTCGTTCCTGCGTTTAATTTGAATTGTTTTTTTTTTTTTTGCGCAAGTCGTCTGTGAATCGGGATGAACGTAAGTCACGTCTATGTTAAAAAAATGACGTCCTAGCGACGTCATTTAGCGCAATGCACGGCGGGAAATTTGGGGACGACGCATGCGCAGTTCATTCAGCGCGGGGACGCCCTTCATTTAAATGAAACACGCCCCCTAATCGCCGATTTGAATTCCGCCGCCAGAGATACACTACGCCGCCGTAACTTACGGCGCAAATTCTTTGAGGCTTCAAAGCAGCCAAAAGTAAGTTACAGCGCCGTAGCGTATCTCACATACGCTGCGCCGATCTATTTCTATGTGGATCTACCCCTGAGAATTTACAGGAATCTGAATATTCATTGTACAGGATTATTTCAGATTTATATTTGCTCCCTTATATACTGTAATTTACTTCCCTGACTCTTCAGGATGAAAAGGATAGGGGTCACCAAAAATATGACAGTGGCTGTCCTATCAATTATCTGAGCTCACACGCTGCTTCCCAGCATCTACATGTGCATAACATTGTCAAATAACAGGACACCATAGTAGTTCACATTCCTATTAGCTACAAGGCTCTCGTATTTGATGCTGTTATGCATACGCAGAATAATAAAACTATATATACGCTGCGCTAAAGTGATATAAATAAGCAGTGCACAGTAAATTATTTATACTTAATCCAAAAATAAAATAATGAATACGTAAAAAAATATAAATATAATAAATATTAATACTGTATATCATAAGGTGAAAAACATAATTAACCTGCCTAGCGGTATTCCCGAGTCTGGCTCAGGGTGAAATTTCAGTACCATTAGCGGTAACCCCGAGCCAGACTCGGGATCGCATTGCAGGATCCAGGCTAAGTTACTTACCTTGTCCCCTGGATCCTGCGATGTCTCCCTGCTGTGTGAGCGCCTGAGCGAGCTATCTCCTCGCTCGATTCACAAAGTGCCCAAGTGCGGCCAAGCTACGTTCCATGCAACGCTGCGACGCACGGGGGCGGGGTTCGGCGCCAAATTAAAAAAAGTAAAAACACACAATACATACAGTATACTGTAATCTTACAGATTACAGTACTGTATAAAATAATTACACACCCCCTTTGTCCCTAGTGGTCTGCCCTGTGTCCTGTATGCATTTTTATATAATAAAGACTGTTCTTTCTGCCTGGAAACTTGAGATTGTCCATAGCAACCAAAAAGTGTCCCTTTATGTCAAAAGTGGTTTGAGACCAGCTAAAAAACAGTGGCCCAGATTCAAGTAGAATTGCGCGATATTTGCGGGGGAGCAGGGCAACGATGTTGCCCTGCGCCCCCGCAAATATTTTGCGCTGCCCTCGATTCACGGAGCAGTAGCTCCGTGAATTGCGAGGGCGCGCCGGCAAATTTGCCCGGTGTAAGCGCGCGCAAGTTAAATGATCCCGCCGGGGGCGGGAATCATTTAAATTAGGCGCGCTCCCGCGCCGAGCGTACAGCGCATGCTCCGTCGGGAAACTTTCCCGACGTGCATTGCGGCAAATGACGTTGCAAGGACATCATTTGCTTCTAAGTGAACGTGAATATCGTCCAGCGCCATTCACGTTTCACTTACGCAAACGCCGTGAAATTCAAATTTCACGGCGCGGGAAGGCCGGCTATACTTTAGCATTGGCTGCCCCTACTATTAGAAGGGGCAGCCTTGCGCTAAAATTAGCCGTACGGAAACTCCATACCTGGCTTGCGTGGGGCCCGCGCAAGCTTGTGAATCAGTGGTAGTATGCAATTTGCATACTACACGCTGATACACAATGGGAGCGCCCCCTAGCGGCCCCCGCAAGAATGCAGCCTAAAATCTGCGAGGCATAAGAGCCTTATGCCGCGCAGATTTTAGCCTGCAGTCGGTGTAACGAGGTTCCTGAATCAGGAGCACTCGTTACACCGGAGCAAGTAAGTACTTGCGCTGCGTAACCTATGGTTGCGCGGGCGCAAGTGCTTCTTGAATCTGGGCCAGTGATAGTAAATAAGAACACGTGCATAATTAAACGATAGTGAATAGTGGGGAAATTTATTTTATTATAATTATTATATTATTACTTTTTATAATTATTTATAGTTATTATATTATAATTTATGATTTTGTGTTTCAAACTTTATCATACCCGGGATGTCTACTAGACTCTTGTTTGGACAGACTTAAGTGCGTTATTTCTAAGAATTACAGGCCTACAATATAAAACGCCAAATTTCCATGCAAAATAATTGTACCGCTTTCAGCATTAAAAAATCTGACATAATCGTCCCGCCAGGGTGGTTAAAGTGCCTGGTGCATAACTGTGTATGTAAAAAAACAAAACAAAGATAAAAGACAGTAATATATCAAAGTGCTCCTGTGTTTTCATGCAGTGTCCAAATCTTCCAATGATGACCGTGCTGAAAGACAATGCTGCAATAGGTGATTTAGGTCATATGACAAGGTGCTCATGTGCATATGAGTAGCAACCAGCTGCGTCACTGATCCTGTGATAATGAAGTCTGTGTAATCCAAAAGACTAATGCTGACCATACACTCCATGAAAAATCGTCCGAACGAACTTTCGAAAAACGAAAGTTCGGTCGTGAGTGCAAACGATAGTGCCATCATGTAATGACCGATAAATCGTTCAGTGGACCTAAAAAAAAAAATTTTTTTTTTTTTTTTTACACAAACCTAGTGCAGAATGTTCGGACAGGAAACACATTAAAGCGGGAGTTCACCCGAAAAAAATGTTTTAACATTAGTTTGAGGCTAATTACGGGAAGCAGAAACGTTTTTTTTTTTTTTTTTAAATCAATGCAGTACTTACAGTTTTCAAGATAGATGTTCTCCCGCCGCTTCCGGGTATGATCTTCGGGACTGGGCGTTTCTATTTGACTGACAGCCTTCTGACGGTCGCATACAGCGCGTCACCAGTTGCCGAAAGAAGCTGAACGTCGGTGCGGCTCTATGCGGCGCCTGTGCACCGACGTTCGGAAACTCGTGACGCGCAGTATGCGCTGGTCGGAAGGCTGTCAATCAAATAGGAACGCCCAGTCCCGCAGGCCCATACCCGGAAGCGGCGGGAGAACATCTATATCGAAAACGGTAAGTACGGCATTGATTTTTAAAAAAATACCCATTTCTGCTCCCCTTAAATAGCCTCAATCTAATGTTAAAGATTTATCGTTCATTCGGCAGAAAATTTCCAAACTTGTCCTTCGTTTTTTTGGCTCAAAAACATCCAAACGATTATCGATTTTGTGCCCATTAACTGTTCGAAAAACAAAAGATCTTTCTCAACGACCGAATGTCGGCTGAATTTTCGTATAGTGTATGGCCAGCATTAATGCGTGATCCAAGCCATGCTAAGGTGTCATCACTCAGGTGCCCCCCTTAGTTAATGAATGCTCACCTTGGAGCGTGCGACTTTGCTCATTTACATTAGTGATAAGTAGTGGATGGACCCCTTACATTAGTGGTCAGTAGTGGATGGACCCCTTACATTAGTGATCAGTAGTGGATGGACCCCTTACATTAGTGATCAGTAGACGATGGACCTCCTTACATTAGTGGTCAGTATGGATGGACCTCCTTACATTAGTGATCAGTATGGATGGACCCCTTACATTAGTGATCAGTAGAGGATGGACCTCCTTACATTAGTGGTCAGTAATGGATGGACCCCTTACATTAGTGGTCAGTAGTGGATGGACCCCTTACATTAGTGATCAGTAGAGGATGGACCTCCTTACATTAGTGATCAGTAGAGGATGGACCTCCTTACATTAGTGGTCAGTAGTGGATGGACCCCTTACATTAGTGATCAGTAGTGGATGGACCCCTTACATTAGTGATCAGTAGACGATGGACCTCCTTACATTAGTGGTCAGTATGGATGGACCTCCTTACATTAGTGATCAGTATGGATGGACCCCTTACATTAGTGATCAGTAGAGGATGGACCTCCTTACATTAGTGGTCAGTAATGGATGGACCCCTTACATTAGTGGTCAGTAGTGGATGGACCCCTTACATTAGTGATCAGTAGAGGATGGACCTCCTTACATTAGTGATCAGTAGAGGATGGACCTCCTTACATTAGTGGTCAGTAGTGGATGGACCCCTTACATTAGTGGTCAGTAGTGGATGGACCCCTTACATTAGTGGTCAGTAGAGGATGGACCTCCTTACATTAGTGGTCAGTAGTGGATGGACCCCTTACGTTAGTGATCAGTAGAGGATGGACCTCCTTACATTAGTGGTCAGTAGTGGATGGACCCCTTACATTAGTGATCAGTAGAGGATGGATCTCCTTACATTAGTGATCAGTAGAGGATGGACCTCCTTACATTAGTGATCAGTAGAGGATGGACCTCCTTACATTAGTGATCAGTATAGGATGGACCTCCTTACATTAGTGATCAGTAGAGGATGGACCTCCTTACATTAGTGATCAGTAGAGGATGGACCTCCTTACATTAGTGATCAGTAGTGGATGGACCCCTTACATTAGTGATCAGTAGTGGATGGACCTCCTTACATTAGTGATCAGTAGTGGATGGACCCCTTACATTAGTGATCAGTAGTGGATGGACCCCTTACATTAGTGATCAGTAGAGGATGGACCTCCTTACATTAGTGGTCAGTAGTGGATGGACCCCTTACATTAGTGATCAGTAGAGGATGGACCTCCTTACATTAGTGGTCAGTAGTGGATGGACCCCTTACATTAGTGGTCATTGAGAAGAATGCCCCCTTTACAGACACATAAAAATGTCATTGGTGATCAGTCTTTATATACCTGAGGTCTCCAGGGGTCACACTGGCATGGGACCACTCTGATAGGTGATATTGACCACAAAACTATGTAGGCACCATCAGACAGGAAATCAATCATCACTACTAATTACTCAAGGAACCCCTAGCAACCTCTGTCAAAAAATATGACAGGGGTTTCTAATCATTCCCAACTCTATCCAAACAAAAAAATTGAAAATACAATTTGAAAATTTGGATAGTGACTGTTTGCCCAAAATTGTATGGTTTGAAGATGTGCAAGGGAGCATCCATAGAGAATATATATTATACAGAGTTTATAGAAGTCTCACCTGTGTATATAGCCAGCAGCCAGAGCAGGTGAAGAAGAGCAGAGGAGCTGAAAGCCCGTGAGTCGCCCGTTCGCCGTGTCTTCATCTTGGTAGAAGAGCTCTGTCCTGGAGGTGATTTGCATGTTTTGTCCACGCTGGGCACGTCCCTCGGTACTGCTTGGTGTTCCGTGCCAATGTCTTCTGAATAGAGCCGACTCTGTTCTTTGTTCTCCTTTTCGCTCTGTCCACTGGCTTTTCTCCTGGACAAACTCTTCATAAAAAACAACATTTATCCCGACAACTAACACTCAGAGACTTCACATCTTCATACAGAAGGACGTATATCAGTGTTCATCAGCCAGACAGAAATATCGCAGGGGCATATAGGAAGGGCACTGACTGGCAGAAGCTGGCAGAGATGGTGGTCCAGATGTGGTGGAGCGGAAGTCGCCCTGGAATGAATAGAGCTGTCAGGCCAGCATGGTAATCTAATTAAATGTTGATTTGTTTTTGTAAAGAGGCCCTCCTTTAATTATTTACTGTACCATTACTGGCAATAAGTGCTGATGTCATTAGAGACGACCTGTCCTTAACTTTACCACCCTGCATGAAAGCATTTCTGACATGTCACAATATAAAATATTTTCCAGAAAAGATTCACCTGTCATTGAGCTGCTTGTTACTCCACGCGGCAAAAACGCGGGAAAAACGCACCAGTGTGAAAGGGCCCAAAGTGATTGTAAACGATCACCTTGTAAAACAACCGATTCAGTTTACAATAGAAATGAAAGGCAGAACATTTGTGTAGAGATATAAAAAAAATGATAAATACCCTTTTTCCCTTTTTAAGAAGTGATCACATTCCCTCTGTTCTCAGCTGCATAAGAGCTTGGGGAGGAGAAACAGCAGCGTACTGAGCCTCCCCGTGAGCGGCTGTGCAGCGGGGGCGTGTCAGGACAGTTCTGATCATTGGAGGAGAGCAAACTGAGTTCCCAACACAGCTAGAGAACTGACCACAGTGTGTTGTCCTGCTTAGTGTGGTCAGTTTTTAATAGGAAAGCAGAGGGACTAGCAGGAACACCAGGGATTTCACACAAAGGAAGCAATACAAAGAGAACAGGATACTTTCTCATACAAGTACATGGTACAGAAGGCACATATCAGTAATATGAAGTGTTGGGGTAACAAATGCTTTAAAGTGGATCTTCACTGCATCTGAGAACCACAAACTAAAAACACTATTTAACCACTTCAGCCCCCGGATGAATTGGCTGCCCAATGACCGGGCCATTTTTTGCGATCCGGCACTGCTTCACTTTAACTGACAATTGCGCGGTCGTGCGACACTGCACCCAAACAAAATTTTTACGTTGTTTTTTTCCCCACAAATAGAGCTTTCTTTTGGTTGTATTTGATCATCTCTGCGATTATTATTTTTTGCGCTATAAACATAAAAAAGAGCGACAATTATTTTTCAATTTAGGCCGATATGTATTTTTCTACATATTTTTGGTAATAAAAATCGCAATAAGCGTATATTGATTGGTTTGAGCAAAAGTTATAGCATCTACAAAATAGGGGATAGATTTATAGCATTTTTATTATTTTCTTACTAGTATTTTTATCGGGACTGCGACATTATGGCGGACACATCGGACACTTTTGACATATTTTTGGGACCATTGGCATTTATACATTTATTTATTTTTACCAAAAATATGTAGAAGAATATCGGCCAAACTGAGGAAAAAACATTTATTATATATTTTTGACGGATATTTATTATAGCAAAAGTAATATTGCTTTTTTCTCAAAATTGTCGCTCTTCTTTTGTTTATAGCGCAAAAAATAAAAAAAGCAGAGGTGGTCAAACACCACCAAAAGAAAGCTCTATTTGTGGGGAAAAAATGATAAAAATGTAATTTGGGCACAGTGTTGAACGCCCGCGCAATACCTCTGCCGGATTAGCCCCCCCATATAAAAAAAATTGAATTTTTTTTATGCAGTTTGTTAGATCTTTGTTAGATCAGGTTAGATCAATCATTGTTTGCGTTAGATCTCACACAGAAGAAGCAATATTAACAGTTATTTGCTGGGGGGGCCAACCCGTCATCAGCCCCCCCAGCAAAAAATCATTCAGGCTAATAGATATTTGTTAGATCCGGTAAGATCAAGTGGTTTTAACGTTAGATCTCACATAATTAGAGACTTATTAAGTGATTAATGAGGGGGGCTGGCCCCCCTTATCAATTTTTTGGGCCAAAAATCATTCAGGCTAATAGATATTCGTTAGATCCGGTAAGATCAAGTGGTTTTAACGTTAGATCTCACATAATAAGACACCTATTAAAGTGGAAGTAAACCCTCCTATCGTTTTCAGCCAACGAAGCGGCCATCTTGACCTCTGTTTAATCTGTAACTGCCATAATGCTGTACATGTGACCTGTTATGAAACCAGCCATTGGATGGTTTGACAGTTTGGTTGAAAGCACAAGCAAATGTGACAGCTAGCATTTTTCCGGCATGCCGGGAATGTTAACAGTTTTTTGTAACTATCAAATTGAAGGGTTTACTTCCACTTTAAGTGATTAATGAGGGGGGGGGGCTGGGCCCCCCTCATTAATCACTTAATAAGTGTCTAATTATGTGAGATCTAACGTTAAAACCACTTGATCTTACCGGATCTAATGAATATCTATTAGCCTGAATGATTTTTGGGCAGAAAATTTGATAAGGTGGGGCTGATGACGGGTTAGCCCCCCCAGCAAATAACTGTTAATATTGCTTCTTCTGTGTGTGATCTACCGCAAACAATGATTGATCTAACCTGATCTAACAAAGATCTAACAAACTGCATAAAAAAAGTCACATTTTTTTATATGGGGGGGCTAGCCCGGCAGAGGTCCGCGCAATTGTCATTCAAATTGTGACAGTGCTGAAAGCTGAAAAATGGCTTGGGCAGGAAGGGGGTGAAAGTGCCCAGTATTGAGGTGGTTAAAGGAGATTGTACAATAAGAAAAGAGTTAAAATGATAAATAATGGTTAGGTTAAAGTCGGAGGGTGTAGCATTGGCTCTTTTTTTTTAATCCTGCACTGAACACCTTCATCACTATATTATCACATTAACACCAAAACCCCAATGTCCCGCTACGATCCTTCACCTCGGCTGTAAACTTGCTGTAAATGCCCATAGCAGCGAAGGAGTGAATGATTGTTGGGAGGCCGCCCTGTGCCCTGTCCCATTCACAGGGTGATTTGTGTCTGGGAAAACACTGCAGAGCCCATTGTCCCATGTGGAGGCCTCCGTCATAGGCACATTGGTGGATTTCTTCTGAAACACAAAAACAACCCTTATGGGAACTGACAGAGAGAGGCTGAGCCTCCTGTCCCTCGCTGGGTCTATAGATGATTTATTGAAAGAGGCCGAGCCTCCTGTCCCCCGCTGGGCCCATACGTGATTTACTGAGTCAGAAAAACATCATGTTATAGAATACAGTGCCAGACTTCATCTCACTCGCCTATAATAATCCTCCTTCTTTTATGATTGTTGCAGGTTGAATTTTGTGTGCTACAATCTAGAATGGTCACTTTCCCATTTATATAGAAATCCACAAAACCACTGGGACTAAAGCCTCGCACACACGATCGCATTTTCTGCGGACAAAGCGTAGGACTTTTGTCCGAAGGGTGTCGGCCGTGAACTTGTCTTGCATAGAAACGGCAAAGAATTGTCGGCCAATTAACACAAAACAATGTGATTTTTCAGCTCTTTAGCGCCACCACTTTTCTTATGATCATCCTTACCCCATGAGGCAAAATCTTGCATGAAGCTCCAGACCGAGGGCGATTGATGGTAATTTTGTATTTCTTTCCTTTGCGAATAATCGCTCCAACAGTTGAGTCCTTTGACAGCTTAGAACACCTTTGGGATGAATTAGGCTGCATTCACACCTAGGCGTACAAAATTGCGGTGACAAATTGCGTCGTTTTGTACCGCGATTTGCGGCGACAAAACGCCGCGATTGTGAATGCAGCCTCACCCCCTCTATGGAGATGGTTCACATCTCCTATGCCGAATGCTGAAAGCCGCCTGAAAAAAAGGTCCGGGACTTTTTGGCGTGGAGATGTGAACCATCTCCATAGAGGGCAATGTGTTTTCATCCCTCCAGCGTCTCGGGGCTGCTGCGGCGTCACACTGCAGGCGACAAAACGCCTAGGTGTGAATGGGGGCTTAAAGCGGAGACTGCGACCCAGGCCTTCTCACCCAACAAGAGTGCCTTACCTTCCAAATTAGCTTCTGGAAGAATGGTCAACCATTCCCACAGACACTCCTAAACCTTGTGGACAGCCTTCCCAGAAGAGTTGAAGCTGTTATATCTGCAAAGGGCGGGGCCAACTCAATAATGAACCCTACAGACTAGGACTGGATGCCATTAAAGTTCATATTAGACATGTGCAATTCGTTTAGTTTCTAATTCGTTTTATAACGAAAATTCGGAAATTCGTTAATTCCGATTATTCGTATTAAAACATTTTTTTATTTCCGAATTTTTGTATTTCCGAATTTTATAATTTTCCGAATTTTTAATTTCCAATTTTTTTTAATTCCAGAATTTTCGTATTTCTGAATTTCGGAAATTCGGAAATACGAAAATTGTTAGTTTTTTTCATTTTCGAATATTCGGATTTTCAAATTTCGAATATTTGATTTTTCAAATTTTTTATTTTTCGAATTTTTTATTTTATCAATTCGAATATTGAAAAAATCGAAAATGAAAAATTCGAAAATTATAAATTGAAAAATTCTAAATTTCGAATTTGCGAAAATTCTAAATTTCAAAAATTAAAAATTTTCATTTTTCGAATTTTTCATTTTCGAAATTTCGAATTTTTCTATTTGGAATTTTCGAATTTTTCATTTTCTAATTTTTCATTTTAGATTTTTTTCAATTTTCTAATTTTTCATTTTCGAATTTACGAATTAAAAAATTCGAAATTGCGAAAATTCGCAATTTCGAAAATGAAAAATTTGAAAATGAAAAATTTGAATTTTTAACTTTCAAAGCATCTCAAAACATAATAGGTTTCCGTAGAGGTCCCATCCAGGACGTTATCTCTCTGTATGCTGATGACACATTGATCTACCTAGGGGACACTGATGACTCCCTGAGAAATGTGATGAGTTTAATTGCTGTCTTTGGGGAGCTGTCGGGGTTCAGTATTACCTGGAACAAATCAGTGCTCATGCCTCTAGACCCCATAACAAAGCCCCTACCCGATTGCGCCAGGGAAATACTCACAGTTAGCGAATTTCGTTACTTGGGCATACAGGTGTCCACGGACGTGAATCAATATCTTACCATGAACCTGGTCCCCCTGCTCCGCAGGTTCAAAATGAAATGTGCGGCATGGATAAATCTACCTCTCTCGGTCACTGGGAGGGCGAACGCAATTAAAATGGTATGGGCCCCGCAACTGAGCAGTCTAGGGAGTTATGTCCCCTTTAAGGGGCGTGTGACCAATACCTACATACGCTTTCTAGTAGGTGTCCCTCATTCCCATCTCAAAATGTTGGGAGGTATGCTCTAGTAACTGACACTCTTCATAGTAACTGACACTGTCCCTGGTAACTGATTCTCTCTATAGTAACTGACACTGTCCCTGGTAACTGGTTCTCTCTATAGTCCCTGGTAACTGGTTCTCTCTATAGTAACTGACACTGTCCCTGGTAACTGGTTCTCTCGATAGTAACTGACACTGTCCCTGGTAACTGGTTCTCTCTATAGTCCCTGGTAACTGGTTCTCTCGATAATAACTGACACTCTTCCTGGTAATTGACACTTTCTCTGGTAACTGACACTCTCCCTGGTAACTGGTACTTTCTCTGGTAACTGACACTTATCCTGGTAACTGGCACTTTATCTGGTTACTGACACTCTCCCTGGTAACTGGCACTGTCTCTGGTAACTGGCACGCTCCCTGGTAACTGACACTCTCCCTGGTAACTGGTACTTTCTCTGGTAACTGACACTCTCCCTGGTAACTGGTACTTTCTCTGGTAACTGACACTCTCCCTGGTAACTGGTACTTTCTCTGGTAACTGACACTCTCCCTGGTAACTGGTACTTTCTCTGGTAACTGACACTCTCCCTGGTAACTGGTACTTTCTCTGGTAACTGACAATCTCCCTGGTAATTGGCACTTTCTCTGGTAACTGACACTCTCCCTGGTAACTGGCACTGTCTCTGGTAACTGCCACTGTCTCTGGTAACTGACACTCTCCCTGGTAACTGGCACTTTCTCTGGTAACTGACACTCTCCCTGGTAATTGGCACTGTCTCTGGTAACTGACACTCTCCCTGGTAACTGGTACTTTCTCTTGTAACTGACACTCTCCATGGTAATTGCCACTTTCTCTGGTAACTGGCACTTTCTCTGGTAACTGGCACTCTCCCTGGTAACTGTTACTTTCTCTTGTAACTGACACTGTCCCTGGTAACTGGTACTTTCTCTTGTAACTGACACTCTCCATGGTAATTGCCACTTTCTCTGGTAACTGACACTCTCCCTGGTAACTGGTACTGTCTCTGGTAACTGACACTCTCCCTGGTAACTGTTACTTTTTCTTGTAACTGACACTCTCCCTGGTAACTGGTACTTTCTCTGGTAACTGACACTCTCCCTGTTAACTGGTACTTTCTCTTGTAACTGACACTCACCCTGGTAATTGGCACTTTCTCTGGTAACTGACACTCCCTGGTAATTGGCACTTTCTCTGGTAACTGACACTCTCCCTGGTAACTGGCACTTTCTCTGGTAACTGACACTCTCCCTGGTAATTGGCACTTTCTCTGGTAACTGACACTCTCCCTGGTAACTGTTACTTTCTCTTGTAACTGACACTGTCCCTGGTAACTGGTACTTTCTCTTGTAACTGACACTCTCCATGGTAATTGCCACTTTCTCTGGTAACTGACACTCTCCCTGGTAACTGGCACTTTCTCTGGTAACTGACTCTCTCCCTGGTAACTGTTACTTTCTCTTGTAACTGACACTCTCCCTGGTAACTGGTACTTTCTCTGGTAACTGACACTCTCCCTGGTAACTGGTACTTTCTCTTGTAACTGACACTCTCCCTGGTAACTGGTACTTTCTCTGGTAACTGACACTCTCCCTGGTAACTGGTACTTTCTCTTGTAACTGACACTCACCCTGGTAATTGGCACTTTCTCTGGTAACTGACACTCTCCATGGTAATTGCCACTTTCTCTGGTAACTGGCAATTTCTCTGGTAACTGACACTCTCCCTGGTAACTGGTACTTTCTCTGGTAACTGGCACTGTCTCTGGTAACTGGCACTGTCTCTGGTAACTGGCACTGTCTCTGGTAACTGGCACTGTCTCTGGTAACTGACACTCTCCCTGGTAACTGGCACTTTCTCTGGTAACTGACACTCTCCCTGGTAATTTGCACTGTCTCTGGTAACTGACAATCCCTGGTAACTGGTACTTTCTCTTGTAACTGACACTCTCCCTGATAATTGGCACTTTCTCTGGTAACTGGCACTGTCTCTGGTAACTGACACTCTCCCTGGTAATTGGCACTTTCTCTGGTAACTGACACTCTCCCTGGTAATTGGCACTTTCTCTGGTAACTGACACTCTCCCTGGTAATTGGCAGTGGCACTGTCTCTGGTATCATTCCTGGTAACAAGCATTGGGCTTCTCCTCCCGCAGTATACCCTCCCACAGCCCAGCACCCGGCAAGCGCACATAGAGAGGCCGCCGCCAATCAGCGTCCTCGTCTCATCCTCCCAGCCACCCTCAGTATAAGCAGAGCACTGTGAATGGACCAATACCCTCCAGCCAGTCAGGTGACTTCTCTACTCTCGCCGGAAGTCGGGCGCTGTTGCTGTGGGAACCTGTAGACGCGGCCGTTTGAAAGTGTGTGTGTAGGGAAGATGGCGCCGCCTGCAGCCTCTGCTCTGAGGAAGAGTCCGGAGCGAGGGAGACGACACAGCCGGCTGGTGGTGAACCAGGCTGTACTGGCCGAGAGGAACCCGGGGGCTGTGGCCGCTGTGGGGGCCTGGATAGAGGCGGGTGAGGGGGGCATCCCCAGCAGGGCCCTGGTAAGTACTGGAGGCACCGACATACTGCCAGACTAATAATAATACTGTGTGATGAGGTGTCAGAGCCCTCCATAGGTGATATATGGGGGAGGGGACCCTCTGCCTGGTGTTGAGTTGCTGAATGAAGGAAGAATTGTAATGAATGTCCTGTATTATTAGGGGAGTCACTGTACTCAGCTGTGCCCCCCGATCTCCCCTGGGTGACCCCTCCTGGTGACACAAACTATTCTCTGATTCTGTCATCGAAAGAGAAAACATTAAAACCTCCCCCCTTAAAAGAGGAGTCCGATGATCAGTCTATAATTCTATTGGTAGATTTATATTAACAGTGAGAGACAGAATAACAACAAAAATATCCAGAAAAGCACATTTCAAAAAGTTATAAATTGAGTTGCATTTTAATGAGTGAAATAAGTATTTGATTCCAATGAAGAGGAGGCGCCAGGAGCACCATTAGGGCACCCTAGAAAAGGAGGATGGAGGCTGCTCTGTGCAAAACCCTTGCACAGAGGAGGGATATGTGACATGTTTGTAAAGTAGTTTTTTTTTTATTTTTATTAACCACTTAAGCCCCGGAACAATATGCTGCCTAAAGACCCAAGGTGTTTTTACAGTTCGGGACTGCGTCGCTTTAACAGACAATTGCGCGGTCGTGCGACGTGGCTCCCAAACAAAGTTGGCGTCCTTTTTTCCCCACAAATAGAGCTTTCTTTTGGTGGTATTTGATCACCTCTGTGGTTTTTAGTTTTTGCGCTATAAACAAAAATAGAGCGACAATTTTGAAAAAAATGCAATATTCTTTACTTTTTGCTATAATAAATATCCCCCAAAAACATATATGAAAACATTTTTTTTCCCTCAGTTTAGGCCGATACGTATTCTTCGACCTATTTTTAGTAAAAAAAATCGCAATAAGCGTTTATCGATTGGTTTGCGCAAAATTTATAGCGTTTACAAAATAGGGGATAGTTTTATTGCATTTTTATAAATTTTTTTTTTTTTTACTACTAATGGCGGCGATCAGCAATTTTTTCGTGACTGCGACATTATGGCGGACACTTCGTACAATTTTGACACATTTTTGGGACCATTGTCATTTTCACAGCAAAAAATGCATTTAAATTGCATTGTTTATTGTGAAAATGACAGTTGCAGTTTGGGAGTTAACCACAGGTGGCGCTGTAGGAGCTAGGGTGCACCTAGTGTGTGTTTACAACTGTAGGGGGGAGTGGCTGTAGGACTGACGTCATCGATTGTGTCTCCCCTATAAAGGGGATGACACGATCGATGCGCCGCCATAGTGAAGCACGACGATCACGACGCCGTGGTCCCGGATCGCTCCCCGACCGCCGCATGTAGCGGGGGGGGGGGTCCCGATCGGACCCCCCACCCGCTAATAGGCAAGGACGTACATTAACGCCCATGTGCCTGTACGTGCCATATTGTGGACGTACATTTACATGCGGAGGTCGGGAAGTGGTTAAATAACAATCACTTTAAAATAAAAGTGGGCCAACAAGCTCTTAAACGGCATGATGTGGACGTTGAATCACCGCGAAGCACTACCAATGAGCTAAACAACCCGACTAGTTGTCACATCATTGAACAAGCCCATTGAGCTGTAAAACAAAAAAATATATTTTTTTTCCCCCTTCTAAATGTAAAATGGCTTTAGATGTACATTATTGTTTTATGTTTTTAGATATCTGCAGAAGAAGTTGAAGAACAAATAATTCAGTATCAGCTGGAAAAAGAGCAGAGACTGATCCGTTTTCAGGGGGAAGTGAAGCGAAGGGTTAATCAGCACGCCAAACAGCAGAAACGACTCCAGCTACAGAAATCATACGATGTGGTAAGTGCCTGTTGACCTTTTATCAGTTCAGTAGTTCCATACCAGCTCTTTTTGGATGGAAATCTGATTAAGCCGCAGATCAGTGCGATTTGGATCAGCAATTTCACTTTGTCTTGCGACTTCATTTAGCGGAAGTCGCAATGAAATCGCAGAAAAGTAGTGCAGGAACCTGTTCCGAAGTCACTGTGACTTTGCAAAGGTTTGAACTGTTCTATTAATGAAAATAGGGTGTGACTTGTCATGCAATTTTGAGCTGTCAAATCTGCATGGTAAATGCATTGGTGTGAACAAGGGCTTTGACACTCCACACCAGGGAGAAAGCCTTGCATTACTGTGTGGAGTTCCAGACAGAAAAACAGGAAGTGAGGATTTCTCAGAAGAAATAAGGACATTTAAAAGCAAAATCGAAGGATAAGGTAAGTGACACATGTCAAACGCACCAAAAAGTGTTGGAAAAACAATAGCTAATTGGGCCCATTTTTTCGTGTCTGTATTTCCATCTTGGTGTGTGAAACTGTACAAGCTTTATTGCATACTTTTGTTAGAAGTACCTGGTGTTTCTACCAGCCCACTTTTGTTTTTGCTGTTTGAACCTGACCATGCCAAGCATGGAAGCAGATCCGTGCAGATGTGGTCAGTTTGCAGCCTAGTGCCTCCCTGTCAGAGTTGCAGGTTATTGTTTCTATGCACGACATGTCTCTGTGCTCAGTTCAGCCACTATAGGTTTCTTTTTACAGGACAGAAATTGAGCACAAAAACTGGGTAAACTGTGGCTTGATACCTTAGACAGAATTCCAGGACTGAAGCCTCGTACACACGCTCGGTTTACTCGGCAGGAACCAGCAAGAAAACTGCTGGTAGAGCTTTCTTGCCGAGTATACCTTTCATGTGTACGAGGCTTTCAGGTTTCTCGACAAGAAAACTGCCCAGAATCTAGACGAGAAAAATAGAGATCATGTTCTCTATTTTCTCGTGGTGAGATTCTCGGCAGTTTTCCTGGTGAGAAACCCGAGTGTGTATACTTGCCTGTCGCCGTGGAAACCCGCGCATGCTTGAAATTACTTTGACGCATGCGCAGTAGCTTCCTAGGCATAGGTAGGGTGCAGCAAGATGGCGGCGACGGCATCGAATGTGACGAGCGCATGCTCCTCATACGCGATGCCGTCACTGTGTTCTTGCCTTCCAAAAAAAAACGCGCTTCTTTTGAAAGGAGTGTCTGTACACTTGGGCGGCAAGAGATTCTTGCCAAGAATCTTGTCGGGGAAAAACGTTTTTTTTCCTGACGAGATTCTTGCACGTGTGTACAGGGCTTGAGTCTTTCATTGTTCCTTTTTTATTACAAGGTTTACAATACATTGTATATTAAATTGCAGATGATGGGATCTTCGAAAAAATAACTGACACTTCAGAATGATTATCAATAGGAAATATCCAGGGCTCCATTCTGTTTCTTGGCGGGCGCAGCCATGGCCTATTTGGCGAGTATATTACGGCACCTATAGAAGGGCAGATTCCTCGCCATGAATAAGGGATGATGAGAATTTTCCCTGTTTTAGGACCAGCCGCAGTGCATCTTGTGACTCGGCTGGGGTTATATTTGTAATTACCACTTCCTTCTTTTTCCAGTAACCTTTGTGCAGAGATTTTCCTACAAATTAATAGCAAGCACCAAAGGCAGCCACAGCCTCTTCTTTTCTTGCAATAAGAATTTCCTGCTATATCAAGTTATTCATGAATTGTCACATTCTAAGCTTGAGTTGTGCTCTGTATGTCCTCCCTTAGCTATACCATCTACCACAATGCAAATATCCTCTCCTAGACTGCCTATAAATGGACAGATTGTCACAGAGAGATTAATGCAGTCACAAGACGGTTAAAGTGGATGTAAACCCAATGAAGTGAACAGCCTCAGATGATACACAGAGATGAACCAAATCTCCCTACAAAAGTTTTAAATGTATATCTGCTGTCTTCACATTTATATACTGTATAGAAAGTTCAGATCATGTTAGGAAATTTTCTCTTCCTGTTGAACACAGTTCAGAGTGTGATGTCTGGGCATACAGCCAAGATTACTAACATTGCTGATTGTAGGCAGGTACTCTCAGAGGTGTTTTGTAACAAGGCCAGCTCCCTGCTAATCTATTTATAGCAATATTCCCTGACAGAAATGTCAAACTGCTTTTTATCTGATGTATAAGAGAATTTGTGAGGAGTTATCAGGCTGATAACCAAGCTGGGGAAATGCTTAAACAATTCTGACATAGGAAGGTCCGCTGCATTTTATTAAGTGAAAGACTCAAAAGCCTGCAGTTGAACTTGGAGTCAATCCAACTGAATTTCCTGATGGTGATGAAGCTTGCCTGCCCCCTCCTGTTGGTCAATATGGAAACCCATTATAGTTATTGGCTAATAGGAATGATAGGTGCAGATGGCAGCGGCATTCTGTGCCTATGTAAGCCTAACCTAATGGACTGTGAACTATTTGGTGCCATATCAGAGCCTTCATGTTTCAGACTAATTTCTTGTCTCTGGTTCCCTTGATCAGTTGGCACGAGAGGGTCATATCGTCAAGCAGTCTTCAGACGCTGCCATGCACCTCACTCCAAAGAGAAACACCTGTACTTACCGTAACACACAAGTCGCCATCGGCAGTCCTCGCATCCGTTGTGTCTCGGCACAGAAGATCGGAGACAACGAGGAGCAAGCAGATGAAAATGGAAACCGTTTATTTAAAGAGCATTCCAAAACTGTGAGTACTCTATTACTATACAGACAAATTAATTTGCAACTGGAACCAAAGTACAGTATGCCTTTAAAGGCCTTTTACATTTAGTAAAAGCTTGCTGTATATACTGAGGTCTATGTGTATACGTTCTTGGCGTGGATAACTGTCATGGAAATATTTTATTTTAAAGTTACCATTGTGACCAGAATACAGGTAAATACATATGGGGATGTGTGCAGTATGACCTGGATAAAAAGTGACATTGACATGGTTTGAAAACAACCTGCTGCACATTAAGGGATGCTCGGTAGGGCATGACTTATTATGGCTCAGTAGCTTTCTTCCTTCTTTTCCTTTTCCTTCTTTTTCTTTTTCTTTTTCTTTTTCTTTTTCTTTTTCTTTTTCTTTTTCTTTTTCTTTTTCTTTTTCTTTTTCTTTTTCTTTTTCTTTTTCTTTTTCTTTTTCTTTTCTTCCTCTTTTTGCCCTGGTTCACACTGTTGCAACACCGCATCTGCAGCACTGCACTGGTTTCAAAAGTAGTTTCTGTACTACTTTTTGCGATTTCGGCCTGCGATTTACATTGACATCTGTGCAGAAACCTGCACAGATGTCTCTGTAATCGTGGCCGAAATCAGGACTGACAAGTGGGAGTGAAATCGTGCGATTTCAGCCCAGTGTGAACCTGGGCTTAAAGCTGAAATCCATCCTACCCTTCAGTCTTACACAGTTGTACAGACTCCTCTCTTGGACTGATATTGCTTACTCTGATTTCACTGCACACATTAACCGCTTTCCACCCGCAGATATACGTCTGCAGCATGGCACGGGCAGACAGGACATACCTGTACGTCCCCTTTAAGAAGCGGTTGTAGCGGGCGCCCGTCACGATCTCCATGTGCGCGCGCCCATGGGTCCCGTGAACTTGATCGCCGCAGGTATACCCGCGAGCGTCTCACGGAGAGAGATGGAACGGGGAGATGTTAGTGTAAACACAACATCTCCCGTGTTCCCTGTCATCGGGAACACGATCAGTGATGTGTCACAGCAAGCTACGCCACCTAGTGGTTAACCCCTTCACTGCCAGTGTCATTTTCACAGTACGCAGTGCATTTTTATAGCATTGATCGCTGTAAAAAATTACAATGGTCCGAAAAATGTGTCAAAAGTGTCCGATGTGTTTGCCATAATGTCGCAGTCATGATAAAAATCGCAGATTGCCCGTCATTACTAGTAAAAAATGTTTTTTTATAAAAATGCTATAAAACTATCCTCTATTTGGTTTGCGCAAAATTTATAGCGTTTACAAATCAATCGCTTATTGCGATGTTATTTTTGGTAAAAGAAAAAAGTAGAAGAATACATATCAGACTTTTTTGGGGATATTTATTATCGCAAAAAGTAAAAAATATTGCATTTTTTTTTTTTTTTTTTCAAAATCGTCTCTTTTTTATAGCGCAAAAAATAAAAACCGCAGAGGTGATCAAATGCCACCAAAAGAAAGCTCTATTTGTGGGGGAATAAAAAGGACGTACATTTTGTTTGGAAGCCACGTCACACGACCATGCAATTGTCAGTTAAAGCGACACAGTGCCGAATCGCAAAAAGTGGCCTGGTCTGTTAGCTACAAAATGGTCCGGGGCTTAAGTGGTTAAACCTCTCACAATGTGTATTACAAGCTGTAGTAAATCAGATGTTTAATCAGCTGAAAGAAGTGATGGCACTTGTTAAAATTTTCTGTGTTTTTCTTGTTTTCTCTTTTACTGACAGCTAAAGGAAACGATGAGACAGGTCCGTGGCCGTCTGGCAGCTATGAAAACTGTGGAGAGTGAGGAGTTAACCCTGCCTGGGGGCCTTTGGAAGGTTTCCCCCACCAGAGATGTAAGTTCAGAGCTTCCCTTTATTGCCTTTTACTGTACACATACACAATTCCAAAGGGCAGAGTGGTTTCACCCTCTGAGCACCAGCCAGGATGCAATGCCTAATCCCAAATTTCCTGTTTATGATGCCTTATGTAGACTGAAAATACAGATCATAAATTTGTATTCATGTAATTGTATGTTGCAAAACTATCACTGGCTTTTCTTCTGCTGTAAAGTATTTCAGCATCTTCATATCAAGGATACAAATTGTGTTAAGTAACACAGAGGCCTTAAATGAGGGCAAAGAGATTGGAGGCGCACACACACAGGGCCGATCCTAGGCAGGGTGCACAGGGTGCTTTGGTGGTGGAGGCTTTCCATATCAACTATTCAGATTGCAGCTTCAGCCATGAAAAGCTCATTGTATAGGCAAAGTGGTCACCTTCCCCTGAAGAGCAGCCCTGTCTCTGGAGGCAAAGCGGAAAAAACAGAGGAGTGTGACTGTACACAAATATATATAAATGTGTGTTTTATTTCTTTCTATAGAATCCCATATCCCGGAGATCTCCTGTTCTTCATCAACCACATGCAGAGGAAGACCGGCGGTCCCTTCTGAGGGGGTATCATGACCTGCCAGTGGAGCTGCTTGTTCCAGAGCAAGAGGGGCAGACAGAGAACGGAATGGGGTCTGGGAAGTTGGTAGGTTCAGTATAGAGTATCTTTGAACAGCAAATATATGAAAAGTCTCCCCAATAGGGCACAAATGACAGCAAAAACTTGATGGAGCCCTCCTCAATATTTTTTTATTTTTATGTCTGTATCTTGGTTTGAGGGACTTCACCCCCCCCCCCCCCCTCTTGGTCCTACCTAGAAGTGATGGGGAATCATCCCAATTCAGTGATATAAAGTATGACGATATATGAATACATGATATTTAGCTTCAAATGGACAGCTGTTCAGGGCCTTGGCTTACTTGGGACAGTTCATTTTGGGACTCCTGTCCACTTGATTTCATCAACAAAAGTTCCTGTATTCAAATTTGCCCTCTCGGGTTACACAGATGCAAAACAATTTAGCCTTGTGGCTATTTGGTTTGCCTAGACCTCTAGTCTGTTTCAGCACTGGCTAAACACTTCCTCAGGCAGGGTGCCTGTCTATAAGGCCAGGCAGGCCTGGGAGCACTCTCCCTTCATATCTATCCATGCCCCCTACTTCTGCAGTAAGTTGTCTTCTGGGGAGGGTGCACCAGCTTTCTTGCCTGATTTCCTTTTTGTGAGCAAGACCCCCTTCACTACACCTGCTCAGGTACCATTTCACTGTTGAAATAGATACTATCTGCATCTTGAGGCCTCATTCACATCGGCGTACCATCTGAGAGCCATGTTTTGCCCACGTGGGATGCACAGACGTCCCATACAAGCAGGCCTATTCATATCAATTAAGACGCAGCGGCTGCTCCCAGTTTGACATCTTTGTGGGTGTGGGTCCCCCGAACTTGCACTGTCTGCATTCGGGGACCCACACAGATATCAAATTGGGATGTTTTATTGATCTGACAGATGCAGTTTAGAATGAAAACTCTTGAGTGTCAGTTTTGCCTAGTGTAAAGTCCTGATGACTGCTTGCTGTACTGGATATGATTTCTGCTTTGTGATGCACCCAGGCATTGCTTTGCCAAAGAATGCAGGTACCTATTCTTGATGCTCTGCTCTGTGCACACGTGTTAGTCAATATTGGAAAATTCACCCCTAAATTATTTTATTTTTTTTGTGTTGGACAAAGTGGGCAGAGATTACAACGCTTGTTCGGTTTTTATTGCAATCTGTGCCACCCTCCTTTTATTTGTCATATTTTGGATTGTAAGCTCTAACGAGCAGGGACCTCTTATTTCTCCTGTATTGACTTGTATTGTAACTGTTCCGTTTGCCCCAACGTTGTAAAGGGCTGCACACATGTTTGACACTACATAAATTTTGAATAATAACCATTCTCATTTTAAAGTGAAAGAAAATCCCAGTTTTCGGTCTGTTCCCATAACCGTAATAGAGGGGAAATTCTGGTGACAACCAGAGAATCCCTCATATTGGAGGGATTTTCTCTTGCGTCCTGTTCTGGCTATGAGACAGGAAGTGAAGGCAGATTTCCCCTATGGAAGCCCTATTTTTGTCGTCACATAGCCAGCCCTACAAATGGGTCCTAAATTCAGCACTGCAGGATCCATGACACATTTTGGCCTATCCTTGTATGCTGCATATACAACCCCAGACCAAAAGTGCCTGTTAACATGTGGTAGGAAATATGTGGTGATGTTGGTCACAGTGGCACGTCACATGTTCCTCCTCATTATCGCATAGTAGTCATTAATTGTTCTTTTGACACCTGTGTGTTTCAGATATGTAATCGTCTAATGAAGGCATCTTATCCCGCTGGTCCGGCGCCAGCGTTTAACACAGATTACCGAGCTGCTCTTGTACTTCGCCCAGGAGCTGATGAAGAGGAAAACCGAAAACAAGTGGGTGAAAATGTCTATGACTAATTATTTCTACTAATTGCTGTGCTGCAGGATTGCTCTTTAATTGGTAGGAATAGCAGCTGGCTGACCCTGCAATTGAGTTTCTATGATCACTTCTTTGTTTGTTTAAAGCTGATTGGGCTGACCCTTCCCTACAGTTTTACAGGCTCTTCTCCTGTACTGAATTGGCTTACTCCAATTCCACAGCACACTGCCAGCGTCTTATAGTATAAATTAGAAGCTGCAGAAAGTCAGAGCCTGCCTCATTTCCTGGCTGGAGAATGTCCAGCATCACCTAGACCTTTCCTCCCCAGCCTTACTGGTCCTGCCACTTGTATTTCATTGGATTTCAGTCAAGGGGGCTCTACATAACACATGGGTTTTACTCTTGCGTTTAACCCAGTGGGCTGAGCAAAATAAAACTACAGATGGCTGTACTAACACAAGTGATGTTAGTGCAGCGATGTCCCCGCTGTGCTATTGTGTTCTGACAGGGCAGTCTACCCTCTGCCAGAACACACTGATCAGTGCTTGCAGCCATTGGCTGCGAGCGCTGATCGAATGTGCTTTCCCAGCATACTCGCTCATCAGAAGCCAGTTGTGAAACCGGCTTCTGTCAGACAGGGCTGTACACACGAGCCAAATGTTGGCCAGTTCCTGCCAAACCAACTGTTTTTAAACTATTTTCGGACTATGTTTACCCAGCCTTGGGTGGTCTGCACACAAATTTAACCTGGCTAGGAACAACCACTCCTCCATACTAAGATCCACCCATCAAGGCATTTTACTACTTGCATAAATCCTCCCAAGAGCCCGCCTACTGCATGCATCGGTGCTGAGAACTTTCAGGAAGAGTTCTGAGGAGGGTGCTGTGATTTCAGGACGTTTTGTACAGCGCCCCTGCCGGCCCCTTCCACCAGTTATATTCTGCCTGCATTGTATAATAAACGCACAGAGTCCCAGTGAATATATCACGGAGTCTAAAATAAGGTTTATAGTGAAAATTGAGCAGTTTCATTTAAATATTTTTTTTTTTTTTTTTTTTTTTAGCATGTTGATATGGTGGGGAAAGGAGCTACCAGGGAAGGCAAAGCATGAGCAGATGGAACTTCAGCTTTAAAGCTCCTGTTTTAGTAGTACAAGACTGATGCTCTTTAAATATGTCTGAAATCCCACTTTTAGATTGTCAACGTGTTTGCCAGTGTAATGTGTGCCCTGTGTGGTAATCACCCTGTGTTGCCCTAGATAAAAGTCATAAAAATATAAGAGGTGTGTAATTATTCTGGGAGTGTTCCATCAACAATAGTAAATGGCGACTTCCAGATATTATTTGTAAATTGTAACCAGAGGTTAAAGTTTTCTGCAGGTCATGACGAATCCTTATTCCAGATTGCTCTACCAGTACAGCAGGCTTATGTTTTATGTGACCAAAAAAAAAAATTCTCATTTTAAATGGGGGCACAAGAAGTCTTTAACCACTTAAGGACCGCTGCACAACTATATACGTCTTTACTTTGAAGAGGGATATCTCGGTAATGGCAACAGCTGCTGCCACAACCGAGGTATCCACCTCTTCAGGCGGCTGTCCTGTTAACGATAATGGTGGTCTCTGTGGCAGATTCACTAAGAGATCACCGTTGGCGGCGGGAGAGGGCCCGCACCCTTTGCCGCTTACTAAAGCAGCGGCGGAGGCCATCGGGTCCTTTCTTGTGCTGGGGATGAATACGAGTGAGGGGAAGATGGCCCCCACCCGTCTCCATACCATAGCAGGGCGGAAGTGACGTCAAAAAGTAACTTCCGCCCATAGCTCTTAAAGGGCCATTTTTTTTTTTTTTTTTTTCTTTTGCTATTTTTTTCAAATGACACTTCTAGCCCTAATCCTCCTATGTATCTCAAAACATGCAGCCTGTAGAATTTTTTAAAATGTCACCTATGGAGATTTTTAAGAGTAAAAGTTTGACGCCATTCCATGATCGGGCGCAATTTTGAAGCGTGACATGTTGGGTATCAATTTACTTGGCGTAACATTCTTTCACAATATAAAAAACAAAAAATTGGACTAACTTTACCGTTGTCTTTATTTTTCCAAAAAAAGTGCGCTTGTAAGACCGCTGCGCAAATACGATGTGACAAAAAGTATTGCAATGGCCGCCATTTTATTCTCTAGGGTGTTAGAAAAGAAAAATGTATAATGTTTGGGGGTTCTAAGTCATTTTCTAGAAAAAAAACTTGTAAACGCTGAGTCTGAAAAACAGGCTTGGTCCTTAAAGAGGAAGTAAACCCTCTTAAAAAAAAATAATAATCCAGGAAAAAAAAACATGCAAGAGAAAGGCAGGCATAATGAGCTTAGTATGCATGGCATACTTATGAATTATGCCTCAGATCGAAGCCCCCGAAGCAGTCCTCGATCACCTCCTCCACCGCTACCATGTCTCCCGAAGTAAGTTCCTGGTATTGTTGCTCCGGCGCTGTGACTGGTCGGAGCAGTGATGACATCACTCCCGCCCATGCGCGCAGGAGCTGCTAGTAACGGCAAGCTCAGTGCGCCTGCGCCATTGTCTACGTTGTGCATGCACCGTAGACATCGGTGCCCCTTTTTTTGGAAAATATCTCCTTTTTAAAGTGGTTGTAAACCCAACCACACAACTTGCACCTACAGGTAAGCCTAGATTAAGAGATGTTTCTGTACCCATCCCCAGATCTGCGCCTCCATACAATCCTATCCCGGAGGTCTACAGACAATTCTTTGGTCTTCATGGCTTGGTTTGTGCTCTGACATGCACTGGTCTACCTGTCTACTTATATAGACAGGTGTGCCTTTCCAAATCATGTCCAATCAACTGCATTTACCACAGGTGGACTCAAATCAAGTTGTAGAAATATCTCAAGGATGATCCGTGGAAACAGGAGGGACCTGAGCTCAATTTTGAGTCGCAAAGATTGTAAATACTTGTGTACATTTGCAGAGATTTCAAACAAACTTCTTTCACGTTGTCATTATGGGGTATTGTTTGTAGAAGTTTGAGGAAAATAATGAATTTTATCAATTTTGGAATAAGGCTGTAACATAACAAAATGTGGAAAAAGTGAATCGCTGTGAATACTCTCCGGGATACACTGTATTTCAGGAGAGGAGCGTTGGATGGAGAAAGGCGCAGAGGAGTCCAGAAATGCAGAGTATTTCAGGACATGATTGGTTGTATAGATGGTTGATATAGCTGATCTTATACAGAAATCTTTTTCCAATGTTTGATGAGTATCCTGGTGCAGGTAGGATATTGTTATACAGCCAGTGCCTAGTAATCTACCTACACTTTGTAAAGGTTAAATTAAACCCCATAATTATCTAAAGTGTTTTGTATATAACACTCACACAGGGATTGTATTCGGTCACGACAGAGGTAAACAAGCGATTTTATTATTTGAGGGAGGTACAATATAATCCCAGTAATTGTACAGTTTGCAGTGATAACAAACGTCACTGGGATATTGGTGACTAGTTCAGTTTTTGTTGGATGTGCCTCAGTTGTGAAACTTGTAACGTTTTGCTGGAAAGATGGAACTCGCGAATAAATAATTGCATTTCTAACTTTTCAGATGGCAAATTTTGATTAGATCTTTAACATATTAGGCATTCAGGGTTCAACTCCTCCAAATCATCCGATTTTTGTGTGTCCCAGTTTAAACATAATTTAGAGTCAGTTGCAACCACTGTCTGTTTAGTGAGCCAAATAATAGTGTACTTAAATTTTGTATTATGATATTATGCCAGGTACAATCTTAAAGTCTTCTTCAAAGAGGACCTGTATTGTTAGAAGTTGTGCCCATAAAAGGCAGGCAGAGGACAAATGACTATTAACTGGTATCTAGTGTTGTCTCACTGCAGCTGACCTTTTCCCAATTACTGACTTGCCTTGCTTTGTTCTACACAGTCTCTCTGTGTGGAGGCCGCTATCTTTAGAGGCAAGGCTTTGCTTCATCATGTCAGAGCTGTCTCCTGATGACTACTAGTCTGATAGGTGGGGTAATGAATGAGGTGGAAGAAACCCCCTATTCACAGAATGAATGAACGAGAAGCGGGGAGATTTTTGCACTTCATATGTTCATTACAGCTTCCTCTCCAGGAAGGAATCTGAGACTGAAGCTCCACACCAGGGGTAATAGTCCAGATAGAGATTTATTCCAGTGTAAGATCACATAGAAGACTAATATGAAAGAGCCCGTGCATTTTCCAGGGGCAGAACTCGCTCCCTTTTATTAGGGTTTAAAGAAGTTTAGTCAAAAAAATATTTGTTCTCTTATAGCTGCAGCCACACCACTTAACTATAACAAATGATGTCCCACATCAGTCAGGCAGTTGGATTCTGTAGAGTTTTCTGCCGTGATGACCGGTGTCCTTCCTGCTGCAGAGCGTCTATTGCTGCAAGAGAAGGTTGAAAGAGCCCTTTCACACTTGGGCATTTTTCAGGCGCTTTTGGGCTAAAAATGCCTCCCCTGCAGCCCCAGTGTGAGCGCCTGAGTGATTTCACACTGGGGCACTGCGCTCGCAGGACGTTTAAAAAAAAAAAAAGCATTGTTTGGGCAGTGGAGGAGCACCGCTCCTGCCCATTGAAATCAATAGGCAGCGCTGCCCAAAGCACTTCGGTAGCAGCGCTTTGCGGTTGCTTTTTAACCCTTTATTCGGCCACTAGCGGGGGTTAAAAGGGCCCTGTTAGTGCCCGAAAAGCGCTGCAATTACATCAGTAAAGCGCTGCTAACGCCCGCCGCCCCAGTGTAAAAATGCGCTAAAGGATTGTTTTGTTTTTTAATAACAAACATGGTATACTCGCCTACTCTGTGCAAGGATTTTGCACAGAGTGGCCTTGAACCTAATCTTCTGGGGCCCCCCAGCGGCGCTCTGAGCTCCCCCTGTCACTGAATTTGATTGACAGCAGCGCGAGCCAATGGCTGCTGCTATCAATCTATCCAATGAGGACCCGAGACAGCCGCTGGAGCAGCTGTGCTCATTCCCGTCGCTGGAAAGATCGGGTTCAGGTAAGTAAAAGGGGGGCTGCTGCACTACAGAAGGTTTTTCAGCTTAATGCATTGAGCTGTAAAACCTCAAGGGTTTACCTCCCCCTTTTTAATAGTCTTCTGTGAGTTGCAGGGAAAAAAAGATTAAACGGAGCCCACCCCTTCCTCCCTGCTCATACATTGGGAAGTGACCATGCATTGACTACACTACATGTTACACAATCTGTGAATAGGGGAGAGTCTGATGAATGACAAGATTCTGTCACCATTCACAGATTGTGTTACATTAATCATCACTGCGCAGAAGATTTCTATTTGATCCTGCTGCCTGACAGGTATACGTTCTCACTTTTTTTTTTTTTCTTACAGGTAAGTGTAGCTGTAGGAGCAAGTTGTTATTTTTGACTAAACTTTAGCTTTAAGGATTCCCAAATAATGTAATGGAGTTAGTTAGCAATGGGTTAGAGCACTAAACCAGATTCATATAGTTGTATTACAAACCAAGAAACCACCAGCCCAGAATCCAGACTCCCAGTCCAAACACCACTATAACACTTTGTGTAACAACACCAGTAACATAATCCTAGGGTTCCATCACTACCTATGTATTCCTCCAAGTCTCCAGCAAGGGGAACAGGGAGCAGCACTATAGTGACGTCACCAAATCTCACTCAAAACCAGGTGAGACTAGCAGTTGGAGGCAGCAGTGCCTGCGATGGTTTCACACTGCACTTCACCTATGCACAGAAAGAAAATGGGCACGTTTTTGGGGTACTGCTCAACTTACATTCTTAAATGTTCTCTATAAAATGGCAAATCCTTTTTGAGTGGAGTTCCTCTTTATTTTCGAGTTTGTGATCTCCTCCTGTCTGTGCTTGTAAATTTTGTATCCATGACACATTGTAGAAACTCTTATGTATCCTAGAGACAAAACCAGTACTTGATGTACAGGCGGCTTTTCATGGACATTGAGCGGGAACAAGTGAAGGAAACGCAAAGACAGAGGGAGCACGACAGGAAAATATCGAAGTAAGGATGATGGTACACTATACTGTGCAATATCTAATTTTCCTTATCAGTATCAACTGGTAAAAACCTGAAAATGCCACCATTTGCAAAGAGACAAATTTTGCTTGAAGATCAGGGTTTTCCTTGCTGTTCTGTTGTGTTCTGACAGGGTGACAGCCAGGTGAGTGCGCTGACTGGGAGCGGATCATCAGACCTTTTTCGGTCTTGCCCCTTCAAAAGAAGCTGACTTCTGTCGGACCAACTACATTGTACACACAGTCTGAATGTCAGCCGTTTTCTGTTGAACTGGCCAATTCCACCCGGGATTTGGGCGATGTATACTAGGCTTTACTGTGGTGGTGTGTAATACAGTGACAGTGGCTCCTCCCACCTTTCGCTGCCCATCTTGCCAGATTTGCCTGTCCAGTCAGAAAAGCATGCCAGTGAAAGTGGGTTACAGAGATTAGGGTGGTAACAGAGTAAATAACTTCCCCTGACACTGCCCAGAGAACCACCCAGTGAGTGGTGCAACTACATTACCAAACAGTTATGGGGTTCTGTGTGGTGTGATGTGAGCGACATGCAAGGTCATAGTCCCCACCAACTGTACCCAGACAATACTAGATCAGAGCATCACATTATTTTTATTTTATATTTATTTTTTTAAACTTGCTTCAGGTTGTTGAAATGGGGTTTGGAGAAGGAGGGAGGGTCAGGAGCTTGATAACCGTTGGGGTAGGAATTATAATTTTTTTTTTTTTTTTTTTATGAGGTTGTAGTTTGGTTTTAAAGGTGGAGCGAGCTGTAGGTAGAAGTAGTGGGCCATGCGTTTGTGATTTGCATGAATACATTTTCCAAATTGTAGGGCTGGTGGGGGGGAAAAAAACAAAAACATTTTTCTTCTGTTTCTATTTCAGAATGAAAAGAGAAAGAGAGACTGAGCGCCTAATAGAGGAGGAGAGACTTCGCACCACAGCTCAACCCGGCCTGGAAAATCAGACCTTTGAGGTGGAGTTAATGAAGGCGCAAGAGAGGAATTTGGAGCATCGAGAGAGGGCACAGAAAATGAGAGAGTATAACCGGTATATTTCATATCATCACTATATGTCATTGGGGGTTTTTAAAAGAAAGTGTCTACCTTTTATTTATATACCAAGTCACATGGCAGCACAAGTTTTCTTTGTCAGAACTCTGGGATTCTGTGAGGTGTCCAGTGACTACGAAAATGGAGCCTTTTATTTATTTAAAGAGACCTAATCCAAGTACCGGTGGGTCTGTTTTTATGTGTTCCTGCAAAGTGATTCAAGGCAGGTTAAGGAAGAATGCTCATCAAGAACAAAGTCTTACCTACTGGTATGGTGATTCATGTTTAAACCAAAATCTGCACTTGAGAAAATAAAAAAGCTAAATGATTATGAAGAAAACCACATCTATATATATGTTTATTATTGGCTGTGAGTGCCAACCCTAAAGCCTGATTTGTGGGTATTCCTATCCTCTTAGCAGTGCCCAGTCGCTACCCCCCCCCCCCCCCCTTGGCTGTCTGAGCATGCTTGTCAGGCGTGTAGACATCAGTTATTCATCAGATTTAGAGAAGCTGCCCATAGGATACTGCATTTGTATCTTGTTTATGTATATGGGCTGAAATACCCTCTTCCCTGCATGAATAACACCACACTATGGATCTTTGTATGTACCGATCACACCCCCTCTATCTTGCTGACATTCCCTCTCCCTCCATGAGTGACACTACACTATAAATCTGTGTTTGTGCTGACATGTTACCCCCCGCTCGATCAGGGCCAGTGTTGGTCCCGGGTGCATGCGTGCTGGGGAAGATGGACACTGTCATTCACAGTCATGTATTTGTCTGACTGAACTGTGTGGTCCAACATCAGTAGGGGAAGATGGGTGGTGCTGTCAACCATGCTAGTTCTTTTTCTTCAGCACCTATTAAAACTAATAATAATGTTGCATTTATCTGTGTCAAAAGATTGTTGATATTGATATTCCAGCTACGTTGAAGCTCTGCGGGCTCAAATGAAGGACAAGATGCTGCTGCATAATGTCGAATTGCCACCGTTGTGTTGCTGCGGTTCCGATTTCTGGGACGCTCATCCAGACACCTGTGCCAATAACTGTATTTTCTACAAGAACCCCAAAGGTATGGTGCACTGATGGTCCTTGCTGCCTTTAGCAAGCAGTCAGATTCTAGCTGCCAGATTATGGTTAGCTCCGGTAAGAGTATTAAACCCTGGATGACTTACTATGGGCAGGTGCAAGATTTTAACTTTTTTTTTTTTTTTTATCAGAACCGACCATGTAAATTTTTAGAGCCCATTTACACTTGTGTTATTTTTCATGCGACTTTGATGTCAAATCAATGGAAAATCTCACTTTTTTTTTTTTTTTTTTTTTTAATGACACGTTCAAATCACTGTGACTTAGAAAATGTGCCTTCACTACTTTGGTGTAACTTTCAATGTGACTTTGATCCAGGTCAAATGTGGGTAAATTCACTGATTAGACTTGGCATATATGGCATGGTTTGTTGAGGTTTACCTGTTTAGCATCATGTGTGTCATTGCACCACCAGTCACTCCTGTTGCTGAAGTCAAGGTATAAAATATTAAAAAAAATAACAAGCTGTGATAAAGTGCACACGCAAAATCCAGAGCTGCCTTTTTTCAGTTCACATTTTATCATAGGTTCAGGCATTTTTTAAATCTTTCCACTCAGTAAGTCACTGGAAGGCATCAGTGATGTAGTCTTCTCGGGTTGCAGCTGTCATTGATGACATCACCAGTGTTTTGGAAAAGCGAGGAGGTGCAAAAAATAAAAGTATTAGGCCTCTTGCACACTGCAGCTTGAAAAAGCTCACTACAGCTTATATTTTTACTGAGCTAAACTACAGCCCATTAATTGTAATGTGCCTATGCACACAGGCACGTAAACAAGCCCCATGTATTCTTCAGTAAAAAAAAAAAGAAAGAAAAACCAGTATTTTTTTTTTGGTCAGTAATTTATGCCTCGTGCACGAAAATATCCATTATTTTTTGTGAACACGAGAATAGGTGTGCACTATATTGCACAAATGCATATGCATGCCTACATACGAAAAAGGCTGAAAAAAAAAAATAGATGCTCAAACAGGAGTATCGTGTACAAGAGGACTACGTTTTTTTTTTTTTAGAAGAAAAAAAAAAAAGTTAAAGCGGAGCTATACTTGCCTTCTCTCCAGTGCTGCAATGTCCCAGAGCTCCCCACCAGCTGCCGACCTCGGCGGCTTCCAGGTTTCCCAGCCATTTTAATTGACCGGGCTGAGATTACATCACCCGCACACGTACATACCCAACTCAGTATACAATGTGGACAGGCAGCTAAGCAACGTAAATGCAGAAGAAACGTGCATGTCTTTTCTCCATTAAAAATCCTGTCTGTTTGCAATTTTTCTTTTTTCCTACTTTAATGTTGCATATGACTAGCGATTACTGATGTGCTTTTTAATTTGAGAGAAGTGTCTGTTTTTAAACTGTATAACTGTAGCAAACAACGTTTTTAAAAGCTGATTATTAAATGTAATATTATTTAGGATTTATATAGTGCCAACAGTTTGCACAGCTTTTAACAAAATGGGGGGAGACGATACAGTTGCAATACAGTTTAATTCAAGAAGAGGGTATTGCTCATTGGAGCTTACAATCTAAAAGGGAGATTATTAATGATCTATTATCTTTTAAAGCCGCTCCAGTAATAACAACACTGTCTATTTTTGGCAGCGTACACCCGAGCCTTACAGTCGGTGCTGTCATCGCGTGACACGTGGGATGGGGGCTCACGATTTGGATTTGGTAACATCGGCATTGGTAGACCTTGACCAGACGGACTAAGATATGAGTGTGTGTGCTCAATAATTTAAATTATTTATGGAGTGATCTGATGTTCCATATATTGACTGAGCACAAGTAATCTGAACACCTCCAGCTTTGGTACTGCATACCCAAGAAGAATCCTGTATACCAGACCATTTGTCGTGTGGTTGTTGATGGACAGATCCCTCTCCCAGGTTTGTATGTGTCTCACCAGAGATGGAGCTCCCGGGGCATTTCCACGGTCGTCCTATTCATCCCAGCGTTAACTTTTAAGTGTCATCTCAAACTCTATTCTGGAAATGCCTGCCTACAGACTGAAGACTGTTGCCTGGTCACGATAAAGAGAAATGTAAAACTTTTGGATAACTGTAGAAATACCATCTGGCTGCAATGGAAAGAGAAAATAAAATTGAAGAGGTTCCTGTTATGAGTAGTTACAGAAACTCTGCCTGCTGCAGCAATGAGACTTTATTCAACAGATATATGTTTGTGACACCATGAATCTCCAAAAATGGGTACAAAGCTTTATTCAGCGATCATATTATTACTGCATCAATTGGGAGCCTCGCATGACCCCTTCATAAGGCATGATGAGAGGGTCCTGTGAAGCTCCAAAACGTTGATGTAACAATCCGATCGCTGAATAAAGCTTTGTACCCATTTCTCGCTCTGATTGCTCACGATTCCAATCGGTGGTCGCTTCAACACTCACTTTATACAAACAGGAACTTGTGCATTGGGAATAGTGCATTTAAAAACACATCAAACACGCATTTTGGAGTAACTTTTACCGCTCATTAAAAGCTTATCAAACTTGCCTGATGAGCGTTAGTATTTTGAGCAAGTGTGAACGAGTTCTTTAAAAAAAAGCTGGAGGTAGAAGCTGATTGGTTACTATTAGGGTTGTCCCGATACCGGTATCGGGACCGATACCGAGTATTTGCGGGAGTACTCGTACTCCCGCAAATACCCCCGATACTGAAATAGAATACTTGTTCCCCCCCCCCGTCGCTGCTAATCAGCGTGCGGGGAACATTACAGCTTTCGTTTGAATAGCTGTATCCCCGCCGCGTATAGACACTACCCCTTGCGCGGGATTGGACGGATGATCTGTCCAATCCCGCGCAAGGGGGAGTGTCTATACGTGGCGGGGATACAGCTATTCAAACGAAAGCTGTAATGTTCCCCGCACGCTGATTAACGGCGGCACGTGCGGCATCATCAAGGTATGTAGGACATGGCTGCATTATGTGGAGGACATGGCTGGAATATGTGGGGGACATGGCTGCATTTGGGGACACATTGAAAAAAAATATCGGTATTGGCGAGTACATAAAAAAAAAAAGTATCGGTACTTGTACTGGTCTAAAGGTGGTATCGGGACAACCCTAGTTACTATACACAGCTGCACCAGATTCTGACTGCACTAGTTTTAGTAAACCTCCCTCTATGGCTTCCATTGAATATGGACTTGGCTTTTTGACCATCATAATGGAACAACCAGAGAAGGTTATGGTAACTTGGGCTAAGGTTGTTCAACGGCATGAAGAAAACCTTTATAAGATTGCCATTAAAAGCAGCAATATGGTAAACTGGGCTTACTGTGGAGAGGCTTTTAGTGCTGAGCTTACAAAAATACTTGGTGATCCTACCTGTCCTCAGGTCTTCCTCCCATGAGATTGACGATGTTCTGGGTGTGCAATGAACGCACTGCAGTGTTGCCAATCTTGGTAGTCGCACATGTCTGCATCGGTAGACACATTGAGGAGGGGGGTTATTGGCACTGCTGACAAGCCTCCCACCCACTCACTGTCACTACCTTAAAGTGGAACTCCAAATAAGGCACCTTCCACTGTTTATGGCAAAAGCAGCCTTTTCAGTAATTCTTGCCCTATCCCCCCCCCCCCCCACCATTCAAACTTTCAAATGATAGATCCAGTGCTTCACAAGTTCAGTGACACCTAGCTTTATCCAACTTATTCCTGAGGGTGTTTCATTGTACAAGTTGGATTCACAGTACTCTTGGCTTGAGTGGCACTTACACAATATGTTGAGAGGGACTGACCACCTGTTGGAGGAAGGAACCATTATGTCATAGGAACAGCCTGAAGATTGCAGGAAAATATGAGGGATTTTTTATCTAAATAGATTCAAGATGGCTCCAGGGAGGTGAGAGCTGGAGTTCTGCTTTAACCATAACTTGGGCAGAGGTCAAGACTCCATTTACTGCCTAGGATCCAATGGGCTCCACAGGAGCACAGGATTTTGATATGAAGATTAACAAAAGATGCAGCATTTCAGCACTGTTACGTTGGAAACAATTTAGGCTAGGTCAGGTTCACTTTAAAAATTGTTGAATTCATCTTGATTCAAAGCTTGAAGAGGGCTTGTAAAGGTAAAACATTCGACAGTACCGCTCCCCGAGCCCCCGTTTTACTTGCCTGACCCCTCAAAGTCCCGTGCTCGCCCCCATCATCCTCCTTGGTTTTCAGCCTGGCTGTCGATTGGTTACACTGGATGGATTGAAAGCAGCACAGCCATTGGCTGGCACGGTGGTCAATCACATCCAATGACGCGGCGCGCCAGGGGGTGGTGCCGAGTGATACAGTCGGCAGCTATGGCCGCCGCTGTATCACGGGAGCGTGCCCGCAAGAGCTTTCCACCATGCTCGCTCGCATGAAGGTGGAAAGCACTTGCGGGGGTGGGGGGGCTAGAAAACCAGTAAACTACAGAGGGGAGTGGAGAGAAGACCGGTCACCCTGCACAAGGAGAGAGAGAGAGCGCGAGCAGCAGTGACCAGTCTTTATTACAGGGTAAGCTTCACATTGGAATACTGCACCGATCTGGAAGAAATACATAAAACACATGCAGGAACACACAGGACAATGGGCAATCTTGGCATATCCCTGAGTTCATCTTAAACAAAAGTGTAAAGACAAAAGAGAGAAGCGCCTCTGAGTATACTGCGTTTAATTTTAAAACATAAAAATATATCCAGCACTTACATCATAGTAGTATGGTGCAGTCGTGGGAGCTGGTGTACATCTGTAGCAGACAGTCCGCAAGGCATGAGAGCTGGGCAGCCGGGGAGAGACGGCTAAGTCCTCGTTGTTGTGCCGCTGCTAGGCAATGAGTTCATCAGCTGATGCGTGACGTCAGATCGGACGGAGGCTGAGGGGGACCACAACGCGTTTCAGAGCATGCGCACGGAAACGACCAGCGCGCTCCTTTTTCAAGTGTAATGGATAGAGGACAGGACTCATATTTTAAACAATCATGTGATCAGTGCCGACCAATAGGAGTGCAAGGATAACGAGCAGATGAGAATAAATGAAGTTGCTTAGTTAAAACGGACAGCGGGACAAAAAATACTTAAACTGGGAGATGTTGTAAAGTATAATCTGGAGAGGGTGAATGTAGCTATAATGAAGTATATATAAAGAGATTATATGTAATAAATATATGTATAGAAAAAGGGGCTATGTCTATATATACATATAGAGGGGAAGCATGATTGACAAATAGAGGCAACGTGTTGCAGACATTGGACACTAGGGGGCCACCAAAGTAAAAATATATGGAAGGCACCTCAATTTAAAATTATATTATAATGAGAATGCTTATAAATGGCATTACTACGGGTAGTGGCAATATTAATATTAGTATAAAACCCACAGACACAAACAAAAGTGTAGTTTTCCTTTTTACGTGAGAATATTTTACCTGGTGCATCTTTGTGAATCGTGAGGCTTACTCAGTCATCGGCACTCACTATTTGTACAATTTATGGTCTTGTCTTCTTTATCAAACTCTGGCACCGAACCTATTGATGGGCAGAGCTGCAGTTACAGGCCAGATTTCAGATGGTTATGTAATATTGCACTAGGTTTTATATCATCATTTGGGTTATCACTGATTTGCCAACTTTTAGGGTACGTCCATAAAATACTTTTCACAGGTTGATTTCCGTCAGGGACAAAGCTAATTATGGCTGCCAGGGAACAGGCCCAGGATAGGGATGTTCACTTCAATGATAATATTGGACTTCAAAAGAGGTTTCGCTGCCACAATTTTATTTCACTATTGACAATTTTATTGGGAAAATGGGACTTTAAAGGTACCAATATAATAATATATTCATAAAAAGAAGTTATTAAAAGCTAAGTTCACCTTTTGCATAAAACAGACGTGCAGTTAAGGGGCCCCAGTAGGATAAAATACACTATGCAGTTTTGAAAAATATTCCTTACTATAATTTCCATACTTGTAGGCCACCTGCAGCACCCCTGAAACCTGTCAGGAAAACTCCCAAGACAATTCTTTGATTTAAAAGAATACACTAAAATAATTTTTAGCCCACAAGCACAACATAACTTACACAATTCCTATAGTCAATTTAAGTTGTGCCTTTTTTGCGAAAGGATGACAATAAAAGGGTCGCAAAACTGTAATAAGAAACTACTCGAGGTTGGCCTCACACCTATGTGTTGTGGAAACCTCCAATGCACATTGTTGTGCACAGCAATAAAATTATGCAGTCACACATTTTATTGCAACTCGGTGGGGTTGATTTACTAAAGGCAAATTCACTTTGCACTACAAGTGCACTTGGAAGTGCAGTCGCTGCAGATCCGAAAAGGACATGCAAGGACGAGATTCCTGGCCATGTGTACAGGGCTTAAGACTGAAAAACCAACAGCCAGACCCAATGGAATGTCTCATGTAAAAGGGGCCCAAGTGTGTTTTTTAAGGTATTTTTAATAAAAATAAATCTATAGACTTTAATATTTCCTTTGTGAATATATTGGTACCATTTTGAAGTCTTGTTATCCCATTATATTTGCCAATAGTGAAATCGGAATAGGGATGTTTTCGATTAAGCCCTAATTGGGTGAAATGCATTGGAGGGGGCAGTCCTACATCAGGGACAGTCATTGCCATGTTTGTGGATATGCTACAATAAACGTGGAAGTCTGATTCATCCAGTGTGTGGTGGTTCTTTTAGTTTTTTTTTCTTTTTGCACCCGGTGTTAAGGCGGTGGGTAGAAGTCGCTAAGAGGCAGTTTCTTCAGTCTTTTGTCATCCAGAATAGGGATGTGTTGGATTGTAGGGTTGGGCATTCTGTACACACAAGAAGTGTGTGCTCCTCAGGCAGGAGTTGGACTTTCTTTTCAATTTAGTTTTTCTTGGAGTGTAGGCTGTACAATTGCTGTGAAAGTTTGTGTTCAGTGACAGATCCTCTTTGAAACATTAATTTAAAATATTTAAAAGACAACTCCCCCTAAAAAACAGTTTTTGAATGTTTACTGGTAAGTTGAAGCATATGCTGGCTTCTAATGTTTTTCAGGGGTCCAGCAGTTTTATTTTTATTTTTCTACCAGAGTTTCTAGTTCTGCTCAAATCTTTCACCCTGACAAAGATGGTGGTGTTACCGTTCCCCATAAAATAGAACAGCATAATTGGGGAATCCAACTGTGTGACCAAGAATGATGCTTACATTGTGGCTTTGTGTGAGGTGCAGAAGTCACCAGTGCTCCCCACCTTTGTTTTTCCAAACTGGTTCTCAGAAGATTTTCGTGTGTAATTGCAAAGGAAAAGATTTTAATTTTATAGTTTTGATTTTGTAAATTTTTACACTTTTGAATGTTCAAATAAAAGTTTTGATGTGTGTTTTTTTTTTTTTTTTTTTTTTTTTTTTTCATTTGTCTGTCTGGAAACTCACTATGCCTGAAGTAGATATGTATGTCTTTCTCATCCATTGAGGAACTCAAGAATTCAGATGCTGTCTAGTTATTTCACTGCCTAGGAAAGGATTTTTACTTTGGTAGGTAAAAAATATGTAGGTCATTTTAAACTCCACCTTTTCCCAGCATGCATTCATTTTTTTGCTAGTGTCCTAGGAGAGTAGACATATTTTATTTAGCTCTGCTGAGAGGTATAGTATTTAACCTTTTTTTTTGCTAGCTTTTTTTTTTTACCTGTGAGACACTCTTATCTATCGTCAAAAGTACTATTGTGACACCTGCCTTTGCATGCACATTACTTTAATGGCATCCCATTCTTAGTCCATAGGGTTCAATATTGAGTTGGCCCACCCTTTGCAGCTATAACAGCTTCAACTCTTCTGGCAAGGCCGTCCACGAGGTTTAGGAGTGTCTATGGGAATGTTTGACCATTCTTACAGAAGCGCATTTGTGAGGTCTTCACTCTAATTTATCCTAAATGTGTTCTATCGGGTAGAGATCAGGACCCTTTACAGGCTAGTCAAGTTCCTCCACCCCAAACTCGCTCATCCATGTCTTTATGGACCTTGCTTTGTGCACTGGTGCGCAGTCATGTTGGAATAGGAAGGGGTCATCCTCAAACTGTTCACACAAAGTTTGGAGCATGAAATTGTCCAAAATGTCTTGGTATGCTGACGCTTAAGAGTTCCCTTCAATGGAAATAAGGGACCAAGTCCATCCCCTGAAAAACAACCTTGCACCATAATCGCACCCCCCCCCCCCCCACCACCAAATTATTTGGAGAAAAAAAATACTGTGTCTGGCTCCTAATCTGCCTGCAAATCTTGGAGGTTCAAGTCTACAAAAATTTTATAAAAATGATTATTTTGCCATGGGACTTTAAATGAGACATGTTTATTGAGCAATACATCAATTTTTGTATTGCATACATTAGAAAGTTAAAATAGCAAACTGGTTCTTTTTGTCTGCCATACATCAACATAAGGTATACAAATATTAAATAGTTGAGTTGTACAATGGAATATTACAATTAACAACATTTTTGTTGAAAGGGGAATGCGTCCTTTTAACTTTCCACAGAAAATCTCTGAACTATAAAATATCAAATTTTCTAATTATATTGCAATACTCCTCTAAAATAAGGGGGACATTACTGCTTCAAGTACTAATTGGTTGATGAAGCAGTACTTGCCAGCCTGGTGATTGATATAAAATCACTAGAGTGACAGAGATGGGGTAGATATCACCACTAAGACCCTCTTTGAGAACAGATGTATGAAAAAGCCAGAATCAAGGGGAGGGATCACAGAAATATACACTATGTTCAACAATCAGGGTACCAAACCCTCCTACCAAACGGTATGGGAGGCGGACCTAGGGGAGATAATTGAAGAGGAGGTGTGGACGAAATGGTCGACCATGGTGCACAAAGGCATACTAAACACCTTATTGGTAGAAGCGAACTATAAAGTGTTATCGCGTGGGTACCTTGTTCCTACAAAGTAGGGTTGTCCCGATACTAGTATCGGGACCGATACTGAGCATTTGTGCGAGTACTTGTACTCGCGCAAATGCTCCCGATGCTTCCCCCGATACTTTATTTTTTTTCTCCTGAGAGGGGGCGGGGAGCGGTCGGAGAGGAGACTGAGGAGGCGGAGAGCACAGCAGTCCTCGGGTATGTATAACATATCACTGGAGGAGAGCTGCTGCCGCTGCCGCCGTCTAGTTGTTCGGCGCTCAGGGAACATAACCGCTTTCATTTGAATAGCTGTGTGTTCCTCGTCATAGCCCCTCCCCCCCTTGTCCGGGCACTTTGATAGGTTGATCACCTGTCCCAGGAGTGGACGGGTGATCTGTCTATCAAAGTGCCTGGACAAGGGGGAGGGGCTATGACGACGCACGGCGGGGGGAACACACAGCTATTCAAATGAAAGCTGTTATGTTCCCTGAGCGACGGCGGGGGGGGGGGGGGGGAATGAGACCTACACAAGGCTGCATTTGGGGGGGGGACACAGACGGCTGCATTTGGGAGACACAGACGGCTGCATTTGGGAGACAGAGACGGCTGCATTTGGGAGACACACGGCTGAATTTGGGGGGAGACATGGCTGCATTTAAAAAAAAGTATCGGTATCGGCGAGTACATGAAAAAAAGTAACGGTACTTGTACTCGGTCCGAAAAAAGTGGTATCGGGACAACCCTACTACAAAGCTAGCAAAAATATACCCTGGTTCTACCTCCCTGTGCTTTAGGGGATGTGGACAGGGAGGATATATGTACCATGTCAGGTGGTCTTGCCCGAAGGTCCGACGGTTCTGGATTAGAATGCTCAACCTAATTACTCAGTGACTGGACAAAATATTCCTAGAAGGGGGTGTTTAGTGATCTCCCGAGTAGATCCCCAGACATCTGTGTACTCTCATATTCTTCATTCTTTTAGCGGCTAAAATAACCATTGCACATGCATGGAAATCGCCTGTGATCAATATTGCCATGGTGAAACACAAGATATCATAGATCATGATCAATAAAAAACTGACTAGTATTCGAGATAAGCAAACTAAGTTTGAAAAAATGTGTAATCCCTGGATCGCTTATCTCCAGGCTCCTTGAGGGTATGGCAGATTCGTGAAGGGGCAACCCAACTCTGCTCTTTTCTGATTCCCCCCCCCTTCTTTTTTTGTGCTGTATTTTTCCTTAGCTGTGGTTTGGACCAGAGTGATGGAGTGAAACTAAATGGAGTGCTAGGTTGTTCTGGGTTGCCGTTGTGCTTGCTTGTAGAACACTCCCAGTTAGTTAGGTTGCCAGGTAAATTTAGTTTAGCTCCTCTGTAATCAGTGAAGCAGGGGTTGATTGTTCTGGTCTGCTCCATGTTTCACAGGCTACTGGTTTCATTGCTACCCCCAGCATTCTAGAAGATTCTGATTTTCATATTGGCTTCCTCTACTTAGGACTTTTCATAAAACTAAGGAAAAATACAGCACAATTTTTTTTCGTGCGCACACACAGGGTTGCACTTTTATTTTGCTGTCATTATCGCGCAATTAAAAACTGATTTGATTGCAGACATGGCGTTCTGAATGCAGTAATAAAAACGGCTGTTTTGTTTTTATCAATTTAATAAAATGTTATGAGTTATACCTTAATTATTATATTGGTTTCATTACGAGGACTTCCTTTCCCTGAACCACTCCTTGACTAAAGGCTTATTAAATGACCATTTATCTGTTTATGGCTTGCTACTTTGCCAGAGCACAAAACGGCACACAAACAGAAATAGATAACAATATACCAAACGTTTCATGTTGACATAGAATGTGGATCTCAAACCTATGCAAGTGTAGCGCACCTAAGGGGCCGCAGGTGAACTGGGATCCCCATCCTGCACATCTAGGCACACTCAATTTTCATAGGCACTCCAGAGACAGAGAACAGTACATGACTTTGTTTTTTTGTGGTTTATTGAGGGTTAACAACTTGGATGGGAAGTTTTGGGATACCCTCTTGACTTCAGCAACAAATCTTAGACAACATCTTCAGGGACATTTTCATATATATATATATATATATATATATGTGTGTGTGTGTGTGTGTGTGTGTGTGTGTGTGTGTGTCCGTATATAGCCTCCTCAACACTCCTCCTGCCCTTTACTTGCTTGCAGACTCTAGCTGAATCACTAAAAAGGATCTGACAGACACAGGCTTGCAATCTCCTTCCTGTGTCTCCACTACCTCTTCACTCACTGCCAACCCACCTGGCTGCAGCTGCCCCTTTCACTAGCCCTCCAGGCTAACTTCTCACAGCAGTCCTCCAGACTGACTCTCTCACCAGCCTACCTGGCTGACTCTGCAAAAGATCTCCCAGGGAAGGGATGAAGACACACAATGCTGTCTTCAGGGAGAACTGGCTACAAGTGTCCTCTCACTTGCAGGATCTTTCCAGCACCCGAGCCCTGGCCCAAGGTCACCCCGCTAGAGGGCCACCGACTGTCTCCACAGCACTACATTTCCATCTTCCACCAGACTTCCCCTGCTGGCATGACTCATGCTTAGTTATAAGGTGAATCGACCCCCTCCCCTTTACTGGGGATTGGCTGAGGCCCTCGTAAATTTTCCAAACAGCTCCCCCTAACCTTCACCCACTAGCTCTAGAAGTTTCTACAACTTTCTAGACCAGATCTTGTTTTAAGATGCCAGGCCAAAGGCAGAGCACTGGTTGGAGAACATTGCCTGCAAGGAAGAAAACATTGGACTTCACAGACTAGTATGTATGTTTTTTTGTTTCCTTTTAATGCAGGGTTAGGGATGTTAAAGAGTAGACGTGCACTGCTGAAAAATGTGTTCATTTTTGTTTAAATTTTTGTTTTGCGGGTCATTCGTTATCTGAAATAACAAATGCCACATCTAAACGAATGGAACTTGACGAATAAATAATAATGATAATAAAAAGTTTTTTTATTATTTTTATGAATTCGTTACGTTTTTGTTCGTTTAGATGCGGCATTGTAATTTTGGATAATTCGTAACTTCGGATAAATTCATATTCGTTACGTTCACTAACAGCCAAATTTGAAAGGAAATCCCTTATTTTCGGATTTTCCTTCTTTTGAATTTTTCGGATTTCCGTTCTTATTTTTAAAATGTTCTCATTTTCTAATTTCCGAATATGTAAATTTCAGATTTTTGTTCTTTTGAATTTTAGAATTTTCGTAAAAAAATTGTCAAACAGGTTTTTGTTAATTCGGATATTTCCGAGTTAATGAATTTGTCTAATTTAGTTGAAAAACAAAACAAATTGCACACTTTCTATTAAAGCAGAACTTCATCCTTAAAGGGAAGTTCCACTTTTTCTAACCACCCTCCAACGTTTTTGCCACTTTTTTGTTTTGGGAGGGAGTAGCTATTTATTGCAGGTCCCAGGAGGTTGTGGGTCAATTTACAAAGTACAGCACGTCTCGCACATGCACATGCACAGTGGGAAGCTGCCTGTGAAGCTTCAGGGAGTCACAGCTGGCTTACCACAAAAAACGGTGAAGAACCAGCCAAGGTGAGGATGGCACTTGATCCCTAGACTGGTAAGTGTCCTTCTTTTAAAAGCTGCTGGCTTTTATTAGTTTTTTTTTTTATAACTGACTGAGGAACCTCTTTAAATTAAATTTTGGGTACGTAGGGTAAAGTTCCTTTTTTTTTTAGAAAAATAATTCCAGGTTTGGCTTTTGTAGTTATATTGGTTCAGCTAGGACCAATGTAACTATGCATATACCATACCTCAGGGCTCAAAATTTCAAGTCCTGAGCTACTAGCCAGGTCTTAAGGGTTACTCGCCACCAGTTGACCCAACCAATCCCTACCCTGCACCACCACTAATTCTGCCCCTAAACACAGCCTCATGAAATTACACTCACATGTTTTATGCATAATTAAGTTACAAACTTTATCAGTGCAGCCACACCTGTGCCCATCATTGTAGCCTCTGCTCACTGTGCCCACCATTACGGCCTCTGCTTACTGTGCCCACCATTGCGGCCTCTGCTTACTGTGCCCACCATTGCGGCCTCTGCTCACTGTGCCCACCATTGCGACCTCTGCTCACTGTGCCCACCATTGCCGCCTCTGCTCACTGTGCCCACCATTGCCGCCTCTGCTCACTGTGCCCACCATTGCCGCCTCTGCTCACTGTGCCCACCATTGCCGCCTCTGCTCACTGTGCCCACCATTGCAGCCTCTGCTCACTGTGCCCACCATTGCAGCCTCTGCTCACTGTGCCCACCATTGCAGCCTCTGCTCACTGTGCCCACCATTGCAGCCTCTACTCACGGTGCCCACCATTTCAGCCTTTACTCACTGTGCCCACCATTGCAGCATTTACTCACTGTGCCCACCATTGCAGCATTCACTCACTGTGCCCACCACAAAAATCCAGCGACAAAAGCCGCAGGATTATAGAGCTGATAAGCCGCTGTTACAGCTCACTTTACATTGCCATTGCTACCGCTCGTGGTTACACAGCCCCGCCTCCTGACCCCGTGCCTGTATCAGATTGACAGAATGCCAGTCCAATGCTGGGACGTGTTCTGTCTATCTGATACAGGCACGGGGTCAGGAGGCGGGGCTGTGTAACCACGAGTGGAGCGGTAGCAATGGCAATGAAAAGTGAGCTGTAACAGCGGCTTATCAGCTCTATAATCCCGCGTATTTTGTCTTCCCCAGGGTGATCGATGGGAGAACGGCTCCCGACCAATTCCCGCATGCCGGCGGAACCTGCGCTCCCCCCTTCCACTCCCAACTCCTCGCCAGAAACAATTTTCCACTCGCAAAATGCGAGTAGGCGAGTGGAAAATTTGAGGGATGCCATACCTGAGGGATCCCTCAAGCTGGAAAGCAATGTAGTAAATATCACTAATCCACTGATCTCCACTAGCTTCTAAATCCCATACTGAGCCTGCTGCATTCTGGACACTGGCCCTTTAGGGGGGACCATTTTGCAACGTCTGAATAAATGCAAAGCGGTGTCCGATGGACGAGGTGGAGAGGCGGGCGATAATGTCATGCTCTTTACCTAGTCCAATTAGAGAATCCTCTGTATTCATTGAGAAAATTAAATGCATTTTCTGAATGGTGCCTATGCCAAGCAGCTGACCTCCTGTGTTTACAATGAAGCAGGGCAGCTGCTCAGCATGAGACTCAGAAGCAAGTGGAGATCACTGGAGTAGCGGTGTCTATACAGTGATTTCCAGCGGAACTTTAAATATGGGCGAAAATTAAAGGGATAGATGCCTCCATCCCTGTAGTTGATTAAAAAAGGAGGAGCAAATGGTGGGACTTTAAATGAAGCACATAGCAGCAAAAGGGACGTCAAGTAACCGGGAAAAAGGTTTATTTATGTTGTATAATTTCATATAAAATATTTCGGGCATATAACCTCTAAAAAACATTTGAACATTTTCAACACGTTACATAATATTCCACAATCCAATGGACATACATGATAAATAAAACACAACATAAATACAATCATAAGTATAACCAAGATGAAATTGGCCCAGGTGGCCTGGATAATTTATCCAGATTTGTCTCAGGATGCAAGGAAGAGAGAGAGAAAGAGGAGGGAGTTGGACATTAGATATAGTAAATTGTAAAAAAAACATAAATTAAACCATGTGAAGGTTAATATTGTTAATACATGGTAAGGGAGAAGTTGATGGTTCAGACAATGAGAGTTGACAGCTCAACGGGTTTTGTGGCTTCATAACCTCTCATCAGGAGCATGACCCATGGAATTTGTCTAGAAACACAAAATATAAAAATTCCAGATAGTCTCAAACAATTTTTGAGGAAAGAAAGGTAGAAAAGGGGCAAAAATAAAATAAAAAATGTATAAATAAACAAAGTATAATGAGGTGATGGAACATGGTGGTTTGTTCAACTTATATCTGCATCCACGCAGTGGCAGCACGGCACCGGGAGTCACCGGTATACCGCATATTTGGTATTCTTCTTTAAAGACGTTGTCACTCACCACCATTAATGACACACACTTGTAGACTGTTTTTCTTGCTGTGTTCCTGTTTTTCCTGTCTGTGCTCATGTCCTCAACGTAATTGGTACAGTCAGTTGCAAAATGTTAGTGTCTTAGTGTTACAATGTGTCATTGGGTTAACCTGGGAGCTGGAGGTAACTAAGTTGGAAGTGTTAACGCTCTTCTTGCCATTTTCAGTAAGGTTACTGCCCCTACAGGTCATACCATAACAAGGGCTCACTGAAATGCCTGAAAGGGTTCCAGAGGAGCTGCCTGGGAATACTGCCAAAATGTAGCCTGTTGCTCTTCCGCCGGGGTTCCCAATGGGGTCTAGAGTTTAGAGAACCTATGTGGACTTATAGATGCCAAGTAATGGGACTTCTGCCTGTTCGTGGCCAATAATGCAGCGTACACACGACCGTTTTTCAGGTTCTAGAAAAAACAAAGTTTTTCTCGACGTGATTCTTGTAAAGGCTGCCTTGCACACACACAATCGAGAAAAAAATGCTGGCGCAAAGCGCGGTGACGTACAACACGTACGACAGCACTATAAAGGGGAAGTTCCATTCAGATGGCTCCACCCTTTGGGCGGCTTTTGCTGATTTCATGTTAGTAAAAGTTTGGTGAGAGACGATTCGTGATTTTCAGTCTGTTACAGCGTGACGAATGTGCTATCTCCATTACAAACGCTCGTTTTACCAGAACGAGTGCTCCTGTCTCGTAACTTGCTTCTGAGCATGCGTGTTTTTTTCCCGTCGTTAAAGCCGACAGACGACCATTTTTCACTACGTGCCTACACACAGTCGTTTTTAATGACATTAAAAGAAATTACATTTTTCACGTCATGAAAAACGATCGTGTGTATGCGGCATAAGGCTCGGTTCACCGCTAATGCCGATGCGGCTCCCAGCAGGGGTCCGGTGCCTCCCCCACGTTCACCATTTCAGGTCTGATTTCAGCCCAAATTTTATGCTGAATTTGGACCTAAAATGGACCAAAAGACGCAGAAGGCTCCTGTGCAAATCCGCATCGGAGCTGCATCAGTGATATTTGATCCGGCTCCATAGAAAGTCGGTCACAATCTCCTGCTATTGCGAATTAGATGTGGCGATCTTGCATCCAATTTGCAATAGTGGGAACCCGGCCTAAGGGACTATCCCTGCCTCTTGTGGATTTAATGCCTGTTATGGACTCTTCCATACAAAGGAATTGCTTTATGGACTTTTTCATTTACCTAAGGTAGAGACACTTTATGGGTCATTAGCAAGCTTTTTATGGGATCTGTGTTGAAGATGTCTTTTGAGAATTTCTACTGTTTTCTGCAAACTACCTGTTTCTTTTGCTTTGCTTGGTCTGAAGTCCCCTGTGTCTCCTTCTCCTCTACCTCTTCTCCTCCAATACGAGCGTTTCTCCTCTCGGCCAATCGGGTTTCAGGATCCACTTCCTGATTGGCTGGGAGGAGAATCAGGAAGACAATAGCGAATAATAATCTGGGTGGGCTCGGAGAGCAGCCCATGCTTTTTTGAAGCCAATTGGTGCCTCAGGCGCTAATTATGTGCTTCTTTAAAAAAAAAAAAAACCCATTGGAATCAATGCGTCTGGCGCCCTGCATGTAGATTAGACAAAAAGAAAACGATTACCCCCAGACGGGACTTTTAAGGCCAGACTCCAGTAAGTATGTAAAATTTAATTTATTAGATGTATTTCACCAAAATGGGTTGACACTTGTTTACAGAATAATTCTGGATGTTGGATTACAAAAATCTTCTGGAACAGTCAAAGAATGTATATAATAGGAATAAAAACATATAAAGAAATAATGTTAAAGTGACACCTGGGGCACACGTCCCGTGTGTGGACCCAGGAAAGACAAAGAACAAAAAATAATAGTAGAAATTAAACCTCGTGACAACACAATACAAATAGATTAAAAAACACTCTGTAGAGAGCAGTGGAGAAATGCCCGACGCGTTTCTGGTCTGTTGATGGAGCAACAGACCTTCATCAGGGGCCACAGGAGTGTATGGTTACAAACTTTTTTTCTCTCGTTTGTGGTAGACAAAGGTTTGAGAATTGACCCTCAAGTTTTGGGCTTTGGATGTCCCCAGAGCCGACTAATGGGGTCCTATGGGTAGAAAGAGAAAGGGGAGGGATGGCTCCGACTGATCTCAGACACACGGTGTCCCAGGTGTGGGGCTTATTAGGGCAAGATTGCAGCAGGTCAGGGGGTTCACTGAGTCCAATGCGGACGATCCTCTTATCGTTGCTCGGGTGAATCCCGAGCTAGATGTATAGAGGGGAACCTGATGCCAAATGCCGTGGTTGGGGTATTGTAATACCAGCGTTACTCCCTTCAGCTCACAGGGTGCTGCATCAGGTTCCCCTCTATACATCTAGCTCGGGATTCACCCGAGCAACGATAAGAGGATCGTCCGCATTGGACTCAGTGAACCCCCTGACCTGCTGCAATCTTGCCCTAATAAGCCCCACACCTGGGACACCGTGTGTCTGAGATCAGTCGGAGCCATCCCTCCCCTTTCTCTTTCTACCCATAGGACCCCATTAGTCGGCTCTGGGGACATCCAAAGCCCAAAACTTGAGGGTCAATTCTCAAACCTTTGTCTACCACAAGCGAGAGAAAAAAAGTTTGTAACCATACACTCCTGTGGCCCCTGATGAAGGTCTGTTGCTCCATCAACAGACCAGAAACGCGTCGGGCATTTCTCCACTGCTCTCTACAGAGTGTTTTTTAATCTATTTGTATTGTGTTGTCACGAGGTTTAATTTCTACTATTATTTTTTGTTCTTTGTCTTTCCTGGGTCCACACACGGGACGTGTGCCCCAGGTGTCACTTTAACATTATTTCTTTATATGTTTTTATTCCTATTATATACATTCTTTGACTGTTCCAGAAGATTTTTGTAATCCAACATCCAGAATTATTCTGTAAACAAGTGTCAACCCATTTTGGTGAAATACATCTAATAAATTAAATTTTACATACTTACTGGAGTCTGGCCTTAAAAGTCCCGTCTGGGGGTAATCGTTTTCTTTTTGTCTATAATATCAGGGATGTGGCCACTCCTCCAGTTCAGGAATATATGAACCCCCTTCCTTCTTTATATATTTGCATGTAGATTAGAGGCCAGGCGCATGGATTAGGAGGGCGGCACCCCATATGGATGGGCCTCCACCCCATATGGATGGGCCGCCACTGGTGAAGTCTTGTATCACAACCTGTGTGATAACTACCAGTTGTTAGAGGTCTATGAGAATACTAAGGGCCCTTTCACACCAATACGTTTTTCCTGCGTTTTTACCCTTTATATCCTATGTAACTCTTCACACAACTGCTTTCCAGGTGTGGTGTGTTTTGATAAGTTCTGCATGCTGCATCTTTGGTGCCAAAAACACAGCTTGCCATTGAAATAAATGAAAATCGCATTAACAATAACATTGTGGTAAAAACGCACCACGATTTGCATTTTTGTGTGCGTTTTTGAGTCACATGTTCATTTTTCACGGGTGCAGGCAACCCAAAAACAGACCAGTACTACAGAGCAGTTTGAAAGTGCCCTTCCACGGGGTGTTTAGCCCAAATGCCATCATTTTCGAGGCACAGCTGTAGCGTCCGGTCCTGCTGCCAGCAGCCTGTTAAAATCTATAACAGGCTAAAATATGTGGCAGCTGGAAACTGTACTGAGGGTTAGGCTACTGTCACACTGATCTGCTGCAAAATGCCCATTTTACCACGTTTGCGGTGCAGTTTTTTTTACAGGACATGTGACTCAAGAACCACACCAAAAACGCATCATAGGTGCGTTTTTGGCCTTGTTTACAATTGCTTTTAATAGGAAGGTGTGTTTTTTTTTGTTTTGTTTTTTTTACTCCCTAAAAATGCTCCAAAAATGCTGCAAGGAGGATTTATTTTTTAACCGCAACAGAAGCGCACCGCCCCAGTATGAACACATTCATTGATTTTAAAGGGAAGCATTTTTCTTGAGCTTTTGAGGTGCTTTTTTAAATGCAAAGGTGCTTGAAAAGCTCCTCAGTGTGAAAGCAGCCTTAGCCCAGGTTCACACTGGGCTGCGGGATTGAAGCCGTGCAAGTTCAGCTGAACTCGCACGGCTTCACTACTGCTTGTCAGTCCTGATTTTGGCTGCGATTACAGAGACATCTGTGCAGGTTTCTGCAGATGCGGCGTCGCACCGATTAGGATGGGGCCATTGCCGGCACATGCCGACGATTTGACATGTCAAATCGCACCAGTGTGATCCAGGGCTTAGCCCAGGTTCGCACTGACAGCTGGATTGAACGCGCATGATTTCATTACCGCATGTCAGTCCCGACCTGGGGGGGCGATTTCAGAGGCATTTCTGCACAGATGTCTTTACAATTTGCACCCTGAAGTCGCCAAAAGTCGTACAGAAACTATTTTTGGGAATCGGTGCCTCACTGCAAAGTCACACCGACCCCAGCGATGCCATTGCCGGCAATAGCCGCCGATTTGGCATGCGATTTACCTTATCAAATCGCATGCAATGTGAACCTAGGCTTGGGGTCATAGAGATTTATTGTGGGGATGTGCCGGCGCATGCAGAGACTACATACAATTAAATCATGTTGACTCAGTATATAATTTCTATTGTTTTTGATTGCAATGTAAATAAAACATCTTAAAATAAAAACAAAAGAAATAATCTGCGCACATGGCCAGCAGGCACCCATGTTGTATATACCACTTGCAATCTGTTGACATAACACAAGCTTGTGCTGCACACTCATCACTTAGTGACTGAGCAATACCCTCCCCAAACTTTGCTCAGCACCCAGCCAGATGTTGCAAGGGTTAATGTGGGCGGTCCTTTTTTTTGTCCTGCCCATGGTGATCACATGTCCCCTGTGGTCACATGGTGTTTCTTTATTCTCATTCATTGCCTGTATAGCTGTTTGGTGCTGTACTGGGAGGGTGTGATGGCACAGTATATAATGCAGAACCCCTGCAGAGCCATGTGATCCTGCAACCAAGAGCCCCAGCACAGCAACCACCCCACCAGGACCTGCTCCATCCCAAATCCTCACCATGAAATCCTCCCTGGCTCCAGCCATCAGGCTGTTCCATGCTGTGTCCAGAGACAGCTGGTAAGAGGGGCAGCGGGGGAAGGGAGAGGGGGGATACAATCAGATAGGAACAATGCATTTACATACAGTATTTCTGTAGAGAATTCTTTAATATCTCATGTACCAGTTGTAGAAAACTGCAACAATCGCTGCTGAATTGCCAATTTCCTTTGTATTTATTCCATTATATTGGAGAAGTAACTATGCCCAAATTTGTAACGGACGCAGCCTGTGTAGCAGCCTTCCCTTGTTAGATTTTCACTATTTAGTGTAATTTAAATCTATTGTTCTCATTTATCAGCGCAGTGCAAAGTTCAGGGTCTGCAGTAATCATCCCGAGCAACCAGCATTCAGCCCTGTCCTGATGAAATACAATAAATAAAATCCGCTATTTTGGATGGCGACGCTTTGATCTGCTTTATGAAATAAAAGCATAAAGTGATAGCGAGCTGCATTAGTGCATTTGTAGTGATATTTATTTTGAAAATGTAATCTGTTGCTGCTTACCAATTCTTAGATGTGATGGCTGCATTTGTTTTTTTGGGCTTTTTTCCTTTTTATTTTCACCTAGTCATGAAGCCAGTAACACACTTCTTGTCTTAGACTCGGTTCACACTAGTGCGACTTAAATGCACTCAAGTTGCATCAAAGTAGTGCAGGAACATTTTTAAAGACGCTCTGACTTTAGGGGCATATATTGAAATGGGTGCCATTGAAATAAATGGGTTTTGACTTGTCATGTGACTTTTTGTGTCGTAAGTGTGATCCGAGCCTTAAGCTTGCCACACAGTAGTAAGACGTTCATATGAAATTTTTTAGGTCATTCAAGGACTTGATGAATGTCATTCCATAGTACATTTAATTGTAATTTGCTTGTAACTATTACATTTGGGATGAATATAATGTCCTCAATGAAAACCACATCAATTGAGAAAACTTCATCCTGCTCCTTAGTTTTCAAATGTAGTGATGAGAAAATACAAACGTAGATTTGACCCCACTAATGATTAGAACATGGAACAAATGTTTTTAAAAATAAAATATTGCAGACAAATTTTATATTGGTAAACAGCCAGCTTTAGGCTGCATTCACACCTGAACGCGGCGTATTGTACCGCGATTTGCCATGACAAATTGCAGCGTTTTGTCCCGCGATTTGCCGCGACAAAACGCGGCGTTTTTTAAGCCTAACATACGCCGGAGGGGTGATAACCATTGCCGGCTATGCCGAAAGCCGCCTGAAAAAAAGGGTCCGGGACTTGTTTTGAGCTTCAGGCGTACGGCGTGAAGATGTGAACCATCTCCATAGCCGACAATGTTAAATCATCCCTCCAGCGTATTGCAGGCTGCAATAGCGTCGGGCTTCAGGCGTTAAAACGCCTAGGTGTGAATGGAGCCTTAGGGTGTCTCAGCTCTCAGTCCTGGACGGAGGAACAACGGAGACACCTTTGGACAGCAGCTTTTTTAAGCAGTTTCAATAGTAGTTTTTCCACTTTTGGGACAAAGGTTCTACATAAAAGAATTTTAGCCGACCATTCTAAGCATCCCTGTCAGTATTAAATGATTTATCTCCACCCTATAACTGCCAGTTTTGCTGATACTGTCAGGATCATGGGGGGGAAAAAAAATAACAAAAAGAAAACAAACGCAGCCATCATGTCTAAGAATTGGTGAGATGCAATATATAAGATTTTTCTTTATATTTATCACTAGTAGAACTACATAGGAGCATTCCTACGAAAATTTCTATCAGAACATTCTTGGGCGGACTGACAACTAATGGGGCTCCCGGGCAATAGAAGATTATGGGGCCCCTGGGCTTACAGATGGCCACCACGCCAGGAGGCAGTGCAGAGGCGGGCAGCTAAAATCTCAGGATTTTCACATCAAAAGCATGTCGGTTTCAGACATATCAGGGACAGATCTAAAAAAACATAGATTTTTACATGCTGTCCTGATTTTACTGAGCCTGGCAACCCTGATGGGGCCCTCGGGCAGTGCCCGAGTGACTCAATGGTCAGTCCGCCCCTGTTGTTACCCAAAGTCCATTAGATTGAATGATGTCCCAGACATATTAAAATGGTTTTATTGCCATATTCCACGATTTTTCCCTGACCAAAAACATTCAGCCTAGGTTCACATTGGAGCGATTTGACATGTCAAATTGCATGCCATATAGGCAGTAATTGCCGGCAATGGCACCATCTGAATCTGTGCCGCATCGATTTCCAAAAGTAGTTTCTGTACTACTTTTGGCGACTTCGGGGTGCGATTTCCATTGACATCTGTACAGAAACGCGCACAGATGTCTCTCAGATCACCTTCAAAGTCGGGACTGACATTCGGGAATGAAATGGTGCGAGTTCACCTTTATAACTGCTGTAAACCTGGGCTCACAGTTAGAATTTTTCTATCCTGCTCCTTCAAATTTTCTTGTCACTATGGTCAAAGACGAATGTCGATTTGACTCCACTAACCATTAATAAACTGACTGAGCGTTTCTAAAACAAAGAATTTTGTTCAAACTTGCAGATGGCAAACCTATGCCTAGTCCCACATTTTTTAACCCCAAGGGAACCCTAGGGGAAAATGTTCAAGTCTCAGGGAACCCCTGCAACATCTTATGGTACATTAGCATGATCCATAGTAAACTTGCAATTTGTTTCGTTCTAAATTCGTCTTTTAATGAATTTTGCTTAATTCGGAAACATCTGAATTAGCGAAAACCCAGTTTAACATTTTTTTTTTCCGAATATTCAGAAATTCCAATATCTGAAATCGCCAACTATTAAATTATAGGCATTGGAATTTCCTTTCAAATTTGGCTGTTGGTGAAAGTAACGAATACGAATTTATCAGAAATTACGAATTATCTGAAATAATGAATGGCACATCTAAACAAATAGAACATAACAAATTAATAATAATAAAAACGATTTATTATTAAATCGATCCGTTCCATTTGTTTAGATGCAGCATTTGTTATTTCCGTAACTTCGTTATTCGTTATTTGTAACTTTGGATAAATTTGTATTAGTTACGTTTACTAATATCCAAACTTGAATGGAAATTCCAATGCCTATAATTTGATAGTTAATATTAGTTATTATTTAGAATTTTTGGATTTTTTCGAATTGCGATCTATTACGAATGACCCAAAAAAAAAAAACAAAAAAAAAAATGAATGAAATGAAAATGAACACTTTTTTTCGACAGTGCACATGTGTAAACAATAGGTTGTAGTAAGGTTATATAAAAGAATAAATAATGTGGTGCACCTTCTGCAGTTGACAGCCGGAACTGGTGGTTAGTGAAATCTTGCCCCCATGTATTGATGATTCCCCCTACATCAGGGGTGCCCAACCAGTGGCCCGGGGGCCACATGTGGCCCGCGGAGCCCTCCAGTGTGGCCCACGACCTCCTGCTCTGGGATGGAATAAAATAGAATACGGTTATTAAAGGTAAGTTTGTTACTAAAATTACAGGGCCAGATTCAGAAAGAGATACGACGGCGTATCTCCTGATACGCTGTCGTATCTCTGAGTTCCGTATCTCTATGCGCCTGATTCATAGAATCAGGTTACGCATAGATATCCCTAAGATCTGACAGGTGTAAGTGTCTTACACCGTCGCATCTTAGGCTGCAATTCCAGGCCGGCCGCTAGGTGGCGCTTCCGTATTATTACGCGAGGAATATGCAAATGAGGAGTTACGCCGATTCAGAAACGAACGACCGCCCGGCGTTTTTTTTTACGTCGTTTGCGTTCGGCTTTTTGCGGCGTATAGTTACCCCTGGGTCTATGAGGCGCAGCCAATGTTAAGTATGGCCGTCGTTCCCGCGACTAAATTTGAATTTTTAACGTCGTTTGCGTAAGTCGTTCGCGAATACGGCTGGATGTGATTTACGTTCACGACGAAAGCATGACTAGTTGCCGACGTCATTTGGAGCATGCGCACTGGGATTCAGTCGCGGCCGGGGCATGCGCAGTTCGTTCGGCGCGGGGACGCGCATCATTTAAATGATACACGCCCCCTACCCGCCGAATTTGAATTCCGCCGGGTAATTTACGCTACGCCGCCGCAACTTTACAGGCAAGTGCTTTGTGAATACAGCACTTGCCTGAAAAACTTGCGGCGGCGTAACGTAAATGAGCTACGCAACGCCAGCAGAAAGATCCGCTGATCTTTCTGAATCTGGCCCACAGTGTGTATATATGGGTATATGTGTTCTGCAGTGGTTACTGGGCTGCATTCAAACTGATCCACAGGTGCAGAGAAGTGCACCCGTGGGTTACCTGCACTGAGCCATAGACTTCTATTACCTGCGAGTAATAGAGCTATAGAGCCGAGTGGGCTGCCATCAACCCGCTCTGCTCATTGTGGCCCGCAACCGGTTACCAAGTCTCTTAAGTGGCCCTTGCTCTTCAAAAGGTTGGGCACCCCTGCCCTACATGGATCAATCTGTTCAGTGTTCCAGGAGCCCTGGTTGAGAAAGGATAGTCCTGCACCAGTAGATTGCAAACAAATGTTCGTAGAAGTATTTGTATGAAAATTCTCGATGATTTGATAAATATCATTCAAAAAGTACCTAAGCATTTTGTTTGCTTCTAACATGTTTTCACTGCACATTCTATGCTGGGCTGTACATTTTCAAGGCGTTGTTGGAATTGTATTTGCTTGTTTAGCAGCAGTAGAGACGGATTCTTGTCCCACGTGAGGAATGCAAAATCATGCTTTCTGGGGAAAAAATATTTAAACAAGACTCTGAGCTCCAAACATGGAGGATGATAATAAGTGAACCTGATTCACACATTAAAGTGGTAGTAAAGTCCACATTTTAATTCTAACATATAGTTGAGCGTATAATAAAGCTATTTGTTTTTTTAAATGCAGCACAGAAATGTGCAACCCCCCCAAAACAATTGTTGGCACCATCAAACTGAATGAAACAATGCAATTAATTTATTATGAATGACAGACAAAGAGCATCCCACCAATGAAAGGCACAGTATAGTAAACAAAAACGCCCCACGATCCGCCGCCGCAAGTTTGGAGGTAAGTGTGTTGTGAATTACCCACTTGCCTCTCAAACTTGCGGCAGCGGATCTTAAATCACATAGATCACGCTGATCTATGTGAATCTAGCCCCATGTGTGTACATCATGATGACTAAAGCACATCCAAGGTATATGTAAATAAGACGCAAAAGAACAAAATGTTAGACCCAAAAACCTACTAATGATAAAAATGAAAGACCTGTGGGTATAGGATGGGTAGTACTGGATCGGTCCATAGTAACAAGAGGTGAAGTCAGAAACTGGTACCCAAGCAGTCCCCACATATTGTGGCATAAACCACTTCGTCAGGGCAGCTACCGTGTTTCCCCCGAAAATAAGCCCGGGTTTTAAATAATTTAATTTTCTTCAACAAAAGACCCAGTAGGGCTTATTTTTGGGGTAGGGCTTGCCATGTGCTTTCTTCTCTCTCCATTTCCCTCCCTCCCTGCCAGAAATCCCCAGTGGGCAGTGGAACAGAGTTAAAAGTGCCTGTAAAATCATAAAATGCACTGCATTACAGCCCTATACAATGTAAAGTGTGCACCATACCTTCCTCTGCGCTTCCGTGACCCGCGTGATCGGTCTTCCCGATCCGAGCACTGCAGAAGGGGGGGGGGGGCCGAGATCCACCGCTGACAGCTGGCATAAGAGGAGGAGCGCAGGGGGGCGATCAGCTGAGCAGTGCCGCAACAATGGTATTCACCACAGAAACATACGGTCTAGACCACACACCACAATCCTTCCAAACTAGGGCTTATTTTTCAGGTAGGGCTTATATTGCAGCCCTCCCCTAAAATCACAGTAGGGCTTATTTTCGGGGAAACACGGTATTAAAAATTTAGATTGCAATTTTCTAGTCACACCTCTTCTATCTTTTAAGGCCTGGTTCACACCTAATATGTGTGTGTGTGTGTGTGTGTGTATATGTATATATATATGTATGTATGTATGTATGTATGTATGTATGTATGTATGTGTGTGTGTGTGTGTGTGTGTGTGTATATATATATATATATATATATATATATATATATATATATATATATATATATATTATTTTATATATTATTATTTTATATTTTTTTTTGTGCATTTTCAGTTTTGCAGAAATAGTTTCCTATGGGTCACGTTCACATCTACGCATTTTATGGAAATGGCCAGGGACGTTTTTCTGTTTTTTGGTTTCATAGACTTTAATGGATTATAAATATGTATTGAAAACACGCAAAATGCACCTGGAATGTGCAAACTGCATAGGTGTGAACCAGGCCTTATGCCACATGGACATTTATCAGTTTAGAAGTCTTCCAGCATAAAATCTCTTGCTTTTCCATACCCGGGGAGCCGCATGTGCTGCATACAACAGCCAATAGGAGGGAATGTCTGCTCTCGGCTGTACTCCTAAATGCTGACTGCTTCCGCATCAGCGTTTACCTGCACGTGCACATATGGCATATTCCCCAAACACAATAGTGATACAGAAGCATTTGGTATCATCAGAGTATGGCTGTGTGCCGCTAATCATTTGTATTGGTGGCTGTAAGGGGCACGTGGGGCTCCATGGACACCAGAAAGTCTCAGGGATTTTACACTTGAGAACTTGTAAGTCGATGACCGTCCGTGTGCATGATGCCTTAAAAAACATTCCTTGAAATGTTTACAGAGGATTCAATGACAGGAACATTAGAAGACCAAAAGGATATCCCTAGCCATTCTTTCCTGTATCTTGTGTGAATCAATGGGGAAGAGTAAGGAATGTTACCACCTCCAGCTTATCTTCGGGGGAGGGAGAGTAATGGTCAGCTGAAAATCATTCAAAATGGCCAGTTGACTTTATCTAAAGATCAGAGGGCAGGAGGCATGTCCATAGACATATTATAATACCCTAAATCAACGGTGACGTCTCCTTTTATCTTAAATGCCCCTGCAGGCATCTACAACTTGGATCTGTTAGCATGTGTTGTGGTGCAAATATCTTCTGTGAACCTAGCCTAAAGCCTCGTACACATGGTCGGATTTTCTATAGGAATTGTGTGATGACAGCCTGTTGGCGGAAAATCCGACCATTTGTGCGCTCCATCGGACAATTGTTGTTGGATTTTTCGTGGACAAATGTTGGATTGCAGGCTTTAAAAATTTCCGTGGACAACGGTCTGTTGTCGGATTTTCACTAGTCCGTCAGACAAAAGTGAAAAGTACAAACATGCATGCGCGGAAACAATGCTCACCAAACACAACATTAGCAAAAGGTGCCCAAAGGGTGGCGCTAAAGACCTGAAAAAACACGTAGTACGTCACTACGTTCATGTTTATTGGCCGACAATTGTGTGCCGATTGTGTGCAAGACAAGTTCCTGGCCAATGCCCTTCGGACAAGTCCGACGCTTTGTCTGCGGAAAATCCGATCGTGTGTACGAGGCTTTAGGGCATGGGTGCTCAACCTGTGGCTCTCCAGTTGTTGCGGAACTACAATTCCCATGAGGCATTGCAAGCCGCTGACAGGTACAAGCATGTCTCCCAAAGGCTGAGGCATTATGGGAATTGTAGTTTTGCAACAGCTGGAGAGCCACAGGTTGAGCACCCATGCTTTAGGCCAACCATACATGATTCGAATCTTGGCCGCTTGAGCAGGACCATTAATGAGCATGCTGAATGTACCCAGTTGATCGCTCAATTGGGTACAACCAGACAGTCGGATTCACTTCCGATTATGGCAAGCAGCTGCTTTAGCTGCTAGCGATAATCACTGTGTTCTTTGGCAGGGGAATCCTTCGGCTGGGAGAAGACTGTGATTATCTCTAGCGGTGCGATAATTGGAAGTGATTCAGGCAGGCTGGTTGTACCCAAGTTGATTGATCAATAAACTGGATACATTCAGCCTGCCCATTAATAGTTTGAATCTCAGCCGGCAGGAGGGATTCCCCTGTTGGTGCTGTTTGTGATGATGAGGGAATTGCAAATCTCTTTTCTGCAACCCCTGGCTGTGGGGGGGGGGAGGGGGGAGCCGTACTAGAAGATCCAATTTTTATCCATATTCAGCCAGACCAATCGGCTTCTGTACAACCACCCTATCTGGTTTTCTCCACTCGATTGGCTCCACAGGCTACAGTCGACAGTGCTTATCGGTGTACTCTGTCTGCAGGGAAGTCTGTTGCACCCCTGCAAAGAGATCCAGATGATCGTGGAGGGGGGGGGGAGAATCTGTTGAATCCTTGCTAAGAGATCCAGTTGTTCAGTAAGGCTTCTGATAGTCCGGCTCATACATATGTGGCCATGTACAGCCCTTCATGGGGCTTTCAGGTTAGGTTGAGGTGTGCGTGTGTTTTGTATAGCGACTCAAGCCAGGCCATTTAGGCTTTTTTTTTTTTTTTGCCAGCAGCCTGAGCATGCCCTGAGCTCTGAGAAGAAGGCAGCTGACTGCTCTGTAACATTTCACATGCCTTTTACAAGTTGGGCTGATAAGTGAACACAGTGTCCAATCTGATTTTATGCAGGAGAGATTTTTTCATTGTGTTATCCTCAGGAAGGAACCTATCCCTTTAAACTCTCCATCATATCACTGTTACAACATCTAGAAACTGCAAGATGCAAACATGTATTCCTTTTCCAAACTTCTATTTCTCCTTTTTCAAACAATCCACCGCTTAGGTCAGCAATGTGTGTTTGTTTGTTTTTTTTGGTGATGACGAGATTAATTTTTAACCAAATAAGCACAAACCTTTGGATTGTTAATATACATTGCCTGCTCCAATATTGCCTGCAGGTCTTTTTAGAGCCGGTTCACACTACGGCGGCACGACTTCGGAGGCGACTCTGCGAGTTGTCCTGAAGACGACTTCAGAGGCGATTAGCAAAATGACTTCTGTATAGAAGTCAATGCAAATCGCCCCGAGCCGCCCCTGAAGTCGTACAAGAACCTTTTTCTAAGTCGGAGCGACTTGCGTCGCTCCTATTAGAACGGTTCTATTGCATAGAATGGGACGCGACTCGTCGGGCACCTGACGAGTCGCCCCAGTGTGAACCGGCTCTTAAAGTAGATGTATACCCTAAGGCCGCATTCACACCTGAGCGTACCGTTTTCGGTCGTTTTTTCCTGCGTTTTGTCACGCATATTAACACATATTGGCGCGTTTGCATACAGCGTTGTCTGACGTTTTTGAACTTCAACGTTTTTTTATTTTAGCCAATAGAAAAAATGCTCATCTTATTCATCATTTGTTGCTATGTTTGTAGATTTTTTTTTTTTTTTTTTTTTATTTTTTTATCTTCATCCTGGGTGAATATTCTATTTCCCAGAACAGATTAAAGCGACAAAACGCCCGTAGAAACGCTTGTTGTCGCGCTAGGTGCTTGAATCGAGCGCTTCCATGGGAATACAAACGTTAAAAAATGCCCAAATCGGCCCGATTTGCGCGACAAAAAAGGGTCCAGAACTTGTTTGAGCTTCAGGCATTTTGGATTGGAGATGTGAACCATCTCCATTGAGATTCAGGCTTCAGGCTACAAAACGCTCAGGTGTGAATGCAGCCTAAGGCAGTGATGGCGAACCTTGGCACCCCAGATGTTTTGGAACTAGATTTCCCAGGATGCTCATGCACTTTGCCGTGTAGTGGAGCATCATGGGAAATGTAGTTCCAAAACATCTGGGGGTGTCAAGGTTCACCATCACTGCCCTAAGGTATTATTCATATGGGCACTGAGGCCCGTAGACCATAAATGGACCATGCAGCTTGAGCCACGAGGTGCTGTGTTCAGGCAGCCCATGTAAGTATAAGGGGATACATCGACTACACAAACTGTTGTCCTAATTTGTCACGTGTGCGGGTAAGCGGCCTCAGCACCTGTGTGAATAAGGCTTAACTAAACACGATTTAGCTTGCTCGGTGTATCATAAATAGTTTGTAATGTCATGCTTTGTAAATAAAAAGGGGGGGAACCTTTTCACCCCCCTTTTTTGTTATGGCTCAGTGCTGCTGATCTGACGGGGCTTTTTTTGCAGTCGCTTCCTGTTTAGATGCACTCAAATGATGGCTAAATGGCATTTTTTACGGCGGGTTTTCCAATGGTGAGAACAGTGGGAAATGCCTGTATAATGTGTCGGCCACTTATAGCCTACATCAGGGGGACAGGTTGACAATTGGCTGAAAAAATAGGATTGTCGCAGGAAGTGCCTGAATGAGGCCCCACATCTGACAGTAGAGCCCAATGCACAGCACACCGCAGTGCAACACAATGCTTTCATCTATGGGTTTTTTTTTCATCGGTTGTGTTGGCAGACCACAAATACTGGACGGACCCTCTGCACACTGATACACCCTTCCCAGCAAACTATGCAATGAAAAACCGGGATATTTAGGTCACATATATTGCAATACATGTTTAAACTGACCAACTCCGTCAAAGTAATCCCTCTTCTGGCCAGTCCTACACTGCCTTGCCACTGCAAATGCTATGATGAACACCATGCCAACCATACATGTACAAGCTATTGGGATTTGAGCACAGGTATGTTTTCTCTGTGTTGGCAGACCATTCACAATGTAACACACATTTTAATATACATTAAAGTGGAACTTCACTCTATCATAATTGACTATTTTTAATCCTTATGCTGCTAGCATTAGTAAATAGATAGGCGAGTATATCATATTTACTTGTGTTAAGATTAGGTGACCCGTCAGAATGTCTAACGGAAGTGATGTTCCGTCACCGCCATCTTGCTACACCCTGCACCCATCCACAGTAAGGATACACTGAGAAGGGGGCAAGCGGACATCTTGTTACACCCACCAGAGATTTGCATTCTACATGTATTTCTAACAGTAAAGTGAGTTTATATAGTGAAATACAGTACTTAGAGATCCGCCTGAATGTTTGCATGTTGAATTTTAAAAGCAGCCAACTTTATCAGATTAGCAAACCTGTGAGATGACCGGGCTCACCGCTGCTATTAAAATTCAACATCCAAACAGTCGGAGTTCTAAGTACAGTATATCACTATATAAGCTCAGTTTACTATTATAAATAAGTGTAAAATGCAAAACTCCGGTGGGTGTAACAAGATGTCCGCTTGCCCCCTTCTCACTGTATACTTACTGTGGATGGGTGCGGGGTGTAGCAAGATGGAAGCGTCGGAACGTCACTTCCGTTTATTGTATCTGACGGAACACCTGCATGCCCAAACTAAGGGCAGATGGATTCCAAGAAGTAAATGCTATACGAATCATCTGCTCTTACTCAAGATGGCCATGGCCAGAGAGGTGTTTTTGAAAGTCATTTCTCAGCAAAATAAACTGCATGGAAACATGAATGGATGGGGAGTTTTCTTTGAATATTAAAATACATTTTAAATAGTGTTTTTAGTTTGTGGTGTTCAGGCACAGTGTACTTCCGCTTTACCATCTGTAAATTAGTGCACCACAATGCAACACTTAAAGTGGAACCAAAGTGGTTCATACTTGCCTTTTCCAATGGTCCCACGCCGGAATCATCTCCTATGTGCTGGTCTTTGGCTGTCTTCATTGGCCGGCGCAGAATTAGGCTGTCATTCTGGCACACGGAGACTGGCCTGTTGCTGTAAGCTGAGCCAGAGCAGGAGAAACTAGCGGATGTCACATTAGGTGAGCAGTGTGGGAGCAATATAGCGGGAGATGAGGGGTCCAAAGAGAGAAGAGGTATAGCAAACCAGAGGATCAGCAGAGCTGGGGGTACTACTGAGTGGGGCGTTGGCAGAGCTGGGGGTACTACTGAGTGGGGCGTTGGCAGAGCTGGGGGTACTACTGAGTGGGGCGTTGGCAGAGCTGGGGGTACTACTGAGTGGGACGTTGGCAGAGCTGGGGGTACTACTGAGATAAGGGTTTTGCTAAACGAGGGTACTGGTGAACCAGGGTTCTACTGACCCCCTTTAACCACTTGACCGCCACGCACACATATATGTTAGCAGAATGGCACAGGCAGGCAATTGGGCGTACGTATTTTGTAGACACTATAACTTTTGCGCAGAGCAATCAATATACGCTTATTGCGATATTCTTTTTTGTGGGGGGGAAATGTAGTACAATTCATATCGGCCTAAATTGGAAGAAATTTTTTTTTTCATATTTTTTTGGGGGGGATATTTATTATGGTAAATATTGCTTTTTTTTTTTTTTTTTTTTTTTTTTTTCAAAATTGTCACTTTTTTATTTATAGCACACAAAATATAACACACAGAGATAGTCAAATAGCTCCCAAAAAAAGCTCTATTTGTGGGGGGGGGGAGGACGTAAATTTTGTTAAGGTACGTCACGCGCAATTGTCAGCTAAAGCGATGCAGTACCGTATCGCAAGAAATGCTCTGGTCAGGAAGGGGGTAAATTCTTCCGGGGCTTAAGGGGGTTAAAACAAATAGAAAATCAACACTTGCAGGACATTTGCCAGGCTTCATTAAAGCTTCAAAAAATCATCACCGAAGCATCAAAAACACATAAAAAAGCATGTTGAAGCGGTAGGTGCTTTAATGTGTGGTAAAGTCAAAGCATATGTAAATGAGCCCCAAGTGTGAATGGACCCTAAAGTGTTCAGCTGGGATACAAGTTTCCACTGACGCACAATAATGAAGTGTCAATTTTTTGACAACAGAATACAGTGATATTGAATTTCATTCTCAAGGCGAATGAAAAGGCTTTGTAATTACACGTTGCTGTTTTATCCTAATTCCTGGCAAAGAAATACTATCGCTAGACAATGGTGACATTTTTATTCATTATAATCAAGTTATGATCTGTAATGAATATTTCACCAGCTTCTGGAAATTGAAAAGATCACTTTAATTAACATTTCCTCTCCATAATATGGTTAAAGGTTAACCAATGAGAAAAGTGTTACCTAATTTCCTCTTAGCACCCCTCCAATCCTGGCCATTCAGCTTTGGTCACAAAGTCTTTTTTAAAGGATTTCCAAGCAGCAGTGCTGTCTGGCCATTTCTATAAGGAGAATCCATTTAAAGGCTACGTTATGTCAATATTTAGGGATAGTTAATGAGAAACCACACTTAAGTTCATGGAGTTTATCAGGAAATATTTTCTTCAGAGGTCCAATTTAGCCAGTTTCATCTTAGTAAATTCCCATTTGTAAACATTGGCTTAACATATGTGCAAAGGTCATCCTGCATAGGTACCATGGATGTAATAGAATGCATGACATTTAGTGTTGGCTTAGGGGGATGATTGCAAGCTGCCCCCAACTGGGCTCGTCCGAGTAAAAATCGACTGGCCAGATTTAATTTAATTGGCTAATTCCTATTGGTAGTTAGGGCATCAAGGACCGCCTTCTTTCCACAAATGTGGAGAAGGCCTTCAGTAGAGTTGTCTGGGGATTTTTATTTGTTATGTTTGATAAAAAAAAATTACTTTCTTCCTCGCATGACTATTTGGATTGCCAGCTTGTACTCGAACCCAAGTACTAAGCTCAAAATCAATGGCCTTCAGTCCTAACCCCTGCTTATTAGTAATGAGACACAACTGGGGTGTCCGCGTCCCTTGTTGTCAATCACGCTCTTTATCAGAGAAATTCATTCTTTGCCATGCTTTTCAGGTGTCGGAGCGGGTATAAAAGAACATTGTGGTTTCAGCATTTGTTGATGGTCTTCTAAATACCATTTCCCAACCACAGTCTACAGTTTAACAACTTCTCAAAGCTTGTTTGAACCCTTTAAAACGAATTGCATGCAAATTGCAAGACATCACTGTAAAAAGGAGAACCAGTAGAGGGAGAAGACATCACCCGAGATTATGTACCCCATACTCATTCACATAGGGTGGGGAACCCCTTGTTAAAGCGGGGGTTCACCCTTAGAGGGCACTTTTTCCCCTTAGATTCCTGCTCGTTTTCTCTAGGGGAATCGGCTATTTGTTTTAAAATATGTGCAGTACTTACCCGTTTACGAGATGCATCCTCTCCGTCGCTTCCGGGTATGGGCTTCGGGAATGGGCGTTCCTTCTTGATTGACAGGCTTCCGAGAGGCTTCCGACGGTCGCATCCATCGCGTCACGATTTTCCGAAAGAAGCCGAACGTCGGTGCGCAGGCGCAGTATAGAGCCGCACCGACGTTCGGCTTCTTTCGGCTACGAGTGACGCGATGGATGCGACCGTCGGAAGCCTCTCGGAAGACTGTCAATCAAGAAGGAACGCGTGTTTTGTATGTTTGTTTTTTGTTTGTACAGCGCAGCATACTACCGTATATACTATGCCGACCCGAATATAAGCTGAGGCATCTAATTTTACAATAGAAAACTGGGAAAACGTATTGGCTCGAGTATAAGCCTAGGACAGGGATATGCAATTAGCGGACCTCCAGCTGTTTCAAAACTACAAGTCCCATCATGCCTCTACCTCTGGATGTCATGCTTGTGGCTGTCAGAGTCTTGCTATGCCTCATGGGAATTGTAGTTCTGCAACAGCTGGAGGTCCGCTAATTGCATATCCCTGGCCTAGGGTGTCCATCTGCATGCCTCACTGTGTCCATGACTAGACTTACGTTTAACATGGGATATATATATTAGGGGTGCCCGGCTTTGGAAAATCGGTGCTCCCAGGTCCCCCAGACAGCAAACTTTGTAGAGGAGAACTGGGGCTACATGTGTGCCAAGTTCCGGGTCCAGGGGACCTACGACCGGCCGGTACCGGGTCCCCAAAGTCACCAGAGAAATTACCGTTTAACATGGGAGTCTATGGAAGGGGTGCCCGGTTTGAAAAATCTGTGCTCCCCGGGCCATAGGTCCCCCTGGACAACAAACTTTGCACACTTGTAGAGGAAGAGTGTGCCAAGTTTGAGGTCCAGGGGACCTACAGCCGGCCGATACCGGGTCCCCAAATCTGGGAGATCAGGCGCAAAAAGGTGACTCGAGTATAAGCCATGGGGGGCATTTTCAGCACATAAAAAAATGTGCTGAAAAACTCGGCTTGTACTCGAGTATATACGATACTTTGAATTATGATTATACTGAGCACAAACTTATGGGAGTGTAATTGGTGCCAGCAGCTGAAATTTCTGCAGTTATGCAAGGCCCCTTTAATTTAAATGGGTTGCGTTTGGTGGTGGTACCAATTGTCAAACGTGACAGGGGGCATTATTTTTGCCATGATGTGTACAATCCCATGCTACCCCTCTATTTTTTTTCCAACCGACCCTCCCCAACTGCAAGAGTAAACAAGCCCTTACCGTGTTGGCTATAGATTTTCATTTTTTTTCTTAATATTAGACGTTGAATTTATAATAATTTTTTATTATTATATATCGGTCATTGCGCTCTATCTATACACCCCATTACACAAGACCCAGAGAGCAGTGTGATGTGCAGAGACGACTTCACTATTCTTGTGGTCTGGACAGATTTGCTGCATCTGGTGCAGAGATTGAGTCACCCTGTCATGTGACTGGCCGGGAGTGACTTTTCGGAAACATTGTCTGACATTTGGAAAAATGTGGTTCTTTGTCACTCGCAGCCTCACTGACCCACTCATTCCATAGTGCTGTGCAAAGATGATCGTAATGCAACCCATAGAAACGACTTTCACATTTCCAGAGACCAAGAGAGCGTACAATGTAGTTGAGATGGATGGATTGAAGAGGCAAAGGAGATTTTTGCAGCAGAACTAGCACTGGCAGACAATTCACTTGTATGTATACCCCAACAATGACGTTTTTATTTGCTCCCTCCTGATAGTTTAAACCATCTTGTTTTATCTGCTCAAAGTGTGAAAAAACAGTTGATCCTGCCTGAAATCTTGTGAGCTGATAACTTCCTGTGCTCTCTGCCTGCGCTGGCTGTTATTGGTTCCATTATTCTCAGTTCTCTCTGTGGGTTACAGAATCCCTCCTCCTAAGTTATGCTGCTTCACCATAGATGCAGTGCAGTGAGTATTGTCATCCTTGGACAGGATGTGTGTTTTTTAGCAGGACCAGCAGGCACAATAAAGCAGAAAGAAAGGAAAGTTAACACAACCACCACATCTAAGAATTGGTAAGGTGCAATAATTACATTTTTGGCTTTAGACATATTTCATTAAAGTTTTCAGAGTTTTCATTTCAAAAATGTCTGTAAGGATTGTTAAATGGAGAGCACTAGGAATTTCTCCACCCCAAACTCACTCATCCAGGTCTTTTTATGGACCTTGCTTTGTGCACTGGTCCCAATCATTTGGTAAGGGGTTATGGTGTGGGGTTGTTTTTCAGGGGTTGTGCTTGGCCAGTGAAGGGAACTCTTAAGGCATCGGCATACCAAGACATTTTCGACAATTTTATGCCCCCATCTTTATGGGAACAGTCTTTGGGAATGGCCAGTGGCAGCTGCTCCATTAGGGGCGCAGGGGTCCCCCCCAATTTATGCACCCGACCCCTAATCTACATGTAAGGTGCCAGACCCATTACTTTCAATGGGGTTGTTTGTGTTTTTTATTTTTTTTATTTTTTTTGAAGCACGTGATTAGAGCCTAAGGCTCTGATTGGCTTAAAGGGTGGTTTTGTGGCACAGAGCACTGCGCCCTGAGCCCACCCAGTTGTGGGACAATAGCAAATTTAATATCCGCTATTGTCTTCCTGCTTCTTCTCCTGGCCAATCAGGAAGTGGGTCTTAAGACCTGATTGGCCGAGAGGAGTAGTGGCCATATTGGCCGCTGAGAAGACGCAGGGTGAAGCCGCTGAGGAGGAGATGCAGGAAGGAGCCAAAGCTGCTCGCGACCTAGACAGTGTCACGTGATGGGGCCACCCATGACCCCGCCCCCTCTGACGCAAGGGAGAGCCCAGGCTTTCCCAGTGACAGGTGCGTCAGAGGGGGACAGGGTCATGTGACGGGTGGCCCCCGCCCTCACCTACATAAGAGCTGTCACTGGCTGAAGCTGCGTCATTCACCCGGGCTGTCCCCTTAGTTAAAGGGGTCTTCCAGATTCCGATAAGCCCCCCGCCCGCAGACCCGCACAACCACCGGGCAAGGGTAGTGGGGATGAGGCCCTTGTCCCCATCAACATGGGGACATGGTGCTTTGAGGGGTCACAGACCCCCAAAGCATCCTTTCAATGTTGAGGGCATGTGGCCTGGTAAGGTTCAAGAGGGGGGGGAGCTCTCTCGTCCCCCCCTCTCTTTTCCTGCGGCCTGCCAGGTTGCATGCTCGGATAAGGGGTCTGGTGTGGATTTTTGGGGGGGAACTCCATGCCATTTTTTTTGGGGGGGTGGAGTTCCCCTTCAAATCCACACCAGACCTGAAGGGTCTGGAATGGATATTTGGGGGGAACCCCGCTTTTTTTTTTTTTTGCCGCGGGGTTCCCCTTAATATCCATACCAGACCTGAAGGGCCTGGTAATTGAATTTGGGGGGACCCCCACGCTTTTTTTTATAAATTACTTTTCTCCGAATGGCCGGGAGCCGACAATTCATTATAGCCGCGAGTGATTTTAAATTACACTTTTCTTTTTTTCCCTTCAGACACTTTGTGCAGGGACAGTTCTAAGCACGGGAAACAAGCGCTACCTCACAGGCATACTATACACCCCCCTAGGTACGAAATTTAAAGGAATATTTCACTTTTATTGTTTCACTTTAAGCATTATTAAAATCACTGCTCCCGAAAAAACTGCAGTTTTTTTAAAACTTTTTTCTTTGCATTGATACATGTCCCCTGGGGCAGGACCCGGGTCCCCAAACACTTTTTAGGACAATAACGTGCATATTGACCTTTAAAATTAGCACTTTAGATTTCAAACGTTCAAGTCCCGTAGACTTTAACAGGGTTGTAAAGTTCACACAAACTCTTGGTCGGTTCGCACCAGAACCTGCGAATAGAACGGGGGGGGGGGGTGTTCGGCTCATCCCTACAAATAAACTTTAAAAACATTTTATACATTTTTCTAGCGTGTCATTAAAGTGGTTGTAAACCTGCAAGACAAAGACCTTAGATCGACGCTGTTGCAGCGGTCCCCGCACACCGATATGACTGGCGACATGTCTCCCAGATTTATTTCCGGGTTCACGGGCTGTGGCGCTGAGATAACGTCACTCCCACACCTGCACGCGGGAGCCGCCAGTCAAAGCACAGGCCCTAAAGAAACGGCATGAGCGGGTCGTTTCTTCAGGGCACATGCACCAATTTAAGTTGGCAAGCGTACACAGTGAATTTCTCCTAGACCTAAACGGTGCCTTATTTTAGGCTTACCTGTAGGTAAAAGTGGTGTAACTAGGTTTACAACCACTTTAAGGATAATACCATTTCAATTTGCATGACATTTCCTATCTATAGATAAATGTCTCCTGTGATATCAAACAATAATTTTACAAAGGTCACTTCCTTCGGTACCTGTGTTAATTTATCCAGAACGCAACATCCGTACACCTGCGTCAACCGTGTATACAAATAATGAATAATCCACAATGGTAAATCCATGTTATCTTAAACAGATGATGCATGACTGTATTTTACTATTTAATCCCATTTAGAAAAACAATGATCCCATGGAGCTGCCAATATATTCACTTTGTATATAGACATGTGGTTTCTTCAATTTACATTGGCAGCTCTATGGGCTAATATTGCTTAGTTATGTGGGATTAAATGGTGAGATACAACCATGCATCATCTGCTGAGGATACAGATAGGATATTTTGTGCTCACTGTAAAATCCCTTTCTTGGAATATATAAAATGTAACTAACGGCACAACTTTTCCTTCTCCATTTATCCTGTTTATCATTATGAGTAAAAATTCACATTTTGGGTTATCCCCAGCAAAGTAATAGAGGATAAATCTTCCAATGGGGACATTACTTCTGGTGACCTGGGGGTCCCCAAGGAATTCCTTTTAATTTGCAGGGATTTCCTCTCCCTTCCTGTTTGACTATGGGACAGGAAGTCAGGGGAGATCTCTGTAAAGGGACCCAGATGGCGAACCCCCCTTCCTTCCTGTAATCTATCCAAAATAGGGGGGGGGGTGTTTTGCCTATAGTTATGCTTTAAGCACTGTAAAGTTATACTGGCAGCTACAGAAGAAATGGGCACTAGGCACATAAAAACTGACGCCCCCTAAGACATACTGCTCTAGTAGATGGAGGTTTAACACGAAAAGGTGGTAATTCATCACACAGCCGATGAGCCTGCAAAACATGTTGATTCTATTTAGAAATGGTGAAGCTGGAGAACCTTTTTGAAGACCTTCTAGAATAGCAAACAAGGCCTTCCATGTAGGATAATAAATCCTGCAGGAAGTAGACTTATGAGCTTCAAACTTGGTCGGGATAACAGAAGCACTGGGACACAAGAGTCAGATTCATACAATCCTAGTGATCAAGTTGCCAGGGAGACCAGTGTGCCAGTGAGACAGTACTGGCCATCTAGTGACCAGCCGTGCTGGTTGGCTTATGCAGAGACTTGGGAATGGCATTAAAGAAGTATTAAAGCCAAAAACAAAAATGTTATACATTGCATTTTACCTATTCTTTGTTTTTCTTTTTTAGAATTTTTGTTTCCTTTTTTTTCATGTGATGATACAGCCAGATAGTCTGTTATTTTTCAACTTCCTTTAACAGTCTAAAAGTGTCAGAGTGTTGAGACAAACCATTTACCACTGACGGGGGTGCTTAAAACGATCAGCTTTTATTTCTACGCCCCCCTGAAGACGCAATCTCACGAAACGTACGTCGGCGGCGTAGCCTGGTCACGCTGTTGTATGCCCAACCATCCGGTTCCCTGGAGAGAACAAGCGGCTGACGGTTGGACGCACGCGATCACGCCGACACGGAGGTGTGGGAATCCGTGCTTGACTGACAGGCCTGCAGTCCCAGTGCCGGGATGGGCACTTTTTAATAAGTGGCCATATTTGGCCCATGTTTTTTTTATTCCTATTTTTATTAAAAACCGGTTGCACTATGGAAGTTTTTTTTCTGTTCCATCTTATTTTTGAAAACTGGAGGACAAGGTGTGTATCTATCTATCTGTGACGTATGCTATGCATGCAGGCATTATCCTGCATAAGTGATTTCGACCATCTTTTTCATTAAAGAGGTCCAAAGGTTCTGGTAAGTGCATTACCACTATCTGAGCACTTTTGGGTGTCGATCGTTTACTATGGTGAAGGAGCACTTAAAGGCACTAATTGAATAAGATAATTTTTATCAATTAGCTCAGTGACTTTTATTCATTCATTTGATTTTGGTTCACTACTGGCAAGGAATCTACCATTTAATTTGGACTTTCCTTTTTTTAAGTTCTTTTATGTTTTGCTTAGTGTTTGGTCACTTGTGATATGTGCAACCCTCAATTGTGCCGACTATTTGGCACTCACTACAGAGTACAATAATATATTTTGGTTATTTACTCTTTTTTTTTCACTGCCAGCAAGTAATCTACCATCTATTTGGAGTACACGCCTGGGATCAATCAAGTTTATTTTACACCCAACACCTGTATTAGCCACCACTTTTCAAACAGCGCCCCCTACCACCCCAACATTCACTAAATAGGAGGTAATAGGTATACACTCCATTTCACAGGGGAGCAGCTCAGAATTAAATACACTATTTTTTGTATTTATTTATTACGTGTTTTTCACAACACGTAATTTAATTGTTGGCGCGAAAATTATACTTATATCTTTATTTCTAGAATACCCTTATCCCAAAAGAAGAAGAAAAAAGTTTGCTATACCGTATTTATCGGCGTATAACACGCACCCTAAATTTAAGAGGGAAGTTTCAGGAAAACTTTCCACAGCCCCCTGCGTATAACACGCAGGCACAGTTTACCCTCCTATTTTCAGGGTAAAAAGTGAGTGTTATACACAAATAAATACAGTAATTGCTTAAAGGGTTACTATAGGAAATAATTTTTTTTAAATAACAAACATGTCATACTTGCCTCCACTGTGCAGTTTGTTTTGCACAGAGTGGTCCCGATCCTCGTCTTCTGGGGTCCCTCGGCGACTCTCTGGTCCTTCCCGCAATTACTGACCAGAGTCATGCAAGAGAGCTTGCATGGTGATGAGTCCTTGCGGGCACGCTCCCCTGATACAGTGAGCGGCTATGGCCACTCGCTGTATCACTCGGCCCCGCCCCTCGGCGCGCCACGTCACTGGATGTGATTGACAGCAGCACCAGCCAATGGCTGCGCTGCTCTCAATCCATCCGCTCTAGCCAATCAGCGGCCAGGCTGAGCGGCGAAGAGGATCTCGGGACCGAGCGCGGCATCATCAGCAGTTTTTTCACCTTAATGCATAGATTGCATTAAGGTGAAAAACTTTTTTCTTTACAACTCCTTTAAAAAGTGTTAGCTGGAGTTCAGCTGTCATTTGTAAGGCAGTCCATAAAATCATGAGTGCTCAGCCTGCGGTCTTCTAGCTGTTGCGGAGCTACAAGTCTCATCATGCCTCTGCCTTTGGGAGTTCTGCTTGTAACTGTCAGCGGCTTACAGTGCTTTATGGAACTTGTAGGTCCGCAACGGCTGGAGGGCCACAGGTTGAGCACCCATGCCATAGATTATTCATTTTTCACTCAGTAGGTTGAATAAAAAAAAAACAATTCTATTCCCCCAGCCACACATTTGTTGTGGATGGGGGAATCCTCCTGCAGTGCCTTTGTATTCTGACCGTGGGGAGACTCCCCCACCATCAGAACACATTAATCAGCAATGCTGGCTATAGTTGGGGAGGGGGGGGGGTGCATACTGAGCGGCAAAATCCAACACCTTGCCCATACATGGATCAACGTTAAGATGCAATATATTATGTTTAAAAAATAAAATAAAGATTTTAGAGTTTAGATATGCTTTTAAAGATGAACTAAACTATCCTATCCCTTACAGCCAAGGAAACTATTTCATTTTTTGTTTGCGGGTTTAATACCGCTTTAAGCCTTCACGGGCAGACTATCTGATAGGCTCTGACAAGGCACATTGGGGGATATTTACCAAAGGCAAATCCACTTTGCACTACAAATGCACTTGCATGTAGATCTGAGGGTGACATGCAAGGAAAATTAAAAAAACAGCATTTTAGCTTGCACATGATTGGATAATAAAATCAGCAGAGCTTCCCCCTCGTTTCAGATCTTCCCCCTCAGATCTACAGTGACTTTGTTTCCAAGTGCACTTGTAGTGCAAATTGGATTTGCTTTTCATATAAAACAGATCTCCCTGTCTGTCATAGGCTGCCATTCTTCTAAGACATGTGTAATGTCCATTCTGAATTGTATCAAAATATATGTTACTGTTCAGCCAGACCGGCTCTACTGGGAGTGGAGATATTTCATATTCCATCAGTGGCGGTCCGTCCATAGAGGGCGTAGGCAGGGGCGGACTGACCATTGAGTCACTCGGGCACTGCCCGAGGGCCCCATGCCACTAGGGGGCCCCATCAGGGATGCCAGGCTCAGTAAAACCAGGGACAGTATGTAAAATTCTATGTTTTTTTTTTACATCTGTCACTGATATGTCCGAAACATGCTTTTGATGTGAAAATCCCGCGATTTTAGCTGCCCCGCCTCTGCAGTGCGTGGTGGCCATCTGTAAGCCCAGGGGCCCCATAATCTTCTATTGCCCGGGGGCCCCATGAGTTGTCAGTCCGCCCCTGGGCGTAAGAGCGCCGCCCCCTCTGGCTCCGCACCGCCACTGAAAATAACATGCATTCATGCAATGCATGAATGTATGTTATTGTTGCCGGCCGCTACAGCTGGTCTATTCAGGTGGCCAGACATTGAGCGCCGACCACCTGAATAACGGTAGGTGGTTGGCTGTACGGAAGTGCCTATCTGGTTATCGGTAACCTGATTGGCTGAAGCGTCACCAAGGTGGGAGAAGACATCGAGGCCGGCCGTGAAAGGATTAAGGTAAGTGCATTTTACAGGGCACATCGGCGACACTGGGCACAGTGGCATCACGGGCACAGTGGTGACAATGGGCACAGTGGCAACAATTAAAGGGCACAGTGACATGCACAGTGGCAACAATGGGCACAGTGGCGACAGTTAAATGACACAGTGGTGACAATTGGCACAGTGGCTGCATTTGATGGCATGGCACAGTGGTGACAATTGATGGCACAGTGGCTGCGTCTGATGGCATGGCACAGTGGCTGCGTCTGATGGCATGGCACAGTGGCTGCGTCTGATGGCATGGCACAGTGGCTGCGTCTGATGGCATGGCACAGTGGCTGCGTCTGATGGCATGGCACAGTGGCTGCGTCTGATGGCATGGCGCATTGGCTGCGTCTGATGGCATGGCACAGTGACGGCTTCTGATGGCATGGCACAGTGGTGATAATTGATGCCACAGTGGCTGCATTTGATGGGCACAGTGAGGCTGCAATTTTTATTTATTTTCGTTTGCGCCCCCCCCAAAAAATTTGGAGCACCAGCCGCCACTGTATTCCATATAACCAATTGTTTACTCTGCTCAATGTTTTCCTTAAGGGAAAATGGAAGGACATAAGGCTGGGTTTGGCATTTGCACAGTTCTGCGGCTCTTAATGGCAGCCCATGACTTATAATTGCATAGAGTTCAGTGTGTAATTAAACACACATTGGCAGGTTTGGGAAAATAAATTTATATTCAAATATCTAATCTTCTGTTTCTCTCAGCCTCCTCCAAATCGCAGAAGTTCCCCCTGGTTTTTTTTTTTTTTTTTCTTCGTCCCCCAGCATCCCCCTAGATTTGGGCCTTCTTTTAATTCTTATGCTGCTAGCATTAGTAAATAGATAGGAACGCATATTGTATTAACCTTTTTACATTTCTTCAGTTTCTTCCTGGTTTTTGCCCTAGGCCACAATGATGTCATACATTCCAGGAGTGTTTCATCTGGAGGAGGGGCTTTCCCAGCTAAGCGCACCCTCCTGCATGCAGGCCTGGGCTAAGGGCAGATGGATTCTAGGAAGTAAATGCCACACAAATCATCTGCCCTTACTCAAGATGTCTGCGTCTAGAAATGCTAAAAATAAACATCAAAAAATGTGATCGTCACAATTTGAAGGGGAGCTCTGAATGTTTTTATCTCTTCTTTCCTGTAGGTATCGGGGGTACATTATCGTTTTGACTTTTGTGTTTTACACCAGCTATCACTTGTCAAGGAAGCCCCTCAGTGTGGTAAAGGTGAGTAGTGATTTTCTATGTAGCATGTATTTGAAGAGTACCTGTATGTTAAATCTGACCTCCAACCTTCCCTTTAGCCTCGCACAGTTATACCGGCTCCTCTCCTGTACTGAAATGACTTACTCTGATTTCACTGCACACTGTGAGCTTCTCATAATGTGCATTGGAAGCTGCAGGAAGTCAGATGGAGCCTTCCTCATTTCCTGGCTGAAGGACGTCCAGCATCTTCTAGTGCGGGGATATGCAATTAGCGGACCTCCAGCTGTTGCAGAACTACAAGTCCCATGAGGCATAGCAAGACTCTGACAGCCACAAGAATGACACCCAAAGGCAGAGGCATGATGGGAGTTGTAGTTTTGCAACAGCTGGAGGTCCGCTAATTGCATATCCCTGTTCTAGTGCTTTCCTCCCCAGCCTGAGTATCCATGGCCCGCCCCTTTAAATCATTGGCTTTTTAGTTTGTGAATGGTCAACATCACATGTGGGCGTTGCCTAGGAGGTCTGCATGCAAATGAAGCTTGGCTAGAAAAACCCAATCCCCCAGACTAATATGAACACTATGGGCCAGATTCGCAAAGGACTTACGACGGCGTATCTCCATGTATGCCGTTGTGCGAAAGTGCGCCGTCGTATCTATGCGACTGATTCATTACGCTTGAATTCGGCCAAGATAAGACTGACGTAAGTCTCCTACGCTGTCGTATCTTGGGTGCATATTTCCGCTGGCCGCTAGGGGCGCTTCCGTATATTTCCGCGTTGAATATGCAAATGAGCTCGATACGCCGATTCACGAACGTATTAATATACGCTGTTTAAGTAAGGCGTACGACCGGCGTAACTTTACCCCTCATAAAGCAGGGGTAAGTCATGTTAAGGTATGGACGTCGGAACAGCGTCGTATTTTACGTCATTTGCGTAAGTCGTACGTGAATGGGGATGGGCGTAGGTTACGTTCACGTCGACGAAGTATTGAGCCGGCGTAATTTACGGAGAAAATTCGACGTGATACTGAGCATGCATGCGCCGTTCGTTAGGCGCGTCATTTACGTGGAGTCACGATTCATTTCCATACAACACACCCCCTACCAGCCTACTTTGAATTACGCGGGCTTACGCCTGCCCATTTACGCTACGCCGCCGCAACTTACGGAGCAAGTGCTTTGTGAATAATGCACTTGCCTGTCTAAGTTGCGGCGGCGTAGCGTAAATAGGATACGCTACGCCCAACTAAAGATACGCCATTGTATCTGTATCTGAATCTGGCCCATTATGCCCATGAAGGCATTTTGATATTTGCATAACTCCTTTCAATTACTGGCCCACTGTTTGCTTCGGACTGAAAGCTCTTGCAAGAAGTTCTGAGGCCGGGGGATGTGATGTTTTTAGGAATCCATGTATTGTATAGCATCCTGCTGGCCCCTCCCACCAGCCATGATCTGCCTACATTGCATTGAGAAGCAGAGGCCAAGAGATGACATTTCTGGGTCTAAAATAAGTAATGTAATGCAATCTGGTTTTATTTAAAAAAAAAAATTAGGGAAGGCAAAATATAAGCAGATTGAACATTTTAAATAGTTGTCTAAATGTATCATCTGTTTTTAACTATAGGTTCTGATGGGTGGTCTTAACTATAGGTTCTGATGGGTGGTCTTAACTATAGGTTCTGATGGGTGGTCTTAACTATAGGTTCTGATGGGTGGGCTTAACTATAGGTTCTGATGGGTGGGCTTAACTATAGGTTCTGATGGGTGGGCTTAAAGGGATAGTCCGCCTTTTCACCAGGGATGCAACAACTATTTCTCATTTATTAGAAGATTCCTGACCTGTCTGCTATTATACAAGCGGGGTTTAATGTAAAGCCAAGTTTTCTGATCTCCTGATCTTTCGCTGCTTCTCTCCTGAAGTTGCTGCAAGCTGCATTCCTCTAAAGCAATTCCAACATCGATTTTTGTTTCCTACTTTTTGTGTAATGGCTGACAAACTGGCTGTTCCACATTCTGATTTCAAATACAGATTGTAAATGTTTCCTCTATTTGTAGTTTCCGCTAAATATTCACGGAATGTGGTTAGCATCCCTGCTTAATGACTGGTGAGATATATTTATTTAGTCTTCTAGAGAGGAAACTGTTTTCCAGCTGGCCACACACCATACAATCCGATTGTACATTTAAAGTGGGATTTCAGGTTACATTTAACAAATCTTATAAATGCCCCCAACCCCCCCCCCCCCCCCCCCCCCGTGCAAAACGAACTGCACAGTGGAGGCAAGTATAATAATTTTCAGGCAAGCCCAGTCACATGACCCTGTTTCAGCTAGTGCCAGGAGAGAGTGCTATAAAACGATTGGCACTGCCTAGGCATGGTAATGTCACTCATAGGCTTCCTATGGCCCATCAGTTGTTGACATTTCCTCCTTTCCCCTGAAGCTGACACAGAGGAGCTAGATCATGTAATTGGGCTGAAAATAGGTAAACATACAAATCTTTGTTACCCAGGTTAGTCGGCATTAGTTGGGACTATCCCAGAATTCTACTTTAAAGTGGTTGTAAACCACAGACATGAAATGTGAAAAAAGTGTATTGCGTGTCACTTCTGTCTGCTGCTGCTATCGGCATTGGTTACTTCTGACAAGTTTTCCTGACAGCAAGGGAGCTCCAGCGGAGTGTAATTTCAGCTCTCCAGTCCCCCCCCCCCCCTTTTTTTTTTTTTTTAACGGCTCACAGACAAGCTTTATAAATTCTAAACTTTGAACGGCTTTAGAGAAGAGAAGGCTGCAGATAAACAGGAATAACTTGCTGTAAGTGGGAGGATTTGTTTTATTTCATCTGTGTATCACCTGAGGCCAGTCACTTTACTGGGTGTATGTAAGGGTTTACAACCACTTTTATCTTTTCAATGCTTCTTACAAAATTTAAGCCAAAACAAAATATTTTATGATCATATTCATTTATTACCAAGATCCTAACGACACTATATTGTCAAAAGTATTGGGACGCCTGCCTTTATACACACATAAGCTTAATTGACATCCCAGTCTTAGTCCATAGGGTTCAATATTGAGTTGGCCCACCCTTTGCAGCTATAACAGCTTCAAATCTTCTGGGAAGGCTGTCCACAAGACTTAGGAGTGTCTATAGGAATGTTTGACCATTCTTCCAGAAGTGCATTTGTGAGGTCCTGTTCCTACAAAGTTTGGAGCATGAAAATGTCTTGGTATGCTGACGCCTTAAGAGTGCCCTTCACTGGAACTAAGAGGCCAAGTCCATCCCCTGAAAAACAACCCCACACCATAATCCCCCCCGCCGTTTAAAAAAAATGTAATTTTAAATGATCGTGTGTGGGCTTCACATCATTTTTCAGGTTCTGAAAAACGAAATTTTTCGTGTTGTAAAAAATTATCGTGTGTGGGCTAAAACGACGTGAAAAACCTGCGCATGCTCAGAAGCAAGTTATGAGACGGGAGCGCTTGTTCTGGTAAAACTAGCGTTCGTAATGGAGTAAGCACATTCGTCACGCTATAACAGACAGAAAAACGTGAATCGTCTTTTACTAACACGGAATCAGCTAAAGCAGCCCAAAGGCGAATGGAACTTCCCCTTCAGAGTGCCGTCGTACGTGTTGTACGTCACAGCACTTTGCTAGAGCATTTTTTTAAAACGATGGTGTGTAGGCAACGTTGTTTTAATGATGAAGTTGGGAAAACTTTTTTTTTTTTTCATGCTGAAATATATAATACAATTTTTACAAAAATGTGAGGGGGTGTACTCGCATATATACATACTGTGTATGTCGTCTGTCTGTCTGTCTGTCTATCTATATCTATCTATCTATCTATCCTATCTATCTATCTATCTATCTATCTATCTATCTATCATCTCTTAAAAACTAGACGGGGGGAGTTTTCCCCTTATGAGTTCAGAGCATTCCCTTTTTATACTAAGCTCCTTTCATTGAAACCATCATCCATATCATATGTTTGTCAGCTGCTCCCTCGGGGGTTGCCTGTAACAATGGTGAGAATAGTATTACAGAGGAGCCATCTACACCCACCCACATACCTTCAGCCAATATACTGGACTTTTCATCAGAGCTGCCAAGTGACATTGTTTCAAAAAGTCATTTTCAATATTCTTAAAGTGGATGTAAACCCGAATATTTTTTATTTATTTTTTTGATGTCGCAATGTACCGTATAAGATTTCCTATCATCTGTGCCCAGTGTTGCCACACGGAGTTAATCCAGCTCTGAGCAATCCTCTTTTATTGTTCGGTGAAATAAAAGGGACTTGCAGAGAAAAACCTTAGTCCGTTCCTCCCCCTTGCTGTGAATGACAGGTTATTTACATATTTCATGCACTAGCCTGGAGACAGGCATTATTTTTTACATTCCCACCCCCACTCCTTTTTTTAAGTCATGTGGTTACTTTTCTGGATTTTTACTGGATGTTAGTGATTATAGCAGAATTTAGTGTATGGAATAAACAGGAGAAAATGCATGTTGACAAGGGGAGTGTCTACTGACATTACGACTCCACCCACCAAGCTCCAGACACCAGATCCATCCACAGAATCTGCAGTTTTTCAGTTCTTATAACAGACAGAGGGGAGACATTTGACAGGCAAGGATACATGCAGGAGGCGTCTATATCCTTATAGATCAGCACTATGGCAGTAGTTTTGAAAGGATGAGAGTGGGTTTACATCCACTTTAAAGCGGATCTAAGCCCTGGTTCGCACTGTTGCGTTTTGACATGTCAAATCGGTGGCATTTGCCGACAATGGCACCGTCCCAATCGGTGCGACAGTGGCACATCTGCGGGGCTGCAACGATTTTAAAAAGTCGTTTCTGTACTACTTTTTGTGATTTCGGGGCTGCGATTTACTGTACATTGATATCTGTGCAGAAACTCAACCTGGCTGCTGTTAGCTGAGCAGCTCATGCACAGCTTAGTTTACAGTCTGGGGATTGCTGTAAGCAGACAGGAAGGTGTATTACACCTGCAATGCCTCTTCTGCAATGAAATGCTTGTCTGATCAGTTTTATCACAGTGGAACTTTAGTTCCACTTTAAATCTACAACCTTCATTAAAGTAGCCCCTGGTGATCCTGCCATACAGGTCCTTGTTCAGGCACTACCTGTTATGGGGTGACAGCACTCTGTCCTTGTGTTCCTCCGGTGTGTAAAATGTCTGATCCTCCGCTGTGCCCTATGCAGAGAGGAGTACTAATGCAGGGTGCTGAGAACATTTTCATCACTTGTGTATCTGTAGTGAGAAAATTACACTGGCGACAAGTTGCATATAGTATGTAAGCACAAGTGATATGCACTAACCCCAGTAGTGTATTTAGGTTTTGTGCTGCCCTAGGCCTGACTAAACTTGTGCACCCCTTACTTTAAAATATGACCCACCCCTTCCTGTCAAGGCCACACCCCTTGCTGTTTAAGATTCGCCCTGAAATGTGGACACTACTTCTGAGGGCTTGGGAGGGGCAGCAATGGATTCCCTTAATTTGCATAGATTTCCTCTCACTTCCTGTTTGGCTATGGGGCAGGAAGTGAAGGGAAATCTCTGCAATGGGACAGGGATGGTAAAAAATAAACTGACAGGTGCTCTAACCCTCCCTTACTCTATCCAAAATGGGAAAAAAAGTGTTGCCTATAGTTCTACTTTTTTTAAGCACACATTTCTGATAATTTTATGGAGAGGACTAAGAATATATAATCATCCCAATGGTGCAGCAGAAAACATATAGCACAGTGAGGAAGGTTTGTGGTCCAGGATGATAGGACAGTCAAAATTAGAAGCGGCGCCCCCCACCACCCAAACAGTTGCAGAATGCCGACCGCCCGAATACCGGAAGCAGTGCTGCCGCTTTACGGGGGCGCCAGACTTATTTGCCTCTCAGCCCAGTCCACCCCAAAAGACAGTCCACCCAATAAAGTGCTGCCTTAGGCCTGGGCCGTGTTGGCCTAGGCTAGGATACAGCGTTGCCTAACCCACATGAACCAATACAGTTCTTTGTAACTGGCTCAGTTAAGAAATACAAACTTCGAATTGTTGCCTATAGGTCGGTCATTATCCTGGCTCTTTACATGGCTGTTGTACATTAATAACACGTCTTGTTTTGTGATTACAGGGTCAGCTGCATCGAAATTGCTCGGAATTTCCCAACCCTCCAGCTAACCTTTCCGAAAATGACACCACATGGTGTAACTGGGCCCCGTTCGGTAAGTGGGAATAGACCAACTTCATACTGATGACATCGGTGCTAATAAAACTTTTCTAGCTTCTTAAAGTGACAGTAGTAAGAAGTACCTGAATGTGTCACCTGTGCCAATAATGTTACCTAAACTCGCAACAATGGCTTTACCTGAATTGGGCACATGGTAGTTTTTAAACTAAACTAAAACTAGAAAAGTGCTGTTGAGGCTTTACTGAATTCCCCTGAATATGTGTTGTTGGAGCTCTTGACCCAAGGGTAGGTGGATAACAAAATGGGGAGGCCTAACTTTTAGAGGCAGATATGTTTCCCAAAGGGTCCCTATGGAGCTCCGATGTGCACTAATCCCTATGCAAATCCCTACGCAAATCCCTATTCGCGAACGACTTGCGCAAGCGACGTAAAAAAATTCTAGTTATAGTAGCTTTAACTATACGCCGGAAAAAGCCGAACGCAAACGACGTAAAAAAATGCGCCAGCCGGACGTACGTTCGTGGATCGCCGTAACTAGCTAATTTGCATACTCGACGCGGAATTCGACGGAAATGCCACCTAGCGGCCTCCGAAAAATTGCATCTAAGATCCGACGGCGTACTAAGACGTACGCCTGTCGGATCGATCAGAGATGCCGTCGTATCTTGTTTTGTAGATACAAAACAAAGATACGATGCGCAAAATTTGAAATTACGCGGCGTATCAAGAGATACGCCGGCTTAATTCTTTTGTGGATCTGCCCCACTATCTTTTACTTTTTGCTATAGTAAATATCTCAATTTAAAAAACAAAAAAAAAAATTTTTTCCTCAGTTTAGACCGATATGTGTTCTACATATTTTTGGTAAAAATCGCAATAAGCATATATTTATTGGTTTGCGCAAAAGTTATAGCGTCTACAAACTATGGGAAAGATTTATGGCTTTTTTTTTTTTTTTTACTAGACTAACTAGGAGAGATGACAGATCGCTGTTTCTACTTTTACGATCTGTCGTCCCTCCTCTGACAGCACAGGGATTTGTGTGTTTACACACACACACACAAACGCCCATGCTGCCGCTCGTGCAGGTGATCGCGCCTGCTGGCAATGCACATTGGGTCCCCTGCTGTATAGTGGGCACACGTACTACCTCCGGCGGTGCTCGTGCGCCCTCTGGTGGCTCTCCTGGGCAAAGCCGTATATATACGGGATTTCACCCAGGAGAGCCATCCTGCTGCGTGAGTCGGTCGAGAACCAGTTAAGAAATATTTAATACATTCGGCCTTTTTATCCCGTAGATTTTTTATTATTTTACTTGTTTACCAAGAGAAAAAAGTTAAAAGCAAATTGGGAACAGTGTGTGTGTTTTTCACATTGGCTGAATAATCTGTTGGCAGAGCAGCAATCTAAACCGATATTTTTCTTTACCAATGCCAACAAACATGGATGGGAGGAAAATGAGAACAATGGTCATTTCCAAGAAAGGCTGGCTATTATTCTATGTATGTGTTGGTGAGCAATGCTCATGTAGACCCCGCAGAGTGTATAGTTAAATCCGTATGAAAGAGAGATGGCGGACACTAGACATCTTTTGCCCTCCGGCTTCCATATTAAAGTGAAGGATAGGATTATAATGCCGTAAATGTATTTACCTGCTGGCACAAATGGGACATTAGTGACCATTCATCATCCTTTGTGTTGCTCATTTATTGGCCCTAGTCATTGAAACCCAACACTGAATCATTTAATTTACACACAATTAGCAGATAAGGGGCTTGTGTAAAGGTTGTAAACTGCATTAATCACTTTTTTAAGTGGCTTCCCATTGCCGTGGTCACATAATGCTTGCGTGATCACAGAGGAGTTTAGTCACCCCCTACGTGACTGGCACATACCCCCTAGGCCAGGGGTAGACAACCCTGGCCCTCCAGCTGTGGTGAAACTACAAGTCCCATGAGACATTGCAAGACTCTGACAATCACAGGCATGACTCCTAGAGGTAGAGGCATGATGAGATTTGTAGTTTCACCACAGCTGGAGTGCAGAAAATGCTTTTAGCATTTGACTTTGGTACTTATAGACTTTACTGAAGGAAAGCCACATACACTATTAGGGCTCTTTCACACGGGCGGACCGTATGTTCACTTTTTCATCCATCCGTGTACGGATGAAAAAGGGACATACATTGGTCCCTATGAGATTGCGGGTGTCAGCGGACGAACATGGGGGAGAGCGGAGAAAAGACAGGGCAGTCTCTGCACAATGTGCGGGGACCGCCCTGTCATCCGACGGCTCAGCGGGGATCAGCGGAGCAATCCCCACTGAGCAAGTGGAGGTTCACGGGGCGGATCATCACTGATCTGTCCCGTATGAATGAGGCCTTAGAAATTTGTACATTCAAGAAAAAATTTACAACCAGCTACTTCAAACTTTCTTTCAGCCTAGGTTCACACTGCTGCGAATTCAAAATCGCGGTAAAATGCACGATTTCGAGGTTGCGATTTTGCCGCGATTTCGGCCGCAATTTAATGTAAATCGCGGCCCGAAATCGCAAAAAGTAGTACAGGAACTACTTTTTGAAATCGCAGATGCGGCGTCGCACTGATTAGGACAGTGCCATTGCCGCCGATTTGAGATGCGATTTGACATGTCAAATGGCATCTCAAATCGTTCCAAATCGTACCCAGTGTGAACCAGGGCTTAATTGTGGTTGAAAAATGTTGATTTGACCCCACTAATATTAAAAAAAAAAATTGAACAAATGTTCTTAAAGCAGAACATTTTAAACACAATTTGACTAGTGTGTTGTCACAGATGTTACATGTCAGTTAGACCAGACCTGTTATATCATTCATTTGAAACTGTAGATTCAGGTTCAAGCTTTTAATATATGGGATTTTAGTGATTTAGGTTTACAACAACTGTAATGCCGCGTACACACGCTCTGAATTTCCGACAACAAATGTTCGATGGGAGCTTGTCGGAAATTCCGACTGTGTAGGTTCCGTCGGACATTTGCTGTCGGAATTTCCGACAACAAAAATTTGAGAGCAGGTTCTAAAACTTGTTGTTGGAAATTCCGACCGTGTGTACAGAATTCCATGCATGCTCTGAATCAAGCAGAAGAGCCGCACTGGCTATTGAACTTCATTTTTCTCAGCTCGTCGTACGTCACCGCGTTCTTGAAGTTTTCAATTTCCAACAACATTTGTGTGACCGTGTGTATGCAAGACAAGTTTGAGCCAACATCAGTCTGAAAAAAAAAATCCACAGTTTTGTTGTCGGAATGTCCGTTCGTCTGTACGCGGCATTAGTGTTGGTGTGAAGGGCAACATTTAATCCCTTTTGGAATAAATCTGTAGTTAATAATTGGTCTTTTTACATATCCTAAGATCAGCGCAGTAACTATTTCCTCTGTGTGCTATTTTAATCGATGAGTAATAATGGGGTTATTTTTAATGTCAGTCACTTCTCCTTGAGTTCTCTTTTGTTTGGAAAATCTTAACACTAGACCCATAGCTGACATGTGACTGAATGTTTGTGGCAAATCATTTTTCTGTGAAGTCACACATGTTGGATGCTTTCAAAATATTTTCCAACAAAGAAAATGTTCAATTTCTGGTTCATATATGGTACATTCTAAATAAATATATGTGAAATATAGTGCTACCTTTTACCTTCAGGTGAATATATATGTGAATATATATATATATATATATATATATATATATATATATATATATATATATATTAATGATTTATTATTTTTGGAACATTTAATTGTTTTTCCAAAGCCATACAGAAAGAAAAACACATAAAACAATTGGACAACCAGGCGACACATTTTACATAAAATGAGCAACATTATAGCTTAATTTGGCTGCTGCTATAGAAATACAGTATGTAAAGAAAATACATTTTTTTTTTTTTTTCATTCTAGATGGTCCCAATTATAAAGAACTTCTGGGGTCTCTGGACACAGCATTTCTAGTATCGTATGCCATTGGCATGTTCCTGAGGTCAGTATATGAAGATATCACTGATGAGATTTTGACAAATAGTTACTACTACTACTAAATTGGGAAAAAATACTATACTATTATGTGGAGCCCAGCAGGGCTGAAGGCCAGGCACAAGTTAAAGAATGTGACCCAAAAGAGCAAGTGACCATAATGGCATGGCAGTCATCAGATCTTGCTTGGTTTTTACTGCCAATTCTTGCCTACCAGTATATATGGGGAACTGTTTGGACAGGTTTTTAGAACCTCATCTTAATATTCTGCCCCATTATAAGAGTTATGTGTTAGTGGAGAGCTGGATCCATAGTGGATAGTAACCAGGAGTCAAAATCTAACTTTTAAAGGCGGCTCTCTCTGTCATCTGGGGTATTTATAGACCATGGGTTTTAGTCTTTTACCTTCGGGTGATTGGACATGTGAGTGAATAATTTGTATAGCGCTACAAATGCGAACTGAATCGCCTCAAGGCGCTTGGTATGCATTTTCTTTCCTTAGCCTTCAGAAGAGGTGGGTCTTGAGTTTTTTTTCTGAAGGCCCGATGATTTTCTTCCATTCGAATGTTAGTTGGTAACGCGTTCCACAGTCGAGGTCCTTGGACTGCGAATCTTCGTTCTCCTTTAGACTTGTAGTGGGACTTGGGGATCTGAAGTAGATTTTGGTTGGTTGATTGAAGAACACGATTGGGGTTGTGGTATTTTTTTTTCTCACATAAATATTGGGGGGGCGATTCCTTGTATACATTTGTGAGTGAGGGCCTTGAATGTGACCTTTACGGCCAGCCAATGAAAGTTACATGTTCTCAGAACAGAAACTAAAGACACATTGAAAAGAGGCTGGGACTAGCAATACAGAGCAACTCCGAGCTACAGAGTGAGGAAGGGAAAAAAATATTTGAAGGCAAACATTAATGTGTAACATGATGATCTCAATGAGGAAAGTGAAAATTAAAGGCCCTTTTTTTTTTTTTTTTTTTTTTTTTTTTTTAAATGAAGCAGTGGTGTTTTAATGGCTCCTTAGTGTTAGTGGAGCACCTTTCACCTATCCTGAACCTATCCTCATGCCCAAAACTGACCTCTTATTAGTCTCATAGGGCCAGAACCTCAAAAGGGATACGCCGGCGTATCTACTGATACGCCGTCGTATCCCTGTTTCTATCTTTGGAACTGATCCACAGAATCAGTTTCCAATAGATAGGCAGAAGATCCGACATGTGTAAGGGACTTACACTGCCGGATCTTAGGATGCAGTACCGCATCCGCCGCTGGGGGCATTTCGAGTCGAAATGTCGCGTCGGGTATGCAAATTAGCATGGATTTATTGCTTTTCAGCTTCGTTTTTTCTCCGTAAGTATTAGTTTGCAAACGCAAAATTAGGGCTGCTTTTACAAAGTGTAAAGTTAGTACACCTTGTAAAAGTAGTCCCTTCTATCCCGCGACGCTGTTATTTTTTTTTTTTTTGTATTTTTTTTTTTCCGCCGTATCTTTTTTTTTTTTTCCTAACGCAACTTTTTTTACCCGGCGCGATTCACAAAACTCGGCGTAACGTAAAACCGCGCAATGCACGTCGGGAAAATTACGCCATGAGCATGCACAGTACAGCCGGCGCGGGAGCGCGCCGAATTTAAATGGGACTCGCCCCATTTGAATAGGAACGCCTTGCGCCGGCCGGATTTGAGTTACACAGCTGAAAATTTCTAGGTAAGTGCTTTGTGGATCGGGCACTTAGGCCCCTTTCACATTGAGGAGTTTTTCAGGCGGTACAGCGCTAAAAATAGCGCTGCTATCGCGCCTGAAAAACTCCTTCACTGCACACTCAATGTGAAAGCCCGAGGGCTTTCACACTGAGGCGATGCGCTGGCGGGAGACAAAAAAATCTCCTGTCAGCAGCATCTTTGGAGCGGTGAGAGGAGCAGCGTGTATACCGCTCCTTCACCGCTCCTTCCCATTGAAAACAATGGGAAACCGCGGCAATACCGCCTGCAATGCGCCTCTATAGAGGCGCATTGCGGGCGGTATTAACTCTTTATCGGCCGCTAGCGGGGGTTAATACCGCACCGCTAGCGGCTGATACCCGCGGCAATTCCGGCGGTATAGCGCCGCTATTTTTAGCGGCGTTATACCGCCACCGCAGCTCCTGCCCCAGTCTGAAAGGGGCCTTAGGTATAAATTTTCCGGCCGTGTAACTTAAATGGCAATATTTAAGTTACGGCGGCTGGCTGTGGATCTGGCCCATAGTTTTTACATATTTTATTTTTTCAGAGAAAAGAAATGGTAAAATAAAGTACGCTAAAAAAAAGTGACAAATTCACAAAATTAAGAAGACCCAAAATGAATACTACTCCTTCCCCTTTTTCTGAAAAAATAAAAAAATTTGCAGAAGCAAAACAGTTTCTGCTTCAGCGATATTTTATCAATGGTGAGCTTTGACAAATACACTTTAATTACCCCTAATATGAACTGCACACTTTAGACAAGCTGTGTTCAAACCATTCATTCAATCCCTCAAATTGAGGCTTTAAAACCATCAGTTGCTTCACAGAGCAGCCAAAATGGATTTATTGTTGGTAAGTGAGAGATCATAATGAAGTTAATAAGCTGTTCCTACTGTTTAGCAGCTTTCTAAAATTGGAATACCATAGAGAACGTAAAATAAAATGATCTTTAATTACTTGTTATTTATTGCTTTTATTTTCTTGCAGCGGTATCTTTGGGGAACGTCTTCCGTTGCGATATTATTTGTCCGGTGGTATGGTCCTCTGTGGTTTGTTTACTTCTTTCCTGGGGCTGGGCTTTTACTGGAAAATTCACGCCCTCTGGTACTATATCCTCTTCCAGGTGAGATCATTATATCAAAGAGCAATACCAGTATGTAAAATAACCACAAAATGGAACACCAATATAACATTATGCTAGGTTTTAGCGTGAAGAACAGTAGTGTTTTTTTCAGTACTAAAATCAGAAATGGTTCTCCACATGCCCTGACCCTTAACATTAGTTTAACCCTTTAGGTGACTGTATAATCTTTTAGATCAGCTATGTAGTAAAAGGGCTTGCCTGATTTGTTACAAATTTTATGGATTACTTGGGTGTGTCCTCCCATTTCATATTTTTGGTAAATGTAAGTAAGATTGTATAGTACAGGCGGTCCCCTTCTTACAAACATCTGACTTACAAACCACTCCTACTTACAAGTGGAGGGAGACAACAGGAAGTGAGAGCAAACCTACCCCTGGGAAGGGAAATTCCCTACTGTAAGAGTTAATATGGGGAAAAAGGTGTCTCCACTGATGGCTTATCACCAATCCTTGTTTCCCCAAAATGTTCAAAATCCAATTATCATTGGCACAGAAAGTGAGATGAAATCTTCTGAACAGAAGGAGCTCGGGTCGGCTCGGCTCGGCTCTATTCGGCGCCGGTGTGCAGGCGCCGAATAGAGCCGAGCCGACCCGAGCTTCCTTCGGGAAGTCGTGACACGCTGTGTGCGCCGTCGTTTAGCATGCCAATTGATTGGCATGTCAATAGGAACGCCCACTCCCGCGGGATTCCCTACCCGGAAGCCGCGGTGAATTCCACGGCTAAACGATATCTACGGGAAAAATAAATAAAGGTCAGTGACATTTTATATGCAGCACGGTGCTGGATGTAGTGTTAGAAATGTTTTATAGGGTGAACCTCCACTTTAAGAACAAACCTACAGTCCCTGTCTTGTTTGTCACCAGGGGACCACCTGTATTTGGCCAGCTTTCGGTTGATTCTATCAGTTAAAACTCAGTTAAAGTCAGTTTCAGCCAGATAGACTCTGTACTAAGGCCAGGTTCATGCCTGGGGTCCGGTACGTGTCTGTTCACCGGTTTAAGTGCGATTCAGGTTCAAAGTTTTGCCTGAATTCGCACCTAAACTGGACCCAAACACGCATCGAACCCTTTTTTAATGCCAAGGCATGGTCGCCGTGGACATGTGTGAACCGGCTCCAGCACTGGAGTGGGAGGGCAGGAAGTGGAATTTCACTACAAAAAGAGGGTATTTTTTTATTTTACAATTTAAAAAATATAAATACAAATTTGGACGTGCAGGGGAAAAAAAATTACAGTGCATCTAAGCTCAAAGAGTAAAAATGTAAATGTTTTCAAGCCCCAAAACAAAAATGTAATAAATTACAGCTTACCAGACCTCAGATTTTTTTTTTTTTTATTTCTCAGTCTGCTAATTAAGGAGAGTGGTTATTTGTTCACAGGTGTATATAAGTTTCTGTGCAGCTCACCTCTGCGCTGGCTCACTGCTGATGCTGGCTTGCATGTGGAATTTGTGAACAAAAGTGGAGAGTTGTCTAGCCAGGAGTTGACTTGTCTAGCCAGGAGTTGACTTGTCTAGCCAGGAGTTGACTTGTCTAGCCAGGAGTTGACTTGTCTAGCCAGGAGTTGACTTGTCTAGCCAGGAGTTGACTTGTCTAGCCAGGAGTTGACTTGTCTAGCCAGGAGTTGACTTGTCTAGCCAGGAGTTGACTTGTCTAGCCAGGAGTTGACTTGTCTAGCCAGGAGTTGACTTGTCTAGCCAGGAGTTGACTTGTCTAGCCAGGAGTTGACTTGTCTAGCCAGGAGTTGACTTGTCTAGCCAGGAGTTGACTTGTCTAGCCAGGAGTTGACTAGCCAGGAGTTGACTAGCCAGGAGTTGACTAGCCAGGAGTTGACTAGCCAGGAGTTGACTAGCCAGGAGTTGACTAGCCAGGAGTTGACTAGCCAGGAGTTGACTAGCCAGGAGTTGACTAGCCAGGAGTTGACTAGCCAGGAGTTGACTAGCCAGGAGTTGACTAGCCAGGAGTTGACTGGTAGCTGAGGCTTTCAATCAACTGGAGATCCCTCCTCTGCACCTGGCCAGAATCGGCCCTGCCGCTACAGCTCAAAGTGGCCCCAGGGCAGGCGGCCTACTGGGAAATTTCCCTGTATCCCGGTGGACCAGTCCTGCCGGCCTTTTGTAACCAGTCCGCGGGCGGTGCTTTTAAGACCCCTGGTCTACAAGTTTGGGAAAAAATCAGTTTGTACATGAATAGAAAACCGGCTAAAAGACAGAATTCAGAGAGTAGTGGTTAGAGATTCATACTACAAATGGTCTAAGGTTATTCAAGGTGTACCCCAAGGTTCAGTGTTGGGACCATTACTTTTTAATATATTTAGAAATGATATACGGTCTGGGATTAAAAGTACCACTTCAGTGTTTGCAGATGACACCAAGCTATGCAGTGGCATAACGTCTTTACAAGATGTCTCCAATTTATAAGCCAACCTCAATGCTCTGTTTAATTGGGCAAATATGTGTCAAAATAGGTTTATTGTAAATAAATGTAAAGTTATGCACTTGGGGGCTAAGAATATGATGCATCATACATACTAGCGGGAGTACACCTGAGGGAGTCAATGGTGGAGAAGGATCTGGGTGTTCTGGTAGATAATAAGCTTAATAATAACATGCAATGCCAAGCTGCGATTTTTCCAAAGCAAGCAATGTCCTTTGAGAGAGAGAGAGAGATATAATTTTGCCCCATTTAGTAAGACCTCATCTGGAATATGCAGTTCAGTTTTGGGCACCAGTTCTCAAAAAGGATATTGGGGAACTGGAAAAAGTGCAGAGAAGGGCAACAAAACTGATAGTCATAAAGCTGCTTGGCTATGAGGATAGATTAGCTGAACTGAATTTATTCTCTTGAGAAGAGGAGATTTAGGGGGATGATAATAACATGTATAAATACATAAGTGGTCCATATGGTGAACTTGGTGTTGAGTTAATCACTTTAGGGTCATCAGACTGGACAAGGGGGCACTTATTACATCTAGAGATTTCATCTCCAAATACGGAAAGGTTTCTTCACAGTAAGAGCTGTGAGAATAGATTCCCTCAAGAGCTGGTTCTGGCCAGCTCAGTAGATTGTTTTAAGAATGGACTGTATTCTTTCCTAAATGTACATAATATAACTGGATACTAATAATTATAGATGAAGTTGATACAAGGAATATACTATTGCCTCTAGGGGGATCAGGAAGGATTTTTGTTTTCCCTTGCTGGAGAAAATTGGATCAAGCTGGATTTATTTTTTATTTTTTATGCCTTTCTCTGGGTTGTCACCCAGGACACTGCATTTCTGGCAGGGTCCACAGGTGTTTTCTGTACTTGATAAAAATGTTCCTAGTCTGAAAAAAACTAATGTAGCCACCACAGAATAAAAACAAAGTACATATATGGTAGAGGTTTCGAAACTCTCTTCCAGATTTCTGGATTTTTTATGTGAGATGTCAATTGTAGTAGAAAGGTAGGCACACCAAACACAAAGGTTTACAAATTTTATTAAAAGTTTAATATAAGAAAAGCTCATAAAAACATGTATTACATGAATCAGACCACAATAGTTACAAAAAGCGAAAGTAGAGTATAATATGCAGAATGCCGACTAGTTTCGCACTTTCGTGCTTCGTCAGGGCCTTGCAATTTAGTCTTTTTGGGTTTAGTGGTCTGTGTGTGACATAAGAATATGCTGTTAGTACACAAATAATTATACATTATAATACATCATACACTTTAATATCAAGAGGGGAAACATGGTATCTGTGTGCTCACCAATTCTGTCAAACGACTGTACCAAAAAATGTCAGAACGCAGTCCAAAGGATAATGTAGCCACCATATCCTAAGGACTAGTAACCTGCAATATATTATATTAAAGTGTTTGTAAACCCTTACATATACTCAGTGACTGGCCTCAGGTGATACACAGAGATTAAACAAAATCTTCTGCATAATTTGCCCCGTCTATCTGCAGCCCTTTCTTCTCTACATAAATCCAAAGTGCTGAATCCTAAACTTGTCTGAGAGTTCAGAAGAAAAGAGGCGGAGAACTGAAATTACACTCTGCAGATCTTCAGTGAGGAGAGCTCTGAGAGCTGATTGGAGGGAAGACACACAGCACACAGGAAATAAGTTGAGGCTGTCAATCAGCTTGAGATACTCCTGTCACCTTTTTTCTCTTGGTGTCAGGAAAACATGTCAGAAGTGATTCATGCTGATGGCAGAGGAACAAAGCAGAAGCCAAAAGTGACACTTTGTGCTTTTAGTACACACTATATAGGGATTCGCTTTGTTCATTTTTAATGTCTGATGTTTACAACAACTTTGACTTTTAAAGCGGGATTTCACCCATTTGTAAAAAAAAAAAAATTTCTCCCCTTAGCTTCCTGCTCGTTCGGTCTAGGGGAATCGGCTATTTGTATTAAAATATGAGCAGTACTTACCCGTTTTCGAGCTGCATCTTCTTCCGTCGCTTCCGGGTATGGGTCTTCGGGAGCGGGCGTTCCTTCTTGATTGACAGGCTTCCGAGAGGCTTCCGACGGTCGCATCCATCGCGTCACTCGTAGCCGAAAGAAGCCGAACGTCGGTGCGGCTCTATACTGCGCCTGCGCACCGACGTTCGGCTTCTTTCGGAAAATCGTGACGCGATGGATGCGACCGTCGGAAGCCTCTCGGAAGCCTGTCAATCAAGAAGGAACGCCCATTCCCGAAGCCCATACCCGGAAGCGACGGAGAGGATGCATCTCGTAAACGGGTAAGTACTGCACATATTTTAAAATAAATAGCCGATTCCCCTAGAGAAAACGAGCATGAAGCTAAGGGGAGAATTTTTTTTTTTTTTTACAAATGGGTGAACTCCCGCTTTAAAAGTCAAAGTTGTTGTAAACATCAGACATTAAAAATGAACAAAGCGAATCCCTATATAGTGTGTACTAAAAGCACGAGCAGCAATCTAAGGGGGAAAAGTGCCCTCTAAGGGTGAACCCCCGCTTTAACTTGAATCAGAAAAAACGTAAAGCTCATTCCTTAAAGTCATAACTTTAACCTAAACCCCTAAAATACTGGACTTTCCTTATTGGTGCCAATAGTATCTACTATAAATCCTTACAATCCAGTAACGGCATTAAACTCATTTTAACTTTGTCCTTTTGGTGTTCGGAAATCTACAGGAAAAATAATTTAACATGTTGGCTAAACCTTCTCTTATTTAATTCTGTCTATTTGTGATGCTTCCTTATGGTGGGTCAGTTCACTAATCATGCTTTTTGTTTTTGTAGATATTAAATGGTGTGGTTCAGACTACAGGATGGCCGTCTGTGGTAGCCTGCATGGGGAATTGGTTTGGTAAAGGAAAGTAAGTTCTTAATACAGCTGTCCCCATTTCCTGGGTGTATCTTCAGAAGTTCTCGTACAATATAAAGGAACCAGCATTGTGTGCCATTAGTCTGTGTTACTGTATGTGTCAGTATTAGACATGTGCAATTCGTTTTAGTTTTTCTAATTAGTTTTCTTTTTTTTTTTTTATTTCAATTCTAATTCGTTTTCTAACGGAAATTCGTTAATTCGGAATTTTCGTATTAACACATTTTTTATTTCCGAATTTTCGGACTTTCGAAGATTTCGTATTTCCGAATTTTTCAATTTCTGAATTTTCGGACTTTTATTTTTTTTCGATTTTTCGATTTTTTTCATTTTTGAATATTCAAATTTTAATTTTCGAATTTTTCATTTTCGGATCCGATTTTTCGAATTTATGAATTTTTCATTTTTAAATTTTCGAAATTTAGAATTAGAAAAATTCGAAAATGGAAAAATTCAAAATTTTAGACTTTTTTTTTTTTACTTTTTTTCAATTTTCTAATTTTTTAATTGTGGAATTTTCTTTTTTTTTTTTTTTTTTTTTTTTTTAGAAATTCCGAATTTTCAAATTAAACAAACATTTTTCGTATTTCCAATTTTTTTTTTTTTTTTCATTTCCGAAATATTGGAAATTTGGATTTCGAAATTCGGAACTTTTGAATTTTCAGAATTCCGAATTTTCGAATAAAAAGATTTAAGAAATTCGAAAATGGGAAATTTCCGAAAATGTTTTTTTTTTCGTTTCATTTTTATCATTTTTTTTTTTTATTCGTTTTTTGTTTTTTTCAGAAATTCGGAATTCCGAACTTCCGAATTTTTGAATTTCCCGAATTTACGAAAAAAGCAAAAAAACGAATAAAACAGAAAAAAATTATTTCGAATGAAACTATTTTTTTTTTTGAATTCCGAAAAAAATAAAAACAAAATAACAAACAAAAACGTTTTTTTTTGGCAGTGCACATGTCTAGTCAGTATGCCACTGGGACCTGTGAGTGTCTGTGTTTCATTGGGACTTTTTTGAGTTTTGTGTGTCATTGAGACTCCCCAAATAATGAGTGTGATTGTGCCATTGAACCTTTGAGTGTCCGTGCCATTGGGACTTCTCAGTGTCAATGTGTCCTTGTTTTGAAACCTGAGTGTTGCCGTGTCAATAAAACTTCTGAGTCTTGGTGTATCATTGGGAACTTTGAACCTGGGTTCACACTTGCACGATCTCAGAGATCGCATGTGATTCGCACCCGGACCGTAGGTGCTGATCACATGCGATCTCTGAGCAATGCGAGTTCTGCTTTACAGTTGTATGGTGGAAATCTCATTGGATTCGTACAGAACATAGTGCAGGGACTTGTTTTTTTCCCTGCACTAGAATCAGATCGCATGGTTGTTCTCATCTATGTGATCCGATTCCTGTGCGAGTTCACAGTTCGCACTGCGATCTTTAAACTAGGGGTGGCATTAACTTTGACAATGACACCTGCAGCGGTTCGCACAAGGCAGTGTGAATGCGCTGGTTCCCGCATCGTACTAGTTTGAACACAGGGTGAGGGTTGGCATGGTATTGACACCCCTCAAATGTGAGTGTGTCATTGGGCTCAAAATTTCAAGTCCTGAATTAATAGCCAGGCCTTAAGAGTTACCGTACTCCACACCAGTTGCCCCACCCAACCCCTACCCTGCCTCTAATTCCTCATCTAAACATGACCTTGTAAATTATCTCGCTGTTAAATGTTTTATGCAGAATTAAGTTGCAAAAATAAATATTAACAACTTTAACAATATTAACATAAAGCATATTCCATTGATCTGACTGTGATAAAAAAATGATACCATACAATTGGCTACTATGGGCACTGTACACATCATTACTGCCTTGTTGAGTAAATATTTTAATGCTATATTAAATATAGTATTAATAAAATTAAAACCAATGAATGACACTTTCACTGATTTAGGATGCAGAGAGACTTGCAGCGGAGCACAGCACTGGACAGGGGAGTGGGAGCTGCCAAAGTTAACTTTTCTTATTAACAAGCTGGTGATTGGTTGCTAGGCGGTAATAGAAAAGGTAAACTTTGGCAGCTAACACCCAATACCCAATACCCCTCTTCGCCCCGCCCCCACCTGATCTATTTTTTTTCACCACATGCCAGAGAGAATGATGGGGCAGAGGCAGGAAGGAGAATCGGCTCCCATTTAACCCCGCCTCCTAGGTGCGCCCTCCACTCCTCTGAGGCAGCTCCACGCTCGCCCTCAGCTTGTTTTTACTCGCCTAATGCGAGCAGGCGAGTGGAAATTTTAAGGGCTTATAGAATCTTATGTGTCATTAGGACCCCTGAGTATCTGTGTTTTTGGGATCCCCAGATGTGTATATGTCATTGGGGCCCCAGAGTGTCGGTGTGTTTTTGGGACCCCTATATGTCAGTGTGTATTATAATAGTCTGGGACACACCCCCTCTGTGTGTCAGCGAGCCATCGTTTTGAGAACATAAAAATCCGAGGATGCCTTAAATCTACATCAAATCCATGTTTTCCCACTCCATATGTGATTTATCCATGCTATAATTAAAGTTACTTCGTTGTTTCTCCATTTATCGATGTCGGAAGGATAGCAAAACATTGTAAACTTCTCTCTAGATAAAATCTTATTGACATATTTTACTTTGTTCCGCTCACAGGCGAGGGTTCATCATGGGGATCTGGAACTCTCACACAGCTGTCGGCAACATATTGGGCTCTCTAATCGCTGGGGTTTTTGTCTCCTCTGCCTGGGGCTTGTCCTTCATCGTACCTGGAATTATAATCGGTGCCATGGGAATCATATGCTTCTTCTTCCTCGTTGAGTGTAAGTTCCTGGTGTATTTATTCTGGCATGATTTGTGCCAGTGGCGTAACTAGAACCTTCAGGTCCCAAGGACAAGAAACTATAAAGGGCCCCCCTGACCCCCAACTTGGGGCACTTTTCTCTGAGGCTAGTGGCAGAACATCAGGGCCTAGTCACAAGTGTGACAATTGTCAGTATTTTTTATTTTTATATTTTTTGTAATTTTATTTTTTCTTCTATTTCTTTCTTCCTTCTTTTTTTTTTATTTTTTTTTTTAGGAGCTCTGTTGGGTGGCACATCCCTCAAACTCATTCTTTGCAGCCTTAGCTGCTGAATAAATGGATAGGAATAACTCTGTACAGAGTATCCCATTCATTCACAAACTAAAGCATAGTAAACAAAGTTTACTATGTTTCTGTTATGAATGGGCATCTGACTGGTGATCAGTAGGAATTACTGACTCTCCATTCAGAAAAGTAAGGGTCTGGTAAATGTGACCCTTCCCTGCTCTCTATCCTGACAGATTCTCTGCAGGAGAGGTAAGGGGAAACCCGACAGAACTGTGGGAACTGGGGGGGGCCGAGGAGAGAGCACTGGGGGCTGGGAAAGAGCACAGGGGACCTGGAAAGCACAAGGGAGCAGAAAAAATAAGCTAGATAGGAGGAGCATCTGGGGCCCATGCATATAGAAGAACCAATCTGTTTTCCTCCTGCAGCTGCTAAATGGCCGCCTTCTACTCCTGCAGGAGGAAAATGGAGGGATCGGTTCCTCCTATATGCAGCCACCCCCACCGCTTTTCCTATCCAGGTGTACAGGGGGGCTGCATGGGGGCCGGGGTCACAGATGCGACCCCTGCTTTTGTGTTGGTGAAACAGTGTACTGTGTAATTACAGTTGTTTTTTAGGTGGATTATAGCTTTTTGGATGTTGAACTGCAGCAATTTGGTAATTTGTAGGTTACAGCATTTTATCCTAGAGTGCAGACCATAAAGTATTTCTTGACCGAAGGCATCTACAGAAGTGTAGCCTTTACCAGCTGAGGAATTATTCAATTTATCATTTAACAATCATAATAACACTTTTCTCCCCTGGGGACTCAAAGCGATGTTGGAATCTTTGAAGAAAAGTGTTTGTCAGGGGTTGCTATAATGGGCGACCAGACGTTCTGTCATATAGGGGGAGGCATGTTATTCAGTTTTATAAATGTGTAGGCTGATTTTTGAAGGCTATCCTCCATAAAATAGGAACCCAGTGTAAGGAGCCTAGAATTGGGGTGATGTAGTAGTGACGGAGTTGGTGGGTGAACACATTAATGCTGCATTTTGTTAGTATATCCTCTGCTAGAATGCTTGTTGTAATCTTCTAAGGGAGAGTTCTCCATCCAAAACACCCAAGAGTCCCAAAGGAGGAATGAGAGGGCCAAACAAAAATCCATCCTGATAAGTTATGGCAGGTCGAGACTGTGTCTTGAATTTATCTCATCCAAATGGTCTTCTTTATGCTTTCTCTGCAGATCCTGAAGATGTAGGCTGTACCCCTCCGGATCAGAACAATGTGAGTCATTTTATTATCCTAAAACCTTTCTGATGCCGCGTACACATGATCATTTTTCAGCATGAATTTTTTTTTTTTTTCGGCATTTGTAGAAAAAACAAAGTTTTTCCAACTTCATCATTAAAACGACGTTGCCCACACACTATCATTTAAAAAAATGCTCTAGCAAAGCGCGGTGACGTACGACGGCACTATAAAGGGGAAGTTCCATGCGGATGACGCCACCCTTGGGGCTGCTTTAGGATGATTCCTTGTTAGTAAAAGACGATTTGCGCTTTTCTGTCTGTTACAGCGTGATGAATGTGCTTACTCCATTATGAACGGTAGTTTTACCAGAACGAGCGCTCCCGTCTCATAACTAGCTTCTGAGCACGCGTGGGTTTTTAATGTCGTTTTAGCCCACACACGATCATTTTTTACAACCCGAAAAACGACATTGTTTAAAACATCGTTAAAAAATGCAGCATGTTCGAATTTTATTTTATTTTTTTGTCGTTTTTCAGAACCCAAAAAATGTGAAGCCCACACACCATCAATTTAAATGACATTTTTTAAAAACAAAGTTTTTTTCATGCCGAAAAATGATCGTGTGTACGCGGCATTAGAATCTTTGTACAGAAGCTGCCCTAGATAGGTATTTAGGACAATGCAAAAACTTGTAAACTATATTTATGGCAGGATCTGTCTTTTTTTTTTTTTTTTTTTCCTGGACTTGCTAAAAATGTTCTTATCCTAAAAATAAAAAAACATGTTTTAGTTATTCTTTTAATATCGAGACATTATAAATTACCAATCAGTATTTGTTTTAGAGAAAACTGACTCTATACCATTATGTATTATAATTTCAGGAAGAAGTGGTGAAAGATGAGTTGGAGAACGTTCAGGCCATGAACGGCAGCACAGAGAACATATTTAAGAGACAGTCCGGAGCCGATCTCGAGGAGTCTGTGAATCCTCAAGAGCCTGTTGAACACCCACAGGCCATTAGCTTTTTGGGGGCACTTAAGATTCCGGTAAGCGGGTATTTCCAAAAAATTAGTATGGAATGATTTTTTTTCTTTTGTATTCTTTTGTCGAGATTCTGGGCTCTGGCTCTGGGGTTCTCCGATGAATGATAATGTGACTTTGTGAGTATCCTCTGCTTTTCACTTCGCCAAATGCTGGTTCCTCACGATGAAAACTTTTGTTAGTATGCATTGAAGAGTGCCTCAAGTGAAGAGTCATGCACACCAAAAACTTTGGTTCCAGACTTTTTTTGATGGTTTATAGGAGGGATAAAGCTGACCTACAGTATTTCTCCTAGGTCTTAAAGCGGAGGTTCACCCTAAAACATTTTTCTAACATTACATTGTGCTCACTTTGACACATTGACAGTATGCGTTTTTTTTTTTTGCTGTACATACCGTCGTATAGCTATTTCCCTCCCCCCGGCTTCCGGGTAGTGGCTCCCGCGGGACTGGGCGTTCCTATGCAGCAGGTAAGTGATTGACGTGATGACAAAAACTACCCCCCGTCGCATAAGGAGCGTCACGAGTTGCCGAAAGAAGCCGAACTGTGAGTCCGCTCTATACGGCGCCTGCGCACCGAAGTTCGGCTTCTTTCGGCAACTCGTGACGCTCCGTATGCGACGGGGGGTAGTTTTTGTCATCACGTCAATCACTTACCTGCTGCATAGGAACGCCCGGTCCCACGGGAGCCACTACCCGGAAGCCGGGTAATTTTATAAATGTGTACATATTTTACTTATTCTGCACACCCCCCCCCCCTCCTGCCCCCCATGCTTAAAAGTAGAAATACTGAGCGAAGGGTCTATCGCACCAGTCGCATAACTAAAGAACCATGCTAAAATGTTAACATTTTCATACTAATACTTTGATGGCATCAAACAACAAGGGGAGTTTGTGTGTGGATGGGCCTCCAAATCATCTACTCTACATTGTTTGTCTGACTCTGATCAGAGGCAACTTTTTCTTTTCAGGGCGTGATGGAATTCTCGCTATGTCTGCTGTTCGCAAAGCTTGTCAGTTACACCTTTCTCTACTGGCTCCCACTCTATATATCGAATGTCGGTAAGATCCCATGCAGTGTAATTAAAGGGCCTGGGCCATTTAGGGATGCAGAGGGGTTATAAATAACAAATGGAATCTTTTTCCTCCCTGAGACTTTTAATAAGACTCCTTCACTTCTTTAGGATTAATGCATTTAATCACCCAGCAGAAGCAGTTATAGTGGGTGCCAAGTAAACAATGAATATGCTACTTATTTTACTGTCTTGCCGATATCTTGGCTTCAGTGCTTTGGAAACCGTAGACCCAAAACAAGTATTAGAGATGAGGAATTCAGACACTTTCCTGACTCCTATTTAAAGCATGCTTGTTTTAAGTCTGTGATTCAAAGTACTAAAGTCAGACGCAAGCCAGGAAACTAGCATTTTTTTTTAAAGGTTGCCAGGAGTGTCGGCCCCAATGCTTTTCTCATGACAGTCGCTGAGTTTCTACAGGTCTCCAATGGTTAGGACTTTCCCAGTAGTTTGTGTCTCTGCCCTTCCTACAAGACATAGCGGAAGTGTCAGATTCTCGCAGCTGGATTCCCTAGTTATTTATAGATTTCAAATAATTCATCAATACAGGGAGACGCCAATATCTGAGTCGGGTTTAAGAGTTTCCATCGTCTTGTGGTGTTCTCAATTGAGTCGTCTTTCCATCCATAGGTAGCCTTATACTACGTATTGCTTCTGACCTTTTTAGCTCTCACTTTGTGCCATAAATAATAAAAATCTACAAACTGTAAAAATCCCAGTAGATGGTTTAGAAATAATTATGCAATGTCTTGGTGATTTGTCTTGGAACGGCTTTTGTCCTCCTCATCCAGCAAGGATGCTGAATGCATTTTCTGGTGTACAAACAGCCACTAGAGGGAGAGCACACAAATCTGTATATAATTAGAATAGAGTATGACACAGTGTGCACATAAATGTCGGAGTCACTAAAATAAAAAACGTTTATATATTTTAACATTTTTGTTTCCTTTACATTCTAGCTCACTTTGATCCCAAAAAAGCTGGAGACATGTCCACTCTGTTTGATGCTGGCGGAATTATAGGTAAGGTCTTTGATACTTTTTTTCAGTAAAAAAAAAAAAAAAGAAATCCCAAATGGCTACTCCTACCCTTAAATCATTAACGCACATCTAAAACCTGCTACAAAACATGTAATATTGCAGATTGCCAGTTCTTAGATGAGGTTGCTGCATTCGTTTTTTTTTTCTTTCAGGCACTTTTCCTCCTTTTTTTTTTTTTTTATACCATAAAGGGGATGGGGTTCTGTAGTCCTTTAGCAATAGCATAGAACAGGGATATGCAATTAGCAGACCTCCAGCTGTTGCAAAACTACAAGTACCATCATGCCTCTGCCTCTGGGTGTCATGCTTGTAGCTGTCAAAGTCTTGCTATGCCTCATGGGACTTGAAGTTTTGCAACAGCTGGAGGTCCGCTAATTGCATATCCCTGGCATAGAATATAAGAGATAGGAGTGCACCACAAGCGGAGAACACATGAAGTTAACCGTTCGATTTCTGCCAGTATCAACAGGTAATTTTTTAGAATTTAACAAAAAAAATTCAATGATATACGTTAAAGCGTGGGTTCACCCGAAAAACATTTTTTAACATTAGATTGAGGCTAATTGTGGGAAGCACAATCGGGTGTTTTTTTTTTTTAAATCAATGCAGTACTTACCGTTTTAGAGATAGATGTTCTCCGCGGCTTCCGGGTATGGTCTGCAGGACTGGGCGTTCCTATTTGACAGCCTTCCGACCGTCGCCTACAGCGCGTCACGAGTTGCCGAAAGTAGCCGAACGTCGATGCGGCTCTATACGGCGCCTGCGCACCGACGTTCGGCTACTTTCGGCAACTCGTGACGCGCTGTATGCGACGGTCGGAAGGCTGTCAATCAAATAGGAATGCCCAGTCCCGCAGATCATACCCCGAACATCTATCTCTAAAACAGTATGTACTGCATTGATTTAAAAAAAAAAAACACGCGATTGTGCTTCCCACAATTGGCCTCAATCTAATGTTAAAAATTAGTTTTTCGGGTGAACCCCCGCTTTAAAAAAAAAACAAAGGCAAGAGCAAATAAGAAAACTTTTTATTTTTTTCTTTAATGCATTTTACTGCATAAAGATAAGCGAAACATGATGTATTCAATGCATAGCAAAAACATTCATACAGTGGTATAACATTGACTGAAATATAAAGACCCCTCAAAAATATATTGAAATATGGAGTATGAGGCCAACTCTATGGGTTTTTTATCTCAAAACCTCAATTAAGCCTATGGATTGTTCTTCAGAAAAGGGAAGAGAAAAATGATTGTAAGTAAAATAAATCGGAGAAGTTAATAGTTAGGCCCTGCCTGTTGTGCTAACGGGCAACCTTATGTGTGACAAAGTAGCGCATGGAGAATTTTGCCGTGTTCCAATTTTTTTTCTTTTTTCTGCATGACAAAACATGCATTTCCTAGCCGCTTTTGGGGTGCCGTTATCAATTTATGGCACCACAAGCATGAAGCGTGCTTTTTGCGTGTTGTGGGAACGTGAGTAGAAACAAGAGTTTTTATGTGCATTCCCAGAACGGGCAGATATGAATGGAGCCTTGAGGTTTTTATCAGAAGGTGTTATCGTTATAAACACAGAATATCAGATACATGGCATTGTACAATAAAGAAGCAGACACTTGGTATATACACTGTAACCTGTATATCTATATAGAAGGAACAGTATTCTAGCGATTTTATAGAAGCATCTGAAACGAAATGAGTGGGTGACGTATGAAGGTCGGGTAGGTGTTTACACAACTGATGTGATTGCATACTGATCGAGCAGTTAGGGATCAGGTGGGTACCTAGTTGTTCAGACCATATTCTATCTAGCGAATTATGGGGGTGCCTGCATGGTCTTACTTTGGTAGACTATCTGAGCCAGTTGGGGAAGGAGCCCTGCACCAGGGAACCCCTCTTGGCCAGAACAGGAAGATTCCTAGAAGAAGGCGGGAGATGAAGAAAAGAGGGGGACAATAGGGAGGATAGAGGGGGGGGGGGGGCGATGGGGTAGGAAAGGTTTTTTTGGGGGAATGGAGATCTGGACCAACACAGGCACCACCAGAACTACACTGGATCTGAGCACCACAAATCAAAAATACAGTTTAATTTTAAATATTCAAAGCAAACTCGCCCACCTATCCATGCCTCCATGCTTTATTTTGAGAAATCGCTTTGATAACCACCCCGTAGCATTTCTGTCATTGGCCATCATAAGTAAGTGCAGATGATTCATGTAGTATTTACTTCCTGGAATATATCTGCCCTTGGCTTAGGCATGCAAGCAGGAAGGTGTGCATAGCTGAGAAATGTATCCCTAGGCATGTAAACCAGGAAGTAACTAAAAATGTAAAAAGAAAAGTTTAAAACAAGTAAATATGATATACTTTCCTGTTGCTAGCAGCATTAGGATTACAATGTTGACCGAGAGAGTGAAGTTCCACTTTAAGTACTGCATCCCCGTATCTGGATGGGTATTAGATGATCCATATAGAAAGTAATGCAATATCCATGGAGTCCAAACCATTTTGAAGTTGTTGAAGATCGACTGACAATTTTTTATTGATCAGATCTCATGTCAGTTTTGTTGCATTTGCTTGACTGTTGAAATACCAGACCACCAGATTAAAGTCATGTTTTAATCAATGTATGAATTGTGTTCTAGGTGGGATTGTTGCAGGAGCGATATCCGATTACACTGGGGGACGAGCCATCACCTGCGCTGTCATGCTGATATTAACCGCCCCAATGGTAAGTGCTGTGGCTTAACGATGATCACAGTAATTTGTGGGGCTTGCTCACTCCTCCACATCCTCCTTTATCTATATAATTCTTATCTATATAATTTCTTTTTGTTTTTCTGTCTCTATTGAATTTGGATTGTGGTACAGTGTTTAATTTGTTCAATCATAACAGGAAAATAAGACTCTTTTTCTGTGAAATTTTTGTGTTCACACTGGAAATGTTTTTTTTTTTGTTTTAAATTACTAAAAAAAAAATGGGTTTTTATTACAGGACATATTTTAGGCCCCTTTCACACTGGGGCGGGATGTGCTGTGGCGGTATAGGGCTATTTGCCGCAGAATTGTGGCAGTATTCGGCCGTAACCCCCGCTAACGGCCGAAAAAGGGTTAATAACGCTGGTAATTGGCCTCTGCAGAGGCGCATTGCCAGCGGTATTACTGCAGTTCCCATTGCTTTCAATGGGAAGGAGAGGTTAACACAACGCTCCAAAGATGCTGCTGGCAGGACTTTTGGAGCGGTCCCGCCAGTGCATTGCCTCAGGGAAGGAGTTTTTCAGGCAGTATTTAGGTGCTATTTTTAGCGCTAAACCGGCTGAAAAACTCCTCGGTGTGAAAGGGGCCTTAGACCCAGTGCTATCATTGTTGGGGCTCTAGGATTTTCCATGCAATTCAGGCAGATCCCAGTTGGTGGATGAAGCTGTATGTAGTAATGCCCACATGTGATGCAGAGCCTCTATGATTTAAAATAACTAGAGCTGGATGATATTGGACTTCCTCTAGCCAGAAAATGAGGTGGGTTTTATCTTGCGTGCTACAATTTCTAATGCACAGTGTGAGAAGCTCGTGTCCAGGGAAAGTAATTTCAGTACAGGAAAGGGGCCTATACAACTACAATACTAAAGGCAGGCTGGAGTTCAAAATCAAATCAAATTATCTGTTCCTAAACTCAAAAAGTAAAATAGATTTTCATGCATTCTCTCCTCATTTCCATAGCATGGGTAGAGGTGTTCTGTAGTACTCAGAGATGGCGGGGAAAATTTACGGTAACTGGAGTGCATCACAGTTAGTACAGGAAATTATCGACCCCTCGATTTCTGGCTGGATCCGGTTATTTTTATTTTTGGATTTTGCACTCATTGAACATGTATAATAAAACACTTTTAATTGTATATTTAACATACCAAAGGTGATTGTACAGTCAGATTGTAAAAACAATGCACATTAAAGTCTGATGGTACAATCTCTCCTTTAGATCCACCAGTGCAAAGGCCTGAAATTCAGAACCAGTAATCTAAAGTGATTTGTGTATCAAAATAACCAATTCCTTCAGTTTACAAAGATATTTGAGTTTTAAATAAATCTTGGATTTAGGATGTTCAGCATACTGTCTGTTAATCCCTCTCTCTCCTCTTCTGCTCTTCCAGCTGTTCATTTATAACCAGTTTGGCCAGACGGACATTTCCACAACTATTGGTGAGTCACCATCTGCTTTGTGTTGGTCCTACAATGTCCTCTTCTCTGCTCCTTGTTACATTGTATCATTGGTCATATCTCCTCTCTGTTCCTTGTTACAATGTATCATTGGCCATATCTCCTCTTTTATTCCTTGTTACATTGTATCATTGGTCATATCTCCTCTCTGTTCCTTGTTACATTGTATCATTGGTCATATCTCCTCTCTGTTACTTGTTACATTGTATCGTTGGTCATATCTCCTCTTTTGTTCCTTGTTACCAGGACCAGCACCAGCATAAAACCTCTTTGGCAGCCACCATAGGGTGCCAAGATAAGAGGGGGTGGTAACAATTGTAACATCTTCCCGCTGATTACACATGGGTGGGTCTTTATCCGTGAGGCCACATATATGTGTACATGTGTTTTATCCTGGGAGCGTGTTGCACAGTGCGTGCCCAACATGAAGACCGGGCTCTCATCGACGGTTCTGGGTCTCGTACTAACAATTGGGAACTGGGACTCCTGGTTCCCGGTTACCTGATCGCTGTCATAGCCATTTAAAAGTTATCACAGTGATTAGTCAGTGCAGCCTGCCCGTGTTCTATCTCTCTTCCCTGAATTGAGAGAGATACATTGTTTTTTCTCTCCTTGCAGGGGAGAAAAATGTCAACAGTAAGAAGTATGTAGTAAAAGAAGAAAAATGGTATTAATAGTATTATTATTAACATTTAAAAAAAGAAAAACGGTATGGAGTGCCAGGGGAATCTTCTACCTGTCCCACGTCACCAGGAGCGGAAAACTGAAACCCTTTACTACGCTACAATCTGAGTATGATCTGCCAGACCATATGTTCCTCCGCTATGCCCAGCTACGACACGCCTTTCGGGCACAATTCCCCCAGGATGATTTGGCCCTTGCTGACAACCCCCTCATGGCAGCAGTCAGGTACCCAGACCCCAAAAAACTGATCACCCAGTTCCACACCATGATCACGCTTCCGGGGGCAACAGTGTCAGCTTATGCCCTGAAGTCCAGGTGGGAGGGGGAAGTGGGCCCGTTAGAGGATGATGAGTGGAGTGACGCCCTAGATGCATGTAAACTGGTATCCCCAAAACTGTCAGATCGCCTCACGCAAACCTTCATCATAAACAGGGCTTACCTCACACCTCTTAGAATTTCCAAGTACAGAAGGGACTCCTCCGCTATGTGCCCAATGTGCAATCGCGAAACGGGCACTTTTTTTCATTTACTATGGCAGTGTGCTAAGATCCAGACCTTCTGGGAGCAGGTGGTAAAATTCCTTCACGACAAAATGGGATCCCCCATTACTCTACAGCCCAAGCTGTGCCTCTTAGGCATTCTACCTGACACTGAAATCAGTAAATTCCTTAAAGTATTCCTCCATGAGACACTTTTCATAGCTCGCAAAGTTATAGCGCGGGTCTGGATGCGTCCAGAACCCCCAGAGCTGTCCCACTGGCTGGCAGAGGTCAACGGTGTTCTACCTTACAAAAAATTAGTATACTCACATAGGGGCTGTGCGGCCAAATACGACAAAATCTGGGGAAAATGGCTAAATTCGTCTGCAACCTGCTCCCGGGAGGGATAGAGGTGCCCAAAGTGTCACTGAGCCCACGAAGGGGCATGGGGGGGCGGGAGGGCCGTGGGTGGCTGGACAACTGACCCTACTGCACTTTGTACACACTACGAGATGAATAGATATGGATGTTTTTGTACCCTTTGTCGCATATTGTTCTGATATATATGCCTACACTCTGTTAATGATCACCCGCTGTGTATTATAAACGTGCGCGATGTGAGCCCCCTGTACGTTATTATTTTGCTCAATAAAAGCTTTTTGATTAAAAAAAAAAAAAAAAAAACAATTGCTAGATCAGTGCCACAGTTAGTGTTGGGGTCAGGGTCAGTATATTTTGGGTAGGATCTAAAAACAAAACATTTTTTAAATTGGTATCGGTGCCAGTTAATGTCAGTATCGGTGTGTTTTAGGTAGGATAAAAACAAAAGCAAAAAGCGCACTATCGTGTTTGGGCTCTACTATGGGTACAAATAACGTACACGTATGTGGTATCTCTGCAATCGTCAGCAAAATGCACCTTCACCTTTGTAGATAAAATCCCTGCACCAGCCTTGTTTGTTACATTGTATCATTGGTATACTGTACCTCCTCTCTGTTCTTTGTTACATAGTTTCTCTGATTTGTATCCCTTCTCTGTTGTATCATTGGTCATATCTCCTCTGTTCCTTGTTGCATTGTATCATTGGTCTTGTCTGTTCTCTCTTCCTTTTTTACTTGATATGCTGGGTCATAACGCCTCTCTGTTCCTTGTTACATTCATGTATCATTGGTTATATCTCTCTTCTGTTCTTTGTTGCGTTTTTTGTTTCACTGGTTTTATGTCTTCTCTGTTCTGTCATTGGTCATATCTCCTATATTTTCCTTGTTACATTGTATCATTGGTTGTATCTTCTCTCTGCAGCCATGTTAATTATCTGTGGGATGTTGGTAAACGGGCCATATTCTCTCATCACAACCGCCGTATCCGCTGATCTGGTAAGACGTCCCACTAACCAGTTGTGTAAAGAAGGCTTATAATGGGGACATTTGTAGAGTTGTCCCCAGTCTTTTGAGTTTGTGTTTTATGAATAACAGAATAGTGACAATGCCAAGGTTATCCACCCTTCTAACAGAAACTCCTTCTATTGGCCCTGGTGTTGAATGTGTCTGCAGGAAGCACAGTATTTTGTATTTTTTTTTTTATTATTATTCCTAGTGCTCATTGCAGAAAAAGTGGAGGGAAATTGCCGCAAAAATATTTATCTGGAGCAATATTTTGCTAGATGTCAATAGGGACCTGATTTAAAGCTCAACTTCAGCTAGAAGCCGAAAGACACAGCCCCGACTCTTATCTGCTCTATGGATTGCTGGTGAATGTCCCACACCAATAGCGGCCCACAGGATCCCCCTTTATTTGGCCTTTTTTGGCCCTCATTGGCACTTCCACACATCAATTTACTGAGAAGCCTCACCCACAAGCCTAATTCAATTTTTCATCTGGTATGTGAAATTAAGAAAAGATGCGACTATACCAGTTAATCCAATATATTTTTCAGAGCCTTTGGATGAATAACAAAACTGTGTTTTTATATATCATGTATATCAGCAAGCTCAAAAAATGTCAGGAAGAGGATGAAGGCCTAAGAGCCAAGTAGAGAGCAGGGGTTGAGGGCAGGGCGAGGAGGGGAAAAGGGCAATATCAAATCGAGGTCGGGTGAGCATAAAAGGCCCCAGGAGGCCTAAATGCAACAGCGCTTCCATCTGGGGTGTGATGTCCCTGCAAACAGAATATGGTAAGGGTACGTTTATAAATAGGAAAACGCTAGACACAAAAATTCAATAAAAAAAATACGTAACATAAAACCCCCAGGACAGTATCAAACAGAACAGATGTCTGGCTGCTGGAGCCATCTATCCCATATTTTATTACGGTATATTTCAAGGGGCAACCTCTATGAAGACAAAGCATGTTTTTGTGTGTAGCTTTGACCTCTGTCAACCAGGCTTGAAAAGTAGTGGGGAGCTGCCTGCATCTAATGACATGTTACAAGCTTCCAGGCATTGAAACAAGTAGGAAAACATTAAAGAACTTGTCTGCATCCGGTACTGGAAGAAGGCCAAGTAAACATGGTTTAGGGTCTAATTGAAGTGGAGACCCCCTTCTGGTCATGCAGAAACGTAATGATTTGCGCCAAATAGGCCTGTATTGCTGGGCTGGTCCACAGCAGGTGGAAAAGGGTGCCTGTAGCATTGGGGGGACATAAAGGGCTATGGTCTGGCAACATCTAGAGTGTAGTAAGGTACACTCTATCAGATATGCTGGGTGAAACTAGTTTGGTGCCTTCTAATACCACATCCAGAGTCCCAACATCTGGCTCCCACTAAGATTTGGCTCTATTGGCTATGTGGGTAGCTGTGGTGGTGCACAAAGCATTATATATACTGTAGTGGAAAGCAACTTGGTGGGTTTCATACCTGTGACAATATCTATCAAAGGTAGGGACTGGAGGTTGGGAACTGTGTCCGGGAACTGGGCCTACAGAGCACGGTGAAGCTGTAGATATCTGAATGTGGTTTAAATGCCACTGTCACTTCATCCTTATTGTCACATGTTTTCTACTTTTTTATGTAAACCTTTGTAATGGAAATACTGCGTCATGTTTTAGAGAAGAATTTCTGAAATGCAATGCGAAGTATAGCAATAAATGTGGAGCAGTTTTGCGTGTTCATAATATGAGTAAAGCAGAACTGCAGGTGTTAAAGTCGTAATTTTCTTCAGTCCCCTCCCCCTTCTCCTAGATCATATACACTCGTTCACTTAAATTTCTAGCAAAATACATTTTTTATAGGAATGTAATATAATGGTCATGGGACCACTGTAGTCCTGAGAACTGCAGAAGGTCTTGAAAGGACTGCTTGCCTCAACATATCATGCAGCCAGAAGATCCCACAAAACTATTGACTGAGGAAAGTTCTGCAAAGATGCTGAACATGGAGCTGAAATGCACAGAAAGAGAGGCCAGATTCCATCTGCAGCAAAAAGGAGTTAAACTCAAAAATGAAATTCTGCTTTAAAGGCTTTATTCACTTTTTTTTTGCAGGGAACACACGAGTCTCTACACGGGAATTCGAAGGCCCTATCCACGGTCACCGCTATCATTGACGGTTCTGGATCTATAGGTTAGTGGGATGGTCACATTCATCTTTGATAGGAAGACTAAAACTTATTTTGCAACATGTACAGGATTAACAGAAATGTAAAAGGGAGATTTGTACAATGCTAGACTATTTACATACATCTGGGCAGTTAGGAAAGAAGGTAGTGGAAGTTGTGGCTGCCACATAGGTGTGCGCCAGATGTGCCTGGGCACACCCTTATCACTGCGGGTAGTGCCGCTTCCCCCTATTGCCTGGGCAAACTCCCCTGCAGTGCTGCTGGCTTCCCTCCTCTGACTGCTGCGGGGGGATGTTTTAGAATGGAGAGTTGGGGAAAGGGGCTAGTAAATATGTCATTTACTGACCCCCTTCCTTTTCTAAATGAACACTGTGAACACACTCACTCACTTTGTTCATTCATAGTTAAAGCATAGTAAACTATAAAACAAGAAGGAGAAAGAGCTAACAAGCCTCAGGACTTTAAAGGTCTCAAATCAAAAATAGTACATTACAATTCGATACAATTTTATTACAAAATTAAAAAAATTATACTTTTCATCCTTATCAAAATCGTTTGTTCTATTTAAAGCATATACACACACTACCACTCAACATGTTTATACAGCTTCTTCAGGAGATTCAGGTGTGTTGTGTTTTGAATGCGATGGATAAGACCAGAATGAATTTCATGTTTTTAACAGAATCAAATACCGTATTTATCGGGGTATTGCGCGCTCCGGCGTATAGCGCGCACCCCTAAAGTGGACCCGCATTACTGTGAAAAAAAGATTTTAGTACTTACAGTTTTGGTGTCTTGCGCGGCGTCCATCGGCGGCCTCGTCGGGTTTCCGTCGTCCGTCTGCGGCTTCGGTGGTGTCCTCGTCGGGTCCGGCGTCCTTCTACGGTGTCCTCCCCGCTCGATCTCCGCTTCCGGCTCTGAGTTTGAACTACTGCGCCGGCATATACCGAGCGCAGTACACGTACTGTACGTCCAGGACGTGACTGCGAGAAGAGCCGAGCCTGCCCGACTATACACGAGTGTACTGCGCTCGGTATTTGCCGGCGCAGTAGTTCAAACTCGGCGCAGGAAGTGGGTATCGGCGTATATCGCGCACCCACGATTTTGCCCTGAATTTCAGGGCAAAAAAGTGCGCGGTATACGCCGATAAATATGGTATCCATCATATTGTTGGCATACAATCAATATGCATATTTTTACAAATAAATCAGAAAACTCACCGTACATTTATAATAATTAAATATAAGTGTATGGGATGAAGATGAACCTACCCAAACCAATTTAGACACGGACTTAGATAGAAATTAGATAAAGTTATATCCTGAATTTTCAAGAGACGCCTTGTTTCTGTATATGTTTTGAATAGAACAAACGATTTTTGAGGATGAAAAAAACTCATGAAAACATGTTTTTGTAATAAAATATTAAATTGTATCTAATTGTAATGTAGTATTTTTGATTTGACACATTTTAAAGTCCCGAGGCTTGTTACCTGTTTCTCCTTGTTTTATTACTATATTGGGATGTGGTTCCTCGTCTGATCTCTCTTCCCCATTCTCTATAAACTGCCATAGTAAACTGTGTTTACTATGCTTCGGTTTGTGAATGAACAGGAAGCCACTTGGCACAGAGCACTATCCCATTCATTCACTGTCTTGTATAGCTGAGGCTACAGAGATAGGTATGTGTTATCTTGAACTTTGGGGTGCACACACTAATGTAATAGGCTGCGCACAATTTCTTTTTTTCTTCATCTGACCTGTCCCTCCCCATCACCTTGAGCAAATGTGCAGCTAAATAACTTCCCTTGGAGAAGAAAAAACATTCTATGAAAGGTAGGATGAAGTAAGAGTTGTGGAGGTTAAAGAGTTTGTGTTGTGGTTGCATAGAACAGGAGGGTTCTACGGGATTTGGGTACAGGGGGTAATGCAGAGGACATGTTATTTGTAAGGTTAGTATTGGGGCTGGGGAAATGGAGTTTATGACTGAACATTTAAGATCTAGTGTAGATCTCATACATTGGGACTCAGGTGTGCCCTCCCTCCTTTGCATTTAGGGGTATTTTGAGACTCTATACAGAAGAAGTTGGAATTTTCTTTAGGCTGGGTTCACACTAGTCTGGGTGCGAATTCCAGTTTCTCTGCGAAGAGAAAAAGCCTCTGTTCAGCGGTTCCTCTCCATTGTAGCTGCAGATCAGCTGACCTGGGAGAGGGGGAGGTTTAGTGAGGAGGGGGAGAGAATTTGTGTTTAGAACGGACGCATCTGCGAATCAGATGCGTTCATGTGCCTGCAATTTGCACCGCAAATGCCTAGAAAAAGCACATGTTTTTTGGACAATGTGGAGTGCGAATGCATCACACATATGTGAACCAGATTCATTCAAACTTTAAAATATTCTGCAAATTGGATGCGGTGTCAGGCCGCATCCAATTTGCATTGGTGTGAACCCAGCCTTGGACCACTTTCTGTAGACCTGAAGTGGCCAGGAGTAGTTATGGAGCTGCAAGTCTTCAATGTAGCTAGAGGATTATGGGTTATACAGCCACCATTCTGACACTGTGGATGGGATCCTCCTCTATTTTTAAGTATTTTTTAAGACCTTAATTGTTTCTCTGTTCAGTATATGGGTTTGATCATTTTAATTGTTTGTCACTCAGGTGCTTTTGTGGGACCCCTGTTGGCCTCTGTCCTATCTTCCAAAGGCTGGAACTATGTCTTCTACATGCTGATTGCTGCCGATCTACTGGCTTGTTTGGTGAGATTTGTTGCTTTCTTTGGGTATAGCTGTCAATGTAGGTGGGATCAGCAGTTCACTATACAGTATGTTGTTCCCAAAATTCTACCCCCTGTCTTATATTCAACAAATTAGGTCCTACCCAATATATATACACCACAAAAAAAATAATCTCCCACTTAACATATCTTATTTGGTGTAGAAAAACCATATAACTATGGCAAAATGTAAATGTTGTATTGTTTGTATACAATAAAAAAGATATGTTAAGTGGGAGATGGCATCTATATGGTGCATATTTGTGTAAATTAGAAGGAAGAAGGAGCACCTACTCCTAATCACTTAAAAAAAAAAAAAAAAAAAAACTGTGTGGCTACCCCATAACACTTGAAAATGTGCAATAATTGTGAAAAGTAAGGTGCTACACCTTACAAAAGGCAAGTGTATATGGTAAACATCCACAATAAGCATAAATTACCAAAAATGTATAATGTAAATCAATCAAATGATCAAAATTAAAGTCCATATAGCGTCCATAAATGAAAAAAAAAAAAAGGTAACATCCCAACACTGTGCTAAAAAGTGGTGAATCTTCTATTCCAATACTTGCACAACCACATGGGGTAAAAATGCAAACTCGCCACACCTAAATGGCCAGTAATGGCCTAGCAAGCATATATGTGAATCCACCAGGGCAGGGAAAAAATTCAACGACTTCCAATGACACTTAGACCTCAACTATGCTTCTCCTTCATGCACTATGAGACCCTTTCTTCTAGTCCATGAAGGTTATTCAACATCACATATATTACATTTAAATTGATGCACTGCCGTTCCTAGCCATGGAGCCGGCATGCGTCCCACGGACCAGAAATCTCCCACCGGAAGATATGTCACTAGAACCGGCAGTGGTCTCCCCTCCAACTTGTTTGACAATCCAGCGTCCTCGGGAAGCTCCTGAGCTTCTTGAGGATGCTGGATTGCGAAATGTGTTGAGGGAAACCCATCGAGAGAGAAGCATAGCTGAGGTCTTGGTGTCTTTGGAAGTCACTGATCTTTTCCATTCCTTGGTGGATTCACATATATGCATGCTAGGCCATTTCTGGTCATTTTCGGTTTGGTGCGTTTTTACCCCACGTGGTGGTGCATGCATTGGAATTGGAGAAGATACACTTTTTAGCACATATTTTGGCAAGATCTGGTTTGTTGAGTCTATAAAAATGAGGGAGGTAGGATTTTAAAAATATTATCTCATATGGTACTGGCAATTCCAAACCAGCTCCAGAAACTGTTGTAATGATTGATTGTCTCTAGGGGAACATAAGGGGTGTGCCCAGGCACGCCCTAATCGCCCCATGCCCATTAGTATTATCGCTCTGTGTAGCAGCAGGAACATGGGGAAAGAGCTCCCTTTTACCGTCTCTGCCATAAGAGAAGTATTTATACTCCTTCTCTTTCACTGTATTGGCATTGAAATCAATGTGCTGGGGTCATATATATGTAGATACATACACATGCATGTGTGTTTGAGCTTTAGCGTGCACACCCTAATGCAATAGGCTGCGCACACCTATGTTTGGGATCTAGAGTACCGTATATTATTATATCTACCAATTCATTATATGTACATTCCCTACCCACAGTAAAGAAGGTCTAATGTAAACAGACTGCATAATTTGTATTTGAAGCATATGTCTGGGCAAAAGAAAAAAACGACAATACTTCTCTGTAAGGTCCCTTACACACCAGCGGACTGTATGTCCTTATTTCATTCATCCGTTTTCGGATGAAATACGGACATACATGTATCCCTTTGGAATAGTGGGTGTCAGCGGATTGACATCCGCTGACACCCGATCTCCTTGGTGTCCGCTATGCTCCGATTCTGCAGAAGGAGGAAAATCCTATTTTTTTCATCGTCTGCAGATCAGATGAACAGACGGTCCGTGTTCATCCGATCCCCCCCATAGGGGAGAGCGGAGATCTGACAGGGCGGGATCTGTCATCTGCCAGCTCAGCAGGGATCAACTGCGCTGAGCTAGCGGATGAGACATACGGATCCTCATGGGATCCGTACATGTGAAAGGGGCCGAATTGGATGCATATTTTCCCATGGATTGTTACATTACAAATGATGCAAGTAAAGAAGATTACCTGTAAATCTGCCACAAATCCAGTCAGCTCCTAACCTCCTGTGCTGCCCTGAAATGTCAATCAGTTTTGTCATTATTACTTGGTAGCGAATAATGTTAATAAATACCAACTTCTTGTATCCCTCAAGTTTCTGGTCCGTCTGGTGTACAAAGAGATTAAACAGCTCTGCCCATGTTTCAACAAAGCCAGGGGGTAAGACGACATGTTTTATTTATTTTTTTGCATTTTGTGCTTTCCAGTCATGTCTTTCTAACTTCCAGTAGAAATGTTTATATCCTTCAACTTCGGATTTTAACAAAAAGCTGCTGTTTATGGAGCACAGAACAAGTCCATCCCAGGATAATGGAAAGAGAAGTAATTAGTCTAGAAAAACTGTTTGTGAAGTCAGTTTAAAATGTATACAAAGCTATAAACCTAGTAAAGGCCTAAAGGTTCGCTTTCCTAGATGTTAGTCCAATCATAGGTTTGGTGGGATCAGCTGATATCCAATGTCTCCAGTAGTGCTAACTCTCATCTGGCTCCATTCCCATTTACTTTGGTGTTTTTACTCTGTTTTTGTAGCTTTATCCATAGTATACAAGCAATTTAATATCCAGCAGGAAAAGCAAGTGCCCCTTCTAATGTCTGCAGCTGGTGTGCAGACCCCAGAGCTATATCATCTCATGACAAGCGTCCCCTGAGAGATGCACAAAAGTATGTGACCCCCTCTCAACCCTAGCCTCTCCAAATGATGGAGTTCAGATGTTTTCAGTGAAGGACATTAATAATACTACAGCATACGAGGACTTTCTTTATTATTCTGCTCTTCTAACCTCATGGGAACAGTTTGGTGAAGGGGTTTCACTGTTCCTCTGTGTACAAAACCAGCTCCATAAAGACATGGTTTGATGTGGAGGAACTCCGTGAAACCGCACAGAGCCCTGACCTCAACCTTACTGGATGCCTTTGGGATACATTGGAAGGTCTTCCTCATCAACATCAGTACCTGACCTCATAAATGGGCACAAATTCTCAGACATACTGCAAAGTCTTGTGAAAAGCCTTCTTAGAAAAGGAGGCGGTTATAGCCACAGAGGGTGGGGGACTCCAAATATAATACCCGTAGTTCTGAAATAGTTTGTCCCAACAAGCTCATGTAGGTGTGACGGTAAGGTGTCAACTTTTAGCCATATGCTATTTAAAGTGGAGCTCCACCCAAAAGAGGAAGCTCCGCTTATCTGCCTCCCCTCCGGTGCCGCATTTGGCATCTTTCGGGGAGGTATCTGATTTTGAAAGGTATCCACTCCCACTTCTGGGTGATCTCGCCGCAGCGAGACCACCTAGAAGTTCGGCTGTCCTCTTCCTTGCCCAGCCGCGGGGACATTCACAAAGTGCAGCCTGATTCGCACATGCTCAGTAGGGAACTGGCTGTAAAGCCTCAAGGCTTCACTGTCGGTTTCCTTCAAAGGCAATGGTGGCGGCGGCAGCACCCAAGAACTGATGAAAAAATCATCTGGGGTGCCAACATCCCTGGATTCCAGGACAGGTAAGTGTCCTAATTTTAAGTCAGCAGCTACAATATTGGTAGCTGCTGACTTAAAATTATGACACTTACCTGTCTAAGGAAGCCCGGACCTCCTCTTTAATAAATTGATAGCTGGTTTAACGCTCCAACATCAACCAGACCCTGGGGGTTATTCATGAAAGGCAAATCCACTTTGCACTGCAAGTGCACTTGGAAGTGCAATCGCTGCAGATCTGAAAGGGGACATGCAAGGAAAAAAAAGCATTTCTGCTTGCACACGATTGGATGATAAAATCATCAGCAGTGCAAAGTGGATTTGCCTTTAGTAAATAACCGCACTGACTGACTTCTCGGAAGGGTGACCCTTTTAATTATTTTTTACAGTAGTGTTTGTAAAAAATAAGGAAAAGCTTATATATATATATATATATATATATATATATATATATATATATATATATATATATATATATATATATATATATATATATATATATATATATATATATATATATATATATATATATATATATATATATATATATATATGACATGTGTGTGTATAATACCTTTTGCTAATAGTTTTTTTTGTTATCGATGTTCGACTGGTCATAAGTCCTATTAATTTTAAAAACATTTTGTGTTCTGGAAGCTGAACCTCAGGCAGACAAATGTAGTGAGGTACTCCAATTTGAATTGCCGGCCTCTTGCATCTCCTGTACAATGGAACTCGGAGAGGGGCAAGGAGAAGCAGCACAAGGAGCTAATCAGGTGTACTGCTGATAAGAGTGAGCAGAATGACAGAATGTCCAATAACACAGGCTGGGGAGGAACAAGACTGTAAGTGATCAGGAGTCCACTAGATGGATAGGAATACAAATAATTTGGGGAAACGGTCTATAAATGTACATATGTGAAGCCGTGTACACATGATCGGGTTGTCCGATGAAAACAGACTGATGGACTGTTTTCATCTGACAAACTGATTGTGTGGGGATCCCATCTGTCTTTTTTTCCATCGGTGAAAAAAAATAGAACATGTTTTAAATTTTTCCTATGGATAAAAAAAAAACCGACCAGAAAAATCCAATCGTCTGTGTGGAACTCCATCGGAGAAAAAATCCACACATGCTCAGTATCAAGTCGACGCATGCTCGGAAGCATTGAACTTCACTTTTCTCAGCACGTCGTAGTGTTTTACGTCGCCACGTTTTGTCACGGTCAGATTTTTGACTGATGGTGTGTAGACAAGACTGATGAAAGTCAGCTTCATCGGATACCTGAGGAAAAAATGCATCGGATTAGATTCCCTCAGATATCCGATCGTGTGTACAAGGCTTTAGGGTTGCGCCGATACTAGGCATTTGCACAAGTACTCATCCTCGTGCAAATGCTACGTTACCTGAAACCAATACATATGCAGTGTTTTGAGCTCATACAAAATGAATGGGCTGAAACTGCACTGGAAAGAATTGCATGTAATTTTGAACAGGAACGCACTGCTCCTGTGTGAACCCGGGCTTGTCATAGTCTTCAGCCTGGATTCACACGAGCGGTGCGAGAAAGGCATGCGATTCGGGCAGGAATCGCACCGCATTCTTGTTCAAATCACATGCTATTCTTTGCAGTGCGAGTTGAGCCCATTCATTTTGTTTGGGCTCAAATCGCATTGTAAAAGTATCTGTACTCGGTATCGGCGAGTACTTGACCGAAAGTATTGGTACTCCGTGTTCGCCGGTAAAAAACTGCTATGGGTGTATATACACCCAATCAGTGTGTTTAGCCGTTTGCCTGGAGTTCAGCTTTGAATCTGAATTAGCCATTTATTGGTCATAATCCTAAAATATTATCAAACAACAAGTTGTTACTGTGTTTTTATAGTGATAGTCTGACATTAAAGAACAATATTCCTGGATCATATGAGTAGTTAAATGTACATCGTAAGTATGAGCCGTGTCCGGGGCCCTTTGTGCTGCAATCCGCAATGTTGCTGCAATTTCCTGCCGAGTCTCAACTCAGATGCAAAACTTTCTCCCCTCCACATGGAGGTCCCATCGTTACACCATACTGCAGTTCTAAAGTTTAAAATGCAAAGCTAAAAAAATGTGTTCAAAGTAATAATGGCCATTCTTTTGTGAAAAAACACAGTTTTTTAACTCTTTAACAACCTTACACATGTAACAAAACTATCTGACTAACCACCCTGGGAAAACAAACAAATGATGCCCCTATTGTAGCCGTGTTCTGTGTACTATTCCCTCCTGTATGCTGTAGATCGCATCAGAGAATGTACCTCTCTGTGTTCTTTTATTCTACCAGGAGGGGGCAGCAGAGTTGCGCTAAAGAAGCTGAATACATGCCGTTTCTGCAGTAATAAACTTTTAATCAGGTGACTCTGAGGTTCCCTGGAAGTGTCTGCCAATCTCAGTCACCAAATATATAAATTGCTGTACACCTTCCTAGGACAGCTAAAACCAAATAACCTGCTTTCTGTACATATTTCCTCCGGTGCTTACTTTCCTTTATATTATAAGTAAACCTCATTGTCTTGGACATGGTTACAATAGGGGCACAAATATATATTTTTACTCATATACTTCAGTTTAACAACTAACCAATTTAACAAAACATAACAAGTATTGCATCTGTTAAGACTCCTCTCGCCTATGATAATCTTTGAATGTCGCTCTTAATTAGTTACTAATGATTTTGAGGCCATCAAGGGGGGGAATTTTTCAGATTTGGGTTTTTGATTTTGATTATTAGGTTGCATAATCATGTAAAGACGACCACATACAGCTGGCTGCACAATATAAAAAATCGGAAACATTTCATGCATTTAGGCAGGATACCGTCCTACTTTTTGTTTAACAAAATTAGTATATATTTTTTATTTATTTTTTTGTTTGTTGTTTTTTGCATTTTTTGCATTTTTTTTTTTTTTAGACCGACATGCAAGCCATGCTTTTACTTGTGTTAGTGAACACACCCTTTCATGCTGACTGTTTTGGTGCAGGAAAAGGGGTTCAATTGGGGGGCGGCGGGTCTATGTTGGTACTTATAGTTGTAGTCCTCAGTGGGTCAAGTCAGGTGACCATGAAGACAGTGTTGTCATTCTACCACCAGAAGTGCCTGGGGTCAATGCTGGCTAAAAAAAAAAAAATACAGGCACTCCAATACTAGTATAATATATAATATACATTTTTTTTTTTTTTAGAAAGCAGCCACAGTTTTGAGTAGAAAAGCGTGTCCCCTGCCAACATGCTGCCGAGAATAACTCTTGCTCCCTGGTTAGAAGCAGTTCTCCAATCATCAAAGCTTATCCTCCCTACTGACTGGATTCATCAAGGGTGTGTGGAGGCCACTGCTTCCACCCAAAGAGCAAGGCTTTCTTTACAGCATGCTGGCAGGAGATAGGCTTTTCTACTCAGATTGGGACTGCCTTCTAAAGAAAACCAACTGTAAGACTTTTTGCACCTTTTTGTTTTCATTCAAATTTAATGCATTTAGCTAATTTAAATGACAATTTTAAATTTTGGCTTTAAACACCGTTTATTCCCAGTTTTGAATCAGTTCCTTAATGCATGCAAAAAACACGTCACACATTTTTCCAATCAATGAACACTGATAAAGATTCTGTGCTTAAAACTTGGTGATGGGTATTCATTAATTTTAATGCAGTGATTTTTTTGATTTTTTTTTTTTTTACATTTCTGAATCAATGTAAAGCTTTGCATGAAATCGTAAAAAAATAAATCAAAATTAATTTTGAAGTTTAAATTTTTTGCTTTTATTAAAAATCTTATCTGTTTCTAGGTATCAAGATATGTGACGAATCCTCTGCGGCTGTTTTGGTCAATGTTTTCATTCATTTTATGGCTGGCCGGTCCAGCTAGTTGCTGCTATTAAATATTATTAAATGTGGGACGTTTTTAATTGATTTTCTTTAAAGGATTTTGACTTGTCGCTACTAAAGATCAGAAGAGGAGAAAGGGTTAAACAATCCAAAGACCTGTCATATCATTCCTATCTCTGTGTAAAATAGGATTTTGTTTCTATTTTGCTGCATTTGTTCCTGTTAAAATCCCAAACTTTTTATGTTGTCTGTTTATAGGGACTTGTTCAGAGCTTGTATATAGACCTAGGATTATTTGCAGCTAATCAACAATCGACCGTATAATTGTCAAGGTAGTGATATTTAATGGTATGTACATAAAAATTATAATAAAAAAATATCCATATTTTCTGTGTGCAAACTGTTACTGTCTGACAACGCAGAAGAGGATACTCAGGCTGGTACAATATCTGTGTTGGACTAAATCAGGGCATACATGTACAGGTTTTTTTTTTCTCTGTTCAACCAGCATGTTGAATGAAAAAAATCAACTGACAGATACCCGCATCAACACGATGTTGATGCAGAGATCTCTCCTCCTGTACAATTATATTCTGACAGAGGGGACCCCCCCCCCCCGCCAGAATACACAGATCTGCGCTTGCAGCCATTGGCTGCAAGAGCTGATAAAATACTGTTTTTCCAGCAGGACTGTTAGAACGGCTTCTGTTCACACAGAAATTTGTTCTGGTTCCTGTTAAACCAGCTGAAATTTGGTTTGTGTGTATCGGGCATAGAAAACCAATCAGCTTCCGGGTTTTATTGCCAAAGCTTAATTGAACAAGCTGAGGTTAGAAGCTGATTGGTTTCTATGCAGAAATGTGACTAATGTCCCCTTTTCTAGCTTTAGTAAATAAACTCCTATGTGTCTAAGAGTTAGGAGCTTCAGTAATGGGACTCCTTCCTCCCATCATTTATCTAGATGTAAAAGGAAAATACAGAGTTTAGATGAAAATGTTTTACTAAGTGAATGATTTTTATGATATAGAAAAGAAGATGTTGCTAAGGCAGGGGTTGCCCAGTAGCCACATATGGCCCGCGGAGCCCTCTGATGTGGCCCACGACCTCCTGCTCTGGGATGGAATAAAATATGGTTATTAAAGGTCAGTTTATTACTAAAATCACAGTGTATTTATGGGCATATCTGTTCTGCAGTGGTTACTGGGCTGCTTTCAAACTGACCCACAGATGCAGAGCAATGCACCTGTGGGTTACCTGCATTGAGCCATAGACGTCTGTTAATACCTGCGAGTTTGGTAAGCTTTCTGAAAATGCACCAAACCTACAGAATATAAAACAAGTCTATTGTAAAGTGCAGGAAAGCCAAAGGTACACTGTGTTGCACCCGCGGCGTGGGTAAACCGCAGCGCATCAGTGTGAAAGCAGCCTCGGGCCCCTTTTACATGGTCAGTTCGACCAATCGGACCCTCCATTCACCTCTGAGTGGCAGATGTAAACCAAATTGTGTCCTACCTCCAATCCGATCCGCTAAAAAAAAAAAAAGTATAGTGGGTTGTGTCCGTATCCAATCTGCATATGCAGAGTGGACACAGACCTGCTCCGCTCATTGTGGCCCGCGACCGGTTACCAAGTCGCTTAAGTGGCCCTCGTGCTTCAAAAGGTTGGGCACCACTGGTGTAAGGGATAACACAATTAGACATACATTTTGTGCCTGTATCTACATCTTTATTTTACAAATATTCATAGGATACAGGTAACCAATGTTATGTATAGATTGACAGCAATCCTTTTCCTAAAGCCTAGAACCAAATTATAGTGCATTTAATGTGAATACATCCAACTTGAATATCAACTGTAACATTGCCATGAATTTTCCGTTCCTGAAGATCCACCTAGAAGAAGAAAATACTATTTATTATTGTCATCATTCCCTCTTTCTGTATTTTACTTGTACTTGTACCTCACGAGCTAAAATGTGAACTAAACACTAAAGTAGAAAAAAAAAGAAATGTGGAAATGATGTGATACAGATCCTGTGCTGAAAGATACTTCTGTCTACTAGCAAGTCACTCTTGTTTTTAGTAAGCCACTTAAATACCGAGTTGGCACATGACCTAGCACTTGAGTGTTCAGATGGGGATACACAAGGTTTTGTCAGTGACAATTGAACACTCCTCATCTTAGCAAGCATCTTCAAGCTTAGTAAATCATGCCTAATTACCTATACAACTTTAACTAGCTTTATCCCTCACTCCTCTGACAGACACTCTTCTGATCCCTCTGGGCTCCGCATCCTCACAATGCAGAACTGCTGGTCCTATATTAGAAAAGAGGATGTCGGTGTGACCGACATATTGGCATGCCAAAGAGAAGCAGAGGGGACTGAAGAGGGGACTAGTCGCATGGAAAAGAGCAAAGGGAAAAGGAAGCTCAAGGTTTTAATATCCTTTTTTTTGCTATTCATCACTGCACTACTTTAACTGGCAATTGTGCGGTCATTTAGGGTTGTGCGCAAATTAATGTTTTTTTACATTTTTTTAACATAAATAGAGCTTTCTTTTGGTGGTATTTGATCACCACTGGGTTTTTATTGTTTGCAATATAAATGAAAAATAACAGAATATTTTTTTTTTTTTTTTTTTTTATAATTTAGATTTATTTTTATATATACTTTTTATAAAAAAAAAAGTTAGAATTTTTATTAAGGGGTCCCCAGGGCCCTGGATGGCAACCCCCCTCCCCTTTTTTTTTTTTAATTATTTTTTTATATATTTTTGTTAATATTATTAAAGGGCCCTTTTTTCTTTTTTTTTTTCTATATCTTTTTTTTTTTTTTGTAAGGGCCCAGAGGTCCACAGGGCAACCCCCTCCCTTTTTTTTGTTCGTCTGCACCCAAACCCCCCCGACCTCAATTCGCGGTGGCAGAACCCCCCCTGCATCTTAATTCAGGCCCCCCCCGCTTCTCAATGCGCCCCCGCTCAGTCACGCTGTAAGTTGCTGATCATTACCAGCAGGGCCTGCCATCAGGAATTATGATGCCCCTTACACAACTTCAGTTTGAGCCGCCCCCCCCCCCCCCCCCCCGGTTCTCTGCTCCAGGGGGCCCATGCCTGAAGCTGTGTAAGGGGCCCCATAATTCCTGATGGTGGCCGTGCTGGTAATGATCAGCGTGACTGTGATAGCGCCAGATTGCTCGTCAGTCCCCACCCTAACAGACACTATCTGGAAGGGCCACTAACTGACACTAATGTCGCTTGTGACACGAATAGGGTCCGCTCTCGGCAGATGTAAATACTGCTGTTTTTTTAACAGGAAAGGCTAAGATTGCTTTTTTTTTTTTTTTTTTATCTAAGTCTTTCCAGGCTAGAGGAGAGATGTGGGCTCTCAGCCTTACTTAAAAAAAAAATGGCCTTTTTTTATTTTTATCACTTTTATTCCTATTACAAGGAATGTAAACATCCCTTGTAATAGAAATAAAAGTGATCAAACATTTTTTTTTTTAAGGGAAAGTGTAAAAATAAGAAATAAAATAAACAATTTAAGAAAAAAAAAAGTTAAGTGCCCCGTCCCTGCGTACTCGCATGCAGAAGCGCCCACATATGTAAATTTGTATCTTTTCTCTAATTTCTGCTTGCTGTTGTCGGTTATTATGTAGATGTCTGCATGTTGTCCTATGGTTACTATGCCCTGACCCATATAGTGAAATAAATAAAAAGTGCGTTACCATTTTTGACCAGTAGATGGGTACATCAGAGCAGAGAATGTTTAAATTCATTCCCAAATTGACCCGATTTGCTTCTTTGACTGGTATAATATTATAGCTTATTTTTTCGCTTGGTTGAGTGTTCTGTAGAAGTAAAGAATTTCAGTACTGTTAACATTTCATCCATTATCCTGTGCTATATAAAAAAAATTCAAAAGAAAAAAAATGTGTGGGATGCTGGAACACTTTGTCTGTGTAGGTATCCAAGGTATATATTCAATCTGTTGCAAGGAAGCTTCATCTTGGACTGGCTCATATCTCAGATTAAAGCGGAGGTTAACCCTAATAACATTTCTATCAGACCAACTTCCTTATACTTTTAACAAGCACAGTCCGCAATTTTATAATTTATTTTTTAGGCTGTACGTACCTTGTAATCTCTTATCAATCAGGCTTCCGGGACTTTTCCCCGCGGGAGTAGGCGTTTCTCTGCGCAGGCGGCTTGTCATCTGGGAGGTCGCCCCGATGAGTGACGTCAGTTCCCCCCGGCGGATAAGGCCCCGCACCCCGTATTGCTCAGGCACGCACGAGTCACAGCGTTTCCAAAAAAGCCGATCATGCAGAGCTGCGAGTCGGCTCTATACGGCACAGGTGCTGTATAGAGCCGGGGGCGGGGCCTTATCCGCCGGGGGGAACGGACGTCAATCATCGGGGCGACCTCCCAGATGACAATCCTCCTCGGCAGAGAAACGCCTACTCCTGCGGGAGAAGTCCCAGAAGCCCGATTGATAAGAGAGATTACAAGGTACGTAGCTTAAAAAAAAAAAATACATTGCGGACTGTATCCAAGTATAAGGAAGTTGGTCTGATAGAAATGTTATTAGGGTGAACCTCCGCTTTAACTATTGTTACATTGCGAAAAGTGACAAACCGGTTATGTAAAATCTGTAATTGATTTTTATTAAACGTTGCATTCATGAAACAACCAAACCATTCAAGGGATTCAGGTGTCCCTTTGTTAGGGTTTAGAACAGGGGTGCCCAACCAGTGGCCCACGAAGCCTTCTGATGTGGCCCGTGACCTCCTGCTCTGGCATGGCGGGTTGGCAAGCCTAGATTACAGGTTGCCGACCCACCATGCAGGAGGATCAGTGGTGTGAATGAAGCCAGCAGTAGAGGAAGCAAGCAGCTGCGGCGCAGAGCCACATAAGCCAATGGCTCCTGTATAGAATGGGCTCCTGTCATAGGCAGAGTGATACCAAACAAGAGGAAGATTCTAGGAATGATAGAGAAAAAAAGGAGAGACGAGGATAAAGAGGTCTCGGGGAACTTTGGGTTAATGTCCTCTGAATGACATAAGAAGGTTATCAAAGCGTGATGGCTGAACAAGGGATATCCAAGGCTGCCAAACTCTGAGGAATTTTTCATGGGTGCCAAGTAAAATGGGCGTCAACTTTTCATTGACCATACGTTTGGGTTTTCCAGGCTCTCGCGCTATGGTGAGTTTGGCTGCTGCAAAAAAATGCGCAAACTAATTGTCGTTCGGGCCGTAGTAATTCCTCAATTGGCTTATAAAGGAGAGCTTCATACAGATTTCTTTTGATGCCTGAATGGAAGAGTGTACGCAGGAGCACATAAACCCGGAGTTGAAGTGTAGCATTACCCCTGTAGGAGCTTCTGGTTTAGATTTGGGCCTGCTGTTACCTTACTGTTCACCATGCTTGTCCTGGGGGTCCTTCTTGAAGAGTTACAAATGTCCACACCAACACTTTGTTTCTTTTTCTTCAAGGGTTTTATTAAACAAGTTCCGTCAGAGGGGTAGGGAAGATTCAGGTACCTTGCTTTGCGGATTGCGGGTATGATCTTGGATCCAGAGGACAAATCGTTTCCACACTGGATTCAGCAACCACCGGATAGGCCCCTTTCACTGACCTAGCAGCCGGTGCGAAGTTCATTCAAAAGACTATGCCACAGACTCGATGAGTGCTGTAGAGTCGTTACACGGTCCTCTGCCACAGGACCATGTAACCACACACACACTTTGCAAAGTTCCAAAGAAATTACACAGCTCACGGTGACAGGATCTTTCAGCCAAGCCGGCCGCACAGTGAGGTAAATTGGCCAGGATGCATCCTCCAATTGAATCTCCAATAGTTCGGCTTCTTCCCGCAGGCAAGACAGCACAGGACCACCCCTGGACCAGTAGGCCCCAGAAACTCCTGGGCCTACTCTCAGTAGCGGAGCCTCGGGCCAGCAGGCCCCGAGACGAAAAGGCTGCTAACACATTGAGGCCAGGAGGGCCATCAGGTCAGGATCGGAAGACCCCACCAGAACGGTGTCTGTCCCTTAAGTACCCCTCCCCAGAATGCACAGTGGCAGGGACCACGCTTCTGGGCAAGAGGCACCCAATACACCCAGCCCATTGCATTTCCAACCTTGACTCCTGGTGACAGCGACACCCACAGTCAGGTGGAAGATGTGCAACGCAGCTGAACTGAAACAGAAACCCATAAAATTCTGAGCTAAACTACAGCTCAGATAACTAAATTTAGAAATAGAGCCTACTTAACAGGAGCAGGGCGCTACAGAAGGAATTCTATTATGAACCAACAGAGCAGGAACTATCGCGAGAGGAAAGCTGGGTATAATTTAGGAGAAAAGTATTCCCTAGTCACTGCAATGGTCATCCTATTGGTAAAGAATACATTCCCTTAATCACCTTCCAACCCCCCAAAACATGTTCAGTTTCTATTGATTATAACTTTATTATGAATGGATGATATTGGTTTTGCACACCATTCTAAAAAAACTGTTACCCGTTGTCTGTGAAAATCAGCTCAGCTCTTAAATACTCAAATCAGCCTGTCTGGCACCAACAATTTTTCCCCATTCTGGTGTTTGAGGTGAACATTAACCGAAGCTCTTTACCTGTATTTGCATGATGCCATCCACTGTGCTGCCATTGGATTAGATAACTGCATAAATACTGTATGTAGGTGTAGCGCCACCCCTGAATATATTTTGTTCTGTACTCTGCCTCTCAACCCCAAGCACTGTCCCAGCCCCTCTGGCACACCTAGCAAACAGTGTAAGTGCAGGCACAGTAATAACAGACACAACTTTAGTGAACCAGGAAGTTTGTTTACTGGGAGACTTTCCACAATTGAACAAACAATAATTGGAGTCCTTAGAAGTCAAGAATGACAAAAACTCTGATCTATAACTGTATAAATCAAGACCACATGAACACTTTAAAATATTACAGTTAAAGAACTTAAAGCGGAGCTCCACCCTAAATTGGAATTTCCGCTTATCGGAACCCTCTCCCCCTCCGGTGTCACATTTGTCACCTTTCAGGGGTCTAAAGACAGGTATTTGCACCCACTTCCAGCCACACAGTCTGCGGGTAGACTGAGGGCAGAACGTCAGATCCCGTCCCCCCTGTTGTTTTCTGGGAAACACACGGCTCCCAGAACACAGTGGGGACCAGTGAGCACGGCGCACACGACTAGTGCATGCGCCGTAGGGAACCGGGCAGTGAAGCCGCAATGCTTCACTTCCTGGTTCCCTCACCAAGGATGGAGGTGGGAGCAGCAGAGTGACGAGCGATTGCTCGTCTTCTGCTGCTGACGTCACTGGACTCCAGGACAGTTAATCGTCCATATATTAAAAGTCAGCAGCTGCAGTATTGGTTAAGTCATACTCTTTATTAATTTTCTTCATTATTACAAAAAGAACAGATTACATCCAGCTTAATCCATATACCGTATTTATTTTGGGTGCGCGGTATACGCCGATACCCGCTTTCCCGCGCCGAGTTTTGAATACTGCGCCGACATATACCGAGCGCAGTACACTCGGCTATAGTCGGGCAGTCTCGGCTCCTTCCGCACTCACGTCCTGGACGTACAGGACGTCAGCGCGGGTAGCCGAGCATTGCCGACAATACACGAGTGTACTGCGCTCTGTATATGTCGGCGCAGTATTCAAACTCGGCGCGGGAAACGAGCGGGGAGGACGCAAGGACGCCGGACCCGCCGAAGAGGACACCCGAGCCGCCGAAGAGGACACCCGAGCCGCCGAAGAGGACCCCCGACCTGCCGAAGAGGACCCCCGACCTGCCGAAGAGGACACTCGACCGGCCGAAGAGGACACCAGACCCGCCGAAGACGGACGCCGGACCCGCCGAAGAGGACACCCGAAGCCGCAGAAGGACGCGGGACCCGACGAGGCCTCCGATGGATGCCGCGCAAGACACCAAAACTGTAAGTACAAAAAAAAAAAAAAAACTTTTTTCCACAGGATTGGGGGCCACTTTAGGGGTGCGCGGTATACGCGGGAGCGCGTTATACCGCGATAAATACGGTAATTAAAATTTCTTATCTCACATATATAATAACCTTTTCATTTTCCCCTGTTAATTCAATTTTCTTACCGCCCACCTCCCTCCTCCCTCCCTTCCCTTCACCTTCCGGATTGATGGATTTACATTTCACATATGATATCCCATTTTTCCCAACCAGGGATTCCATATTTTATCGAATTCCCTGTTGTTATTCCTTCTCTTAGTGTATACTACTTTCTCCTTCCAGATTGTTTCTGTGACTGCATTGACCCATTCTCTTACTGAGGGGGGGGATTCTCTGCCTGCCATCTTTGAGCAATTCATTTTCTTGCCTGAAAGAGGCACCTTAATATTGCTTTTATTGTACTGGCTGCTCTATTTCTTTCTTCCCATAGACCCAGTATGCATGTTCTGGGGTCCATCTCCAACTTTGTTTTATATGTCGTGTTTATGACATTAAGGATCCCTTGCCAATACCTAAACAATTTCGGGCACCTCCATAGCATGTGTATCAGATCCGCCGTATCCTGACACCTAGGGCATCTCGCATCTACTCTCCACCCAAAATGGAATAGTCTTTTTGGAGTATAATACGTCCTGTGTATCATCTTCAAAAATGAAAACTTTTGTGCGGGCGAGACTGTCACTAAATGTCCTCTCTCCAATATCTTCCTCCATTGCCCATCTGTTATAGTCCCCAGATCTTCCTCCCATTTCTCTCTGCTTTTAAGCTGTTCTGGACCACCTATACTCCCCTCGCACATATATGAATACATTTCAGAGATAAAACCCCTCTTCTCCCTCCCACCGCCCACTTCTTGGGAGATAGGAGTTCTATCCCATGATGGTCCCTCCCCCTCAAACTGAGCATTTAGAGCATGTCTAATTTGGAGATATCTATAAAACGTGTGATTGAGCACATCATATTCCTCTCTTTGAGCAGCAAATGTTTTTAGGGTCCTTCCTTCGTATAGGTGAGCCAATCTAACTATCCCTTCTACTGTCCATTCCTTAATTTCCCCAACTGTCCCCAACTCCAGGAGGTTCTTGCAGTATTTATAGCTGCTGGCTTTTAATATTTTTTGTACGGCGGAGCTCTGCTTTAAATGGCTCTAAAGTGGCCTATGCCCTCAGACATGAAGGAGAACAGATCTGGCTTGATAACGGTCAGTCTGTTTCCCTTAAATGCTGAAATCACAGACCCAGGCAATACAACTGTGCTGAAATAGGCAACAATGTAAATTATCAACTTGAGGATTTACATTAGAGTTCCTCTTTAGTGAAAATTACTAGGACAACCAAATCACTGCTACTGAAGGAAAAACAGGAAGGTTCTAACAATGGAGATATGCGGCATCTTCAGCTAGCCTGGCATTGGTGCACTTGGTGTCCTGTTAGGCAGGATGAGCAAAGTGTATTTGGAAGTATCTTGGCAAGGGAAAAGTGATGTGCAGAATGCTGGCAGTATTCTTGTAAGCAAGGGAGATACAATGACTGCTCAGCCAGGTGTTATTGTTTCTACAGGTGTAGGTACCGTTAAGTTGTCTGCCTGCAGCGTCTTTAAAGTTGGCAAATGCATTTTTAAGGTGGGCAAGTGCCCGCTCACCAGTCCTGTGACCAAGGTCCAAAGGAAGATGCCCTGGCAAGATGATTCTTCGGCTGGCCCCGCCTAACCACCTTGCAACGGAACATCTCATGTCCTCGGGAACGCCTGAAGATGCACCCGGGTCCCTGTCTGGTGGGATGTCCATCACCATCTGACTCCTGGAGCTGTGGCAGGATCAGCACACCCGACTTATGGATCTGTGGCGAACAAGTCACCCCCCGATGGAGAACAGCAGCCCTTCCTGTCCCATCTGTCTTCCCTTGTCTCTCTCGTGGTGAGATTCTACCTGCTCCCAGGTAGCCTCCTTGTCTCCCCACCCCTGTCTGTCCCAGAGCATGCTGGGGTGTGTAGTTCTTGCCCCAGGGATCACAGTGGAGCTGCCTGATCTGGGGATCACATGTCCTGAGATTCATTGCTGCAGTCATACTGAGATTTCATTATTTCCCTCCCCCTGCCAATAGGGAAGCACGGGAGAGAACAGAATGGGTGGCTGTGGCTCCCCAAGGGCTGCTCAGTGTGCTTTACTGTGAAGAGGAGGAGGGAATGCCCCCACAGGAGCTGACAGGCTCTGTGTCCCTCAGAGCCTTCCAGTATACATTCCGGCAATGGTTGGTGGGAGGTGCGGGGCAGGGGATGGCAGGGCGGCACCCGCTACACAGGTATACTGGTGTTCCTAATAAAATTCTAAGTGTGTGTAAATATATTATCTATGAACTTAAATAAAAAAGAAGGCTCATTAAGATGTGTATAGAAAAGGTGTAATTGCTTAAATACACTTTAGGGGAAATGGAGTGGCACAAGCATAATGCCTAAGCCATTATTCTGAATGTAGGAAACAAAGCAGATACTGCTCCTGATTAAGAAAAAGGGGCACAAACCCATTCCCTAATAAGTTGCAATCTGTTCTATGCTGTGTCTGACAGACAGGGCACATAAAGCAGTTAAAGTGATTGTAAATGACCACCTTGTAAAACAACCCATTCAGTTTAAAGTAGAAATGAAAGTAAAAATATCTGTGTATGGATTTTGAAAATATTTTTTTACAAAAACCTTTTTCTTTCTTTCTTTCTTTCTTTCTTTCTTTCTTTCTTTCTTTCTTTCTAATAGGTAATCACATTACCTCTGTTCTCAGCTGCATAAGAACTGGGAGGGAGGAAAAACAGCAGCACACTAAGCTATCCAGTGAAAGGCTGTGTAGGTGGGGCATGTCCGAACAAGTTTGATAATTTGAGTAGAGAAGGCTGAGTTCCCAGCAAAGCTAGAGAACTGACCACGGTGTGCTCTCTGGGTTAGTGTGGTCAGTTTATAATAAGAAAGCAGAGAGACTGGCAGGAACACCAGGGATTTCACACAAAGGAAGCAATACAAAGAAAAAAGGAGACTTTTTCATACAAGTACATGGTACAGCAGGCACATATCAGGAAAATTAAGTGTTGGGTAACAAAAGCTTTATGTTGGAGATCCACCTGCCCTCCCCCTGCCCAAGATAGTTTTGTTAATTTCCCTGTTTTTTATAAATATTCCCATTAGACTTACATTATTCTGGAAAATTCTTATCATCTTCAGTATTTCAGGTATAGATGGAGTTTGAACATCATCCATCCTCAGTAACTGACATATGGTGCTGTTGGAAGTCCGCAAACCAAGGATTCTCTGTGAGAAAATATTAGTTCTGATTATCACATGATGTGACTATTGGCAACAGAACTCACAATTTACCACTTACACGCTTATAATCAAACAGAATGGTGGAGGAACAATTTTTCTTGAGGACAAAGAAGACCGCCACATCTTCCTCTTCATTCACCAAGATTGTCTGCTGGAAATTGTGTCCATCCTGAGAGTTGAGCTTCATCATCACCATCTATAGTATAACAACATGGCCAGTGTTATCAGGAGGGAACTAAAATAGCATACAGTGTGCAATTTCGGAACTTGTTTCCGGTTCCACAGAAGCAAACTGAAACAGTTACTAATATTGTATGTTTCAATTGTGTGTAGAAAAAAAAAGTTGAGATGTTTCTTACCGTTTCTGTGTGTTTCTGAGTCATGTAGACTCCAATTAAAATTGACACAACAGTGATGAGGACAAGAACAAGTGCCACAGAAACTCCCACAATCCACTTCTTCTTGGGCTGCTTCGTCCTGGGGAAGAGGCTGTATGGCTGATGGATAGAGAATAATAGAAAATAGGAAACATATGTAGCAGTACCCCTGCAGGGGTTGCAGATGTCTGGTTGGTTCATCCACAGTAAACAGTCTTTGAGCTTTGTTTTGTGTTTTTATTAGGGGGTAATACCTTGGATGTGGATAGGAATTATGTGATGGCCACTTGACAGTAACAAATCCAGGGACAACTTCCTCCCTATTTACAGCTATGATTGATTGTTCTACTTTATCCTGTACAACTCCAACCTATTCCTTCTCTTTGGTCTGTACAGCTCTGATGTATCCCTCTTTAGTAGCCAACAGTCTCAGACAGACCATACCCTCCTGACACCCCAGCCCTCCTGATCCCCCCCAATACCATACTCTCCTGACACCCCAGCCCTGCTGATCCCCCTCAACCTCATACCCTCCTGACACCCCAGCCCTCCTCACCCCCCCCCCCCCAATACCATACCCTCCTGTACGCCCAGTGCCATGCCGTCTTGAGACCCCAGCCCTCCTGATCCCCCAAAACCATATCCTCCTGACACCCCAGCCCTCCTGATCCCCCCCAATACCATACCCTTCTGTCCGCCCAGTGCCTTGCTCTCTTGAGACCCCAGCCCTCCTGATCCTCCTGTACTGTGCCCTCCATATTCCCCAGTACCAAACTCTCCTGGCCCCCAGTACCGTGCTCTCATGACCCTCCTGCACTGCGCCCTCCTGACCCCTCCAGTACCCCCCGACCCCCTATACCTTGCCCTTCTGACCTCTATAGATCCAGAGCATTGTGCACAGCTGCTTTCATTTTAATTAGTAAGGATTAACTTATGTGTATGTCATCACATTACCCTGGCATTTAGCAAAAAAAGTGTGCTGCATGTCAAGTAAAGTCAATTCTTAAATTAGGTTTTTAAATGTCATTACTTCCATCACAAGTCTATGGGAGTTTTTTTCCTCCATTAAGGATAGTGGATTGGGTCCTACAAATCATCAAGCCTTCATAGCTAATAGTTGAGTTCAGGTGTTTGCAGTGAAGGGCCCTGTTAATGCTACAACATACAAAGACACTTAGACCAGGGCTCAAAATTTCAAGTCCTGAGCTACGAGCCAGGCCTTAAGAGTTCCTCACCACCAGTTGCCCCACCCAACCCCTACCTTGCCCTGCCCCTAATTCCGCCCCTAAACACACCCTTGTAAAGAATCCTATGAAATTACACTGTTAAGTGTTTTTTGCAGAATTAAGTTACAAAAATAAATATTAACAACAAAAACTTTAACAATATTAACATAAGTATAGTGTCAGGTTTGGCTAGTATAGGGCAGTATATGTTAGATATTAGTTTCATAGTAGAAATTTAAAGTGGATGTAAACCCTCCATACACCCAGTGAAGTGAACAGCCTCAGATGATGCACAGAGATTAACCAAATCTCCCTACATAGGTTGTATATGTATATCTGTTGTCTTCACATTTATATATGGTTTAGAAAGTTCAGATCATGTTAGGAGATTTTCTCTTCCTGGTTAACACAGAGTGTGATGTCTGGGCATACAGCCAAGATAGCTAACATTGCTGATTGAAGGAAAGGCACACACCCCCTCTTATCATAGGCAGACACACTCAGAGCTGTTTTGTAATAGGAGCTGCTCTCTGCCACTCTATTTTAGCAACCTCCTGTGACAAAAGATTTAGGCTGCTTTTGTCTAAAAAGTCAAAAAATGTGTCAGGAGTTCTCAGGCTGATAACAGAGGAACCGTTCAGAAGAGAGCTATAAGACTTAGCTCATTGAAAAGAGATAACAAAATACTGCAGATATATGTGCCCAGCTCAAATTTCATGAATCGGGTTTACATCCACTTTAAGAATCCTTAGCTCATAGGATACTAAAGTAAAAGTGTTTATTCTTCATAAAGATAAGTAAGACAAGACTTACATTGTGACATTAGGTAACATATGGTATGGCTTCAGACATCAAAAGGAGAAAGAGGTATACTGTATATATAAGATGTTACATTCTTCAGAGTGTAGGTTCCTTTCTTCCTTATCTCTTTCTAACTATCCCTCTAAGCCTTGTATTCTTATACTGTTTTGTAAAGTTATGTCAACACTTCACGAGAGTAACACCCATTCTGCATATATGGTTTTAGGGCCAGATTCACGTAGAGCGGCGCATATTTAGACCGGCGTATCGCATCTCTGTTACGTTACGCCGGCTCAATTTCGAGACGCAAGTACCGTATCCACAGAGTATTTGCGCCCAAATTTGCACCAGCGTAACGTAAATTCCGAGGCAGAAGGCGGGGTAATTGAAAGTGGGAAGGAAGTGGGTGTGCTCCATTGAAATGAGCCGTGACCCCATGCAAATGAAGGGCCGGCCGGACTGCGCATGCGCGCATGATTGTGCACCTCACTGCGCATGCTCAGAACTCGGCCCGGCGCAATCAGTGAGATAGGAACTAGGCCCGGTGTACTTAGTGAGATACGCCCTGTGCATAAATAGGCCCAGACATACGCCCTTTCATTGCAAAAGTACATCCATGTGTTTCCCTTCCTGAAGCAAGGTGCTTTTGCTCTGTTGTCTGTTGGTGTTTGTTGGTTTGTGTAGGAGTGTTAGAGGAAAGTTTTATAGGAGATTGTATTTGCTGTCTGTTTTTTCTGTGTGTTTTTTGGTGTCTGTATTAGCTGTCTGTTTGTGCTGTCTGATTTTGGTGTCTGGTTTTTGCTGTCTGTTTTTGGTGTCTGGTTTGTTCTGTCCGACTTTTGTGTCTGTTTGGTGCTGAGTGTTTGGTGGTGATATGGCACCAAGGAAGAGGAAGCTAAACTTCTCTGTCCATGAGAAGGAGATCCTTGCCAGAGCCATCACCCTACATGGGCGGTATCTGCATGGCCCTGAGAGCCGGGACACCACCCCGGCCAGGAAGAGGCAGATCCTTCAGGACATAGTTGATGACATCAATGTGTTGGGGGGGGGGGAGAGGAGGACCGTCAGTGGGATCTCCAAAAAGATTAATGATCTGAGGAGCGTGGTCCGTAAGAAGCTGGCAAAGCTAACAGCACATTCCATGGGCACTGGAGGGGGGCCACCATGCACCATAAGGCTGACTGATGAGGAGCGTGCGGTGGCCCAGTGCTTCAACAGGCAGCAAGTGGTGGGCCTGCCTGGCTTTGACTCCGAGGAGGCCGTGAGGACAGGTAAGTTTTTTTTGGGGGGGGGAGGGAATATGTGACAAGTGTGTGGATCCTCCAACCTGTGTATGTTTTGTGTCATCCACAGATGGCCAGGAGGGTGCGGGGCCATCTGGCCAGTCTGCACCATCCCCCGCACATCAGGCTGCTGAAGACCCCCAGGAAAGCCAGGAGTCCTCAGGGGAGGGGAGTGGCCACAACTCACCTCATGAGGAGGAGGAGGTTGAGGAGGAGGAGGTCACCTCTGGGAATGAGGTACTACTCCATTTGGAGGACTTTCCCCCTGTGGCTGGCAACAGTCAGGCCTCCATCAGGGGTAGCCATGGGGCCCCCAACAGGGCTCCCCCCCCAGGGGGCTCCCCTTCTCCCATGCCACACGCCTCATCTGGAGGCAGGAATGCCACCCGGAAGACCAGGGGGGTGTCAGACTTTCTGCCGGCCAATCTTAGGAGGGACCAGGCCCGTCAGACCCACCATCTGGGTCAGGTCACCCAGACTTGGCCCAGATGGAGGACAGCCTGGCCTCCATAAAAGACTCAGTGAATGACGTGAGCACAAACTCCTTGGCATTCATTAACTGTTTTAATGAAATGCAGACTGCCACAGCAAGCGTGGGTCAGGAGGTGCATTCCCTGACCCAGGCTGTCCAGGCCAATACGGCAGCCCTGAATGTGGGCCTCAACAGGATAGCCGTGGCCTTGCAGGGCAGGCCGGCAGGTGGGCAGAGACCAGGGGAGGCTCCTGATTCCCTCCCCATGAGTCTTCCCTGAGGGGCCGGGGGCGTGGGTCACGCTGACGTTAATTTTTTGTGTATTTTTGTATTCAGTGCTTTTTTTTGTTTTTACTGTGTTTATGATTTGTTTTATGTTTGTGAATGATGTATGAATGTGGGGGTGAAATTCCTGCCGGAAAAGGGGTGTCACCCTCATTTGTGGTGGAGAAGGGTTCCCCAGGACCAGGGAGAAGTGATCCCCAGTTCCATGTGAATGGTGTATGAATGTACAGTGACATAATTGGAGCCTTGGCGGGGCGTTGCTGCTCCCTAGTACCGTGCGGTGTGCTTTGGTCTAATCCAATTCGATGAGGATGTGGTGTGTGTGCTAGGGACCACAGTGGTGTGCATGCATGCATTCTACTTGTGCCATGATTAATGTGTGGGTTTAACGTGCAAAGATGCCTTCTGCAAGGCGTCTCCTGACTGTTGCTCCCTCAGAAGACGGGGGACCCTCGTGCAGGGGGGGATTGTCTGGTTCGGGGGTCAGGTCATCACGTAGGTCAATCTCCAGGCCCCTTCTCACAGCAAAGTTGTGCAGCATGCAACATGCACCGATGATCTGGCACACGAAGTTTGGGGAATACAACAGGGTACCCCCAGACGTATCCAGGCATCGGAAACGAGACTTCAGGAGGCCAAAGGTGCGTTCCACCACGGCACGGGTACGTATGTGTGCTTCATTGTATCTTTCCTCTCCTGGGGTTTGGGGGTTCCGGAATGGAGTCATGAGATGGGGTCCAAGTGCATATGCCGAGTCACCTGGAAGGGAAAATACAGGAGGATGTTACTCGTGCATGTGCCCCTTGTGATGTCTGCACCATGGGGGAGACAGACATGCCTGACACCCATGTCACTCACCAACCAGCTAGCTGTCCCCATACACGTTCTGTTCAAATTCTGTTGGGATTTGGCTCTGACAGTATATGTAGCTGTCATGGCTGGACCCTGGGTGTTTGGCACGGACGTGCCATATGAGGTATTGGGCATTGACTATCACCTGTACGTTGATAGAATGCCAATGCTTCCGATTGCGGTATATGTGCTCTGTCTCACGGGGGGCTGTAGTGCCACATGTGTGCAATCAATGGCCCCCACGGTGCCTGGGAATTGTGCAATTCTGTAGAATTCACGCATTGTCTTCATTCGCAGGTCCTCCTGGGTGGGTTTGATGATTTGGTTGGCCATGCGTCTGAGGATTGCGGGGACAACCTGGTGCACACATCTGCTAATGGAGAATTGTGACATCCCAGCCACCACTCCACTTGTACGCTGAAAAGAGCCAGTGGCAAGGAAATGGAGTGTTGCCATTACCTTGACCAGTGGCTCCACTGCATGTGAGTGTTGTGTTGGGCTGGTGATGTCATCTTTCAGGGTTGTGGTTAATTCCACGATGGCTTCAGGGCTGAATCTGAAGATACGAAACACCTCAGAAGCAGGCATGCCAAAGACGTCTATGTGTGTGCGGAATATCCTCTCCTGTGCCCTCCTTCTCCTCCTCCGTTCCCACCTCCTTCTGCGCGCCTCTGAAGTCACTAGTATAGCTATGACCATGGATGCCCCTGGCATGTTGGCATACAGATTGTTGTCCTGCAAGTGTGTGTGCTCAGCTCGTCCCTAACGGTGTTGCTTTAGCTGACCTGCACATGTCTGGTGCAAAGTTAAGGCTGCTTTTATAAGGGGTAACTTTACGCCGGACAAACAGCTGATGCGCACAGGGCGTAGCCTGCGCTGCACAAACGTACTTTTGTGGATCGCCGTATTTCCCTCATTTGCATATTTGACTAGCAAAACAATGGTGTGTCTAGCGTATTTTTACGCACCACGATGCGCCGGTGTAATCTTTTTACGTCGGTCGGAAAAAGCTGGTTTTCAGGCGTATCTCGTTTTGGGGATACGGCGCATAGATACGCAAGGCGCATATTTACAATTACGCCGCGCATCTCTAGATACGCCGGCGTAAGTGCTTTGTGAATCTGGCCCTTAGTCTATAGTAAGTAATATAACTTCTCCTAACATACTAACATAGAAACTCAGAATAGAAAAACATACACAGAAACATTTATTTTCTCTATGTCAAAACATATTGAAGTAACCTTCCAAACTGACATCATTACATTATAACATTTATATGTTTCAGAAACTTTTATCACTTAAAATAATATTAAAGTCTAAATCTCTAACAGTATAGTGGCAGGTTTGGATAGTATAGGGTGAAATAGTGGCAGGTTAGGGCTGTATGCCGACAATGTGCTCAGTCACTTACAGCATTGCTGAATATGAACATTACCGGGGCTGCTGTGGTCTCTCCTCAGCTTGAGTGAACGAGTCTTTGGGAGGAGTGGAGGAGGCAGCCACACCCCTGGCTCTGCCCACCAACCCCAGCTGACTCGGGAGATACTGAAGATCCCAGAGGGACAGCCTAACTTGATTGGATGACAGGGGAGTGTTACAGGCAGCTTTCCCCGGACCACTGAGCCCCCTGCTGATCCAATCGACTAGGCCAAGAAGCAGAAGCAAGGAAAGTGCAGAGGCCCCCAATGCAGCTGGGGCCCCTGAGCAGTGCCCAGGTGTGCCTGCTCATTAAGATGGCCCTGGGCAGCGCCCCCCTTCAACACGTCTCCACACTCGCCCTCAGCTTATTTATATTTCCCAAATGTGAGCAGGCTAGTGGAAATTTTGAGGGCTGCAGTATGTGGACAGTTGTTCAATTCCAAGATTAAACAAAGCAGAAGGCACCAGGGCCGTCTTAATAGCATCATGGGCCCCTGGGCAAGGTAATGCTCTGGGGCCCCGCCCCCTACAATGATGACAGTGCAGGTAAACAGACATCAAGTAGGTAGGAGGCAGACTGCCTACCCTGTGTATTTATCACTCTCAGAGCCATCATGGGGCCCCCAATTTTGGGGCAGTGTGGGCTCAAGGACCAGCTGCTTTGGGGAAAGTGTAGGGGCCCCCCATGCAGCTGTGGCCCCTGGGCAGTGCCCAGGGGTGCCCTCTCATTAAGACAGCCCTGGAAGGCACAATCTAAGTGCAGAGAAAAATACTATAATGAACATAAAAGACAATTGACAACTCAGAAACAAATGAGAAAACAAATGCATATGTATGTCATCACTGGATAAGCACTGTAAGGTTGGAAATAAATACTGCGCAGGTCTATAAATTCGTGAACAGTGAATCACAGCGAGAAAAATGAATAAATAAAAATGCTGCTGCAGCTAATATGTCAGATAGAAACATAAAATAGCAAATATAAAAGAGAAAGCTGCGCTGCAAAAAAAATAAATGATATATATAAAAATATATAAAAAAATGTGACTTTAAGCAACATAGACTGAACAATATGCTGTAAATATTGCACAAAACACACCAGTGCAATAAAAATGTCTGGTACACAAGTGAAATAAAATAAAGTCCATATGGATAAATGTATCCCAAAAGTTCCAACAAAGGGGAGATAAGACAGAGATGACAGAGAGTTCTCCGAATGGGTGATAAGAAGTCCAGACACAATCCTGTGAATCAGTATTACTGATGAGAGTAGCCTCCACCACTTATGTCCTAACTGCTTACCAAAACGATAAATCAACAGCGCATGTTAATCAAACAAGCCAAGCCAAAGGGTCCAGGAATGCTGTCAGTCAGTCTATATCTCCATGCTCTTATTCGTCAGACTATCTCTCCAGAATGAAATGCCGCCATCTTATTAAAGGCTTTTCTTATGGTCCATGTATGCAAGGTATTAATGATGCAGAGATGTCGGAGGGTTCCCTTAATAGAGACTTTACTCAATGCATACTGTTTTCCAAGACCTGCGGTGAGCCTTTGTCTGACTGGTTGGTATACCTGCTAACCTGGCCCACTCCTGGCCTCAACAGGGTTCTCCAGCCTACTGTCTACCAGACTTCAGGACTTCCTTCAGCCCCCCTTTGGACTCGCTAGCCACCTCAGGTCTACCAGCCTCCCAGTCCGTCAGGAAGGTGGAGTGTGTGGAGCTGTCTGCTGGTTCAAGACACTGTGTGTGGAAAGCTGTCTGTCTGTGGAAGACTACATCCCTGGTGTGAGGGGACTTCGTGCCTGACGGACTGGGAGGCTGGTAGACCTGAGGTGGCTAGCGAGTCCAAAGGGGGGCTGAAGGAAGTCCTGAAGTCTGGGAGACAGTAGGCTGAAGAACCCTGTTTTTATTGCACTGGTGTGTTTTGTGCAATATTTACAGCATATTGTTCAGTCTATGTTGCTTAAAGTCACATTTTTTTATATATTTTTATATATATAATTTTTTTTTTTGCAGCGCAGCTTTCTATTTTATACTGGATAAGCACTGCCTAGTCCAGCATGGGAAGCCTCAGAAGGCAGCGCTGTCTGCTGATACAGGGCACTGCTACTGCGGGAGAGCACTCCTGGTATACGGGGAAGAAGATGACAGCATGGGAACTCTAGGAACCCTGGAAATTAAGTCACACGCTTTTGGAGAACTGGTGGGTGTGGCAACAAGAATCAACAAGAATCAATTCCACCTATCTTTATTCAGAAGACAGTGCTGCTTTTTGAGGCTCCCCTAGCTGGACTAGGTGGTAGTTATTCAGTAATGGCATTAAATATGCATTTGTTTCTTCATTCATGTAAGTGGCTAATTGTCTTTTATTCTCATTATTAAAGGCTCTTATACTACACTTATGCTGGCTATACATGGATCAAAATTCAAAATTCAGCCAGTTCAGCAGGGACCGGCCTAGATTCCATCCATGTATGGGCAGGCTGATTGTACCCAAGTTGATCCATCTATTTACTTGGGTAGAACCTGTAGAATTTTTTTTTACATTCGATTCCTGCCAGCACCTATAGCCCCCTAGCAGTGATCTTTGTGTTCTGCCAGCCAGGAAAGCTACCCATACCACCCGCCCACAATAGCCCTATTTGTGTTGATCAAAGGCTGATCAAAAAATGAATCCATCTATGGCCAGCATAAGAGAAAGGGATGTAAGGAGAAATAATGTGCTAATATGTACAGAATGTAATCAGAGCTAAAAGCTTGGAAATAGAAAGCAAAGGACAGTTATATGACCCCTCTAATCTTACAGACAGTAATTACCCAATACACCTTCTATATTCATTGTATATAAGAGAAGAAAAGTAACATAGAAGGCAGAAGAGGAACTTACAGGAAGGTCCCCATCACTGTTCTTGGTGTCTTTTTCATCCATGTTCCTATGAAAGAAACTGCTACTGATGTCTTCTCACAAATTAAGTATTTGGGTATTTATAGACAAAGCTGTGTGTGCCAATAGCTTTAATAGACTTTAAACAAACATTGGCAGAAGGATTGTAAAGACAAGAGATGTTGCAATAGAAAATTCGGTACAAAGAAGATGTTCAATAAACATCAACATTGTATACTTTCAGATTGCATAGTAAAGATATGTATTCTTTCCCAATCCTCCAGGGGTCTTCAAACTACGGCCCTCCAGTTGTTCAGGAACTACAATTCCCATCATGCCTAGTCATGTCTATGAATGTCAGAGTTTTTCAATGCCTCATGGGATATGTAGTTCCGCAAAACAGCTGGAGTGCCGTAGTTTGAGGATCCTTGCTCTATACTTCTGAAGTGTGTTTGGTGTCATGGGGTGAACAGAGGGTCACTGTAACTCTCGGTATAAGGTATGAACATGTATAAAAGCATTCAACTTCCATTTCCTGTGACCAATGAGATCAGATGCACTTGACAAAAGCTCCAACTCATAAACCTATCCCTCTCTCCAGCACTCATTACTATACTCCCTTATGCTGGGAAGAGCCTTTGACTCTGCAATGAAGAAATTTATTTGAAAAACTCCTCTGTTTAAATGCTTACAAATGCAGTCAGGAGCCAGCTATCGTTGCCTGCAATTCAAAGGACAACGTGCAGTGCTTTTGTTGAGGTGTTGTTTCCCCCTACTGTTGGCCTGGACTCCATATTGTCATTTCCCAAAGGTAGTGCACCTAGCAGAGCAAAGCATACAGAGAATTGTAGTCTCAGGACTCAAATTTCACATTCATATTGAACTGTTTAGGACTACAATTACCAGACAGCTGAGAGGGAAGAGCAGACTGCTGGGAGTGCTAATAAAAAGGCTGATTTAGGCCTAGATCGCTTTCTTGGGCCCCCCGCGGGATCTGCAAGTAGGGACTCTGTGACTGGTTGTGCTGCGGCCAAGTTGTGGCCTGTGCAAGAAGAGTCACCACACGTGTATCCTAGGGGCATCTGTGGACATCATCGCTTCACTGTTCAGTGGCAGCCTGGAGGCCGCTTCTGCTCTATCTACACCATGTTTTACAGCTGATCCAGGTGAGTGAGTGAATAACTTGTATAGCGCTGCAAATGTAAACTTAATCGTCTCAAGGCGCTTATTCCCACCCAGTGTCATCCTGATCCTTCAGAAGAGGTGGGTCTTAAGTTTTTTTCCTAAAGGCCCAATTGTTTTCTTCCATGCGGATGTTTATGGGTAGAGCGTTTTATAGCCATGGTCCTTGGACTGCAAATTTTCCTTCTCCCTTTGATTTGTAGCGGGACTTGGGGATGTGCAGGAGGTTTTGGTTGGTGAACGCGATTGGGGGTGTAGTGTTTTATTTTCTCGCACAAGTATTGAGGAGCGTTTCCTTGTGTGCACTTGTGGGTGAGACAGAGGGTCTTGAATGTGACCCGATCCTTTACGGTTAGCCAATGAAGGGTCCTCAGGGAAGGTGTGATGGATTCCCAGGGTTTTTTCCCCGTTACCAGTCTGGCTGCCGTGTTCTGGACAACTTGTAGGCGCGAAATCTGGTATTTGGGTAGTCCTATGTAGAGGGAGTTTGTGTAGTTGAGTCAGGAATTAATGATTGTTACAACTACTACTGCTATGTCCTCTTCTGGGATGAAGGGGATGAGTCTATGCAGCAGGCGGAGGAGATGGTGAGATCCGCTGACTACTGATCCTATTTGTGCATCCATCGACATCTCAGAGTCAAAGATGACTCAGAGACTTTTGACTTTGGTGCTCGGGTAATGGTCTTTCCAAGGATGGTGGGTGGTGTCCATGAAGTCTTAGCTTTTGTCTTTCGGTTTGCGTGGAGGAGAAGAAGTTCAGTTTTGGATCTATTGAGTTTGAGAGAGCTCTCCAATCATCGATCAATCTGAATCATTTTTCTAGTCCGAGAAATTGGTCTTTTTTTCCGGTGATGCAAAAGTAGAGTTGAGTGTCGTCCGCGTATGAGTGGTAGCACAGGTCCTGTTTGCTGATAATTTTGAGGAGTGGGCAGAGGTAGATGTTGAAGAGCACGGATGACAGGGGTGATCCTTGAGGGACTCTGCAAGAAATTGTGCAAGTTTCGGAGGTGAAGGCTCCTAGTTTCACTGTCTGGGAACGATTTTCTAGGAAGGATGCGAACCAGGGTAGATCTGAGTCTGTGACTTCTGCTACTTCTTTATGGCGAATGAGTAGAGTTTTGTGGTCTACAGTGTCGAACGCTGCATTGAGACCATCTGCTGCTTCAAGGGCGTCATCCCATATTTTGAGAAGTGCTGTTTCTGTGCCATGGCCTGGGCGGAAGTCTGATTGTAGTGGGTCCAAGAGTTTGTGGTTGTCCAAATGGAGTTGTAGCTGTTCTATTGCTTTCTCCATGATCTTGGAGAAGGTGTTAAAGCGGGAGTTCACCCATTTAAAAAAAAAAAAAAAATCTCCCCTTAGCTTCCTGCTCGTTCGGTCTAGGGGAATCGGCTATTTTATATTAAAATAGGTGCAGTACTTACCCGTTTTCGAGCTGTATCTTCTTCCGTCGCTTCCGGGTATGGGTCTTCGGGAGCGGGCGTTCCTTCTTGATTGACATTCTTCCGAGAGGCTTCCGACGGTCGCATCCATCGCGTCACTCGTAGCCGAAAGAAGCCGAACGTCGGTGCGGCTCTATACTGCGCCTGCGCACCGACGTTCGGATTCTTTCGGAAAATCGTGACGCGATGAATGCGACCGTCGGAAGCCTCTCGGAAACCTGTCAATCAAGAAGGAACGCCCATTCCCGAAGCCCATACCCGGAAGCGACGGAGAGGATGCGTCTCGTAAACGGGTAAGTACTGCACATATTTTAAAATAAATTGCCGATTCCCCTAGTAATAACGAGCAGGAAGCGAAGGGGGAAAAGTGCCCTCTAAGGGTGAACCCCCGCTTTAAGACTTGTTACCGGTCTGCAGTAGTTTGGGTCCTTGGGGTCGAGGTGGGCCACGGGGCAGTGCAACGGAAGTTGGGCGACATCCCCTGAGCCACTATCATCATCATCAGCAACATCAATTACAGTATTGGTGCACGGGCACTTGCCCATCCAGCTACATAGACACTGTACACAGATACCATTGTCTTTATTTCCCTTGCTGATACATGTAGTACCACAGGATACAATACCTTTAGGCAAACAGTCACAAACACAGGAAGATTCTGCATTCTTTGCTTGCTAAACCATACCAGCTGAATTGCTGTGCTCTACCATTCAGGATTGCTTCATACACAATTCATTAACCACACAATGGCTCTCCTGCACAAATCGCCGTAGGTGTACAGTGGCTCACACAGGCTCAGTTGGGGGCAGGCATGCGCCCGCTCCCGCTGCACGCCGCAAGGTTTGGGAGGACTTGATGTCCTCCGGCGGCCTGCGATTGCCTTGTACACAGGCAGAACGAGTAAACAAGGCATTTCCTTGTTCTGACCGGTGACATGACAGGGATCCATTGCTCCCTGTGATCAGGAGCAGTGATCTCTGTCATTTGCTAGGTAGCCCATCCTCCCTACAGTTAGAACACAGTGAGGTAACACAGTTAACCCCCTTGATTGCCCCCTAGTGTTAAACCCCTTCCCTGCCATGTGTCATTTATACAGTAATCAGTGGCTGTTTATAGTTCTGATCGCTGTATAAATATCAATGGTCCCAAAAAAGTGTCAAAAGTGTCCGCTGCAATGTCGCAGTCATGAAAGAATCGCAGATCACCTCCATTACTAGTAAAAAACAAATAATAATAAAAATGCCATATAAATGCCATAAAACTGTTCCCTATTTTGTAGATGTTATAATTTATCCAAACCAATCAATATACGCTTATTGCGATTTATTTTTACCAAAAATATGTAGAAGAATACATATCGGCCTAAACTGATGAAGAAATTTGTTTTAAAAAAAAAAAAATGTGGGATATTTATTATAGCAAAAAGTAAAAAATATTGTTTTTTTTCAAAATTGTCACTCTATTTTTGTTTATAGCGCAAAAAAATAAAAACCGCAGAGGTGATCAAATACCACCAAAAGAAAGCTCTGTTATTGAGAAAAAAATTGTTTGGGTACAACGTCACATGACCGCGCAATTGTTAGTTAAAGCGACGCAATGCCGTATCGCAAAAAATGCTTTGGTCATTAAGGGGGTAAAACCTTCCTGTGGCTGAAGTGGTTAAGTGCTAGCTTAAGACCTAATCTTTTTTTTTTTTTACAGTAAAGTAAAGACGTAATCTTTAATACAGAGCTTATAAAAACAAATGTGTTGTGCTTAAATATAGAACTAAATGAATAAGAAAACAAATCAGTCCATGTGTCTTCAAAACGGCACCAATGAAATGCCTTCACAATATGAATATGCAAAAGTCCTTATTCACTCAGCTCCTCCACCATGTGAATAAACCACCACCATAGGTTTTGATGTACTCTTACCAGAGAGTGGTCAAAAGGTCAAAAGGGGCTCATAAATCTCATATGCTCCATTCACGGTTGTTTCTCAGAATACAAAGAGCAGGAGGGATCATTCAACTGTCACATGGAAAACGATAAACTGTCTTAGATCGTGATATCCAGTGGAATGTATCAGCAAAGAAATAAATACCACATAGCGTAAATCCTTAAAAATAGGTTTTATTCAAGTAATGCACTGACATGCCAACACATAAGAAGTACATGGAATAAGTCCTATTGTGCCGAAACTGGCATTGTTTACTGTTATTATTTTTGGATCAAGCCCATTGTTTTGGCTGATGAAGATTTTACTTCTTATATAATGGCATGTCAGTGCATTACTTGAATAAAACATCTTTTTTTTGTACATCTTTTTTATTTCTATTACTTGAATAAAACCTAATTTTAAGGATTTACACTGTGGCTTTTTTATCGTTTTGCTGATACATTCCACTGGATATCACGATCTAAGACCAGAGGAGAAAAATAACTAAATACCACAAGAGACAGAAGGAATGGTGATAGTAAAGCCTTTATAAAATCGCCAGAGAAAAAAGGAGCAAATGGAACACTGTTACCGGCCCAATGGACAGATATAACAAACATGACAGATATAATGGACACAACAGATCTATTAGATCTAGTAGAAACAATGGACTCAGTTATAGCACACCCGGGACCAGAAGCAGAGCATACATCAAAGGCCCAAATCGCATTAAAGAGCCCACCCATGCCCCTAACTGAGGGGGAACAAGCAGGACTAGAGGGAAGAAAAATTCACTGTATTGATAAGACAGAGACAGAGCCTGTAACAATCGGAGATATCAAGGATATCCTAGAACTTATAAGAGCCTTACCAATCAGACATACAACAATTAATCGCTACAGTTGAACGATCGTGCAACGCAGCAATAGAAAACCTCAAGGAAGAGGTAGAGGAAGTGGGAAATCGAGTGGAAGCATTGGAAAACAGTCAGGAAGAAATAATACAAGCTGTTGGAGAGGCCCAAGAAATTATCAAACATCAAGAAGAGCAGATAAATACATATAGGGACTTATTAGATGACCTGGAAAACAGGGATCGACGTCAAAACATACGAATAAGGGAACTACCTGAGAAGTATAAGGATAAGGACTTGGTAGAAACGGTACAAAAACTATTTGTGCAAATTATAGGCTCAACCTTGGCTATCTGTGAAATTGTATATCTTCCTTCTTGGGAAAGAATGGGGAAAGACCAAGAGATGTAATATGTAAAATCCATACAAGGAAACTATAATGCGGGCTGCAAGGGATACACCAATAATTGATTTTGAAGGGTCCCAGATTTTGTTGTATCCAGATATATCTTGCACTTTGATGCAGTGTAGGATGGTGCGCCCCCTTCTGGAAGCAATGCGACAGGAGGATGTGAGATATAGATGGGGGTTTCCCTTCAAATTCCTAGCTTCACAAGACGGGAAATCAGCAGTTCTCAGAACTAAAGATGATCTGAAAAAGTTTCTAGAGATACTTGACTTACCGGCAACAAACTTTCCAGACTGGAGACTAACAAGTGAAGATTTAAGAAAACAGCAACGTGAATCTTGGTCCCAAGTATCAAGAAAGAGATAGATGGGAGATGTTGGGGAAGCGGAAGCTGAATTTTGATGAGATGGGGAAAGGGATAATAATCTTTTTCTTTTTTTTTTCTCTCCTTTTTGTCTCTTCTCGCTCTGGCTATGCCGGCCCTGCGCACCTTAACCATTTAAGGACCGCCTCCTGTACATATACGTCGGCAGAATGGCACGGCTGGGCACAAGCACGTACAGGTACGTCCACTTTAAGTGCCCAGCCGTGGGTCGCGGGCGCGCGCCCGCGGCCCAGTCCGAAGCTCCGTGACCATGACCGTGGGACCCGCGGACCCGATCGCCGCTGGAGTCCCGCGATTGGTCCCCAGAGCTGAAGAACGGGGAGAGCTGTGTGTAAACACAAAGTGTAATTTCTGAAGGATAAAAAGTCATTTAAAATCACTGCTCCCGAAAAAACTGCCCTTTTTTTTGCATTGATACATGTCCCCAGGAGCAGGACCCCAAACACTTTTAGGACAATAACTTGCATATTAGCCTTTAAAATTAGCACTTTAGATTTCAAACGTTCGAGTCCCATAGACTTTAATGGGGTTCTAAAGTTCACACAAACTTTTGGTCTGTTCGCAGGTTCTGGTGCGAACTGAACGGGGGGTTTTCGGCTCATCCCTAACAGCTGGCAGTGGATCCAGGCAGTTAATAAGATTCTTATAAGGGAAAAGAATACATACTCCCATAGAAAATCACCACAAAAGTTTGATCAAATCTGGCAGTGCTGGTTGGGTTCCCCGGAAGTAGCTCCTCCACAACTAGTCCTGAACAGGCTATTACAGTGCTGATGACTTGGATGGGTGGACCATTAGGATCTGACCAGTTCTTAAGGTTACAGGACAGGGGGGTAACGGGTCAGGTGGCTTGAGAAATGATCTGCTGGTATCGTCAGGTTGAGTTGGTTTATGTTTTGTTTTTCCTTTTTCACACTTTTGTTTTATTGTTTTATATCTCTGTTTCTCCTTTTGGAAGATATGGCGAGGGGCAAGATGGAAGTTGTACATTATTTCAGTAATGATATTGAGATTGTATAATGCTCCTTGTATTTGTACAACTGTCAATGTACCCTATATAGCCTTTTTTTTTCTTGGCTACTAACTTGTTTGTGCCCTTTTGCTTCTTTATAATAAACACCTTTTTGATTTAAAAAAAAAAAAGTACTCCATTTGAAATGTGGCATGAATCAAAGCCTAGCATAGAGCACATTAGAGTGTTTGAATGTAAAGCAAATGCCTATATTCCAAGTGAAAAGTGATCCAAGCTATAGAACAGAACCATAGAGGGCATTCTAGTAGGCTATGGTGAGAAAACTAAGGGTTATAGATTCCTACACCCAAAGACTGACAAAGTGACAATAAGTCATATAGGTAGATTCACAAAGAGTTAGGCCGGCTTATCAGTAGATAAGCCGAACTAACTCTGAATCTACGCCGGCGTTTGTTTAAGTGTATTCTCTAACAGAGATACACTTAAACAAAGCTAAGATAGGCCGTCTTGCGCCATTCTATCTTAGCTTGCAATGTTTCTGTTGGCCGCTAGATGGCGCTTCCATTGCGGCCAGCGTAGATTTTGTAAATGAGGGAATACGCCGATTCACAAACGTACGCCAGGCCTACGCCGTCGATTAACGTTGTTTCCGTAAGGCCTTAGGCGGCCTAAAGTTATTCCACCTATGAGGTGGAATAACAATGTTAAAGGATGGCCGCCGTTCCCGCCGCGTGGTTCGAATTTTTTACATCGTTTGCGTAAGTCGTCCGCAAATCGGGAGTTACGTCGTTTACGTCCGCGTCGAAATCAATAGGCCCGTACGGCCTACTTAGCCGCAATGCGCACTGGGAAATGTAGTCGCCCGGCGCATGCGCAGTGTCAAAAAACGTCAAAAAGCGTGAGGTCAAGCCTCATTTCCATACAACACGCCCCCTCCAAGTCATTTGAATTAGGCGCCCTTACGCCCGCTCGTTTTAGGCTACACCGCCGTAGATTAGCAGGTAAGTAGTTTGTGAATCACTACTAGCCTAACTAATTTACGCCGGTGTAGCCTAAAAAAGCTAGGCAAGGCCGCCCTAAAGTTAGGCCAATCTACGTGAATCTACCTAATAGTGTTTATTTTGATGAGAGCCCATCATCAGAAACACTGATCCCTGAAAATTGTGAAGTGAATATGCAAAGCAAACCAGAAGAAAAGGTCAACCAAACCGAACCTCTGCAGGAATCAGAACAAGAGGTGGAACTCACATTGCTTAAATCAAGTTCCCCACCAGATCCAGCTGAACTGCCTGAAGCCAGAAGATCCACTCAGACTACAAAGGGGATACCACCCCGAAAGCTGTCATACACTGTCAAACACACAGCATACTTGAACCAACATCCTTGGAAGACCTAGAAAAACTGCCAAAATGTGAAGCCAATAAATGGAGAAAGGCAGCAGAAAAAGAATTAGTCACTTCAAGAAAATAAAACCTGGATACTCACAGAGCTCTCTCCTAACCGCAGAACCATAGGAAGTAAGTGAACTTTCAAAGTAAAGTCAACGCAGAAGGGAATATCCACAAATACAAAGCCAGACTTGTTGCCAAGGGTTACTCTCAGAAATTTGGTAAAGATTACGATGAAACGCTTGCTTAAAAACACTCCACCATTAGAGCGCTTCTTAGCATTGCTGCCGGGAAAGGTTTGCAAGTCAAACACCTAGACGGTAAAACTGCTTTCCTATATGGAGACATTAAAGGGGTTGTAAAGGTTTGTTTTTTATTTTCTATATAGGTTAAGCTAGTGCATTGTTGGTTCACTTACCTTTTCCTTCGATTTCCCTTCTAATTTTTTTTTTCTTTGTCTGAATTTCTCACTTCCTGTTCTTCCTCAGTAAGCTGTTCTGGCTGACTAAACACGGCTCGGATGATGGTGTGAAGTTTACTGAGGAGAAACAGGAAGTGAAAAATTCAGACAAAGAAAAAAAACATTTAGAAGGGAAATGGAAGGAAAAGGTTAGTGAACCAACAATGCACTAGCTTAAAGGAACCTATTTAGAAAATTAAAAAAAACCTTTACAACCCCTTTAATGAAGATCTCTACATAGAGCAACCACCAGGGTTTGAGCAAGGAGACAACCTTGTGTGTGAACTTCAGAAGAGCATCTACGATCTTAAACAATCTGTAAGGATGTGGAAAGACAAAGTAAATGAAGTACTTACTAAAGAGCTATTCTCAAGAAATAAACAGACCCCTGTCTCTATCAGGGAGACAGATGTAGATGACATTATAACCTGTTTTGAACAAGAAGGGGATTATAATCAGATAGTTCACAAGCTGAAAGAAAACTTTGAAATCAAAGAGCTAGGGAACATTAGCTACTATCTGGGAATCCAAATAGAGAGAGAAGGAGATGGAAGTTATCTTCTCAACCAATCTCAGAAAATCTCAGAAATCTTGGAACAATTCCATAAGCAAGATGCAAGGAAGCACCCAACAATGACATGTATCGCAGAGCAATCAGTAACCTGCTATATGTTGCCGCTGTGACAAGACCAGACATAGCCGCAGCAGTGGGTATACTATACAGTAAAGTCTCAGCTCCCTGTCAGCATGACTGGAACACAGTAAAAATTGTGATGCAGTACGTCAAAGCAACAATTCAGATGAATTTATGGTTACCAGAAACATCACATCCAAAACTGGTCGGATATGTGGACGCTGATTGGGCCGCAGACTGCACAGACCGCAAATCCACAAGTGAATTTATCTTCCAGTATGGGGAAGGAACCATATGTTGGTCTAGTTCAAAGCAAGCAACCGCCGCTCTTTCTTCAACTAAAGCAGAGTACATTGCAGCAGCACACGCATGTTCAGAAGCAATATGGATTTTTTGTGGACATTGGGATAGACATGTCAAACCCAATTCCCATTTTTTGAAGACATCTAGGGATGTATAAAGCTTCTACAATTATAAAGGGTGAATCCTAAGACCAAACACATCGGTCCTTGGTACTTGTATCACTTACTGTGGGACAATCAAGAGCAAGGTGTTATTGATATTCAATATTGCCCGTTAGAGGAGATGACTGCCGATGCACTCACCAAGTCCTTGTTGAAGGAACGTCATAGTTATTTCCAGAAGAAGTTGAATATAATTTGACAAAGCACATGCTGTTCAGAAATGGTGTTGAAAGAACAACAGCATGGTTAATAAACTGGACTATATATATATATGCATTATACTTGTCTATACCAGCAGGTGGCACTGCAGGATGATAGTGTGTATTCTATGGTACAAAGTAATAACAGGATGTACCGTCTTTATCTCAGTACATGTACTTGTATCCTCCTTGTTCCTGTGTCATGTTTTCTAATGCTGTATGACATGCATTGCTAATCCTCCATGAAAGTATTCTCTGCATTCAAGAAGCTTCTGCAATACTCTGCACAATAAAAGCAGGCGGAAGAATAATTATTGATGAGGACAACAAAGACGGCCACATCTTTCTATTCATTCACCAAGACTGACTTCTGGAAGTGCCCTCCCTGAGAGCCGAGCATCATCACCAAAAAAAATAAACACTTGGACAGTGTTATCATGGGGAATTAAAAGAGCTTGCAGTATGCGATTGCAGAACACCGTTCCATGCAAGTAAATTGAAACCTTTTTAAAAGGTATCTGTGGGGTGTAGAAAATTTGAAATGTTTCTTGCCACTTTGGTGTGTTTCAGAGTCATGTAGACTCTGGTTAAAGTTGACACATGGGGCCAGATCCTAAGTGCCCGATCCACAAAGCACTTACCTAGAAATTTTCGGCTGTGTAACTTAAATCCGGCCGGTGTAAGGCGTTCCCAATTCAAATGGGGCGAGTCCCATTTAAATTAGGCGCGCTCCCGCGTCGGACGTACTGCGCATGCTCGTGACGTCATTTTCCTGACGTGCATAGCGCGAAATTACGTTACGCCGAGCTTCGTGAATCGCGCCGGGTCAAAAAAGTTGCGTCAAGAAAAAAAACGAGTTGCGGCGAAAAAAAAAAAAAAAAAAGACAGCGTCGCTGGAAAGAAGGGTCTGCTTTTACAAGGTGTACTAACTTTACACTTTGTAAAAGCAGCCCTAATTTTACGATTGCAAACTAATACTTACAGAGAAAAAACAAAGCTGAAAAGCTTCGCGGATCTCCGTAAGTGATAATTTGTATACCCGAGGCGGCATTTCGACTCGAAATGCCCCCAGCGGCGGATGCGGTACTGCATCCTAAGATCCGACAGTGTAAGTCCCTTACACATGTCGGATCTTCTGTCTATCTCTTGGAAACTGATTCTGTGGATCAGTTCCAAAGATAGAAACAGGGATACGCAGGCGGAACAGCAGATCCACCTGCGTATCTCTTTTGAGGATCTGGCCCTGCCTCTGCCTCTCTAAATTTAGTCTGAATGGCTTGCAGTCAGCCAATACCATTAAGGCTCTATTCACACTTGTACGAACTACTTTGGGGTGCAACTTTGACGCAACTTTGGATGGGTATGACTTGAATGCGACTTTGGCTTTGACCACTGATAATAGACATCTGTTGCATATATAAAATTCAGATGCAACGTTCATATGACTTTTGAGGGTTAACATTGAAGTCTATGGCCTTTAAGTCCCATTAAAGTCGGACCAAAGTTGTGCATGAACTTTAGGTTGCATAGATATGAAAGGTACTCATTGGAAAACACGGGGTGCGACATGTCATGTGACTTTGATGTTTAACTGGCTAACGCCCGCCGCATGTACATGTACGTCCACAGAATGGCACGTACAGGCATATGGGCGTACATGTACGTCCCGGCCTTTCCGTGGGTTGGGGGGGTCCAATCGGGACCCCCCCCCCCCGGTACATGCGGCGGTCGGTAATCCGCGGGGAGCGATCCAGGACGACTGCGCAGCTATTCGTTTATAGCCGCCCCGCCGCGATCGCTCCCTGGAGCTGAAGAACAGGGAGAGCCGTATGTAAACGCGGCTTCCCCGTGCTTCACTGTGGCGGCGGCATTGATCAAGTGATCCCTTTTATAGGGAGACTCGATCGATGACATCAGTCCTACAGCCACACCCCCCTACAGTTGTAAACACACACTAGGTGAACCCTAACTCCTACAGCGCCCCCTGTGGTTAACTCCCAAACTGCAACTGTCATTTTCACAATAAACAATGCAATTTAAATGCATTTTTTGCTGTGAAAATGACAATGGTCCCAAAAATGTGTCAAAATTGTCCGAAGTGTCCGCCATAATGTCGCAGTCATGAAAAAAATCGCTGATCGCCGCCATTAGTAGTAAAAAAAATTTTTTTTATAAAAATGCAATAAAACTATCCCCTATTTTGTAAACGCTATAAATTTTGCGCAAACCAATCAATAAACGCTTATTGCGATTTTTTTTACCAAAAATAGGTAGAAGAATACGTATCGGCCTAAACTGAGGAAAAAAATGTTTTATATATGTTTTTGGGGGATATTTATTATAGCAAAAAGTAAAAAAATATTGCATTTTTTTCAAAATTGTCGCTCTATTTTTGTTTATAGCGCAAAAAATAAAAACCGCAGAGGTGATCAAATACCACCAAAAGAAAGCTCTATTTGTGGGGAAAAAAAGGACGCCAATTTTGTTTGGGAGCCACGTCGCACGCCCGCTATTGTCTGTTAAAGCGACGCAGTGCCGAATCGCAAAACCTGGCCTGGGCATTTAGCAATAAAATGGTCCGGGGCTTAAGTGGTTAAAGTCGCATGACAAGTTGCACAAGTGTAAATGGGGCCTTATAGTCTGTGTCTTATTCAGCTTTCCCTAAGCTCAGCCTGGCTATCAGTTATCTCTTCATTAGGTAGGTGGCAATGTCACCTCTGGCATTAGTGTGAGATCTCAGAGTGGTTTTGAGTTATGGATATTGATATTCTTTTCCAGCCAACTACTTTGTTTATTTTCCAGTGGTGCATCCCGGGAAATGGTAATAATGATTGGGGTGGGCTAATGTTGGTCTACGGAGGATGCAGGTATGAAGTTGATTCTTTTAGGCCTACCTGTCTGCCTGAAGACTAGTAGGACATAAAAATGGTCATTCTCCTTCTCTTTTCTGACCTTCAGCCATAGGCCCTGACCAGGTTACTCTTGCTGCTCTTTATTCTACTAAAGACTATATCCATAATTTTCGTATTCATTTTTGTCAAGAGTTTAAAAATAGCCTCATATTTGCTTAAACCACTTTCAGTTGATACTGTTAATTATCAAACCTTAACCACTTCCATACTGGGCACTTAAACACCCTCCTGACCAGACCAATTTTCAGCTTTCGGTGCTCTTACACTTTGAATGACAATTACTCAGTCATGCAACACTGTACCCAAATGATTTTTTTGTCCTTTTTTTCCCACAAATAGAGCTTTCTTTTGGTGGTATTTGATCACCTCTGCGGTTTTTATTTTTTGCGCTGTTAATTAATTTTTCTTCATAAATTTTGGCCACAATTTATACTGCTGCATGTCTTTGATAAAAATAACCCAAAGTTTTTGGAAATTATTTGGTCTGTGTGAAAGTTTTAGAGTCTACAAGCTATAGTGCAAATCATAAAAAATTATCACATCTGATCACACCTGATGTACTGAAGGCCTATCTCATTTCTTGAGACCCTAACAAGCCGGGAAAGTACAAATGCCCACAGATGGCACTGATGAGGTGGCACAGATGGCACTGAGGCGGCACAGATGGCACTGAGGCAGCACAGATAGCACTGAGGCGGCACAGATGGCACTGAGATGGGTACTGATGAGATGGGTACTGATGTGCACCGATGAGGCCTGTGTACTGGTGGACACAGGTGGGCACTGATGAGGCGGCACAGATGGCACCAATGAGGCGGCACAGATGGCACTAATGAGGCGTCACAGATGGCACTAATGAGGCGGCACAGATGGCACTGAGATGGGTACTGATGTGCACTGATTGACTGTGGCACAGGTGGGCACTGATGAGGTGGCACAGGTGGGCACTGATTGCAGATGTGCACTGAGGTGGCAGATGGGCACAGGTGGCACAGGTGGGCACGGTGGTACTGGTGGGCACAGGTGGTACTGGTTGGCACAGGTGGTACTGGTAGGCACAGGTGGGCACGGTGGTACTGGTGGGCACACAGTGGTAATGGTGGGCACACGGTGGTACTGGGGGGCACACAGTGGTACTGGGGGGCACTGTGGTACTGTGGTGGGCACTGTGGTACTGTAGTGGGCACTGTGGGGGCACTGTGGTACTGTGGGGGGCACTGTGTTGGGTACTGTGGGGGGCACTGTAGTACTGGGGGGCACTGTGGTACTGTGGGGGGTACTGTGGGGGCACTGTAGTACTGGGGGGCACTGTGGTACTGGGGGCACTGGTTAGTCCCTTTTTTTTATTTATTTTTATTTGCGCTGGTTACTCACAGATTTCTCTCCCTCCTCACACGCGGTGTCTGTGTGAGGAGGGGAGATCCGGCAATGAGAGATGATCTCATATGTTTACATATGAGATCATCTCTCATTGGCCCCACAGATCTGTAGAGCTGTAAATAGCCGCTGTGATTGGCTATTTACCGCGATCTGTGTTTGGCTGTGTCCAAGGGACACGGCCAGCACAGCAGTTCCCCGCTGCGCGTTCGGGAGCGTGCGCGGGGAACGAGCAAAGGGGCGGCCGTAAAAAGACGGCCTGTTAGAGATTTAGAGCCGCGCTGCGGCCGTACAAAGTCGTACGCCCGTCAGCTAGTGGTTAAGTAAAAACTCATTTGTTTTACTACTGTGTCCTAGTTTTGGTGTCTGTGCACTATATATACTATTGATGAAATGTCTGAACCCAGGGTGTCAGAGGTGTTTGGAGACTTGCAAGGTCAGGGCAACCATTGAGGTAAAGTATTTTTAACCACATTTCACCCGTGCTATAGCCGAAAGACAGCTACAGCGCGGGCCTAAATTGCTGGGAGGAAGTCCATGGACATCCTCCCATTCTCACGCTTCCCACATGCCCCAGGAGAAAAACGCTCTGTGATAACAGAATCTGTGAGACTCGGATAATCATAGATCAGGTAAAGGGCCAATCACAGCAGGCCCTTTACCACGTGATCAGCTGTCAGCCAATGACGGAAATAAACAGATGCCAGTTACCTTTTTTCTTCTTCTTCACGCTGTCAGCGTGAAGGGAAAAAAATGCAGCGGCTTCTGTTAGAGGGTTTAGAGCAGGGATCCTCAAACTACGGCCCTCCAGCTGTTGCAGAACTACACATCTCATGAGGCATTGTGAAACTCTGACATTTACAGACATGACTAGGCATGATGGGAATTGTAGTTCCTGAACAACTGGAGGGCCATAGTTTGAAGACCCCTGGATTAGAGGCACATCGGTCCCCTTAGCACCCGCATGTGCTGTTAATCAGTGCCATCTATCAGTGCCCACCAGAGCCACTATCAGTGCCTCATCGTCAGTGTTGTCTATCAGTGCCGCTACCAGTGCCGCCTAATAGTGCCCATCAGTGTCACCTATTAGTGCATATCAGTGCTGCTTAATAGTGCCCATCAGTGCCACCTATCAGTGCCCACCAGTTCCACATATCAGTGCCTCTTCATCAGTGCTCCCTATCAGTACTGCTATCAGTGCCCACTATTCGTGCCCATCAGTGCCACCTATTCATGCCCATCAGTGCAACCTATCGGTGCCCATCAGTACAGCCTCAGCAGTGCCAATTAGTGCAGGCTATCAGTGCTCATCAGTGCAGACTCATCAGCACACATCAGTGAAGTAGAAAAATGACCTGTTTGCAAAATGTTTTAACAAAATATGAAAAACTTTGTTAGTTTTTTCCAAAATTTTGTTTTTTTGTTTGTTTAGCAAAAAATAAAAAACCCAGTGGTGATTTAATACTACCACCTGTTGCATGACCAAGCAATTGTCATTCAAAGTGTGAGAGCGCTGAGAATTGACCTGAGAAGGAAAGGGGGTATACAGTGCCTTGAAATTTTCCACTTTTTTAGTCTGTGAACAGCAAATTTTAAGTCTTGCCACAGATTCTCAATTGGATTTAGGTCTGGACTTTGACTGGGCCATTGTAACACATGAATATGCTTTGATCTAAACCCTTTCGCTTGTAGCTCTGGCTGTATGTTTAAGGTCGTTGCTGGAAGGTAAACCTCTGCCCCAGTCTCATGTCTTTTGCAGACTCTAAGGCCCCGTACACACGAGGGGATCTCCGCTGGAAACGGTCCGCTGGACCGTTTCCAGCGGAGATTCCTCCTCCGGATTTGGATCCGATGGCTTGTACTCACCATCGGATCAAAATTCGCGTGGAATTCATCCGCGGTGACGTGTTGCGCCGTCACCGCGATGATGACGCGGCGACGTGCGCGACGCTGGAAGGTAAGTACTTCCACGCATGCGTCGAATCATTACGACGCATGCGAGGGAGCGGACGGATTGATCCGGTGAGTCTGTACAGACCACCGGATCAATCCGCTGGACCCGATTCAAGCGGATAGATTTCTTAGCATGCTTAGAAATTTATATCCGCTTGAAATCGATCCGGCCGAGAAATCTCCGCGGATAAATATCCGGTAGGCCGTACAGACGACCGGATTTGTCCGCTGGAACTGATCCGCGGATCAATTCCAGCGGATAGATCCGGTGGTGTGTACGAGGCCTTATGCTGCCTACACACGATAGGTTAGTCTGATGAAAATGGTCTGATGGACCGTTTTCATCAGACCAAACCGATCGTGTGTGGGCCCCATAGGTTATTTATCCATAGGTTAAAAAAAATGGAACTTGTTTTAAAATTATCTGATGGATAAAAAACGATCGTCTGTAGGCACGTCCATCGGTTACAAATCCACGCATGCTCAGAATCAAGTCGACACATGCTTGGAAGCATTGAACTTCATTTTTTTCAGCACGTCGTTGTGTTTTACGTCACCGCATTCTGACACGATCATTTTTTAACTGATGGTGTGTAGGCACGACTGATCATCAGTCAGCTTCATCGGATAACTGATGGAAAAATCCATCAGACCGTTTTCATCAGACTAACCTATCGTGTGTACAGGGCATTACAGGTTTTCTTAAAAAATTGCCCTGTATTTAGCTCCATCCATCTTCCCATCAAGTCTGACCAGCTTCCCTGTCCCTCCTAAAGAAAAGCATCCCCACAACATGATGCTGCCACCACCATGTTTTACGGTGGGGATGGTGTGTTCAGGGTGATGTGCAGTGTTAGTTTTCCACTACATATAGCGTTTTGCTTTTAGGCCAAAAAGTAACATTTTGACCAGAGCACTTTTTTCCACACGTTTGCTGTGTCCTCCACATGGCTTCTCGCAAACTGCAAACTAAACTTCTTATGGATTTCTTTCAACAATGGTTTTCTTCTTGCCACTCTTCCATAAAGGCCAGATTTGTGAAGTGCATGACTAATAGTTGTCCTGTGGACAGATTCTCCCACCTGAGCTGTGGATCTCTGCAGCTCCTCCAGAGTTACCATGGGCCTCTTGGCTGCTTCTCTGATTATTGGTCTCCTTGCCCGCCTGTCAGTTTAAGTGGACGGCCATGTCTTGGTAGATTTGCAGTTGTGCCATACTCTTTCCATTTTCAGATGATGGATTGAACAGAGCTCTGTGAGATGTTCAAAGCTTGGGATATTTTTTCATAACCTAACCCTACTTTAAACTTCTCCACAACCTGTCTGGTGTGTTCCTTGGCCTTCATGTTGCCATTTGTTCACAAAGGTTCTCTAACAAACCTCTGAGGGCTTCACAGAACAGCTTTACATATACTGAAATTAAATTACACATAGGTGGACTCTTTTTAATAATTAGGAGACTTCTGAAGGCAATTGGTTCCACTAGATGTTAGTTAGGGTTATCACAGTAAAGGGGGCTGAATACAAATGCACGCCACACATTTATCATTTTTCTTCCATTTCACAATTATGTGCCACTTTGTGTTGGTCTATCACAGTGGTCTCCAAACTGGCCCGGGCCCAGATGTGGCCCGTTGGTTGCTGTTATCTGGCCTTTGGGGCATATTCCTCCCAATGAAGTATGAAACGCTGTTCTGCCAACCTGACACCAAAAATGGGGCACCATTTCTCCTACTGACACCAACAACGAGGCACTATTCTTTCCAATGATACTAACAATGGGGAAATATTTCTCCTACCAATGCCAAAGATGGCTATATATACTCCCATTGAAGCCAGGAAAATGTCTCCACTTCCGGTGGTCACAGTTCGGCTCCCCCTAAAATCTTAAGGACAGTAAACTGACCCTTTGTTTAGAAGGTTTGGAGATCCCTGGTCTATCACATAAAATCACACTAAAATACATTTATGTTTTTGGTTGTAACATGACAAAATTTGGAAAATTTCAAGGGTTATGAATACTTTTTCAAGGCACTGTAAGTGCCCAGTAAGCAAGTGGTTAAGCATCCTACCAATATCTAAATTTGTACAAGTATAATATTTGCAGTAGTATTGCAAAAATAAATTCCCAAAGATCTAGCAAAGCAAAGAGAACATTCTATGCAAACAAGGAAGCTGTGATGGAAAAATAAACATCTACCGGTATATTTCCAGATTACACAATAAATAACTGTACTAAATGCAACATTTTTCTTTAGATTTTTTTAATGGGATCTTTATTTTAAAGGGGTTGTAAAGACAAAAATATTTTCCTCTTAAATTAAAGTCTGACAGTAGCTGATAAAGTAAAAAGTAATGTTTTGCATTATAACTAGTTTGATACCTGTTGAAATCGAGACGTTTTATTCACCTCCGTCACTCCTGAATCGTTATTCTCACTGACTTCCTGGTTTGCGGTGCGCATTCATTCTTGCTACATCACGGCCTAATGGGAACTACAGTTCCCATTAGGCTTAGCCTCCATGCCTGTGAGGGATAAGAGAGCAGACGCAGGGCTGTATTCATAGGGAGGGGTGAGCACATTCTGCTTTCCACCATGCAAAACGGCTCAGATGCTGGTGGAAAGCAAGAAGAGGAGAGACAGGAAATGGCATTTTCAAACCTGGATTACTGTATTTTGGAGGTCAAAAGGAAAAACGAGGTAAGTGATATTTAAATGCTCTAGCTTACAGCAATCAATTGATCTAATAAAAAAACAAACCTTTAGTGTTCCTTTAAGTTTAAACAGTACAAAGAATAAAGTAAAGAAAATTAGTCAGCATCCATAAGCACACATCTCATAAAATGTTTACAGTGGAAAACATTATTATCACAGCGCAAAGTCAGATAGAATGGCTCACCCTAGTGAAGGGGAATCATCTGGAGGACTTGTGTTGCATCTGTCATTCCACAGAGCCATGTGTGGATCAACATACCAGGAAGACAATATCGCAAAAATCGGGCAGATGCCCAGCAGTTGGTATAAAGTGATCCCAGACAGTATGCTATCAAAAATGAGTATAATTTATTGGACATAAGATTGTTGAAAATAGAGGACAACAAATGTCAATTGAAAACCTCCACCACACACCACACATAACAACGTTGTTATAATGAATTAAAAATGTAACACATATAGAGCCCAAGAAGCACAGAATTATAGGGATGGATGAATGTGTCCTCTGTTCACTTTGTGCGTATAGAGGATGATCGAGCAAGCAGCTCATTACTGCTATAAGTCCATCAAGGGGGGTGGATCAGATAGTAACACACAGTGACAGGGAATCACCCGTTCGGAGGAGTATCAATGAGAGGGTAATTCGGTATCTAAACATTGATAATGAATAACAATATGTGTAAGATAAAATTCACTTCATGCAGATGTAGGTATGGGTTAACCACTTGAGATCCGCGCTATAGACGAAATACGTCCGCAGCGCGGCTCTCAAGTGCCAAGTGGCCGTTTAAAAACGGCCTTTATGTGCATTACCCGCGCGCGCCACTGGGTGGCGCGCGGCGGGTAAAAACTGTCCCGACGCATCGCCGAAGACCCGATGCGTGTACCTGGCGGCCGCGATGTCCGCCGGGTACACGCGATCGTCGGTGACACGGTAGGTGACAGCAGGAACGTGGAGCTCTGTGTGTAAACACAGAGCTCCACGTGCTGTGAGAGGAGAGGAGACCGATCTGTGTCTCTTGTACATAGGGACACAGCATCGGTCACCTCCCCCAGTCACCCCCCTCCCCCCACACAGTTATAACACACCCAGGCTACACAGTTAACCCCTTCCTCACCCCCTAGTGTTAACCCCTTCACTGCCAGTCACATTTATACAGTAATTAGTGCATTTTTATATCACTGATCGCCGTATAAATGTGAATGGCGCCAAATTTGTGTCAAAAGTGTCCGATACGTCCGCCGCAATATCCCAGTCCCAATAAAAATCGCAGATCGCCGCCATTACTAGTAAAAAAAAAAATAATAAAAAAAATCATAATTCTGTTCCCCATTTTGTAGGCGCTATAACTTTTGCGCAAACCAGTCGCTTATTGTGATTTTTTTTTTTTTTTTACAAAAATACGTCGAAAAATACGTATCGGCCTTAACTGAGAAAAAAAATAGTTTTTTAAAAAAAAATTGGGATATTTATTATAGCAACAAGTAAAAAAAATATATATTTTTTTTAAATTGTTGCTCTTTTTTTGTTTATAGCGCAAACAATAAAAACCGCAGAGGTGATCAAATACCACCAAAAGAAAGCTCTATTTGTGGGGAAAAAAGGACGCCAATTTTGTTTGGGAGCCACGTCGCACGACCGCGCAATTGTCAGTTAAAGCGACGCAGTGCCGGACGCTGAGATTTCGCCTGGGAACGAAGGGGGTTTATGTGCCCAGTAAGCAAGTGGTTAAAGGCAATAAAGGAACATAAACAATAATGTGTATCTCTCTTTCTTCCTTTTATCTCCTCAACTGATATAGATATGATTGATGCATGTAGTAGCAATCCACAGCGATGAATGTGACAAAGATGTAGAGCAAAAATCTTCAAGTGTGGTTAGCATTGGAGATACTGTAGCAGTTTATAAGATACTTAAAGTGTTTGTAAAGGAATTTTTTTTTTGTTATCTTAATAGCTTCCTTTACCTTAATGCAGTGCTGTTTTCATGTCCTCATTGTTCGTTTTTGCTCTCAAGTTGCTGTAATTCTTCTCTGATCTACACACTTCCTGGTTGTCTGTTTCCTGATGACCACAGTACTGGGATCTTTCTCTCTGTGGTCACTAACTTCAAGGAGGTGTGAGTACTGCGTGTCTAGTTTCTAGTTTCGTTTTCCAAACCATCACTGCTCTATGGCTCTGTATGCTCTGTAAGGCAGAGAGGCAGGAAACAGCATGCAAAAACGGAACTAGAAACTACAGGTACATTATATGATTGATTTTTATCTATTTTTAATAATTTTTAAAAGGAATCAGTTAACTATTATGTCTCTGTACCCTGTAAACAGTCATTTCAGCAAAAAAAAATTGTTTTATTTACAACCCCTTTAAGCAGGAGTATAACTCCGATCCTTACAGCCAATGACAGAGTGCACTGGGGATATGCAGCGGAAACCCTTAAGAAATTTGGTCTCACAGGATTTATTTTTGAAGCCATAATGTCTCTCTATACTACACCATCTGCTAGGGTATTTACATCGGTAAGTATATCTAAACCAGTGGCGGCCCGTCCATAGGGGCGCCCGGGCGCCGCCCCCCATCACACAGTCAGTAAAAAAAAAAAAAAAAAAAAAAAAAATTTTTTAAATCTGTCCCTTTAAGAATTTTTTTTTCCCAAAAAAGGGCCTTATGTCCGCGCGCCGGACGCCGGGAACAGTCCTTTAGGAGTAGCGCCACGTCTGTGCAATCACGGGATTGCAGACGCGGCGCTACATTGGCACAAAAAATATGCCATTGTGGCGCTCTCCATCTCGCCACTTGCTTCTGGCGCGATGGAGTGTATTGTTATGGCCGGGCGGGTGCATACACTGTCTGTGTGCACCCGCCCGTCTCTGTGCTCGTTCCGACGTCACTGGAAAAACCGGAAGTGACGTCGTGTCAGCTCGAGCTCACTGCGCCCGACCGAGGAACAGGTAAGTCTGCCTGTCTCTACATCAGCGGCTGCTTCACAGCAGCATCCAACCCCTCCCGCGATTGCCACTATCTTATTTCCACAATCGTATGCGGCGGCCGCCGGCCCCCCCCCATTACTCAAAGTTTTTTTTTCAATTGATTATTCTTCGGCGGCCCCCCCCCCCCCCCGCTTATTCCCCCGCATTATTCTTCGGCGGCCATCCAGCCCCCCCCTCCCCCGCTTATTCAAAGTTTTTTTTCTATTGATTATTCTTCGGTGGAACCCCCCCCCCACCGCCTTTTCTAAGTTTTTTTTTTGCATTTAATATTCGTCGGACCGAAACCCCCCCCCCCCCCCCCGCTTATTCAAACTCTTTTTTTTTTTTAATATTCGGCGCCCCCCCCCCACCCCCCGCTTATTCAAACTCTTTTTTTTTATCTAATATTCGGCGGCTGGCATCCACCCTCAACCCCCCCTGCTTAATCCAATTTCTTTTTTATATATTTTTTAATATTTTTTTAAAATATTTTTTAATATTTAATATTCAGCGAAAATAATGCCAGGCAACAACCCCCCCCCCCCAATCAATGTTTTTTTTTATTTAATATTAGTTAAATATATTAAGATTATTAACAGTTTATTTTTTATATTTGATTCAATTTAGCATTAAGTATAAAAAAAGTTTTTTTTTTAATAACTGGGGGGGGGGGGGTGGTCTGGTGGGGTAGTGTTACCGCCCGCTGTAGTGTTACTTGTGCTGTAATGAATTTTTACATAGAAAATAAATGTTGTTAATAAATGGGTAAATGAATTATAAAAAAAAGATTTTTCCAATAACGGTTATTAAAAAAATCTTTTTTTTATAATTCATTTACCCATTTATTAACAACATTTCTTTTCTATGTAAAAATTCATTACAGCACAAATAGCGGGCGGTAACACTACCCCACCAGACCACCCCACCCCCCCCCCCTAGTTATTAAAAAAAAAACTTTTTTTATACTTAATGTGCAGGGAAAATATCGGCCGTCAACACCACCCCACCCCCCGCTTGCAAATTGTCCTGCGACTTGGGACTGGAAAGTTGCAGGATAAGTTGGACCCGATGATTTCCAATGAGAACTGTTCATATCTGTGCAACTTTGAAGTAGTCCCTGCATTACTTTTGTCCCACCTTGATGTGACTTGAGGTCCATAGACCTCCAGAATACATAGGCATTGCTTCAAGTCGCTGCAAAATCGCACCAAAAAATTGTGGCAGAATCTTGCGACTTTCAGGCTAATGCAGTCTGAAAGTTGCACAATTCTACTGCAATTCTGATGTGACTTAAAGCAATGCCTGTGTATTCTCGAGGTCTATGGACCTCAAGTTGCATCAAAGTGGGACCAAAGTAATGCACAGACTACTTTGAAGTCGCACAGATATGAACGGTTCTCATTGGAAATCATGGGGTACGACTTGTCATGCAACATTTAAGTCCCAAGTCGCAGGACAAGTAATTCCTGCAGTCTCTGGTAATCTTGTGCAGTATGTCCGCAGTCTCTGGTAATCTTGTGTAGTATGTCCGCAGTCTCTGGTAATCTCCTGCAGTATGTCCGCAGTCTCTGGTAATCTTGTGCAGTATGTCCGCAGTCTCTGGTAATCTTGTGCAGTATGTCCGCAGTCTCTGGTAATTTTGTGCAGTATGTCCGCAGTCTCTGGTAATCTCCTGCAGTATGTCCGCAGTCTCTGGTAATCTCCTGCTGTATGTCCGCAGTCTCTGGTAATCTTTTGCAGTATGTCCGCAGTCTCTGGTAATCTCCTGCAGTATGTCCGCAGTCTCTGGTAATCTCCTGCAGTATGTCCGCAGTCTCTGGTAATCTTCTGCAGTATGTCCGCAGTCTCTGGTACTCTTGTGCAGTATGTCCGCAGTCTCTGGTAATCTTGTGCAGTATGTCCGCAGTCTCTGGTAATCCTGTGCAGTATGTCCGCAGTCGCTGGTAATCCTGTGCAGTATGTCCGCAGTCTCTGGTAATCTTGTGCAGTATGTCCGCAGTCTCTGGTAACCCTGTGCAGTATGTCCGCAGTCTCTGGTAATCCTGTGCAGTATGTCCGCAGTCTCTGGTAATCCTGTGCAGTATGTCCGCAGTCTCTGGTAATCCTGTGCAGTATGTCCGCAGTCTCTGGTAATCTTGTGCAGTATGTCCGCAGTCTCTGGTAGGGTTGTCCAGATACTGATATCGGTATCGGGACCGATACCGAGTATTTGCGTGAGTACTCGTACTCGCGCAAATACCCCCGATACCTAAATAGAATACTTTCCCCCCCGCCGCATCGCGCCGCCGCATCGAAAGCCGCCGCATCGCACCACCGCATCGAAAGCCGCCGCATTGGTTAAACGGCGTGCGGGAACATCACAACTTTCATTTGAATAGCTGTAGTGTTCCCGCGCGTATAGACACTCCCCCTTGCTCGGGATTGGATGGGTGATCGTGATCTGTCCAATGCCGAGCAAGGGGGAGTGTCTATACGCGCGGGCAAAACAGCTATTCAAATGAATGCTGTGATTTTCTCCATGCGGCGGCTTTCGGCGGCAAAGGTATGGGGGAAATGGCTGGAGGGACATGGCTGCATATGTGAGGGACATGGCTAGAGGGACATGGCTGCATATGTGAGGGACATGGCTAGAGGGACATGGCTGCATATGTGAGGGACATGGCTAGAGTGACATGGCTGCATATGTGAGGGACATGGCTAGAGGGACATGGCTGCATATGTGAGGGACATGGCTGCATATGTGAGGGACATGGCTAGAGGGACATGGCTGCATATGTGAGGGACATGGCTAGAGGGACATGGCTGCATATGTGAGGGACATGGCTAGAGGGACATGGCTGCATATGTGAGGGACATGGCTAGAGGGACATGGCTGCATATGTGAGGGACATGGCTGCATATGTGGGGGACATGGCTGGGGGGACATGGCTGCATATGTGGGGGACATGGCTGCATTTGGGGACACATTTAAAAAAAGTATCGGTATTCGGTATCGGCGACTACTTGAAAAAAAGTATCGGTACTTGTACTCGGTCCTAAAAAAGTGGTATCGGGACAACCCTAGTCTCTGGTAATCTCCTGCCCATTTCGAGTCCTTCATTACTAACAGTGTCATATTTTAGTTTGTTTGCACCGATCTGTAAGGCTGCGCTATATACCATGATTTGTGATGCTGGGGCTATATACTCTGTGCTGTGACGCTGAGCTGTATACTCCTGACATTGAGTGGAAGCAAGTGGAATACAGGGGACGGAGTGGTGGATTCTATAAGGGGTGTGGCTTATGAGAAGTGGGAGGGACCAAATGTGGAAGGGCGGGGTATTGCGCCCCCCCATCATAAAACTTCACCAGCCGCCACTGGTGGGGGGGGCCGCCGAATATTAAAAAAAAAAAAGAGTTTGAATAAGCGGGGGGGGGGGGGGTTTCGGTCCGACGAATATTAAATGCAAAAAAAAAACTTAGAAAAGGCGGGGGGGGGGGGGGTTCCACCGAAGAATAATCAATAGAAAAAAAACTTTGAATAAGCGGGGGGGGGGGGATGGCCGCCGAAGAATAATCAATAGAAAAAAAAACTTTGAATAAGCGGGGGGGGGGCCGCCGAAGAATAATCAATTGAAAAAAAATATTTGAGTAATGGGGGGGGGCCGGCGGCCGCCGCATACGATTGTGGAAATAAGATAGTGGCAATCGCGGGAGGGGTTGGATGCTGCTGTGAAGCAGCCGCCGATGTAGAGACAGGCAGACTTACCTGTTCCTCGGTCGGGCGCAGTGAGCTCGAGCTGACCCGACGTCACTTCCGGTTTTTCCAGTGACGTCGGAACGAGCACAGAGACGGGCGGGTGCACACAGACAGTGTATGCACCCGCCCGGCCATAACAATACACTCCATCGCGCCAGAAGCAAGTGGCGCGATGGAGAGCGCCACAATGGCATATTTTTTGTGCCAATGTAGCGCCGCGTCTGCAATCCCGTGATTGCACAGACGTGGCGCTACTCCTAAAGGACTGTTCCCGGCGTCCGGCGCGCGGACATAAGGCCCTTTTTTGGGAAAAAAAAAAATCTTAAAGGGACAGATTTAAAAAAATTTTTTTTTTTTTTTTTTTTTTTTTTTACTGACTGTGTGATGGGGGGCGGCGCCCGGGCGCCCCTATGGACGGGCCGCCACTGCCCCCCACCCCCCGCTTATTCAAACTCTTTTTTTTTATCTAATATTCGGCGGCTGGCATCCACCCTCAACCCCCCCTGCTTAATCCAATTTCTTTTTTATATATTTTTTAATATTTTTTTAAAATATTTTTTAATATTTAATATTCAGCGAAAATAATGCCAGGCAACAACCCCCCCCCCCAATCAATGTTTTTTTTTATTTAATATTAGTTAAATATATTAAGATTATTAACAGTTTATTTTTTATATTTGATTCAATTTAGCATTAAGTATAAAAAAAGTTTTTTTTTTAATAACTGGGGGGGGGGGGGGTGGTCTGGTGGGGTAGTGTTACCGCCCGCTGTAGTGTTACTTGTGCTGTAATGAATTTTTACATAGAAAATAAATGTTGTTAATAAATGGGTAAATGAATTATAAAAAAAAGATTTTTCCAATAACGGTTATTAAAAAAATCTTTTTTTTATAATTCATTTACCCATTTATTAACAACATTTCTTTTCTATGTAAAAATTCATTACAGCACAAATAGCGGGCGGTAACACTACCCCACCAGACCACCCCACCCCCCCCCCCCTAGTTATTAAAAAAAAAACTTTTTTTATACTTAATGTGCAGGGAAAATATCGGCCGTCAACACCACCCCACCCCCCGCTTGCAAATTGTCCTGCGACTTGGGACTGGAAAGTTGCAGGATAAGTTGGACCCGATGATTTCCAATGAGAACTGTTCATATCTGTGCAACTTTGAAGTAGTCCCTGCATTACTTTTGTCCCACCTTGATGTGACTTGAGGTCCATAGACCTCCAGAATACATAGGCATTGCTTCAAGTCGCTGCAAAATCGCACCAAAAAATTGTGGCAGAATCTTGCGACTTTCAGGCTAATGCAGTCTGAAAGTTGCACAATTCTACTGCAATTCTGATGTGACTTAAAGCAATGCCTGTGTATTCTCGAGGTCTATGGACCTCAAGTTGCATCAAAGTGGGACCAAAGTAATGCACAGACTACTTTGAAGTCGCACAGATATGAACGGTTCTCATTGGAAATCATGGGGTACGACTTGTCATGCAACATTTAAGTCCCAAGTCGCAGGACAAGTAATTCCTGCAGTCTCTGGTAATCTTGTGCAGTATGTCCGCAGTCTCTGGTAATCTTGTGTAGTATGTCCGCAGTCTCTGGTAATCTCCTGCAGTATGTCCGCAGTCTCTGGTAATCTTGTGCAGTATGTCCGCAGTCTCTGGTAATCTTGTGCAGTATGTCCGCAGTCTCTGGTAATTTTGTGCAGTATGTCCGCAGTCTCTGGTAATCTCCTGCAGTATGTCCGCAGTCTCTGGTAATCTCCTGCTGTATGTCCGCAGTCTCTGGTAATCTTTTGCAGTATGTCCGCAGTCTCTGGTAATCTCCTGCAGTATGTCCGCAGTCTCTGGTAATCTCCTGCAGTATGTCCGCAGTCTCTGGTAATCTTCTGCAGTATGTCCGCAGTCTCTGGTACTCTTGTGCAGTATGTCCGCAGTCTCTGGTAATCTTGTGCAGTATGTCCGCAGTCTCTGGTAATCCTGTGCAGTATGTCCGCAGTCGCTGGTAATCCTGTGCAGTATGTCCGCAGTCTCTGGTAATCTTGTGCAGTATGTCCGCAGTCTCTGGTAACCCTGTGCAGTATGTCCGCAGTCTCTGGTAATCCTGTGCAGTATGTCCGCAGTCTCTGGTAATCCTGTGCAGTATGTCCGCAGTCTCTGGTAATCCTGTGCAGTATGTCCGCAGTCTCTGGTAATCTTGTGCAGTATGTCCGCAGTCTCTGGTAGGGTTGTCCAGATACTGATATCGGTATCGGGACCGATACCGAGTATTTGCGTGAGTACTCGTACTCGCGCAAATACCCCCGATACCTAAATAGAATACTTTCCCCCCCGCCGCATCGCGCCGCCGCATCGAAAGCCGCCGCATCGCACCACCGCATCGAAAGCCGCCGCATTGGTTAAACGGCGTGCGGGAACATCACAACTTTCATTTGAATAGCTGTAGTGTTCCCGCGCGTATAGACACTCCCCCTTGCTCGGGATTGGATGGGTGATCGTGATCTGTCCAATGCCGAGCAAGGGGGAGTGTCTATACGCGCGGGCAAAACAGCTATTCAAATGAATGCTGTGATTTTCTCCATGCGGCGGCTTTCGGCGGCAAAGGTATGGGGGAAATGGCTGGAGGGACATGGCTGCATATGTGAGGGACATGGCTAGAGGGACATGGCTGCATATGTGAGGGACATGGCTAGAGGGACATGGCTGCATATGTGAGGGACATGGCTAGAGGGACATGGCTGCATATGTGAGGGACATGGCTAGAGGGACATGGCTGCATATGTGAGGGACATGGCTGCATATGTGAGGGACATGGCTAGAGGGACATGGCTGCATATGTGAGGGACATGGCTAGAGGGACATGGCTGCATATGTGAGGGACATGGCTAGAGGGACATGGCTGCATATGTGAGGGACATGGCTAGAGGGACATGGCTGCATATGTGAGGGACATGGCTAGAGGGACATGGCTGCATATGTGGGGGACATGGCTGGGGGGACATGGCTGCATATGTGGGGGACATGGCTGCATTTGGGGACACATTTAAAAAAAGTATCGGTATTCGGTATCGGCGACTACTTGAAAAAAAGTATCGGTACTTGTACTCGGTCCTAAAAAAGTGGTATCGGGACAACCCTAGTCTCTGGTAATCTCCTGCCCATTTCGAGTCCTTCATTACTAACAGTGTCATATTTTAGTTTGTTTGCACCGATCTGTAAGGCTGCGCTATATACCATGATTTGTGATGCTGGGGCTATATACTCTGTGCTGTGACGCTGAGCTGTATACTCCTGACATTGAGTGGAAGCAAGTGGAATACAGGGGACGGAGTGGTGGATTCTATAAGGGGTGTGGCTTATGAGAAGTGGGAGGGACCAAATGTGGAAGGGCGGGGTATTGCGCCCCCCCATCATAAAACTTCACCAGCCGCCACTGATCTAAACAGTTTAGTCTCTCAAACGGTACTAGACAGGGATGCCCCTTATCACCCATTATATTCTCATTAGCAATTGAACCACTGACGATATCTCTAAGATCTAACCCCAATATCGTAGGAATCGAGGTCGGTCAAATAGAACATAAATTGGGATTATTCGTGGACGACGTTCTTTTAACTTTATCCGCTACCGACACACTACTAGAAGATGTAACCGCTATCCTAGATAAATTTGGATCAGTCTCTTATTATAAGATTAATCATAGTAAATGTTTTGTACTACCTATGAACATCCCGCCAGACCTAGTTGTTAAACTAAAACAACAATCTAGCTACAATTGGGACAACCCCTCCATTACCTATCTTGGGATTCAACTTACTTACCCACCTAATAAACTGTATGAAGCAAATTATCCCTCCTTATTAACTCAAATTACTCAAGATACACAGTCTATTAAAAAGACACAACTATCTTGGATTGGAAGAATAGCAGCCTTTAAAATGAAGACGTTACCAAAAATTCTATATTACTTCCGCTCCCTCCCCATCCCATTACCGACTAAATTTTTCACACAAATTAACTCGAAATTTAGCAACTTGGTCTGGTTGGGAAAGAAACCTAGAATTGCTTTATCTACTATGTCATTGGTTAAAGCTAAAGGAGGCCTAAACCTCCCAGATTTACGCCTATATTACTTCGCCTCACTCCTTGATCAAATGAGATACTGGTTCAGATATTCAAATGATAAATTATGGTTGAACATTGAACGAGAAGTGTCTAAAGGGAAGGATCTATTTTCCCTTTCCATGGCCTGCTATGCTATACCAAAACTTCCTAACAATTAGAGCTACTCTGGCAGCCTGGAAGTTTGCTCTAACAAAATTACAGCCGACATGTAACCCAGTCCTAATGCCAATACCACTAGGAGTAATCGATTACTAAGAATTACTACCACACCCTGGTCCAAACAGGGAATCAATTTTTTTGATCAGCTATCACCCGATGACATACATAAAATAACGAATAAACTCATAGCCAAACCGTTCAATAAAAACTTTGACCCAAAGAAAAGTGTGGAACTCCCTAGGGCGCTGTGGGAATTCTTCACTTCCTATAAAATAAGTGGGAAGAGAGGCATATCCCATATATATAAACTACTTTCATCTTTTCCAATTCAAACCAAAACTTTAAATATGATTAAATGGGAGAAGGATCTATCACAAACTTTTACGTGGGAAGAATGGCAAAAAGCCATCCATATTAACAGTTCTTCTTCTGCATGTGTAGAACATTGGGAGAACGCCCAGAAAATACTAAACCGCTGGTATTTGACCCCTTACAGACTATCCAAAATATTCCTTAGCTCCTCCCCCATATGCTGGAGATGTGAATCCCACACTGGCAATTTGTTACATACCCTCTGGGATTGTAAAACCTTATCTAGCTTCTGGAATAATGTATCCTCCTTTATCGCATCCTTCACTGGTAATCTAAAAATACTCACACCTGAATTAGCCCTACTAGGTTTAAATCTAGATGTCTATCCTCCTCAATTTAGAACTATAGTTGCCAACTTCCTTACAGCAGCGAGACTCACCATAACAAAACTATGGAAATCTACCTTAGCACCTAACTTATCTGATGTTGTCCAGAGACTCAATACTCAGGCTCACTATGAGCTAATGTTAGCACATAGGAAAGGAACCATAAGTAAATTCATAAAAAATTGGAATGAATGGATTACTCATCCTAGGGCCTCAAATTTTCTGAAGAATTTTAATAATTATTAAGTGTGTTCCTGAACGACTACACTCCTAAACTAGACCGGATGTAAAAGATAACTTCCTACTCACCTTCCCCTCCCCTCCTTCCCCTCCCCTCCTTCCCTTGATACCCCTTTATGTTAATTTTGATTTTATAATATAATATAAGATAATGAGCCATAATCCCTTGTTTACAGCATGATCCCGTTGGGGTAAACATGGATTGCTAGTTACTTGTTTAAGCATCTGACCACTATCCAACTGGACTAAGGCCCTATATGGTTACTGTTTAGTAAAATGATAATTTGAAGCCTACCCAGGCACACTGTTGAACACAAAGTATGACTAAGAAACTGTTGTATTGTTATGACTCTTATTTGTGCTTTATTGTGTATCTTTGAAAAATACAATAAAAAACATTTGAAAAAAAAAAATGCTCTAGCAAACGCGGTGACGTACAACACGTACAACGGCACTATAAAAGGGGAAGTTCCTTTCGGATGACGCCACCCTTGGGGCTGCTTTAGCTGATTTCCTGTTGGTAAAAGACGATTCGCGCTTTTCTGTCTGTTACAGCAGGATGAATGTGCTTACTCCATTATGAACGGTAGTTTTACCAGAACGAGTGCTCCCGTCTCATAACTTGCTTCTGAGCATGCGCAGGTTTTTAACGTCATTTTAGCCCACACACGATCATTTTTTACAACCCAAAAAACGACATCGTTTAAAACGTCTTTAAAAAATGCAGTATGGCTAAGTTGCTATATTTAAATGTACACGGGCTTAACTCCAATAGGAAATGTCATCTAGCACTTAGGGAATTCAGGCAATCAGGAGCGGAGATCATAATGGTACAGGAGTCGCACTTCTCCAAGGGCGATTCTTTCACGTTCGCGTCCAGGTACTTTCCCTTAATATACCAGGCCTTTAGTTCGCGTAAACGGGCGGGGGTCGCAATCCTGGTTAAACGGGGCACCCCCTTCACCTGCACAGACTCCTACCTTGACCCCCTGGGCCACTTTATCATCCTGAGGGGAACATGGCACTCACGAGATGTTACCCTATGTACCCTGTATGCTCCCAATGCACGTCAGCACAGATTTCTGAGCCGGGTTCTTGCCCGCCTGGCCAGATCCCCCCACGACCTACTGGTGGTGGGGGGGGACTTTAACCTACCTCACTCGGTGACCTGGGATCGCTTGATAGTGAATCCCCGAGCCTCTCAGACGAGGGCCCTGCGGGATTCTAAGCTCTTCCGTCAGCTGACAAGGAAGCACGCTCTATTCGACGCATGGAGGGCGCTTCACCCAGGGGATCGCCAGTTCACCTTTTATTCATCCCCCCACCACACGCACTCACGCATAGATTACTTTCTAGTCAATAATACTACGTTACGCGTTACTGACTCCGCACATATTCTGCCCATCTCCTGGTCCGACCACGCCCCCAGCCTACCCAGGCACACTGTTGAACACAAAGTATGACTAAGAAACTGTTGTATTGTTATGACTCTTATTTGTGCTTTATTGTGTATCTTTGAAAAATACAATAAAAAACATTTGAAAAAAAAAATGCTCTAGCAAACGCGGTGACGTACAACACGTACAACGGCACTATAAAAGGGGAAGTTCCTTTCGGATGACGCCACCCTTGGGGCTGCTTTAGCTGATTTCCTGTTGGTAAAAGACGATTCGCGCTTTTCTGTCTGTTACAGCAGGATGAATGTGCTTACTCCATTATGAACGGTAGTTTTACCAGAACGAGTGCTCCCGTCTCATAACTTGCTTCTGAGCATGCGCAGGTTTTTAACGTCATTTTAGCCCACACACGATCATTTTTTACAACCCAAAAAACGACATCGTTTAAAACGTCTTTAAAAAATGCAGCATGTTCGGAAAAAAAATGTGCGGTTTTTCAGAACCCGAAAAATTATGTGAAGCCCACACACGCGGCATAAGACTTTAAAGTCAGTGTTATGAGATATGATAAAATATATATCTCCCTTGTTTTAGAAGTGAAACCTATTCATACTGCAGTTAGAATTCACCTCACTCCAAAACTGATCTAACAATAGATTGGATTAGTCAAGCATATGTTCAACCACACTTCAATTACCTAAAAAGGTATACATTAAAATATTTATACCCCCCCCCCCCATGGCTGATAGCCTGAGAGTTCCTTCTCCCCTAACCCCCACAGTGGAGTTTCTCCACACCACTCCCTTGCCCCCCCGACCCCTGTTTTTGGACTTTCTGGTCGGGAGGTCTTTAGGGAACTGTTGGGACCTGAGGGCCACTTGGGCCCCCATTGTTGATGTGTTCTCCTTATTTTTTTTTTCTGCTCTCACCTTTCTTTCTTTCCAGATATCTCTCTCTCCTCTCCCGTGCAGGCAGGACCCGACAGCACGCCCTGGTGGCTGTCGGCTCGGCGGTCCATCCACTCACCCTCCCAGAACTAGATGCAGCGCGCCTGACTCCAGCTAAGTATAACCCACGATCTCTCCACCCACAGTATGGCTAAGTTGCTATATTTAAATGTACACGGGCTTAACTCCAATAGGAAATGTCATCTAGCACTTAGGGAATTCAGGCAATCAGGAGCGGAGATCATAATGGTACAGGAGTCGCACTTCTCCAAGGGCGATTCTTTCACGTTCGCGTCCAGGTACTTTCCCTTAATATACCAGGCCTTTAGTTCGCGTAAACGGGCGGGGGTCGCAATCCTGGTTAAACGGGGCACCCCCTTCACCTGCACAGACTCCTACCTTGACCCCCTGGGCCACTTTATCATCCTGAGGGGAACATGGCACTCACGAGATGTTACCCTATGTACCCTGTATGCTCCCAATGCACGTCAGCACAGATTTCTGAGCCGGGTTCTTGCCCGCCTGGCCAGATCCCCCCACGACCTACTGGTGGTGGGGGGGGACTTTAACCTACCTCACTCGGTGACCTGGGATCGCTTGATAGTGAATCCCCGAGCCTCTCAGACGAGGGCCCTGCGGGATTCTAAGCTCTTCCGTCAGCTGACAAGGAAGCACGCTCTATTCGACGCATGGAGGGCGCTTCACCCAGGGGATCGCCAGTTCACCTTTTATTCATCCCCCCACCACACGCACTCACGCATAGATTACTTTCTAGTCAATAATACTACGTTACGCGTTACTGACTCCGCACATATTCTGCCCATCTCCTGGTCCGACCACGCCCCCATCACCCTGACCCTTGACCTCAACGCTTCCGCCCGCAGGCCCTATAACTGGCGTCTGAATGACTTCCTCCTGAAGCACACCCCCTCCAAAATGGAAATAGACTCCGCCCTGCAGCTCTACTTTAGCGAAAATGACACGCAGGATATCTCCACCACTACACTGTGGGCCGCCCACAAAGCGGTAATTAGGGGACGTTGTATGGCCATCTCCTCGGCCCTTAAGAGGAATGCCGAGTTGGCTAGAAAGCAGGCGGAAGCGCAGCTCCGAGCCCTAGAAATACGCTTACAGGCCTCCCCCTAACTGACACTCCTCAAACGTATTGCCCTAGTATGGTCAACGCTCCGGGACCTCGCACTGGGTCGAGTCGAGAAAGCTCTAGTACGCCTCCGTCAGGTATATTATGACAAGGCACAAGCTCTTTTGGCGAGGAAACTAGCGGACCGCTCGCTCGCGTCCACCCCACACCAGGTACAGGACAGTTCGGGCAATATTCTATCACACCAGGTATTGCGGATGCCTTCGCAGCATTTTACGCTGACTTGTATAACAAGCCGGAAATACCCCATGACCCACCCCCCCCCCGACCTGCTAGAGAGAATGACACAATACCTAACACGGGCGGGCGTCCCCCGGCTACGACCGGATGACTTGGCCTCCCTTAACGTCCCCATTACAGGAGAAGAGCTGACCATGGCCATTAAGTCCCTACCCGCCCATAAATCCCCAGGCCCCGACGGGTTCCCATACGAATATTATAAGACTTTCCTTCCCCTAGCAGCGACGATCCGAGGCAACCCGGACATTCGAGGTATCCCAGTAAGGGGGAGGGAATTTAAGATCTCCCTTTTTGCAGATGACATCATCCTGACATTGACGCGCCCCCGCATCTCCCTGCGCAACATAAACACAGGGAACTGGAACGCTACGGGTCCTCTCGGGATACAAGACTAATACGTCCAAGTCCATGGCCATGCCGATTAACATGCCCGAACCAGAGGCCCTACACTTGCAGTCCGTCTTCTCGTACCACTGGGAACGAACCTTCCTGAAATACCTGGGAGTCCATCTGACCCCGAGCTTTGCATCCCTATACCAGGCCAACTTCCCCCCCTATACAGTTCAATAAGGGCGCTGATCCATAAATGGAAGTCCCATCAGATATCCCTTTTGGGCCGGATAGCGGCCATAAAGATGGTTGTCCTCCCAAAACTGCTATATCTCTTCCAGACCCTCCCTATCCCGGTCCCGTGTGCTCATCTGCGTGCCCTACAAGCCGACCTCCTCCGGTACGTGTGGAATTATAAGCGCCACAGGATCCCACGTTTGGTTATGACGGCGTCACAAACTGAGGGAGGCCTGGCCTTCCCAGACCTGGTCAAATACTACCAGGCCTCACAACTCCGGGCAGTGGCATCATGGTTCCCCCAGAAGTCTTACAATAAATGGACGGAGGTGGAAAAGATCTGGTTGGCTCCAATACACCCCAACAATCTCCTGTGGAACGCGAATGCGGTAGTGGAGCCCGGACGTTTACTGGGCTCCATGCGGCAGCTTCAAAGTACCTGGAGGAGGCTAGCCCAAGACTGTCGACTTAAGTACGATAGCTCCCTGCTGACCTCCTTCCTCTATAACCCTAAAGTACCGACCAGTCTTACCCACCAGATGTCATGGCCCTGGGCCTCGCGAAACCTATTTCACTTTGGTCACTTAGTAGACCCCAGATCCCGCTCCCTACACTCCTTTACTGATCTCCAAGCCAAACATGACATCCCACGACAAGCTTTTTTCAGCTACTTACAGATCAGGCACTATGCCCAAACAATAGCCCCCCGGCTTCTTTTCTCAAAACCAACCCCATTTGAGCGAATCATACTCGAGGGCACAGCCCGAAGGGGCCTCATATCAGATATATACCAAATCCTCAATGAATACCCCTTACAAACCAAAGGTAAACATGCATATATGCTCCGATGGGAGAGGGAGTTGGGGGAGGTGCTCTCGGAGGACGAGTGGAGGGCGGTTTGGAGGCAGGCGGCCAAAAGTTCGATCTGCACCCTTTATAAGGAAAATACGTATAAAGTGCTGTTCTTTTGGTACCTGACCCCGGACGTCCTCCACAAGATTTACCCTTCCACCTCTGACCGATGCTGGCGTTGCAACCAAGCCAAGGGCACATTGTTCCATCTCTAGTGGACATGCCCCCTGATTGTCCCGTTCTGGACTCAAACACAAGAGCTCCTATCTCGCCTCCTGGAGGCGCCCATACCCCTCTCCCCAAAGCTATTTTTGCTGGGCCTATCCCAACCTTGCATAGCTAAACCCTACAAGAAACTGCTGAGACACATAACCACTGCTGCGAGGTGCCTGATAGCGCTTCATTGGAAGAAATCAATCCCCCCATCCCAAGAAGCCCTTTATGCTAGGGTCAAAGATGTAGAGCTTATGGAAAAAATGACGGCTAGGATCCGGGATAGGTTGGAGGACAATGACCTGGTTTGGGAGAGGTGGCATGTGGAGGAGGACCCGCCATGAGTCGACGACAGGCCACCAAGGTACATTACTTCCCCTGACATTCCTGCCTGCCCCCCCCCACTCCTGTCCTCTCCCCTCCTCTCCTTTTTCTTCTCGCCTCCCCTTCCTCCCTGTCTCCCTCCCCCCACCCCATCCCCTCTTTATACCTCCCCTCTTCTTTGATCTCCAGTTGTGTTACATGTTACTGATAGCATAAATATGTACGAAGCCACTGTGTAAGTCCAGTTAGCTGGAATTTTGTACACCCTCTTTTCTTTTTTTTTTTCTTTTTTTTTTTTCCTTTTCTTATTCTTTATTTGTTATTGCAAAAATGCTTTTTTTTTTTTTTTTTTTTGAATATATGTCGATAAATATACAAAAGGAGATAAAGGAAAAAAATTCTTAAGTACGTGAATAGATACATTAGTGTCCCCTAGCCGAACAAACCCTCATCCCACCCTCAAGCCACCCCCAACCCTTGATCCCGCCCTCCCACCCTCCCCTATCTCCGGAATTCTGTCTCCTATTGAATCACTCTTTGCCCGTTGACCTTCCTACACTATATCATCCTATCTATATACCTTGGTGCAAGTTTAAAATTAGCCCAATCCTGCCATTTCCGTTTAAATCCACCTTCTCCTTCCTCTCCCATGTACCTGAGCTGTTCAGCATAATATATATCGTTAATTCTGCAAAACCAGCTCTTTACTGTCGGGCTCATAGGGTTCTTCCATTGTTTGGGGATCAGACTCTTTGCTGCATCTAGTACGTGTGGAAGTAAGGTTCTCATATACTGTTTAGTTGACATTTCTGTCCCATGAAACAAGCAGACCCATGGATCAGGAGGTATTTTAATTCCGGTAATCTCCTCAATTATTAATAGTACATCCTGCCAGTATGTTTTAATTTTTGGGCAGGTCCACCATATATGTGACATAGTGCCCACTTCAAGACAGCCCCTCCAACAGTATTTGGAGGTGTCGTCTTGGTAACGGTGTGCTATGGCCGGGGTTATATACCATCGTGCTAAACATTTAAAGTTCATTTCGATCAATGCACAATTGAATGAAGTTGAATGCGTCTTTTTTAAAATTTTCCTGACCACTGTCTCGGTTTTTCCCGTTCCCAATTCCTCTTCCCATTTATTAATATAAGGAGGGAAACCGGGGTCTTTCAATCCCATTAATATTTTATAAATTGCGGAGATCGCGCCCCTTCCCCTTGGTGCCAAACACATACGCTCCAAAGGGAGCAAGTATCTATCTGACCTCAGGGGGGAGGGGAAGGAATCCACAAAATGCGTCAGCTGAAGGTATCGCCACCTGTTCAACTCAAACAATTCTTTTTTTTTACTTAGTTCCTGATAGGTAAGAATTTTGCCATCTTTTAATATGTCTTTTAATTGAGCATCTGATTTTTTAATCCAGTTACCAAACAGGTCCGTTTTCCCTGGTGCAAAGAAATTTGTGTCAAATAGAGGGATTAATGGGGAGTTATAACCCCATCTATGTTTTTTATGTGCCCTATCCCAAATAGACATGGATGCCAATGTGATTTTGTGCATGTGAGGATTTATTTGTCTAAAATGTGGCGGTATCCAAATTTCTTTTCCTAACCGTGAGTTATTTGAACCGCTTTCTAATCTCACCCATCTTTTCTCTCTTTTATCTCTGACCCAATCAACCACCCGTGCCATGTGAATAGCCATATAATACGTATAAATATCAGGTACCCCCAAACCACCATGTTCCTTATCTCTAATTAACACCTCCATACTAATGCGCATTTTTTTGTTCCGCCATATAAACCTATTTAATAACTGTTTTAGTATTTTGAAGTAAGCACCCGGTAGTGCGATTGGTAACATTTGAATTATATATAATATCTTAGGGAGAGTAAACATCTTAAAACAGTTTATTCTCCCTAGTAGGGATCTTTGTCTCAATGCAATTCTCTTTAAATCTTTTTTAATATCATTTAATAGTGGTATATAATTCTGTAGATAGATTAGGTCAGGGGAAGATGTGATATTAACTCCCAAATATTTTATCTCTGTATCTTTCCAAATAAATGGAAACTCTTGCTTATATCTCCGTACGTCCTGTGCTTTCACATTTATATTGAGGATTTCTGATTTTAGAGGATTGATTTTAAAATTAGATACATCTCCATACAATTTGAGGGTTTTTAATAGATTCGGGAGTGTTATAGTTGGATTCGTTATGAATAATAAAATATCGTCGGCGAACGCTGCGAGTTTATGTTCCCCATCATTTGTTTGAATCCCCCTGATATCGGGGTTATTTCTAATCCCGGCCAGCAATGGTTCCAGGGTTAAAATAAATAAAAGGGGCGACAGGGGGCACCCCTGTCTAGTCCCATTGAACATTTCAAATGTCCCTGACAATGTCCCGTTTACCTTAACTCTTGCCGTTGGGTGTTTATACAAAGCGCTTATCCACCCCATCATTTTTGGACCGATCCCGATAAACTCCAATGTGTTCAATAGAAATCCCCAGTCTACCCTGTCGAAAGCCTTTTCGGCGTCTATCGACAGGAGTAGACCTGGGGATTTACTATCTTTTATTATCTGTGTCAACAGAAGTGTTCTGATGCTATTGTCCCTGCCTTCCCTCCCGGGGACAAAGCCTACTTGGTCAGTATGTACTAAATCTTTCATGATTGTTTTCATTCTCCCTGCTAAGATTTTGGCAAACAGTTTTACATCTGCATTTAAAAGCGAGATGGGTCTAAAACTAGAACATAAGGAGGGATCTTTACCTATCTTAGGGATTACTGTAATTGCAGCCTCTAATGCCTCTTGACGAATATCCCAATTTAAACCAATACCGTTTATATACGAACACATCCTGGGGATCAGAATGTCACTGAACTTTTGGTAATATGCAATTGTTAACCCATCGGGGCCTGGACTTTTCCCCTTTGGTGACTCCTTTAAATTATTGCGAATTTCCAATTCCGTTATAGGTTCTTCTAAAAAACTAATTTTGTCGTCTGATATTTTATTTAGACATGTGTTATTTAAAAAAAAATTTATATTAACGCTTCTCCTTTTGGTTTTTTCGGGGGTGTCCCCTTGCGATATAGAATACAGCTTCCCATAGTATTCTTGAAATACTCTTGCAATTTCTGATGATGTATGTACTTTGCTCCCTTTGCCTGTTTGAATACTTTCTATAAAATTACCCTTAAATTTGTTTTGAAACCCTTTTGCTAGGTATTTACCCGACAAGTCACCCCATTGATAATTCTCTTTCTTACGTCTGTAAGATGCCGCTCTATTTTCATATTCAATAAGATCTCTTAATTCCTCTCTTTTTAAGATAACGGTACGCTCCGCTTCATGCTCTCCTGTTAGTTTATGGGTCTGTTCAAGGTCCAAGATGGTTTTATATAACTCATCATATTTCTTCTTAGTTTCTTTTTTTTTTGCTGATCCTATTGCAATCAGTATGCCCCTGATATAGGCCTTGTGAGCCTCCCAAACTATTGATTCCGACACGTGTTCGGAGCAATTGGTCTTGAAATACCATTCTAATTCCTGTTTTATCCTTTTTACAGCCTCTTCATCCTGTATTAAATCCTCATTAAGTCTCCATTTGGTGTTACTTTTGGGAGCTCCCTCAATTTTTAAATTAATTGAAACTGGCGCATGGTCCGACAGGGTAGTTATCCCAATTCCCGAACTTGTCACTACGTCCAATGAGCTATGATCCACTAAAAAAAAGTCGATCCTAGAGTACGTCCCGTGTACAGCGGAGTAGAATGAGTAATCTCGTATTTTCGGATGCTGTATTCTCCAAACATCTATCAATTGGAGTTGATGTAATTTTTTTTTAAGTAATTTTCTTTGTGCATCTCCAGTCCGCTGTGCACGGGACGTACAATCGAGATCCAGATCCAGACAGAGGTTCATATCACCCGCCACAACTACCCTGCCTGTCCTGAAGTCCATAAACATCTCAATGACCCCCTTAAGAAATCTCATGGAGTTCTTATTTGGACAATAAATATTTGCAATAGAATAATCCACCTCATTTATTTTTCCTCTAAGTAGAAGATACCGCCCCTCGGGATCTGCTTTTCTCTCTACCAGAACAAATCTAACTTCCTTGGCAAACCCTATGGCAACCCCCTTTGCCAATTTAGTCGGTGAGTCTCCGTAGTACCATAATGGGTATTCCGGTGAGCTTATTTTAAGATTTGACTCCTGCGAGATATGTGTCTCTTGTATGAGTACTATATCTGCTTTAAGATGTCTAATTTCTCTTAAAATATTGCCCCTTTTTAGCGGTGAATTTAATCCCCTTACATTGTATGAGAGTATTTTTAAGGTTCCCATAATATCTACCAGATAGTCGCTTGCCCCCCGACCCCTCCCGTTACATTGTTATTATTATATTCGGTCGCGATAAATTGAGTCATAAAACTCGACATCTTGCATAGGCAGAATTTCCAGTATGCATCAAGGCAAAACCACGACAGGCAGCTTATTTCTGAAACTGATAACCGGAGAAACTCCCCCCCAAACCCTCTCCCACACCCCCCCACCTCCCCCCATTTACTCTGTACTATGACCCCTCCCATCGCCCAAACCCTCCCCCCCTCCCTCCCTTCCCCCACCAGTAGGGGCATTACGGCCTTAAATAGGCCCCTGGATCCGTGGCCAACCTACTCCACCCGGCCCACGGTTCTCGCCCCAGAGGTTGAGCTCTGCGAGTGTGACTACGTCCCGAACCGCCACCGCCCTCCCCCCAATCCGAAGGATGGGGGTGGGTGAGTAGCCCCAGGACCCCAGGACTCCCCGGGCTCCCACCAGCCGAGAGATCTCTCCAGATGTCCAGCGAGCGAGATCTTTTCAGAGAGAGAGCTTTTTCACTGCTATATCAGCTGCTACTTTTATCTTCCTCCTAAAAGTGGGTGTGTGTGTCTTTACTACCTGACGACGTCAAATGACAATATGTTTTGGGAGGTTGCCATAGCAACCAAGTATGCGGCCATCTAGAGTAATCTCAATTTTCACCAATAGGGGCAGTATTGTATTAGAAATCATTTCTAACAAGGTGATTGACATGACCTTTGCCCTCGGCCTGGTGAATTACCATTAATTGTTTAATGGTGTCAAATATGTCAACCATCTTCAGATATTCTGGCTCTTGGCTCAGATTTATACCTTGGGAAAGGTTATCCCACATATTGCAAATGGGTAGTTACATCCTCGAGACTAAAGTCATTTGAAATGTAACTCTAAGCAAAACAGTTTCTAATGTCTTTTACATCAACATAGCGCCATGTTTGCAACATTCCAATAATAATCTCTATATATATGCATAAAGGGGTTTATACATATACAGTATCTAACTAGTACATAGCTATACTGTAACCATATTATAAAATAAACATTATTTAAGATATACCTAATACAATAGAACTTAAGCCTTCTTGTTTCTGTAGCTTATTCTGAAATACAATTCTTTTAATGATACACAGATTGTGTTTATGTACATCTGTACCAACCCATCTTATCTTTAAGTGTCAGAGACAGAAGATATATAATCTGGGATACTGGTATATTGTCCTTAGTGTTCAAAAGCTTTGAGTTATAACCTGGGGAGTTTGGTATAACCAGGCTTCTTAGTGAGACAAATAACTCTTGTACAAGGCCTATTCATGGGCTATGAACTTAATTTCAACTTTTAGAGAGAATATTGCTGCCTTTATGTTCATAATATATATGAATAGGAACAATATGAAAAATATATAATATGCGACTTTATATATATTCTTTTAACTCCAAATGTTCTGACACGATGTTCCAGAAGAAGATAACATGACTGTATTTGAATAAATGTAAATTATTGTACAAATCGCAAATAAATAAGACATCCCTAAAAATAATCCCTAGTGTGTTTTTTGTAGCCAAAATTAATATAAGACCTGGTCTTATTTTCAGGGAAACACAGAAGTTAGAGGAAATACACAAAGGGCACCCACACTCAACTAACAAATCACATAACTCTTGCATTTAGGCAATGTTTGTTTTGCCTAGAGTTCACCTTCAAGGGCCAGTTCATGCTAGAACATGGTGCAGCAAAGGTGTGTTCCATGCACATTTCCAATAGTACATGTGAATGCGCTGCCCTTGCAAGACAAGTGTGGGTGCCTTTAATTGTTAATGGCACCCCAAACTCATTAATTGCAGTTTGATGTGGCACAATCTATAAAAGTAATGTTTGCACTACTTTTTCTGTGTTCCGACACATTTGGCAGCCCATTGAAAAGCAGTGACGGCTAGTGTATTTTTTTTTTGAGGGGGGGGGCGCGGCAAACAACCACCCCCTTCCGGTCAGCCAGCGGCACCCCAGCTGTTGGTCGGTCGGTCATCCAGCCCCGCACTTGCTCCATCTAGGTTTCAGGTGGGCAGTACTCCGATGGGCGGGGGCTTTAATCGCATCTCCTCCTCCTCTGCATTATGTCGGCTTCTGCCGTGTGTCTCCTTCCTCCTCCTCCTAGGTGTTCAATAGGATCCCCTGTCCTTTCAGCCAATCGGGGGACAGGTCTCAGAACCCGCTTCCTGATTGGCCAGGAGGAGGATTAGTGTGACAATAGCGAAAAATTCATTCACAACTGGGTGGGCTCAGAGCGCAGTGCTCTGCGTGCCGAGCCCACCCTTTTTTGAAGCCTATTAGCGCCTCTGGCTCTAATCACGTGCTTCAACCCCCCCCCGTGTGCCCCTAATGGATGGACTGAAACTGTTGAAATGTATGGTCTGTCAAATTGTAATGTGCAGGACAGCACAGAAATGCATGCGTTCTACAGTAACACCTCAAACTTGCATGTTGACAGTTTTGCAGTTGTTGAAATAAATGGATTGCACTTGAATTAATTGTAATATAGGAGTTAAAGGAAGAAAAGTAAAATTCATGTTCAGGGCCAGCTTTATAATTCCTAACCACTTTCCTCCTCACTGATTCCAGAGTTTCCTTATTTCATACACTATGTCATTGTCTCCGGTGTTTGGGAACACAGAGCTTAGCAATGAAAAGGTCAAGCACTTGTGTAAACAAGAAATGTGGTATCTGCAGCAGACTCGCCTTAAGTGGTTGTAAAGCCTAAACATTTTTTACCATAATGCAATCTTTGCTGACGAAAGAAGCCGAACATGAAGAAGCTCTATACGGCGCCTGCGCAGTCAGCTCTACACGGCTCCTAGTTGCGCAGGCGCCGTATATGGCATGGTGCTGACCCTTTAAGGAACTCCTTAGCAAACAGTCCTTAGCACAGCAGTATATCTCAATAAGTATCTTGATATCCACAAGGAATATTTAGTAACACAGTTGTAATAGATAGAACACTAGCAGTAGATCTTCTTATAGGACTACAAGTGATAAAATGGCTACTTATCCGTTTGCAGACTTCAGTGCAGGAGATAGGGATCCGTGGTGTAGGGTGTTCAGCAAAGGCCTCAAAGGTTGTTCCCAGCAATTCTGTGTAGTAGTAGGTGCAATAGCACTAAAGAGGTAGTTGTTGCCTGGAGCGGTGTTGCAGCATGGGGAGCGAAGGCCGCCTGGACTCAATAAGGCTCTGATGCTAGCTTGCCATAATGTTGTAGCGTGGCTGGAACGGCTGACAATAATAAAATTAGGTTGTTTAGTAAAATCAATGCCTTTATAGGCAAGGGAGCAGATGCAGTGCATCAGCACTGATTTAAACATGCTGCAGCATTCGGCGCACTTCCGCGTTCCAAGCTGGAACGCAGCACGGCGCCGGGCAATGGCATCATTGCGCGAGTGCGTATGCGTTCCAGCATGGAACGCACTACGGCACCGAAAACGCCAGCCAGTATAGAAAGTAATAGGCGCGCGGAGCACCTGTTACAGGTAGTTCAGTTTATTTAATTTATTATTCTTTGCATTTGTGGGTTTTTGTGTATTTGATCATTACTTTCTAAGAATAACAGTAAAATAAGGAGGCTGATGAGCGTATGTTTGACATAACAACAAGCCCAGGATAGAGAAAACCTCTTCAGTAACTCTAGGGAGTCATTTAAATACCATTACACCTTAAACACCAAAATAATCTTCATTAATCCTTCTTCATTGATTTCACTAGATTTTAACAAAATGCAGAAAGTTTTTCCCATTTTTTGCTGAAATTTCATGAGAATAACTGCTCTCAGTTTTATTAATCTCTACCAGGGCTTTTTTTCAAGGGGGACTTGGTTGAACTCAGTTCCACCACCTCGGGCTCAGACCCTTTGGTGCCTGCTCACCACAATCACTTGTAAACACAGAAGTCCAGTTTCTGTTTTTACAAGTGACAACTCTGCACTCTGTATGTAATGCAATCCTGGTATTTAATGCCCCTTTAAGACCCTCCTATTGTTCGTGAAATTTGACTGACCACACCCACTATTTCATGTGATTTGGAGGGTGTGTGTGGGTGGAGGGGTTTTGGGGGGTTGTGGTTGAGTTCCAGCACCTATTGTTTGAGAAAAAAAGCACTGATCTCTACAGATTTATGTTTGTGGTCACTTGCAAGAAACTGAGCTGTTACTGGTCGTGAGACAACTCAGGAAGTTCAGGTGCAAAGGGAAATACCCTTGCTTAATTCCAGGAAAATTAATTAGTGTGTGTATAGCTGAAGGCACTGAGGTACATTTGTCAACTGTGGATGGAAATCAGACTGCCTGACAGTTAGCAGATCCTATGAGACAGTTTTTATGAATATTTGCAACCCTCACACCTGTATTTCAGGACAGCTACTTAAAATAGATTTGCATAGGTCTGTGACAGATATGCCAGATTTTCCCTCAGATGTACATCTAAGAAGTGGTCAGGGTCAGGTGTTATTCCGTCACACAGTGCTACTTGAGAGCAGCTAAGGAAGACGTTTATAAAGGATTCTGCCCAATTATTTTAATTCTGTGAGACGAATTGTCTCACTGCTCCTGTTTAACATTGGCAGAATTGATAAATGTCATACTATGTGTGTAGCAAGAGGAAATCTTTTTATTTTGTAGGTCTATTTACTCATTTGTTGCATCTCTAAGATGGGAAGTTACGGTAAATTCCCACACAGCACACAGACTACAGAATATAAACTATCAAGGGTTTTATCCCTTCTCTACTCTATTTATACAGTATCTCAGAAAAGTGAGTACGCCCCTCACATTTTTGTAAATATTTTATTATATCGTTTCATTTTTTTTTTTTTTTTTTTTCACCAAATAATTTTGAGTATTTCAACAGTACAGGTTATTCAGGATGAAGTAATACATACGATAATAAGTAATTAACTAGCATAAACAAGTTGTGTAAAATAGGAAATAAGAATATAATCTAGCAGTGAGAGCATTTATACACTTTTCTTAAAAACATAGTGTATAAAGTATTATTCTTGTAAACATCGTTTCAAAACCATAATAACAAGATGTTGCAACTATACTGTGTTAGAGCCTTAGAGAGCGGAAGGAGGTCCCCCCCATCCCACCCACCCCGTAAAGGGAACAATCTGTGGGTGACATAAGGGGGAAGATATGGTAAGTGGAAAGGCAACATAAGCATAACTTCGGGGCAGACTTCACGTACTTAGTGCTTCCCTAGCCCTGTATCATTAATTCCTCTTTAGCCCTAAGAGGACAATATAGGAAAATGGTGGAAGGAAAACAAGGGATAGGTGGGAAAATATGTGGTCAGGTCAGTGTTTCTCAATTCCAGTCCTCAGGCCCCCCCAACAGGTCAGGTTTTCAGGATTTCCATTATTTTGCACAGGTGATTTGATCAGTTTCACTGCCTTAGTAATCACCACAGCCTTTTCATCTGAAGGAAATCCTGAAAACCTGACCTGTTGGGGGGGCCTGAGGACTGGAATTGAGAAACACTGGGTCAGGTCAACAAGTAATCCCTGTCTCTGTTGTCGATAAAGAGTCTATATGATTGGGAACACGTGATTGTGATAGGGAGTCTATATAGTGCAACCAGCTTGCCCAGGTGTGTCTATATTTTTCATGTGAATCTTTAGCTTGGTGGATAAGTCTTTCCATTTCTTCTGTTTTGTTTACCCGTGTGTGCCAGTCTTCAATTGTCGGGGGAGTTCTAGATCTCCAGTACAGAGGGATACATTGTGTGGCTGCGTTCACTAGATGAAGCGCCAGAGAGTGCTGATACTGTTATTTCGCTATGGGAGTGTGGTGTAGTAAAAATTGTGCTGGTGAAAGGGCTATCGGCAGAGTGGTAACTTGGACTATACGTTCATGTACTGTTGTCCAGAATTGGGTCAATGAAGGACAATCCCACCAGATGTGCAAGAGCGAGCCATCCGCTCCGTCACATCTCCAACAGTTTGGGGATACTGTCGGGTAGATTTTATGCAGCTTGTCGGGTGTCCGGTACCATCTAGTGCATATTTTATACCTATTTTCTTGAGCTGTGACGCTGATAGAGTCCTTGTGTGTGTATTCCCAAATGAGTTTCCAATCATCGTCAGATAAAGTCAAGGTAAGGTCGGTGTCCCAGGCAGTTCGGGTATTAGGGTTGAGAATTCCCTCCTGGGATAACAGGGAGTATAGAACAGATATCAGATGGCGCTTTGGCTCCCTGGCTGCACATAGTTGTTCTAGGGGTGTTAGATCTCTACCCCACGTCGATTGCGATTGTGCAGTACTAAAAAAGTGTTTAAATTGAAGATATTTAAAGACTGAAATGGAAATGTGTGGAAGCTTAGTGATCAAATTCGGATAGTCTAGTAAATTGCCATTGTGGAAAAAATGGTGTGCACGGAGTGTCCGAAGAGCCGGATCAGATACTGGGGGCTTATAAGTGATGTCGGGAAGAAAGTCTGGACTATGTAATAGAGGCGTCAGTGGGCCTGGAGAAGGGATCAGTTTAAGGGTTTTACATGCAGCTTTAAAGTTCAGTAATGTAGGGCCAATCAACGGGTGGTCTAAGCAATTTTTGGGTATAGAACGAGAGTCTATCCAGGGCAGATGGGAGATGGGAAATTTGAGGCAAGCATTTTCTATTTCGACCCACTCCTTATTAGACCTATGGAGGTGCCAATCAACGAGTCTCGTGAGAAGGCAAGCTTTGTGATAAATGGATATATCAGGAATGCCCAAACCGCCATTACACTTTGGTTGGATCAATTTGGACCAGCTCAATCTCGGAACTCGGCCTGCCCAAAGAAAAGTCCTACAATGTCTTTTAAATGTGTTAAAAAAGGTCTGTAGTTGCCTAATTGGGACTGCTTGAAGGAGATAAAGAATCCGTGGGAGAACGTTCATTTTGAGGACTGCTGCCCTGCCAAACCACGATATTCTACCCTTATTCCAATCCGACATGTCTGTCTTTATGGACATCAGGGCAGGTAAAAAATTAAATTCGTATAGTTTCTTTAGGTTTTTCGGGATTTTAATACCTAAGTATGTGATGTGTTCTGTCTCCCATTTAAAGGGAAAGTTTTTTTTACAAAGATCTACTACTGGGGCCGGCAAGGTGACGTTTAGTGCTATTGATTTATCAAAGTTGATTTGGAGATTAGACAGTGAGTTAAATAATTTGAAGTCCAATAGGAGGTTGGGGATCGAGGTAATCAGATCCGAGAGGAACATCAACACATCATCCGCATATGCGGCGATTTTGTACTGCTTCTCCCGGATTTCGACCCCCCTGATGGCAGCGTTTGCGCGTAATCTTCTGAGAAGAGGTTCCATTAAGAGGATAAAAATGAGGGGGGAAAGAGGACAACCCTGGCGAGTTCCATTAGCTATGGAAAAGGCATTCGATAGGTGGCCATTGACCCTGATCCGGGCCGAAGGGCTAGAATATAGCGTCAGGATCATTTGGACAAGACGGACTGGTAGACCTACCCTATACAGTACCGCTGACATGTAATCCCAGGCCACTCTATCGAATGCCTTCTCAGCATCTAGGGACAGTAAAAATCCCGCTTTTTTAGAGGATGTTAGCCAATGGTGCACATTGAGAGCTTTGGTGGTATTGTCCCTGGCTTCTCTACCAGGGACAAACCCCACTTGGTCGGTCGAAATTAGTTTGGGGATCAATGGAAGTAGACGGTTAGTTATTATTTTGGCGTAGAGTTTAATATCCACATTCAATAGTGAAATTGGGCGGTAGTTGGAAACACGAGTAACGTCTTTACCTGGTTTGGGGATAAGAGAAATGTGTGCCTCCAGAAGGTCTTTGTTATAGGAAGGAGAGTCAGCGATGGCATTAAAAGTTGTCAGGAAGTTTGGTAACAATAGGTCGGTAAAAGCTTTGTAATAGCTCACCGGCAGGCCATCCGGACCTGGGCTTTTTCCAGGTTTGAGTTGCCTCAGAGCTTGGGTGGCTTCTTCCAGAGTGATTGGAGAACCCAAATCTGAAATGTCTCCGGGTGAGGAATAAGAGGGGCAATAATCAGTTAGAAATTCTTCAATCATGGTCTTTCTATTAGGAGTTGTATGTATAGGCGTTGGTGATTGTAAGTTGTATAGGCCAGATAGATATTGTAAGAACTGTTCCGCAATTCCATTATTGGTAACAATGGAATTACCGGAAGATGATGTAATCGCATTAATGGTATAAGAGGCTTTTTTCTTTTGTAAAGCGGCCGCCAGAAGTTTACCCGACTTATTACCATGTTCGTAGAAAAGTTTATTGGTGAGGGTATATTTACGCGTAAGCCTTTTCCTAATTTCCCCAAGGAGATCCTCCCTTGCTTTCAGTAAGTCATCATGTACCTGATCCGCTAGCGTGCGTTTGTGTGTATGTTCCAAGGCTTTGATCCTGTCAGACAGCTCCACAATACGCGCTTTCCGTAGTTTGGCCCTTTTGGCCATTAGGGAGATGAACGATCCCCTAACTACACATTTGTGCGCAGCCCACACCAGTGGTGAGGGGGTGTCCTCCCTTGTGTTTTCTCTAAAATAATCAGATAGGACCTTTGAAATATTCGTGGTGTTGGTTTTGTCTAATAGGATGGAGTCGTCCAATCTCCAAATGGGTGATCTAGACAGGTGAGAAGGGATTAAGAGTGTTATCGTTATCGGATGATGATCGGACATTAGCATGGGGTCGATGGTAGCCTCAACCAATGCGGTAAGGTCAGCTTGTGAAAGGAAGAAATGGTCGATCCGTGAGTACTTTTTATGTAAGGGCGAGAAGTAGGTGAAGTCTTTTACATTGGGGTGTAAAGTGCGCCAGGCATCGTGAAGGGTCAATGTGGCTAGGCTGGACTTGATTGCCCTTAGAGCATTAAATTTTATACAAGAGGATCCATTGGATGTATCTAGGGCCGGCTGTAGTGGGACATTAAAGTCCCCACCCAGGATAAGAGTGCCTCTTTGGAAGGCCGTTAATTGGTATGATACAGAGCGAAAAAAGGACACTTGTTTTGTGTTTGGGGCGTATATGTTGGCAATTGTGTAAGTCAAGTTGTGTAGAGAGCCACGGAGAAAAATGAACCTGCCGTGAGGGTCTCTTTGGATTTCTGTGACCTGAAAGGGACAACGCCGGGAGATTAGGACCGATACTCCTTTTGATTTCGCTGTGTTGTTAGGGGCGTGGTAGACCACAGGGAAGTTTCTGTCGGTGAGCTTGGGAATTCTGTCAGAACGTAAATGAGTTTCTTGAAGAAGTGCTATATGTATTTTTTCTTTCCATAATGTGTATAGCAAACGTGAACGCTTTTCAGGGGTATTCAAACCGCGGGTATTTAAGGAGTACAATTTGACCCGATCTAAAGTTCCTCCTGTCACATCCGTAGATGAGGGGTACGAAGCGGGATTCATTCTTGTGGTATAGGAGAATTTTTTTGGGAGGGGGGGGAGAATAGGTAGGAAGGGTCTGGGTGGGATAGGGATTTAAGAGGTATCAGAGGGAGCCAAAGTTTTATAAAGAGGGCTAATAGTGGGGGTCTAAAACCCTACACTTATAATAACCGATTAAGTGGTGGAATACACTTCACCCACTTCCTATATACAAGGAGTAATCGGAGTAGTACAGTGAGCACCCGGCCTCCACTCTCCCCAGGGAGCCTAGAAGCACCGGTGCACCACTGTTGTGGGGTTAACCAGAACCAAGACAACGAAATGGAACGACACCAGGATACTTAATGATACGCTTTCAAAAATGAAATGTGACTGGAGGTAACAAAGGATAGAATATTTCCATGCCACCTCAGAGCAGAATCAGGCCGAGAGAAGGCAGATATTGAGATTGAAAATTAAAATAATTTTGAGTGCAAATTTACTAAAGAGTACAGTGCACAAAGTACCAGTAATCAGAGTACCTGTTTAGGGATCTCTCAGAGTGAGTCTGTCGGGGGGCGACTATAGTGGGCAATCTTTACCAACTCCTAAATAGGTGTGGATGCACCATCTCTGAATATTTTACACAGAATGACAATACGCCCCCCTCCCCGTCTGGGCATCAACCCGGGGTTCCTAATCATCCCCCTATTGGGGAACACAGTGGCGATCAAAGTGAATGTTGAACATGTCTAATAAGTACCCCTTACCTATAACACAAACCGTGTTTAATCGCATAAGTAATTATCTGTGGGAAGTGTCTGTTCCCTGAAACCGTCTTTATGGCGTAGCCACTCCAGTGGGTATTTGTTTTCCTCGTGCCGAGTTCCTGTGTACCTGATGGGAGTGGGAACTGATGTGTGTCGTGTTGATCTCCCCTGACTATTCCCATCAGTTGACGGAGGTAAAAGAAACGGGTAAGATGACTTCAAAAGATGTTGAGAGAAAATTTTGCTTTACTCATCTGTCCAGGAATAACATTACTGTTGGCATGTTGTACCATTTTTTCTGGAGCTCTGCCTTGTGACCATAGAGGATTAAAGTCGCAAGGTAACTGGCATGCGTTAAACTTGTGCAGCAATGTGGTAACTGGTAGTATAGGCCAATTAATGTGACTGTTCCAGTAAGGTATAAACTCTATTTAAACCGATCAAACATGACCATAATACAGTCTATAGTAGAAGGAACAGGGTCGGGCAGTTCTCTTAACGTTTTGTGGCCAAAAAAACAAACGGTAATCATTAAACAGGCCAAATGGGTTATGCTGTAGACACTAGAACTCTTGTTGGTAAGAAATAGGCACTTACTCTCAGTTATCTATTCTGGCCCTTCGGGCATCCGGAGGGGTCAACTGGTCTTGGTCCCTTCTTGTTCCACGTAAACCTTGGGGATGCCTTGAGGTAGAGGGGGATCTCCTCCTACGGAAACTTGTCGTTTGGGTTTCCATGGGTGTCTCGGGCGGTTTGCCCCATCTACCTACCGAGCGACGGTAAGGTGCATACCAATCTGGTACTGAAATTGGCGGTAGGCCGAGCGTCTCGCAAAATTTGGGCAGGTCTTCCGGCACTCTCAGTGAGGCGTTGCGGCCTTGGTGGGATGCTGCCAAGCAAAAAGGAAATTTCCATTTGTACCTGATTCCTCTCGATATTAGGGCTTCCAAAAGTGGTTTGAGGTCACGCCTGTGTTGGAGAGTGATCCCTGAGAGATCTTGGTACAACTGAACTGGAGTATCTCCGCAGCAAAGCCTTTGACCCCTTGCTCGGCGCAGTATCTCCTCTTTTAGCTTAAAGTCAATTAAGCAGCAGATTATGTCCCTAGGGGGATCTGTGTCTTTTCCCCGGGGACGAAGAGCTCGGTGGATCCTCTCAAAGTTAATAGCAGATTGACGGGGCTTCTCAAGTATAGAATTGAACAGGGCAGTAATTTCACTTTGGACTTGCTCTCCTTCAACTGTTTCAGGTAACCCCCTCACACGCAGGTTTCGGCGGCGGCCTCTATTGTCCAGGTCTTCTAAATGATGGTTCACTTCCCTCAGCTGGAGGGTATGGTCGTCAATTTTCCTTGTTGATTTCTGGAGAACCGTGTCATGTTCATCCATTGTCTGTTCGGTGCGGGTGACCCTGTCGGAGAGAGAGCGTAGGTCAATGCGGAGCTCAGCGATATCTTTGATATCTGCTGCCACGGCTTTCAGGTCCATGATGTTAAGGTGTGGTCTTGTGGTGGGCTCTGAGTCCGCCTGGCTTCTTCCCAATGGCGGGGGAGACACTGCGTCTGGTGCGCTAAGCACTATATCAGCGTGGTCCTGTGAGGTCGCGTGTGCTGAGTCTTGAGGGGGACCCCGGCGTGTCTGCGCCATGTTTCTCGGGGAGTGCGGAACAATTCCGGGACGTTCTGGCTTTGTGCCCCGATGTTTTCACGCGGGGAACGGGATCGGGAGCCAGAAGAACTTCGGGAAGCTGTCCCCATGCTATCCGGGCTATCAAGCAGAATAATGTCCGTGTCAGGCGATTATACTCCCCTGGGCAGTCGGGGGTTTTCTAAATTGCAGGGTCTCTTAACAGTAGGCTGCGGAGGGATGAATTATTGACAGGGAGGAAGGGCAGCCAGAGGTGCAGTATGTTATCCCTGGGTGGACCAATATGGCCGCCGACCTGAGGGATCTAGTCAGGTTCACGGCCCTTCCCGCAGTACGTACCGGGTGTTGCTAGTAGCTGTAGTGTCCCCCGACCATCCGGTTGCCGTTGAAGGAGGTGGTGGAACGTTTGGGTGTCAGGGGGAGCAGTAATAGGAGCGGGAGGTCACCTCCGGGAGGACCAATATGGCCGCCGACATGCGCTGCTGGCTGGATTCGCGGCCCTTTAGACCATAAATACCGGGCGCTGAACACCCTGGCGGTGTCCCCGGGACCCTCAGTCACTGTTCCAGGGGGTGATGGAGTGATGAGGAGTAGGGGGGAACGAGTGGAGCCGCCGAGAACCGTCGTCGCGAGAACCAAGATGGCCGCCGCTCCACGACTAGGCCGAAGCCGCGGCCTTTCCTTGGGCACTTTCCCCCGGTCTGGAGCTTCTGTTCTTGGCGGTCTCGGGCGGCGATTTTTTGGTTCGGTGATGCCCAGGCTGTGTGTAGGATGGTTGTGCCAAGGTAGTGAGACGCTTTGCAGTGTAAATTGAGGCTGTTATCTGCCGCAAAAGCCACTGTGTTTTCCTGAGGTGACAGGAGTGTTCAGATTAGGCGTCCATCATCCCTGCCGGCTTGGCCACGCCCCCATATCTTTTCATGTGAACATTGGAGAAATTTCACTTTGCTACAATGTAAAGTAGTGAGTATTTGAGGATGCCCCACAGATGCTCAATAGGGTTTAGGTCTGGAGACATGCTTGGTCAGTCCATCACCTTTACCCTCAGCTTCTTTAGCAACGCAGTGGTCATCTTGGAGTTGTGTTTGGGGTCGTTATCATGTTGGAATACTGCCCTGTGGCCCAGTCTCTGAAGGGACGGGATCATGCTTTGACGTATGATGTATGTCACAGTACATGTTGGCATTCATGGTTCCCTCAATGAATTGTAGCTCCCCAGTGCCGGCAGCACTCATGCAGCCTCAGACCATGACACTCCCACCATCATGCTTGACTGTAGGCAAGACACACTTGTCTTTGTACGCCTTGTCTGGTTGCGCCACACGCTTGACATCATCTGAACCAAATAAGTTTATCTTGGCCTCATCAGACCACAGGACATGGTTCCAGTAATCCATGTCCTTGGTCTGCTTGTCTTCAGCAAACTGGCTTTCTTGTGCATCATCTTTAGAAGAGGCTTCCTTCTGGGACAACAGCCATGCACACCAATTTGATGCAGTGTGCGGAATATGGTCTGAGCACTGACAGGCTGACTCCCCACCCCTTTAACCTCTGCAACAATGCTGGCAGCACTCATACATCTATTTCCCAAAGACAACCTCTGGATATGACACTGAGCACGTGCACTCAACTTCTTTGATCGACCATGGTGAGGCCTGTTCTGAGTGGAACCTGTCCTGTTAAACCGCTATATGGCCTTGGCCACCGTTGATGCAGCTCAGTTTCAGGGTCTTGGCAATCTTCTTATAGCCTAGGCCATCTTTATGTAGAGCAACAATTCTTTTTTCCAGATCCTCAGAGAGTTCTTTGACATGAGGTGCCATGCTAAACTTCCAGTGACCAGTATGAGAGAGTGAGAGCGATAACACCTTCTCCCCATTCACACCTGAGACCTTGTAACACTAACGAGTCACATGACACCGGGAGGGAAAATGGCTAATTGGGCCCAATTTGGACATTTTCACTTAGGGGACTACTCACTTTTGTTGCCAGCGGTTATTTTGAGGGAACAGCAAATTTACAATGTTATACAAGCTGTACACTCACTATTTTACATTGTAGCAAAGTGTCATTTCTTCAGTGTTGTCGCATGAAAAGATTAGGGCTGCGGAAATTAGCGATTAGTTGCTCAATTAATCGTTAATTTCTTTGATCGATCAAAGTAGAAAAGGCCGCGGCTTCGGCCTAGCTCCGGAGCGGTGTCCATCTTGGTCCACCCGGCGGCGGCCTAGTAGCGGCGCTCTGACGTCATCACCCGCCTACCCGCCTGCTTGTGTTGTCTACTCTGCTGATGGGTCTGCCTGCTGTCTATTCCGGTAAGAGCGGACAATCGAAGATGTGGGGAGATGTGGATATTACGGTATGGGGGGCAGATGTGGATATTACAGTATGGGGGAGATGTGGATATTACAGTATGGGGGCAATTGTGGATTTTACAGTATGAGGGCAGATGTGGATATTACAGTATGGGAGCAGATGTGGATATTATGGTATGGGGGGCAGATGTGGACATTGCAGTATGGGGGGAGATGTAGATATTACAGTATGGGGGCAGATTTAGACATTACAGTATGGGGGGAGATGTGGACATTACAGTATGGGGGGAGATGACGTGGATATTACAGTATGGGGGAGATGACGACATTACAGTTATAATTAATCAAGTTTAGTCGATTAAAAAAAAAACGATTAATCGAACACAAAAATTTTAATCAGTAACAGCCCTAGAAAAGATATAATAAAATATTTACAAAAATGTGAGGGGTGTACTCACTTTTGTGAGATACTGTAACTAAACTTAGGCTATACATAGCATAGGGCCACTAGATGATTATCATAGGAAATAAATACTTATTTACAATGATCTTCAGTTTCATCCAGTGGCCACAATGAGGTATTTTCCTGATTTACGCTACTTTTGAAGAATGAAAAATATCTGAACTGGAGGGGAAATAGTGTAGTAATGTTTCCAGCATTTGCACAGAACATGAAGTTTTGAATGGCAAATAGCTGCAATTTTTTTTTATAAATACACAACCATGCTCAGGCTGTCCATTGACTGGCTGGAATTGGTATGGGCTTTTTACTGTACTGTTAGCGCAGGACTTGTCAGACATAAAGCCCTTGGTTCTGGGTTTATATTGTACAGGACGCCATGGCTGGGTCCTGGAAGGACGTTATATTTCCCCTCTGTTTGGACTGTGGTGCCTTTAAGGGAACGGAAAGGGTTAATGCACCTGTCAAAGGAAGTAGTTTAAAGCAGACAGGAAGTGCAGGTGAGAGTGAAGGAGTGTAGGAGAGTCTATGCATGGTGAATGGTGGACAAGGAAAGCTGTGGAAGCTATGAAAAGCTGTGAAAGGACTTGGCAGTGTGTTGCCTGAAAGCCTGCTACTGAAGGACTTACCTGCAAGGACTATTTAACTGCGATAGCAGTTCTGAGCTGTACAAGTCGGTGAGACTGTTATTTCCTTTGTTTTTGCTGCTGCTAAGCCATTTAAGTTTAATAAACCTTAGTTTTGATTTAAAAAGCCTGTGTCCTGCGATCAAGCTGGTCCCCCAAACATTACACTGGTGCTCGAATGCGGGCAGGACAGAATAACAGGCATAAGAAGAAAAAAAAAAAAAACTTTTTTCTTTTTGCATTGGACTTTATATTGAACTGACATTTAAAGAGACAGTACATTGAATTTATGTCCTGGGTTAAAGCTGCACAAACATTGAAAGTTGAAGCAATGGAGGAGCTAATTAAACAGCTGACCTTGGCTAACATGCAAGCGCAGACTCGCAATGAGGAAGCTAATCAGTGCTTAGCAGCCCAGCTGGAGGCACAACAAACTTACCACAAAGAGGCGCTGGCTCTGCAGCAAGAAAATACTCGCCTGTTGGCGGCCCAGCAAGCGACGCAGCAAGGGGTTATGCAGGCTCAGGTGACGGCTTTAAAGGAAGCAGTGCAGCAGCTGTCTCAGGTTCGGGAACAAGCGGCTGTTGCCCCTGGCAACCAGGTGACTGTGAGGGCAAGCCATTTTCTACAGAAATTATCCCTGAGCGATGATGTAGAGGCATTTCTTGCTACATTTGAGAGGACAGCGGAGAGAGAAGGATGGTCTCAGGACCAGTGGGCCGGCCTCATTGCTCCTTTTCTCACTGGAGATCCTCAAAAAGCCTACTTTGACCTGCCACCAGATGATGCTAAAGACTATCAAAAGTTAAAGGCAGAAATTCTGGCTCGTCTGGGGGTGACTACGGCCGTTCGGGCCCAACGTGTACACCAATGGAAATATCATCCAGATCGGCCACCCCGGTCTCAAATGCACGACCTAGTGCAACTAATAAAAAAATGGCTGCAGCCTGAGGTGTTGTCTGGCCCCCAAATCGTGGAGCTGGTCGTGCTGGACCGATACCTGAGGTCCCTGCCAGATGACCTTCAACGGTGGGTCAGCCATGGAGACCCCAAAACAGCAAACCTCCTTGTTGAGATGGTGGAACGATATACAGTGGTGGAGGACCTGCTCGGACCTACCAAGCGCATAGGGCCCAGTCTGCCACGGCCTGTTCGACCAACTGCTGCCCTTCGAAAGGATGTTCCAAGGAGCCCTGGGACAAACACCCCGGAAGGCCAAGAGTCACTCCCGGTACCTCCTCAGCGTTCTGTTCCTGCTCGGAGAGGAGGGGATGTACAATGTTGGCGATGTCATTCCTGGGGTCATACCCGGACACACTGCCCACTGCAAGAGGAGCCCATGGAATGCGGGGTTCTTCGGAGGGGGTCTTTTTGTGCCCATAAAGTGTGCACCACACACCTCGACCTGGATGAGGAAAAGTTTGAGTGTGAAGTCCAAGTGAACCACCTCCCTGCCCGGGCTTTGTTGGACTCTGGAAGCATGGTAACCCTGGTTCATCCTAGAGTGATTGGGAAGATCGGTCCGGTAAGAAAAACTTTACGGGTGGTATGCATTCACGGGGACACTAGAGAGTACCCGCTCATCACGTTGTCTATCGCCTCAGCATGTGGCACTGTTACTCAGGAGGTGGGGGTGGTAAAGAACTTGGTGCATGATGTTATAATAGGACGAGACTGTCCATTGTTTACAAAACTGTGGGAACAAGGAGAACAGTTCAGAGACTGGGGAGAAACTAGCCCCCCTGTTCCTGCTGCTGAGAGGGATAACCCTGAACTGCCAAATGTTAATGTGGACCCAGATGAGGAAAATGCTAATGATTGGGTTAATGGTGATGAAAGTAGTGTTGATACTATTGAGAATGTCAAGATATGTGGTCCACAGACCTATCAAAACCCTAAGGGGGAGGAGCCTTCCCCACTTCGGGCAATGCTGGGGGAAGAGGATGAGGAAGTGGCCTCTACCCCTGCGCTGCCGGATTTGGGTGTTCCCCAGGGGGCATTTGGGACTGCTCAGATGCAGGACCCCACTTTGGCCCATGCACGGGAACAAGTTGTAGTAGTAAATGGGGTTCCCCAAGAGCCAGGTGCGAATGAGAGGTGGCCACACTTTGCAATATATAATAAATTGCTGTATCGGGTTACCAAGGAGAGAGAAAATGTGGTAGAGCAATTGTTGGTACCCCAACAATATAGACGAAAGGTTTTGGACCTGGCCCATAACGATGTGTTAGGGGGACACCTGGGAGTTGAAAAAACGGAGGCACGGATCACCGACCGGTTTTACTGGCCAGGTCTGAAAGCAGAGGTAAAGAGATACCGTGCCTTTTGTCCGACCTGTCAGTTGACCGCTCCGGTGACTCATTTTCGGAGCCCTTTGGTCCCTCTGCCCATAATTGAGGTCCCATTCGAGAGGATAGCCATGGATATAGTGGGTCCCTTGGTAAAGTCAGCTCGAGGTCACTCCTACATATTGGTGATTCTTGACTATGCCACCCAATATCCTGAGGCGCTACCCCTGCGGAATACCTCCTCAAAGGCCATTGCCCGGGAATTATTCCAGATGTTTACACGGACTGGTTTCCCCAAGGAAATACTCACAGACCAGGGTACCCCGTTTATGTCAAGGGTTATGGCCGATGTGTGTAAGCTGTTCCGGATTAAACAGCTACGCACATCGGTCTACCATCCCCAAACGGACGGGTTGGTGGAACGCTTTAATAAGACCCTTAAATCTATGCTCAAGAAAGTGGTACAAAGGGATGGGAAAGATTGGGACTGCCTGTTACCAGCTCTCCTGTTTGCTATCCGGGAAGTGCCCCAGGCCTCCACGGGTTTTTCGCCCTTTGAGTTGGTATATGGGCGGAGACCTCGCGGACTTCTTGACGTGGTTAAAGAGGAGTGGGAAAGTGAACCTGTTCAGCATAAGAGTGTCCTGGAATATGTCTCCCAAATGCAGGAAAGGATCCAAACCGTGATGCCGCTAGTCAAAGAGCATTTGCAAAAAGCCCAGGAGGCTCAACGACAGGTCTATAACAGGGCTGCTAAAATAAGGCACTTCCAAGTGGGGGATCGAGTAGCGGTGCTAATTCCCACTGTGGAAAGTAAGTTCTTAGCCAGGTGGCAAGGACCCTTTGAAGTTGTGGAAAAAGTGGGAGAGGTCAATTATAGAGTCCACCAGCCAGGCAAGAGGAAACCGTATCAGATATATCATGTCAACTTATTAAAGCCCTGGACAGACAGGGAACCGGTGACCTCCCTGGCTAGTGCAAGGCTTGAGCCACAGGTTGGGGTGGAGAGTGTCCAAGTAGCAAATACCCTATCTAAATACCAAAGTCAGCAGGCAAAGGAGTTCTTGCAGAGAAATAAAGAGAAGTTTTCAGACTTGCCGGGGCTAACTAGTATCATAGAGCATGATATTATCACGGAACCTGGAGTCAAAGTTTTTGTCAGGCCCTACCGCATCCCAGAGGCTCAAAGGAAGGCCGTTTCAGAGGAAGTAAAGAAGATGCTGGACCTGGAGATCATTGAGGAATCGCAGAGTGAGTGGTCGAGCCCGATTGTGTTGGTACCAAAGCCCAACGGGACTCTGCGATTCTGCAATGATTTCCGGAAGCTTAATGAAGTTTCACGGTTTGATGCCTACCCCATGCCCCGGGTAGATGAACTTATTGAGAGACTAGGTCCAGCTAGGTATATCACAACGTTAGACCTTACCAAGGGGTATTGGCAAATCCCATTAACTAAGGATGCTAAAAAGAAAACTGCTTTTTCTACTCCAGAGGGGAGTTTTCAGTACAAAAGAATGCCTTTTGGACTGCAAACTGCTCCAGCCACGTTCCAGCGAGCAATGGATAGGATTTTACGACCTCATCGGGAGTATGCCTCAGTGTACTTGGACGACATAGTCATTTTTAGCAGAGACTGGGAGTCACACTTGCCCAAAGTCCAGGCAGTACTGGACTCTCTCTGGAAAGAGGGGTTTACAATAAACCCTGAAAAATGTGCTTTGGGAATGGAGGAGGTGAAATACCTGGGCTATATTGTGGGTAGAGGGGTGGTGAAACCTCAGGTCAGCAAGGTAGAGGCTATAAAGAGTTGGCCCCGCCCCCTCACAAAAAAGCAGGTACGTGCATTCCTGGGCATGGTGGGATACTACAGGAGGTTCGTACCCAACTTTGCCACATTGGCGGCTCCATTGACCGATCTGACTAAGGGCCGGAAATCGGTCATGGTGGAGTGGAATGCAGACGCTGAGAAGGCTTTTTTGGAGCTCAAGTCAGCACTGTGCCAACACCCTGTCTTGATAGCGCCCAATTTTTCTGAAGAGTTCATTGTCCAAACTGATGCTTCCGATGTAGGATTGGGAGCTGTATTATCACAGGTTGTTCATGGTGAGGAGCACCCAGTAGTCTTCCTCAGTAGGAAGTTGACACCAGCGGAGAAAAACTACGCTATTATTGAAAGAGAGTGTCTGGCCATTAAGTGGGCTCTGGAGTCCCTCAGATATTACCTCTTGGGGAGGAAATTTAGGTTAATTTCTGATCATGCCCCTTTAACGTGGCTGAGGCAAGGTAAAGGGACTAATGCCAGGATTACCAGGTGGTTCCTGGCGCTCCAAGAGTTTAAGTTTATAGTGGAGCATAGGCCCGGGAGACTGCATCAAAATGCAGATGCCCTCTCCCGAGTCCATTGTTTGAGCTCCACTGTTGCCTCCACCTCCTTGGCGTTGGGGCACAGGGGGGGGATATGTACAGGACGCCATGGCTGGGTCCTGGAAGGACGTTATATTTCCCCTCTGTTTGGACTGTGGTGCCTTTAAGGGAACGGAAAGGGTTAATGCACCTGTCAAAGGAAGTAGTTTAAAGCAGACAGGAAGTGCAGGTGAGAGTGAAGGAGTGTAGGAGAGTCTATGCATGGTGAATGGTGGACAAGGAAAGCTGTGGAAGCTATGAAAAGCTGTGAAAGGACTTGGCAGTGTGTTGCCTGAAAGCCTGCTACTGAAGGACTTACCTGCAAGGACTATTTAACTGCGATAGCAGTTCTGAGCTGTACAAGTCGGTGAGACTGTTATTTCCTTTGTTTTTGCTGCTGCTAAGCCATTTAAGTTTAATAAACCTTAGTTTTGATTTAAAAAGCCTGTGTCCTGCGATCAAGCTGGTCCCCCAAACATTACAATATATTTTGGCCAATATACTGTATAGTCTAATGCTTTCATATTTTATAATCCAAAACAAATTAGAGACAACAAACACAGAGATTTTAGTAAATTTTTACAGATCTGATGCATTTTATCTGAGCACAGGTAACTCATAATTTTTTATCGGTTTTATCTGAGGTTGCATACCAGGCAAGTGTTGTGGATAAGGCTCTTAAAAAGAAAATGTAATCTTCTTGTTGGTGATTCAAATGTTAAGCCCTGTACACACGGCCCAGAATCTCGTCAGGAAAAAAAGTTTTTCCTGACGAGATTCTTGGCAAGATTCTCTTGCAGGCCGAGTGTACACACTCTCCATTCAAAAGAACCGCCGTTCTTTTGAATGGCACAAACGCAGTGACGTAATCGACTACATTCGATGCCGCCGCCGCCATCTTGCTACACCCTACCTATAAATGTATATTTTATATAGACAGAAGAACAGGAAGTGAGGATTTCTCAGAAAAAATAAGTACATTTAAAAGCAAAATGGATGGATGAGGTAAGTGAAGGAGGACTGCACTAAGGTAAAGGAAGCTATTTAGGGATTTTTTTTTTTTTACCTTTAAAACTTCCTGGTGTGGAGTACACTTCTTGAGGGGGTAGGGGGCGAGCAGGAGTGTCAGGACGCCCACTAACACACAGCTCCTTTCTCTATCTGCAAAGTAGAGAGTGTCCTGACTTTCCTGCTCGCCCCCTCAAGAGGCTTTCTCCACACCAGGGAGAAAGCCTTGCATTACTGTGTGGAGTTACAGACAGAAGAACAGGAAGTGAGGATTTCTCAGAAGAAATAAGGACATTTAAAAGCAAAATGGAAGGATGAGGTAAGTGAAGGAGGACTGCACTAAGGTAAAGGAAGCTATTTAGGGAAACATTTTTTTACCTTTACAACCCCTTTAACCACTTCAGCCCCGGACCATATTGCTGGTCAATGACTGGGCCACTTTTTGCGATTCGGCACTGCGTCGCTTTAACTGACAATTGAGCGGTCATGCGACGTGGCTCCCAAACAAAATGTTTTTTTTTCCCACAAATAAAGCTTTCTTTTGGTGGTATTTGATCACCTCTGCGGTTTTTAGTTTTTGCGCTATAAACAAAAATAGAGCGACAATTTCGAAAAAAGTTAATTTTTTACTTTTTGCTATAATAAATATCCCCAAAAATATATAAAAAAACATAAAATGTAAAAGTACTACAGCACTGCTAAATTCTTAAATATATGACACCAAAAAAATAACCAAATAATAATCGCAGCATATAAAAAGGTAACCAACCAAAAATATATATGTGAATAAAGTATTATGCGCTGAAAATTAACTCAAATGGTGTGAAACTTACTACAACAGTACAAGTGGTAGTGCAATTCTGTTAAACAAACATATAACAAAACCATAGTAATAGTCCCAATCAGTGGCTGGGTATGTGCTGATCCTTTGTATAGCAGGAAAGACACAATACTGATATAATGACTTGAACAATGTTGGGTGGAATCAGCCTTCCCAGTCTCAGGTAGCTGCCTTACAGCCAGGTGTAAAATCCTCCACACTTAGCACAGCTCATGCAAGACAAGGAGAGAAAGAAATCCTCATAGCGCAATCATGTAAATATCAAGAGAAAGTAAATGACAGGCTTGTGACAAAGGCACACTCACGGATCCCCTGGACAAAACAAGCACCAAACAATCCTCCTTTAGCTGCTCAGGTTAGATGTTCTCCTTATTCGGATGTGCGATCCGTCATTCCCGTTCGTAGCTCCTCCCCCACGCGTTACGTCACTAGACACGTGACTTAGTCATGGGTAACTGTAGGTCGGATCTCAGCTGATCTTATTTATAGTCAGTGGGATGGCCAGACCAACGGGGAATACAACAGAAGGAGTTTTTAAACATCTGACATCATTGCTGGCTAATGAGAATGTTTATAATTATCAGTTTAAAAAACCATAATAGTGTCATGGTCTTACCTCTTTGCAGGCTTCTCATCACTGACATGTGCTGGCGGCCATCTTGCTTCATGGGGTTCTTGTAACCTGCCTCACTCTGCGGCTCCTCCTTCCCACTGGGAGGAGCTGGCTGCTCTGCATATATATATGACGGCAGCTGCAGCATTTCCTTGCTTGGGCTGTTCGTCTCACACCTCTCCTGTGATTGTGCTGACTGCTCCTGGTTTTGGACCCGGCTTCGGACGTTCCTTCTGGTTCCTGATTCCTGGCTTCGTTTCACCCCCTCTCTGGCTACAGACCCCGGCTCGGCTGACTCTCATCCCTGGCTATCGACCCTGGCTTCGTTGGATGACTCTTCTGGCTGTTTCGATCATCTGCGAGGACTTTGACTTTGCTGTTTGGTTTCCAATAAAGTCTTCTTATTCATTTATCTGTTTTGTACGTCTGATTCATGCTTCCGTGACAAATAGTCACTTGCTTTTAATCCAATTAAACATTAATAAACTTAGAACTTTAAAACAATCATATAAGAACATTATTTAAAAACGGACACTTAAAGAGGATATGCAAACTGCATAGCAGCCCCCAGTGGCCGTCAAATATATGGCAGGACACAACCAATATTATTCAATATAAAAACCTATGCATATAATATGAATCATAACTTATCACATGCATATATCAAATATTTACTAATAAACTTGAATATTTATAAATATAGAATAAGATAAATTTATAAAATTTAGATTTCAAAGGAACCCATGATCAGTAATCTGAGATGAAGCAATTGAGATCAAATTCAATATTCAAGCCATTGGGCGATAAAGATCTAATTTCATGTATCCATCTGGATTCATTTTTACTCAATTCCCGCACTTTGTGGCTGCCCCTCCAGTGGGGTGTATATTTAGCAATAGCCCAAAACTTCAATTCTTTTTTTTTTTTTTTTGATGACATAGGGCAAAGTGTCGTGACACATTATGTTTGGGGAAGCCCTTTTCAATATTCTGTACATGTTCCCTTAGACGTTTCCACATAGGTCTCTTTGTGCGTCCGATGTATTGAAGAGAACATGAACACCGAAGGGCATAAACTACTCCTTCACTTCTACAGGTAATCAGGTCTTTGATCTCATATTCCTTTTGTGTAACATTGGAAACAAATTTGGAACATTTTTGTCCCTTAAAATTTGTTTTCTTGCAGGCGAAACATCGCTTGCACTGAAAAAAACCTTTTGCCTGATAGAAAATTAGTGTGTTGGATTTAGTTGGAGGATCTGGTACATTCTTAGCCACCAGATCCTTTAGAGTAGGTGCTCGTCTGTAGACTATTCTTGGCATACTTGGTAATATACATTGAAGCTGTCTATCTGCCTGTAGTATAGGCCAGTGCTTCTTAAGGATGGTTTCTAGTTGTTTGTGTTGAACATTAAAGTTGAGGATAATAGGTACTTCATTATCAGGACCCTTACTTTTTACTTTATCCTGTATGAGTACGTCCCTTGGCATTTCTAGCACATTTTGGATCTGTGCCTGTATGAATTGGGTATCATAGCCTTTATTTACAAACTTGGTGCCAATCATATTGGCCTGTTCAAGAAATGTCTGTGGGTCAGTACAATTTCTATGGATTCTTACCATCTGCCCTTTAGGAATATTAATCAACCAGGGATCAAAATGACAACTGTCCACCGGTATGTAACTGTTTTTCTCCACTGGTTTGAAAAAGGTTTTCGTGGTTAATTGTTGTGCCTCCAATTTGATTTCCAGATCGAGGAACTGTATCATTTTCTCACTAATGGTGTATGTGAGTTTGATATTCCTCTGGTTCTCATTTAATTTCTCAAAGAACTGGATAAGTGAACTTTCATCACCCCTCCAGATCAATATACAGTCATCAATAAATCTTCTGTATAGTACTAATTGGTCAGGTGTATCAGTATATATAGCTGACTAAGTCACGTGTCTAGTGACGTAACACGTGGGGGAGGAGCTACGTACGGGAATGACGGATCGCACATCCGAATGAGGAGAACATCCAACCTGAGCGGCTAAAGGAGGATTGTTTGGTGCTTGTTTTGTCCAGGGGATCCGTGAGTGTGCCTTTATCACAAGCCTGTCATTTACCTTCTCTTGATATTTACATGATTGCGCTATGAGGATTTCTTTCTCTCCTTGTCTTGCATGAGCTGTGCTAAGTGTGGATGATTTTACACCTGGCTGTGAGGCAGCTACCTGAGACTGGGAAGGCTGATTCCACCCAACATTGTTCAAGTCATTATATCAGTATTGTGTCTTTCCTGCTATACAGAGGATCAGCACATACCCAGCCACTGATTGGGACTATTACTATGGTTTTGTTATATGTTTGTTTAACACAATTGCACTACCACTTGTACTGTTGTAGTAAGTTTCACACCATGTGAGTTAATTTTCAGCGCATAATACTTTATTCACTTATATATTTTTGGTTGGTTACCTTTTTATATGCTGCGATTATTATTTGGTTATTTTTTTGGTGTCATATATTTAAGTATTTAGCAGCGCTGTAGTACTTTTACATTTTTTTCACTGCTCACTTATATCACTATTTAGCAGCTACTATGGATATATTTAAGTATATGGAAAATCGCACAGTAGACTTGAAAGATGTTTTTACCACCAAACCTGTTTCTGAGACAGGTGACCCTGACACCACCTTTAGAAAGTTTGGTCACCTAATGGAAAAGAAGGTGAGTGTATGGTGGGATCTAACCACTCATGAGCAATATATCAAAGAAGGCATTGTCCCACGGAGGCTTAGATTGGAAGTTCCCATCAATGATGGACTTTTAGACAAAGATTCCATTGAGGAATGGTATAAGTTCTTTAATGAAAAAGGGTTAGAAGTATTGCAATTTTTAATTAAGCGGAAACAAAGAAAAATTGCCAATATAAATAAACAGATTGCTGAATGCAAAGTTTTTTTAGAAGGTCACAAAGACATTCCTTCTTTTATAACACTCACTGCCCAATTGAACAAAGTATTGGAGCAAAAAGACCTAGAGATTAAACAACGGAAAAAGAGAAAATATCTCAGGGACACAAATGATTACCAACAACAACAAACCTTCAAATGGCAAATTAATTTGAAGGATGGGAATGCGGGATCAGTATCATCGGATAGAAAGGTACGAATCGTATCCCCTGCAAGAGAGTTGAGATACAGATCGCCAGAACCTACTAGTCACAATGGAGGCGAATATGGAAGATCCTATAGGGATTACCCAAATGGGTAAGGTCGACCAACAAGAGATGACCATAATGAACCCAGAACCCCAAAACCTTGGTGGGTGAATAAAAACAATCAAAAACCCAGGTCTAAGTCACCAAAAACAATCAAAAATCTCAAAAGCCCCCACAGAATCGATCTGATCAGCAAGGGGGACATCAATATGGATACCAAGAGGACTATACATATTATAATCAAGATCGGAGGGATCCTAGAGATACATATCCCCACCAATACCCAAGAGCTCCACCACAGCAATCCCAGCAGGGTGGCTCAGCTCCCAGGTACTATCAATACTATGATAATAGAAGAAGTCCGATTCCAATATACAATAAGTATGAACCACTGGGCAATTATAGAGAGGAAACAGATTCCCGCTCTTTTTTAGAGTATCGCAGGAGCGACAGGACACCTCCACGATACGAGCAAATGACGCACACACGAAGCCCAAACGACAGAGAGGATGCAGAGGTGGACACAAGATCCAAAAGAAGAAAGGTCCAATAGGGGAAGGCATCTACAACATTAGTGGGGTAGAATTAACACGGACAGAACTACTTACTCTAGACAAGGGGCTCAAATTTGCCCCCAAACGAAATCTTAGCAAATTTGATGTCTATGTAGACATACAAAAATATACTAGGAAGTTGAACATTAAAAAATACATGTTGAATCAACCCGTAAAAAGGGAAGAGGATCGAAATAATTTACTGGGGAGAGTTCAACATAGTCAGTTGAGGAATAAGTCTCTCTTCAATCCGCAAGTACATAACAATGAACATGTTGAGGTCTTTAACAAAATGGTACTGCGGGATTTGGAAAAACTAAAAATTAAAAAAATCCCGGATTCCAAAGCTATACATAAAGGAATCAAAGAACTAGAAGACAACAAAGAAGTTATCATCAGACCCGCGGACAAAGGTGGAGCCATAGTGGTATTATCCAAGAATTACTACTATGAGGAATTGGGTAATCAACTGAATGATACTAATACCTACATCAAACTCAGGGGAAATCCCACCGGTGAATATATGGAAGAGTTGATTGAGCTAGTTCAAAAAGGAAGGAACAAAAGGGTTCTCCATAAAAGAGAAGAAAAATATTTGGTTCCAGACAACTGCAGGGTTCCTATAATATATACAGTCCCAAAAATCCACAAGGACCCCCTCAGACCACTGGGAAGACCAATAATTAATGGAATCCAGTCCATCAATTCTAGATTGGGGGAATATGTGGATAAATGTATTCAACCACTGGTCCCGCAAACACGTGCATTCCTGAGGGATACCAAGCACCTCATTCAGGTTCTAGATACGATACAGATTGATAGATCGGGTGGTTACTTGTTAGCCACAGCCGATGTGGCCTCACTATATACGGTCATCAATCATGCAGAAGCTATTCAGGCTTCCAAGTGGGCTCTGAATAAATTTGGTTTGCTCGTTTCCAAACAGAATCGGTTTGTCCTAAGATGCCTGGCCTTTGGACTACAACACAATTATTTCTGGCATTACAAGGAGTACTATAGGCAACTGAATGGAATATGTATGGGGACCAAGTGTGGCAAATGTCTTTATGTCAGAGTGGGAGGAAACAGCTATATATACTGATACACCTGACCAATTAGTACTATACAGAAGATTTATTGATGACTGTATATTGATCTGGAGGGGTGATGAAAGTTCACTTATCCAGTTCTTTGAGAAATTAAATGAGAACCAGAGGAATATCAAACTCACATACACCATTAGTGAGAAAATGATACAGTTCCTCGATCTGGAAATCAAATTGGAGGCACAACAATTAACCACGAAAACCTTTTTCAAACCCGTGGAGAAAAACAGTTGCATACCGGTGGACAGTTGTCATTTTGATCCCTGGTTAATTATTATTCCTAAAGGGCAGATGGTAAGAATCCGTAGAAATTGTACTGACCCACAGACATTTCTTGAACAGGCCAATATGATAAAAAATATAAAAAAAAAAGATTTATACTTTACCAGGTTCTGTCTATTTGAGAAGCAAAGTCCCGAAAGGGACTTCATTCAACCCCCTACATCTTTGCGTTGGAAGATCTCCTCCTTCCAGCTTCAGTCTCCCGAGAGATCTCTCCAGATGTCCAGCGAGCGAGATCTTTTCAGAGAGAGAGCTTTTTCACTGCTATATCAGCTGCTACTTTTATCTTCCTCCTAAAAGTGGGTGTGTGTGTCTTTACTACCTGACGACGTCAAATGACAATATGTTTTGGGAGGTTGCCATAGCAACCAAGTATGCGGCCATCTTGAGTAATCTCAATTTTCACCAATAGGGGCAGTATTGTATTAGAAATCATTTCTAACAAGGTGATTGACATGACCTTTGCCTTCGGCCTGGTGAATTACCATTAATTGTTTAATGGTGTCAAATATGTCAACCATCTTCAGACATTCTGGCTCTTGGCTCAGATTTATACCTTGGGAAAGGTTATCCCACATATTGCAAATGGGTAGTTACATCCTCGAGACTAAAGTCATTTGAAATGTAACTCTAAGCAAAACAGTTTCTAATGTCTTTTACATCAACATAGCGCCATGTTTGCAACATTCCAATAATAATCTCTATATATATGCATAAAGGGGTTTATACATATACAGTATCTAACTAGTACATAGCTATACTGTAACCATATTATAAAATAAACATTATTTAAGATATACCTAATACAATAGAACTTAAGCCTTCTTGTTTCTGTAGCTTATTCTGAAATACAATTCTTTTAATGATACACAGATTGTGTTTATGTACATCTGTACCAACTCATCTTATCTTTAAGTGTCAGAGACAGAAGATATATAATCTGGGATACTGGTATATTGTCCTTAGTGTTCAAAAGCTTTGAGTTATAACCTGGGGAGTTTGGTATAACCAGGCTTCTTAGTGAGACAAATAACTCTTGTACAAGGCCTATTCATGGGCTATGAACTTAATTTCAACTTTTAGAGAGAATATTGCTGCCTTTCTGTTCATAATATATATGAATAGGAACAATATGAAAAATATACAATATGCGACTTTATATATATTCTTTTAACTCCAAATGTTCTGACACGATGTTCCAGAAGAAGATAACATGACTGTATTTGAATAAATGTAAATTATTGTACAAATCGCAAATAAATAAGACATCCCTAAAAATAATCCCTAGTGTGTTTTTTGTAGCCAAAATTAATATAAGACCTGGTCTTATTTTCAGGGAAACACAGAAGTTAGAGGAAATACACAAAGGGCACCCACACTCAACTAACAAATCACATAACTCTTGCATTTAGGCAATGTTTGTTTTGCCTAGAGTTCACCTTCAAGGGCCAGTTCATGCTAGAACATGGTGCAGCAAAGGTGTGTTCCATGCACATTTCCAATAGTACATGTGAATGCGCTGCCCTTGCAAGACTAGTGTGGGTGCCTTTAATTGTTAATGGCACCCCAAACTCATTAATTGCAGTTTGATGTGGCACAATCTATAAAAGTAATGTTTGCACTACTTTTTCCGTGTTCCGACACATTTGGCAGCCCATTGAAAAGCAGTGACGGCTAGTGTATTTTTTTTTTGAGGGGGGGGGGCGCGGCAAACAACCACCCCCTTCCGGTCAGCCAGCGGCACCCCAGCTGTTGGTCGGTCGGTCATCCAGCCCCGCACTTGCCCCATCTAGGTTTCAGGTGGGCAGTACTCCGATGGGCGGGGGCTTTAATCGCATCTCCTCCTCCTCTGCATCATGTCGGCTTCTGCCGTGTGTCTCCTTCCTCCTCCTCCTAGGTGTTCAATAGGATCCCCTGTCCTTTCAGCCAATCGGGGGACAGGTCTCAGAACCCGCTTCCTGATTGGCCAGGAGGAGGATTAGTGTGACAATAGCGAAAAATTCATTCACAACTGGGTGGGCTCAGAGCGCAGTGCTCTGCGTGCCGAGCCCACCCTTTTTTGAAGCCTATTAGCGCCTCTGGCTCTAATCACGTGCTTCAACCCCCCCCCCCCGTGTGCCCCTAATGGATGGACTGAAACTGTTGAAATGTATGGTCTGTCAAATCGTAATGTGCAGGACAGCACAGAAATGCATGCGTTCTACAGTAACACCTCGAACTTGCATGTTGACAGTTTTGCAGTTGTTGAAATAAATGGATTGCACTTGAATTAATTGTAATATAGGAGTTAAAGGAAGAAAAGTAAAATTCATGTTCAGGGCCAGCTTTATAATTCCTAACCACTTTCCTCCTCACTGATTCCAGAGTTTCCTTATTTCATACACTATGTCATTGTCTCGGGTGTTTGGGAACACAGAGCTTATCAATGAAAAGGTCAAGCACTTGTATAAACAAGAAATGTGGTATCTGCAGCAGACTCGCCTTAAGTGGTTGTAAAGCCTAAACATTTTTTACCATAATGCAATCTTTGCTGATGAAAGAAGCCGAACATGAAGAAGCTCTATACGGCGCCTGCGCAGTCAGCTCTACACGGCTCCTAGTTGCGCAGGCGCCGTATATGGCATGGTGCTGACCCTTTAAGGAACTCCTTAGCAAACAGTCCTTAGCACAGCAGTATATCCCAATAAGTATCTTGATATCCACAAGGAATATTTAGTAACACAGTTGTAATAGATAGAACACTAGCAGTAGATCTTCTTATAGGACTACAAGTGATAAAATGGCTACTTATCCGTTTGCAGACTTCAGTGCAGGAGATAGGGATCCGTGGTCTAGGGTGTTCAGCAAAGGCCTCAAAGGTTGTTCCCAGCAATTCTGTGTAGTAGTAGGTGCAATAGCACTAAAGAGGTAGTTGTTGCCTGGAGCGGTGTTGCAGCATGGGGAGCGAAGGCCGCCTGGACTCAATAAGGCTCTGATGCTAGCTTGCCATAATGTTGTAGCGTGGCTGGAACGGCTGACAATAATAAAATTAGGTTGTTTAGTAAAATCAATGCCTTTATAGGAAAGGGAGCAGATGCAGTGCATCAGCACTGATTTAAACATGCTGCAGCATTCGGCGCACTTCCGCGTTCCAAGCTGGAACGCAGCACGGCGCCGGGCGATGGCATCATTGCGCGAGTGCGTATGTGTTCCAGCATGGAACGCACTACAGCACCGAAAACGCCAGCCAGTATAGAAAGTAATAGGCGCGCGGAGCACCTGTTACAGGTAGTTCAGTTTATTTAATTTATTATTCTTTGCATTTGTGGGTTTTTGTGTATTTGATCATTACTTTCTAAGAATAACAGTAAAATAAGGAGGCTGATGAGCGTATGTTTGGCATAACAACAAGCCCAGGATAGAGAAAACCTCTTCAGTAACTCTAGGGAGTCATTTAAATACCATTACACCTTAAACACCAAAATAATCTTCATTAATCCTTCTTCATTGATTTCACTAGATTTTACCAAAATGCAGAAAGTTTTTCCCATTTTTTGCTGAAATTTCATGAGAATAACTGCTCTCAGTTTTATTAATCTCTACCAGGGCTTTTTTTCAAGGGGGACTTGGTTGAACTCAGTTCCACCACCTTGGGCTCAGACCCTTTGGTGCCTGCTCACCACAATCACTTGTAAACACAGAAGTCCAGTTTCTGTTTTTACAAGTGACAACTCTGCACTCTGTATGTAATGCAATCCTGGTATTTAATGCCCCTTTAAGACCCTCCTACTGTTCGTGAAATTTGACTGACCACACCCACTATTTCATGTGATTTGGAGGGTGTGTGTGGGTGGAGGGGTTTTGGGGGGTTGTGTTTGAGTTCCAGCACCTATTATTTGAGAAAAAAAGCACTGATCTCTACAGATTTATGTTTGTGGTCACTTGCAAGAAACTGAGCTGTTACTGGTCGTGAGACAACTCAGGAAGTTCAGGTGCAAAGGGAAATACCCTTGCTTACTTCCAGGAAAATTAATTAGTGTGTGTATAGCTGAAGGCACTGAGGTACATTTGTCAACTGTGGATGGAAATCAGACTGCCTGACAGTTAGCAGATCCTATGAGACAGTTTTTATGAGTATTTGCAACCCTCACACCTGTATTTCAGGACAGCTACCTAAAATTGATTTGCATAGGTCTGTGACAGATATGCCAGATTTTCCCTCAGATGTACATCTAAGAAGTGGTCAGGGTCAGGTGTTATTCCGTCACACAGTGCTACTTGAGAGCAGCTAAGGAAGACGTTTATAAAGGATTCTGCCCAATTATTTTAATTCTGTGAGACGAATTGCCTCACTGCTCCTGTTTAACATTGGCAGAATTGATAAATGTCATACTATGTGTGTAGCAAGAGGAAATCTTTTTATTTTGTAGGTCTATTTACTCATTTGTTGCATCTCTAAGATGGGAAGTTAAGGTAAATTCCCACACAGCACACAGACTACAGAATATAAACTATCAAGGGTTTTATCCCTTCTCTACTCTATTTATACAGTATCTCAGAAAAGTGAGTACGCCCCTCACATTTTTGTAAATATTTTATTATATCTTTTCATGTGAACATTGGAGAAATTGCACTTTGCTACAATGTAAAGTAGTGAGTATTTGAGGATGCCCCACAGATGCTCAATAGGGTTTAGGTCTGGAGACATGCTTGGTCAGTCCATCACCTTTACCCTCAGCTTCTTTAGCAAGGCAGTGGTCATCTTGGAGTTGTGTTTGGGGTCGTTATCATGTTGGAATACTGCCCTGTGGCCCAGTCTCTGAAGGGACGGGATCATGCTTTGACATATGATGTATGTCACAGTACATGTTGGCATTCATGGTTCCCTCAATGAATTGTAGCTCCCCAGTGCCGGCAGCACTCATGCAGCCTCAGACCATGACACTCCCACCATCATGCTTGACTGTAGGCAAGACACACTTGTCTTTGTACGCCTTGTCTGGTTGCGCCACACGCTTGACATCATCTGAACCAAATAAGTTTATCTTGGCCTTATCAGACCACAGGACATGGTTCCAGTAATCCATGTCCTTGGTCTGCTTGTCTTCAGCAAACTGGCTTTCTTGTGCATCATCTTTAGAAGAGGCTTCCTTCTGGGACAACAGCCATGCACACCAATTTGATGCAGTGTGCGGAATATGGTCTGAGCACTGACAGGCTGACTCCCCACCCCTTTAACCTCTGCAACAATGCTGGCAGCACTCATACATCTATTTCCCAAAGACAACCTCTGTATATGACACTGAGCACGTGCACTCAACTTCTTTGATCGACCATGGTGAGGCCTGTTCTGAGTGGAACCTGTCCTGTTAAACCGCTATATGGCCTTGGCCACCGTTGATGCAGCTCAGTTTCAGGGTCTTGGCAATCTTCTTATAGCCTAGGCCATCTTTATGTAGAGCAACAATTATTTTTTCCAGATCCTCAGAGAGTTCTTTGACATGAGGTGCCATGCTAAACTTCCAGTGACCAGTATGAGAGAGTGAGAGCGATAACACCTTCTCCCCATTCACACCTGAGACCTTGTAACACTAACGAGTCACATGACACCGGGAGGGAAAATGGCTAATTGGGCCCAATTTGGACATTTTCACTTAGGGGACTACTCACTTTTGTTGCCAGCGGTTATTTTGAGGGAACAGCAAATTTACAATGTTATACAAGCTGTACACTCACTATTTTACATTGTAGCAAAGTGTCATTTCTTCAGTGTTGTCGCATGAAAAGATTAGGGCTGCGGAAATTAGTGATTAGTTGCTCAATTAATCGTTAATTTCTTTGATCGATCAAAATAGAAAAGGCCGCGGCTTCGGCCTAGCTCCGGAGCGGTGTCCATCTTGGTCCACCCGGCGGCGGCCTAGTAGCGGCGCACTGACGTCATCACCCGCCTACCCGCCTGCTTGTGTTGTCTACTCTGCTGATGGGTCTGCCTGCTGTCTACTCCGGTAAGAGCGGACAATCGGAGATGTGGATATTACGGTATGGGGGGCAGATGTGGATATTACAGTATGGGGGAGATGTGGATATTACAGTATGGGGGCAATTGTGGATTTTACAGTATGAGGGCAGATGTGGATATTACAGTATGGGAGCAGATGTGGATATTATGGTATGGGGGGCAGATGTGGACATTGCAGTATGGGGGGAGATGTAGATATTACAGTATGGGGGCAGATTTAGACATTACAGTATGGGGGGAGATGTGGACATTACAGTATGGGGGGAGATGACGTGGATATTACAGTATGGGGGAGATGACGACATTACAGTTATAATTAATCAAGTTTAGTCGATAAAAAAAAAAATGATTAATCGAACACGAAAATTTTAATCAGTAACAGCCCTAGAAAAGATATAATAAAATATTTACAAAAATGTGAGGGGTGTACTCACTTTTGTGAGATACTGTAACTAAACTTAGGCTATACATAGCATAGGGCCACTAGATGATTATCATAGGAAATAAATACTTATTTACAATGATCTTCAGTTTCATCCAGTGGCCACAATGAGGTATTTTCCTGATTTACGCTACTTTTGAAGAATGAAACATATCTGAACTGGAGGGGAAATAGTGTAGTAATGTTTCCAGCATTTGCACAGAACATGAAGTTTTGAATGGCAAATAGCTGCAATTTTTTTTTATAAATACACAACCATGCTCAGGCTGTCCATTGACTGGCTGGAATTGGTATGGGCTTTTTACTGTACTGTTAGCGCAGGACTTGTCAGACATAAAGCCCTTGGTTCTGGGTTTATATATTTTGGCCAATATACTGTATAGTCTAATGCTTTCATATTTTATAATCCAAAACAAATTAGAGACAACAAACACAGAGATTTTAGTAAATTTTTACAGATCTGATGCATTTTATCTGAGCACAGGTAACTCATAATTTTTTATCGGTTTTATCTGAGGTTGCATACCAGGCAAGTGTTGTGGATAAGGCTCTTAAAAAGAAAATGTAATCTTCTTGTTGGTGATTCAAATGTTAAGCCCTGTACACACGGCCCAGAATCTCGTCAGGAAAAAAACAGTTTTTCCTGACGAGATTCTTGGCAAGATTCTCTTGCAGGCCGAGTGTACACACTCTCCATTCAAAAGAACCGCCGTTCTTTTGAATGGCACAAACGCAGTGACGTAATCGACTACATTCGATGCCGCCGCCGCCATCTTGCTACACCCTACCTATAAATGTATATTTTATATAGACAGAAGAACAGGAAGTGAGGATTTCTCAGAAAAAATAAGTACATTTAAAAGCAAAATGGATGGATGAGGTAAGTGAAGGAGGACTGCACTAAGGTAAAGGAAGCTATTTAGGGATTTTTTTTTTACCTTTAAAACTTCCTGGTGTGGAGTACACTTCTTGAGGGGGTAGGGGGCGAGCAGGAGTGTCAGGACGCCCACTAACACACAGCTCCTTTCTCTATCTGCAAAGTAGAGAGTGTCCTGACTTTCCTGCTCGCCCCCTCAAGAGGCTTTCTCCACACCAGGGAGAAAGCCTTGCATTACTGTGTGGAGTTACAGACAGAAGAACAGGAAGTGAGGATTTCTCAGAAGAAATAAGGACATTTAAAAGCAAAATGGAAGGATGAGGTAAGTGAAGGAGGACTGCACTAAGGTAAAGGAAGCTATTTAGGGAAACATTTTTTTACCTTTACAACCCCTTTAACCACTTCAGCCCCGGACCATATTGCTGGTCAATGACTGGGCCACTTTTTGCGATTCGGCACTGCGTCGCTTTAACTGACAATTGAGCGGTCATGCGACGTGGCTCCCAAACAAAATGTTTTTTTTCCCACAAATAAAGCTTTCTTTTGGTGGTATTTGATCACCTCTGCGGTTTTTAGTTTTTGCGCTATAAACAAAAATAGAGCGACAATTTCGAAAAAAGTTAATTTTTTACTTTTTGCTATAATAAATATCCCCGAAAATATATAAAAAAACATAAAATGTAAAAGTACTACAGCACTGCTAAATTCTTAAATATATGACACCAAAAAAATAACCAAATAATAATCGCAGCATATAAAAAGGTAACCAACCAAAAATATATATGTGAATAAAGTATTATGCGCTGAAAATTAACTCAAATGGTGTGAAACTTACTACAACAGTACAAGTGGTAGTGCAATTCTGTTAAACAAACATATAACAAAACCATAGTAATAGTCCCAATCAGTGGCTGGGTATGTGCTGATCCTTTGTATAGCAGGAAAGACACAATACTGATATAATGACTTGAACAATGTTGGGTGGAATCAGCCTTCCCAGTCTCAGGTAGCTGCCTTACAGCCAGGTGTAAAATCCTCCACACTTAGCACAGCTCATGCAAGACAAGGAGAGAAAGAAATCCTCATAGCGCAATCATGTAAATATCAAGAGAAAGTAAATGACAGGCTTGTGACAAAGGCACACTCACAGATCCCCTGGACAAAACAAGCACCAAACAATCCTCCTTTAGCTGCTCAGGTTAGATGTTCTCCTTATTCGGATGTGCGATCCGTCATTCCCGTTCGTAGCTCCTCCCCCACGCGTTACGTCACTAGACACGTGACTTAGTCATGGGTAACTGTAGGTCGGATCTCAGCTGATCTTATTTATAGTCAGTGGGATGGCCAGACCAACGGGGAATACAACAGAAGGAGTTTTTAAACATCTGACATCATTGCTGGCTAATGAGAATGTTTATAATTATCAGTTTAAAAAACCATAATAGTGTCATGGTCTTACCTCTTTGCAGGCTTCTCATCACTGACATGTGCTGGCGGCCATCTTGCTTCATGGGGTTCTTGTAACCTGCCTCACTCTGCGGCTCCTCCTTCCCACTGGGAGGAGCTGGCTGCTCTGCATATATATATGACGGCAGCTGCAGCATTTCCTTGCTTGGGCTGTTCGTCTCACACCTCTCCTGTGATTGTGCTGACTGCTCCTGGTTTTGGACCCGGCTTCGGACGTTCCTTCTGGTTCCTGATTCCTGGCTTTGTTTCACCCCCTCTCTGGCTACAGACCCCGGCTCGGCTGACTCTCATCCCTGGCTATCGACCCTGGCTCCGTTGGATGACTCTTCTGGCTGTTTCGATCATGTGCGAGGACTTTGACTTTGCTGTTTGGTTTCCAATAAAGTCTTCTTATTCATTTATCTGTTTTGTACGTCTGATTCATGCTTCCGTGACAAATAGTCACTTGCTTTTAATACAATTAAACATTAATAAACTTAGAACTTTAAAACAATCATATAAGAACATTATTTAAAAACGGACACTTAAAGAGGATATGCAAACTGCATAGCAGCCCCCAGTGGCCGTCAAATATATGGCAGGACACAACCAATATTATTCAATATAAAAACCTATGCATATAATATGAATCATAACTTATCACATGCATATATCAAATATTTAGTAATAAACTTGAATATTTATAAATATAGAATAAGATAAATTTATAAAATTTAGATTTCAAAGGAACCCATGATCAGTAATCTGAGATGAAGCAATTGAGATCAAATTCAATATTCAAGCCATTGGGCGATAAAGATCTAATTTCATGTATCCATCTGGATTCATTTTTACTCAATTCCCGCACTTTGTGGCTGCCCCTCCAGTGGGGTGTATATTTAGCAATAGCCCAAAACTTCAATTCTTTTTTTTTTTTTTTGATGACATAGGGCAAAGTGTCGTGACACATTATGTTTGGGGAAGCCCTTTTCAATATTCTGTACATGTTCCCTTAGACGTTTCCACATAGGTCTCTTTGTTTGTCCGATGTATTGAAGAGAACATGAACACCGAAGGGCATAAACTACTCCTTCACTTCTACAGGTAATCAGGTCTTTGATCTCATATTCCTTTTGTGTAACATTGGAAACAAATTTGGAACATTTTTGTCCATTAAAATTTGTTTTCTTGCAGGCGAAACATCGCTTGCACTGAAAAAAACCTTTTCCCTGATAGAAAGTTAGTGTGTTGGATTTGGTTGGAGGATCTGGTACATTCTTAGCCACCAGATCCTTTAGAGTAGGTGCTCGTCTGTAGACTATTCTTGGCATACTTGATAATATACATTGAAGCTGTCTATCTGCCTGTAGTATAGTCCAGTGCTTCTTAAGGATGGTTTCTAGTTGTTTGTGTTGAACATTAAAGTTGAGGATAATAGGTACTTCATTATCAGGACCCTTACTTTTTACTTTATCCTGTATGAGTACGTCCCTTGGCATTTCTAGCACATTTTGGATCTGTGCCTGTATGAATTGGGTATCATAGCCTTTATTTTCAAACTTGGTGCCAATCATATTGGCCTGTTCAAGAAATGTCTGTGGGTCAGTACAATTTCTATGGATTCTTACCATCTGACCTTTAGGAATATTAATCAACCAGGGATCAAAATGACAACTGTCCACCGGTATGTAACTGTTTTTCTCCACTGGTTTGAAAAAGGTTTTCGTGGTTAATTGTTGTGCCTCCAATTTGATTTCCAGATCGAGGAACTGTATCATTTTCTCACTAATGGTGTATGTGAGTTTGATATTCCTCTGGTTCTCATTTAATTTCTCAAAGAACTGGATAAGTGAACTTTCATCACCCCTCCAGATCAATATACAGTCATCAATAAATCTTCTGTATAGTACTAATTGGTCAGGTGTATCAGTATATATAGCTGACTAAGTCACGTGTCTAGTGACGTAACACGTGGGGGAGGAGCTACGTACGGGAATGACGGATCGCACATCCGAATGAGGAGAACATCCAACCTGAGCGGCTTAAGGAGGATTGTTTGGTGCTTGTTTTGTCCAGGGGATCCGTGAGTGTGCCTTTATCACAAGCCTGTCATTTACCTTCTCTTGATATTTTTTCGCAGGAGCGACAGGACACCTCCACGATACGAGCAAATGACGCACACACGAAGCCCAAACGACAGAGAGGATGCAGAGGTATACACAAGATCCAAAAGAAGAAAGGTCCAATAGGGGAAGGCATCTACAACATTAGTGGGGTAGAATTAACACGGACAGAACTACTTACTTTAGACAAGGGGCTCAAATTTGTCCCCAAACGAAATCTTAGCAAATTTGATGTCTATGTAGACATACAAAAATATACTAGGAAGTTGAACATTAAAAAATACATGTTGAATCAACCCGTAAAAAGGGAAGAGGATCGAAATTATTTACTGGGGAGAGTTCAACATAGTCAGTTGAGGAATAAGTCTCTCTTCAATCCGCAAGTACATAACAATGAACATGTTGAGGTCTTTAACAAAATGGTACTGCGGGATTTGGAAAAACTAAAAATAAAAAAAATCCCGGATTCCAAAGCTATACATAAAAGAATCAAAGAACTAGAAGACAACAAAGAATTTATCATCAGACCTGCGGACAAAGGTGGAGCCATAGTGGTATTATCCAAGAATTACTACTATGAGGAATTGGGTAATCAACTGAATGATACTAATACCTACATCAAACTCAGGGGAAATCCCACAGGTGAATATATGGAAGAGTTGATTGAGCTAGTTCAAAAAGGAAGGAACAAAGGGGTTCTCCATAAAAGAGAAGAAAAATATTTGGTTCCAGACAACTGCAGGGTTCCTATAATATATACAGTCCCAAAAATCCACAAGGACCCCCTCAGACCACCGGGAAGACCAATAATTAATGGAATCCAGTCCATCAATTCCAGATTGGGGGAATATGTGGATAAATGTATTCAGCCACTGGTCCCGCAAACACGTGCATTCCTGAGGGATACCAAGCACATCATTCAGGTTCTAGATACAATACAGATTGATAGATCGGGTGGTTACTTGTTAGCCACAGCCGATGTGGCCTCACTATATACGGTCATCAATCATGCAGAAGCTATTCAAGCTTCCAAGTGGGCTCTGAATAAATTTGGTTTGCTCGTTTCCAAACAGAATCGGTTTGTCCTAAGATGCCTGGCCTTTGGACTACAACACAATTATTTCTGGCATTACAAGGAGTACTATAGGCAACTGAATGGAATATGTATGGAGACCAAGTGTGGCAAATGTCTTTATGTCAGAGTGGGAGGAAACAGCTATATATACTGATACACCTGACCAATTAGTACTATACAGAAGATTTATTGATGACTGTATATTGATCTGGAGGGGTGATGAAAGTTCACTTATCCAGTTCTTTGAGAAATTAAATGAGAACCAGAGGAATATCAAACTCACATACACCATTAGTGAGAAAATGATACAGTTCCTCGATCTGGAAATCAAATTGGAGGCACAACAATTAACCACGAAAACCTTTTTCAAACCAGTGGAGAAAAACAGTTACATACCGGTGGACAGTTGTCATTTTGATCCCTGGTTAATTATTATTCCTAAAGGGCAGATGGTAAGAATCCGTAGAAATTGTACTGACCCACAGACATTTCTTGAACAGGCCAATATGATTGGCACCAAGTTTGTAAATAAAGGCTATGATACCCAATTCATACAGGCACAGATCCAAAATGTGCTAGAAATGCCAAGGGACGTACTCATACAGGATAAAGTAAAAAGTAAGGGTCCTGATAATGAAGTACCTATTAGGCCTTGTACTCACGGGCAAACATGTCCGCTGAAAACGGTCCGCCGTACCGTTTTCAGCGGACATGCCCGCCCTGAGATTTCTGTATGATGGCTGTACACACCATCATACAGAAATGAGAGACAATCCGCGCGGACAGACAGCACGGTGACGTGTTCGCGCCGTCGCCACGACGATCGCGACGCTGAAATGTCAATGCTTCCACGCATGCGTCGAAGTCATTCGACGCATGCGAGGGATGGCGGCCGCTCGGACATGTACGGTAAGTCTGTACAGACGACCGAACATGTCCAACGGACAGGATTCCAGCGGGCATGTTTCTAAGCAAGTTTAGAAACATTTGTCCGCTCGAAAACGGTCTGGCGGGCAAATGTACGCTGGAATCCTGTTCGATCGGCCGTACACACGACCGAACTTGTCTGCTGAAACTGGTCTGTGGACCAGTTTCAGCAGACATGTTCGGTCGTGTGTACGGGGCCTTATCCTCAACTTCAATGTTCAACACAAACAACTAGAAACCATCCTTAAAGCGGAGTTCCGGCCACAATTTTAAATATAAAAACTTTTTAAATATAAATACCCCTGTAATACACAAGCTTAATGTATTCTACTACAGTTAGTCTGTAAACTAAGGTCCGTTTTGTTAGGTTGTTACAGCATTTAGACACTTTATAAAACAGAAATTGACTGGGGCCATCTTAAGTGTGGGCATCATGAAGCCAGACTGTATGACTTCCTGGATTTCAGCCTCGCACATGCTCAGTGCTGTACAAGCAGTGTAATGGTTTCAGATCAGGTTTCAATAGCAACAGGAGTGTCAGAGAAAGTTGCTGCCCCTTATCTATGCAAACCTCTCCTCCCCTCCTCCCCTCCTCCTTCCAGGAACCAGTAAATATACAAAATAATTTGTTCCTGTGCAGATATATCTACATAACAAGATTATATATCTCTCCTGTTATATATGTGGTGTGTATACATATACCAGACATGTGCACTGTCAATAAATTCATTTTGTTTAGTTCCGTTTCGCATTAGCCGTTATTTCGTATTTTGTGCCCGAAACTCACTTCGGATTCGAACGCTCATAATGGGCACAGGAGGAGTACAGCCACAGGAAGTCAGCACACAACAGGGATGGTGGGAACCCTTCATGAGGGATTCCCACCATCCCTGCACTGACTTCCTGTGGCTGTACTCCTCCTGTGCCCATTATGAGGGGTTCCCACCATCCCTGTGCTGTGCTGCATCAGCCCCGTCACCCCGCATCGGCCCCTGACACAGCACCCCGCATCGGCCCCGGCACAGCACCCCGCATCGGCCCCTGTACCCCGCATTGGCCCCGGCACAGCACCCCGCATCGGCCCCGGCACAGCACCCCGCATCGGCCCCTGTACCCCGCATCGGCCCCGGCACAGCACCCCGCATCGGCCCCGGCACCCCACATCGGCCCTGGCACAGCACCCCGCATCGGCCCTGGCACCCCGCATTGGCCCCGGCACATCGCATCGGCCACAGCACAGCACACCGCACACATCACATTGCAATGCCCCCCCACCAAACCACATTGCCCCAGCACATCGCATTGCCCCCGCCAAATCGCATCACCCCCACCAAATTGCATGACATCGCACCAGCACATAGCCTAGCCCTGCCACCAAATTGCATTGCCCCAGCACATTGCATCACCCCCCCACCAAATTGCATCACCCAAGAACATTGCATCGCCCCCCTGCCAAATCGCATTACCCCTGAACACTGCACCGCCCCCCCGCCACAGCACATTGCATCGCCCCCCTGCCAAATCGCATTACCCCTGAACATTGCACCGCCCCCCCGCCACAGCACATTGCATTGCCCCCCTGCCAAATCGCATTACCCCTGAACATTGCACCGCCCCCCCGCCACAGCACATTGCATCGCCCCCCTGCCAAATCGCATTACCCCTGAACATTGCGCCGCCCCCCCCGCCACAGCACATTGCATTGCCCCCCTGCCAAATCGCATTACCCCTGAACATTGCACCGCCCCCCCGCCACAGCACATTGCATTGCCCCCCTGCCAAATCGCATTACCCCTGAACATTGCGCCGCCCCCCCCGCCACAGCACATTGCATCGCCCCCCTGCCAAATCGCATTACCCCTGAACATTGCACCGCCCCCCGCCACAGCACATTGCATCGCCCCCCTGCCAAATCGCATTACCCCTGAACATTGCACCGCCCCCCCGCCACAGCACATTGCATCGCCCCCCTGCCAAATCGCATTACCCCTGAACATTGCACCGCCCCCCGCCACAGCACATTGCATCGCCCCCCTGCCAAATCGCATTACCCCTGAACATTGCACCGCCCCCCGCCACAGCACATTGCATCGCCCCCCTGCCAAATCGCATTACCCCTGAACATTGCACCGCCCCCCGCCACAGCACATTGCATCGCCCCCCTGCCAAATCACATTACCCCTGAACATTTCGCCGCCCCCCGCCACAGCACATTGCATCGCCCCCCTGCCAAATCGCATTACCCCTGATCATTGCACCGCCCGCCGGCAACGGCACATTGCATCGCCCCCCTGCCAAATCGCATTACCCCTGAACATTACGCCGCCCCCCCCGCCACAGCACATTGCATCGCCCCCCTGCCAAATCGCATTACCCCTGAACATTGCACCGCCCCCCCGCCACAGCACATTGCATCGCCCCCCTGCCAAATCGCATTACCCCTGAACATTGCGCCGCCCCCCGCCACAGCACATTGCATCGCCCCCCTGCCAAATCGCATTACCCCTGAACATTGCACCGCCCCCCGCCACAGCACATTGCATCGCCCCCCTGCCAAATCACATTACCCCTGAACATTGCGCCGCCCCCCCCCCCGCCACAGCACATTGCATCGCCCCCCTGCCAAATCGCATTACCCCTGAACATTGCACCGCCCCCCCGCCACAGCACATTGCATCGCCCCCCTGCCAAATCGCATTACCCCTGAACATTGCACCGCCCCCCCGCCACAGCACATTGCATCGCCCCCCTGCCAAATCGCATTACCCCTGAACATTGCACCGCCCCCCGCCACAGCACATTGCATCGCCCCCCTGCCAAATCACATTACCCCTGAACATTTCGCCACCCCCCGCCACAGCACATTGCATCGCCCCCCTGCCAAATCGCATTACCCCTGAACATTGCACCGCCCGCCGGCAACGGCACATTGCATCGCCCCCCTGCCAAATCGCATTACCCCTGAACATTACGCCGCCCCCCCGCCACAGCACATTGCATCGCCCCCCTGCCAAATCGCATTACCCCTGAACATTGCACCGCCCCCCCGCCACAGCACATTGCATCGCCCCCTGCCAAATCGCATTACCCCTGAACATTGCACCGCCCCCCCGCCACAGCACATTGCATCGCCCCCCTGCCAAATCGCATTACCCCTGAACATTGCACCGCCCCCCCGCCACAGCACATTGCATCGCCCCCCTGCCAAATCGCATTACCCCTGAACATTGCACCGCCCCCCGCCACAGCACATTGCATCGCCCCCCTGCCAAATCGCATTACCCCTGAACATTGCACCGCCCCCCCCGCCACAGCACATTGCATCGCCCCTCGCCAAGTCGCATTACCCCAACACATTGCATTGACCCCCGCCAAATCGCATAGCACTTTGCATCGCTCCCACCAAATCGCATATCCCCCAGCACATGGATGCATTTTACTGGCGCAGTGAGGCAGTGTTTGGCACAGTGGTTGCATTTGATGGCCCAAGTGAGACAGTGTTTGATTGCACAGTGGCTGCATTTGCTGGGTGCAGTGGCAGCCTATATGATAGCAAGCTCCGCTCCCAACACTACCCCTCGTTCCCCCGCCGAGTACATAATTACTAAATAGTTAGTGCGGTGCGGTGGGCGTTGCGGTGGGCGGGGCTGTTCACCATATCTCCGCGCCCGCCGAGTACATAGTTAGTGCATAGTTAGTGCGGTGCGGTGGGCGGGGCTGTTAACCATATCTCCGCCTCCGCCCCCGGCCGCCCGCCGAGTACATAATTTCTAAATAGTTAGTGCGGTGCGGTGGGTGTTGCGGTGGTGGGCGGAGCTGTTAACCATATCTCCGCCTCCGCCCCCGGCCGCCCGCCGAGTACATAATTTCTAAATAGTTAGTGCGGTGCGGTGGGCGTTGCGGTGGTGGGCGGAGCTGTTAACCATATCTCCGCCTCCGTCCCCGCCCGCCCGCCGAGTACATAGTGCATAGTGCGGTGGGCGGAGCTGTAAACCATATCTCCGCCCCCGCCCGCTCGCTCGAGGTTGCTTTTAACTGCGGCAGAAGTCACGCGAGACTTCAGCCCAGCAACCTTACTGTCTCCTGAGATTGATAAACATCTCCCAGGAGGCATAGCAGCGCTGCCGCCGCGGCGGGAGGAAGAGGCAGATGCTGATAACACTGTGAGTTTTTTTTTGTTTTTTTTTAAACATGCCAAATATATTTAAGGGGGCAGTATTAATAAGGTTGCTTTAAAGTTAAAAAAGAGGGTGGAACTCCGCTTTAAGAAGCACTGGCCTATACTACAGGCAGATAGACAGCTTCAATGTACAGGCATACCCCGCTTTAAGTACACTCACTTTACATACACTCGCGAGTAAGGACATACCCCTGAGTGTATGTAAAGCCTTACAAGCACTGTACAGACATTTTGCAGCCGCAGTAGAAGGAGCTGAAGCTCAGAGAGCATAGCCGGCCCTGTTCCAGTGTGCCCCTGACACCCCCACTACAGCCCCTGAGACCTTAACTACAGCTCCTAACACCCCCACTACACCCCCTAACCCCCCACTATACCCTAGAAGTGCAAAAAGGCATTGTTTCACTTTAAGTACATTTTCGTTTTACATACATGCTCTGGTCCCATTGTGTACTTAAAAGTGGGGTATGCCTGTATATTACCAAGTATGCCAAGAATAGTCTACAGACGAGCACCTACTCTAAAGGATCTGGTGGCTAAGAATGTACCAGATCCTCCAACCAAATCCAACACACTAACTTTCTATCAGGGAAAAGGTTTTTTTCCGTGCAAGCGATGTTTCGCCTGCAAGAAAAAAATTTATGGACAAAAATGTTCCAATTTTTTTTCCAATGTTACACAAAAGGAATATGAGATCAAAGACCTGATTACCTGTAGAAGTGAAGGAGTAGTTTATGCCCTTCAGTGTTCATGTTCTCTTCAATACATCGGACGCACAAAGAGACCTATGTGGAAACGTCTAAGGCCGAGTACTCACGGCAGGACATGTCCGATGAAAACGGTCTGCAGACCGTTTCCATCGGACATGTCTGGCCGGGGACTGCCCGGGGACTTCTGTTCGATGGCTATACACACCATCGAACAGAAGCCTGCGCGTAAACATTACGCGGTGGCGTGTCAGCGGTGTCGCCGCGTCGATGACGCGGTGTCGCCGCGACAATGACGCGGCGACGTGGGCGGGCCGCCTTAAAAATGCTTCCACGCATGCGTCGAAGTCATTCGACGCATGCGAGGGATGCGGGCGGCAGGACATGTACGGTAGGTCTGTACAGACGACCGTACATGTCTGGGCGGACAGGTTTCCAGCGGACTGTTTTAAAACAAGTCCGGGAAACAGTTGTCCACTGGAAACCTGTCTGATCCGTCCCAAAATGGTCCGCTCGGGCCAACACACGGCCAAACATGTCTGCTGAAACTGGTCTGCGGACCAGTTTCAGCAGACATGTTTGGTCATGAGTACGGGGCCTATGGGAACATGTACAGAATATTGAAAAGGGCTTCCCCAAACATAATGGGCCAAATTCTCAAAAACTCTGCGTAACTTAAATTTCAGCAGTTAAGTTACACTGACTTAAAATTTCTACCTAAGTGCCTGATCGTCAAAGCACTTAGGTAGAAATTACACGCTGTGTAACTTAAGTGCCGCCGTCGTAAGGCGGTCCTCCTCTCCTGGGGGCGTTTAAAATTTAAATGAGGCGCGCTCCCGCGCCGGCCGTACTGCGCATGCGTGTGACGTCATTTTCCCCGACGTGCAGCGCGCGAACGTAATTAACGCCGGTCGGCTTTGAGAATTTCGACGGGACACTAAAGTTGTGACGGGTGAAAAAAAAAGACGCGCCGGGAAAACAAATAATTATAAAAAAAAATGTCAGCGTCGCTCAGCATGCATTCCTGAGAGGGAGAACTCCATGCCAATTTTCAAAGAAAAAAACGGCATGGGTTCCCCCCCCAGGAGCATACCAGGCCCTTAGGTCTGTTATGGGTTGTAAGGAGACCCCCCCCACGCCGAAAAATTGACGTAGGGGGTCCCCCTACAATCCATACCAGACCCGTATCCAAAGCACGCTACCCGGCCGGCCAGGAATGGGAGTGGGGACGAGCGAGCGTCCCCCCCCCTCCTGAGCCGTGCCAGGCCGCATGCCCTCAACATGGGGGGGTTGGGTGCTCTGGGGCAGGGGGGCGCACTGCGGGCCCCCCCACCCCAGAGCACCCTGTCCCCATGTTGATGAGGACAGGACCTCTTCCCGACAACCCTTGCCATTGGTTGTCGGGGTATGCGGGCGGGGGCTTATCGGAATCTGGGAATCCCCTTTAATAAGGGGGCCCCCAGATACCGGCCCCCCACCCTAAGTGAATGGATATGGGGTACATCGTACCCCTATCCATTCACCTGGAGGCAAAAAGTAAAATGTAGTAAACACACAACACAAGGCTTTTTAAAATAATTTATTATTCTGCTCCGGATGCCCCCCCTGTCTTCGTTATTAGCTCAATTAGCAGGGGGGGCTTCTTCTTCCGCTCTCCGGGGGTCTTCCACTCTCCGGGGGTCTTCCGCTCTCCGGGGGTCTTCCGCTCTCCGGGGGTCTTCTCCGCTCTCCGGGGGGGCTTCTCCGGACTCCGGGGGGCTTCTTCCATCTTCTCCCCTCTTCCGCTGTTGACTCGGCGAACCCCGGTTCTTCTGCAGCTCTCCGGTGCCTTCTTCTTCAGCGCTGGCTGCCTGCTATCTTTGTGTGTTAGCTCGATTTCAAACAGGCAGCCGGCGCGGTCTTCTGTGACGTCAGGGTCTTCTGGTCTTCTCCCCTCTTCCGATGTTGCCTCGTCGCCTGTTGTCGCTGTAATGATGGAAGCGCGCCTTGCATCACATTTATATAGGCATCACCGTCCCATCATGCTCCGGCAGGTACCCACGTGGTGGGTGCCTACCCACGTGCACCCACCACGTGGGTACCTGCCGGGGCATGATGGGACGGTGATGCCTATATAAATGTGATGCAAGGCGCGCTTCCATCATTACAGCGACAAGATGCGACGAGGCAACATCGGAAGAGGGGAGAAGAACAAAAGAGAAGATGACGTCACAGAAGACCGCGCCGGCCGCCTGTTTGAAATCGAGCTAACACACAAAGATAGCAGGCAGCGCTGAAGAAGAAGGCACCGGAGAGCTGCAGAAGAACCGGGGTTCGCCGAGTCAACAGCGGAAGAGGGGAGAAGATGGAAGAAGCCCCCCGGAGTCCGGAGAAGCCCCCCCCGGAGAGCGGAGAAGACCCCCGGAGAGCGGAACACCCCCGGAGAGTGGAAGACCCCCGGAGAGCGGAAGAAGAAGCCCCCCCCTGCTAATTGAGCTAATAACGAAGACAGGGGGGGCATCCGGAGCAGAATAATAAATTATTTTAAAAAGCCTTGTGTTGTGTGTTTACTACATTTTACTTTTTGCCTCCAGGTGAATGGATAGGGGTACGATGTACCCCATATCCATTCACTTAGGGTGGGGGGCCGGTATCTGGGGGCCCCCTTATTAAAGGGGACTCCCAGATTCCGATAAGCCCCCGCCCGCATACCCCGACAACCAATGGCAAGGGTTGTCGGGAAGAGGTCCTGTCCTCATCAACATGGGGACAGGGTGCTCTGGGGTGGGGGGGCCCGCAGTGCGCCCCCCTGCCCCAGAGCACCCAACCCCCCCATGTTGAGGGCATGCGACCTGGCACGGCTCAGGAGGGGGGGGGACGCTCGCTCGTCCCCACTCCCATTCCTGGCCGGCCGGGTAGCGTGCTTTGGATACGGGTCTGGTATGGATTGTAGGGGGACCCCCTACGTCAATTTTTCGGTGTGGGGGGGTCTCCTTACAACCCATAACAGACCTAAGGGCCTGGTATGCTCCTGGGGGGGAACCCATGCCGGTTTTGAATTTAAAAATTGCCGTGGAGTTCTCCCTCAGGAATGCATACCAAATGCCGTCGCTGGAACGGGCCTTTACAAGGTTTGGCTAACTTTCCACATTATAAAACCAGCCCTAGTTTTGCGCCGGCAAATGCGGAACTTAGGCAGAAATCAAAGTGCTGAAATGCTTTGAAAATCTGCTTAAGTCCTCATTTGCATACGCAAAGCTGCATTTCAATGAGAAATGCCCCCAGTGGCGGATGCGGTACTGCATCCTAAAATCTGACCGTGTAAGTGTCTTACACCTGTCAGATTTTCTGCCTAACTTTGGAAAAAGCCTTTTGAGAATCGTTTCCAAAGTTAGGCACAGGGATACGCAGGCTGAACAGCAGTTAAGTCTGCGTATCTCTTTTGAGAATTTGGCCCAATGTGTCACGACACTTTGCCCTATGTCATCAAAAAAAACCCCAAAGAATTGAAGTTTTGGGCTATTGCTAAATATACACCCCACTGGAGGGGCAGCCACAAAGTGCGGGAATTGAGTAAAAATTAATCCAGATGGATACATGAAATGAGATCTTTATCGCCCAATGGCTTGAATATTGAATTTGATCTCAATTGCTTCATCTCAGATTACTGATCATGGGTTCCTTTGAAATCTAAATTTTAATTTTATAAATATTCAAGTTTATTACTAAATATTTGATATATCTATGTGATAATGAGTTATGATTCATATTATATGCATAGGTTTTTATATATTGTATTGAATAATATTGGTTGTGTCCTGCCATATATTTGACGGCCACTGGGGGCTGCTATGCAGTTTGCATATCCTCTTTAAGGGGTAGATTCACAGACAAGATACGACGGCGTATCACCAGATACGCCGTCGTATCTCTGAGTCCGGCCGGTCGTATCTATGCGCCTGATTCATAGAATCAGTTGCGCATTGATTTCTATTAGATCCGACCGGCGTAAGTCTCTTACGCCGTCGGATCTTAACTGCATATTTACGCTGGCCGCTAGGGGCGTGTACGCTGATTTACGCCTAGAATATGTAAATCAGCTAGATACGCAAATTCACGAACGTACGCCCGGCCGACGCAGTACATTTACGCCGTTTACGTTAGGCTTTTTCCGGCGTAAAGTTACCCCTGCTATATGGTGGCGTAAGTGCGGCATACCAATGTTAAGTATGGCCGTCGTTCCCGCGTCGAATTTTGCATTTTTTATGTTGTTTGCGTAATTCGTCCGTGAATGGGGCTGGACGTCATTTACGTTCACGTCGAAAGCAATGACGATTTGCGGCGGAATTTCGAGCATGCGCACTGGGATTTTTTCACGAACGGCGCATGCGCCGTTCGTAAAAAACGTCAAATACGCGGGGTCACAGTTAATATACATAAAACACGCCCACATCATCCACATTTTAATTAGGCGGGATTACGTCGACACATATACGTTACGCCGCCGTTACTAAGGGCGCAAGTTGTTTCTGAATACAGAACTTGCGCCCTAAATTACGGCGGCGTAACGTATCTGAGTTACGCCGGGCGGATAGATAGACCATTATATTTGAATCTAGCCCTAAGTGTCCGTTTTTAAATAATGTTCTTATATGATTGTTTTAAAGTTCTAAGTTTATTATTTTTTCCCTATTGTATTAAAAGCAAGTGACTATTATGTTTTTTTTAATTGATTTTTATTAACATTATATGGACAGCCACACTCCAAAGTCTTAAAAAGACGTGCCCTTTATTTGGGGAAAAAAATGCACTACAAAAAACAGCATACAGTGGGAAAAAACAGCTGACGCGTTTCACATTGAACCTCAAAGCTTAGTCATAGCTATAAATGAAACAAAAGAATTCAAATATATATACACAGTGATCTACAATCCTTATTTGACCCGCCCAATGTCTGATTGGCTCCAGCAAATTGCTAGAATCTCAAACACATGTTGGGGGAGACAAATGGTAAGACAAACATTAAATGCAAAGTGAAAACGTGATAAAAAGCATGTGTGTAACATGACCAATATAAAGAGATTTTTTTGACATTAAACAAGATACACAAAAATGTGTGTACACATGAGTGATATTGAGTATATAGGTGTACCCTAAAAAATGTATATATATATTGGTTTAAAAATAGTGATATATGATAGTAAAAAATTAAAAGTAAAAGAAATAGAAAGGATATGAGTATGTATGTCCCATAAATGTGAAATGAATGAATAAAGGTGAAAGAAAATATGTGTGAGACATATGAATCCTTGCTATGAAGCATATGATGTCATCTAATCATAGAAACAAGGAAGAAATCACATAAACAAAATTGTATCACAGTGTGATGTATGATATATTATTTTGATATTAGTGAATAATTATAAGGAATATAAAAAAATATAAAAATATACATATATATCATGTGTAGTGATGTGTGAAAAAATGTAAGTAAATTATTGTGTATATAATAGACATTGTAATAGTGTGTTCAAAAAGGAAAGGATGACAAGAATATTGAATGGTACATCACTGAGGGAATAACACCCCGCAATTGTATATGTATATATGCAAACATCTAGTTCTGTATGCTGTGGAGGAACCGACAAAGCGGTGAATAATATATACATAAGAAATACAAATTAACATATAAAAAGGGGGGGTACCAAAATACCTTGAAACCTATATAGTTTCCGTATGTATAAAAAACGTTTTTTTCATTTAAAAAAAAATATATAAATAAAATAGAACCCTCATAATCAATGTCTACAATGGAAATACCCAAGTACTATGATGTTGTGAAAAGTCATAACAATCTAATTGGTGTAAAAATAGAAATAGACATAGAAAAAGCCATCCTGCCGATGAATAACCGCAAGGGTGGCAGATGCTTAATGACCATAGAACTGACAAGAGCCAGGACACGTATATATGTTTTTTTTTAATCCATTTTTATTAATTTATTTTTCTTATTTCTTACATAAATATGCCTAATCGGCATCCGTTGCATTTCAATTGACATAGATTGTACAACATTTTTACATTCCTATTATGTTCCACTATACGTCTCTATATTTTTTATATCCTACCCCCTCCCCACCACCCCCCCCCCTCTATCCTCTGCACTCTACATTGAGAATCTATCCATCACCAGTTTTGGTGGTGCAACACTCTCATCTCTCAACCAGGAGTACCAAATCTCCTCAAATTTACCTTCTGTTTTCCTTCTTTTGTAGGCCAGGTGTTCTCTACCCAACAAGGAGTTAACATATGCAATCCATTGCTTCCCTGTGGGGACCCCCGGGGCCATCCAATAACGTGCAATGAGTTTTCTTGCCAAATACAACAATCTTGTTATCATATAGTACTTTCCTTTTGTATACTCTCTAGGATCAATGGCCCCTAACAAGTATACTAGGGGATCCAATGGGACTGGTACCTGTGCCACTCTAGTGATATACTGTGATACTTCCTCCCAATATCTGTGAAGCTTTGGACATCTCCAAATCAAGTGTATGAAGTCCCCCTGCTGAACCTTACACTTTGGGCACATAGGGGTGTCCCGTCTTCCCCATCTGTGTAGTTGTGGCACTGTTCTGTAGGCCCTGTGTAAAATAAAGAGTTGCGACAATTTGTGCGATGCAGAAACGGACACCACCGGGACAGATTCAAGCGCCCTCTCCCACTGGTCTCCGTCTATCCCCCCAATATCTTCCACCCACTTCCTGCGGCTTCTATGGGAGGCATGGCTCTGAATTGTTGCTAACAATCCCTCATATATTTTTGTTATCAGTCCCCCCCGAGCTTCTGCTTGCAGAACCGCCGTCATCAGGGGTGACGGTGGAGTTACCAATAGTGATCGTGTTTGTTGTTGTTTCTGTAGAGCATGCCGGAGCTGGAGATACTGATAGAAGCCCCGTGGGGCTAATTGGTATTCTCTACACAGTTGCTCGTAAGTTTTCAGTACCTTACCCTCATACAGCTGTGAAAATAACCAAATTCCCCTCTTTTTCCAGGAGGTAAAGCCTACTAGATCCTGTAGCTCTGCATATCTGGGATTGTTCCATATTGGAGTGAATGGTAACACCCCCTCTGTCCCCACAGTCTTCCGTAGCTCCCCCCATACCTTTCTGAGGAGGGTTCCTGTGGGTGCTGCCTGTGGCATACTGGGCAAGCCCATCTCAAGATGGGAGGCTGCCTTTAATGAGGGAGCAGTACCAATCACCATATTTATATTTGGATCCTCTCTTTCTTCCCGTCCCCATCCCACCAGCTGTTGTATCTGGGAGGCTAAAAAGTACCCCCCCTATCTTTTCCATATTGTAAAGTGGTTAAGCTAATCCTGGCTACCTTTTTCTTCCATATCAACTCCCGCATCTGGGTATCAATTCTTTTAAACCATTTATTTGATATCCATACTGGTGAATTATGGAAGATATATAGGAGTTGTGGAGCCCACACCATTTTAATTAAGTTAGCTCTCCCTACCACTGATAGGGGGAGTTTGCACCAGCTGTCACTTTTCTCTCTTTGCTTCGCCAGTAGTGGACTCAGGTTCAGCTGGAGATATTCAGCCGTATCCGGGGAAACTACCACCCCCAGATAGCAAAAACTACTTGATATAGTGATCTGCTCGGCTCTCACGGGTAACTGCTCCCTCAATGGATCTATGGGCATTAATATTGATTTGGACCAGTTTATATTGAACCCAGAGAAGCTTCCAAATTCTACTATTATCTCCATTGCTGTGCGCAGCGACGCTGCCGTATCCCCCAAATATATAAGTATATCATCTGCATATAAGGAAATGTTTTCCTCCCTCTGGCCCCTGCTAAACCCGACCACCTCTGGTGTATTTCTAAGCAGTATCGCCAACGGCTCAACTGCCAGGGCGAACAGCAGTGGGGATAACGGGCATCCCTGCTGGGTGCCTCTATGTAGCTCAAATGGGAGGGAAAGGTTATTATTAACTCGGAGTCTGGCTCTAGGCTTGGAGTAGAGCACCTTTACCCGTTTTATAAACCTGTCTCCCAGTCCAAACCTAGTTAATATTTCCAAGAGGTAAGGCCACTCCACACTATCGAACGCTTTGGTAGCATCCAGTGACAGAATAGCCCTACCCCCTGGATTATCTACCCGCACCTGCAGATTCATATATAGTCTTCTTATATTAGCGGCAGTTGAACGGTTAGGTATAAAACCAGACTGGTCTTGATGCACCAGCCTGTCTATAACCTGCAATAACCTTTTAGCCAGAATTTTTGCTAAAAGTTTAACATGCGTATTGAGTAAAGAGATTGGACGGTATGAGTCTCGAGACAACTTATCTTTGCCTGGTTTAGGAAGTAATATAATTATAGCCTCCTGCATACTGTCAGGTAGAGTTCCCTTCTCCTCTGCTTCAGATAATGCTTCCAGCAAGGGCTGCAATATAACCTCTCCATATTGAGAGTATACCTCCACTGGTAGTCCATCTGGACCAGGGGATTTATGTTGCGCAGCCCCTTCCAGAGCTTCCTTCAGTTCTACCAGTGTGATAGGGAGATTTAACATCTCCCTATCCTCCTCAGCCAGTTGGGGGATGGGGCAGCCCTGCAAAAACTAGGCCATCTTCGAACCTACATTCTTGGTCTTGGAGGAATATAACTCCATATAAAACTCATCTAAGATGTCAGAGCTAATAGTGTGTGTCTCCCCGGACTCCACTCTTATAGCCAAAATGTTCGAGGAAACCCTTTGCTCCCTGGCTACCAGTGCTAAGATATGTCCCATATTTTCCCCTTCCTCAAATTGACTCTGTTGGTGGAAATATCTCCTCTTTTCCGTTGCTGACAACAGTACCGAGTTGTACAAAGATTGTGCCTCAACCCAGGAATCCTGGTTATCTGCTACCAACGCTTGTTCTCTGTTTTTCATTTCATCCCGGACTTTATCTTCCCATTCCCTAGAGCGGGGTCTTAATGCCCGATATTTCCCTAATTAGGCACCCCCTCAAAATCCCATTCAAAATTGAGTCCCCTGGGAATTCTTATGTGGAGAGAGAATATCCAGAATACTTCTCTTCTGCATAGATTTCTGAACTTGTCCCCCCCTCTAATGGGTGTAATGATCTTTTCTATGCCTTGGACAGTAAAACTGGATATGTCTTTGAAATGTATGATGTTCCAGTGTCTGGCCACATTAGTGTCATGATCTTTGGCAATATCATACAGGTGGTCACGTAATCTGTCTTTCAGTCTGCGGGTGGTGCGGCCCACATACTGAAGTTTGCATGTACTGCAGCCAATAACGTATATGACAAATTTTGTATTGCAGTTTATAAAGTGCTTAATGGCAAAACTTCTCTCACAAGAGTGGGAGTGGACATGTTGTCCAGTTTTAACAAGTTTGCAATATCTGCATCCATTAACCCCGCATTTAAACGTGCCCTGGAACTGTAACCAGTTAGTATTTATGTTTTGACTTTGAAAAAGACTTGGAGACAACTTGCTACCCAGTGTGGGAGCTCTACGGGAAACTGTCCTAATGCCTTTCTCCAAAATATGCTGATAAATGGGTTGTCGTTATACAATATAGGCAGGTATTTGTTAACGATAGACCTAATTTTACTGAATTCAGAGCTGTATGGAGTGGAGAAAACAGGGACATCACTGAAAGAGGTGGTTTGTACTTTTTGAGTAGAGATGTGGGTATTTTTTAGAAGGGAATCCCTGGGTATAGTGCTGGCTCTAGATGTTGCCCTATTAATAATTTTAATAGGGTATCCCCTTTCTACAAATCTATGTGACATTTTGGTTGCCTCCAAAGAGAAGTTCTCAGGTGAGCTGCACAGGCGTTTAAGCCTGAGAAATTGGCCATAGGGAACCGCATTAATGGTGTGCCCGGGATGTGCAGAGTCTGCCCGTAAAAGGGCATTTCCTGCCGTCTTTTTTCTGTAGAGACTGGTGGTAATTTTACCACCAGTGCCTAAAAGTCTGACATCCAGATATTCAATGGAAGTAGTTTGTAAATCTCCTGTAAATTTGAGGTTCAAACAGTTGTCATTCAAATAGACCAGCCAGGTGTCCAAGTCAATACTGCTGTCATTAATAATGAACAGCAGATCGTCTATGTAGCGACAATAAGATGCAGTATCCAAACGGCGGGGACTACTACATCCAAAAATGCGTGACCTCTCCCACCAACCCATGTATCGTTTGGCAAGAGAGGGAGAAAATTTGGCTCCCATTGAGGCCCTGCACTTCTGGAGATAGTAGCCCCCTGTCAAACATGAAAAAATGATGCTTCAAAAGGTATTCTAAAGCTTGACATATGAATTCCTGTAGGACCAAGGAGAATTTTCCAGACTCTTTCAAGAAAATCTTCACTGCCTCAATGCCCAAATGGTGAGGGATGCTAGAGTAAAGGCTTGTAACATCACAACTAATCCACCTGTGACTGTCAGTCCATGCAAACTCATGAAGTTTATTGAGTAGATCTTTGGTGTCGCGAAGATATCCTGGGAGTCCCAGGACTAGAGGTTGAAGTTGACTGTCAACCCAATCGCCTAAAAATTTGTGAGTGTGCCTTTGTCACAAGCCTGTCATTTACCTTCTCTTGATATTTACATGATTGCGCTATGAGGATTTCTTTCTCTCCTTGTCTTGCATGAGCTGTGCTAAGTGTGGAGGATTTTACACCTGGCTGTGAGGCAGCTACCTGAGACTGGGAAGGCTGATTCCACCCAACATTGTTCAAGTCATTATATCAGTATTGTGTCTTTCCTGCTATACAGAGGATCAGCACATACCCAGCCACTGATTCGGACTATTACTATGATTTTGTTATATGTTTGTTTAACACAATTGCACTACCACTTGTACTGTTGTAGTAAGTTTACACCATTTGAGTTAATTTTCAGCGCATAATACTTTATTCACATATATATTTTTGGTTGGTTACCTTTTTATATGCTGCGATTATTATTTGGTTATTTTTTTGGTGTCATATATTTAAGTATTTAGCAGCGCTGTAGTACTTTTACATTTTATTCACTGCTCACGTATATCACTATTTAGCAGCTACTATGGATATATTTAAGTATATGGAAAATCGCACAGTAGACTTGAAAGATGTTTTTACCACCAAACCTGTTTCTGAGATAGGTGATCTTGACACCACCTTTAGAAAGTTTGGTCACCTAATGGAAAAGAAGGTGAGTGGAATCTAACCACTCATGAGCAATATATCAAAGAAGGCATTGTCCCACGGAGGCTTAGATTGGATGTTCCCATCAATGATGGACTTTTAGACAAAGATTCCATTGAGGAATGGTATAAGTTCTTTAATGAAAAAGGGTTAGAAGTATTGCAATTTTTAATTAAGCGGAAACAAAGAAAAATTGCCAATATAAATAAACAGATTGCTGAATGCAAAGTTTTTTTAGAATAGAATAAATTGAAACAATCCCCAACCCCCCCCCTCCCCCCTAGTGGGCATTTAAAAGTTTTCAGGTACAGATCAGCGCCCATTATCCCCATCCTACCTCCCTCCACTCCAGCAAGTATACAGCACAACATAACATACACATGTGTCCCCTCATCCCATACCTAGAACAAACGATCATACACAAGATCTATTGGGGCCAGACCCGGGGTGTTGAGCCAAGGGGCCCATAACTTTTCATATTTACCACTGGTCTCTCTTCTCTGATACACAACCTTTTCCAGCCTCAATGTGACCCCCATTTGCTTAATCCACTCCTGCACTGTAGGTGGGTCAGTGTCCTTCCAGTGCCTTAGGATCACCAAGCGAGCCTGGAACAGGGCTCTACCAATAGCTTTGTGTGCACATCTAATACACATCTAATTGAAACCTTTAAATGCATCAAGGGGTGAAAAGGGCTCAGGAAGGCAGTCTTTTCAATATGAAACCAAAATCAAGAACACAGGGACCTCAAACTAATTGCAGGAAAGTTCAAAACAAATCTTAAGCCTCATACACACGATCGGACTTCACGGATCGCGGTAAATTGCCGCTGATAGCGGCCGTTTACCACGTGATCGCTCCGTCCAATGACGGAGCGATCACATGTAAACAAACCGGCGTCATTTGATGACGCCGGTTCCTCCCTCCTCTCTCTGTACCGATCGGTACAGTGTGAGAGGGGGAGAGCGGGTGTCAGCAGCGCTGTGGATGGATTTGTGACTATTGCAGTCACAGATCCATCCATCCCTGCTCAGCCATCCCTGCAATACCCCCTGCCATACTCTGCAATACCCCCTGCCATACTCTGCAATACCCCCTGCAATACTCTGCAATACCCCCTGCCATACTCTGCAATACCCCCTGCAATACTCTGCAATACCCCCTGCAATACTCTGCAATACCCCCTGCCGTACTCTGCAATACCCCCTGCCGTACTCTGCAATACCCCCTGCCGTACTCTGCAATACCCCCTGCAATACTCTGCAATACCCCCTGCCGTACTCTGCAATACCCCCTGCAATACTCTGCAATACCCCCTGCCGTACTCTGCAATACCCCCTGCAATACTCTGCAATACCCCCTGCAATACCCCCTGCAATACTCTGCAATACCCCCTGCAATACTTTGCAATACCCCCTGCAATACCCCCTGCAATACCCCCTGCAATACTCTGCAATACCCCCTGCAATACTTTGCAATACCCCCTGCAATACTCTGCAATACCCCCTGCAATACTCTGCAATACCCCCTGCAATACTGTGCAATACCTCTGCAATACTCTGCAATACCCCCTGCGCTAATAATCTGCAATACCCCCTGCGCTAATACTCTGCAATACCCCCCGCACGATACTCTGCAATACCCCCCGCACAATACTCTGCAATACCCCCCGCACAATACTCTGCAGTACCCCTGCACCAATACTCTTCAATACCCCCGCACAATGCTCTGCAATACCCCCACAAATACTCTGCAATACCCCCCGCACCAATATTTTGCAATACCCCCGCACAATGCTCTGCAATACCCCCACAAATACTCTGCAATACCCCCCACACCAATACTCTGCAGTACCCCCGCACCAATACTCTGCAGTACCCCAGCACCAATACTCTGCAGTTCCCCCGCACCAATACTCTGCAATACCCCCCCCGCACAATACTCTGCAATACCCCCGCACAATACTCTGCAATAACCGGAAAAAAATGTGTTTTAACCACTTCCTGCCCGCCGGCCGTCATATGACGCCCTTGACTTTGTGCAGGGATATCTGAATGATGCCTGCACCTTAAGGCATCATTCAGATATCATCTTTTTCAGTCTGCGATTCTCTACACCATAAGAATAATCATGTCGGCTGTTATGCCTCTTGATTGTTCTTACGGGAGGCGAAAGGGGACGTCCCCCCTCCCTTCTCCCTCCGGTGCTTCTTCCGACTCACCGCTATGATCGAAGCCAGGATCGTTTTTTTTCAGGCTTCCCAGCCTAGAGGTGAGATGTGGGGTCTTATTGACCCCATATCTCACTGTAAAGAGGACCTGCCATGCTATATTCCTATTACAAGGGATGTTTACATTCCTTGTAATTGGAATAAAAGTGATCAAAACATTTATTTTTGGGGAAAAACATGTCAAACTAAAATAAATAAAGTAAAATGAACAATAAAAAAAAAAAAAAAAATGTTAAGTGCCCCTGTTCCCGTGTGCTCGTATACAGAAGCGACCGCACTCGTAAGTCCCGCCCACATATGAAAACGGTGTTCAAACCACACATGTGAGGTATCGCTGCGAACGTTAGAGGGAGAGCAATAATTTTGGCCCTAGACCTCTTCTCCAACTAAAAAGATGTAACCAGTAAAAATATTTAAAGCGTCACCTATGGGGATTTTTAAGTAGCGAAGTTTGGCGCCATTCCACAAGCGTGTGCAATTTTGAAGGGTGACATGTTGAGTATCTATCGACTCGGCGTAACTTCATCTTTCATATTATGCAAAAACATTGGGCTAACTTTAATGTTTTTTTTTTTTTAAAGCACAAAACCATTTTATTTCCAAAAAAACGCATTCGAAAAATTGCTGCGAAAATAACGTGCGCGATAAAAAGTTGCAACGACCGCCATTGTATTCTCTAGGATTTTTGCTAAAAAAGAATATATAATGTTTTGGGGTTCTATGCAATTTTCTAGCAAATAAATTATGATTTTTCCATGTAGGAGAGGAATGTCAGAATTGGTCTGGGTGTTCCAGAAAGCCTGATGGTGCTCCCTGCATGTTGGGCCTCTGTATGTGGCCACGCTGTGTAAAAGTCGCACACATGTGGTATCGCCATACTCGGGAGGAATAGCAGAATGTGTTTTGGGGTGTAATTTGTTGTATGCATATGCTGTGTGTGAGAAATAACCTGCGAATATGAACATTTTGTGAAAAAAAAAAATCTTGATTTTGCAAAGAATTGTGGGAAAAAATTATAACTTCAAAAAACTCACCATGCCTTTTTCTAAATACCTTGGAATGTCTTCTTTCCAAAAAGGGGTCATTTGGGGGGTATTTGTACTTTTCTGGCATGTTAGGGTCTCAAGAATAATAACCCAATTTCCAAAAATAAGAACCCACTTTTTTATTTTTTTTACCAAAGATATGTAGCAGTATACATTTTAGGCCAAATTTATGAAGAAAATTTTCTTTTTTGCAAAATTTTATAATAGAAATGAAGAAAAATTCATTTTTTTACAACATTTTCTTTATTTTTTCATTTATAGCGAAAAAAAATAAAAACTGCAGAGGTGATCAAATACCACCAAAAGAAAGCTCTATTTGTGGGAAAAAAATGACAAAAATTTTATTTGGTTACAGTGTTGTATGACTGAGTTATTGTCATTCAAAATGTGAGAGCACCAAAAGCTGAAAATTGGTCTGGTGATTAAGGGGGTTTTCGTGCCCAGTGGTCAGGTGGTTAAAGACACCCTTTGGGCAACTTCTGCTATTGTTGGCTGATCTTTAGCATTGTTTCTGAGCATGCATGTTTGTACTTTGGACTTTAGTCGGATGGACTTGTGTACACACAATCGGATTATGCTTCATCGGACATTTGTTGTCGAAAAGTTTGAGAGCATTCACAGCGAACATTTGTCCGATGAAAAAGCAAAAACAATTGTATGATGGAGCATACAGATGGTCGGATTGTCTTATCAAACACGTCCGTCGGACCGTTGTTGTCAAGAAGTCTGATCGGGTGTATGGGCCTTTAGAAACTATTATTTTACTGAAAGGGTAGTTGATGATTGGAATAAACTACCAACAGGGGTAGCGAGACAGTAAATGGCTTCAAACATGCTTGGGTTAAACATATATCCATAGTCAGACAGCAAGGTTAATGAAACCCCCCTAATAAATAAATAAATGAAATGGGCAGACTCGATGGACTACTTAGTCTTTTTCTGCCGTCACTTTTCTATGTTTCATAAAAGGTGTCAGTGTTTGCAGTAAAAACAATTGCAGGACTCAGGAGACATGAAGACCATGGGTGTTGGTGGTATTTATTTATTACAGGTACTTACTGTATATAGCTAGCGGTGTCAATTTATGAAGTGCTTTACATATATATTGTACATTCACATCAGTCCCTGCCCTCAAGGCGCTTACAATCTAAGGTCCCTTAAGCCTCAGGCCCCGTACACACGTCCGAGGAACTCGACGTGCCAAACACATCGAGTTCCTCGTCGAGTTCAGTGTGGAAGCCACCGAGATCTCGGCGGGCCGACTTTCCTCATTGAACAACAAGGAAATAGAGAACATGTTCTCTTTTTGGCCCGACGAGTTCCTCGTCGGCTTCCTCGCTGAAAAGTGTACACACGACCGAGTTTCTCGGCAGAATCCAGCTCCGACCGAGTTTCTGGCTGAATTCTGCCGAGAAACTCGGTCGTGTGCACGGGGCCTTATACACACGGTCGGACATCCGACAAACTTTCCCTTGGATTTTTTTCTGAAGTGAGTTGTCCGGTCACACCCATAGCATACACACGCTCAGACTTTTCTGCAAACTTTTCTAAAACTTTCCCAACATCACATGGTTTTTCTGCTCTTTTCTGGTCTTTACCGCCACCCTTTGGTTAACTTCTGCTATTGTTGGTTGATTTTAACATTGATTCTGAGCATTCGTATTTGCACTTTGTACAAAAGTCGAAAAGTTTGCCCGTTTGCAGACCGAACTTTTTGTCCGATGAAACCCAAAAAAAGTTGGTCCGATGGAGCGTACACACGATCGGACAAATTTGAAAACTTGTTGATTTTGAAGTTTGTTGGCCGAAAGTCCGACCGTGTGTACGGGCCTTAAGTCACATTCATAATCAAACACATACTAGGGCCAATCTAGACAGAAGCTGATTAACCTACCATAACAACCGTAGTACACCCACACCAGCACAACATGATAGCTCCAGGTGGGTAATATGGTGGTTGGAATTTGAACCGACAAGCCTAGTCAGTGGCGGCTGGTGCTCAAAACAAACTGAAAAAAAAAAAAAAACATCAAACGCAGCTACTGTGCACATCAATTGCCACCACTGTGCTATCAAACGCAGCCACTGTGCCCATCAAAAGCAGCCACTGTGCCCATCAAACGCAGCCACTATGCCATCAAACGCAGCCATGGTGCCATCAATCACTGCGACTGTGCCATCAAACGCAGCCACTGTGCCCATCAAACGCAGCCACTGTGCCATCAATTGCAGCCACTGTGGCCATCAAACGCAGCCACTTTGCCATCAAACGCAGCCACGGTGCCATCAATCACCGCGACTGTGCCATCAAACGCAGCCACTGTGTCCATCAAATGCAGCCACTGTGCCATCAATTGCAGCCACTGTGGCCATCAAATGCAGCCACTGTGCCCATCAAACGCAGCCACAGTGCCCATCAATTGCTGCCAGTGTGCCCATCAATTGCTGCCAGTGTGCCCATCAATTGCCGCCAGTGTGCCCATAATTTGCCACTACTGTGCCCATCAAATGCTGCCAGTGTGCATTCCCCACCCACCCGGCACTTACCTATCTCGGTGGGGCTGCGGGTCACGGTGACGGTGTCCTCCACACTCCTCGATGGCTTCTCCCGTCCTCTCTTCCCATCTTCTGCTATGATTGGACACCTGATAGCCTTATGGTGGCATTGCCACTGACCCTAGTGCTGCTAGGCGAACGTGTTAACCACTTAGCCACTGTGCTGCCTGCATAATTTGGTCAAAATACATCTAATACTTCGAGAGTACATCTTTACAGGTAAGCGTTTATGGATTAACCAGCTTTGGTGTGCCCTGGGCTCAGGTAACGCATACAAGTTTTTTGTACTTTGTGAAAGGGTTAGTGTAGGACTCACCAAACAGAAGTACCGTTGGTTCCAGTGGTAGCTACATATTTTGCTGTAAAATCTCATAATTTTGTGTGGATGGGCATATGGATTGATGAATGGATGGAAGGAAGGTTGGACATATGGCTGTATGGATGTATGCAGGGATGGACGTAAGGATGGATGTATAGATGGATGTATAGATGGACGTAAGGATGGATGTATAGATGGATGTATAGATGGACGTAGGGATGGATGTATAGATGGATGTATAGATGGACGTAAGGATGGATGTATAGATAGATGTATAGATGGACGTAAGGATGGATGTATAGATGGGTGTATAGATGGACGTAGGGATGGATGTATAGATGGACGTAAGGATGGATGTATAGATGGACGTAAGGATGGATGTATAGATGGACGTAAGGATGGATGTATAGATAGATGTATAGATGGACGTAAGGATGGATGTATAGATGGATGTATAGATGGACGTAGGGATGGATGTATAGATGGACGTATAGATGGACGTAGGGATGGATGTATAGATGGATGTATAGATGGACGTAGGGATGGATGTATAGATGGACGTAAGGATGGATGTATAGATGGACGTAAGGATGGATGTATAGATGGACGTATAGGTGGACGTGAGGATGGATGTATAGATGGACGTAAGGATGGATGTATAGATAGATGTATAGATGGACGTATAGGTGGATGGATTTACATGAGAATTTCTAAGCAAGCAAAAAAAAGCAATTCAAGAAACACTGATTGGCTTGCTTTATGAATTGTGCGGTTCTCGGCAGATCTGACAGATCTACATGCAAGAGAATCATAAATGATCAGACTTTAAATTCTCCTGACTGGGTCTTCACTGATGGACAGATATGAGACACACGTGGCAATCCTGCTTGCAATGATGTGATGAAAGTTTGTCATTACAGCCCTAATAACATCCATAATTATCTTTGGCAGGCTTGGACCTGTTCAGGTGGGCGATGTCACCTGGCATAATATTTAAAGGCTTCCATCACTTAGGTGTAGCACTTCTCCACCCAGAGTGTGTTAGGAGCACACCAACCCGTAAAACCATACAGAGAGACAGAGCCACACAGACCTACAACAGAACGACACATGGAGATCAAGGTAGGACTATGCTAGGTACTTATTGCAGGACTGAGAGTTTTTATATGCTGCCCATAGAAACTGTTCAATGTTATCCTATGTGTACATGCACATTTGGGCATTTAGAGGTGTATTTCATGAGGAGAGAAGTTCTCAAGCTGGAAATCTTATGGAAAAAAATGCTTATAAAGCAAATGCCTATATATTCTCCTAAACTCTTGTGCAATACAAACCACTATGAGCATTTTTTTTGCCGCTTTTACTGCCAGAGGTTTGAGCATTTTTTTCTGCTCCTAAAGTGCATGGCCTCCAAAGGTTGGACTATAATCAGGATCTTTTTCTATACAAATTCAGATGTGGTTATAACAAGGACTGTTCTGTTCATATACAGGCAGGACTATACCTGTAACTGTCTATACATATTTAGGCAGAACTATACCAGGGACTGTTGCATATATGTATACCAACAGGACTTTGCCCTCTACTATTATGTGTAGATGTAAATTGAAATATACCAGAAACTGCAATATATAGTTACACGCAGGACTATGCCAGGGATGGTGGAATATTGGTACAGTTAGGACTATGCCAGCGATGGTGGAATATTGATACAGGTAGGACTATGTCGGGGATAGTGGAATATTGATACAGGTAGGACTATGTCAGGAGTGTTGTAATATTGAAACAGGTAGGACTATGTCAGGGATGGTGGAATATTGATACAGGTAGGACTATGCCAGGGATGGTGGAATATTGATACAGGTAGGACTATGTCAGGATAGTGGAATATTGATACAGGTAGGACTATGTCAGGAGTGTTGTAATATTGAAACAGGTAGGACTATGTCAGGGATGGTGGAATATTGATACAGGTAGGACTATGCCAGGGATGGTGGAATATTGATACAGGTAGGACTATGTCAGGAAAGTGGAATATTGATACAGGTAGGACTATGTCAGGAGTGGTGTAATATTGAAACAGGTAGGACTATGTCAGGGATGGTGGAATATTGATACAGGTAGGACTATGTCAGGGATGGTGGAATATTGATACAGGTAGGACTATGCCAGGGATGGTGGAATTATGATACAGGTAGGACTATGCCAGGGATGGTGGAATATTGATACAGGTAGGACTATGTCAGGGATGGTGGAATATTGATACAGGTAGGACTATGCCAGGGATGGTGGAATATTGATACAGGTAGGACTATGCCAGGGATGGTGGAATATTGATACAGGTAGGACTATGCCAGGGATGGTGGAATATTGATACAGGTAGGACTATGTCAGGGGTGGTGGAATATTGATACAGGTAGGACTATGTCAGGAGTTGTGGAATATTGATACAGGTAGGACTATGTCAGGAATGGTGGAATATTGATACAGGTAGGACTATGTCAGGAGTGGTGGAATATTGAAACAGGTAGGACTATGCCACGGATGGTGGAATTATGATACAGGTAGGACTATGCCAGGGATGGTGGAATATTGATACAGGTAGGACTATGTCAGGGATGGTGGAATATTGATACAGGTAGGACTATGCCAGGGATGGTGGAATATTGATACAGGTAGGACTATGCCAGGGATGGTGGAATATTGATACAGGTAGGACTATGCCAGGGATGGTGGAATATTGATACAGGTAGGACTATGTCAGGGGTGGTGGAATATTGATACAGGTAGGACTATGTCAGGAGTGGTGGAATATTGATACAGGTAGGACTATGTCAGGAATGGTGGAATATTGATACAGGTAGGACTATGTCAGGAGTGGTGGAATATTGAAACAGGTAGGACTATGCCACGGATGGTGGAATTATGATACAGGTAGGACTATGTCAGGGGTGGTGGAATATTGATACAGGTAGGACTATGTCAGGAGTGGTGGAATATTGATACAGGTAGGACTATGCCAGGGATGGTGGAATATTGATACAGGTAGGACTATGCCAGGGATGGTGGAATATTGATACAGGTAGGACTATGTCAGGAGTGGTGGAATATTGATACAGGTAGGACTATGCCAGGGATGGTGGAATATTGATACAGGTAGGACTATGTCAGGGATGGTGGAATATTGATACAGGTAGGACTATGCCAGGGATGGTGGAATATTGATACAGGTAGGACTATGTCAGGGTCCAGGGATGGTGGAATATTGATACAGGTAAGACTATGCCAGGGATGGTGGAATTATGATACAGGTAGGACTATGCCAGGGATGGTGGAATTATGATACAGGTAGGACTATGTCAGGGATGGTGGAATATTGATACAGGTAGGACTATGTCAGGGTCCAGGGATGGTGGAATATTGATACAGGTAGGACTATGTCAGGGGTGGTGGAATATTGATACAGGTAGGACTATGTCAGGGATTGTGATATATTGTTACAGATAGGCCTAAACCAGAAACCATCATACATAGATACAAATAGTAGAACAACCAAAAGCAATACATTGAAGGATGTTCTGGGTGAAAAATGTATCTGTAATTCAACTTGTTGTCTACCTGTAAGAAGTTTTTCCAGGCTGACCCTGAAAGCCTTTTGTGCTTCTAATCCCTTGCATATTTTATCTTTTATTGGCTCCACAGGCTGCACTATATACAGATCATAATAAACACATATTAAGCTGACAGGTGCTTTGCACACCTCACACACTTTCTGATGCCCGGAGAGACATCCCAGTATAAAGTGTGATGAGATAATCTATTCAGTGATTAGGACAACCCATGTGAACCAGTCAGAAAGAGAAACTTTCACAGGTCACAGTTGAGTCTCCTCTCCAGACCTGCGGGAGGCAGCACCACCTGACTCATGTGAGCAGTACTAGTCCCTGGAGTGCATGCTACCATGCAGAGGATTCTGGATGCCAGGTGTCTGTTGTACTTACCGGTTCTCTTTAGGTCCTCATGCATGGTGTGTTCACAACCTTATTTTACGCTGGCCGCTAGGGGCGTGTACGCTGATTTACGAGTCAAAATATGTAAATCAGCTAGATACGCGAATTCACGAACGTACGCCCAGCCGACGCAGTACAGATACGCCGTTTACGTTAGGCCTTTCCCGGCGTAAAGTTACCCCTGCTATATGGTGGCGTAAGTGCGGCGTACCAATGTTAAGTATGGCGTACCAATGTTAAGTATGGCTGTCGTTCCCGCGTTGAAATTTAAAATTTTTACGTTGTTTGCATAACTCGTCCGTGAATGGTGTGTTCACAACCTTATTTTTAGTCAAAGGAAATTTAGGCCCAGATTCTCAAAAGAGATACGACGGCGTATCTCCAGATACGCCGTCGTATCTCTGAGTCTGGCCGGTCGTATCTATACGCCTGATTCTTAGAATAAGATACGCATAGATTTCCCTTAGATCCGACTGGCGTAAGTCTCTTACACCGTCGGATCGTAACTGCATATTTACGCTGGCCGCTAGGGGCGTGTACGCTGATTTACGAGTCAAAATATGTAAATCAGCTAGATACGCGAATTCACGAACGTACGCCTAGCCGACGCAGTACAGATACGCCGTTTACGTTAGGCCTTTCCCGGCGTAAAGTTACCCCTGCTAAATGGTGGCGTAAGTGCGGCGTACCAATGTTAAGTATGGCGTACCAATGTTAAGTATGGCTGTCGTTCCCGCGTTGAAATTTAAAATTCTTACGTTGTTTGCATAACTCGTCCGTGAATGGTGTGTTCACAACCTTATTTTTAGTCAAAGGAAATTTAGGCCCAGATTCTCAAAAGAGATACGACGGCGTATCTCCAGATACGCCGTCGTATCTCTGAGTCTGGCCGGTCGTATCTATACGCCTGATTCTTAGAATCAGATACGCATAGATTTCCCTTAGATCCGAGTGGCGTAAGTCTCTTACACCGTCGGATCGTAACTGCATATTTACGCTGGCCGCTAGGGGCGTGTACGCTGATTTACGAGTCAAAATATATAAATCAGCTAGATACGCGAATTCACGAACGTACGCCCAGCCGACGCAGTACAGATACGCCGTTTACGTTAGGCTTTTCCCGGCGTAAAGTTACCCCTGCTATATGGTGGCGTAAGTGCGGCGTACCAATGTTAAGTATGGCGTACCAATGTTAAGTATGGCCGTCGTTCCCGCGTTGAAATTTAAAAATTTTACGTCGTTTGCATAACTCGTCCGTGAATGGGGCTGGACGTAATTTACGTTCACGTCAAAACCAATACGTCCTTGTGGCGTATTAGGAGCAATGCACACTGGGAGATTTCCACGGACGGCGCATGCGCCGTTCGTGAAAAAACGTCAATCACGTCGGGTCACAGAATATTTACATAAAACACGCCCCCCTGTTCCAAATTTGAATTAGGCGGGCTTACGCCAGCCTATTTAAGCTACGCCACCGCAACTTGCGGAGCAAGTGCTTTGAGAATGCAGCACTTGCCCATCTAAGTCGCGGAGGCGTAACGTAAATAGGTTACGTTACGCCCGCACAAAGTTACGCCAAACTACGAGAATCTGGCCCTTAGTTACTAGGCAAACAAATGTGCAAAAAATTCATGATGTGCTAGTTTTTAAGCATTTTTTTAGGTGCCCCCATTAAAGTCTACTGGGGCCAAAACACACAACTCTGCCCTAAGGCTTGGCTCACACCTATGCATTTTTTTTTTGCGCGTTTTCAGTTCTGCAGAAACAGACTACAGTTAATTTATCATGGTTTCCTATGGATGTAGTTCACATCTGGGCTTTTTATGGAAAGGGCCAGGGACTTTTTTCTGGTTTTTGGTTCCATAGACTTCAATGGATGAAAAGCATGCATTGAAAAAACGTAAAATGCACCTGAAATATGCAAACTGCAACCTGCATAGGTGGGAATCAGGACTATTAGTCATGTCTTTTTATGAGCAATAAGCTTCAAGCAACCCTCCACTCAGTTATGAATAGGCACCATTGAACAGAATGGAAATTCTAGTGTTGAATGTTGAAGCACTTCTAGTGATGATTCGATTTGCACTTAAAATCACTTAAAACAGGAAACAGAACAAATCCAAATAGCACATGATAAAGAATAAGCATTAATAAACGTAGAAAAAAAACATAGTAAAGAATAGTGGCAGATCAGATGGGATCATTCACTTTTGCATACCTAAATCCCCCTAGAAATATTGAGAATCCGGGTGAAAAGGAAAAGAAGAGAGGAGATATGTTCTGTATGCATGTATTCAGTACTAAAGAAAACTGCGCCTATTCCTACTCAAACAAGCGATTCTGGGTAAGGTGAAAATAATAAATTCCTCAATTGGAATAACTTGTGGCCAATTGAGGCTAAAGCTGCTACCATAAAACTCAATCCAATAAACAAATATATACACAAACACAGGCAGCGCTATAAACTGAAATAATATAGTACAGATATAAAAAAAAAGTACAAATATTAAAAGTATTAAAAAGTGATATCATGCAGTGCAATTATATATATTTAGATATATATGTATATATATATATATATATATATATATATATATATATATATATATAGATAGATAGATATATCTATATATATATATCTACAGTATATATCTATATATATAACGTCCATAATATATTGCAGCTAGATTCTGTATTAATTCCGTGAGACTGTCCAATATAAACGTCATATAATTTATCTTTGCAAAACCGTTTTATGCAATTTATCTTTAGCTATTCATTTGCAACATCTACCCTAATGGTGAACACTTAAATGGCTAAAGATACATCTTAAAACATCAATTTCTGAGGCTTGTATTGGGTATTTTGCAATGTACTTGTAAAATGATAATGTATGTAAGGCACCTTTCACACTAGCAACAGTGTTTACTGCCCCACATCCTGGAAAGCAATCTGTGGTGGATCACTTTTCAGAGTGTTCATCATAGATCATTAGAATTATACATTGCACATGAATAGCTAAAGATACATCTCATAAACTCGGTTTGCTATGATCCACTATATTATTATTATTATTTAGGTACTTTTATAGCGCTATCAATTTATGCAGCGCTTTACATATACAATGTACATTCACATTAATCCCTACCCTCAAGGAACTTACAATCTAAGGTCCCTAAGTCACATTCATATACTAGGGCCAATTTAGGCAGAAGCCAATTTTAACGGGAGTGCCCGTGGGACCCAGAGGCTCTTGCAGGGTGTGGGGTACTCCTGTTTCAGCTTCACCGATGACTCTTGTGTCTAGGGTCATCCTATGTCTACTAGGGGCATAGGATGACTGAGAAATTATATCTTAGATTACATGAGATGGGACAGTAATGATAATTCACAATGTATTCCAGGATATCTTGAAATATTACAGGTTGTTGATTCTAAACCCAACCGGTCAATAGAGTGACTCCTTCAATGTGGGAACACAGACTGTTAAGGTGTTTAATGTCGTCTGCTTCTGTCATGTAAATTAACCTTTGTCTGGCTTCCAAAGACCTTTCATTGTGTGATGCTAATTAACACCGTATTGTGTGAATTTCTATTGATGATAAATGTGTATTGTATAGCAGGTGAGAAGAGCCGGAGTCATGATGTCTGACTTGTCAGCTGTAGCTAATTAGCTCCTGTGGATTGTGTCAGACCTGGTGCCAGAAAGTCTACCCAAGATGTGTATTGGAGGCTCGTTAGGAAGCATTGTATAATATTGTGGGTGGAGTTGAGTCATTGTTCATATTGGGTTGCTGACTGTATATAAGGAGCCTGAGTTTACCATTAAAGGATATGTCAGTTTTGAACCTCAAACAGAGCGGTGTCTCGTTATTGGGGTTCGTCTGCTGGATTGTGGAGTATCGATAAGCTGTCGTTGGTTGGTGGAATGGAATATCATAAATGGCGTTAACCCCTGACCGTTACACCAATTAACCTACCAGCATGTCTTTGGAGTGTGGGAGGAAGCGAGTACCCGGAGGAAACCCACGCTGGCACAGGGAGAACATGCAAACTCCAGGCAGATAGTGGTGGTTGGGATTCGAGCCATCAACCCTTTTCCTGCTAGGCGTGAGTGCTAGTCACTACACCACTGTGCTGCCCACTATATTAATGCATTCAGTAGACAGAGCTGATTCCTCCTAATGCTTGTGTTTTTTATTTTTTATTACCAACTAACAATTTTGTGTGACTGTATCAAAACTGTGAGCCAAGTGTGTGGCTCGTGGTTGTGGCGCAGTCCTATTTACTTTCGTAGGAGAGTTTGACAGAGAATCCTTTCACACTAGCAGCATTGTTTACCACATGCCTGAAAAGCAATCTGCGGCGGACTGCTTTTCAGAGGCATCCTTTAGGTGATACCGCCACCTCCATATGCCTGTGTTTTTTTGGGGGCTTTTTTGTTTTACTACCAAATGTAAATTTTGCAATGCAGTGCTTCGTTGCAACTGCTGTTCCCATTTACCTACATAAGTGAGTTTCATAGGAATTGCCACCTGTCAAACTCCATATGTCATATCAAAATTGCTGTGGCAATGTATACTCACCTGTGTGGTGTCATGTCTGCTTGTCTCATCCCCATCCCTAACATCATGTTTACAGCTAATTAGAGGACCTTAGGCTGGGTTCACACTGGTGTGACAAACGCTCCGACATTGGGAGCTCATCTCGCATGACGTGTGAAAATCAATGTTTCCCTATGAGAGCCGTCTTAACTGGTCCGACACAAGTCGGTCCGACTTTGAAAATGCTCCCTGTACTACTTTGTCTGACTTTGGTCCTACTTCAGCTCGACTTTGGTCCTACTTCAGCACATTAAATATCATTAAAGATGGATCAAAGTAGGATGTTTGTCCTAACCATCCGACTTGTGACATCCGACATGGTGATTGCAGCAGCAATAAAAGAAATTGATGTCACACTGGGATTGTTTTGATTGGTCAAAGGACAAGTCATATTATCACAAAGTTGGATCAAAGTAGTATGTAGGACTGATGTCGCAGAGCAAAGTATAAAGACAGTCGTATGACTGTTGTGTAGTATCAGTGTGAACCCAGCCTTAGACAAAAGAAAAGGTCCAGGATAGTTGAGAAGGGGGGACGGGATGCACCAGACCTTTATTTTCTTTTTCTGATTGAACCCAGGCAGAAGACACCCACTTAGCCCACAAACTGGTCTGTTGTTACCATTAGCCATTGTACATGATTACATCTAGTGCTCAGAGGGGTCACACCAGACCTTTATTTTCTTTTTCAGGATAGTTGAGAAAAGCTTCTGTAAGGCTGCCTATAAATTATACAATTTCCATATTCAATTTCTTTGGACTTACCTTCAACTATGTAGTACAAGGGCCTGCCTGATTGCAAACAAATTGAAAGTGTTTAGGTTTGACCTCATATTATGTGTGGTAAATCTAAAGGAAAATTGTATAATGTATGACCAGCCTAACCCTCAGAAGATATGAAAAGACTGCAAAAACGTAATCTGAAAAATCACCAGGACCAGATGGCTTACATCTGAGAGTGCTCAAAAAATGTAGCCAGGTTATTTCTAGACCATTATTCCTAATCTTTAAAGGGGTTGTAAAGGTAAATGTTTTTTCACCTTAATGCATCTTATGCATTAAGGTGAAAAAACATCAGACGGTACCGGCCCACGTGATCCTCTTCGGTTCCCAGCCTGGCTGTTGATTGGCTAGGCTGGATAGATTGATAGCAGCGCAGCCATTGGCTGGCGCTGCTGTCAATCACAGCGGATGACGCGGCGCGATGGGGGGCGAGGCCGAGTGATACAGTCGGCGGCTATGCCCGCTGCTGTATCACGGGAGCGGCGCTCGCAAAAGCTTTCCACCATGCCAGCTCGCTCGCATGAAGGTGGAAAGCTTTTGCGAGGAGGAGCCGAGACAGCCGCCGAGGGACCCCAGAAGACAGGGTTAGGGGACACTCTGTGCAAAACGAGCTGCACAGTGGAGGTAAGTATAACATGTTTGTTATTTAAAAAAGAAAAAAAATGTGCCTTTAGTGACCCTTTAAGGACAGCTTACTGACCAAATGGTACTAGCGGACAGGCGAAAAGCTAATGTGGTACCAATATTAAATGAAAGGTCCACAGAGATACATCTGGAAACTACAGACCTGTCGGTCTAACACAAATAGTATGTAAACTATTGGAGGGGATGATAAGGGACTATATCCAATAACTGTCTGATGAAAATAGTATCATTAGTAGTAACCAGTATGGATTTATGAAGGATCGCTCTTGCCAGACCAACCTTTTAACATTCTATGAGGAGGTAAGCTGTAATCTGGATAGAGGAATGCCAGTGGACATGCTGTATCTGGACTCTGCCAAAGCATTTGATACAGTACCCCATAAATGCTAGATTTACAAATTGAGGTCTGTTGGCATTAACGATAGTGTATGTACCTGTACATACATGATATAGAGTTTGGAATAAATAGTTTAATGTCAGTATTTTCTGATGATACAAAGCCAAGCAGGGAAATAACCTTGCAGGAAAACCTTTATAAATTAGAGGGGTGGGCAACTGCATGGCAAATAAGTTTTAATATCGATAAATGAAAAGTAATGCACTTAGGGACTAAAAATATCAATGCAAGTTACACCCTGGGGAAGAACCCCTGGGGGAATCCAGGATGGAAAAGGATCTAGTGAAGCACAGGCTCAGCAATATCACACAATGCCAAGCTGCAGCAAACAAAGCTAGTAGACTATTAGCATGCATCAAAAGGGGATCTACCCAAGAGATAAATTATGAGGAATGACTACATACATTAAACGTATTCTCCCTGGAGAAGAGATGTTTAAGAGGAGATACGATTGCAATATATATAAATCTAAATGGTGATCCTAGCATAGGGGAAAAAAACTATATCAGGTCAGGTTAATAAAGAAGACACATTGCTGTTCAATTAAGTTGGATGAGAAGAGGTTTAATTGCAAACTGCATAGGAAGTGCTTTACTATTGAACAGTAAGGATGTCCACAATTGATGGTGTCAGCGGAAAGTGTTGACAATTAAAAAAAAACTGTCAGATGGGCATCTTAGTAATAGCAGTATACAGAGATATGGGAAATGGTAGAGATAAATACGGTATATACACACTCAACTGGATGGACTGATGTCTTTATTCAACTTTATCAACTATGTAAGTAATAATTTGCAGTTTCCTTTTGAGAGATATATATATTTTTAAAGTCTATTTGATTGAAGGAGCTGTTAAGCTTTTTTGGCTGTACTTCTCTTATGGATCACAAGAGTGCAGTTTATTTTGCACTCCTGTGAACCATTTTCAGCTGACAGTAAGCTAAAGCCTGCTGTCGGCTGACGTCACGTGGCCATATGGCCTGGCAGCTGGGGCAGCCTTTCAGTGATCTGCCAAGAGCCTGAGCCAGCCGCTCTCCCGCCCCTCCACAGCCCAGCACACCAGTGAGCACTGGAGGGGCAGAGCAGACAGTTGGTGATTGACATTCAGTCACCAGTTCTCTGCATTCTAAAGACTGAGAGTTGAGAGATCAGCAGTGTTTGATTGCTTAGTTCTTGGTCTGGAGCTGGCGGTATGCTGCATCCACCTAGGTGAGTATAATTTTTTTTTTTTTCACAAATCCCCATGCTTCTCTTATCAGTATGTTGCCTGGCATTTTCTGGGTTCAAACCTTCCTGAATCACTTTACGAGAACAAAGAGATTACAAAGTCATAGCAAAGTCAGATCTACTAATCTGCATGCCTGTTTTGGGTCAGTAACTTCTAAAGTACTTAAGTCCTTAGATCAGCATGACCGGCAGGCGCCTAGTTTAGTCAGAAGAAGAGATCATCAAAGGCAGCCTACATCCATTAGTTCTGGTTTCCTTTAATCTTTTTCTAAATCTCTGAAAATCAAGTGATGCAAAATGCAACTTTTCATGCTATCAATCACTGTAAGTAATCATTCTGGAAAATCCAGTGGGGGGGTTTTAATAATAGGCAAGGACATCACACAATTTACCAATGACCACTCATAACTGAAATCAATGCTTCTAGTGGAGTTTGCTTTCAAGTAAATCTAAGAAGCAAATGAGAACGGGGCAGCAGAGGACAACGAGGGTGAGATAATTGGATTGGCAGCTTTACAAAGTTTATTCTCATTTACATAATCTGTGTTATTATCATAATCTGTACAGCACCTCGCCCCAACATCCCACGTGAAATGAACTGGATTTGTTTCATAGAAAAGTCCCTGTACACAACATTAGAAAATAATAAAGGTCCTAAAAGATTTCCCGTATGACACAAACTGTATCATTACAACACATGATTTGCAACAGTTTATTAGGCAACAAAAATTGCAAAAACGATATTGATGGAAAAAGGGTGTTAGGCGGACGCACCCAGAAACAAATGCGGGTGGCTGACACCTCCAATAATAAGTCACATGGGATCATTAAATTAAATTGGCATGTGATATAAAAGAAAATCACACAGATCACAAAAAACACTGATCCTCACTTACTATATTCAGAACTAAGAAATATATACTGTATAGAGAGATATACTTTGGAGTTGATTTACTAAAACTGGAGAGTGCAAAATCTGGTGCACTCTGCATAGAAAGTTATTAGCCTCCAGTTTTTTATTTTGTTTTGTTTTTTTTGGTCAAAGTTTAATCGAAGAAGCTGAATTTGGAAGCTGCCAGAGACATCTGCACCAGATTTTGTACTCTCCAGTTTTAGTAAAACAACCCCTTCCAGTACTTTATATTTTAAATGTAATTGAGCCTAGGTTCACATCAATGGGATTTGGCATGCGATTTGACATGTCAAATCGCATGCCAAATCAGCGGCTATTGGTGGCAATAGCACCGTCTGAATCAGTGCGATGCCGACTTTGCGGATCCACACCGATTCCCAAAAGTAGTTCCTGTATTAGTTTTGGTGACTTCGGGTGCGATTTCAATAGACATCTGTGCAGGAACCCGCATAGATGTCTGTCAAATCACCCCCAAAGTCGGACTGCATTGCCGGGTTGAAATCTTGTGAGTTAAACCTAGGCTAAATGTAAAAGGTTCCCTGGGTTGTTTATGGTTACTGTTAGCAGTAGGGATAAAGTTAGGGCTGGTATTAGCATTAGAGGTAGAGTAAGACTCCATACACACTATACAACTTTTGTGGTCTGATTTCCTTTAGATTTACCAAAACCATGTAGTGCAAGAGACTGCCTGATTGCATACAAATTAAAACTCTTAGGCCCGGATTCAGAAAGGACTTACGACGGCGTATCTCCAGATCTCCGGATTTAGCTACGCCGTTTATGTAAGGCTTACGTCCGGCGTAAGTTTACCCCTCATAAAGCAGGGGTAAGTCATGTTAAGGTATGGACGTCGGAAACGCCGGAACAGCGTCGTATTTTACGTTGTTTGCGTAAGTCGTACGTGAATGGGGCTGGGCGTAGGTTACGTTCACGTCGAAAGCATTGAGCCGATGTATTTTAGGGAGTATTTGCGACGTGATTCTGAGCATGCACGCGCATGCGCCGTTCGATCGGCCATGCATTTACATAGGGTCACACTTCGTTATAATACAACACGCCCACTGCCTTGCTACTTTGAATTACGCGGGCTTACGCCGGCCCATTTATGTTACGCCGGCGTACATATGGGAGCAAGTGCTTTGTGAATACAGTACTTGCCTCTCTACGTTACGTCGGCGTAGCGCATATGAGATGCGCTACGCCCGCTCAAAGATACGACAATGTATCGCGCCCTTAATGTTTGACCTTATATTTTATGGTTTTGATAAATCTAAATGAAAAAATCTACAGAAGATTGTATAGTGTACAGTATATCCAGCTTTAGAGTTAAAGTGTGAGGCCGCGTTTGGAACACGATCGTTCCAAACCGATGAGAATGGTCCGACGGACCGTTTTCATCGGTTCACCGCTAAAGTGGCCTGATGGTCTGATGTGCGTACACACCATTGTTCCAAAAACCGATCGGGTCAGAACGCGGTAACGTCAAACACACAACGTGCTGAATAAAACGAAGTTCAATGCTTCCAAGCATGCGTCGACTTGATTCTGAGCATGCGCGGGTTTTGAACCGATTCTTTCTGTACTAACCATCGGTTTGGACCGATCGGGCAGCGGGCCATCGGTTCGATTTTAAAGCATGTTTTAAAATTTTGGACCGAAGGACAACAGACCGATGGGCTATACACATGGTCGGTTTGGACCGATGAAACTGAACCTCGGTCCATTCTCATCGGTTTTGTCCGACCGTGTGTACGCGGCCTTAGGGTTCATTAATCCTAACATCAAGTTCCCTGCTCATAATTGGGAACTTTTTCAAATAAAAAAAAACTGTTTCTTATGAGTTTCTTATGAGTGTACAAATGAATTTTATGATTTAAACACAAATGCCATTCTGAATATTTATCTGCAGTGTCTAAATGCGTGATGTGACGATTGTTAAAGGTGTAACGGAGTAAAATACATGATGATTAAAATGTTATGGGAATTAAATGAAGTGCCTTTGGCCCACACTGATATTCATTTTTATCCTTCTTTTTCCAGTCGCCCACCATTTCCACCACCATGAATGAGAAGCGGAAGACCTGGGTGTGGGGAATCCTTGTGCTTTTCCTCCTGGCCATTATCGTAGTAGGAGCCACATTAGTCGGGGTGTACATGACGCAGAAGCACACAGAGGCGGTAAGTTGATCCAATGACTTTCCTGGAAGTGAACAGAAGAATTCAAATGACTGACAAACTTCTCTTCAGTCTCACTGGGGGAGATTCAGATAGAGATACGACGGCGTATCTCCTGATACGCCGTCGTATCTCTGAGATCCGACGGTCGAATCAATGCGCCTGATTCATAGAATCAGGTTCCGCATAGATCTCCCTAAGATCCGACAGGTGTAAGTGACTTACACCGTCGGATCTTAGGCTGCATTCTCCCGCTGGCCGCTAGGTGGCGCTTCTGTTTGTATACGCGACAAATATGCAAATGAGGAGATCCGCCGATTCAGAAACAAACGCCTGCCCGTCGCTTTTTTTTTTAGTGTTAGTGTTGGAATTAGAGTTAGTGTTAGTGTTAGAATTAGAGTTAGGGTTAAGCACTGTACACACTATCGGTTTGTCTTATGAAAACGAACCGATGGACCGTTTTCATCGGACAAACCGGTCGTGTGTGGGCCCCATCAGTTTGTTTTCCATTGGTGAAGAAAAATAGAACATGTTTTAAAATTTTCCTATGGATAAAAAACCGATAGAAAAAAACAATCGTCTGTGTGGAACTGCATCGGAGAAAAATCCAGGCATGCTCAGAATCAAGTCGACGCATGCTCGGAAGCATTGAACTTCATTTTTCTCAGCATGTCGTAGTGTTTTACGTCACCACGTTGGACACGGTAGGATTTTTGACCGATGATGTGTAGGCAAGACTGATGAAAATCAGCTTCATCGGATATCCGACGAAAAAATCCATCGGATTAGATTCCATCAGATATCCGATCGTGTGTACAGGGCATAATCCCAACGTGTTAGTGTTGGGATTATAGTTATAGTTAGTGCTAGTGTTGAGATTAGAGTTATGGTTAGTGTTAACATTAGGGATAGTTAGGGTTAGTGTTGGGATTAGAATCAGGGTTAGTGTTAGTTATAGAGTTAGGGTTACCAACAGTATTGGGGATAAAGTTTAGTGTTAGGGAGTTAGAGGGAGTAGAGTAAAGGTTAGTGTTAGCATTCAAGTTAGAGTTAGTGTTGGAATTAGAGTTAGGGTTAATGTTAGTGTTGGAATTAGATTTAGGGTTAGTGTTGGAATTAGAGTTAGGGTTAGTGTTGGGATTAGAGTTTGGGTTAGCGTAAGCATTAGGAATAGTGTTAGGATTAGTGTTAGCATTAGGGTTATGGTTAGTACTAGGGAGTAAGTTAGGATTAGTGATAACATTAGAGAAAGAGGTTGGGTTTCTCAATATATAACAACATGTTCTTAGGTCTTAAGGCGCCTTTCGACACAAACCCTTTAGGAGCCATTTAAAGTTCACTGTACCATTAAAAACCACCAAATACTATTTCAAATTCACTTTCCCTATTAACTCCAATGCATTTCACTTAATGGCAACTCCGTTCTTTGATTCATTTGTCACTAAGAAGTACAATGTAAGTAAATGAAGCAGACTGACCAAATCATGGAAGCACTCAGAATGTTGGTGGTGGTTTTGCAGGTGGTAGAGATGGCCTTCAAGGACAAGACCGGTGAGAAAGTCAAGCAGACGGTCATGTTGAATAATAAAGAGAAGGTGGCAGCGTTTTATGTGAGCTCCAACAATGTGTCATCCACCGTCCTGTATGACTACGATCATGTGAGTAATACATGTCCATGACTGCATGGCACTCTCTCAATTCTACACTTAGATAGTGGCTTAATGTCCATCTGTAGCCAACATTTTGTTTTCGTTTTGGGGATTTTTAGAGTGGGGATGAGTTAGATTTACTGCCATGTTTTTATTTCTGTCTTTGATCCCCATTAGGGAGATTTTCACTTACTTTATTTCCAGGTGGAAGGGTGTACTTCTGACAATGATTACATTTTTCTCTGTGCCTTCTGTTGCTGACTACTGCATGCTATTTCTTGTATAGGTGTTGAAAGGACAGGAAAATTACTAATTTCAAAATTATTTTTAAAATATTTGTTTCTCACTGAGCTACCTATGAGTAATTAAAGAAAATAATATGATCTTTTTTTATTTACAATTTTTTTTTGGGGGGGGGGGGGTTTGGGGATCTTTTATTTATTTTATTAATGTATATTTGTGGGTTTTATTCCCTTTCTTGTGTATTTGATCTTTATTAATGTAGTTTTAATTTTATTTTACCTTTTTTTGCTGCCTTTTTTTTAAGAATTGTATTAAATGTTATTTTAAAACAATTTCATTTAGAATTTATACTTTATGTTGAAGATACAATATGACTAATATGTTTATTAGTACAATCCCACTCTACGATTGGTTATTCGATTTGACATCAACAATTTGTCCCAGCAAATCGGAACCGATGAAAGAAAATTCTTACGAAAATTCTCGTACATCAAAGGCTTCTTTTGTGTATTGTTTCTGATCATGTGCAGACTTTCTTTTATGAAATTTTGGAGTTTGTCCCGGATTTGGCTGTTGAAAGTTGTCAAAAAATTCTTTGGACGAAAATGTTCGCCCGATTTTCTTATTGTGTGTACGAGTCTTTTGCCCCGTATACATGATCCAAAAATCTGACGACAGATCGTCCGTTTTTTTTTTTTGCATGCTAGTCGTATATATCGAACTTGAAGAGTTTTCTAAAGTTACAAAAATTCTCGTACGATAGAATAAAAATTCTGAAGTGATATAATGTGTTGTAGTGTATTTGTATTGTATTTTCGCATGACAATTGTACTGATTAAACAAAAATCGTACGATCTGGTATCATACGAGAACATTTTTAATATCGGATGGACTGTCATGATTGGCTCTCAAAAGCTTTGTACTAACAATCCGATTATCATACATTAGCATTGAAAGTGGTATTTCTTATCCGATTTTCGGGTTTCGTGTGTAAGGGCCATTAGGGGGTACACAGGAACAGGTAGGATCCACTGCACTGGGTATTTTACAGCATAGAGAGGGACAAATTACACTGCAACAGCACTATGCTGTTATTCATTCTTTAAAGCGGATGTGCCATGAAAAATTTTTTTTTAAAAGCAAGCAGCTACAAATACTGCAGCTGCTGACTTTTAATATTAGGACACTTACCTGTCCTGGAGTCCAGCGCCGTCCGCAGCAGAGGACGAGCGATCGCTCGTCTCTCTGCTGCTCCCCCCGCCATCTTCAGTGAGGGAACCAGGAACTGAAGCGCTCTGGCTTTACTACCCAGTTCCCTACGGCGCATGCGCGAGTTGCGCTGCGCCGCTGATTGGCTCCCGCTGTGCTCTGGGAGCCGAGTGTTCCCAGAGCACAACGGGGGGAAGGACGGGAGGTGACGTTCTGCCCGCAGTCTGCCCGAGACTGTGTGGCCGGAAGTGGGTGCAAATACCTGTCTTTAGATAGGTATCTTCACCCCCCTCCCCCCTGAAAGGTGTCAAATGTGACACCGGAGGGGGGGAGGGTTCCGATCAGTGTGAGTTCCACTTTAGGGTGGAGCTCCTCTTTAAGAGGAGCTTTTTTTTAGGTTACAGCCGCTTTAAATTTGGCGAACTCCTCCAATCACCCCCAACCATACTTTGTTAACAGATCAGGTAGGGAATCACCCCTTTATGTCCAGCCTTGGTCCTGCTTGTGCCCGTCCCTAAAAGCACCCTAATAATACTAACTGAGATCAGGGCAATGCAAGGGGCAATGCAAGATGCAACAATAACAAAAACTGTACTAGATTATAGAAGAAATGGAAGCACTTTTTTCTAACTTATCTGCAACATTTTCTAATAAGATCCTCTGTCTCATCCCAGGGTTTCATCGGCTTCAAGCGCAGCAATGGAAAGAGCTGTTACATCGTAAAGATGGAAAACCTCGATGTGCCAACAATGTCAGATATTCTGAAGAGCATCAGACAATTCCAGAATGTGGTAGGGACCATTATCTATGCAAGTACACATAGGCTAAGCCGATATGACCATAGGCATGTGCACAGGGTGTGCCGGATGTGCCTGGGCACACCCTAATCACCTGATGTACATTAGCATTATCGTTTTGTGTGCCAGCAGGAAGATGGGAAAGATCTCCCTCTTACCAGCTCTGCTATGAGAGAAGTGTTTACGCAATTCTCTTGCACTGTATCGGCAGGGAGATCAATGTGCCAGGGTCATATATATGTAGACACACACACACACACACATACATGTTGGAGCTTTAGGGTGCACATTCTAATGCAAAAGGCTGCGCACACCTATGGATCTGACACAATTATAACTCTGCATTTTACCAGAATGTTTCATGTGCAGCAGCTGTGAGAGTCCCATGCTTTGACTATTGTCAATGTAAAAAAACACTTTTAGATGCAAGCGCGGCTAAATGCGTCATGTAAACACGGTTACTTGATAATAGAGGTTACACTAAAAATATCGCCTGCAAACCGACCTGAAACAGCGGCTGCCGCCCGAGGGCTTTCACTCTGGAGCAGTGCGCTAGCAGGACCGCTCCAAAAGTCCTGCCAGCTGCATCTTTGGAGTGGTGAAGGAGCAGTGTGTTTACCGCTCCTCCATCGCTCCTTCCCATTGAAAGCAATGGGAAACCGTGGCTATATCGCCGGCAATGCGCCTCTGCAGAGGCGCATTGCCGGCGGTATTAACCCTTTTTCGCCTGCTAGCAGGGGGTAAAATCGCAGCCCGCTAGCGGCCGAATACCGGCGCAATTCCAACGGTAAAGTGCCGCTAAAAATAGCGGCACTTTACTGCCACCCAGTGTGAAAGGGGCCTTAGAGCAAACTTCTGTGTGTAAATGCAGGAAGTTTAACCACTTAAAGTCCAAATCTTTTTCTGACACTTGTTTCTTAAGTTAAAGTAAATTTGTTTGCTAGAAAATTACTTGGAACTCCCAAACATTATATATATTTTAGCAGAGACCCTAGGGAATAAAATGGCAATTGCTGCAATATTTTATGTCACACGGTATTTGCCCAGTGGCCTTTCAAATGCAATTTTTTGGGGAAAAAAAACATAATAATAAAAAAAAAAAAACGAAACAGTAAAGTTAGCCCAATTTTTTTTGTTTTAATGTGAAAGATGATGTTATGCCGTGAGAATCGTGATCTATCCTTTAAAGCGGATGTTCGCTCAAAAAAAAATATTAAAAGCCAGCAGCTACAAATACTGCAGCTGCTGACTTTTAATATAAGGACACTTACCTGTCCTGAAGTCCAGCGGCATCCGCAGCAGAGGACGAGCGATCGCTCGTCACCCTGCTGCTCCCCCCTCCATCCACGCTGAGGGAACCAGGAAGTGAAGCGCTCCGGCTTCACTGCCCGGTTCCCTACGGCGCATGCGCGAGTCGCGCTGCGCCCGCCGATTGTTCCCAGCACACAACGGGGGGGGGGGGGTGATGGGATGTGACGAAATGCCCGTCTTTTGCCAGGCCGGAAGTGGGTGCAAATACCTGTCTTTAGACAGGTATCTGCACCCCCCTCCCCCCTGAAAGGTGTCAAATGTGACACCAGAGGGGGGCAGGGTTCCGATCAGCGGGACTTCACTTTAGGGTGGAGAACCGCTTTAAGCAAAGAAATTGAGATTCTCATTTTAGTCAAAATCGTGCAGCTCTAGTAGCCAGCAGTTCCTGTTAAAAAATTGAAAAAGGTAGCCAGCAGGTGGCACCTGTATAAAATGTGACCCTTTAATCTGCTAAGCAATCATTTCCAGAACATAGTTTTATAAAACGAGCCTTCTTTGGTCTTATTTCCTCAAACAGAACACAACAGGCAGCGGTGATTTATCATACGACCTCGTGCCAGGTGAGGAGGCCGATAGGACAAAGCTGGGTGTCCCCATCAACATTCTGTGTAGTGATGTCCCCATCTCCTGGGCCACACTGGTGAGTTATTCTGCAGATCAATAATAGGTCAGCTCCAGGTAGTCTGGACGGGAAGCTTCAGGATACAAATTGCTATCTGGGTAATGGTGTGCTGCAGACTTCGGGGCCCTTTAAGTGCTATGCAAGCTGAGTACACGTGCTCAACCCCTAGGTTTTCAATAGCCACGCAGAGGTGTTTTTTTTAGTTATAAATTATTATTATTATAGTAGTTTGTTGTTGCTTTCCCTTGCAGTGCGTTTCCTGAAATGTATTCCTCACACCTGAAGCCATGTGAGGTTGATAAATCATCAAACATGACCAGACGCGTAGTTTCCCAGAAGTCGCAGTGTCTACTGTTGTGTCAACATGACTGTCCTTGTGGGTGGGATGTTTTTTTTGGGTGTGTTGTTTTCTGCCCGTGAGGTGTTGAATAATTGTATTTGTATATTTTTATCTCTAGAATGACAACCCACAGCTACGCTGGAAGTTCTCACTCAAGTTCAGCATCTTTGGCGTTGATGTGACCTTTAAGTTTGAGTCTTGATCATTCCGCTCATTTCCGGATCATGGACGTTCGCTGTATTTCCAGAGCCTGAGCTCAAGAGCTGGTCTCCTGGGTTTACCAAGCCCTTCCAAACATTCCCCTCGTCATCTTTAGGGCCCACTGGAATTGAACTGAAGGACTGAATGACAAAATTGTAAATAATCAGGCAAGACAGACAAGAGTGATGGCACCACTATGACAGATCTCCAGTATGCAACAAGCAACCTGTGTCAGAACAAAAATAAATAAAAAGTATTGTTGTATGATTTAGATTAGCCTTTCTCAACTTTTTTATACCCTCAAACTCTTTAAATGATTTTCAGGTCTAGAGGAACCTCTGCTTAAAAACTACCTAGGGGGCAACAGGAAAAATACACCTTATATTAGTGGTTACAGAGAAAAATACCCCCTCACAATGGTGGTCAGAATGGCACTTATACATACAGCTTAAATTGGCTGTATTTCCAGAGCCTGAGCTCAGGAGCTGGTCTCCTGGACATTTTAAGTCCACGCAAATATCCTCTTTTTGCCACATCTCTAGTAGACAAGAGAACCCCTGTTAAAAAAATGCATTAGGAGGAAATGAGCCTTACATTGGTGGCCAATCAATGAGAAGAATGCCGCTGTTACAATGGTGGTCAGATTGGCACCCCTGCCTACAGACAACTAAAAAGATTATTGGAGTCATGGTGTTGGCTCACCCAAGGGGCACTGGGCCCATGACTATGCAGGCACCATCAAATGGGAGATCAAAAAGTCACAATTCTAGGAACTCCTAGGAAGAACACTAGGGGCCAGATTCACGTAGATCAGCGGATCTATAGAACCGCTCGATCTACGTGATTTAAGATCCGCTCCCGCAAGTTTGGGAGGCAAGTGGGTAATTCACAAACCACTTACCTCCAAACTTGCGGCGGCGGATCGTAAAACCCCGGCGGAATTCAAATTCCGTGGCTAGGGGGAGTGTACTATTTAAATCAGGCGCGTTCCCGCGCCGATTTAAATGCGCATGCGCCGTCCGGGGAATTTCCCAGCGTGCATTGCTCCCACTGACGTCGCTAGGACGTCAGTGGTTTCGACGTGAGCGTGACTTGCGACGCCCGTGTTTGTGAATCGGCGTACACAAACGACGTAAGAAAATTCAAACTCGACGCGGGAACGACGGCTATACTTACCATTGGCTGCGCCTCATAGAAGCAGGGGTAAGTATACGCCGGGAAAGCCGCTACGGAAACGTTGTAAGAAGACTGCGTTGGGTCCGCGTACGTTCGTGAATTTGCGTATCTCGCTGATTTACATATTATTCAACGTAAATCAGCGGGAACGCCCCCGGCGCCATTTTTAAATTGAAAATAAGATCCGACAGTGTAACACAGTGTAACACTGTCGGATTTTAGCCATATCTATGCGTACCTGATTCTATGAATCAGACGCATAGATAGGACCAATTTCAGGCAGTGTAAGTCAGAGATACGACGGTGTATCCACAGCCCTAGGGATCCACAGAACTCTAGGTAAGAATGGCTGATTTGGAAGGGTAATTTCAGAAGGCAGTAGATGCTGCTTCTGGCACAGCTTGGGTGACGCTTTTATAACAAAAAAAAAAAGGTGGCTACTAGCCCAATAGCATATGTAAGAAAAGTAAATTTACTCCTAAGGGCTTATGTGCAGAAAAAACAATTATAAATATTTACACATGGATAAAAGGTATAATTAATTTTATTCAAAAAGTATCAAAATTTTACATAATAAAATGTAGGATATAACAGAAATTGATACATTTACATTGAAACGACAATGAGAGCTCTGGTATACAATAAAAATGGTATTCACATAACACAATGTCACAATATCCATATATAGTTCACCAAAAGGGGTGCCATATAGGGTATCGCCGATGCGTTTCAATCTCTATAACTGTAAAAGATCTTCTTCAGGGGGTATTAAGTGAACATCTATGATACATTAAAGATATCATTAGCATCAAATTTTTATTAATTTTTCATTTAAAAAAGAAAAACAAAGGGAGAAATCCTGTCTATGCAGAGATCCACATAAAAACATCATTGCTGGATTCTCTCTGGGGTTCCCCAAGCGTGAAGGGGCGAGCGGGGAGGTCGAATCTGTCTACAAAAGGTCACATGTTAATAACAGGCGGCATAGGTGCGAGGGGCTGAGGGGGTTATTGGGGTGAGGGAGCACAGGAGAGGACCACATTTTACTATCATTAATCTATATATAATGACGCTATTAAACCTCAGTTCATGTAGTTTAGGGATGTAAAACTGCAATTCCATCCATTTAAGAACTACAAGTCCCAGGAAAGATTCCTGTGTTGATGTGTTGACAAGTCTCACTAAACTCAGGCAAATGTTGGTTCACCATCTTTGGTGGAACTACTGGCCCTAAGGCCCCTTTCACACCGGGCCGGGAGGTGCGGTGGCGGCATAGCGCCACTATTTTTAGCGGCGCTATACCGTCAGAATTGCGTCGGTTTTTCGGCCGCGAGTGGTGCGGTTTTAACCCCCGCTAGCGTCCGAAAAAGGGTTAATACCGCCCGCAATGCGCCTCTGTAGAGATGCTGCTGGCAGGACTTTTGGAGAGGTCCCGCCAGTGCATCGCCTCAGTGTGAAAGCACTCGGGCTTTCACACTAAGACTGCAGGGCAGGAGTGTTTCAGGCGGTATTTAGGCGCTATTTTTAGCGCTAAACAGCATGAAAAACTCCTCAGTGTGAAAGGGGTCTAACACATCTTAGCTGGAATTAGATAAGTAGTTCCTTAAACAGGACGCCTTGCCAATGTGTCATAGCTTGAGTGTTGTGTCATCTCCTACAATGCCATGTCAGAGGACAATTCTTTAAAAATGAAAAATTAAATGTCTTTCAGAATCCTTAATAATTTTTACAGTGTTGCCTTTGAGCAGCTCATAAAATATAGAAATTCACGCAGAAATTTGTTTATTACAGTAAAAGAGAAGTATAGGGGATAGGGGATAGGCTGCCATCAATCAGGGCAGCTGCCGGATCACAACTTGGAAGTCGTGATGACGCGCTGCCCCGACTGATGGCAGTGATGTCAGCGGAGAGTGGACTTCAGACGACTCTCAGCTGAAAACAGGTCACAGGAGTGCAAAACGAATTGCACTCCTGTGACCCAGAGGAGAAGCCCAGCCTAAAAAGCTGAGTCTGGACTTCTCCTTTAAAAAGGCATTCTGTCTCAATGACAAAGGAGCCTTGTGTTTTTTTACTTTTATGATCATTTGGTCAGTAGGACAGAACTACATTCACTTGTCAACTAGCAGAAGACACTTTACAAAGAAGTGGTGTATTTACATTAAATATATGAAAAATAAACCCTTAAATCTGGAGTTTACTCTACCTAAATTCTGCCTTTCTAGATTCCACCGTTCCCCCTGTAGCGCTCATTTCCACAGGAGCCCGCAGTTTAAGGTCCCTAGGGCAGTGGTTCTCAAATCCTGTCCTCGGGACTCACTAACAGGCCAGATTTTAAGTATCACCTTGGGGAGATGCAAACCAGAATACTGCAATCACTAAGGGTATGATTTTCTGAGGCTTGAACTTGGATAGGAGTGGGGTAACTGTAGGGAACTCCAGTAACTCTAGTAGCAAATTGAGGACACAAATTTTTCTCCTATTTTTGTTTTGAGCAGAGTCCTTGCACCAGGGTTGGACTGGGACAAAAATTTGGCCCTGGACTTCATCCAGACTGGCCCACTTTGACATGTCTCTCCCATGGCGGCCGGACAACTCCCGCAAACCCCCACCCCCGGCCACCCAAACCCCCTCTCCCCCTTCACTAGCCACTAGCCGTTCTACTTTATTAGACACTGGTACTCTTATAGGCAGTACCAGTGGGGAAGCTAGACATTATTTCACCCGGGGCAAAGAATCCGTTTAGTGCTCCCCCTTATGGGACAAGATTAGGCAGAAGTGAGAAACTCCCAGGCCATAGCTGTTGAGTCAGCCATCTGTCCCCTCCCCCCATGCTTCTCTGTCCCCCCTAGGTTAGCGCTGCGGGAAGGGAGAGACAGAGGAGCGGAGGGGGGCGGCGGTCCGCTGTCACTGAAGCCGGCCCACTGAGCCATCGGCCCACCTAGAAACTCCCTGTAGTCCCAATGGCCAGTCCATCCCTGCCTTGCACAATGAGTTAGCAGACTGAGCTATACCAGGACACCAGGACACCATGTCCCCTTTTGACCAATGCTGACACTACAAGGGATAGCAGCAGCACACAGTCTCAGGCATCTCTCTCTCCAGTCTGTACGCATCGATTTCCTTGGATAGATACCTCCTTCCAATATCTTCCAGACACCTTTTCCAGTGATACCAGACCAGATCCCCAGATGGAAGTCCCTCAGTCAATCCCGGCAACTTTCAGCAGCGTAGGCACTACAGCAATCCTAGGTGGGACCCGGATAAAATGCAGACACATTGCATCATGGGGCAAAGTAATGCACTGGGCCTCTATTATCCGGCACCAATTTACGCACCAACTCTCAATAGAGCCACAGTACAGGGGCTCAGGCGGTCAGGAGGGCACAGTACAGGGGGTCAGGAGGGCACAGTACAGGGGTTCAGGGGGTCAGGAGGGCACAGTACAGGGGGTCAGGAGGGCACAGTGCAGGGGGTCAGGGGAGCACAGTACAGGGATTCAGTGGGTCAGGAGGTCACAGTACAGGTTGTCAGGAGGGCACGATACAGGGGTTCAGGAGGGCAGGAGGGCACAGTACAGGGGTTCAGGAGGTCAGGAGGGCACAGTACAGGATCTAGGACACTGCTCTGGACCATCTGGGACATCCTGGGACAGCTTAGTAAAAAGCGTGACTGCCCTGGCACATCTGGGACAGTTGGCAAGTATGATGTAATGTAAGACTATCATGGGGCCTCCATGCACCTGGGGCCCATGGGCAGTGCCCAGGGGTGCCCATGCATTAAGACAGCCCTGCCTATTCCAGGAAGCGGAAAGCTAATGGATCTGCTGGCAGGAGCAACAGGTGACAAGATTGTATAACATGGGGAACTCAGAATACCCCTGTCAGGGATCGGATGGATATTATGAGGTCGGCCTCTCTTATATCCCCTGTCCTGGCTCCGCTGAAGGTGAGACAGAGGAAGCCGAAGGACAAGAGGGACACGAGTGCCTGGAGCAGGAGGTCCCGGGAGAACAGCTTGGCAGGGTTCACAGTAGACTGTGATGAGCTGAGCAGGAACAGGTATCAGCCAGGCAGGTAACCGAGAGTTAACAGCAACCAGGAACATAGACAGGAGCAAGGTCTCAGGGATAGCCAGGTTCGTCAGCAGGCGGGCAGTGAGGTACCAAATCATAGACAGAGCCAGAGTCAGGAACGGAGCCGGGTCAGAGATGGGCATCAGTACAGGAACAGAACACAGAGCCAAGGTCAAGAGCAAGCCGTGTCTAAATACTGGGAGGACACACAGGATCAGAGCAGGATTCAGGAACACAGCTGAAGATCAGTCAGCAAAGCAAAAGAGCCCAGACTCCCTTTAAATAGGCTGTCTGGCGACAAAGGGAATTAGGCTCGTACGTGTGCGCACGTGCTCGTGCCTGTGCGCATGCGCACCTGTGAGTATGCGCGCCTGCATGCGCACCTGTGAGTCATTCTATGGCAAAGGTTATGTGCTTGCGCACAACTGTGTGCAAAATGTCTCACAGAAGTTCCCGGACAACCACTGTCCTAAGGCTAGAGACAGACTACACTAGCCTGACAATCCAGCCATTTTTTCTTTTTATAATTTTTTCGGGGGAATTATTTGTTGTAGATTTCCAACTAGAGGTGATTTGATAAAGGGGACCTTGTTAAAATAAAATGTAGAACGTTTCCCTCATAATAATGTAGGAAAGTCCTCATGTAATTGATGTCATGATCATCTGGTGCACCCATAAGGCTGTGCCCAGCATCATCCATTAAATACATAACATTACCTCCTGGTATATTCACTCTCAGACCGGAAGTCAGCAAGGATTGTTTAAATGCTGGTGCTCCGGAAGGAACATGGATGAGGGACAAGTGGTGTAACTTGGTGCACAATAAACCTCCACCGATTGGTTGATTGGCTATGAATCGTGGATTGGGTACTAACTCTCTCTTTAAAAATGATGTTCTTCAGGTGTCTTCCCAAAATTAACAAAAATATATAAAAAAAAAATTCTCTCTCATCAATATATACTATCTACTGTTGCTATCACTATTTTTGTTTACCCTCTTGTTTATTTTTGGGGGACACTCGCATTTTATACATGTTTGTTCCATTTAAAAATTGTTTGCAGTTATGGTTCCCCCCAAATCCCCCCTTCCCCAAACGTATACCCCCCCCTTCTTGTTATTTTAGGTTCAGAGTGTTTCTCTAGTGAGCTATTTATCTTCCCGCTCACAAAAAAAGCGTTTAACACAGGGGTGTCAAACTAAATTTTATTGCGGGTCGCATGAGCATTATGGTTTCCCTCACTAGATGTCCAGAGCAAGCACCCACCATCAGATGTAAAGAGCCCCCCCACCATCAGATGTCAAGAGCCCCCCCACCATCAGATGTCAAGAGCCCCCCCCCCCACCATCACAAGTCAGGACTCGCCTACACACAGTGCATCCCCCCTTACCGTGTGCAGCTGCTAGGAAGAAGCTGGGTTGTAGATGGGAAGCAGAAAATGCAGAGTCTAGAGGAGGACCCGAGGAGGGCTGGAATCAGCTGCTGGAGTCTGCTGAGATCAGGGGAAGCAAAGATGAGGGGATGCTGCAGCTGCACAGAGAGGGTCAGGATCTTTAGGAGAAGTTATGTCCTCCTCTCTGCTGCCAACTCCTAAGATGGGGGTGATCAGAGACTGGCCTCTATGTGGGATAATGGAGAAGCACAGCATCCAGCATCCATGGCTCCTGCCATGGACATAAAAAAAAAGGAATGACAGAGCTTTGAGGGTCGTAGCTTGGCGACCTGGGGTCACAGGTGGGTGGGTAGCCAAAGTCCTACCCCACCACTGGTCAAAATTTGGGGCTCCTGGCACCTAAGGATCTGGAGATACGGAGCTCCTTGTGCAGCCTGTCAAAAGCTACATACAGAGCGGCCAGTTTAAATACAAGCTGGGCACACTCTGTTTGCAACAGACTGAGAGGATGACATCTTGTCAGAGGCACTGAGCTCAATGGACAGCTTGGAGCCTTGGGCCAATGGTAAAGCACTATTGGTCCAAGCTCAGCAAGCTGTCCAATAAAAATGCTGCAGTAGAGGATCTCCTCTCACTGCAGCGTCATAGAAGACAAATGTGGAAGCCCAGCCCTCTTAACTACAAGGGACAAAATGGGTTATGGGTATAAGGTTTACCTATAATTTCATGTTTTTCTCACACAGTTAAGAGCATCCCTGCTGCTGAAAAGGTACTTTTTTTATTCAAGCTAAATTATATATTTATATGCTATATGTAATAACATAATAATTTATTATTTATCTATTTACTGTGAAATTACTGGTTGGAAGTTATAACTTCAAACTTCAGTAATTTGTCCATTAAGCCACCTGCTTGAGTAAAGGTTTTTAAAAAATATATTAAATTACCTTTAAAATAATATATGATAATTATTTGTATATTACTTACTTATGGTAATTAACCCCTTGCCACCCAGGCCAATTCTGACACTTCTCTCCCACAAAAAAACATCATCTTGTTGATAGAAAATTACTCGGAACCCCCCAATATATATATATATATATATATATATATATATATATATATATAAATATATAGTATATTAGCAGACACCCTAGGGAATAAAATGGTGGTCATTGCAACTTTTCATGTCACACGATATTGCGCAGCAATTTTTTCTAATGCAATTTCATGAATAAGAAAAAAAAAACATTAAAATTAGCTCGATTTTTTGTATAATGTGAAAGATGATGTTACGCTGAGTAAATAGATACCTTGCCTGTCACACCCTAAAATTGCGCACACTCGTGGAATGGCGCCAAACTTCAATGCTTAAAAATCTCCATAGACGATACTTTAGATTTTTTTACAGGTTACATGTTTAGAGTTGCAGAGGAGGTCTAGTGCTAGAATTATTGCTCTCGGTCTAACGTTCACGGGAATACCTCACAGGTGTGGTTTGAATGCCGTTTACAACAGTGCCTCACCAGCCACTGACCTCACTGCATGTTCCTGACAGGATCTGGTGGAGGAGTTCTGTCCTCTCTGCTGCCAACTCCTGAGATATGGGGGGGGTCAGAGACTAGCCTCTATGCAGCTGCATGGAGAAGCACAGGATCTGGTGGAGGAGTTCTGTCCCCCTCTCTGCTACTGACTGCTGAGACAAGATGGGGACGGAGATGAGTGGGGGGCCTAGGGTTGCCATCTCATCCCTTTAAACCCGAACACATAATAATTACACAGGTTCTGAGACTGATTAAGGTGGTAATTAAACTCACTTGGTCCCTTATCTGCATTAAATTAGCCTCAGGACCTGTGTTATTGATATGTGTTTGGGTTTAAAGGGATGAGTTGGCAACCCTAGGGGTGCCACTGCTGCAGGAGAGATGTTAGGGCCACATGAAATGTCCTGGAGGTCCGGATACAGCCCAGGGGCCTTGTGATTGACACATGTAGTATAACAGATCTCAGCAGTTTTAGCAGTCAGAGGACATGCTTGAAAATTCCAGAAAATATTACACCAGCCTTGATATTAAAAAAAAATATATATTTTTAAGAGAAAGATTGGTTTAAAAAAAACAAAAAAAAAAAACACAGGACAGCATGGAATAAACGATCAGATGCATATTCTCAGACTTCCATAGAGAAGTCTATGTGAATAAGTTCCCTTTAATGTAGGATAGGCAAGTACCAGTAAGGTGACACTAGATGGCAGTAGAGCTCCACAGCCGGCGATTGCGCAGTATAAGAAGTGTGAGCCGTCTCGCTCTCCGTAGAGAATGCGGCTGTACTGAGGAGAGTGAGAGAGCCGGTGTGACACCCTGCAGGTAATTGTGTGTCCGGTGTCCCCACTACTGAGTATACGCCACACAGTGCACCCCCCCATATACACTCTGTACTGAGTATATAACACACAGTGCACCCCTCCATATACAGTCTGTACTGAGTATACACCACACAGTGCACCCCTCCATATACAGTCTGTACTGAGTATACGCCACACAGTGCACCCCTCAATATACACTGGACTGAGTATACACCACACACTGCACCCTTCCATATACACTCTGTACTGAGTATACACCACACAGTGCACCCCTCCATATACACTCTGTACTGAGTATACACCACGCAGTGCACCCCTCCATATACACTCTGTACTGAGTATACACCACACAGTGCACCCCTCCATATACACTCTGTACTGAGTATACACCACACAGTGCACCCCTCCATATACACTCTGTACTGAGTATACACCACACAGTGCACCCCTCCATATACACTGGACTGAGTATACACCACACAGTGCACCCCTCCATATACAGTCTGTACTGAGTATACACCACACAGTGCACCCCTCCATATACAGTCTGTACTGAGTATACACCACACAGTGCACCCCTCCATATACACTCTGTACTGAGTATACACCACACAGTGCACCCCTCCATATACACTCTGTACTGAGTATACACCACACAATGCACCCCTTCATATACACTGGACTGAGTATACACCACACAGTGCACCCCTCCATATACACTCTGTACTGAGTATACACCACACAATGCACCCCTTCATATACACTGGACTGAGTATACACCACACAGTGCACCCCTCCATATACACTGGACTGAGTATACACCACACAGTGCACCCCTCCATATACACTGGACTGAGTATACACCACACAGTGCACCCCTCCATATACAGTCTGTACTGAGTATACACCACACAGTGCACCCCTCCATATACAGTCTGTACTGAGTATACACCACACAGTGCACCCCTCCATATACACTGGACTGAGTATACACCACACAGTGCACCCCTCCATATACAGTCTGTACTGAGTATACACCACACAGTGCACCCCTCCATATACACTCTGTACTGAGTATACACCACACAGTGCACCCCTCCATATACACTCTGTACTGAGTATACACCACACAATGCACCCCTTCATATACACTGGACTGAGTATACACCACACAGTGCACCCCTCCATATACACTCTGTACTGAGTATACACCACACAATGCACCCCTTCATATACACTGGACTGAGTATACACCACACAGTGCACCCCTCCATATACACTGGACTGAGTATACACCACACAGTGCACCCCTCCATATACACTGGACTGAGTATACACCACACAGTGCACCCCTTCATATACACTGGACTGAGTATTCACCACACAGTGCACCCCTCCATATACACTGGACTGAGTATACACCACACAGTGCACCCCTCCATATACACTCTGTACTGAGTATACACCACACAGTGCACCCCTCCATATACACTCTGTACTGCGTATACACCACACAGTGCACCCCTCCATATACACTCTGTACTGAGTATACACCACACAATGCACCCCTCCATATACACTGGACTGAGTATACACCACACAGTGCACCCCTCCATATACACTGGACTGAGTATACACCACACAGTGCACCCCTCCATATACACTGGACTGAGTATACACCACACAGTGCACCCCTCCATATACACTGGACTGAGTATTCACCACACAGTGCACCCCTCCATATACACTGGACTGAGTATACACCACACAGTGCACCCCTCCATATACACTCTGTACTGAGTATACACCACACAGTGCACCCCTCCATATACACTGGACTGAGTATACACCACACAGTGCACCCCTCCATATACACTGGACTGAGTATACACCACACAGTGCACCCCTCCATATACACTGGACTGAGTATACACCACACAGTGCACCCCTCCATATACACTCTGTACTGAGTATACACCACACAATGCACCCCTCCATATACACTGGACTGAGTATACACCACACAGTGCACCCCTCCATATACACTGGACTGAGTATACACCACACAGTGCACCCCTCCATATACACTGGACTGAGTATACACCACACAGTGCACCCCTCCATATACACTGGACTGAGTATACACCACACAATGCACCCCTCCATATACACTGGACTGAGTATTCACCACACAGTGCACCCCTCCATATACACTGGACTGAGTATACACCACACAGTGCACCCCTCCATATACACTCTGTACTGAGTATACACCACACAGTGCACCCCTCCATATACACTGGACTGAGTATACACCACACAGTGCACCCCTCCATATACACTGGACTGAGTATACACCACACAGTGCACCCCTCCATATACACTGGACTGAGTATACACCACACAGTGCACCCCTCCATATACACTCGACTGAGTATACACCACACAGTGCACCCCTCCATATACACTCTGCACCGAGTATACACCACACAGTGCACCCCTCCATATACACTCTGCACCGAGTATACACCACACAGTGCACCCCTCCATATACACTGGACTGAGTATACACCCCACAGTGCACCCCTCAATATACACTCTGTACTGAGTATACACCACACAGTGCACCCCTCCATATACACTGTGTACTGAGTATACACCACACAGTGCACCCCTCCATATACACTGTGTACTGAGTATACACCACACCGTGCACCCCTCCATATACACTGGACTGAGTATACACCACACAGTGCACCCCTCCATATACACTGGACTGAGTATACACCACACAGTGCACCCCCTCCATATACATTGTGTACTGAGTATACACCCCACAGTGCACCCCTCCATATACACTGTGTACATGTCTGTTTACTAACACAGCACTGCGTATCACTTCTCACCCGCCCAGTGCATAGATCACTGCCGGTGCATTGCCATGAAATGTGATTTGCCATGAAATGTGATGGTCCGCCTCCATCACATCCCATTGGCTCACTCATGTCATGTGACATATAGACACGTCATCAGTCTCAGCTAGGCTATTGGCTAATGGCTATCATAGGGAGAGGATCTCCTCCCCCTGTAATAGCTGCACGGAGCTGTAGTAGTAAATGTAGCTTACTCGCACACCCAGGGAGGTCAGCCCCCGTGCAGCTTATCAAAGGGCTAAGAGAGAGGAGAGGGGGGGGCAGGCAGATGGGAGGCTGCTCCATTATACAGGCTGCCCATGGTGTGTGTGTGTGCTGCTGGCCACACAGCCTGAGAGCAGGAGGAGGGGAGAGGCAGCCTATAGATGTGTGTGTGTGATCATTGTTTCTATACATTGTTACACGAGCAATGCACTCACTGCAACACAGGCTGCTCCTCACAGAGCTGTGCATATCACACTGCCTTCTCCTTCCTAACACTATATAGCAGCTCCGTGCTTTGATTCTTGGATTCTGAACCCTGGAAATCCCCCATACTCTCCAATACGACTTTTATATTATCTTTTGGTTACACGGGTATCACTCTCAGTTCTATGGAAGGAGCAGGCGCAGAAGAGGTGAAGGGGCGACACTTCAGCCCTCATCCACATATATAACTCAAGCTATCACAGAGAGAGGAGATCCTCTCCCTATAATAGCCTAGCTGAGACTGATGACGTGTGTATATGTCACATGACATGAGTGAGCCAATGGGATGTGATGGAGGCGGACCATCACATTTCATGGCAAAACACATTTCATGGCAGTGCACCGGTATGGTATACACTGACTGCTATAAGAGGGTTCTGCCAGCCACCATCATTCTGCCCTATTCACAGCACCCTGTGACCTCTGGTGGGTGGAACTCTCACTGATGGGCATCATGTGCTGATTCTCAGTCCAGTAGATCTCCAGTCCAGTTATTTTCAGTGTGTCTGTGTTGGTTTTTATAAAACATAATGTAACGTGTGCCAGCCTCACAGGGTGGTGGCAATCCTATAAATTCCCATTGAACTGAAAGGCAATCATATGGTGCAGCAAGTGTGACACCCGAGAGGGCAAAGGGGTTGATTTACTAAAGCTGGAGAGTGAAAAAGCTGTGCAAATAAACCAATCGGCTTCTAACTTCAGCTTATTCAATTAAGCTTTGACAATGAAACCTGGAAGCTGATTGGTTTCTATGCAGAGCTGCACCAGATTTGCACTCTACAGTTTTATTAGGTCGACCCCAAAGTTGACATCATAGGGCCAGATTCTCAGTGGAGATACGACGGCGTATCTCCACGCCTGATTCTTAGAATCAGTTACGCAGGGCTGTATATGCTGGTCCCGCTGCAGGGCTGTATATGCTGCCCCCCCCCCCCCCCGCTGCAGGGCTGTATATGCTGCCCCCCCCCCCCGCTGCAGGGCTGTATATGCTGGCCCCAGCTGCAGGGCTGTATATGCTGGCCCCAGCTGCAGGGCTGTATATGCTGGCCCCAGCTGCAGGGCTGTATATGCTGGCCCCAGCTGCAGGGCTGTATATGCTGGCCCCAGCTGCAGGGCTGTATATGCTGGCCCCAGCTGCAGGGCTGTATATGCTGGCCCCAGCTGCAGGGCTGTATATGCTGGCCCGCCAGAGAAGAGTCTGCACGGTGACACGCTGCAGCACTATATACACTGACACACTGCTGCCATTTCTATTCTTAGAGCTTTTATTAGAGATATCAGATCTGTGGGCAGAGGGCATAATGGGAAGATAAAACTTGGATTGTTATGGGACTCCCCCAGGTGTTTGATGCTCCTGGACTAGGACCTGGAATGTTGGTGCCCTTGTGTTCTGGGATCCCAAATGTCAGCACTGCTGTGCTTTGGGAGTACCTTGTCTGTCTGGATTCTCACCAGTTCTATTGTTCTGGGATCTTCTACTCCCAACCATTCCGACCCCCCCCCCCCCCTTCCCAGTGGTTAGTGCCACAGAGTCTGGGCCCTCTTCCCCCTTTCATTGGTGCCTCCCTGTTCTCGGTCCCCCACTTTACTAGTCACTGGTACTTCCCTGATCTGGGACCCCCCTGTCTCCTTAGTACTGGGTCAGGCCTCTAGAATTGACTTCCATTAGGATGTGATATTTCCCTCCTGTGCCTTTCATAAATGTAGTAGGTGAGTCAGTGGTGATTCCCGCCAAACATTTGTCAGTCACCTTTCATTGTACTGACTTCTGTGAAGTATAAAAGGTGAAGTGTGTTTGCTGTAGGATATGACAGTGTACACATCAGGACAGGAGTGCAGTGTCTGGCTGTACAAAAGAAGTCCTTTTAAGTGCTGGCAGTGAACAGGAAATGGGAAGAAGTGTCAGTGACACAATCATGCCTATAAAATGACAGTGACACCCACCAGGAAAATACTTGTCCTGTCACTGAGCTAGGGCCCGCCTCCAGGATGCCCAACAATGCCATACATGGCACCAACACCACAATACTGCACAGGGCTAGAATTACTACAGGGTGCATCCAATGTAGAGCAAAACCATATCATACCATGTCCTTTTAGACTTTTACATTTGACATACCTAAATCTTGTGTGTATATGTGTGTGTGTGTATATGTATGTGTGTGTGTGTGTGTGTGTGTGTGTGTATATATATGTGTGTGTATATATATATTGTAATTCATTTTACCGGAGGTGTGCAGAAGCTGTAGAGTTTGCTTGTCAGGTCTACGCACACACTCCTAGCTGCTGTAGTATCCTTGAGGCGCTGTTCACACTAATGTGACTCTAAATGCAACTTTGATGTGACTTTACACTCGGTGGCCCTCAAGTTACATCAATATCGCAATAAAGCAGTGCAGGAAACCTTTTCAAAGTCGCATAGATCAGGTGCCATTGTAATCAATGGGATGCGACTTGTCATGTGACTTTGTGTACAGTCATATGACAAATCGCACTAGTGTGAATGGAACCTAAGTGTGTTAAAGGGGGTTGTAAAGGTTCGTATTTTATTTTCTAAATGGGTTCCTTAAGCTAGTGCATTGTTTTTTCTTTGTTTGAATTTCTCACTTCCTGTTCCTCCTCAGTAAGCTTTCCACCATCATCCGAGCGGTGGAAAGTCATTTAGAACAGCTTACTGAACACCTTACTGAGGAGGAACAGGAAGTGAGAAATTCAGACAAAGAAACCAAAGAAAAAAAAACATTTTAGAAGGGAAAAGGTAAGTGAACCAACAATGCACTAGCTCAAAGGAACCTATTTAGAAAATAAACAACAAACCTTTACAACCCCTTTAAATCCGCTCACTGCTGCCAATGCGTGCCACCTGCTGGTGCCAGTGAAGAGGTTTAATTTGCCAAACATATTCCAGGTGCATTTAAAAAAAAAAAAAGTGCAATATCTTAAAGGGGTTGTAAAGGTACCATTTTTTTTTTTTCCTAAATAGCTTCCCTAACCTTAGTGCAATCCTCCTTCACTTACCTCATCCTTCCATTTTGCTTTTAAATGTCCTTATTTCTTCTGAGAAATCCTCACTTCCTGTTCTTCTGTCTGTAACTCCACACAGTAATGCAAGGCTTTCTCCCTGGTGTGGAGTGTCGTGCTCGCCCCCTCCCTTGGACTACAGGAGAGTCAGGACGCACACTAACACACAGCTCCTTTCTCCATCTGCAACGTAGAGAGCGTCTTGACTCTCCTGTAGCCCAAGGGAGGGGGCGAGCACGACACTCCACACCAGGGAGAAAGCCTTGCATTACCGTGTGTAGTTGCAGACAGAAGAACAGGAAGTGAGGATTTCTCAGAAGAAATAAGGACATTTAAAAGCAAAATGGAAGGATGAGGTAAGTGAAGGAGGACTGCACTAAGGTAAAGGAAGCTATTTAGGAAACTTTTTTTTTTTTACCTTTACAACCCCTTGAACCACTTAAGACCCGGACCAAAATGCAGGTAAAGGACCCGGCCAGTTTTTGCGATTCGGCACTACGTCGCTTTAACTGACAATTGCGCGGTCGTGCGACATGGCTCCCAAACAAAATTGGCGTCCTTTTTTTCCCACAAATGGAGCTTTCTTTTGATCACCTCTGCGGTTTTTATTTTTTTGCGCTATAAACAAAAATAGAGCGTCAATTTTGAAAAAAAATCTGTATTTTTTCCTTTTTGCTATAATAAATATCCCCCAAAAATATATATATATATATATAAAAAAAAAAAAATGTTTCCTCAGTTTAGGCCGATACTTATTCTTCTACCTATTTTGGTAAAAAAAAAAACGCAATAAGCGTTTATCGATTGGTTTGTGCAAAATTTATAGTGTTTACAAAATAGGGGATAGTTTTACTGCATTTTTATTAAAAAAAAAAATTTGTTACTACTAATGGTGGCGATCAGCGTTTTTTTTTTGGCGGACACATCGGACAATTTTGACACATTTTTGGGACAGCAAAACATGCTACAAAAATGCACTGTTTACTGTGAAAATGACAATTGCAGTTTGGGAGTTAACCAATGGGGGGCGCTGAAGGGGTTAAGTGTGACCTCATATGTGTTTATAACTGTAGGGGTGCCGGGCTGGATGTGTGACATCATTGATGGTGTTTCCCTATATCAGGGAACACACGATCAATGAAGCTGCCACAGTGAAGAACGGGGAAGCTGTGTTTACACACAGCTCTCCTCGTTCTTCAGCTCCGGGGGACCGATCGCGGGACTCCAGCGGCGATCAGGTCCCACGGTCACGGAGCTTCGGACCAGGTCACAGGCACGTGCCCGCGACCCGCGGCTGGGCACTTAAGAGGCCGTACAGGTACGTGCTTGTGCCCAGCCGTGCCATTCTGCCGATGTATATGTGCAGGAGGCGGTCCTTAAGTGGTTTCAAGTGTTTGTTAAAGTAAGAAATGTTCTTCTATAGTTCCCTCAGATATATAACACTAACCTCCCCAGTGGATGTCCTTTTTAAAAATGTGCAGTATAATGGCTTACTTCAGAGCGCCATTCGGCGCTTAGCTGACCTCCCGCTGGTCTCCTCTCCTGATGTGATAGCTGCAGGGGAGGTGCTGGGAAATCCCTGCTGACATCAACGGAGGGGGGGAGACCTGTGGGCAGTCATGTGAGTGCAGAGCGGCGCTCTGAAGTAAGCCATTATACTGCATATTTGTATAAATGACATCCACCGGGGAGGTTAATGTTCTAATAATAGATGTACACTTTTTTTTTAGCAGGAGGGGAGGATCGGGGAGCTGACAGGCAGGAAGGGGAGAAGGACAGAGGGAGACATAGAGGAGCAGGGCTGCAGATGACGGGGGCAGGGTTCAGCAGCCTTGATTATAGTGGTCAGTTTACAGGGGGGAGGGCAGAAACTTGCAGGATCAGACAGGTATTTCAGGTGATACAGGGGGCCAAATTGCACAGCACAAGCACTTTGCTGTATAACATGCTTTAAAGAAATGGGATCATTTTAAAGAGGAGTTCCAGAGGGATTCAGCGGTTACAGCCCGATATGGGACAATGGGTACTATGAGGAACTGCTCTCATTGGATTGCGGAGCGCGGTGGAGGAGACATGGTGTTACACATATGAGACATATTTTTGAGGCTGGTGAACTGATCCCCTTCCCAGAACTGAGGGAGCGATTTCCCCCTCCCGCAGTCCATGCTCTTCTATTACATGCAGCTGCGACATGCAGGGGGGGCCCTGTGGGTTCTTTCGCAAACACCAATATTCAAATATATGGCCGAGGTGTCCCAGTTTAAGGGCTTCATTTCTAGAACCTACTCCATGATTCTCAATGTATATCTAGAGGGTTTTCCCCTACGGCGTCTACTAGGTGGTGGAGGGATGTAGGGACATTCGAGGATGAGCAATGGGAGGAGGCACTCCAGGCAGTGCAACTATGCTCCTTAAATGTGGCCCAACGGTCATCTCAACTATACATTGTTCTCAGATTGCATTACACGCCCGACAGGCTGTTTAGAATGGGTGTTGGATCTGACTCCAACTGCCCTAGATGTGCAAGGGATCATGGGGATCTAATCCATTTGCTGTGGCGGTGCCCCAAGCTTCATTTGTTCTGGTCAGGGGTCGTGGCTCTCATTAACAGTGTTTATCTGACTTCCATACCTATTGACCCGAAACTATGCCTTCTTGGGATTATGGACGATATCCTTACGGATGATAATGGCAGGCAGGCCATATTGAGAGCTCTATTTCAGGCCCGTAGACTGATCCTTCGGCGTTGGAAGGCGGTTGATCCCCCCACCCCAACGTTGAAGGAATGGATTACCCAAATGGGTGACACCATAAGAATGGAGAAGTATGTCTATCAACAGGGGCTGTTCTGGAAAATTTGAACGGCTGTGGGCTCCATGGTTGGATACCCCTGGCCTGTCCCCGGTTGATTTGGTCATGGATAGGCTGTTTAGATAGCTGATGGGTGGACAGCCGTGATGCAGAGTGGGCGGGGAATACGACTCATTACATATATGCGTTTCATGTAATAGGACGATCTGTTTAAGGAATAGCGCCTTTCAGTTGTAGTGTCTGACATGTGTAATTTGTAATGGCAGAGGCTGATGTGCAAACTGTTTGTACTTTTTGAGCTGTTACCTGATCTGATGGAATAATTTTGTGTTCCAAGTATGAGCTGTGAACTTATTTTCTGTTTTTTGTCTGTCTCAATAAACATCTTTTGATAAAAAAAAAAAAAAAAAAAAAAGGAGTTCCACACAAAAATGGAACTTCCGCTTTAAGTGAAGCTGACCCCACCACATGCCACATTTGGCATGTCGTTTTTTTTTTTTTTGGGGGGGGGGGGGGAGTGGATATCCTCTTTTTAGGGTTGAAAATATATTTATTGGCAGCGTAACAAACGATACAAAAAACAACGTCCAGTGTTACATACTAGTGAGCGGACATGTGTATTGAGTCAGCCCAATGGCTATCGCCCACAGCATAACTCCTATCGCCATATAGTAAATAATTAACATCGACCGTCCCTAGGAGTAAAAAAACGACTCCGGGGAGCTCCGTTGTTCACAGTCAGATAGTATTCAAGAAAGTAAAAAGGGAAGAGAGAAGGGGGGAGCGACCCAAGGGTGGGCGTGAGTTGAAGAGAAGGGCAAAAAGGAAGGAAAAAGAGAAAACAGGAGAGAAGCGAGAGAAAAATAGTCGAAGGAGAGCGCAAGAGCTGCTGTGGAGACATTCGTAGGAAAGTGTTTCCAAAAGGACAGTGGGGGGGACACCCGTAAGTACATGTCCAGCCCATCCCAGTGTCAGGTTTGTATGTTAGGGTGATCGTGCCAGGGTTGATAGCATGTTGGTGAGCGTATACTTCGTATTTATCGAAGGTGTCCTTGTCAAGGGCCAGCATCTCCTCCGTTCTTATGGTATCATTCATAATCGAGACCCATCGCGACAAGGGAGGAGTGGCGGTTGTCTTCCAAAATGACGGGATGAGCTGTCTCACTGAAGACGCAATGCGCGGCCAGCTGTGAAGCAATGGCTGAGCGACCACATTTAGAATGCGGGCGCCGTGGAAAGGATTGGTGCTTTGTACGCACCGCATCGCTGGACCGTAGGACAGGCGAGTGTCTGATTATTTAAAGTCGGCAGCTACACTTCTTGTTCTTTTTCGGCAGCACTCCGCTTTAATGATCGCAGAAAAGTTACAAAACTAGGCCAACTGGGGAGTTGACTAAGGCCCTGTTAACACCATCTGCAGCGACATCGGTTTTCCTGCACATGTTCTGCAAGAGCACAAAAAAAAATTGTTCTATGTGCCCTCTTTTACACCACAACACTGGTATTTTTCCTGCGCTGCCACTTTGAGGGGCTCCCACCATCCCTGCCTTCCAAGGTTTGGAACCCCTGCTGTGCACATTGGGGTTTAAACCATTCATGCATTGAGTTCCTGGGAACCCCTGCTGTGCCCATTATGAGGAGTTCCAACTATCCCTGAACTGAAGTCCAAGACTTGCACACCTGCTCTGCTGTGCCCATTATTAGGGGTTCCCTGGTCTGTACACGTGCTGTGCCCATTATTGAGGGTTCCCTGGTCTGTACACGTGCTGTGCCCATTATTGAGGGTTCCCTGGTCTGTACATGTGCTGTGCCCATTATTGGGGGGGGTTCCCTGGTCTGTACATGTGCTGTTACTATTATTGGGGGGGCTCCCTGGTCTGTACACGTGCTGTGCCCATTTTTGGGGGGGTTCCCTGTTCTGTACATGTGCTGTGCCCATTATTGAGGGTTCCCTGGTCTGTACATGTGCTATTCCTATTATTGGGGGGGGGTTCCCTGTTCTGTACACGTGCTGTGCCCATTTATTGGGGGGGGGTCCCTGTTCTGTACACGTGCTGTGCCCATTTATTGGGGGGGGGGTCCCTGTTCTGTACACGTGCTGTGCCCATTTTTGGGGGGGTTCCCTGTTCTGTACACGTGCTGTGCCCATTATTGGGGGGGTCCCTGTTCGGGGGGGGTTCCCTGTTCTGTACACGTGTTGTGCCCATTATTGGGGGGGTTTCCTGGTCTGTACACATGCTGTTGGGGGGAGTTGAACAATTTGAAAGCCGCATGTCAGTGCGACTTGACTGACATCTGTGTGACTTCATCAGGGCTGGACTGGGACAAAAATTTGGCCCTGGACTTCATTCAGACCGGCCCACTTTAATTCAATAAAATGCTGCCCCCACCCTCCCAAAAAATCACGCCCACCAAAAGGCCCCTACATCCATTATTGTATATCATGAGAGGGTGAGAAAGAGGGGAATGAGAGAGAGAGAGGGAGGGTTGAGTGAGAGGGGGTGTGTGAAAGAGGGGGGTGAGTGTAAGAAAAAGAGAGTGAGTGTAAAAGAGAGGGGGTGAGTGTAGGACCCCTTTTTACACTGAGGCATTTTTTAGGAGTTTTTGGGCTAAAAATAGCGCATGTAAAGCGACTGAAAAACGCTTCCGCTGCAGTCCCAGTGTGAAAGCCTGAGTGCTTTCACACTGGGGCGCTGCCAGGGCGTTAGAAAAAGTCTCTGTTTTAAAAAACGGCCCACTGAGCCATCGGCCCACCGGGAAACTCCCTGTAGTCCCTATGGCCAGTCCATCCCTGGACTTCATGCACAGATGTCTATGCAAGTCGCACCTGAAATCACCAAAAGTAGTTGAATACTTTTTCAAATCGCTGCGGCACTGCAAGGTCAGCATCGCTCCGATTGAACAGTTCCATTGCCGACAATAGGGTGTGACTTGTCATGCGTTTTGGACCTGTAAAATCGCATAACAAGTCGGGGCTAATGGCAGAGAGATCTTTCTGTTGGAATCTCTAAGGCATTTAACAAGTCATTTGTGGGTAGTCTAAGTCTAGTCTTATGTCTGTGAGTCACCTTTGTTATTTAGCCAGATGTCAACTGACCTCCGCCCATGGCATGAAGTTGGCACTGGCTGGAACCACACAGTGGATTCCTAATAAGGAAATCTCAGATTTTATGGTTGTCTCTGCACAATGTAGATAAGGTTGGCCGCCCTGTGACCCTGGCTGATGCGTGTTCTTTGTGTGTCTTAACTGCGACCTTCATATGTTTATCTGTCTCTATCCGTGGACCAAACATGTTGTCTCTAGCGGCCTCCACCACCTAGGAATTCTCCTAATTCCAGATCATGTTGTCTAATCTGTGCGTGTGAATCGGGCTGTACACTCCAGTGCAAATATTCACTTTGTCTTCCAAACAGCAGCTGGGAAAACAGCGAGCTGTAAAGATGGGAAATTGTTCCTTTTATAGAGGGGGGTTTATCACTGAGGCTTTTTTTTATAAGCACTTAAAGTCTTTCTCAACCTATATAGCATTAATGAATCCTTGAAATAACCTCCCTGTCTCAATTATATCCATAGCTCATGTGACATTAGCAGTGATCAGTTGGGCCCCTTGTACGCTGAGCTGACTTGGTTCAGTGCATCGTTCCCAGCATTTAAGTGTGCCCGAGAGTGATGGGTGCAGCATCCAGCCCCGCTGCCTGCAGCTTGTCAACGTCAATGGCAGGCTGCCACTGCACAGGTCTGCACTCCTTTCAGAAATATATAAAGTATCTTGGATCACAAGCCATGAATTTTATGGGCACCACAACGTCTTTATTTATAAAAAAAATCCAACTTTTTTGATTACACAGTTAAAATCATAAAACTGCTTAAAATTGGAGCCTAGAGCCCCTGAACAGCAGTAAATCTTTTGGCTGTCGGCAGATCTGCCTCTACAAATTCGGCAAAGTGCTTAAAAATAGAGCATCTGAGCATGTGCTGAGCAGGGTGAGACAGTGTATTACTGCATTTTAACCATTTCCCACCCGGCCACTGCATATGTACGACCGGGTGGATGTTCAAAAACGTCCTTCAGGAGGGGGGATCGTGCGTGCCCACGCAGCGGAACGGTCCCGATGCTCTCGTGTCACCCGGACATGGCGCATCTCAGATCTGCAGGAGGGCTCTGTGATTGGCCCTCCTGATCACATGATGGCCATGGCCAATCACAGCTGTCGTGTGATGTAAACAGAGAGCCGGTTGCTATGCGATCGGCTCTCCTCTCCTCACACATTAGTTGTCGGTGAGGAGAGCGGGTTGGTGAGGAGAGCGGATCGCTGCATTCGGCTGGTGATCAGTGAGTATGGACTGTTTTTTTTTTTTTTTTTACACACTGATCACCAGCCTAGTAACACATGTCCCCACATAGTAAAATCACATGACGCAATGATCATCTGCACACATGTCCGTGATCACCTGCGCACATCTGTACATGATCATTTATGTACATATGTCCGTGATCACACAAACCAAATATCATACACTTAAAGCGGGGGTTCACCCCCAAAATTTTTTTTAACATGACATTCAGCCGAGTTGTCAGAGTGACAATCGGCTCAGAAGAAGACCACCCCCGGAGAGCGGAGAAGTCGGAAGAAGACCCCCGGTGCTGACTAATGATTTTAAAAACCTGTGTAGTGTTTTTTTTTTTTTTTACACTTTATTTTTTTTCCAGGTGAATGGGTAGGGGTACGATGTACCCCATACTCATTCACCTGGGGTGGGGGGGCCGGGATCTGTGGCCCCCTTGTTAAAGGGGGCTCCCAGATTCCGATAAGACCCCAGACAACCAACGGCCAGGGTTGTCGGGAAGGGGCCCTTGTCCTCATCAACATGCAGCAGCGGGGCTGTGGACAAAGCACGCTCAAGTGCCCCCATGGGATGTGGTTTCCCGTAGGGGCACTGGACAGAGAAGAGGAGCAAGCAGTGCTGGCAGGAGACCCCAGAAGAGGAGGTTCAGAGCAGGAACGTATAGAGATGTCTTGTTTATATAAAAAAAAAAAAAAAAAAAAAAAAATTCTTTACAACCACTTGGTGTTAATGGACTTTTAATTGTTTTAATTTTATTTTAACATATACAGAGCTGCATTAATTCTGTGTCTTTTTTTTTTTTACCTGCCTGGAGTTCAGCTTAAATAAAAGATAAGTGATTAATGTAGATTTTTTTTTTTATTATTTCAGAGTCAGGGGTCTGGAACCCCTATATCCTCAGCACAAACAGAATTCAATTCTATGGCTATCGTGTGACGAGGGAGTGGAGTAGAAGTGGAAATCTTCTTAAAGGAAAGGTAACGATCTGCCTGAGTGCCTTTTACACAACTAATATATATTCCATGCTGGAATTTGGTCACAAAGCCACACCTGTATGTGAAGGTCACCTGTGTACTACTAACAGTCTAGTAGTGCCGTCACCAGGCTGTGATGACCATAGTTTTTTTATTTTTCGTGTCCGTTAACAAATATGCAAGCCCGACATATTTTTTGTTCATTTAGGTGCATTGCGTTTAGAGCATTCTTTTCATTTTCAATTGGCTTGCTAATGCACATGCAGGCACCTCTTCTTCCTTTTTTTTTTTTTTTTTTTTTTTTTTTTTTTTTATAATCCACTAAAGTGCGTGGCAGTAAGTTACGTTGCAGTGTTGTGTGATTTTCTTTTTTTTTTTTTGTTATGCACATGCATTGTCTGGTTTGTTTAGGGTGCTTTAAAAATGAATGGTGCCTCAGCACACCTGCCAGAACATGGCATGTTGTCATGAGCTGCAGTTTATGCGCCTTTTGTCGTCGACCCCCCCCCCACCCCTGTCTGCTCCGACTGCTGCCATCATTCCTGAGTCTTATTTCTACACTCCCCTCTGTTACATTAAATAATGTGCCCCAGTGTACTTTTTCATATCGCCGATTGGCACTCACGTGACCGGGCTCCTTGCTGCCTCCTGGCTGATGTCAGTGGGGGATTCTCAGCCCCTCCCACTGTAGCTGTCCAATCAATAAATGAAGTGTATAGCAGCTTATTTAAAAAATAAAAATAAATACACTGGATACATCATTTAATGTAACAGGATTGTAGAAAGAAGACTCGCAACCACTTTTAATTCAAATCTTACTCTGGACTGATACGTGGAGTGATGTGCTTCTATTCCTTATCTTAGAATCGCAGGCTTTTTACTTTATTTGTATGTTGGTTTTTAACATGGGCTTGTTCATATTCATGCGATTTGGAATATTCATTGTCCTATGGACATGTCTGGGCTTTGTGTGCTGTGATTGAAGTTGTCACAATCTGCATCTAATGCTGGTTAAAGTATATCTAAAGCCAAGGCTGTCTGTGCCTTGATGCCTGTGTCCCAATTTGAAAGCACTCTACTCACTTTTTGTCTTTTTAACTTGTGTCCAATAGAACATGAAATGAGGGGAAATCTCGCCAACTTAGACAAAGCGGTAACCAGAAAAATGTTTTGTCCAATCGTCTTCCAGGGCAGCATCCGAGAGATGGGCTCCTCCTTCCTGCAACAGGAAACGCATTAGTCCACCATTTATACATTTGTTGGTCTCACCTGTGTGCCTCAGTTGTTTTGTGTTTCCTCTGGACCCAAAGGAGCTGAAAACATTTATTTTATCCAGTCTCTGTGCTTTCTGCAGGGTACTCCCAGACCAGCATTCCATTCAGTCCAGGGGGCTTGGAGAAGCAATCTGAGCCTAAAGCTCTGCCTGAAGTTTTGAAACTCACTCCTTGCTGCTGGACGGCCCTGCGGTAGAGCCCCATGCTCCAGGTGCTTTAGAGGTTCCCTCGCTGGGCAGATGACCCAGCCGCAGACCATCCTGCCTACTAAGCGATGGTACCAAAAGTTCCTTTGGTGATTTTAATACTACTGAGGCACACAGGTGAGACTAACACATTTTATAATGGTGGACTAATGTGTTTTCTTGTTGGAGGATAGAGGAGCCTATCTCTCGGATGCTGCCCTGGAAGACTTCTTGGAGAGTTACCAAGTACCTAAATCTGTTTTCTAGCAAAGAGGAGGCAAAAGGTAAAAAAAACTTCTGTACGTGACCCCATAAGGGAGGTTTGCCCCTACTTCCTGTCCAGGTAATAAAGGGGCAAACGAAACAAGAAGGGAAGAGAAAACGCCAATGTGACACACGGAATGTTCAAGCTGGGTTCAAACTGTTGTGAAAATGAACGTTTTGCATGTTTCTGTCCCGCTGTGTCAATTATTTTTTAATGGTGCCCCAAGGCACCTTGTCAATGGAAGTGTGTTGCAGTGCACTACCATGCCTTGTGGTGAGCTGCCTTAAAGGACTGTTTTGGTGCATTAATAATAATTAAGGCACAGTGCAAAAAATGTGAGCCCAGCTTTAATCTGTGGTGCCAGTATGCAGAAAGTGGCAAACCAAGATCCCGGGTCCAAAAATATACATCAGAATTGTATTTTTAAAGGGCTTCACCGGTAATTTTAAAGATTCAAATTCTGCAGCAGAAACATGGCTGCCCAAACACTGCCCATTTGTAGGAAGTGACTGCATTTAAGTAGAACTCCACCTAAAAAGAACAGTACCACTCCTCCTTAAAAAAAAAAAAATGGGTGGAGTGGTTACTTTTTTTTTTGTTTGTTTTTTGTGACCAGTACCCACTCCCACTTTGGAAATACCTGCCTAGGTGAGAAAAATGTCAGCGGTTGACTTTAAAAAAAAAAAAAATCTTTAAGCAGAGTAAAGTGATCACCATAACCCATTTAGATTGTTTTACAGTTCTTGGTATATGACACCCTTTTGTCCACTTGTAAGTATCAGAAAAGATAAATCTGACAACTAGGGCCAAAACAACTAATTGATTAATCGACAACTAATCGATTACAATTTTCATAATCGATTAATCGGCCAGTAACATAATGGGGTTAAAAAAAAAAATTGCCCTTTATAGTACACAAAAGCAAATCGCTACTGTAAATATTACTTTCTTTTTTTTCAATTAACAATTTTTTTTTATTAGACACACCTCGTGTCTAATAAAAAAAAATTGTTAATTGAAAAAAAAGAAAGTAATATTTACCCCCGTGCCAGAAAAGAAACGGTACAAGGAGGTCATCAGAGCGTAAATATTACTTTCACTGTCCCACAGTAAAAAATGAACCCCTTACAGTAGCGATTATTTGCTCTTTTTGTACTTTTATTTTTGTTTTTTTAACCCCATTATGTTACTAAACATCTCAGGCCTGGTGCTTTTTGCAGAAACACACTACAGTTCATTTACATGTTTTTCTATGGGACACGTTCACATCCATGATTTTTTTTCAGCTGCTGCGTATTTGGAAAGGGCAAGGACTTTTTAACGAAAAACGGTGCCATTGTTTTTTTTTTTTTTTTTTTGGTTCAATATACTTCAATGGAGAAGCTGCAGAAAAGCATGTAATGTGTTTTTGTGGCAATTTGTGTTTTGTAATCTGCCCAACAACAAATTGGCCCAAACATTTTTAAAAATGCTATTTTTTATTTATTTTTTAAGGCTATTATCCGGTTAATCAAAACAATAATCGGCCAACTAATCGATTATGAAAATAATCGTTGGTTGCAACCCTAGACATAACACATTTGGCCACTTGGGAAGTGCACTTGTTGACAGTGACAGAGATTTCCAGAATGATGCCATACAGTAAGCCGATATCGGGTGCACAGGCTGTTCCCAGCACTGCTAATTTGATCTGAAATGTGATATAATTTTTATTTTCTTTCCTGTATTTTAATCACTAAGTGGAAGACTATGTTCAGTATGTTGTATACAGTTTTATGTTTATGCTCTGGCTGGGGTTTAAAGTAAGTGGGAGGGGGGCCAGAACACTGACACTTGGGGACCCAGAATGCTTCCAGTCCAGGGGACACCCTGTCATGCTCTAACTCTTTACTAAAACTGGAAAATGTGGTAGACTCTGCATAGAAACCAACCAATCAGTGTTCAGGTTATTTTGTCAAAGCTTAAAATGATTGTAAAGTCTCCTTTTAAAAAAAAAACAAACAAACCTGTTATACTTACCTGATCTATGCAGTTGGTTTTGCACAGAGCAGCCCGGATCCTCTTCTTCTCGGGTCCCTCTTCACTGCTCCTGGCCCCTCTGCTGAGTGCCCCCACAGTAGCAGCTTGCTATGGGGGCACCCGTGCCGAGAAACGGCTCTGTGTTTCCATTTAGACACGGATCCCTGACTTGGCCCCACCCCCCATCTGCCCTGATTGGCCAACTGACTTTGCCGCAGGAGCCAATGGTGCTGCTGCTGTGTCTCAGCCAATCAGGAGGAGAGTGCCGGACGGCTGAGACACTCGTGGACATCGCTGCAGAGAGATGGGGCTCAGGTAAGTAATTGGGGATGCTGGGGGGCTGCTACACACAAGGTTTTTTATCTTCATGCATTGAATGCATGAAGATAAAAAAGCTTCTGTCTTAACAGCTCCTTTAATTGAACAAGCTGAAATTAGAAGCTGGCTGGCTACCATGCAATAGGGGCACAGCGATAAGAACCTGATGGAGGTTCTAACTATTTGCCACTCTCTGGATCATATTAAAGCCACACTTGGGTGGAGGCGGGCTTTATAAACCTTTTTTTTTTTATTTATAGTCGACACTGAAAATCACAATTCACTGCTTTCTTTAAATACCAACGCCAATCCTAATCGTAACTGTAAACAATAGATTTATTATCACATTCCACCAAGAGGGGAAAAATACGGAAGTAATGTTGGCAAGCATAAATCTGGGAAGTTAATATAAAACTAGCAGTGCTGTGATACAATCTGTGCACCAGATATTGGCTTCCTCTCTGTCGATCCATTAGGCTCATCAATAGAAACCTCTGTCATTGCCAATAGGAAGTGCCATACCCAATCAGTCACAGGTCCGTACCATCAATGAGAAATCTGAAAGAATGCATGTGAACTAAACATCTTAAAAACTGTAAAATTCCCTACATGGGTGATTTGTTATCTGACTTAACCCTTTGTTGGGCAGTGTGGTCACTTTCTTCATGTGGTCTTCCGGTGTCAATGATGTAACGGCTTCAACAACTCCTCAGAAAATGTGGCTTGAGGAGGTTGAAGTGGTTGTAAAGGTAAACACTTTTTTTTTTTTTTCTTTACCTTCATGCATTCTTTGCATGAAGGTAAAAAAAAAAAACATTATTTGTAGCTCCCCTGTTGCCCCCTCTAAATACTCACCCGATCCCGATCTTGATACAGTGGGTTGCACTATAGCAGCTCTTCTGCCCTCTCAGCTCATGCATGTTTGACTGAGAGCAGCAGGAGCCATTGGCTCCTGTTTTCAGTCCAAACCTAAAAAAAAAAAAAAAGCAATTCTTTACAACCACTTTAAATTGACAGAAGATAAAAGTGGACCTTCAGTGCTTCCATAACTCTACTTATCGCCTATTGTTAACCTTTATCATCTCTCTAAAGGGTCATTTAACACCTGACGCACGTTGCTTGATACACCCACATGCAGTATGTTACCTGGGTCTGTAATGTGTGTCTGCACAACAGAGTAAATTGCCTTAACCATTTTCTCCCCAAACACACCAACACAATGCACGCATTCTGATGTACAGTATCTCACAAAAGTGAGTACACCCCTCACATTTTTGAAAATGATTATATCTTTTCATGTAACATTGAAGAAATGACACTATGCTACAATGTAAATTAGTGAGTGTACAGTTGGGTCCAATTGGCCATTTTCCCTCCGTGGTGTCTCCACTCTCTCCTCATACTGGTCACTGGAAGTTCAACATGGCACCTCATGGCAAAGAACTCTCTAAGGATCTAAAAAAAATTGTTGCTCTACATAAAGATGGCCTAGGCTATAAGGAGATTGCCACGACCCTGAAACTGAGCTGCAGCACAGTGGCCCTGACCATACAGCGGTTTAACGGGACAGGTTCCACTCAGGACAGGCTTCATCATGGTCGACCAAAGAAGTTGAGTGCACGTGCTCAGTGCCATATCCAGAGGTTGTCTTTTGGGAAATGGACGTATGAGTGCTGCCAGCATTGCAGCAGAGGTTGAAGGGGTGGGGGGTCATCCTGTCGGTGCTCAGACCAAGGCTGTATCCTGGCCTAGGCCAACAAGGCCCAGGCCTAGGGCAGCACTTTGCAGGGGGGCAGCACGGAAAGAGTCCCTGCCGGCTTGCGCTACACTGTTAGTGTAACACAAGCTGCTTTTTGACTGTCCTATCATCCTGGACCACAAACCTTCCTCACTGTGCTATATGTTTCCTGCTGCACCATTGGCATGGCTATATCTTCTTAGTCCTCTCCATAAAAGTATCAGAAATTTGTGCTTAAAGTAGAACTATAGGCAACACTTTTTTTTTTTTTTTTTTCATTTTGGATAGAGTAAGGGAGGGTTATAGCCCCTGTCAGTTTATTTTTTACCATCTCCGTCCCATTGCAGATATTTCCCTTCATTTCCTGCCCCATAGCCAAACAAGAAGTGAGAGGAAATCTATGCAAATGAAGGGAATCCATTCCCCCCCCCCCCCCAGGCCCTAAGAACTAGTGTCCCCACTCAAAAATTTCAGGATGGGTCTTAAACAGAAAGGGCGTGGCCTTGACAGGAAGGGGTGGCTCATATTTAAATTAGGGGGTGCACGAGTTTAGTCAGGCCTAGGGCAGCACGAAACCTAAATACACCACTGGCTCAGACCATACGCTCCATACTGCACAAGACCGCCCACAAACAGTTTGCTGAAGACAAACAGACCTAGGACATGGATTACTGAAACCATGTCCTGTGGTCTGATGAGACCAAGATAAACTTATTTGGTTCAGATGATGTCAAGCGTGTGTGGCAGCAACCAGATGAGCAGTACAAAGACAAGTGTGTCTTGCCTACAGTCAAGCATGGTGGTGGGAGTGTCATGGTCTGGGGGTGCATGAGTGCTGCCGGAACTGGGGAGCTACAGTTCATTGAGGGAACCATGAATGCCAACATGTACTGTGACTTACTGAAGCAGAGCATGATCCCCTCCCTCCGGAGACTGGGCTGCAGGGCAGTATTCCAACATAACGACCCCAAACACACCTCCGAGATGACCAGTGCCCTGCTAAAGAAGCTGAGGGTAAAGGTGATGGACTGGCCAAGCATGTCTCCAGACCTAAACCCTATTGAGCATATGTGGGGCATCCTCAAACGGAAAGTGGAGGAGCGCAATGTCCCTAACATCCACCAGCTCCGTGATATCGTCATGGAGGAGTGGAAGAGGACTCCAGTGGCAACCTGTGAAGCTCTGGTGAACTCCATGCCCAAGAGGGCTAAGGCAGTGCTATAAAATAATGGCGTCCACACAAAATATTGACACTTTGGGCCCAATTTGGAAATTTTCACTTAGGGGTGTACTCACATTTGTTGCCTGTGGTTTAGACATTAATGGCTGTGTGTTGAGTTATTTTGAGGGGACAGCAAATTTTCACTGTTATACAAGCTGTACACTCACTACTTTACATTGTAGCAAAGTGTCATTTCTTCAGTGTTGTCACATGAAAAGATAGAATAAAATATTTACAAAAATCGAAGGGGTGTACACACTTTTGTGAGATACAGTATGTGTTCTGTATAGTTTACTGTGTGGATGCAGGTTGTGGGTCGATTGGAAATGGAGCGCATATGCACGAGTGCCCCCATAATAAGTGACTTGGTGGGGGGTGGAGCCAGGAGTGCTGGTGGGGGACCCCAAAAGTGGAGGATCGGGCCTGCTTTGTGCAAAACTATTGCACAGAGGTAACTATGTTTGTTTTAATAAAGAAAAAACAAAGCTTTGCTAAAGTGCCAAGTTACTGGTGGAAGAGAGGGGCAGAAGCTGCGCTACAAAATTATTGCTGAGAGGGGTGAGCTGAGTCACTGCTGGGAAGGGGGAGAAGAATAAATCCCTGAGGGGGGAGCTGAGCTTATTTACTGTGGGTAAAGAGAGCTGAGTTGCTGATTCACTGCTAGGAGGGGGGAGCAGGGGAAGCTGAGCTGCTTTATCACTTCTGGGAGGGCATCTGAGCTGCCGCGTTAATGCATGGGGGGAGGGGGGGTGTTGAGCTGCTGAACCACAGCTTAGAGGGGGAGGAGCGTTAATGCATGGGGGGAGGGGGGTGTTGAGCTGCTGAACCACAGCTTAGAGGGGGAGGAAACAAAGCCGCATCGAAAAAAAACATCAATTGCCTCTACTGTGTCCAGCAAATGCTGCTAGTGTGCATCCCCAGCAATCGCGCCCGCTGTTCACCTTTTTGGAAGCCTATTGGAGCTTATGGCTCTAATCGGGTGCGTCCAAAATATACCCCGACCATAGATGGATTCATGCATTGCATCAATGGTGATAGACAGGTGGCAGGAGAGAGGGGGCAGCGCCCGTTATGGACGCACCGCCACTGGTAGGGAGGGCTGAGACGTGTATAACTTCAGTGCTTCTGCTTGGCTCTGTGAGCATGAATTCCTCCACTGTGCCTGCAGCTATAGAGCACAAGGGATTTCTTTTAAGCTCCTTTGCTGCTTATTAACAATATATAAAGTGGGTATTTAAGTTCATTTTGTTTTTTTCCTCATTTTTTCATCCTCTCCAGTTCTGTCAGGTTGGATGGCAAACGTTGGTGGACAGACATTTTTAGGTCTCTCCAGAGATGCTCAATTGGGTTTGTCAGGGCTCTGGCTGAGACATTCAAGAACAGTCACAGAGTTGTTGTGAAGCCACTCCTCCGTTATTTTAGCTGTGTGCTTAGGGTCATTGTCTTGTTGGAAGGTAAAGCTTTGGCCCAGTCTGAGGTCCTGAGCACTCTGGAGGAGGTTTTTGTCCAGGATATCCCTGTACTTGGCCGCATTCATCTTTCCCTCAATTGCAACCAGTCGTCCTGTCCCTGCAGATGAAAAACACCCCCACAGCATGATGCTGCCACCACCATGCTTCACTGTTGGGACTGTATTGGACAGGTGATGAGCAGTGCCTGGTTTTCTCCACACATACTGCTTAGAATTAAGGCCAAAAAGTTCTATCTTGGTCTCATCAGATCAGAGAATCGTATTTCTCACCATCTTGGTGTCTTGAGTCCTTCAGGTGTGTTTTTTTTTTTTTGGGCAAATTCCATGCAGGCCATTGTATTGACACCCGCTAGCGGTTCACAGAAGGTAGTGTGAACTGCTCGCAGGAGAGATGCGATGTGGGAAACGCTGCTGGTTCCTGCATCGCTACAGTGTGAACCTAGGCTCAGTGTGCTGGTTCTATACAAAAAAGTTCTTTTTTTTCTTACTTTTTAAAGTAGATGCAAATCTTATCTGAATATTTAATTTGCTAAATCACTATGTATTAACCATAATCTACAACATTTAAATAGTGCTATACAATTAATACAACACAAATTCCTGTGAATAAAGTCCAACCATAAACCAGTCTCCCAATTAGGAAACAAAGTCCTCTAAGAAGGGGGAGGGTGGTTAAAAATAAATAAGGAAACCCAGTTGCAACTTTTTCTTCCTTTTTCCAATCCACCACTGTGAATACCCCACTTGTTAAATACAATGTATCCTTCATTCTCCAAAAATAGAACACCACCATGATATGTTTACCTTCCACCAGGTGTAGGCCCGAATAAGGCTCCTTTCAGTTGGTTTTTCAGGCAGACCTCATCAGAAGGTCCATTCATCCCTATGGACAGACGTGTCCATATACACCTGCCTACCTCTGTTTAGCAGATTACCTTATTATTTTATAGGATTTATATACAGTGGGGAAAATTATTTGATCCTCCGCAGATTTTGTAAATTTTGCCCACTTACAAAGAAATGAAGGGTCTATCATCTTAATCCTAGGTGTATTTTTAAAGTGGTTGTAAACCTTATTTTTGTACTTCTACCTATAGGTAAGCCTATGGATCTAGTGCAGGAGATGACCAGATACTGCGGATCTAGTGCAAGAGATGAGCAGAGAGGGGGGGGGGGAAGGACACAGGAGAGAGACAGCAGTGCTGCGGATGACGGAATCACTCAAACGGACCACAGTGTCAGGGCTCAGCAGCTATGATTATCATGGTCTGTTTGCAGAGGGGAGGGTATAGTCGGGCAGGATCAGACAGGTGTTTCAGGTGATACGGGGGTCCAAATTTTTCTGGGGTTAACACTTTAAATGGCGATGACAGGAAGTGTTTTTTCCATGCCTTGGAAGAAGTCCATTCGCGAGGAAACCAATCGGGAGGGGAAAAAAACTTTCCTGTCATCATGCTCTTGTATCTGCTGCTGTTTTGTTGCTGTTTTGCTTTGCTTCATTGGAAATGTGCAACTACAGTTTTTAGCCCAATAAACTCCTTTTTAAAGTGGTTGTAAACGAACACAAAAAAACCTGCAAGACAAAGGCATAAAGAGCTAATGCGCATAGCATTGCTCCGGGAGTTACTTTGGGAATCGCGGGCTCTGGCGCTGTGATTGGCTGGAGCAGCGATGATGTCACTCCTGCACATGCCCGCGGGAGCCGACGGTAACGACACACTAGCTGAAGTAACGGTGCCATTGCTTCAGTGTGCATGTGCTGATGATGTGTGTACGTGCTTATACAGGGGATATCTCCTAAACCGCGCAGGTTTTAGGAGATATCAGGGGTAGCTACAGGTAAGCTTTCTCGTAGGCTTACCTGTAGTAAAAAGTAGTTGTAAAGGGTTTACGTTAATGGTGCTCTTTTAGTCTGTAGGAGTCTTATATGGATTATATACCATCACCGCAGTTTTTTCTTGGACCTTGCCAAAGGTGGATGTACTATGGCTGGTTTGACCTTCCGTAATTAGAGGGTCCCGGTGTTCCGGTAACAGTACATCTTAACCTGTGTATCGGTGTCTTTATCAAGGTGGAGGATTTCCTTTTCTTGCACTACTTGAGGAGTTTCTATTTTCCATAGCCATTGGAATTTGTGAACTTAGCCTTTGTGTGTTTGGACTTTATTGACCCCCTCTCTTTTTGTACATCGCAACTTACTTTTTATATATACATATAAAATGAATGTGGTTAATAAAATTGTAAGTAAACAACATAGTGATGATGGTAGAGCAAAACCTTGATCATAACAAACATGCTGCGGAAGCATTGGGATTTTTGTTCTTCAGGGGTGCTCATGTACAGGTACAAAGGTATTCTATGATTTAAAAATAACAAGAAGTCTCATATACTGTATACCTACAAATCGCCTAGATGACACAAACCTGGGGCAGGATCAAACAGGCCACTGGGGCTACCAAAGGCTGCAAACCATAGGCTCAAGGTCACACCACTGACTATCAAATGGATAATAAAATGTATTGTAGACTCTGCAAACAATCTGTATATATTATAAAGGTCTATCAAAATGCATAAAATGCAGGGCTTACATAATCTAATTTCCCAAGGGATATGGTAGAGAGACTAGGTGCATTTGCTGGAGTTTCAACGGGTACTGTTGGCATTAATTAAATGGATGATGATAGCTGAGCTTGCATAGCAACAGCTGGCTTGCAGTTGGATCTAGATACAAATATATACAGAAGTTAAATAGGATTGCAAATCGGTTGGTAAATTGAGAAGCAGGCCAAGTGCTCAATCGTGGCAGCATTGGCACTGACCACTCATCCTCCGTAGAGGCAATTAAAGTGTGGGGAACTGGGGGGGCTGTTTGTATGGCCTTTCAGTTTTCTGTAAAGGTAACCTAACCCTTTAAAGGTAACTCCCTTCATAAAGGTATATCAAGCTGCTATATAAAGTCCCATTGGATTGTGCCCCTGATGGTCCTGCCTCATGTGGCTGAGCCACCTTTTAATAATACAAGTTGTTTTTGTTCTTCTATCACCAATTTCCCTGGGGTGATGTTGACTATGGCGGCTGGTTGACATGGTTATTCACTGTCTATTAGCAACTTTTATCCACCCTCACTGACTGAAAATATTTCCCAAGGAGCACAGGGCTGGGACATGACTAGCACGCTCCTTGCATAGGATTCTGCATGTCTTGTCCCAGGACAACAAAACCCCTCTGCTGGAGGATAGAAATACATGGCTGAAAAGCACAGGACCAGTTGGAGAGCAAAATCAGTGGGTGTAAGGCTTGTACCTTCCGCTTAATCCACTCCTCGCCCCCAATTTTCTTGGGGGGGGGAGTGGGGGCTTCAGGAGGAGTGGGCTCCTGTCCCACTTCCTCCTTCCGCCCAGGGACCACTAAAGCGATACGTCAAATCGCCTTTTAGCGGCCCCTCCCTGTAGGCGATCACCTGGGACACGTGACAGGTCCCAGGCGATCGCCTGTCCAATCAGGGAGCGTTGCGCCGTTCCCGCATGCGCAGTGAGTGCCCGGCCGAGAAACCGAAAGCTGTCACAGCCGGGTGCCCACAGTTGCAGTGGAGGCGCCGGCGGTGAAGGGGGGGCCGGAACGAAAGCTCACAGCGGCACGTCGCTGGACCGTGGAACAGGAACACTTTTTGTAGGTTGACTTTTAATAAACATAAAAAAAGCCTGGAACACCCCTTTTTAATATAGCTTGTAGCCAGACAGCCCTTTTTAAATGCCTATATTGCACCCTTTGTACAGCCCAACCATTCTCCTGTCTGCACTGTAGAAGGACTCGCAAAGTGACACTATTTGTAACTACTTGCCCACAGTAGATTAACTGTGGACGGGCGACGCAGGCAGACCAGACCATGTACCTGTACGTCACCACTCGTCTCTCAGGCTGTAATTGCACATGGCACAAGCTTGGCAGCAGATTTCAGCCAATGATTTTGTATGAAATCGGCTGTGTTTACAAACGGACAGAACTTTTATGTGCATAGGAACAGTGATCTGGCTGGCTGTTCTCCCTGAAAAGCATGGATGAAAAACAGCCAGATTAGAAAGTAAGTGGCACACATTACACCTATTGGGTACACAGTTGACCCCCTCCCAGCCAGTGTCATTAGTACAGTGTCGGTGTACAGTATTTTCACTGATCACTGTATTAGTGTCCTTCACACTTAGTGAGCCTCTAAGCCAGTGTTTGTTTGCGTCGGATTTCCCATCACAGTCCCACAATGAGTCGCTGATTACCGCCATTACAGTATAGAGTCTATAGCTGCATGAATTCCAGTATGTATATCATAGTTTGTAGACACAAGCCAATCCATATAAACTTGGGACTTCTCTGCCACAAAGTCATGTAGCGGAATACATTTTGGCTTTCGGTGTTAAAGCAAGAGCGTAGAAGAGCGGAAGCCGACTACAGCCTCAGACCGCTGGCCCTGATAGGCACTTCCACACAAGCAGATCATTATCTCGGACTAGAGAAATGCCCTACTTTTGATAGAAAATTGGATGACAAAGCGTTACCTTAAACTCAACGGTTCGAAAACAGAACTTCCCCTGTTTAATGCTAATTGAAAGAATCACCCCGTAACAACATGGACACCCCTGCCCATTCTGGGTAAAACCATCACCCCTAGCCAAAGTCAAATGTCTCGCAGTCATCTTTGACACCCACATGACAATGGATGCACAAATGGGGTCAGTAGTCAGTGGATCGCACCATCTGCTGCGCCTACTACGCAGACTCACGCCCTTTATCCCAAAAGAAGACATGGCAGTCGTGGTGGGAACAATTATCAACTCCAGACTCGACTATGCAAATGCCCTTCATCTCGGTCTCCCTAAATACCAAATCACTCGTCTGCAAGTCGTGCAAAATACGGCCGCTCGACTTGTGACTGGAAAAAAACATGGGAATCAATCTCACCTTCACTGAGATCCCTTCATTGGTTGACAGTAAAAGACAGAATCACTTTCAAGGCACTCTGTCTAACACATAAGTGTGTTCAAGGAAATGCCCCCCAATATCAATGCGAGAAACTAAAAGCCCATAACCCCAATCACGGTCTGCTATCCACCAACCAAAATCTACTCTAGATGCCCAAAGCCAGATACAAGTCCAAAGGAGAACGAAGATTTGCAGTCCAAGGACCCAGACTATGGAACGCTCTACCGACCTGCATCCGATCGGAGGTGAACTACCTGGCCTTCAGAAGAAAAATCCAAACCCATCTCTTCGGAGGACAAAAGGGTACTTGGGGAATGGATACTAAGCGCCCAGAGGCGATTCAGTTTGCATTTGTTGCGCTATATAAGTTTCTCACTCACTTTACAATGTGCGTTTAAAACTTCTATTTGTTGGAGTTGGCTTTGGAGGAGGCGAGACGCGTTGGACCAAGCTGCCTTGAGGAAGAGGTTTCTTAGCTAAACTTCCACAACTACCATTCCTTTGTCCAAGGAGACCATCTCTGTGGCCATTGAGGATACAAGAATCACTAAAGCTCATTTAAAGATGGCTCAACCTAGAAAGAATCGGACGCCTGTCAAGCATCAGACTCATGGCCGACGGATGACAAGCAGAGCTCCTATACAAACACCTTCTAAGCAATGCAGACCTGTCTCCTACATCTTCCGCATTAGGAAGGTCCGCACAGGTCTTCGCCCCAAGTTTAGAATGTCCACCAAAGCTCGGAGTGCCATGTCCTCATTTGTTAAAAACCTGTGTGACAAGATGGTAATTGAAGCAGGAAAACGAATGCTACGAGAACACAAAGACAATATTATCAAAGGATATCAAGAGTGCCATAAGCGTTCTGATGCCCAGAACCCTGACCAAGCATGCCTTATCGAAGGACAACAAAGTGCTGAGCAATTACAACCTGAGAAAGTCACATTAAAAGGCATCACACAGCACCAGAAAATGATATGTAACTCAAATATATTACAATCGAAAAAAAAAACAAAAAAACTTCTATTTGTGGTCTGCACTGGAAGTCTGTGTGACCAGGCGACAGCACAGGAGCGAAACTACATAACGGGAGGATCCCAAATACAGACCTCCTTGGCAGGGACAATCGGTATTTGCAGATTTAAAATGATCGAATATTTGGTTTATATGAGATTTTAATGATTATTTTTACTACTTGACGCCCACAGTAGATTTCCTGCAGAGGAGTAGCACAGGCAGGCCAGACAGCGTACCTAAATGTCATCGCCTGTCTTTTGGGTCCGGGGGGCCCATATGTTGTGTGACCGACTAATTGCCAGTTAACCACTTAAGGACCGCCTCCTGCACATTTACGTCGGCAGAATGAAGCGCCGGGGGACACGAGGACCCGACCGCCGCTGGAGTCCCGCGATCGGTCCCCGGAGCTGAAGAACGGGGAGAGCTGTGTGTAAACACAGCTTCCCCATTCTTCACTGTGGCGCTGTCATTGATCGTGTGTTCCCTGATATAGGGAAACACTATCAATGATGTCACACGTCCAGCCCCGCCCCCTACAGTTAGAAACACAGATGAGGTCACACTTAACCCCTTCAGCGCCCCCTAGTGGTTAACTCCCAAACTGCAATTGTCATTTTCACAGTAAACAATGCATTTTTAATGCATTTTTTGCTGTGAAAATGACAATGGTCCCAAAAATGTGTCAAAATTGTCCGATGTGTCCGCTATAATGTCGCAGTCACGAAGAAAATCGCTGATCGCTGCCATTAGTAGTAAAAAAAATTTTTTTTTTATAAAAATGCAAAAAAACTATCCCCTATTTTGAAAACGCTATAAATTGTGCGCAAACCAAACGATAAAAGCTTATTGCGATTTTTTTTTATTTCTTTTTTTACCAAAAATATGTAGAAGAATACATATTGGCCTAAACTGAGGGAAAAAAAGTTTTTTTTATATATTTTTGGGGGATATTTATTATAGCAAAAAGTAAAAAATATTGAATTTTTTTCAAAATTTACGCTTTATTTTTGTTTATAGCACAAAATAAAAACCGTGATCAAATACCACCAAAAGAAAGCTCTATTTGTGGGGGAAAAAAGGACGCCAATTTTGTTTGGGAGCCACGTCGCACGACCGCGCAATTGTCAGTTAAAGCGACGCAGTGCCGAATCGCAAAAACTGTCCGGGTCCTTTACCTGCCTAAAGTGGTTAAAGTAGTGCAGTGCTGAATAGCAAACAAATGATCTGGTCATGAAGGGGGGGGGTAAAACCTCCTGGTGGTCAAGTGATCATTACTGTGATAATCACATTGAAGATGGTTTGGCTGCTACTACTATTGTGACATAAAAAATAATTGTTCAGTGGGCGGCTCACAAGCGACACCTCTGCCTGGAGCTGCACAATGCATTCCTATCAGGAAATAAGAGTGCAGGGCCAGTGATGGCAAGTGAGAGTCATGCTGGGCAGATCATACCGGACTCATCACAGCTGGTATAACACGTGGAGCTGAATTCTACAGTGAGCAGTGACATCACTTTTCCTAGACGGACCTGAGCAGCAGGGGGCGGCCCTTCTCCCTGTACATATAACCCGAGCGAACACAGACCACGAGACACCCAGACCGGCCGGCCACCTGAGCATTCTCTCTGCTGTTGTATGTACAATACCTTTTACTTTTATGTATTATTACTTCACTCCCTATTATGTTACAATAACTTTACCTCCTTTGTGTGTGTCATATCTTTACTTCAACTTCTACATTGCACTTTTACCCCTCCTTTATTTATATTTTTGTGCCTTTCTCATGTATGTTCTACCTATAGGCCTAGTTTACACCTGCAGTAGGGGCAGTAAAAATAGGCAATTGAGCTTCAATTTTTCTGCCCCCATTAATCTTACAAAGCAGTTTGATGTGGCTGTTCATGTGTCACAGTATGCTTTGCATTGCAGCCATGGCAAGAACAATTCTCCCCCCCCCCCCCCCCCCACATGTTCAGTGTGCATTACTGCTGCTGAATATACAGAACACCTTTACCCACTTGTATGTATTCTCCCCTTACCCCCTACTATACGTTTCACATTGAGCCCTGGTTCACATTGGTGCGATTTGACATGTAAAATCGCATGTCAAATCGTCAATGGCATGGTACTAATCAATGCGACACCTCATCTACGGCGCTGCACCGATTTCAAAAACTAGTTTCTGTATTACTTTTTGTGATTTCGGGCTGCGATTTACGTTGACAGCTGTGCAGAAACCTGAAATAGCGGCCGAAATCAGGACTGACCAGCGGGAGTGAAATCGGGTGAACTCACACGGCTTCATTCCCGCAACCCAGTGTGAACCTGGGCTAAACCCCTCTTATTTATTATACTTTTACCTCCCCTCACATACAATGGGGTTGATTTACTGAACCTGGAGCGTGCCAAATCTGATGCAACTGTGCACGGTAGCCAATCCACTTCTAACTTCAATGTGTTCAATTAGGCTTTGATAAAGAAAAGTGGAAGCTGATTGGTTTCTGTGCAGAGCTGCACCAGATATTGCACTCTCCATTTTATCAACCTCAATGTCTTTTATTACACTGCATATATTGCGGATTATCTTCTCACTATTGTGTCATGTCAGCTGTTGTATGTGTTGGCAGCCTGTACTGCTCAGGCATTGCAATCATTACCAGTATGCTGGTCTGAGACTACTCCTTGGTATGCATTATTGTCATAGGTTTTGGTTTTCTGAGTGATCTTTGTACAGGTAAGTGTAGAACAAAGGAGCAAGAAATCTCATGCATTGATCACTAGGTCAGGCAGTGTTCCTCGGCAACACCAGGAGTGGTGTACACAGGTGGTTTTACCTGACGTTTTATTGCATTTAAGTCTGAGCTGCAAATCTGTGCTTTTTTTTTTTTTTATTATTCCTTTTAGGCTCGGTTTCCACTAGTGCGATTTGTCATGTGACTTGGGACTGCAAAGTCGCATGACAAGTCGTACCCCATGATTTCCAATGAGTACAGTTCATATCTATGTGACTTCAAGTTGCAGCGTCTTCAAAGTAGTCCTTGCACTACTTTGGTCCCACTTTGCGACTTGAGGTTCATAGACCTCAAGAATACACAGGCATTGTTTCAAGTTGCATCAAAATTGCACGACTTTAAGTTTGCAATAGTGGAAACCTAGCCTTAGCCTGGGTTCAACCTAGTGCGATCTCAGGTGCCGGTCACATGTGATGGCTGAGCTTTTCTAGTTCAACCATACAGTTGTATGGCTGAACTCGCATTTTTTTCTTTTTACCACGAATTTCAGGAGTTGGACATTATGCGATTGATGATCTAGCCAATGGAATCATAATGTAAAAAAAAAGTGTTCACTTCCTGTTTTTTGTGGAGAGTAGTGTGGTGGAATTCGCACATATGTGAACCATCAATGCGATTCCAGAACGATTTACATTGATGTCTATGAAAACTATATTCGCAATGCTGTAAACTTGCACAAGACTTTTTTTTCATCGCATTCGTAGAGGAATTGCAACGCATGTATGTGAACGTCTGTCATTGAAAACAATGACTTTATGGATGACATGCGAATTTGGTATGTTTTTGACGCATCACATTAGTTATGAACTCGCATAACTGTGAACCGGGCCTAAACGAGGTGTGGAGGCAACATTAACTCCTCCTCACCGCCAGTAGAATGCCCGCAACGAGTAAGGGCCCTTTCACACGGAGCAGATCAGTAATGATCCGCCTCGGTGTCTCCGTCAAGCTCAGCGGGGATCCTCCGTAAAATCCCCGGTGAGCCGTCGGCTGACAGGGCGGTCCCCGCACACTGTGCAGGGACCACCCTGTCTTTCCTCCGCTCTCCCCTATGGGGGGATCGGATGAACACGGATCGTATGTCCGTGTTCATCCGATCCGCCAGACGGAAGAAAATCCTATTTTGCGGAGGCAGGTGATTACGGGTGTCAGCAGATGGTCATTCGCTGACACCAGCAATCACATAGGGACCAATGTATGTCCCGTTTTTCATCCGCAACGGATGGATGAAAATGCGGACATACGGTCTGCACGTCTGAATGGGGCCTAATCCAACATGGATCACTGTTTACTAATCAGAGGACAACACAAGTGTAAACAAGCCCATGAAGTTTTACACACTATTGGCAGGTGGGCTGGATGGTGCATTCAGTGCCACCTTCTCACACACAAACATTGGAATCTCATGCACAGGGGCTCACCACCCCGTGTGCATGAGACCTTATCCCAGTATCAGCAGTTCATGTTTTGGAGATCGCCTCCTCCCCACACCAGCTGTGGTAATTACTGATAAGAGGTTGCTGATTAAACCACCTGTGCAGAAAACATGACCTGCTAGGCTACTTGAGGACTGCAGGTAAGAACAGCCTTTGGCTGCATTTTTATTTTTACTTTATGGTTTAAAGGGTCAGTCCAAAACTATTTGTCAGTGTTTGGTTGATGATAGAGAGTTGAACTTCGTGGAAGGGCAAGGACCTTTTGCATCCAAGGTAAAAATACCAAAGTTATCACCCCCAGCCTTACATGAACTACTTTAGCAGCAAAGGTTGCACCCAAGGTGGTCTCCCCATATGCCTACTCTTTGGCCCTTCCCTGGTTAAAACCCCCTGACTGTTTTTCTTCTATCCCTCAACTATTGATCTGTCGCTAGAGATCCTGCGTCCCATTCTACCTACGGAAATTGTGGAGAATCAAACGGAAACCCTGCAAGTTCTTGTGAAACAATGGCAGGAGCGCCTCACCTGGCTTCTCTAAAATATTTAACTAGCCATCCGTTGTTTGAGCCCACCACATTCCACCTGTAGCTGAAATATCACTTTTAGTTGGACTTACACTTCAATCCATTGTTTGCCAAATTGGTGGTAATAAAATGTCTTTTTGGCCTTCAGAGCCAATCCAATTTCTTTTTTCCTATAGTTTGTGCTAGATTCACAGGCATGATGGGTATTGTAGTTCCTGAACAACTGGAGGGCCATAGTTTGGAGACCACTGGCTTAAAGGATACGTTCACATTGGTGCGATTTGACATGCGATTTGATAGGTCAAATCAGAGCCTATTGTCAGCAACCTGAGCATCCCAATCAATGCGGCGCCGCACTGATTTCCGAAGGTAGTTCTGTACTACTTTTGGCGACTTCGGGGGTGATTTTCAATAGACATTTGTGCATGAACCTGCACAAATGAGATTCAAGTCGCCCCTGAAGTGGGACTGAAATGCGGCCTTGAAATTGTGCGAGTTCAGATTAACTATTTCAAAGGCGTGTTCAGCGTGAACGAGGGCTTGGGAGAATGCCATATGTTACACCCATATTTAGAGTATAACATGTTCCTATGCTCCCCTCTCTGACAGCGGGTGGGCAAGCTTACTGTCACTTTTTGAAACCAGTGCAGCTTTGTAGGGCTCCGTCCACACAGCCACGTTATACAGTCATGGAGGCCTGTGAATGGAAAAAACTACTAGTACTGTCTGCCACTGCGGCAGATGTACTTATATTTTGAATGTCCTGCGAGTGTTTTGCTCAACACGCTTATAGTCATTCATTCTTCCTCTAGCTTTGTAACAGTAAGCCCAAACGGGGATATGGGCAAAAAGCTAGAAGACACTGCAAGAACCTGACACTGCACCCACTAACTACTGATTTTTGTAGGCTTTAGAAAAAAAATAGTGTATACAAGTCCTATTGTAATTGAATGTTACTTAACTAAAGGTTAAAGGGGTGGTAAACCCTCATGTTTTTTCATCCTAATGCAACCTATACATTAACCACTTAAGACCCGGACCAAAATGCAGGTAAAAGACCAGGCCCCTTTTTGCGATTCGGCACTGCATCGCTTTAACTGACAATTGCCCGTGGCTCCCAAACAAAATTGTCCTTTTATTTTTTTTTTATTTTTTTTTTTTCCACAAATAGAGCTTTTTTTTGGTGGTATTTGATCCCCTCTGCGTTTTTTTATTTTTTGCGCTATAAACAAAAATAGAGCGACAATTTTGAAAAAAAAATGCAATATTTTTTACTTTTTGCTATAATAAATATCCCCCAAAAACATATATATACAAAAAAAAATTCCTCAGTTTAGGCCGATACGTATTCTTCTACCTATTTTTGGTAAAACAAAATCGCAATAAGCATTTATCGATTGGTTTGCGCAAAATGTATAGCGTTTACAAAATAGGGGATAGTTTTATTGCATTTTCATTATTTTTTATTTATTTTTTACTACCAATGGCGGCGATCAGCGTTTTTTTTTTGTTATTATTATTTATTTATTCGTGACTGCGACATTATGGCGAACACTTCGGACAATTTTGACACATTTTTGGGACCATTGTCCTTTTCGCAGCAAAAAAATGCATTTAAAATGCATTGTTTATTGTGAAAATGACAGTTTGGGAGTTAACCCCTTCAGCGCCCCCTTGTGGTTATGTGTTCCCTGAAGTGTGTTTACAACTGTAGGGGGGTGTGGCTGTAGGTCTGACGTCATTGATTGTGCATCCCTATATTGGGGAACACACAATCGATGACAGCGCCACAGTGAAGAACGCGGAAGTCATGTTTACACGCGGCTCTCCCCGTTCTTCAGCTCCGGGGACCGATCGCGGGACTGTAGCAGAGATCGGGTCCGCGAGTCCCGCGGCCACGGAGCTTCGGACCGGGTCGCGGGAGCGCGCCCACGACCCACCGCTGGGCTTTATACAATCAGGTACGTGATTGTGCCCAGCGGTGCCATTCTGCCGACGTATATCGTCGTTAGGCGGTCCTTAAGTGGTTAAGGTGAAAAAACACCTGCCAGTCCCCAGCCCCCCCGTTTTTTTACTTGCCTGACCCCATTCATCTCCTCGGGGATGCGCTGTCGCTCTCTCCACGGGATCCCCGCTCTTAATTGGCTAGATTGATGGCAGCACAGCATTGGCTCCCACTGCTGTCAATCAAATCCAATGATTCAGGGGGCAGGGTCGAGTCCGGCATTCGTGTCTATGGACGCAATTGCTGGACTCGTGAGCGCGCCCGCAAGGTAACCACCCCGGGAGAGTGCTTCTCCTAGGAAGTTATCTGAAGCGGGGAGGAGTGCCAAGGGACCCCAAAACAGGTGGATCGGGGCCACTCTGTGCAAAACGAGCTGCACAGTGGAAGAAAGTATATGTTGAGAAAAAAAAACACATTACAATCGCTAGAAAAGGTAATTGTCTTTCCTTTTTCAATCTGCTGCGCTGTAATTTTCTGTATAATGAAATATGGCTACCTGTGGTGTTTTATATACAGAATGCCCTCCAGAAACATAATTTCCTACTGTGTGATTGGCTCAGATTTTTACAGACGTCTGCACTAAGATAAATAAGTCAGATTTTAGACATCCCCTGCAACAAAAATATCAATTTTGGTGAGATGCTCTCAATAGGAAATCGCATCTAAAGGGATGCAGACCCTGCAATTTTCCTCATTGGTGCCCTGCAGGTGCAGCAGCTGATTGATAATTTATAAAATCACTCCCACTAGATTTACTTCCCACATAGACACAGACACAGGGTTTTCTTCAGAGGGGGAATGTTTTTATTTTTTTTCTCAACAGAAGTGGAGTTGCACAAGTTCAGCAGTAATATGGTAAAGTAAAGTTACACCTGCAAGAGTAAGGTGCAACTTAGGATGGTGTGGATGCCTTAATTGTTGTATGCATTACATAACTCCCCAATTTGGATAAATAGGCAAGTGTTTCACGAGATTGATATTTATATTTAGAGAGTTGGTCTGGGGGAAAAAAAGCTGTCAAGGATATGGTTACGTACGCTACAACTGCCAAAAGACGGGGGGAGTGGCAGTTTCGCATCCATGGTGCTATTCTTTGGCAACACAGTTGCAACATCTGAAAGGGCTGAAATGAATCCAAATGGGGATATACTGCTATCTGACACGTGCCATGATAGTTTGATTGAGGTTCTGGAGGCTGATTCATTTTCAGTTAAACTCCCTATGCTTTCAATGTTAAAGAAATTATGGAAAGTGATCCCCACTGAGCCGGTGAATGACAGGGCGGTCCCCGCACACTGTCAGATCTCCGCTCTCCCCTATGGGGGGATCGGATGAACATGGACCGTCTGTCCGTGTTCACCCGATCTTATCCGCAGACGGATTGAAAATTTGGATTTTCCTCCGTCTGCAGAATCGGAGGATTGCGGACCCGGATGAGATCGGGTGTCAGCGGATGTTCATCCGCTGACACCCACAATCTCATAGGGATCAATGTATGTCCCTTTTTCATCCGTAAACGGATGGATGGAAAAGCGGACATACGATCTGCATGTGTGAAAGAGCCCTAAGTGTTGGTTGTATAAATGTATATCTGTTGTTTGTGTGTTTTTTTTTTTATATGAATAAAAAACTACTTGATTAAAAAAAAATGGGTTACACCTGCCAGGAAATGCTTGGCATGTGATCTCATTTCATAGAAAACAAAAGCGTGCGTCCGGTTTCATTCTGTAGTGTGGGTGTGCACTGGGCTTCTGGTGTCAAATAAGAATAAACTGTATTTTATACTGTAATTCTGATTGCACTTCAAGCACCCTCCGTCACTGGCACACGGCTGGAGCTGGATTCTAGATAAACCGAACTAGCTACAAAACTGTGAAATTCCATGTAAACCCGAACTGGATAACCTTTAGTTTGCTCAGTGTATCCCAAATCATTGCTATTATTTTTTTTATTTTTTATGAAATTATTTGGTCCTGCGTTGCATCTTGGTTCTGCTGATCTCCTGTCTACATGTACTCCGGCGATGGGCTCAGGGCAGATTTTCTGGGCTGTTCTTGTGCATTTGAGATCACTTGTCTCCATCAGAAGCCCATAAGATAATGCAGATATGTAATTGAGAGACGGGGGCAAAATGTTGTCATCCTATAAAAGTAGGTGCCCGAAAAAGGAACGTCAAGCAGGATCACCAGGATCTCTAATATTCTAATAAAGGACACAGATCTAAAATGATTGCAAATTATGTTTGAACAAAAATGGGACTAGGCTAAAGGAGAGGTACCTCATCCATTTAATACTAAAGAGAACTACTGGTATTTTTCGGCGTATAACACGCACCCTAAATTTAAGAGGGAAGTTTAAAAAAAAAAAAAACTTTTCACAGCCCCCTGCGTATAACACGCAGGCACAGTTTACGCTCTATTTTCAGGGTAAAAAAGTGAGTGTTATGCGCCAATAAATACAGTATATGTTTAGGACTTTACTGATGCCAAGATGGAGCCAATGGCCATTCCTTCTCCTGGTACCTGTAAAGTCCTAAACATGTAGTTCTTCTTTTTTCTTTTTTTTTTTTTTTTACTACTTATGGCGGCGAACTGCTATTTTAAATATCGTGACTGCGACATTATGGCGGACACTTTTGGCGCTATTTTGGGACCAGTGTCATTTTATACAGCGATCAGTGCTATACTGCACTGAATACTGTGTAAATGACAGTGAAGGTGTTAACCACTAGGGGACGAGGAAGGGGTTATTTGTGACAGAGTGTGTAGGACGAGGTGTCCTATACCTACATACTATTGCTAATGTGTTTCCCTCATTCCCATCTCAAAAAGTTGGTAGGTAAGGATGAGCTTGGGTGTGTTTGCAGCTCCACGTGCCCGCACCTGCTCCTGCCAGAAAGCTGACACTCTGCAGCTCTAATCACAGGCAGCAAGACATTTCCTGATCCGCGGCTACACAGATCGGGGTAATGTCTCACTGCCTGTGATTAGTGCTGCGGAGTGTCGGCTTCCTGGCGGGCACGTGGAGCTGCGAACACCCCTGAGCTCATCCTTATTGGTAGGTATGTACTTTTATCTTGGCTGGCCCAGTATAACTTCAGTGCAAAGAATGGACCAACGACCTTTGCGTGCCAAATATTTTAGTTAGTATTTTCTTGAAACAGAAGATACTCACAGACGATAATTAAATGTATAATTGATGGGTTTTCAATTATGCGTGCTTAATCGTGAAGGCTTATGATTAAGCACGCATAGCACGGAACACGTCAAGGCTGCATGTGATTACCAGTCAGTATGTATCTTCATGAATAAAAACATGCAGTTGAGTTTGTATCACCACCCCACTTTAAACTGCAAAGGCAGCGAGACCGAACTGTGCACATGCCACGGCAAGAATTTAACCCCCTTGTCACATTCGGCACCAGTACCACCAGGCAAATCTACCCATTTGAGTAAAAGGGGGTCACACCGTTGGAGCTCCACCTTAAACTGCCAAGGCAATCAGATGGGGGTGTAGACAAGCCTGAGCCGTGATGCTTTGCGTCATGGCTGCGGCAAGAATTAAACCCTCTGCACTTTCAGTGGGCAGTATCACCCAGGAACGTTCAGTCAGGGGAGACAGAGCTTCACCTGCCATGAACCTAAAAAAAAAACCTTGAGCTTCGAGGGGCCGTAGCTCGGTGACAGTTATCCCGATTTTTATTTTATATTATATTTTTGAAAGCTTATGCTAAACCGAATAAATAGATACCCAACATGTCACGCTTTAAAATTGATCACTCGTGGAATGGCACCAAACTTCAGTACTTAAAAATCTCCATAGGCGTGGCTTTTTATTTTTATTTTTTTTTAGAGGTTAACTGTTTAGAGTTACAGAGGAGGTCTCCTGCTAGAATTATTGCTCTCGCTCTAAAGTTCGCGCTCTGATATGAGCCAGTGCCTCACCGCACATCCCTGGTATCACCCGCTGAACATGACCCATTGAAGTTAATGGGGACACCCCAGAACTGGCACACAGCCAAGTGCAACGTGGTTGTGGCACGATGGTGTGGATTTTTTGGAGGTAAATAGGTGGAATTACTGTTTATTGTTGGCTGTTAAAGATCGCTCTTCAGAGTGACCACATATCGCTCTTCATAGGGATAATACAAGTGTAAACGAGCGCTAAATCTGCTGATGGCTACAAGGGCCTGCTTGATTAGATGTGAATCGAATGTCTTTGCAATGCATCGTTTCTGGTAGATCTAAAGGATTGTATAGAGATTGTACAATTGGGTTGTAATTTGTGTGACCAGCTTTAGATGGGGGCAGGGACAAGTGAGAAGGGTTCTATCTTGGCCAGCTAGTTGAATAAATAAGAGTCTGTACATTGTGACCTTTAAGCAGCGCTCTGTAATGGCATAATCTAGAAATATGCAGTCTGGAGATAAAGCGAAGTTTATCGTGCAGCTTTGTATTCCAGCAGAGACCACATGCAGTGAGGACGCTCAGCGAGGAAGAGGAAGCCACCGGTCACAGCAAGGTAAACACTGGCAGCGACTGGCTGTCTTGCTGACACAAGAATGCCACTTATGTGCACTTTTTCCTCCTCGCTCTCCCTGACTCCCGCCTGTGCTGCCATGGCGACGTCTGGCCCATTCTGGTCTGTCTCTCTGCTCTCTCGCTCTCGAAATTGCAGTCTCGTCCAGCCCAGATTCATTAATGTTCAGGTTTAATCCCAGAGAGAGGTTTTTGGCTGTTTGGGATTTATTACTCTGCGGCGAGCTGGGATTTGACGCAATAAGATAGCGGCTGACATCCATTCTTATCAAGTGGCATCAGATCTTCCCTCCTGGATACTAGAGGGAACCAGACAGACTTACAGCTTGGCAGGAGGTCTGTAGAGTGACTGGCAAATCAGACATGGCACAGGTCCTAAGGGAAGTTTCAGAGAGGGCACAGGCACTGAGACCTTTCAGAGGGGGCACATCGAGGGAGCCACAGGCTCTATGGGACATCTTGGAGAGGGCACATGAACTGGGACACAGCAGAAAGGGCACAGACACTGTGGGACGCATTTAAGAAGGCACAGGCACTATGTGATACATCAGAAAGGACACAGAAACTGGGAGACCCAACAGAGCGGGTGCAGGCACTATGGAACACATAAGAAAGGGCACAGATCCTGGAAGACTTGTCAGAGCAGGCACAGGCACCATGGGGCAAATTGGAGGAGAGCACAGGTACTGTGTGACTGTCTAGCTGTTGCAGCTGACAAGGCTTGCTGGCACTTTTAGTTCATCCGCAAAACCGTCTTCCCACCCCCTTTGTAGAGACTTGATATGTTGGACAGAGTTGATTATTGTGCAAGTTTTCAGTTTTATTGACATTGTTTCCTGGTTTGTTTTTTTAATCTTCTTTTTTTTTTGCTTTTGTAGCTCCTGCAATTAGATGGCTTCTGCGCCAGGTTTAAAATCTGAGAGATTGTCACTGCTAGAGGACGGAATCCCCCCAGCCAAGAAACCCAGGTATTTGTTTTATTTAATGCCCTGTAATGGGAGTCCTAGGGGAAGTGAACTCCTATGTCTCCCTCCTATGTGATTAATGTAATCGTCTTCCTTGAGGGAACAGAGGACTCCCTCAAGGTCAGAGTTGGCCTTGCAGGATGGGAAAGCAGGTGAGAGGAATGTCGCCAACAGTAATCTATATATTGTTCTGCTGATGATGAGTTTAAACTCGGACATATTTATGAGAATGTTGTCATACTGCGATTAGACGCTTGGTGGAAGCGGCCGTTCTGATTCATGCCACTAACACGTTAACAACATATGTAAAGTGCCAGCATGTTATGTAGTTTGTACATTGTGTAATATAATAATGCAGAATACAAACTCAAGAGGGGGAGATGAGGATCAAAACTTCAGTAAATATATTTTTATTATCTTTATTGCCTTGTTTGTATTACTTAAAGGGAATGTAAAAGCTATTTTTTATTTATATTATTATAGCTTGTGGAAGAATTAGGCAGGCCCTACACTGTTCCAATCTTGGACATTCGAACAGTGTATGGGCAGGCTGATTAACCAATCAACTTGGGTACAACCAGCATACCAAGTTTTACCTGTGATTATCACTAGCAGCTGCTATAGCCTCTAGCAATAATCACTGTCTTCTCCCAGTGGGAACCACTTCCTTTGTCCTTCCCTGCCCCCTCCCCGGCAGGAGAAGGCAATGGCCCGGCAGCAGTGATCCCCGCATCAACACTGCCTATGTTGTTGGGGAAATCAAGCGTTTTTTTCTAATGGTTGCAGGAAAGAAATTCCCTCCCATGCTGGCCATACACTCCACGAAAAATCATCCGAATTAACTTTAGAAAAATGAACATTCGGTCGTGAGCTCAAACGATGGTGCCATCATGTAATGAGCGATGAATCGTTCTGTGGACATAAATAAAATAAAAAATTGGTTCGATTTTATATATATATATATATATATATATATATATATATATATATATATATATATATATATATATATATATACACACAGGGCTTTTTTTCAGGGGGGACTTGGTTCCACCACCTCTGCCTCAGACCCTTTGGTGCCTGCTCACCACAATCGCTTGCAAACACAGAAGTCTGGTTTCTGTGTTTACAGGTGACAGCTCTGCACTCTGTATGTAACCCCTCTGAACTCTGCACTCTGTATGTAATGCAATTCTGGTATTTAATGACCCTTTAAGACCCTTCTACTGCTTGTGAAATCTGAACGGGGTCGTGGTTGAGTTCCTGCACCTATTTTCTGAGAAAAAAAGCTCTGTGTGTGTGTGTGTGTGTGTGTGTATATATGTATGTGTGTGTATATGTATGTGTGTGTATATGTATGTATGTATGTGTATATATATATATATCTACACCTACCTAGTGCAGAAAGTTCGGACAGGAAAAACATTAACCTTCCGATTTATTGTTCGTTTGGCAGAAAATTTTCAAATGTGTCCTTTGGTTTTTCGGCTCAAAAACGTCCTAACGATTATCGATTTTGTGCCCGTTAACTGTTCGAAAAACGAAAGAACTGTCTGAACGACTAAATTTCGGCCGAATTTTCGTATAGTGTATGGCCAGCATTAGACCCTCATTATAATTGCTGTGTTCCTGCTGGGGTGATTCACTCTTTGTTCTAATAAATATTGTCATCAAAATAAAAAGTGATGGGCAATCCAAAATGTTAGAGATACTCTCCTGGGAACACCCATTCCAATGACCACTGTGCAAGATGGGAATCCCCCTCACTTTGTGGTGATGTACCCAATTTCCTCCAACTTTACCAGGACAAGGTGGTCAGGGAAATCTCCTCCATGGGACATGGACGGCACAGGAAAAAACAGACCGATTTATAAAACCTTTTATGCCCATACTTCCTACTACTGAAATCGTCTACTTTGATTTCACTACACACTTCTCACAATCTGCATTGGAAGCAGCAAGTCACTAGAGCCTGCATTATTTCCTGGCTGGAGGACATCCAGCATCATCTAGCTCTGTTTTCCCTGCCTGACTGTCCCTGGTTCGCCTTTTTTTTTAATTCATTGGATTTCGGTTCAATATCGCATGTGAGCACTAGAAATGACCACTCTTTAGCGATATCGAGATAGATAGAGATATATATATATATATCTCTATCTCTATCTCTCTATGTATGTATGTATGTGTGTGTGTGTGTGTGTGTGTGTGTGTGTGTGTGTATATGTATATATATATATATATATATATATATATATATATATATATATATATATATATATATATATATATATATATATATATATATATATATATATATAATTTCGGTAATATCTTCCAAAGATCGTATAATCAACATAAAAATCTTTCACCCATTTTGCTTAAAGTGGAGTTCCACCCTGAATTTTTTTTATTTCACCAACAATTCTAAAGATTTTTTTTTTTTATATATACTTGCCAGAAATGGCGGTCCGTAATCTGCCTCTTCGTTGTCCTCTTCATGGTGGGTCTTCTTCCTCTGTCCTAGTCGCGGTGTCTTCTGATGAATGGGGCGCTGTGTGTATCCCAGAGAGCAGCCGTCCAATTCACAAAGAGCGGCACAGCTCCCGCATGCGCAGTATGAAACGGGCAGTGAAGCCACATGGTGTCACTACCTGTTTTCCTTACTGAGGATGGCTGCGCCCGGAGCTGATGGGATCGAAGGATCGGCCTGGGGGGGGGGGGGGCTGACATCGCGGGTGAGTAGGACAGGTAAGTGTCCTTATTAAAAGTCAGCAGCTACAGTGTAGTTCCTGACTGGTGTGAATCACTGAAAAAACGCATACCACGAAAGTTAACAACCCCCAATCTTACACCAGGTATTCCAAACAAAACATTCTGGAGCCCTTTTACAATTCCAAACGGATTTTTGGGGTTGCCATATATTTTTAATCCAGACCTCCATCCCACCAACAGTCCTTGAGCGATGCAGGGGTTAATAGTTGAAGTGTATGAGTCAGGAATGCGTGTTCCACCCATCATAGGAGCTCTAGGACGTCTCCCTTATTGTTCTGCCAGCTTAGGACCATCGCCCTTTCCCGGTCCGCTGACTCCCTCGTCCTGGTGAGATCAGGCAGAGAAATGCTCTTTTATGTTGGGAAATGAGGTGAAAATGGCTGTTGTTAGATTGTGCACCTCCAAGAAAATCTCAGAGGGTCATGCAGCTTCATGAGATGAAGACACCACTATTAAAATGTTCTATTAAACTAGTAAAAAGTATCTTGGTACACTGACCCTTTCATCCAGACTTTAAATGGTTTTGTATTTGTTATTTTGTGGGTAAAGGCTCAGTGAAATGGTACAGCAAGGAAAGGAGCACTTCAAAGAGACTTATACGAGCAAAGAGCGTTATAAATTACTACCAAACAACTCACATAGAGCTTGCAGCTGAAAAAAAGGGGGGGGGGGGCGATCCATGAACGTTTGTGAAAACCTAAAAAATAGGGAGTAGGAGGGGGGGGGGGGTAAATTACATGGAGAGAAGAAGAGAAGAACTGCAAGGGGAGCTTGCATGGGAGCACGAGAAAACGTGGGGAGAGGAGGGAAGGAAGGGACTGAGGGAGTCTCTCCAACGTGGACCAGCCAGATTACATTGCCAGTGAAATGCTGGACTCGGTCACACTGAAAGCAAGGTTCTGTATATGTTCTCCTGAGTTTTAGAATTGATCCAAGGATCCCATACTTTAAAGTGTTACTAAACCCACAACAGGAAAATCAGCCTGTATATGCAATACAGCATGCTTGTTACTCACTGTGGAGGGGTTAATCCTCAGCATTATGTAAAAAGGCTGTTTTGTTCCGGTCTTCTCTGATTTCCCCCCCCCCTTTTTTTTTTTTTTTTTTGCCCCAAATCCATCGGCTGATAGACCAGAGCCCTAGGGGGCACTATGCACATGCTCCATTTGGTGTGTATTGCTAGAGCGTTATTTTTTTTATTTTCTTTTGCAGCCTCATAGGACAGTCGGAGGAGAATGAGAACTCCTCCTACAAGCTTTACCCAGTGCTCTGCCAGAGCCAGACACTGATAGAAGTCAAAAGACTGCTATATACTGCTGATGAGAAAAGGTATTTAGCGGTTTAGATTTACTAAAATAATTGCATTTGCATGTTCTGTGTACTGTAGGAGACCAGATATAGTGAATGCAGGGTCCTGGGCTTGGTAACACTGGTATGTAGGAATGTGTGTTTGGGACCCTAGGTTGTAAGCTGCTTGAGGGCAGGGACTGATGTGAATGTACAATATATATGTAAGCACTGCGTAAATTGACGGTGCTATAGAAGTACCTGAAATCTAAATAAATCAGTGGGTTGGGCATGATACCCAAGAAAGAATGCAGTCGCCCCATCGTATAGATCTAGTCCCATAAAATGGTGTCGAGGGACAGTAGCATAGCCGGGTTGGAGTGAGATTTAGCCATGTGTGTGAGTTGTATTGTGGAGGGTTTTCTCCGGCACCTCACTGCATTTGTTGTTTTGACAGTATAAGGTAAAGTAGTGATGAAAAGCAATTGTCGGTTTAACAAATCATTTTTTTTTGTTTATGCATGAAAAGCGTCCCTTGTTCTCATCTTTTAATGATCTCTGGCGTTTATGAGCATTTTTGAGCATGAACCTTTTGTGGGAGTATAGTTTTGCAAAAATAAAATAAAAATACAAATGGCTAATGCCAAAAATGTGGCATTCTACAGCTGTTTTTATAATGCCTAGTGTGCATAAAGCCTAAATCTATTTTGTTCCTTGATATAACAAATGGATATATAGGCAATCAGAATAAAAAAATTATGTCAGATGTAGTTGAACATTGTTTATCGGGTCTAAGGATTTGTACGCCTATTGCATCTGCCAGCCAGGATAGAAACCTAGAATAGTGATGGCAGAAAAGTGATCTATTGAGTCTGCCCCTTTTTTTTTTTTTTTTTTTTTTTATACTTTTTTGTGTGTGAGTATAGGTCTGGGTTTGCCCCAAGCATGTTTACATTCAATTACTTTTGACTGACGGAGGTCTGTTTCAAGAATCAACTATTCTTTTGGTAATTTTAATACTTTAAGAGAAGTTTTTGTTCTTTCAGTTTTTATTAAAGCGGAGGGCCACCCTAAAAAAAAATTTAACATTCTCCTTTAAAATCTGTTTAAAAAGATATATATTTTTTTTTTTTACTTACCAGAAATGCCTGTTGCTAGGCAGTCTTCCTAATCTGCCACTTTCTATACCGCGGAGCTCCTAGTTTTCTTCCTCCCTCGCGTTGTCCCCTGGGAAATGGGGACCGATGTCTTCTGGGACCTGTGTGTGTCCCAAAAGACAGCCAGCCATTCACAAAGCCCCGCAAAACTCATGCATGCGCAGTAGGAAACGGGCATTGAAGTCGCATGGTTCCACTGCCTGTTTCTCTTAGTTACGATGACGGATCGGCCCCGGGGGGGCCGACATTGTGGTCTCCCTGGACAGGTAAGTGTCCTTATTAAAAGTCAGCAGCTAGAGTTTGTAGCTGCTGACTTTAAAAAAAAAAATTAAAATCTTTGGCTGGAACACCGCTTTAAGGTGATTAGAATTTGACAAACTAACATAACGCGTTTTGTTCAAGTGTGAAAGTATAATGCATACAAATATAGGGGGAGGTAAAGGTTTAGAAGAGAAGCTGCATTCCTTAAATGAAAATGCAAGGCAAAGAATGTAAAACAAGCTAGAACAGTCGCTAGGCCGGACCATTTATTGGTAGCTTTGAGTGCCAACATCACAGGCCTCATGAATGGGATACTTTTCTAAATTTAGTCTCAAACTTTCCTCCTAGTAGTTTGAGGTTTTGACTTTAGCTCTATACTGAAAATCTTGTCTTTCTTGAAACTTATTCACACCCTTCATGTATTTAAAGGTTTCAGCCCCCTTCCCTTCTCCATTGAGTTTCTGCATTCTCTCCCACTATTTTTTTTTTTTTTTTTTCTTTTTATCCCTCAGACTTTTCGCCATTTTTATTGACTGTCTCTGGACCCTTCCTGTCTTATCAATCACTTTATGTAAGTGAGGAATCTGGAATTGGACTAAATTAGGATTAACTAAAGACGGGTATACATGGGCCGAATTTCGGGAGACATTTGTCGGTTCAAAAAAAAAATGTCTGACATTCGGCCCGTGTGTGTCAGTCTGTCCGACAGAAGCCGGCAGTTTATGCTGTGGGGTGGGCTAGCCCCCTGTCAGAACACAACAGCTGGGGGAGATTGCTGTACTTCGCATAGTGAGTACGACGACTGACTAAGGCCCCTTTCACATTGACGGACCGTTCGTCCGTTTATTACAAGTCCGTTTACGGACTTGTAATGCATCCCTATGGGATCGCGTCCGTTAGCGGATGGAGCATCCGCTAACGTCCGCAACCATCCGCGTCCGTCGGGATCCGGTTTTCCGGAAGGAAAAAAACCCTATTTTTCTTCCGTCCGGCGGAACGCATCGGATGAAGACGGACAGACGGTCCATCTTCATCCGATTCCCCATAGGGGAGAGTGGAGGAGAGACAGGGCGGTCTCTGCACAGTGTGCGGGGACTGCCCTGTCCGCCGACAGCTCAGCGGGGATCCCCGCTGAGCCGACGGACACACACAGAGCGGACACAAAAATGGTCCGCTCCGTGTGAAAGAGGCCTTAAGCTGATTTTTTTTTTTTTTTTTTCGTTCAACCAGTACCAGGCTTAAATATTTTTTTTTTTTTTTTTTTTAAAGAAGAATCGGGACATTTTTCCTCCTGCAGGTGATATCTCTAGAGATAACTAAAGATCTATATAGAGAGATCAGGACCTCCTTCTTTTGTTGGTGATTCCTCAATGGTTTCGATAAGTGCCACAATTCTGAAAGCTTTCTCTTCTGTCAGACCACACTGTTTACTCATTTAGCATTCACTTGAAATGAGCACCCCCAAATCTTTTTCCTCTGTATTTGTGTACAACCCTGTACCCCACAACATTGTACTCCTATTAGGGGAATATTTTTCCTTAAAGCAGAACTTCGCCCCAAAGGGGGAAATTCTGCTTTAAGTCCTCCTCCCTCCCACTCCCCATATTTGGCATATTATTTACCTAGTTTACACAGGTACCCACTTCTGCTCTTATTGCCTAGGCGATCCCAGCGGAAGTTCTCATGCACAGTGGGCAGCCAACTGTTCAAAGCCGAAAGCAGAATAATTGTCTGCCCACAGTTAGGATACCGGCGCCAGTAACCCGAAGGCTAGTGAAGAACTGACCCAGGTGAGGACGGTGCTGGATCCCTGGACAGGGAAGTGTCCTTTTATGAAGACCGTGCTACAGGATTTGTAGGATTTTTTTTTTTTTTTTTACCATTTTTTTTTTCCCCCAGAGTGAACAACCGCTTTAAGGGCATTATTTGTAGGTTCTTTTTAGAGCAGACATTTTACAAGCTGACTGTGTCCGTTTTAACAAGTGCAATTTATCCCACCTGAGCAGGCAGCCAGGTATACTCTGGTTAATAAGTAATCGGCTGATGAGACACCCTTGAATACTCCCCTGCCACACAATGTGCTTCTTTTCTGTCTGATCTGGAAATATTTATTTTTAATTAAATGTTTGATTAACAAGGAATAAACAAATAATCACAGTTTAAATCCCATCTAATTACTGGTGAGTTTAACTTGGTTTTGATGAAGAACATAAGTTTCAAGATGGGGGGGAAAACCGTACTTTGATACAGCAAACACTTTGAATATAAACCTGTGGTAGTTTCATGGTGTTAATCTGGCTCTTGTCCTGGTTATCTGGTACCTTTTTTGAGGTTCCTTTGGTTGAAGTCCTTATTCTTGCAGAGAAGCTCAAAATTCCAGGGTGCTCTTCAAAGAAGTCCAGAGCTTGTATAGTTGTTGTGTAACCCACCCCTACCTGCCGCATGTTGGCCAGTGAGGTCACCCATTGTGTTTTCTAGCCAGTTGGAAAGTACAAGTGTCAGAAATAGGTGGTACATGCCAACCATACAGGCTGTGCTTGCAGTTTCCTTTTACAGTGAAATGTGGGGGTTCCAGGCTCCTGGGGTGCGCAAATAATTTAGGTAATTGTTGATGGAGGAAGCTTTACTTCATGGAACCCCTATAAATTCACTTTTATCATGAAGATTGTATGTTTTAGCAGTGCTTGTTTACTTTAAGGATTTGTCGAAGCTTTTAGAATTCTGGAAGGAAATGTCAAACTTTTGTAGAGGATTTTACCTTGTAGAATCTCAGCAGAAGCTGCCTAGAGCCGAGTAAAACCTACCTGCTTCTTAACTTTATAGAAGATTATTTTAATGTGGACATAAAACCCTATTACAAATCTGAATTGATTGAGCCCACTCGCCAGAGATGAGACAACCTAAGGCACTTGTGCCATCACAGGGGTCCATTGTCATATTAGTGGCACCTAGAAGGTTGTCAGGTGGCATACAAGCAGACTTGGACTGGCCCGGCCAGAGAAACTGCCCCTGTTCCATACATATATAAGCCATTACCATGGGCTGTAAATGACAGCTAAGTTGTCTATACAAAGCCTGGTCTACTCCTCTGCGCCCACGGCCTACCCACCTCCATTATAATTTAGGCTGCATTCACACCTGAGCGTTTTCAGCTCTTAAAACGTTCATCTCAAAACGCCCAACAAGAAAAATCCCATTCGTTTAAATGGCCCTGTTCACATCTGAGTGTTCTGTCCCCTGAAGCTTAAAGTACATGAGCTTCTTTTTAGGCAGATTACAGGCGTTTTTCTGCTTTTTACATTGGTGACATTTTTTACCTATACAAAATCGTGCAACTTTCCGCTTGAAAACGATTCGCTCAGGTGTGAATGCAACCTAAGAGAGGCACTTCTGAAGTTTTTAGGTGTTGGTCATTCTCCCAGTACCAGCCCAACTGTAGATGTCACTGTGTGAAAAAGCCTGCCTGACTATATTCTCCTTGGGGAGCCACTAGCTATAGCCGGTATGACTGTAAAACAGGCATGATTGTGCTGGTCTGAAGTTTTAAGTGCCGGTTCACACTACAAAAAAAAACGCATTCCAGATCTGTCCCGGATGTGCTTCTGTATGCGCATTTTTAATAGGTTTCCGTAAGCATTCCAGATAAAAAAAAATGGGTGGTGGGGTGTTGTGTGTGTGTGTGTTTTTTTTTTATTTTTTATTGTTGTGTTGCGTTTTTGTTAAGTTTCAGTACAGTTCTGTGCAGGAAAAAATCAGCATGTTCTACTTCTTTCTTTTTTCTGGAACTGCAAGCACTGGTGTGAACTATGCCACAGAAAGCTATGTAACCTACTTTCTATGCGTTTTGATGCAGAAAAAAATAATCTGATCTGAGGTCTGAATTAAAGTGATGACCATGTTCACCTTTTTCATAAAATAGCTTATGCAGTCAAGGGGCCCCAGTAGATGTATAAAAAAAAAATTGTCACTAGGACATAAACATTTGGATGCTCACTCCCAGCATTATAGGAGTGAAAGTCAAAAGGGTTTTTGGATCCTAGCAACAAGGCAGGACATGGAGATTGCTAACAAAGTTCTTCAGCCAGGCTTCCAGGGGGTCCAGATGGCCTAAAGCAGGGGTGTCGAACTCAATTTCACCGTGGGCCGCATCAGCATTATGATTGTCCTCAAAAGGGCCGGTTGTATCTGTAAGATTAGATGTCCAGCGCATCCCCTCCCCTTACATTAGATGTCAAGAGCCACCCCACCATCAGAAGTTGAGTCCCCCACTCTCCCTTACATCAGTGTACCCCCCCCCTTACCTTATGCTGCTGCTGGGAAGAAGCTGCATGCATTGCTTGCTTGAAAGCAGGGATCTGGAGGAGGACCACATGCAGCTGCAGGAGAGGTACGAGGGCCACATGAATTGGCCTGGAGGGCCGGATTCGGCCCGCAGGCCTTGTGTTTGACACCTGTGGCCTTAAGGTGTGTCATTAAAATGATGAACATTTTAAAAAGCAGCACTTTTTTTTTTCATATCTACTGGGACCCCTTGGCTGCATAATCAATTTTTTTTTTGGAAAGGGTGGCATTTGGCCTAGGTTCACACCAGGAAACCGCATGTACTTGGCACTGCATTCTTGTGCAAATCACGTACAATTCTTTGAGGCACCTTTTTTTTGTTTAGCCGCACTGCAATCGGATTGGGTGTTAATACCCACGTGATCCGGTTCAGGCAAACGCACTGCTCTTTGTAACCCGCTTCTGGGGTGTCATTGACTTTTATATGACACCTGTAGCAGATCGCAGAACACGTGATGCAGTGCGGGAAACCTGCAGGATTCGCTGCATTTTATTTTATTTTTTTTGCACCACATCAGTGTGAAAGCAGGGCTTAATGTGGAAAACGTTTCTGACCTAAGCCATTAAGAACATGAGACCAGTTGCCTAATCTGCAAAAAATTCTCACCTGCATTTTCTCCCCAGTGCTTCCAGCTGGCCATTGTTTAGGTAGTAATCGATTGGACGGGGGATTAGAGGCAGCCCCTACTATGGCCCGGATTCAGAGACATCGGCGTATTTTTGTGCGGGCGTAGCGCATATGAGACGTAACTCTGAGAGGCAAGAGCAGTATTCACAAAGCACTTGCTCCCTAAGTTACGTCGGCGTAGCGTAAATGGGCCGGCGTAAGCCCGCCTAATACAAATTAGGAAGGTAGTGGGCGTGTTGTATTAAAATTAGCCGTAACCCCATGTAAATAAATTCCCGAAAGAACGGCGGATGCGTGCGCATGCTCAGAATCACGTCGCATATACTCCCTAAGATACGTCGGCTCAATGCCTCATTCACGTACGACTTACGCAAACGACGTAAAATCTGAGGACTGTTCCGACGTCCATACCCTAACATGACTTACCCCTGCTTTATGAGGGATAACTATACGCCGGACGTACGCCTTACGTAAACGGCGTAGCTTACTGCGACGGGAGCAAGTACTTCGTGAATCGGCGTATCTAGGTCATTTACATATTCGACACGTAAATCAATGGAAGCTCCCCTAGCGGCCATCGCAAATATGCACCAAGATACGACGGCGTAGGAGACTTGCGTCCGGTCAGATGGAGCCAGAATTCAGGCGTATCTGGTTTCAAGAATACGGCGCATAGATACGACGCCTCATCCTAGAACTTGCGCGGCGTATCAACAGATACATCGGCGTAAGTTCTCTCTGAATCTGGCCCTATGTGTCTGTCTCCCAAAGTGCCGACTGTCTACTTTTTATTCTATTCTGTCCTCTGTTGAAACAATCTGTAAACGGCAGCAGAACCAAAACAGATTTATGGATAATTTTTACAAAACTGCGCCAACATCTTGCCCTGAGATCCTTCATATTGGGCTTGGATGAATGACCACCCTTGCCAATTTTATATTGGGCTTAATATTTAACCGCCCATTACCGAGTCTTTTTTTCACTTCCTGTCCTAGTGACACCAGAACAAGAAATGGGACACTTGCAACAATGAAAAACATTGTCAAAAGTTCACAGTTCACTTTACTAAATAAAAATATTTAAATAAAACTATTGGAGGGGTGGGGAAACCCTAAATTTATTTTTTTGGGCTAGAATTGGTCTTTTAAACTGAAGTTATCACAGTGGCCGTTTGTTTGTACTAATTCGGTTAGATGCCATCTTGTGCCTTTCAGAAAGCTGCTGCCCAGTCTGAAGACAAAAAAGCCGCAGGAGCTGGTGCTGGTGATCGGGACGGGGATCAGTGCTGCCGTTGCCCCCCAGGTTCCTGCACTGAAGTCTTGGAAAGGGTTAATTCAAGCACTGCTGGATGCTGCCAACGACTTTGACCTCCTAGAAGAAGAGGAGAGCAAAAAGTTTCAGAAGTGTCTCCACGAGGACAAGAACTTGATTCACGTGGCCCATGACCTCATCCAGAAGTTGTCCCCGGTCAGTGCCCACACACAATAGTATATACTAACTGCTACCAGGGTCTGTCCTTCAGTCACTGTGAGGAGCACCTCCATACTGCTAACTGACACCAGGACTTATCCCCACAGCCACTGTGAGGAGCCAATCCACATTGCATAGGAAAGAATTTTAAGTGTTGGTTGTCTGGTGACCGGGGTTGGGGGGGGTAGTCATATGAAATCCAGGTGGATGGTGTCCTTAGTGGGAATCAAACCCAGGACCCCAGTGCTGCAGGATCACCGTGCTAAACACTCTACCATAATGTAATTGAGTATGTAATTGAGTAATCCATTTCTGTTTTTAGAAATCGTTGGTATTGAACACCTTTCCTTTCAATCTTCTTTCTTACTGTAGCGCACCAGCAATGTGCGGTCCACCTTCTTCAAGGACTGTCTGTACGAGGTGTTCGATGACCTGGAGTCCAAAATGGAGGAGACGGGCAAGCAACTGTTGCAATCCGTGCTGCAGCTGATGGAGCACGGTGCTCTCGTCCTGACAACCAACTTCGACAACCTTCTGGAGATCTACGCCTATCACCAAGGGAAAGAGCTGGAGTCCCTTGACCTGACCGATGAGAAGAAGGTAATGCCAGACAACAACCAGCATCTCGTGTGAATGACACTGCCAGGAGGGACACGGAGATTTTACTCATGACTAAATCAAAAATTTTGCAACTGTTTGAGGGATAAAGCTTTACTTTAGGCAAAAACTATAATCAGTAGTTGGGCAAATATAGGCCCCCAGGCTCATTAGGGGCATGAAACGTAAACCGTGTGTGTGTGTGTGTGTGTGTGTGTGTGTTTTTTTTTTTTCAGTACTCTATAACCCAGGTACTGCGTACAGCTGATTTTATAGGCATGAATGGCTGAGTGTATACATTGGTACTTGCATATTTTCTGCATTTGTGAGATGCCCTCTACCCAGGGTTACATGAGTACTGGCATATGCTGATGTACAACCATTCGATGTGTTTCCAAGAAGGAAACCACTTTTTCCATGATTCATTGGGACTCCACTGACATGTTTGGTGTAAATGCAAGTGTTTCATTGGCTGTGGGTTGTGACAGGGAGCTGTAATCTTACCCACCTACAGGAGGAAGCGGTGGCATCACCACTTTCTCTTTAAAGCGGAGTTCCGGCCACAATTTCACTTTTTAAATATAAATACCCCTGTAATACACAAGCTTAATGTATTCTAGTAAAGTTAGTCTGTAAACTAAGGTCCGTTTTGTTAGGTTGTTACAGCATTTAGACACTTTATAAAATAGAAATTGACTGGGGCCATCTTAAGTGTGGGCATTATGAAGCCAGACTGTATGACTTCCTGGATTTCAGCCTTGCAGATCTCGCACATGCTCAGTGCTGCACAAGCAGTGTCAGATCAGGTTTCAGCACCTGTGCTGTCCAAGTCGCATGATTCTTTGAGACTGGGGAGTGCACAGACTCCTGGAAAGTTACACCCACTACATTCCCAGGAGTCTGTGCGGTGTAGGTTAGGAAGCTTAAGCACCTAGGTGCAGGAAGTGGGAAGATTAACTATTCTGCCTAGCAACAACACTTTGAAGGCATCTAAAAAAAAAAATTTCGTAAAGGACTAATGACATTTTTTTTAAAACTACTGATGTAATGTTATATTTATGGGTGGAACTCCACTTTAAGGAAACTAGAGATGGGAGGAAATTTGACAGAGACAAAACGGCAGTGCACAGTCTCCAAGATCTGGAGGTAGAAGAAACTGGGCATAAGGAAGAGTAACAACTTTTGTTGAGGGGGGGGGATGCCAAAAATCGCTTTTGTATCTTAGTGCAGACTTCTGGGAAAATTGGTGAGCCAATTTAAAAGCGGGAAATTCTGTTTCTGGGGGGCGTTCTGTACACATTCTGTGTAATGAACACCTCCAGGTGCATCGCATTTTACAGGAAATTTGCAGAGCTGCAGATTGAAAAGGAAAGGTCATTTTTAATAACTTTCAATTACAATATGACGTGTCGCAATTGTATATGCTATATATTTTGTTTTCTTTATTTTTTCCCCATAAAAGTGGTGTTACCTTTTTACTTTAAAAAAATAAATAAAAATTCACGTATGCTGCTGAATTGGGATAGCACCTACTTTTACATGTGTTACATGTTCTCAATCACGTAGCTTAATAACTTAAAAAAAAAATTAAAATAAAAAAACATTTAAAATGGCTGCTAATCATTTTAGATGCTTATTTCTGATATATACCAAAAAAACTTTCCACAGCCCCCTGCGTATAACACGCAGGCACAGTTTACCCTCTATTTTCAGGGTAAAAAGGTGAGTGTTGTACGCCAATAAATACAGTACTTTGCTCTCTCTATCAGGTGGCCAGGGAGCCGTTTGTCAAAACGAACACTGTCTATACTGTGCTGGCCGATCTCATTATCGGTTGCAAACCAGATTTGATCCAATTTGAACAAAGGTGTAAAAATGTAAAAGCTGGCCTCCTGCATTGTATGTATGTCTAGTGAGAGGAAACCCATCCTGTTCTTGAGAAAGACTTACTCTGAAATTTTTCAGATATGCTTGCAGTCTGACTTTTTTTTTTTTGTATGCTGTGTGACTGGAAACGCATAATAAATAGCGGTGTTAAATACATGTATCTGCAAAGGTGGAAATGCACATTAAATGGTGCATGGCTCTGCTATACAGTTAGTTGATACTCTAGGGCACATATTGGTTTTTGTCCACAATCCTATTTCCCCACCGTCGCATGCACAACTCACAAGCATTTATTGAATCCACTGTATTACTAGCCTGGGGGAGAAGTGGCACAGATCGCTCATTATCAAGATATCAAAGCTGTTTTCTCACCAGGTACTTGAATGGGCTCAGGAGAAGAAGAAACTTAGTGTCCTGCACATCCACGGCGTCTATACAAACCCCAGCGGCATCGTCCTCCACCCGGCTGGCTACCAGAATGTCCTGCGCAACACAGAGGTCATGGTGAGAGTACACTCTGATTAAAAAAAAAAAAGAAAGAAAGAAATTGTCTGCATTATTGCCACTCTGAACTGGAGAAATGGCTTGTGTAATCTGATTAGCTGTATTAGGGGTAACGTATATGGTACATTTTCCTTTTCAGTTGTTTTAGATTAGCCCCAGTTGTGTTGCATGTAGGTACAGGGCTGGGTGAATTTCGATCTATCTATGGCCATTCCTGCTAGAGAGAAGTTGATCTAATTGGAAAATTCTTGTTCGATCAGCACTGCAGTCACTGTATTATGACAGAGGAGTCGTCTCCGCTGTCAGAATACAGTAGCACAGGGGGGTGAATTCCCCCATTCACCTTGGTTGGGTGGATGGGGAAATCCATTTTATTTCTTTTTGTTTTTTCTTTTTTTGAGTTTTTTTTTATTTCTTTTCATTAGCTGGCTATAGCAAGCTTTAGCCATTGATCGTTGCACACATTTTAGAGATTTTGAGCCCTTTCACACTGGGGCTTTGGGCGCGCTTTACCGTTGTTTTAGCGGTGCTTTTCGGGGTGGGGCTATCGGTGCTTTAAACCCCCGCTAGCAGGCATAAAAGGGTTAAAAGCACTGCTGCTTTGCTGGCGCTGACCATTGCTTTCAATGAGCAGGGGTGCTTTAGGAGTAGTGTATACGTCGCTCCTAAGGCGCCTCCAAGAACCTGCTTGCTGGACTTTTTTTTACATCCTGCCAGTGCACTGCTCCAGTGTGAAAGCATGCTGGTTCACATTGGAGTGACAGGAGAGACACAACAAGCGCTATAGCACTTATAGCACTTTGCGCCTGTAAAGCACCTCAGTGTGAAAGGGGTCTTGGTGAGGTCTTATTGACCAATCTAAAGGCCCACTATAGGAAAAAATAAAAAGTACTGTCTTCTACTGACTGTTAAAGTGGAAGTAAAGGCAAAGCCTAACCAAAGCTAAACCTACTCTCAGCCACATTCTAAACCTAATCTATCTAGCCCTATAAAGAAAAAAAATAGCTATACTTTTTCCTATTCTTAAGCTGCTCCGGGTCCGGTCTCCAGCGGTACCCTTTGTGTGCAGGAGAAAGCTAAATAGATCAGACTTGGTAGGTTTCGCGTTTACTTCCACGTTAATACTTTAGCTGACAGTATTAAGTATATGATGTATATGCATGTGTACAACCCTGCCAGGCTGTGATTTTAACATGGGGTGGGGGGCTTGATTGTGGCCAGAGGGCGGTAAAAACAGTGACTCGGTTGCCTGTTTTTTTTATTGCCTCCCTGTTGCTTCCACACACTGGCTGCCCGTATAAAAGAGCCCTACCTGATTAAAATGTGTTTGCTTGAGTTGCTCTTAGATTTGTTTAAAATGACATGATCTAAAGCTGGCCATACATTCTAAGTTCAGTGGGCTGAACCAAAAAAGGTAGCAGATAATCAGTCTAGGCGGCTCTTCTAACATCTTCTCATTTCTGCTGCAGCGGGAGATCCAGAAGCTGTACGAGAACAAATCTTTCCTGTTTCTGGGCTGTGGCCGCACTGTGGATGACACGACTTTCCAGGCACTCTTCCTAGAGGCAGTGAAGCACAAATCTGATCTGGAACACTTCATGCTGGTCCGGCGGGAGGCCGTAGATGAGTTCAAGAAGCTGAGGGAGAACATGCTGGACAAGGGCATCAAAGTGATTTCCTATGGCACAGAGTATTCTGACCTGCCTGAGTACTTTGAGAGGCTAGCCAATGAAATCTCCAACAAGGGCCGGACAGGTACACGGCCAACTTTTACTTGATATGTTGCCTGGTTCCACATATGCTCTGTACTTGTGTATTATTATGTATTTATCAGATAGGAGGAATTTCAACAAGAACAGCGGTATTGCTTCAAGCAGATAATTTGATCTTTAGCTCAATCTGTCCATTCCAGCAATGTGGACATTTGGCTTTTTTTTTTTTCCTTACTTTGTGAAGCTTGTTGCCAAGTTGTCTCCTGCATTCTGCCTCCTTGCGGGCTGCAGCGATGTACGTAATTTCCTGCTGCGCCGAGGCTCCTGGGAGATGCGTGTCATTGTTATCAGGAGTCAGTGGGCAGCTCAGCATGATAACGGGGCAGCACTTCCTCAGTCGTAGCCCATTGTGATGGCAACCAGACACGCTTGCCTGCGCTACGCCCTGTGTAGAATGCGCATGCACGACATCGGGAGGTGCATGCTGGGTAGCCAGCAGCGTCTTATCCCGGAACGGAGACCTAGTGGGCTTCATATGCCCACAATCGAGATGGCTGCACTCAGGAAGCTGAAAGCGAAGGTAAGTAAATTTAAAAAAAGATGTACTGGAACCACGATTTTATATGCAAAACATTCATTTACAGTAACTTATTCATACAAGCTGAACGGATGACTAAAAAAAAAAATGTGGGAGGAACTCCGCTTTAAAAAGGAAGTAAACCTCCATCTTTAAGGCTTTCCTATAGGTAGTTTAAATATCTCCTAAACATGCACTGTTTAGGAGATATTTACTGAACATGCAGCAAGTGAAATTGCTGGAGCATGCGCTCTGAAGGAACGTCTTCCTGTGTCGTTTCTTCAGTCCTGTACTGTGACCGGCGGCTTCTGTATGCGATGACTTGCAGGCAAGAAAAAAAATGCAGCGGCTTACAATCGCTTTAAAAGGCCCCCAAGCACAGTCTGTGAATTAACATTCCTCAACAGAGTTCCTTGTGCTGGGAGAATGCTGATCTATATTCTGCTTTGGAACTAGGAATATGCAGCTGTGCATGGTCCCAGCTCTGAGACTGCCTGGTCACGAACCGTGCTTGCCTCACACTAACAATTGAGAACCATGCTGAACTGTTCCTGGTCACATGATCACTATGCCAGCAGTCAGGATGATCACGTGAGTTTATTTACAAACAAAAGTGCCATCTTTGCTGCCACTGTGCCTCGCATTAACCCCTTTACGACAGCGGGCTAATGGGCTTTATACAAAATAACAAGCATGCATACACTTATTTTTCACATAATTTACTATATTATCCCCTGTACATCGGTCAGAGTCGCTGCTTTAAATGGGCAGTGATGAGCAAGTGGGTGGGGCTCTCAATCTTACCACACTGGCTGCACAGTGCTGGTGTGTTTGTGTGTGTGTATATGTGTGTGTGTGTGTGTGTGTGTGTGTGTGTGTGTGTGTGTGTGTGTATATATATATATATGTATATATATATGTGTGTGTGTGTGTGTGTATATATATATATATATATCACTATAGTTGAGAGCTGCACCCGGTCTCTGTCCAGTGCAATGCAATCTAGGCTTCCCACCGACCAAATATAGTAAAAGTCCAAAGGATTGCTGCACTTAAAATATTTATTACTTCATAATTCAAGGAATTACATGATCGGATGTTTGAAGATTTCTGTTTCGGCTCACAAGCTTACGCCCTTCGTCGGATCAAAAACATATCTAACAATTCAGATGCATTCAAGAGAATTTAAACACTTTCACAAATAAATGGCATACAGAATCAATCCTGTGGTTAATGACTAATCGGTACAATTGCATTCCTTCATTGATTGTTTTTCTCCACTATCACAGAAATGGTTAACCAAGACAGGTGTTCTCCTCATACTTCAATCGGGAACCTTCACTTTGTCAGTCTGTCAAGATAAATACATACATATGGATACCACCACATATTGAAAATATATTTTAAATAAATATAAATCAGTATTTAATCCTTTTGGGGTAATAGTACTGAGAAAATACAGTATACCTCACGTTTTCTGATCTATTCTCGATCACCTCCTCTCCTTATGAATCCCTTTTCAATACCATATACTTTAGTTGGGGAAATAGAATGACCTTTGTCTACAAAATGTCTAGCCAAAGGTAGTTGTGTTAATTTATCCTTAATTGAAGACTTGTGCCTAGCTATAGGGTCTTAACTATTTGTGGTGTTTCACCAATATAAAGTAACCCACAAGGGCACTTTATAGCATAGATTACACAAGAGGATTGGCATGTATAGTATCCTTTAGCCCTGGTTCACACTGGTGCGATTTGACATGTAAAATCAGCGACATTTGCCGGCATCTGCAGCGCTGCACTGATTTCAAACAGTAGTTTCTGTACTACCCTTTGCGATTTACATTGACGTCTGTCAGAAACCTGCACAGATGTCTCTGTAATCGCGGCCGAAATCGGGACTGACGAGCGGAAGTAAAATTTTGTGCGAGTTCAGCTGAACTGGCGCGGCTTCACTCCAGCAGCCCAGTGTGAACCTGGGCTCAATTGGGATTTCAAAACCTTTTATAGGGATGTGATATAGATTTCCCTCCGATCATAGAATTGCATTGTATGCATAACAAACAGGGATATGACCCTGTATTACATGGTCCCAAAAATGTTATACTGGGAATAGAAGGGGAATACTGGTCAGATCTAACCAAACAATCTCAACATTCTACCTTTCCTTATGAAGGCAAAGGTAGAACAGAAAATTCATCAATATTGGGGTAAATCTCTCAATAATCCCCAATGTTCTTTAACAATATTAAAAATACAATAAGAGAATGGATGGAATTGTGAAACACAAGGTATTTATTTTACATGTCTAATTGATGTCCTATTACTCAATGGATTAACCTGTTGTTTATTAACCTGTTCTTTATTCACCTGTTCTTTATTCACCTGTTCTTTATTCACCTGTTCTTTATTCACCTGTTCTTTATTCACCTGTTCTTTATTCACCTGTTCTTTATTAACCTGTTCTTTATTAACCTGTGCCACTGGATAATTCCTTTTGATTTATTTTCCATTTCATTCAATCTCTCCTCCCTACACTGTGGATCACTGACTATTCTTTTGACTCTGGTCAATTGACTCCTTGGGATAGAGTTGAATACTCCCTGAGGAGTTTGGTTAGATCTGACCAGTATTCCCCTTCTATTCCCAATATAAACATTTTTGGACCATGTAATACAGGGTCATATCCCTGTTTGTCATGCATACAATGCAATTCTATGATCAGAGGAAAATCCATATCACAGCCCCCTAAAGGTTTTGAAATCCCAATTCAAGGATACTACTATACATGCCAATCCTCTCTTGTAATCTATGCTATAAAGTGCCCGTGTGAGTTACTTTATATTGGTGAAGCAACACAAAAGGTTAAAGACTGTATAGCTAGACATAAGTATTCAATTAGGAATACGTTAACACGACTACCGATGGCTAGACATTTTGTAGACAAACGTCATTCTATTTCCCAAGTATATGGTATTGGAAGGGATTAATAAAAATAGGAGAGGAGGTGATCGACAATTGGTTTTCAGAAAGAGGTATACTGGATAGATTTTCTCAATGCCATTACCCCAAAAGGATTAAATACTGATTTTTAGATTTGTATTTATTTAAAATATAAATTAAATATGTGGTGATATCCATATGCATGTATCTTGACAGACTGACAAAGTGAAGGTTCCCGATTTGAAGTATGAGGAGAACACCTGTCTTGGTTAACCATTTCTGTGATAGTGGAGAAAAACAATCAATGAAGGAATGTAATTGTACTGATTAGTCATTAACCACAGGATTGATTCTGTATGGGATTTATTTGTGAAAGTGTTTAAATTCTCTTGAATTCATCTGAAGTGTTAGATATGTTTTTTTAATCTGATGAAGGGCATAAGCTTGTGAGCCCGAAACAAATCCTCAAACATCTGATCATGTAATTTCTTTAATTAATTTAATATTTTAAATGCAGCAATCCTTTGGGGGGGGGGGGAGATATATATATATGTGTGTGTGTGTGTGTGTGTGTGTGTGTGTGTGTAATAATAATAAAAAAAAACTTTTTTCAAGAAAAACACCACTGAGGTGTAAATTTTTAAAATGACCAAACAAAAGTCTTGTATGTCTGCAAATAACAGTAAAAAATTAAATCCTTTTGGTAGGCAAATTAGTTAAAGCACCCAAAGGACATATAATATTTAATTCAAATTTTCATTCATATTTGTAGTAATAGTTTCAGGGTCTAAGTCAACTCTGTTCCTTAGGGCTCTACATACAAAAACATTCAAATAAAGAATATTTAAACAATGTCATAATCCAGTTATAATTTTACTATCCAGTGCTTTTAAAGCGGTAGTAAACTCTGAAACCACAATCCCTAGCTATCGTAACCTTTCTAAACGCACCGGATTGCTAATTGGTCCCATGGCATCTTTCTTGCTATGTCTGCAGCTTGGTTTCTTATTTATCTGCTCTGGCTGAAGCCGGGGCCATATTTGCAGTTGCCTCCCGATTTTTCAATCCTCAGCTGAACTTTCACTCTTTGACCCTCCGATAACCAGAATCTTGCACATGTGCAGTAAACCTTGAGAGCCGGTCCACACTGGGGCGACTCAGCCGCCTGACAAGTCGCGTCCCGTTCTATTCAATAGAACCGTTCTAATAGGAGCGACGCAAGTCGCTCCGACTTAGAAAAAGGTTCTTGTACGACTTTGGGGGCGACTTGCATTGACTTCTATACAGAAATCATTTTGCAAGTCGTCTTCAGGACACCTTGCCGAGTCGCCCCCGAAGTCGTGCCGCCCCAGTGTGAACCGGCTCTAACCAAGCCTTATTTTTATTTTTTTAACGTTGGCATGGCAACATTCTTCCACATATATAATAAGAATACACCTGTAAATGTTCTTGTCACTCCATGTGTTGATCGTGAATGTCATTGTTCACACACCCCTGTGACATAGCAAGTCACATGAGCAGTTTCAGGAAATCCTTATAGGGTCTATGACACTGTTGATCAAGAAGACAATAACAGTACACCATTTATCTTTATTTTTTTATTGGTCTATGTCTCCATATTTCTTATCACTCTTACACCTTCGCCTACCATTAAAAGTATTTGGTGTTGTCGGTCTCTGCTAACGCTCAGTTTCTCCTCTGTGTGACAGGATCGATGAGAGAACTGCCTCTGAAGAATGGGCCAAGCTTACCGGACAGTCCAAATAGAGGTAGGGAGTGAGAAGGGGATGCTGCATAGGTGACTGCTTGTGATTGTACAATGCCTTGCTGTCCATAGTAAAGCCTTTGAGGGAGATTTACTAAAACGGAAGCACTCAGAATCTGGTGCAGCTGTGTATGGTAGCTAGTCGGCTCCTAACTTTATCTTGTTCAATTCAGTTTAGACAATAAAACCTGGAGGCTGATTTATTTGTGTAGAGCTGCACCAGATTTTGCGCTCTCCAGTTTTATTAAGTCACTTTGCTGCCTGTAGACTTCTGAGTGTCGTCATTCCATGTGCAGTATATTGTGTGCGCTGCTAATAAGTCATTCCGGGGCACCAGTACAAAATATTCACCAATACGTTTTGGCCTTAAAAGATATGTAAATGTTCATTGTGTGTTTTTGTTTACAAACATGTCATACGTGCCTCCTCTGTGCAGTTGGTTTTGCACAGTGAACCCTGTTCCTCCTCTTCTGGGGTCCCTTGGCGGCGCTCCTGACTCCTCCTCCTCCTTCTCGAGAGCCCCATCTGAGAATCGCTCTCCCTGCTCGGGGGGCACCCGTGTGGGCGCGCTGCTTTGTCTATTGACAGACAGCAGGACTTGGCTCTGGCCCCGGCTCCCATGTCATTGGATTTGTTTGACAGCAGTGGGAGCCAATGTGGGGTGGGGGTCCCCAGAGTTGTTTGCGACATGTAGAAAGGTTTGGGAGCGCCACCATGCAAGTCTAATATATCTTTATTTTTGTGTACAATATAAGCCAATGCATTTCAGAGCTCGAAACTTTTCTTTGGTCAGGTCTTAAAAATAAAAAAACAGAAGTTACTATCATCAACATGAGTTATCTCAGAAGATATAATGCAAAATATCCCAAAGACAGATTTCAAATGATGACAGTATACAAAAAAACATACACCGAATCATGCCTAATTTTTTTTTTTTTTTTTTTTTTTTTTTTTTTTTTTTTTTTTTTTTCTTTTTCTTCCACGTCAGACATAACCACAGCAAGAGACCTGCTCATGATTTTATTCATAATTCCGTCTCTATTTCAGGTATAGCATTATTTTTGGTAGTTTTTACATTTTTTTTTTTTTTTTTTTTTTTTTTTTTTTTTTTTAAGCATATCTTCTTTCAGCCCTTTAACAATTTAAACGGGCTAGAGCGTTCCTCATATATACGAGATCCAACATGCTATCATTACGTGATAACGTGACACATCACCCCATCCCAGTCCCTTCCCTCCCCTCCCTCCCCCCCACTACCCTTCCCACCCCTCCCAGACCATCTCCCGACTCCACCTAGTATTTTTATTTCCTATATTGCTGCATTCTTATTCCTCTCTCATGTTTTCTGCGTATTTCCGAGACTTTTTAAAATCAATCCATGTTTCCCAGATATCCTTATTTCCTGCCTTGTTCTTTTCGCAACCGTATTTTATTTTCTCCCTCCTATAAGTACCCTCTACAGAGTCGATCCACTCCCATATTTGCGGGCTTACCGGGTTTCTCCATTTTAGGGGTATCAATCGTTTCGCAGAGTTCAACAAATGCGGAATTAGTGATCCCCTATAATCGTTCACTGGCGTTTCTCCCCCATGAAAGAGGACTATCCAAGGATTATTTTCCAATTCTTTTTTAGTTATCTCTTTTATCAAGGCCAAAACTTTTCCCCAGAACGTTTTGATTTTTACACAGTCCCACCACAGGTGGGCCATCGTTCCTCTTGCCTCACATCCTCTCCAACATTCCTCTGACTCCCCTACTCCGAATTTGGCCATTTTATCTGGGGTAATGTACCATCCTGTCAGACACTTAAAGTTCATCTCAGCGGTTTTTACATCAACCGCCGAAGTATGAGTCAAATTGAGGATTCTCCCTATGGTCGTCTTCCCCCTTGGAACTCCTAGGTCTCTCTCCCATTTCTGTATGTAGTTTAGCGTATCCGACTCGTCTATTTTCTGTAAATATTTATATACTTTGGAGATATTTCCTTTTGAACTTTCGGTACTACACATCTGTTCCAATGTAGTGTACTCCTCTCGTGACCTCAATGGGTGTGGGAGGCATTTAACGAATGACACCAACTGAAGATATCTCCACTCGCTGAGTGCCTCCATTTCAATCCTAATTTCGTGAAGGGTCATAATTTTGCCCTCTAGTGTTATGTCTTTTAACTGTGTTCTATTTTTGATCCACTTACCACCTACCTCTTTAGTCCCAGGTGCAAAATATTCGTTTTCTTTCAAATCTATAAGGGGTGAGTTAAATTTAGTTTTTAATTGTTTGTGTAATCGATCCCATATCCTTAAAGCGTTATGTGTAATTGCGTGTGTTGACGTGTGTAGGGTTCTATAGTGTGGGGGGTTCCAGATTAATCTCCCTAACTGTGCCCTCGCTAAGGTGCATTCAATACTTATCCATCTTTTATCCTGTGACTCTTTAGCCCATTCTATGACCCGTGTGAGGACCGAAGCGTTGTAGTATAATCTAATGTCAGGTACAGCCAGGCCGCCTTTTTTCTTGGTTCGTTTTAGAATTTGGGCAGAGACTCTATGTTTTTTATTGTTCCATATGTATTTCATTAGGAGGGAGTTAATTATTTTAATATATGACGGAGGCAAATAAATTGGGACCATTTGGAATTTATACAAAATTTTGGGGATAAGTACCATTTTTACCACATTTATCCTCCCAAACCACGATATTGGTCTATTGTATATAGTTTTGATTTCTCTTTTAATTTCGTCGAGAAGGGGGATAAAGTTTATTCTATATATTTTTTTCAAAGTATTTGCCATTTTTATACCCAAATACTTTATCTCACTTTGCCAGGAGAAATTAAATTTCTTCCGCAAATATAATTCTTCATCTTTGTGAATATTAATATTCAAAATCTCCGTTTTTGTTGTATTCATTTTAAAGTTTGAGACCTCGCCATATTGTTTTAAGATATCTATTAACTTCGGGAGGGTGACTCTTGGGCTGCTTATGTAGAATAATAAATCATCAGCAAAGGCTGACAGTTTATGCTCATCTTCGCCTACTTCTACCCCATAGATTTCTGGGTTTTGTCGGACCATTGCCAGGAGGGGTTCCAATGCTAGGACAAAGAGGAGGGGGGATAGGGGACATCCTTGCCTAGTCCCATTTTTCATCTCAAAAGGGGCGGATAAGGATCCGTTAATTTTGATCCTTGCACACGGGTGGAAATATAGGGTTTTTATTCTCCTTATCATCCCTGGACCTATTCCTATGAATTCTAGGGTTTGTATCAGGAATCCCCAGTCTACCCTGTCGAAAGCTTTCTCAGCATCAACCGACAGGAATAGACCGGGGGTCCCACTTTCTTTGATCTGCTCCAAGAGAAGGAGCGCCCTCACACCATTATCCTTTCCCTCCCTCCCAGGTATAAAACCTACCTGGTCTGGGTGGATGATGGCTGTCATCGCTCCCTTCATTCTTTCCGCTAAAATTTTTGCATACAGTTTCGTATCTGCGTTTAGGAGTGAGATCGGTCGATAACCCGAACAAGTCGTATTATCCTTTCCCTCTTTTTTGATCACTGTAATCGTTGCTGTTAAAGCCTCTCTACTCATTTCATAGTCAGTTCCAAGGCCATTAAAGTATTGGCAGAGTCTGGGGATTAAGATGGTACTGAACTTTTGTAGGTAGGCAGATGTAAAGCCATCTGGCCCGGGACTTTTCCCCTTAGGAGTGTTTTTTAAGGCCTCCCTTATTTCCTGTTCCGTTATTAAACCTTCCATCTCTTCCACCTCCTCTTCTTCTAATTTTGGGAGATTGGCTAACTGTAGTATTTCCCTACCCTTGTCCATTTTTTCACGTGGGCACCTGATGTTTTGTTGGATATCGTAAAGTTCTTCATAGTAGCTCCGGAATACTTCTGCTATTTTATTTGTCGCATATACTAAGTCACCATTCCTGTCTCTGATTTTTTCTATAAAATTCCTAGTTTTTTTTTTTCTTACCATTCTGGCCAAATTTTTACTAGGTTTGTTTCCCCAGACGTATCTTTCTCTCTCTGTCCGGTCTATATGTTTCTTAGTTTCTTGTTCCGCCAGAGCTCTATATTCATCCCTTCTTATACTCAACTTATGAAATATTTCCCTCTTTTGCCCCTGCGACTTATGTTCCTGTTCTAGCCGATATATCTCCTCCCTTAGTGTTTTTAATTTACTCGTTCTTATTTTGTTTTTCCTTGCCCCTTCTACAATAAAGATTCCCCTTATATACGCTTTATGGGCCTCCCAAAGGGATGCTCTTGAGATACCCTCCTTGTCGTTCTCCTGAAAATAACATTCCAACTCTTTCCGTATCCTCTCCACTACCTCCTCGTCCCCCAACAGACTCTCATCCAATCTCCATTCTGGTGGTGTGTCTTTTTGTATAGAAGTTTTTATTTTTAAGGTTATAGGGGCGTGGTCTGATAACGTCATGATCTCACACCTTGCTTCTATCACACTCTCCAGAAGTCTGTGGTCGACGAGGGCATAGTCGATCCTCGAGTACGTCCCATGCACAGGTGAGAAAAACGTGTAGTCGCGGGCCCTCGGATTGAGGATCCGCCATACATCCACCATTTGATTTTGTGTCATTTGTTTTATCAGTATTTTTAGTTGCTCACGATTTGTCCCCTGTGCACAGGACGTACTATCGAGGCTTGGACTCATACAGAAATTGAAATCTCCCATCAAGACTACATGGCCCTCTTCAAATTCTTTTAGTTTTCTCATGATTTTACTAATATATTTAACCGAGTTTACATTGGGGGCGTATACATTAGCTAGGGTATAGATCTCTCCTCCCAGTTTTATTTTCAGGAACAGAAATCTCCCCTCCGGGTCTGTTTGTCTATCCACCAATGTGAATCGGATTCTACGAGCGAATCCAATAGCAACCCCCCGGGATCGCGATGAGATTGTATCCCCATAATACCATATCGGGTATTCTGTTGAGTAGAGCTTTATATTGGATTCCAAGGTAATATGGGTCTCTTGAAGATAGGCAATATCTGTTTTATACTGTGTTAATTCACAGAGAATTTTGTGTCTTTTAATATGGGAGTTTAGTCCCTTTACATTATATGAGAGAAACTTGACATCTGTCATATATCTTTTTTTTTTTTTTTTTTTTTAAGTGTTTGGAATATTTTCTTGTGAAGTCGGTCAGATGGTCTCCCTGCCTCCCCCCACCCCCCCACTCTTCCCATTCCCTCCCCCTCCCTCCTCCTTCCCATCTCCCCTCTCCCCTCCCTCCTCCCTCCAAATCCCCCCCTCCCCTCCCCCCCCCCATTTCCCCCCCCTCCCCCATCCTGGCCCATTCCTGGCCTGAGAGCCGCTATAGGTTGTCTCCTCTCCTTCACCTACGGCTCCTCACTAGTGGTGGTACTCTAGGGCGCTCCATCAGCTCTCCACCCCACCTCCTCCCCCCAATCCAGCCCCTCCAACCTCGGGGCTATAAGAAAATCACCTATTCCACCCAGTCCGGCAACTCTGGGGCTGTTAAATCCATTTTATGACAAAATTCATTTAATTCCTCCGGGAACCTAAGTCGTGCTGTTTTACTACCCTTTATGCCTATGAGGCAAGCCGGGAACCCCCATTGATATTTTATATTATGTGCCCGCATTAAGTCTAAGAGGGGTTTCAAATGTCTTCTTCTTGCCAACGTTTCTTTGGACAAATCGGAGAATATTTGTAGCTCAGTGTCTCTATATCTCAGGGATTTCCCCCTGAGTCTTCCCCAGATTTCTGCTTTATCGACATAATTCCTGAATCGCACGATAACATCCCTTGGGCCGTACCTCTCTATCTGTTGGGGGTTCCCTACTCGGTGGACTCTCTCTATCTTAAGGGGCTTTGATTGTACAGGCCTCTCAAGCAGAGGGTTGAATATTGTGTTCATGATAGTTCTCAGGTCTTCCTCCTTTTCTTCTACTATCGCTCTAATTCTCAGGTTCTGTCGCCTGTTGCGATTCTCCTGGTCCTCTATCCTATATGCCGCCAATCTTTGGCTGTCGCTCAGCGCCCTTACTTGTTTTTTTAGGTAATTTATTTCCTGATCCTGTTCCTCTATTTTTTTCTCAGTCTCTTCCACTCTTTCGCGGAGCCCGCCAAGATCCGTTCTTACTTTATTAATTTCTGTCCTGATAACATTTTCCATCCTCAGCAGCATTGTGTTCATCTCTGCCTTTGTAGGCGGTTGCATGTCTTGGACTTGCTCTTCCAAATTGTGGAGCTCTTGCTCACTTTCTATTGTTATTTCACCTTTAGAGCTTTCCATGCTACTTACTCCTTTTTTGCTTTCGTTCTTCTTTTTATCAGTCTTTTTTGCAAGCCCTGGGCTTTTGAGACTCCCTTCCTGCGTCATATATTGCTGTATAGAACTGTTCCCTGAGTTGTTTTTAGTTGGTTTTGAGGTAACACCCCTCGTTGTTGTTCTATTCATCCTGCTATTGCTGGAGGGCCTTATTCTCTTCCCCAGTTTTGCGAATTTTTTTTTTTTTTTATTATTATATATATTTTTTTTTTTTTTTTTTTAGGGGGGTTTCCTTCCTAATTCTTCTCCTTCCCCTGTCTCCCTCCCCTTCCCTACTACAAGGATATTCTACGAAGTAACAATGCTACACAGATAGGCGAGTAAGCAGCCGGGCAGTATCAGCACAGCAACCGATACAAATAAATAAGTATTAGGAACACTAAGAAAGAAAATCTGCAAAAACCAGCAGAGCACTGAGAAAGGACAGAGGGGAGCACTCTCCTTGTGTATAGGGGGATATTTAGAGGTTTTCTAGGATATTCTGAGAGGTAACAATGCTACACAGATAGGCGAGTAGGCAACCAAGCAGCATCAGCACAGCAACAAATATAAATAAATAATAGGAACACTAGGGAAAAAAAAAAAAAAAAACTGCAGAAAACAACAGAGCACTGAGAAAGGACAGAGGGGGGTGCTCTCCTTGTGTATAGGGGGATATTTGGAGGTTTTTAGTAGTTTTAGAGGTTTATCTTCCTCCCTCCCTCCCGTTCCTCATATACTGACAGGTCTATTCTCAGTAATGTTCATACAACAAGAGAGGCCACGGGTCCAAACGACGCTTTCCTACTTTTTTTTTTTTTTTTTTTCAATGTATCCCCCGTCTTAAGCACCAGAATTTACCAGCATTTCACAGTCTCCTATGGATCCTGCACCAATGGTATGCAGATATTGTATTCTGTGTCCGCTTTTCAAATATTGCAGATTTCTACTCCTCATGCAACAAAAGAACATCAATACCTGCTTCACCATATGGCCATCTTATCAATTACAGTTCCTTTTTAAATTTCAGGTTCCGTATCTTTCCTATGTCATATTAACATACAAACCAATTATTTTCCCCTCATGGATCTCTGCCACAGGTTGTCAGCATTTGTCTTACTGTTTGACATGTATGCAAACCGGGTCAGTCCAGACTGGGCTAAATAGCTGGAGGGCAGGGGGGGGGGGGGGGCGGTGCAGCAACCGACCCTGCTCGGCTCTACTGAGCGTCTCACCCGACCCGACTAGACTTGTTTTTCTCGTCCCGCACTCGGCTCCGTCCTCCTCCGTCTTCCTCCGCTGTTCTCTCCCGGAGCGGCGTGTCTGTGGAATCGGACGTCTGTTCGCCTGCTTCCAGATCGCATCAGGGGTCTTTTGGGTCTTGGCGGAGGGTCGCGCTGCGCAGCGCGGGGCTAGCTTCGGGGCTCTGACATCCCCTCAGATTCCTGCATCTTTCGAATCCCCGCCGCACACACGCTGCCTCGCTGCCATAGAGCGCTCCGGCACCTCCCACCCTCACAGCGTCACGTTACGTCCGCAACGCCATTCCCTCATGCCTAATTTTTACTAGTATTGTATTATATAGGGATGAGTTGGTGTTTTTTGTTTATAGTATAACCAATTAGTATAACCAAAATTGATATGCGTTATTAGGACATTTAGTCCTGGTTCACATAGGTGCGATGCGGAAACACTGTGAATCAACAGTTCGGAGAGGAATCTGATCGCATGGTTGTGAACTGATGGATTTTGATTCTTGTGCGGACCAAAAAAAGTGTCATGTGCGAGTTTGGTCCGAATTCAGCCATACCATCTGTATGACTGAAATCACATCGCACGTGATTTTCACTGCAATGCGGTACAAATCGCATGCGCTCACACAGGGCACCAGTAAAATCCCAGCCTTAAAGTACAACTAAAGGCAAAACTTTTTGTTTTGAATAAAGTGGAGGGGGCTTAGAATGCTTGTCTGTTTTTCTTTCTGTCTGTGTCCCCATTAAAGAGATTCATCCTTTCTATTCGTCCTGTTTACTATTATCAGTAAAAGTAAAAGGACATCCCCAAATTTGCAGGGATTTCCTCTCACTTCCTGTTTGTCTATGGAATAGGAAGTGAAGGGAAATCTCCCCAATGGGATACAGATGAGAGAAGAAAAAAAAATCTGACAGGGGGCTCTATCCAAACTGAAAAAAAATGTTTTGCCTTTTTAGTTCTACTTTAAGGTTATATCTTTTTAGGTCTTCCATATTTACATTCTCTTATGTTATGTCTTATATAATTTTATTTCCCAGCCCTGATTAAGAGGATTCTAAGATCCCCCCCCCCCCCCCCCCCCAAGCAGATCTTTTCTCATTATGTATGCAAAAAAAAAAAAAATCTACTGAACTAACCTTGGCGCTGTGGGGCTCTACCTTTCTCCTAATGCAAGTATGGGGTCTAATGAAATCTCAGAGCCAAGACCAAAAATCACTATAAAATACGCAGTAAATCAAAGGCCATTACAGTATTGTAATAATTTGACCACAGACCATCCCAACAGATGCATAAAAAGCACCCCAGATACCAGGATTCCCCATCTATCCATAAACACTCTCTAGGTCAGGGGTGCCCAACCTAAAGACAGAGGGCCACTTAGTAACCAAACGTGGGCCACCATGAGCGGAGTGGGCAGATGACAGGTCTGTGTCCAGTCTGCATATGCAAAGCACACACAGATTGCCCAATCTATTCTGTGCCCTCTCATCCAATCGGATGAAAGGAGACGGATCCACTTCTGTGTTTTGTTTTTTTTAGCAGATCGGATTGGAGGTAGGCAGGTGTAAACTGACAAAAATCTGTTTACATCTGCCGCTCCATAGAGGTGAATAGAGGGTCCGATTGGGTCAGACCGATTGTGTGAAAGGGGCCTAAGGCTGCTTTTGATGGTCTGCGGTCTATCCACACCGTGTACCTGTGGTTTTCCTGCTGGTTAGCTGCACTTTGCCATAGAAGTCTATTATATCCTGCAGGTTTGGTGCACTTTCTGAAAAGCCGCTTGCTTCCTCTACCGCCGGCTTCATTCACAACACTGATGCTCTGGGATGGTAGGTCGGCAACCTGCAATCTGGGCTTGCCAACCAGCCATCCCAGAGCAGGAGGTTGCGGGCCACTGGTTGGGCACCCCTGCTCTAGGTATTTGGAGTTAACTTTGAACCCAGCTGGCAGGAGAGGACAGAAAATGACATTTCCACCCCCTCTTCCCTGTCTTCGTCCTCTTCTTGGTTCCTTTTAGTTATGCCACATAAAGTGATTTCGCATACTTGTACATATGCTACTGACCTGTATACAACTGTACTAGGAAAAACTGCATGCATTCCAAAGAGTGTTGATTGGGGATCTTTATACTGCACGGTTATTACAATTTCACAACTTCTCTCATAAAACATTTTCTAGGAACTTTTATTTGTAAGGGACTAGTTCTGTAGAACTGTGTAGAGAGATGAGATTGTGTGTGTGTTTTTAAATAAGGGTCATTGCAGCTCCTAGTAAGTAGCCTGTAATCTGCAATTCTGGACATTCTGTTACTTTTTAATATTTCCTATCTCAAGGATGGCCTGCAGCTTTCCAGCTAATTTACATGTTCAGACTCCATTTCAAACTGTGGCAGAGGCCCTTCTAGATCATCGATGGCTGAGCTCAGCAGACCAACTCTGCTATAAACTGCTTTTTGCTACACAACACACTGCACCGTCCTGGGAATTTGTGATTTGTAGGAAGTTGTCTAAAAATCGAGGACACAACTAATATTTACAAAGGAGCAGTAATTGGAATGACATTTTATGAGCAGACCAGGATGTTGAATGGCTTCATAATCCAACGCAGATGTTCTTGTGACTGCGGGGTTGTCTTTGGGATATCTTGCATCAACATGCTCTTTGCCCCATCACGTCTACATTGTAAGGATGGATCCCATATCAGTGGTGTCCAAACAAAGCTGTAATCTGCTTGTTTCCCAAACTACGCCACTATCTGACAAGGTCTTGTGCAACTTCAGGAGCTGCAAATAGAATGGAAGGGAGGGGAAGATATGTACAGAAAACCTGAAATTACCAGCTACAGTCTGGAGGAGACGTTTTGAAGAAGTGGTGCAAGCAAAGTTATAACTGAAGTTTAAATCATGAGAAGAAAATGGATAATGGAGCAGTCCACTGCTGAATGAAGACAGGGGGGAAAAAAAACCTTCATGGTGTTTTGGCATGGAAAACATTACTGGTTACCTTTTTTTTATTGTAAATCCTACTTGGATTAAGCTTAGCTGTTGGATATTGCATATTATTGTGGAACTTTCTTCTGTTTTTTCTGCTGTAGACCACACATCTAAAACAGATACGTTTATGGTACCAGTGTACCCAACACTACAATACAAAGCTTTCTCCACATGAAAAGGTTTGTATGGCTGATGGCAAATTGAATTTTTACCAATTCCCTAAATCTCTTAGGGCCGTCTGAATTAATACTCCTCTGTGAGAATTTACAGTTCTGTCATCCTGTGCCATGAATACCACAAAACCTCTCTTAAGGTAATGCGGTCAGCTGTGCCAAACTTGCTGAACTATCAAAGAGTATTAAGATGCTTGGACTCTGTCCCTTGCCATTATCAGGTCATTAAATATGCATATTTCATACACACTGTCTTTTGGAAAGAGTCAAAGATGCATGTTTCAAGCCTGTATTTGTAGTGGAGTAGTGTATGGCATGCTGCGGGAACAGTTCTTATTGGGTGTAGTGAGATGGGGGGTGGGGAGAGGGGGGAAGCTGCATTTTTTCATTGTCCTAACCAGGAGCTTGAGTCTCGTAGTCCATTCAGTGGGTTATCCTTGAACCCCCGTATTGATGGTAATTCTTGTTTTTCAGCATAATGTTATGAAGATTTGTATATTGTGATTGTACCTCTTGTTTGTATCCGACCAGGTGAAGGCATTAAAAGACTAAAACTTTTTTCACACCTGCACATTTGATAAACACACAACCAGGGCTGTGGAGTCGGTAGATAAATGTTCCGACTCCTCAGTTTTATGTACTTCCGACTCAGACTCCCCGACTCCTCTGTATTAATATGCGAATGTATTTTATACATTCCTTGAGGGAAAGAAACGCAACCTACCACAGGACTACTGGCTGGGAAGCCAACAGTCTACTGTATTGCACAGTTTAAGCAAAAGACAAACACAATGAAAACAATGTTTTTTTTATTAATTTTTTTGTATTAATCAATCAAGTGGCTGGATAGTAGCAGCAGGCATAAACATCAGGAACAGGATCTTTACCAGTTCAAAAATACAAACCACATTATTTGGTTGTTTTAGAAGAAAAACAAAGCTTATCTATAATGAACCAAAAACAAAATCTGTAAAACCTAGAAATGGTTTATATTAATCTTGAAATGTAGTTCTAGGCTTAGCAAATGCAAATCAATTCAATGTAGAGTTCTAAGGAAGAGAATTGCCTCTGCCAGATCCTCTTTCATAGAGGCTCTTAAGTCAGACTTTATTATTTTTAGGGCTGAAAATAATCTTTCGACACTGACTTGGGTGGGTGGCATTGCAGTAACTATTCTGGCCACATCACTAACGATCTCTGCATAAACAAGGATGGCTTCTTCAACAGTAAGTTTTGATGAGCGATCATACTTTTCAACTTCTTTTAGTGCTTTATAAAACTCCTGTTGGAATTTTTTTATTTGGACACTTACTGGTTCTCTAACATGCGTTCCCTGTAAAAGCAGAACACAACCCTATGGAAAGTATAAGTATTGCAGCTCCTAATTGTGCGTTGCATGCCATATAGTGAAGCACATGAAAAGCATGCTTCTTCACGGTCACTTAACGTGTTCGTTTTGCGGTTACGCGAGGCACTGCATGCATTGGTCTTTATTCTTACAGTAGAGAAGTCATTAATTATAACTTTTTGTGAATTGGGACATTTAAACTTGCTTTTTTTTTTTTATTCCAATCTAAATTTAGTAGGAGTCGGAGACGGTGCATTGTTTGCCGACTCCAAATCCAGGTACCCAAAATTTCCCTCGACTCCGACTCCACAGCCCTGCACACAACCATGCATTTTTGTACACATTTACAAAATGTGCTAAAAAATGCATCTCATGTGTTATGCCATTCATTTGTTTGGAAAACGCAGCAAATCTAAAGGCAGCAAAAAGCTACATGTGCTACTTTGCCTTGTGTAGAGCAGCCCATTGAAATGAATGCCAGTGCTGGAGGTAACTGGGGTCTTAAAATCCTGGCTCGACAGTTTTTTTTTTTTAACCTCTCTTCTTAAATAAGTTTTCATGTCTTCCTTTAAAGTGAACTTGCCTGAAAACATTATGTATAGTATTGTTTGTGGTTTTTGCTTTTTTTATTGTTGTCTCTTGCCACTGAAAATGGGGACTTTTGTGTGTTTGAAACCCTGTATTGTCTGTTTTTAGAAACCAAACAAAGTTCTAACATCTTCACGTTGCTGTTTTAGGGTTTTCATGCTGTCAGGATTTGCACTGTGAAGAGGAAATGGCTTGTCAACCCAAGTACGAAATTCCAGTACTATCCTTTGCAGAAACGGCGAAGACAGACTGTTGTGCACATACAGAGCATGCGTGCATAGCCACTACTTCTCATCCCTCAAGCAAATCACTGGAGATAAGTGACCAGATTATTGAGCCAGACTGGACAAACCTTACCCAGAGACCCCTGTCTCCAACTATTCCACCTTCTAAAGAGGACCAAGGTCTACCACCAGCAGTTCCTAGTGCATGGACCATTGAGGAGCATCTCAAGGGTTTTATTGACATCCAGGAGGGATTACGGAAGGGGATCATGACAAAGATGAACACACTGCACCTAGATTTGTGTCAGCTGACGATGGGTATTCAAAAAAACAATTCCGTGTTCAGAAAAATGCAAAAGGTGGAGACCGAAAGAAACCAGTTGTTGGGCCAGATGAACGCCAACATTGCTAAACTGGCCACCAGCTTGCAAATTTTGGCAATTCACCAGAACGCCAGCCAAAGAGAGTTACGGGATCTTTTGGACTTGCATAGGGCATCATCTTCGACATCTCTGGAGGATATGTCTATTGGAAGCCCATCTATAGCTACTACTGCCATTTTGTCTCCTCCCCCTACGCAGTATCGCTATTCTACCAGAGCCAGAAAAGGACCCACTTCACCATTAAACTACTCCAGTGACACAAGGCCGCGTCCTGCAAAGAGAGGGCGTAAATAAACCTTCACTTTTTGTTGAGCTGTCTTTTTTTTTTTTTTTTTTTTTGTGCTTTCTTTTGAAAGGAAGTATTTTTGGGGAAAAAACATCCAAATGCTAAGTTGTTTTTGTTCTAGAATTAAAACATTTTGAAAATTTCACAAGTGCTTCTTTTAATCCACGTAAAAGATTGTATCGGTTTAATGGTTTCCCTATCACAGCTTGCTATAAAGGCAGAAAACAATATATTATCTTTAATGTCAGAGTCCAGTGTAGGAAAGCAAAAATATAGTACATGTAAAGCACGATATGGGAAATATTGGCGTAGGCACAGAAATGGAGAGAAAATCTTCCCCTCGCTGTGTAGAGATTTCCTGTTTACTGTGGAACAGGAAGTGAAGGGAAATTAGATATACTTGGGCTGGAACACCTGTTGGCCTCTGAACTTTTGTGGTGGGACATTGCCATAAGACCTTACTTTTTCCCTGCCCACCTTGGAGTTGTAAAAAGCTTGTGGTGTTCCAACTGATTATCTATATTAGAAAATTACAAATCCAACAGGGAAGTTGGGAACCCCTCAGATTGGCACAGCAGGTGTGTACACCCAGGAACTCCTAATAATAATGGGCATCGAAGGTGTGCAGACCTGGGGATTCAACACGGGCATGGTGGGATTCCCTCATAAAGGGCACAGCAGGTGTAAAGAGCTGGGAGCTCAGTTTAGGTTTGGGTGGGGGAGCCCCATGTAATGGGCACAGCAGGTATACAGACTAGGGAACCCAGCACAGGGATGGTGGGGGACCCCTCATAATGGCCACAGCCCAAGTATAGACTCAGAGTTTGGCATAGGGTGATGGGGGGGGGGGGGACTTCATGATGGGCACAGCAGGTCTGCAGAGCCAGAAACCCATCAAATTGTCACAACAGATGTGCAAAGCTGTGTACTCTGATATAGTGGGAACTCCTCATATGGGCGCAGCAGGTGTTTAGATGGTAGGAACGCCTCATAATGGGCACATCGGGTTTGCAGAGCTGGGAACTTCGCTCAGGGATGGTGGGAACCCAGCATATTGTCACAGCAGATGGGATAGTGGGAACCCTTCACAATGGGCATTTAATCCTCCACCAATAAAATAGTTTGCGTGGACTGGTCCTTCTAATATAATGGTGTTCACAGTGAAATGATCCTATAAGCCTAGAAGGAGTTCAGTTTTGTCGGTGGCATATGGAACCAGAGATATGGGTGCATTGCTTGTTTTATTAATAAACCGGTTAGCTGAGCAGGGTGGGAAATGATGGGTGAAGGGGAAAGAAAGGCGGATAATACTTCCATTTCTGTTTTCCCCAGACCTACTTGCAACATTATTTCCATTATTGGCCTTTAAAGGCAAACTATAATGTCTTTTCCTTGAGTAGAGATTTTAAGTTATATTTGCCTAAGTAACTTTTGATGAGCCTTTCACATTACATCCTTGCTGTTCCATATTTTGAAAATTCAGTTTCATTTTCAGATTTGTAGATTCTCCCTGATGTCTCTCTGCATCAGAGATTTTTAATAAGCAGCTCTGCTAAAATGGAAATAAACATTTTTTTTATTATTCTGAGAGGAGCAGTAAAGCGTAATCACTGTGCTACACTACTAGGAAGAAGGCACAGTGTAATGACCAGAAACCCCACATATCAGGATTATACAAGGTCTAATTATATAATTGTCCACAGAATTGTGTGGTCCTTGAAAATGTAGCAATTCAGCCAGATCTCCTGCAGCTTTCCCATCAGTACAAGGTCGTTCCTCAGAGCGTTCCAAACAAAAAGAGAAGGGAACAGCATATCTATTGAAGTTAAAACACGTTATTAATAAAAATCAAAGAATAATAATAAAAAGAAAAAAATGCCCTGTGTTGTAAAGGGACCCTGTATAAAAGCCACAATTTAGGTGGAGCATATTGGAATGTTACCACCATAGAAGATGGTCTTTCTTATCTAGGTCAGAATACATATGAGACGTTATCTTTTTATTATTCTTTTGTTTCTGATTAATAAAGTTTTAAAGTGCACTAGATATGCACTTCCCTCTTTTTTTCTTTTTGTTTAAGAAGCCACAGTGGCCTTCGTATGTAATGATCAAAAGTGTCTGCTTCCATGCAATCCATACATAGAAGCAATGGGCCAGATTCACATAGGAGAGCGGCGGCGTAACGTATCGTAGATACGTTACAACGCCGCAATTTTTCATCGCAAGTGCCTGATTCACCAAGCACTTGCGATGAAAACCTACGCCGGCGGCCTCCGGCGCAAGGGGGGCCAATTCAAATGGGCGTGTGCCATTTAAATTAGGCGCGCTCCCGCGCCGGACCTACCGCGCATGCTCCGTTTCCGAACTCCCGTCGTGCATTGCGCGCCGTGACGTCATTTTTCCGAACGGCGACGCACGTAGCGTAATTCCGTATTCCCGGACGGCTTACGCAAACTACGTTGATTTTTAAATTTCGACGCGGGAACGACGGCCATACTTTAGACAGCAATACACTTGCTGACTAAAGTTAGGGCAGCTAAAACGACGACTAAAATGCGACGGGAAACTAGACTAGCGGCGACGTAGCGAACGCGAAAATCCGTCGTGAATCGCCGTAACTCCTAATTTGCATACCCGACGCTGGTTTACGACGCAAACTCCCCCCAGCGGCGGCCGCAGTATTGCATCCTAAAATCCGACAGTGTAAAACTATTACACCTGTCGGATCTTAGGGATATCTATGCGTAACTGATTCTATGAATCAGCCGCATAGATAGAAACAGGGATACGACGGCGTATCGGCAGATACACCTGCGTATCTCCACTGTGAATCTGGCCCAATGTTCCCAAACCATTAACTTAAGTCTTATCAATGTATGTAATCGTGAACACGTCGGTTATCTTTAAAGGTCCTCCCTAATGGTGAACAACAAAGAATGTTTGTTTGCCATTATGCTTGTTGGCCTAAATGCTGTGCCTCTCTTTGCTTTAGTTTCTTTGTTGTTATTCGGCCCATTTAGTTGGCATTATGGCCATATTGGTATTACCATTAGCACTGCCACTACTTTATGGGGGGGGCGGCACATTATAAAGACAGTAGTGCAGACACTTCAGGCTCCACCCAGTGGCCTGCATTTTGTAAATGAATCGCAGTGTAGAGTTGTGTAGTAAATACTGTGGAGGCCAGCAGATGGCCATATCCAGTCTTTGTTATAAGTAGAGAGATAGTTGGAAGGGCTTAACGCCAAGTTAATGGCTATAAGAGTGTCGAACTTGCAGTGCCATTTATTAATGGTACCATAAATGCTGAAAAACGCATTGTCAGAAATGCACAAAGCTCGACTCTCAAAGATGCATGTGCTGCAAAATGCACATGTGCAGCCCAATCCTTCTCTAGAATATTCTTTCTGGGGGTGGGCTTCTCTATTCTGCATAGATGCACCTGGAATGTACTTAAAGCGGTTGTAAACCCACATCAAATTTTTTATTTATTTTTCTTCTGTAAGGCAAAAGTCATAATGAGCTAATATGCACCGCATATTAGCTCATTATGAAATACTTACCTCGGAACGAGGTGTGTAGCACTTACCTGGTCCACGCCGAGCGAGATTTCATCTTGCCTCGGCGTGTCTTCCAGGTATCGCCGCTCCAGCGCTGTGATTGGCTGGAGCGGCAATGACGTCACTCCCGCGTGCGGGAGATTTAAAACTCGGCAAGGTCCGGCCGGTGCCGGTCCTTTTGCCGTAGATCCCCCCCTGCGCATGCGCCGCGGCGCATTGCGAGGGGAATATCTCCTAAACCGTGCAGGTTTAGGAGATATTCTCCTTACCTACCGGTAAGCCTTGTTATAGGCTTACCTGTAGGTAAAAGTAAAAAAAAGTGGGGTATACAACCACTTTAAAGAACAACTCCAGGAATTAATTCATTATATAAACCTGGTGGATTTATTACAATCACAGAGCCATACTCCTGGTGCTCTGACAAGTAAGATGCGACTTGTGTATGAGTGACTGCCCGCCCCTCCCCTGTTCATTCACAGAAGGCTGATTGTGTTATGTGAATCCATTTACAAAATACAAAGCTTTCCTTCTGTGATGGGATGAGAGGATGGGTGGGCAAAGTGGCCACAGTCCACTCTGCAACCCAAAGGTCTTGTATATCAGAGCGCCAAAAGTATAACAATAGCTGTTTACAAATTGTTCTCTGATTGGATGAGGTGGAGATTGTGACAGCTTTGCCTTGCCTTTCCACCATGTCCAGTCAGAGAACCCTTTGCAATAATTGAGAAAATGCAAAGTCTTCCCAAAATGGGGCCTGGGCCAACCGAGCAACCTCCTCTGTTTACTGCATCAGGGTAGACACGGGACCCAGAAGCTAGCAGTGTCTACTATAGTGCATCAGGGTAGACACGGGAGCCAGAAGCTAGCAGTGTCTACTATAGTGCTTTCCAGCTTCTGTGGGGATCCCACGGCTATGGCACATACATGCTTGGATTGGCCTAGCTCAACCAATGCAACTGCAAAAATTGCTATACCTAAAGATTTAATTGGTTTTGCCTATTTGTCTTTTATTAGTAACCACCGTTTTTTGCAGCTACTTGCAGTGAATTTATGGGCAAAGTAAAGACACTGACTAATCTCTTCTGTTCCCCCCCCCCCCCAGGCTCCAGCACATGAGACCTGACCATCAGTCACCACATGAAGTTATGGTGGAGAGCACAGCTGAAGCAATGGCAGCATGAAAGTCCCTGCTATGTATGCTTCCCATGCTGGTACATCAGAGACGTGGTCTTGTATGGCGTTTTTACTTCTCTCCTGTAGAGGAGTGTTCTGTTTCTTTTCTTGCTTTCAGGGTTTGTTTGGTTAATGTTTATTAAGACACTTTGCAGTCTGTAAAGACTACGGTATCATAAGCAGGACAAGCCAGTTCAGAGCTGCTTCTCTGTGCCAGGGCCAGATAAACTTCTGTATTACCCAACTCTGAATGTCATCGGGTATTTCTGTAAATTTAAAAGTTTCTGGCTCCCAAATTATTGCATATTCCTATTATTTGCCTTGGCAGCTTTGGTTTGTCGTAAGTTTATGCTCCACCCCTGAGGGGGAAAAGACCCTCCCATGAGAAACCCCATTACTGGAATTAACGGGCAGTAATGAATGGTACACGGCTCCAATTTTTTTCGTAACCTTAAGAATGTTTTTGCTTTGTTTTTTGTTTTTAAATCATGTTTCTTCTGTATTGGTGCAAGTTCCACAGTTCAGATGTTTAAAATAAGTGAAAGATGCAGCAGGACAGGATATGGGAGCTCCAGAGGTCAGTAATGCGCACAGCTGCTCCAGAGATCTATTAGGAAGTTTAAATGTGAAGGCTTCAAGAAAGCTGCTTGAAACCCTCTGTTTATACTGCTCTTATACAGGCTGAAGCCCATAGAAGTGATTCTAAAGTCTTTATTATTTTAAAAAATAAAAACCTGTTATACTTACCTGCTCTATGTACTGTTACTGTACAGAATGGCCCTGAACTTCCTCTTCTGGGGGCCCCCATCATCAATCTTGGCTCCTTTATCTTCTTTGTCTGCTCACATAGCAAGCTGCTTGCTATAGGGGGGGGAACGCAGATGTCCAGACTTGCTTGTGAGCCGGGCTGTGTGTGTCCATAGATACACAGCGAGGCTTGACTCTGCCCCCTCCTCACTGGATTTGTTTTGATGGCATCAGTAGTCTATGACTCCCTCTGCTCTCAGTCTGTCCTGTGAGACCAGGCAAAAAAAAAAAGCAGCGCTGAATTGATACAGGACACAGGTAGGTATTTAGGTAGGGGGGGGGGGATATATTTTAGTAAAATGTAGTTTTATTTATTTTTTTACCTTTTTAAAGTGTTACTAAACCCAGTAATATGAAAATGGTTCATCTCCAACCCCACCTCCCACTACTTATAAATCTTATTTTACATTGGAATACTTCCACCATATACCTTTTTGGCTGATCTGTATACCACGGTCACATGATGATGATAAACTGCAGGGTCTGTCTGAGTGTTCAGGTAGGAGGGGATTTCCACTATAGCCTGTGTCCTCATGCTTTTTTGGGAGGCGGGATCATCCATCAATCAAGATGTGACATCCCACCCACTTTCTTCTTCTTCCTTCTACTTCTTCCTCCTTCCTTTTTTATTTATTTTTTTGTTACTGGGCATGAAGGATAGAGGGATTGTGCTGTCATTTAGGCTCTGTATACACGCCCACATGTGCGATGTCTATACCATGTGACCTGGATAGCTCTGATCAACCAGGAACCATTTACTCCAGTAATGGAGACCAAACTGAGCATGTGGCCAGGGAGGGGAATCTGTCCATACAGGATCAAAAAGCCTTTTTCTCAATACAGAAGAATAACTCCTTAAGTTCCACAGTGAGTAACACAAACATGCTATTCTGCATATACAGATCGATTTTACGGTTGTAGGTTTAGGAACACCTTTTAAAGTGGTTGTAAATCTTAATGTATTCTATGCATTAGGATAAAAAGCTTTCTGTGTGCAGCAGCTCTGAGGTCCATCTAGATCCAGCGATGTTGCAGGAGAGACTTGGCTGTCTGAAACCTTCTCAGTGGCTTAGACAGCCACGCCATTGGTGCCCACTGCTGTCAATTAAAGTCAGAAAGCCAACAAGACGAGAAAGGGGGTAGGGCCGGGCAATGGCTCAGTGTGAATGGACATAGGGAGCTTCACCTCGGTGCCCCCATAGCAGGCTGTTTGCTGTGGGGGCACTTTAACAGGAGGGAGGGACAAAGAGCACAGAAGAGAGACCTGAGAAGAGGAGGATATGGGCTGCTCTGTGCAAAAAAAATTCCACAGAGCAGGTGAGTCTAGCTTATGTTTGTTATTTTTAACTTTATAACCACTTTACTGCAACCCACAATAATGCACTACAAAAACCTAAATGGGCCTTTAGTTACTACATGGCAGAGGTAGAGCCACAGTAAACCTCAAAAAGCAATTGCATCAACACCAAAGTGAAGTAACCCACAACAACTAAACTGCATATCCTACGGACCTGTCTCTATTATACTGCATGCTGGTTTGTAAATGTAAGACTCTGCGTTCAATGAAGTGTAGGAGTGGTCTGCCTGCAAAAATCCCATTTAGACCCCTTTCACACTGGGGCATTTTTCAGGCGCTTTTGGGCTAAAAATAGTGCCTGAAAAAAAGCGCAGTTACAGCGGTGTTGGTGGCTCCACAAAAAGGGCGGTAAAGCTAAAATAACGGCGCTTTACTGCCGATGCCGCCCGTGTGAAAGGGGCCTTGGATCTAATTTTATGTCTGAATTTGGCAAATCTACGGCCTGAAACTATTACTCCAGTCAGACATCTAGATAAATGGGGACAAATTATTTCTATGGTGACTTAAGCCAGTAGAAGTAACAGCAGTGGGGATCAGCCAATCAGAACATAGTATTCTGGTTCCTGTGGGTTACAGCATTTTAATCACCCCTTTTCCATGTTAAAGTGCTTATACAGCGGTCTCTGTATTCTGTTAGAATTGATGCACAAAATGTCAGCGTTTTAAAACTTACAGTAATAAAAATGAATCCACCCCAAAAAATGTAAGTCTACTTAGTGTTGGTAAACCCACAACGGTAAATCAGTCTGTATATGCAGTAAATCATGCTTGTTAACCACTTGCTTACTGGGCACATATACCCCCCTCCTGCCCAGGTGAAATTTCAGCTTTCGGCACTGCATCGCTTTAACTAACAATTGCGCGGTCGTGCGACGTGGCTCCCAAACAAAATTGACGTCCTTTTTTCCCCACAAGTAGAGCTTTCTTTTGGTGGTATTTGATCGCCTGTGCGGTTTTTATTTTTTGCGCTATAAACAAAGAAGCGAGACAATTTTGAAAAAAATACAATATTTTTTACTTCTTGCTATAATAAATATCCCAATTTAAAAAAAAAAAAACATTTTTTTTTCTCAGTTTAGGCCGATACGTATTCTTCTACATATTTTTGGTAAAAAAAAAAAAATCGCAATAAGCGACTGGTTTGCGCAAAAGTTATAGCGCTTACAAAATAGGGGACAGAATTATTTTTTTTTAATTATTTTTTTTTACTAGAAATGGCGGCGATCTGCGATTTTTAATGGGACTGCGACGTTATGGCGGACACATCGGACACATTTTTGGCGCCATTCACATTTATACTGCGATCAGTGCTATAAATATGCACTAATTACAGTATAAATGTGACTGGCATTGAAGGGGTTAACATTAGGGGGTGAGGAAGGGGTTAAATGTATCCCTGCTTAGTGTTCTAACTGTAGGTGGAGGGGGGGGTGACTGGGGGGGGTGACCGATCTGTGTCCCTATGTACAAGAGACACAGATCGGTCTCCTCTCCAGAGACAGCACCGCTGTCTGTGTAAAACGGCAATGAGAGATGATCTCATATGTTTACATATGAGATCCTCTCTCATTGGCCGCACAGATCGCCTCGCGAACGGCCACTCTGATTGGCCGTTCGCGGCGATCTGTAATTGGCTGTGTCCGAGGGACACGGCCAACACAGATTTTCCCCGCAGCGCGCTCTGGAGCGCGCGCGGGGAACGCCCAAAGGGGCGGCCGTCAATTGACGGCAGTTTGGAAATTGGGATCCGCACTGCAGCCGTCAATTGACGGCAGGCGGATCCCAAGTGGTTAAACTCGCTGTGGAACCTGGGGGGGGGGTTGGGTTTAATCATGTGCATTGTGTAACAAGGCTGTTTGGGTTCAGTGGAAGACGGGATCAATCAATCTGCTGATAGAACAAAGCCTTTGGAGGAACTCTGCACATGCTCAGTTTTTTTTTTTAGAGACCATGTGATTAGCACAGTGCCAACTGGCTCTGTCCAGACATGGGGTCAGGGGTCATGCAGCCTAATAGGACAGTCAGAGTAGAATGAAAATTCTTTCTACAAGCTTAACCACTTGCTTACTGGGCACATATACCCCCCTCCTGCCCAGGTGAAATCTCAGCTTCTGGCACGGCGTCGTTTTAACTGACAATTGCGCGGTCGTGCGACGTGGCTCCCAAACAAAATTGACGTCCTTTTTTCCCCACAAGTAGAGCTTTCTTTTGGGGGTATTTGATAGCCTGTACGGTTTTTATTTTTTGCGCTATAAACCAAAAAGTGCGACAATTTTGAAAAAAAATACAATATTTTTTACTTGTTGCTATAATAAATAGCCCAATTAAAAAAAAAAACACATTTTTTTTTCTCAGTTTAGGCCGATACGTATTCTTCTATTTTTGGTAAAAAAAATCGCAATAAGCGCAAAAGTTATAGCGCCTACAAAATAGGGGACAGAATTATTATTTTTTTTTACACTAGAAATGGCGGCGATCTGCGATTTTTTTTTTTTTATTGGGACTGCGACATTATTCTTTAGCAGTTTATATTTACTAAAATAATTGCATTTCCATGTTCTGTGTACTGTGGGGGACCAGATATAGTGAATGCAGGGTCCTGGGTTAGTAACACTTTAAAAGTCAAACCAGACATCAGCCAATCCGATTGGCTGCTGGATATGAGGCATTCATTCCAGATGTGAAAGTTTTGATAATTGTGTCCATAATATAGGAGACTTCTATTTTTCTTTATAAAGGAAAGGGCGTCTATTTCTTTGTCTCAATAACATTCCTCATGAGTGGGTATGTTTAGTACTGGTCAGTTCATATTTTGTTTGTACAGAGTTTTTTTTTATATTTTGCACAATGTCAGTGTTTTTCTTTTTTCTACTGTAACATCAAAATGGACCGCAGCTCCAGGAAACGTTAATCTGTACAGCTGATTTTATACTATGGTGAGAAAAAAAAAAGCTTTCAATAGCTTGGCGTCCTAGCTGGTATGTAATGAGTACAATGGGTCCAAAATGTTCCCTACAATGTAAAGTTGTAGGATGGGGGCAGATTGCTTGTTATGTTGGCAAATCTTGTCACCATGTAGAGCAGGGATATGCAATTAGCGGACCTCCAGCTGTTGCAGAACTACAAGTCCCATGAGGCATAGCAAGACTCTAAAAGCCACAAGCATAACACCCAGAGGCATGATGGGAATTGTAGTTTTGCAACATCTGGAGGTCCGCTAATTGCATATCCCTGATGTAGAGAATAAGATTTCCTATCATCTGTGCCCAGTCTTGCCCCACAGAGTTAATCCAGCTCTGAGCAATCCTCTTTTATTCAGTGAAAATTAAGACTTCCAAAAAAAATGTTTTGTTTTTTTTGTTTACATCCACTTTAACTCAATGAATATACAATGGTTTCCCTGCTGTAGCAGATTTGCATTCCTAATTTACCGACTGCAGCAGGCAGCTAAATTCCCAACATGAGCGTCACTTTTCTGTATTCTGAGGTCATGTGCACCAATACATCTTTTATACCATGCAGTTATCAACAATTGATTTAAACTGACACCTAATGTTGCGCATGCTAGTTCATCTGGCAAAACCTACGTATTGATGGGGCTGCTATCCAGGGAATGTTGGCGATATGAGAGATGAAGCAACAACGGGCCTACAACAAGCTCTGTACAATGACTGAAGGATGGAATGTCTTTTTAAAGTAGAATGTATCGTGAGTAAAAACACGGAGGTCACCATTCCTGACCCTCCCTCTCAGGTCAGTGGGACAGAAGAGGGGGGGGTGTATATATATATATATATATATATATATATATATTTACCTTTTTTAAAAGTACACCTGTGTCCAGACTATGGACATTAAATGATTTAAATATTCTTGACAAGTAGTATGAGCTACAAAGAAAGCTGTTTCTAACCTCTCTAGCTGCTTTTCATATGAAATTATTCATTCTCAAAGATCACAACAGAGCTTAAAAACACTTTCTGTGTGTTTACATTATAAGGTGTATCTGTTCTAATAGAAATGCCCACTGCCTATATTGAAAATGTAATTTCTCCACAATGCTTTTAGATACAGAGGTGAGTGAGGACTTGTTTAAAATATAAATGCAAGGGCTATGTTTTTGTTGTTCCCAATTGTATATATTTTCCTTTTATTTCTAGAAGCTCTACAGCTACCTAGTGATCCCTTCTGATTTTAGGACTTAATGTTTGATGCACACTCAGCATAGTAGCAGACCCATGCTAATGTGGTTAGACGGAATCCTCTCCTCTGGGACACACTGGCTTGGCTGTAATCGCAAGCTGACATACAATGGCCAAATCCTATTGCCCCTACCCAGCAGGAACATGGCAAAGGTGCTTGCAGTTGGGCACGTGACTGCTGGATTAAACCAATATTACACATATTTGTCAGTTGTATTGAAGGTTTCAATTATGTAAAGTGTATATTTTGTGATTGTCTGTCTGCTTTTGAGTTGCAAATTTCACATTGGTTTTAAAGTGCTTTAGCGGTTTGTTCAAAATCTGGATTTTTTTTTAGTGTGCTTGATCTGGGCACAGGTTCATTTAAGTTTATGTCCTAGTACATAATCAATACCTGCCATCTGGCAAGAACAGTTTACAGCATGACTAAGCAATTAGCGGACCTCCAGCTGTTGCAAAACTACAAGTCCTATCATGATTCCGCCTCTGGGTGTCATATTTGTGGCTGTCAGTCTTGCTATGCCTTATGGGACTTGTAGTTCTGCAACAGCTGGAGGTCCACTAATTGCATATCCATGGTTTACAGCATGAATGCTAAGAGATCCGATTGGCTGTTTTTGTTTTGGTTAAACTTCTGTCATCTTGGTTGGCTGTTTGTAAAGTTTTCTAAAACCGGTCTGTAACCTATATTTTGCTGTATATGAAATAAAATTACATATCAGAAGTTTTTTTTCTTCTTTTTTTAGAGTTCCAATCTGCATACACCTTGAGTACAGAGTATAGTGACAAATCAGCACAAACATTTACAGCATTATTTAAGAAATTTATTATTTTTATAAATTAAGGTTTTGCCTCTGTAGAATGGATATGGATCCATATATTGCACATTAGCTTAACATGGTGCCACTAGACAAAGTACAAGAGGAGAAGTACAACAGCCGTACGGCACACACCCGGACCCGGGATTGTGCTTCTCAGCTGCTGGTACACACAGAACGGTGCTAAATGCAACAACATGATTCTGGTAGACAGGCAAGGAGTAAATCTAATGCTGGGAACATGAGGGATGCCCTGTCCAATCAGGCTGAGTGACAAGGACCCCGGTGGGTTTGAACAGCCTTGATCTCGCTTCGCTTCAGAACAGTCATGCTCTCGCATGAAAAAACAGACATTGTACCTAAAATAGCTGATTATATTCACCTCTCGAGCAGCCAGGGTCTCCTACCTTCTCCCAGTGCTGCAGTTTTCACAAGACGACTGGAAGTGCCAAATGCCTGCATCGCCCGATGGGCACTATGAACTCCATCCTCTGACCCCCCCTACATCACTACTGCGTCCTGTGATGACTATAAGTAAGCCTGGGCCATCCTACAAACTCGACTCTAGCAAAATGTGTGTGTTTTTTTTTTTTTTTTACGCCAATGAGCAGTGGGCCGGATCATCCCTACCCCACAGCTTACATAAACAAGGAGGTGGGCTGCAAAACTGCCATGGCCCACAGCAAAGAAGTGGTCAGAGATGAGAAGACACTAGAGCTTGCTGATCTTTAGTAGTAACATAGGGGTTGGAGCAAGGAACAAACAGATGCCTTGGGAACGCAAAGAGCTAGAACAAAGCTAAGGTAGGAGATGGCCAAAGGTGGAGTGCAGTAGGTATTCTTTTGCAAGAACTTTAGGTACAACTTTTGATACTGTTAGTTTGGCTATTCGGGTCTAAGTGATAAATTGACCTTTCAGAAGTGCCTCTTACCTCCTCATAACTCTGTGCACACCCCCTGTCCCCCTCTATTGGAGCCTTTGGTAATACTCAAGACATCCAGCTATGGGGGAAGGGATCATGTGTCCTCTCAAGATGCAGTGTTGGGGCCTGAACACTGTCACCTAACCAGCAGGAGGAAGACGCTAACCCGGTCTAAACTCAGACGCTATCCAACATGTAGCACCCACACATGGTTATGGCTCCAAAGGAGGAGCACACAAAACAAGTATCAGTGGGCGAGATACAGGCCATTCAAACACACCCTTTACATGCTCTCAGCACAAACTCTGTGGCCAGTAATATACTGAATAAAATTTGCACTTGCCCCCCACATGGGTAATGCGGCCATTTTCTAGGCTAAACCGTCCTATATTAAGCTTATTGATGAATCAATGATTAGGCAGCATTGCCATTCACTAGCCTACAAAATGGCCCTGAAAGGGACAGGTGCTCTGGAAGGGAAGGGGGGGGGGGGGGGGGGTTGCAGTTTCCTGTAGCAGCAAATTAGAGATGCATATACAATCGGCGCCATCTGCTGGCAATACATGATCCATCCTCTGCCTGAAGAGTTCATTTAGAATTTGGTTTCCCAGCCCTGGTAAAGAGGACCTGTTGATTTTTTTAAAGTAAATTTCTCAGGCTATTTCCATTGATGGTGCTTTCAGTACAAATCCCTCCTACTCAGTTAAAGGCTACATTTTACTTGATAGCAGCATGACAGAGGGTTTTAACCCCTTTTCTAGGCTGAGTCCTGACTAGATCTTACTAAACTGCTATCTAAGGGTATTTCCTCTGTGTTCCCCTTGGATAGATTCATTCTCTGTTTATGTAACAGGTGTCAGACATAACAAAGAGGTGATATCCCCAACAACAGGGACACAGTACAGCAATATAAACCAATTTTTCTTTTTCATCTATTAACCACTACAGATCCGCGCTATAGACAAAAGACGTCTGCAGCGCAGACCTGAAGTGCCGAGTGGACGTCTTTAGACGTCCTTTGTTTACATTACCCGCGCGCGCAGCGGGTAAACACTGTCCCGGCGCATCGCTGGGAAGCCGTTGCGTGTACCTGGTGGCCGCGATGTCCGCCGGGTACACGCGATCGTTGGGAACACAGAGCTCCACGTGCTGTCAGAGGAGAGGAGACCGATCTGTGTCCCTTGTACATAGGGACACAGCATCGGTCACCCCCTTCAGTTAGAACACACCCAGGATACACATTTAACCCCTTCCTCACCCCCTAGTGTTAACCCCTTCACTGCCAGTCACATTTATACAGTAATTAGTGCATTTTTATAGCCCTGATCGCTGTATAAATGTGAATGGTCCCAAAATTGTGTCAAAAGTGTCCGATATGTCTGCCACAATATCGCAGGCCTGACCAAAAAAAAAAAATCGCAGATCGCCGCCATTACTAGTAAAAAAAAAATTAAAAATGAATCCTAAATCTATCCCCTATTTCAGGGATATGCAATTAGCGGACCTCCAGATGTTGCAAAACTACAAATCTCATCATGCCTCTGACTCTGGTGTCATGCTTGTGGCTGTCAGAGTCTTGCGATGCCTCATGGGACTTGTAGTTCTGCAACAGCTGGAGGTCCGCTAATTGAATATCCCTGCCCTATTTTGTAAGCGCTATAACTTTTGCGCAAACCAATCAAACACTTATTGCAATTTTTTTAAACAGAAATATGTAGAAGAATACGTATCCGCCTAAACCGAGGAAAAAAATATATTTAAAAAAAAAAAATGGGATATTATTATAACAAAAAGTAAAAAATATTGTATTTTTTTCAAAATTTTCTGTCTTTTTCTGTTTATAGTGCAAAAAATAGAAATCGCAGAAATGATCAAATACCACCAAAAGAAAGCTCTATGTGTGGGGAAAAAATGATAAAAATATAATTTGGGTACAGTGTTGTATGACCGCACAATTGTCATTCAAAATGCGTCAGCGCTGAAAATTGGTCTGGACACGAAGGGGGTTTAAGTGCCCAGTAATGAAGTGGTTAAAAAGTCATATACTGTCAGATTACACTGCCACCTACAGGAGGACTGAACACTATGAAAACAAATCTCTGCACCAGTCCAGGATAACTCTCCTGATCCAAGCATGCATCACTTTTTTTCAGTTCCTGGCTTTGCTGGAAAATATCTAATCAATTTGTGTACTGACAGTTGTTTGCCCATTTTTCAGGCATACTGTTTGGATGTTCCGGACAGTAAATGACTGCCTGTGTCCCTCAACAGATGAAAAAGAACATAGGGCTTTTGCACTCACTACAAAAATCCTTTTATATAACCCAGGAGCAAAACCGCTGAAATATGTTCTCTTTCAGCAACAAGGGCAGCTTTTAGTGAATAAGGCAGTTCTATCTGAAATATTACAAAGACTTGGTGTTATTTACAAATCCACTTTGCACTGGAAGTGCAGTCACTGTAAATCCAAAAGGGGACATGCAAGGAAAATAAAAACCAGCATTTTAGATTGCACACAGAGCTTCCCCCTTTTTTCAGATCTACAGCAAGTGCAAAGTGGATTTACCTTTAGTAAATAACCCCCACTGAGTTTATATTTGCTCTTTTTTCCCCCCACTGTTCTCTAAAGGAGATCATCATCAAGTATGAAGACTGCAAGCACCAGCCATGAAAACATCCACAGACTCAAGAATATTTAGGAGTGACATTTAGCTATGCAAGAACCTCAAGTCCAAGCATGCACTGCTGGTGGCAAGAACATGCTGGCACTTTCAGGGCCCATTTGCACTGATGCATTACACACAAGTGGTAGAGCGTTAATATATAAACCACAGTGCGCCAAACCATAATGTTGTACAATGTGGTGGGCTTAAAAAAAAGTAATGTCCATTTTTTTTTTATACACACTTAAGCAGACTGCCTTGATGCTCAGTAATGCATAGTGTGAATAGGCCCTTAGATCCTCTGTGACTGGAGGATGCTCATCGGCTTGTTCTTGCATTACAGCGTCTAGGAAATGATCTCAGGATTCAGGCAGATGGATGGGAGTCGCTCAGCAGAGACAAAGATTCCTTTCTTTACCATATAAACATGTCAGCACTGCGAGGAGGGGAGGGGAGCCAAGAAATTCTTAACACTTTAATGGCAAGATTTTCTGCAGGAAAAGTTGTTAGGCCTTCATCAGAGCAGCCACCACGGCTTTGGCGTTCAGGCTGCGCAGGTCGCAGTAAGTCTGCCCTGTACCCACAAACACAATGGGCTGCCCAGTGATGTACGTCATAGAAATGGCGGCTCCCACCTGTAAGGGGAACAAAGCAAGTTTAATCAGAATCACAAAGAGGAAAACAGACAAACTGACTTACCCACTACATTAACCAGATACTATTGATAACTATAATCAATAGATCTCACACACAGGATATAGTATCAAGCTTGTTGCTGCTGTTTATGACAAAAGGTAAAAAAATATGTAAAAAAAAAAAAAAGTGTAACCACAGCGCAAAACAAACCCAGATGCAATGAAACTAGTAAAGTGCAAGTGCTGTGCATAAATAAGGTTACAAATGAAAATTACCAAACAAATCTAAAATAACATAAACATTTAAAAAAGCTTGTGGGGGGGGGGGGGGGACACAAAATGCGTCAGCCGCAGATTTCAGCACCCCAGTGACATTACGTTAGACGAGCAATGGAACACTGGCGCAAGGGTATTGTTCTTTGTTACACCCTTTGGTTTTTACTGTGAAATATTGTAAGCAAGACTTTATGAAAATAATCGTTAGTTGCAGCCCAAGTTTATTCCATTAATCGATTAGTTGGCCGATTATCGTTTCGATTAATCGGATAATAGCCTTAAAAAAAATAAAAGGGCATTTTTTTTTTTTTGGGCCAATTTGTTGTTGGGCAGATTACAAAACACAAATTGCCGCAAAAACACATTACATGCTTTCCTGCAGCTTCTCCATTGAAGTATATTGAACCCAAAAAAAAAAAATAGCACCGTTTTGCGTTAAAAAGTCCTTGCCCTTTCCCACATAATGGGGTTAAAAAAACAAAAATAAGTACAAAAAGAGCAAATAATCGCTACTGTAAGGGGTTCATTTTTTACTGTGGGACAGTAAAAGTAATATTTACAGTAGTGATTTGCTTTTTTGTACTATAAAGGGCTAATTTTAGTTTTCGTTAACCCCATTATGTTACTGGCCAATTAATCGATTACAATTTTCACAATCGATTGGTTGTTTCGGCCCTAGAATAAACCAAGACGTACTACACTTTGTGCTCTCTCTCCTTATGTCCGAGTTTGATATACCAAAAGAAGATTTGTTTTCTTGAAGTTGGCATCGCATCCCCCTGCTCACCAGTGCAATCCTGGTGGGTGTGTGTGGGTGTGTGTGTCAACAATCACCTGTATGGAAATTGAACACTACAGGACTTTGGGAAACTGATAGCACAGCAGCCCTTTGGTAAGGTTCATTGTGATTGGAACTTTGTGTTTTGCACAGAAACTGAAACTTTCATTGGCTACATGCTTGTTTCAAATATTTTGGATTTGTTTGGTTATTTGCATTTGTAACCTTATTTATCCACAGAACTTGCACTTTACTAATTTCATTGCGTCTGGGTTTGTTTTGCACTGTGGTTACACTTTTTTTACATTATTTTTAAACTGGTTGCTCAAAAATTTGGAAAAACTTGGTGTGTGAGCTAAAGTTTAATCTACATGCATTTTCCCTTTCTGTCTCCTCCTTCTCCCCGATTGAAATGCTAATGATAAATGAAAAATTATATTTTAGATTCAGAGATGTGCTTCTCTATGCAACACAGGAATATCAAGGCTTTTAATAAGGGTCAACATGGTGCTGTGCATAGCTTCCTGGAAACACAGCACCCTGCCTCAATACTTCTTTTAAAAGAGTCCTCCGCACTGATACAAGCAATGGGCTGGCTCTTCAAAAGAGTTATGCAAGTATCAAATTGCCTTGATGGGTGGATGTCAGTCTGAAGGGGTGGGCTGCTTAGGCAGGTTTGCATGCAGACCACCTTAGGCAACTCCCATATCCTCCAGCCCAGTGTTTAACTCCAGTCCTCAAGGCACCCCAACAGGTCATGTTTTCAGGCTTTCCATTATTTTGCACAGGTGGTTTGATCAGGTTCACTGCCTTAGTAATTACCACAGTCGTTTAATCTGAGAGCTGTTGGGGCGCCTTGAGGACTGGAGTTGAGAAACACTGCTCCAGCCAACCTCCATGCTGGATGTTCTCCAGCCTGGAAACTGAGCACACTGACTTGCTGCAGCTTCTAAATGCCCAATGTGAGAAACTCAGAGTGTGCCGTGAAATCAGTAAACAATTTTAGGGAAGGGAAGGCTATAATGCATGTTGCTTGTGCTACAGTTGTTGGTGCCACATTAAATTAACTGTCTGTAAAAAGTCTACATGCGTTTGTAAAATTAAAAATGACATTTAAACTTAAAATCACCTTATCATCGATTGTGTCGAATTTGGTGAGCACAATGCCATCGATGAGACGTGGCTTCTCTGTCATAGAGTGGTCAGCCAATGCCTTGTTGAACTTCACCTTTAGGGGAAAAAAAAAGACCCAACACAGAATATTTATTACCATTCATAAAACAAAAACACGTTACAAAACAGTGGCATCCTACCAGACATGGAGCCCAGAATGACATTCTGGGACTCAATAGAAGGGTGAGGTCCTGATTCCAAAAAAAAAAATAACATATTGGGTAAATCATCATCCTTATTTACTTAGATCAGTTACCTTCAGTTTAGGCATTGGTGACCTTGTCAGTATCATCCCCACAGAAGTTTAGGAAATCTACGTCAAGAGATGCTGCAGGCAAATCTCAGAAAGGAAATAATGAAATCTCACCCATTTCATGGGATTTTGCTTGTACACACAGACGGTTGTATCTCTACCCATGTACAATCCCACTATATTTCAATTGTAAATAGAAAATTGTGTGTGTAATTTATATTAGTCCTATTTGAAATGATCTAAACAGGCGTAAAAGCAGTTTTTAGGACTCCCGCGCGCATTCCAGCTCCCTCGGCGGTGACCTGGAATGCGATGCCGACGCTTTGTTCTAAAGTAATTATTTCATAATAAGTTATGCCCTCCGAGTACAGTGCCGACATCTTCCACCCTAGTAGCTTCCGGGTTCATGGCGCCGACACACGGTCACGGCACAGCTACTGAAGAAACGGCACCAGCGGCCCGGTACTTCAGTACGCATGTGCCGATGACGTCAGCAGCGCATATGCTGAATATCTCATAAACTGTGTAAGTTTAGGAGATATTCAAGGTACCAACAGGTAAGCCTCGTTATAGGCGAACCTGTAGGTAAAAGTGATGTAACAGAGTTTACAACCACTTTTACTGCACCATTTGTTTTTGTTTTTTCATACATCAAGTATTCACATGGTTAAAAGTGCAGCAGTTATTACATTATACACTAAACGCAAGGTAACTTTTGTTTTTTAAATATTCGTTTATAGAACTCACCAGCTGGTCCACAGCCTCATTGCCAACTAGGGCTTCCCCAACGAACAGGACAAGGTCGGGCATATTGACGGCAATCAGCTTGGCCAGCGCAGTCATCAGAGGTGCATTGTCCTGCATGCGGCCCGCCGTGTCCACCAGCACCACATCGAAGTTCTGGTTCCGAGCTGAAAGGGCAGCAGGAAAGTAATATTTATTTAGAGCAGGTATTTATTTTTCTAAGTGTTTCCATTAATGTATTCAAATGGAGAGGTGGGGAGGTCCTGTCGATGGGATGGATGGCTACATTCCTGTAGATTTAACACATTTGTATTTCTGATTGGATTTTACAAATAAAGCGTTGTCAACGATGAAGCACGAGGATGGTGAGCTTTCTCTATTTGTCTTTTTAGTGCAACCTCAAAATTTCCCAAATTTAAGGAGATCTGCAAGGACTTGAACACCTTATGACATTGATAGGATTAGATTAGTGAATGAGAAGACCATTTACTCCTGTGCCCTACCAACTTGTAGTGTGATTGTATTACCTTTCTTCTGTCTACAAGTTGCAATCGACACCTCTACACAGGCCAGCTACACTATATGATCAAATGTTTGTGCACACAGGATCATCTCTTCTATATGAGCTGGTTGGGCATACCATTCTACAGCCAAGGCCACTAACATGGAGTTTGTCCATTCCAGGAAGAACTGTAGTGCAAATAGTGCAAGAAGTCCCTGCAGCACAGAAGAGGATTGCATTCTTACAATATTTGGGCTTCCCAACATTCCCAGGGATCTCAGCAGGATAGCGACGTCAGGTTTGTTTAGGCATCACAGGTGGAAGCCAGGAAAGAAGTACATCATGTAACTTCATCTCAGATTTTAATTGAATGCAGTGCAATGCAGAATTTTAGCAAGGGTTAGAGGGCTCACATTAAAGGGGTTGTAAAGGTACAATTGTTTTTTTTTCCCTAAATGGCTTCCTTTACCTTAGTGCAGTCCTCCTTCACTTACCTCATCCTTCCATTTTGCTTTTAAATGTCCTTATTTCTTCTGAGAAATCCTCACTTCCTGTTCTTCTGTCTAACTCCACACAGTAATGCAAGGCTTTCTCCCTGGTGTGGAGTGTCGTGCTCGCCCCCTCCCTTGGACGACAGGAGAGTCAGGACGCTCTCTATGTTGCAGATAGAGAAAGGAGCTGTGTGTTAGTGAGCGTCCTGACTCTCCAGTAGTCTAAGGGAGGGGGCAAGCACGACACTCCACACCAGGGAGAAAGCCTCGCATTACTGTGGGGAGTTAGACAGAAGAACAGGAAGTGAGCATTTCTCAGAAGAAATAAGGACATTTAAAAGCAAAATGGAAGGATGAGGTAAGTGAAGGAGGACTGCACTAATGTAAAGGAAGCCATTTAGGGAAAAAAAATTAAAAATTGTACCTTTACAACCCCTTCTTTAATGCTTTCTCTACACTATTGGCTCCTGCTGCGGTCAATCAAATCTAGTGACTAGGGAGTAGGGGTAGTGCTGAGCTGCACTGTGTGTCAATAGATGAATGCAGTGCAGCTTGGTAGTGAGCACACACAAGTACCCCTCCCCCAACAAGAGCCTTGCTAAGGGGGGGGGGGGTACTTGAAGGCAGGAGGAGCCTGGAGCGCTGGCGGTGGACCCTAGAAGAGGAGGATTGGGTCTGCTCTGTGCAAAACCTTTATCAGCAACACCACCATTGGTGTCATCAGCCTTAAAGGATAAGTTCACCTTTGGAAACATGTTCCACCCGTTTCTTAGGGTGGAACACGTAACATGTTCTGGCTCCTGAAGCCGGTCCCTGATCTCCCGTGTAATTGTGACAGTGGGCCAGGGATCTTCTCCCCACACCCGCTGTCACAATTTGAAAAGAATGCAGCCAGTCGGGGCTCTGCCCCCACAGCCACATCATTCATTCACAGAGTTCCGTGAACAAATGAATTAAAAGTACCGACAGCCTTTGCGGCTGACGGCTTGATAAAGACTTTACAATAAGGATGGACAGCAAAGTACCATAAACAATAAAACATTCCCAGTGTTAACAGCTTACCATAAGATATGGCCTCCATGGCAATGCCGGCCGCGTCCTTGCCATACCCCTTCTCATAGAGCTGCACCATGGTGCACCCCTTGTGCGCTTCTGGAGGGTGCAAGGAATTAAGGCGTCTTGTGTGTGTGCGCAGTTGCTCCACCGCCCCGGCTCGGAATGTGTCACAAGCTGCTATGAGCACGCTAAAACCGTTCTCAATCAGCCAGAAGGAGATCTGCAGATAGGAGAAGAGATGTCAGAGTGGGAGATTTTCACATCCAATAAGAATCAAGAGATACCCAAACCATGTCTCCGGTGCTTCATCAGCAACTCCACCAAGTGTATGCACGCCATCAGCCACTAGGAAGAATTCACTTACTTTGGCCAGGTTGGTAGATTTTCCCACTCCGTTCACCCCACAGAAAGTGATGACATAAGGGCGTCGCAGGCGTTGGGATTCCATCACATCGCGCAGGACATCCACACGACGCTTTGGCTGCAAGATCTGCACCAGGGACTCTTGCAAGGCCTGCTTGACAGCTGAAGTCACAGCTATAGACACAGAGGAAATACATCATGGGTCAGCAACAGGGGCGTTAAACAGCCTGCAACTAAGGCACTTTAATTATAATACTTAAAGCTGAACTCCTGGCAGATATAAAAAGACACAAACTAACGCAGCTCTGGATTAATGGATCATTGAATTTCGTTGTTTTTTTTGTTTTCATACAAGCAATGAAAGTAACCAAATTTGACTATGCATCAGCCTCTTGCAGTGCCAGTACAGCAGAGTTCAGAATGAGAAGCAGCACAAGGCACCATTCAGTTGGCAGATGGAGCATTCTGGTAGGAGGAGAGAGCAGAATGACGAAGAAAGGAGTTCATCAGTCTGCCGTTTCTACTTCCCAGTCACAGGCTGGAGGAGGAACGAAACATGTATGTGTTACTGAACTGCAGCAGAGGAAAATCAGGTCTCCTGTCCTGCCACACACAGCTGAGCACTGCAGCGGAGTTGTACAAATCTCTACACTGGATGGAGAGAAATACAGATTCCAAATATGTATTTAGATGACTTCTTGGAGTTCAACCACATTAGCTTACAAGCTAAACATTTATTTAATTTTTCGTTTTGGATGGAGTAGAAAAGTATTAGAACACCTGTCATTTTTTATTGCTGTCTGTGCCCCACCCCCCCCTCCTTAGGGAGATTTACGTCCTCCATTTGTTCCGTTTACCATTATCAACAAGAGTGAAAAAATCGTCACCAGAACAGAAATAAGAGGGGAAATCTTCCAATGGGGCATCCAGCGATTTCCTCTCACTTTCTGCCATGGTAAAGGAAGTAAAGTTTTCCTAATGGCAAAAAAAAGAATTGACTTGGGTTATAACCCTCCCTTATAAAATGATTTAAAATAATGTTTCTTGCCTAAAAAAGGACATACTGTAAACAGATGACATTTGTTTACATCCATGCATGTGCGCCAAGCAATAAAGAATGAAAACTTTTTCCTTCTGCGGACATAAACAGACCCTAATGCATGCGCTTTCATCTATCCACCTGCCTGCCCATAGACATACATTGTATTGAAGTCTGGATCAGAGACACATCCATACTAAATGTGAGACAGGACCTTCCACATATACAGTCAGTCTATATCCATCTGTCGATCGGTGGACATAAATGGATGTACATCTACTTACATTCGCTTATATCCGAGTTGGTTTATGTCCACAGAAGGAAAAGGAACTGCGTCTTTTTTGTTTTGCAGATATAAACGGATGTACAGTGCCTTAAAAAAAAAGTATTCATGCCCCTTGAACTTTTCCACATTTTGTCATGTTACAACCAAAAATGAAAATGTATTATATTGGGATTTTATGTGATAGACCAACACAAAGTGTCACACATAATTGTCAAGAGGAAAAAGATAAATGGTTTTCAAAAGTACAAAAAAAAAAAAAAAAAGTGCATTTGTATTAAGCACCCTTTACTCCCTAACTAAAATCTAGCACAGGGATATGCAATTAGTGGACCTCCAGCTGTTGCAAAACTACAAATCCCATGAGGCATAGCAAGACTCTGACAGCCACAAGCATGACACCCAGAGGCAGAGGCATGATGGGACTTGTAGTTCTGCAACAGCTGGAGGTCCGCTAATTGCATATCTCTGATCTAGTGCCTTCAGAAGTCACCTAATTAGTAAATAGAGTCCACCTGTAAGTAATTTAATCTCAGCATAACTACAAATGTTCTGTGAAGCCTTCAGGAGGTTTGTTAGTGAGCAAACGGCATCAAGAAGTTCAAGAAACACACCAGACAGGTCAGGGATAAAGTTGTGAAGAAGTTTTAAGCAGGGTTAGGTTATAAAAATATATCCCAAGCGTTGAACATCTCACGGAGCTCTGTTCAATCCATCATCTGAAAATGGAAAGAGTATGGCACAACTGCAAACCTACCAAGACATGGCCGTCCACCTAAACTGACAGGCTGGCCAAGGAGAGCATTCATCAGAGAAGCAGCCAAGAGGCCCATGGTAACTCTGGAGGAGCTGCAGAGATCCACATCTCAGGTGGGAGAATCTGTCCACAGGAGAACTATTAGTCGTGCTCTCCACAAACTCTTCTTTATGGAAGAGTGGCAAGAAGAAAGCCATAAAATCCCACTTGTAGTTTGCGAGAAGCCATGTGGGGGACACAGAAAACATATGGAAGAAGGTGACCAAAATGAGACCAAAATGAAATGAGACCAAAATTTTACTTCATCACCCTGAACACACCATCCCCACGTGAAAATGGTGGTGGCATCATTATGTTGTGGGGTTGCCTTTCTTCAGCAGGGACAGGGAAGCTGGTCAGAGTTGATGGGAAACTGGATGGAGTCAAATACAATCTTAGAAGAAAACCAGTTAGGAAAACCTGCAAATTACTTGAGGCTGGGACAGAGGTTCACCTTCCAGCAGGACAATGACTCTTAACCTCCCTAGCGGTATGATTCTGTCTGGAATTTTGTTCCAAAAGCGGTACCATTTTTGTAGAATAATCTGAGGTGAAATCTGAGGTGATACAGTGAAATCCTGTCAGATTACACTGTATCATGTAACTTTATGTGTGTGTTTTACTTTTTTACATTGTAACATTGTAACTTTTTTGAATCTCCCGCCCACTTCCGCCACTGTGAGGCGCTGCGGTTCACAGAGACGGAAGAGAGAGGAGACATCAGAGAAGACATCAGCGGGGCTCTCACCGGGATTAGGTAAGAACACCGCTGCGCTCACTCTGCAATACATTCTGCCGGGGCTCTCACCGGCGATCACAGCGGGAAACCCCGCTGGATCGCCGGGATGTCACCACACCACCGCTGCGCTCACTCTGCATTTCCCCTGACTCATCTGACCGGCGATCCAGCGGGAAACCCCGCTGGATCGCCGGGATGTTTAGCCACCGCTGCGCTCACTCTGCATCCCCCCCAGCGGGACTAGTCTGACCGGCGATCCAGTGGGAAACCCCCGCCGGATCGCCAGGAATTTTTGGGGGAAAAAAAAAATGCACCCCGAGCGTGACTCGGGGTTACCGCTTCTGGCACTGAATGTTAACCCCGAGTCACGCTCGGGAATACCGCCAGGGAGGTTAACATACAGCCAGAACTACAATGGAATGGTTTTGATCAAAGCATATTCATGTGTTAGAATGGCCCAGTCAAAGTCCAGACCTAAATCCTATTGAGAATCTGTGGCAAGACTTGAAAATTGCTGTTCAGACGCTCTTCATCCAATCTGACAGAGCTTGAGCTATTTTGCAAAGAAGAATGGGCAAAACATTCACTCTCTAGATAAAACTATGGCCCTCCAGTTGTTCAGGAACTACAATTCCCATCATGCCTAGTCATGTCTGTGAATGTCAGAGTTTTACAATGCCTCATGGGATGTGTAGTTCCGCAACAGCTGGAGAGCCGTAGTTTGAGAATCCCGGCTCTAGATGTGCAAAGCTGGTAGAGACATCCCCAAAAAGACTTGCAGCTGTAATTGCAGTGATGGGAGGTTCTACAAAGTATTGACTCAAGGGGGCCAAATACAAATGTACACCACACTTTTCACATATTTATTTGTAAAATATTTGGAAAACCATTTATCATTTTCCTTCCACTTCACAATTATGTGCCACTGTGTGCTCGTCTATCACATAAAATATATTTATTTTTTTGCTTGTAATGTGACAAAATGTGGAAAATTTCAAGGGGTATGAATACTTTTTCAAGGCACTGTAAATAGATGTCCACAATTTACATCAGTTTCATGTACGTCTGTTTTTAGGCAAGAAGCATATTTTTGGTTTATACTTTAGTCAACTATAACTATTTTCTTCAACAGCCAAAAGACAAAAATGGACAGGTGAGAAAACGGACGTATACTGATGTAAACTCAACTGAATTGAAAGACAGATGTCTAAACTGATTTAAAAAAAGATTTTGTTTTCACGTTTAGTGTTTTTATCAGTTTCCATAATGGAACTGATGACACTTGTGTAAGGGGACCGTAGCGTTTTATCATTTTACATGGAAGTGACTTCTAGTGACATTTTTCTTTTGATGGAAGAGGTCAGGAAACGAGTAGAGCCTCTGCAACTTCAACACAATTCACAAGAAAAAACACTTTGGCCTAGATTCACGTAGGGCGGCTTTACGTTGTGCGGGCGTAGCGTATCTTATTTACGCTACGCCGCCGCTACTTAGAGAGGCAAGTTCTGTATTCACAAAGCACTTGCGTCCTAAGTTACGGCGGCTTAGCGTAAATCGGCCGGCGTAAGTGCGCGCAATTCAAAGTAGGCAGGTCGTGGGCGTGTTGTATTTAAACTAAGCGTGACCCCATGTATATGCATGGCCGAACGAACGGCGCATGCGCGCGCATGCTCAGTATCACGTCGTATTCAAGCCCAAAGATACGCCGGCTCAATGCCTGTGACGTGAACGTAACCTACGCACAGCCCCATTCACATACGACTTACGTAAACGACGCAAAAAGATACGCTTGTTCCGACGTCCATACCTTGCATGGGCTGCGCCACCTAGAGACCTGCTTTATCTTTACGCCAGCGTATGTCTTACGTAAACGGCGTAACTAATTGCGACAGGCGTACGTACGTTCGTGAATCGGTGTATCTTTCTCATTTACATATTCGACGCGGAAATCAACGGAAGCGCCACCTAGCGGCCAGCCTAAATATGCACCCCAAAATACGATGGCGTAGGAGACTTACGCCGCTCGTATCTTGGCCAAATCTATGCGTAACTGATTCTATGAATCAGGCGCATAGATACGACGGCGGCCATTCGGACTTACGACGGCGTATCTGGAGATACGCCGTCGTAAGTCTGAGAATCTGGGCCTTTATTTTCACAGAGAACCTCCATCAGGTGTCATCTCAATCTGTGCAAACTCTCCCTTGATTTCTTTGTAGCCATTAAAACAGGAAGAGGTCTAAGGGAAATTTCCCCCAGAGAGGGAAACAGCAACTCCATTAAAAGCAAGTTTTAGTTGGGATTCAACTTTACAGCGGTACTAAATCCAAAACCAAAATTATAATATATTGCAGATTACCAATCATTAGATGTCTTGGCTTCATTTTTTTTTATTTGTTTTCTCCAGGTGATCTGGCCAGTAACATACCTCCTGTATTAGAGTGCATATAATCTGGATGAAGGAGAACAGGGGGCACAGCAGCATTGTCAGTCTGGGAGGAGGGGAGTGTTAGATTTACTAGCAGATTTAGATACACTGACAAAAAGAAGCCAAACTTCAGCTCACACTGCAGTTACAGCTAAAAGTAGTTTTTGGGGGGGATAAAGGAACAAAACAAAAAAAGCTGATCATTGTAAGTACCCATGTCAGTGGTAAGTGGTTTGTCTCAATATTAGAACTGGAACAGAGCTTGTTCTGTTGAAAATTAACAGACTTAATGGCCAGATCACCAAGGTAAAATAAAAGAAAGCCTAAAAAAGAAAACCAACACAGTCATCACATCTAAGAATTGGTAAGCTGCACTATAATAAATGTTTGCTTTTGGGTTTGATACAGTTTTAAACTTACACATCAATGTGTGGTGGGGGAAGCTCTCCAGGATCCTTTAAAGGCATAAAGGAATTTTAAGCTTTGCATTATAAATGCTACATGAAGACCTGGAACTTACCAACTCAGTTCCGTTACAACTAAACTAAACACACCTTAGATATTCTTTGGGGTAAACAGATGACACTTACTGGAGAATGTTCCCATCACTTTTCCTTCCAGTCTCTTTGCCACAGACTCACAGAGCTTCAGCGCGATATCAGTTGCCACGTTCTTGGCTGCAGGGGAAATATGTCAGGATCAAAACCAAGACACAATAATACAATACCATCTAGGCAAAACAACAGCGTGTTTTAAACCCCCCTACTTACCTATCCTTCACTCCCCTGCTGCCACATTTATCACCGGGAACTAAAGGGAATACCCAGTACTTCAGAGTATGGGCGAGCATGTGTCAGCACACACACAATGCAGCTCAGGATCAAGCCCGCACGAGTGACCGGATTCCAAGCGGTTTGCTATGAGGGCACATGGCAATGGGTGGAAGAAGAGCCAGGAGCGCCAACTGGGGGCGCCCAAAAGAGGAGGATTGAGCCTGCTCTGTGCAAAATCAAAAGTTACAGGACTGCCTGCCACCCGAGGCACAGTCTTCAATATTTCCTGAGATGCTGCACTAGAATATGTACTGTATGCAAATTAGGAATGTAGAGACCGCAATCTGATAAATTATTTAAAACACTAAAAAAGGAGGATGAGCAAGAATCATTTGTGGTTGGGAATTTAAGGGCACCTCCAAAACAATACAAGAGCAAACAATTAAAATCTATAAAAGCTTATGATTTTTTTTTTTTTTTATAAAAAAGACATATAAAAAACATGGATTTTATACAATATAATCTCTACTTCGCGCTCTTTAAAAATACCTGTAAAATCTATTTCTTAGAGTACATCACAGGACACAGAGCAGGCTATAATGATGACTATGTGGGATATGCGCCACCTATAGGTGGATGGACACTTGCCGATCAAACAGGAAGTCCTTCCCTACATAGCCCCTCCTATACAGGAAGTACTTCAGTTTTGTAGCAAGCAATGAAATTCCAAAAAGAGGAGAGGGATGTCTGTATCCTGTGATGTACTCCAATAAATAGATTTTACAGGTAAGTATGTAGAAAAAAAAAAATCAAATTTTCTTTAATCATACATCATGGGACACAGAGCAGGCTATCATCATGACTATGTGGAATGTCCCAAAGCAATAAAAATCTGAGAGTTGGGAGACACCAGAATAATCACCACCATCAATCCAAAAAGGACCTACTCCGCCATTTTTTAAGAGGCTGCGGCCAAAGGCAGAAACATCCATGGCTCTAACCTACCTGGTAAAACTATGTATACACCGAAAGGCATGTAGCAGCCTTGCAAACTAACGCTTGATGGTGGGATAGACCTGGGAGGAAATGTTCCCCTTCTCCAGGTTCCAAGCAATCAACCACCACTTCGAACTCTGCAATACCCCGGGGACAGAGAAAGATCTAACCTTCACGTTTCAGACAGACACAATGTTCCCCTACAAATACCTGATGCTTTCCAGCCGAGATCGCGGCTTTATTTACATCCACAGTCCCAGACATGATGTCATAACGTCGCACCCGGGCCCTGACAGTCATAGAGATGACTGGTGACCAGATGGTCATCGTAAATCTCTATGCTCTTCACTCGGTGGCGGCTTCTTTCCCGGGTCCCTGAAAGCACGGGCGAGCCTGGAGAAGTCCCCTCCCGCCGCCTGTAAGAGCAATCAAGCGGCTGAACTGCAGCTATGATAGTTCTTGCGGTGCACAGAATCACTGGCTGAAAAAGAAGATATCTGACTGATGCCTGCAGCTGCAAGCATCATTCAGATATCACCACTGAAAGTCAAAGACGTTAAACAACTTACCGCTGTTAACCTGCCCGACAACCCAGCAGCCTGCCTGTTGCACTTGACTGAGAGGCCTGTTAAAAAACACAAAACCTCACTATACAACGCCTAAATTCTGCTAAGGCCTGCATTCTGCTTCACTGGAGAGATGCTGACCATCCTACGAAAGCTTCCCGATTGGCTAAAGTTAGCAACCTCCGGGACGTGGAAGACCTTACAGCCACACTGCACACCAGGGAAGAGCTGTTTACTGAAACTTGGGAGACCCTGGAACTACTTTGTGTATACCAACACCTATCTCAATGAGCTGTCCAACTCCGAGAACCCCTGCCCATCCAATCTTTACCCAGGAGAGGGGTGACTTTGTTTCCTTGTCCCTACCTACTCCCCTTGCACTTACTCCCCCCCCCTCTTTTTCCTGCCCTTTTACTTGCTTACTTTCCCCCTCGTCCACACACTGTCTACTCATATGCACCTCCATTCATACTCCCGATTCCTCCCCAACCCCTGTCTGCTTTTTCAGACGACAACCAGTCCCGTACTTGCTCATCTATTATGCCCTTTCGTGGTTTTTGGCCCAGTGTCCACCTCTTCTATCCATTACCAGTTATTGGCAGCATGGTTCATTTTTGCTATATGTTGTTTTGTTTGACACTGCATCATATACTACCTCTGTTAGTTAAATATTGTCTTTCATTATCTGCAAGAGAAGTCTATGTAACTGTCCTTGGCTATGTTTTGGTATTTGACGGTTTTGTTGGCCTTCTCTTTCCCCGATTACTTGTCTGACACATCTGTTGTCCTTCACATTCAAGATTGTATTGACGCTATAACTATATATATATTTTGTAAATGTTTGTATTTTTCCCTTTGAAAAATAAAGCAATAAAAAAAAAAAGGCTCTGGCAACAAAAGGGTTAATACAGCATGTTTATTGGGGGTGTTAAACTTTTATACGCAAATAATTTTTTTTTTGCTTTTGTATTGCTTTGGGTGGTGCCCTTAAAACGGAACTTCAGTCATTTTCTCCCCATCTATTAAATCTTCTGCCCTTGTTGTTTTTAACTTTGGATAGTAAAAAAAATGTTTCTGCCAGTAAATACCTTACCTTATACAGCCCACTTCCTGTTTCTTGTCTGGTAAAAAATTCTAGGCTTATGACATCATTCACAGCTCTCTCATGAGAATTTGCCAGGAAGGGAGGGGGTTGAGTCATAAGAGGGCCAATGAGAGCTGCAGGGCTGGAGGTGTGCCTCTGTAAACCCAGGAAGTGAACAGGCAGCAGCTTCAGCTGCCCACAGTTAAAATGGTTGCAGCCTGACTCAGTGGAGGGAGATTTCTGCAGCATATTTGGCAAGTAGAGAATCACAGTATATATATATATATATATATATAGTGGTTGGAGGGAAGCTTCAGAATGGCAAAGCTGTTTTTATTACAAATTATGTGAGCAGACTGCAGTTCCTCTTTAAAGTGTTTAAGGCAAAAGTGTAAATCGCTGCCAGCTCCTCTATTATAGGCAGGCATACCACACTGTGGAAGTCTTTTCGAAAAACGAGGATTGCAAATACCTATTTAGGGCAATCTTCAGCTCCGATACAGGGCTACAGCAGGATGGGCTGAGAGCTTCCTCTGGCGTCAGCCGGGGAGGTCATGTGGCCGCTCAGACCCTCCCGCAGAAGCCCTGTCTGGGAGATGTAAAGCGGTTGCGAGTCACGTGACCGGCCTGAAGATGACACTAAAAATATATTTTCAATTTTAGTTTTTATAAAAAATAAAAAAAACTCAGTGTGGTATGCCTGCCTATAATAGAGAGCATGAAAGTGACCGTTGTAAGTTTTTTATTTTTAATAATAGCGGCGGGGGGAAACAGACAAGGAGCTGACGGGCAGGGAGGAGGGAGAGAGAGTAGAGCTGAGAGCAGGGCTACAGATGACATATTGACATACGCGGAGCACGTGGTCAGGGCTCGGCAGCCCTGATTATCGCATGTGGTCAGCGCAGAGAGGGGGGATACAGGAAGTGGCAGGATCAGAAAGGTTTATTACAGTTTAGAGGGGGCCGATTACACAGCACAAGCACTGTGCCGTTTAATCTGCTTCAAGGGACCAGGATCTGTTTTTTCTTTTTTTTGGGTTAACAAACACTTTAAAGTCCCGACCACTTAAAGTCCAATAACCAACTAGTTATTTTTGGATTTCTATATTACTTGGGGGATGTTGGCACCCAGTAATATGCAACTATCCTGGTATTTTTGTCATGATGACTGTTTTTCTCTCAGCAAATTTCCACTGATTAGTCATGTGACCAATGTCAACATGCTGCTACAAGAGGATATTAGGAAGGTGATGTTCTGGCAGAGATGCATAGGCTGACCAGTGATCTTTCACACTGAGGGAGACCACATGATCAATCATGTGACTGGAGAATATGTACTAGGTTGCCCTTTGTTAAGTCCTATAGTTATACTTATATGGTCTCCCAGATGTTTGCAGCAAAAATCTATTCAAACAAAAAAAATCTTATAAGTAAAGTATACAACAGGCAATCAACCCAGGACCAGAAGACTAAAAGGTTTGCAATTTATGGGCCCCGTCTGTTGCACGCACCTATGAGATGATCCTTCATCTTCTCCAGAACAGGCTCCATGTCGTCCATACTCAAGCTTTTTGCCCCTACCAGGCCTTTCAGCATGCCGAACATTCCCCCAAAGCCGCTCTTCTTAGTGCTAAATAATAAACAAATAAAAAAAAAAAAAAAGGTGAAGGTCACCCAACATCACCCCATCTCACACGGTTAGTAAAAGTGACACATTCACAGTACCTGGTCTTGGCGGGAGCTGTAGTGTTGGTTCTAACAACGGGAACTTCCTCCTCTTCTTCCTCCTCCTCCTCACTGCTGCTTTCGCACTCAACGTCCGGGAGGTTCCCCACCATCCGGCTTGATCTCTGAAAGAACATGCACAGGTCACGTGACAATCAAAGCCTAGAGGGTGCTTAATGCAGAAGGATTCTTCTCAGGGGCTGGGGGAAGGTGCCTTCAAAGAAGACATTTGCCGGCAGTACTGGAAGTCAGGAAGGAAGTCTCCTTAAGGGCTTGGGAGCTTTACAGTTGGAGGAAAGTTCCCCTTGGGCTAGGAAGGTCACTCAACATAGGTAAGTTATTCCTACACACAGTAGGAATAGTAGGGTTGCACCAAGAACCCACCGATACATATTTTTTTCTTAATGTCATGTGACAGTGGACTGTGCAAGTATTTTTTTTTTTTTTTTTTTTTTTTTTAATTTCATTATTTATTAAAACATTTTTTTTTTTTACAATGCCTTCTGTTATATGGGGGGGTGAATGTGTCAGTTATATATATATATATATATACACACACACATATATACATATACACACACACACACACACACATCTCTAGAGCCTCAGCTGCACTAAAGCGGACAGCGGCTCCTATAAACACAGTTTACTCGGTTTAGTTATAAACTGATCACTGACTCTGTGCATTTAGAAAATGAAATGAGCCGGTAAATGACAATTTACCGACTCCTTTCTCCGCTCTCCATCCTGACAGATCCGGGACATGGAGGGGGACCTGGGAAGCACAGAGAGGGGGGACACAGGGGAGTGTCGGGGGTAGTTATAAGCATCGATCTCCCTGTATAGATGTCAATAAGGCAGCTGTGGGGGGAGGGGGGGGGTGGAATCGGCTGTCAGCTGCTTTATTGAAATCTATACAGGGAGATGGATGCTTGTAACTCCCCCCACCTCTGCACCGATCATCCCTGACTGCCCAGGTATCGGGTCAAGCATTGGAGCATTTCAAGTACTCATGCAAATGCTTGGTATCGGCACCGATACCAGTATCGGTACAACCCTAGTAGACAGCATAGGAAGGTTCCTCTGAGTTCAGAAAGTCCTCCAGCATTGGACAGTTCCCCCAGTTGCAGGGGAAAAACAATCAGGGCAAATTAACACAGAAGCAAAAACGTGGAGCACCTGCCCAGAATGACCAGTTAAGTTTTCGATTTTAAAAGGGAATCTAAAAAAGTGATTGACCACTATGTAAAGATCTCTTTGCTCTAAGGACTAAATACAAGGTGCTCTGTGTGAAGGAAATTTGCTCTGCAGGAAGGTGAATAGGTGCTCTGGTCTGCTCCATGGAGCTGCAGAGGAGATGTAATAGGTTATAACATCTCTGTTCTCCACTGAAGATACAATGCTGCCTCTTACACACACACACACACACACACACACACACACACACACACACTTACCAGGGCCTGCAGGTCCTCATCAGGGATCGCTGGCTCCTCTGCGTTGCCATTGGTAGTGGGTTTGCTGAAGTCTAGTTCTTTGGCATTCACTGTCCTGCCTTCCCACACCCGGGGCTTCTTCCCCTTTTCTTTTTCTTTTTGGGACTCTGGCTTTGGGGATTTGCTGCAAGAGAAAGAAATGAAAAGTCAGCTCTGGAGTCATACATACAACATAATATATTCCTAGGACCTCTAACAGACAAAAGCTTTGTATACCTATGTATAATAGATACAAAGTCATTCTCCATCTATCTGCTGCTGTGTGAGGTGTTTCAGACAGAATGATGGAGCAATGAGGGTCAGCTTGCATGCAAACATTTTGAGAATGCTTCTCCTGACTGCACAAGGAGTAGCATGAAATATAGCAGTTCCCAAATATATAATGCAGAGAAAACATTGCTCACCTTGCTTTATCTCCCCCCTTTGACATCTTCTTAAAGAACGCCTCTCGCTTCTTCTGCATGGCTTCCTCAGAGTTCAGCTCCTCCTTCTCTGCAGGTACTGCTGGGGTGCTGGCTTTACTGCCTTTATTTGGTGGAGTGATCACTTCTGGGGCAGTGTCTGGAAAGAGAGAAAGCTCACTGTGACACAGCAATGGACGACAGGAACGCCCCATCTGCAGCTAGCTTAACAAACTGATATCCTTTCAATCTGAATGCCAAAACATTCCTTCCAGTATTTCCACATGAATATCAAAGTGTATGAGGGCCGATACTTGGCGTGCAGAGTGAGCTGCATGCTGGTAGGTTAATTGGATCCAGTCCAAATTGGCCCAGTATATATGTATATATGTGTGTACGACTGTGTCCCAAGCGTTTCGAGATCCTACGGGGTAAATGACCGCACCAGCCAGGAAGACACTGGCTGCAAAAAGCACCTAGAGGAGATTCAGTTTGCATGTGTAGCGCTACACAAGTCATTCATTCATTCACACAGTATCTCACAAAAGTGAGTACACCCTCACATTTTTTGTAAATATTTTATTATATCTTTTCATGTGACAACACTGAAGAAATGACACTTTGCTACAATGTAAAGTAGTGAGTGTACAGCTTGTATAACTGTGTAAATTTGCTGTCCACTCAAAATAACTCAACACACAGCTATTAATGTCTAAACCTCTGGCAAAAGTGACCACCCCCCCAAGTGAAAATGTCCAAACTGGGCCCAATTAGCCATTTTCCCTCCCCGGTGTCATGTGACTCGTTAGTGTTACAAGGTCTCAGGTGTGAATGGGGAGCAGGTGTGTTAAATTCGGTTCCGTCGCTCTCTCATACTGGTCACTCATGGTAAAGAACTCTCTGAGGATCTGAAAAAAAGAATTGTTGCTCTACATAAAGATGGCCTAGGCTATAAGAAGATTACCAAGATCCTGAAACTGAGCTGCAGCACGGTGGCCAAGACCATACAGCGGTTTAACAGGACAGGTTCCACTCAGAACAGGCCTCACCATTGTCGACCAAAGAAGTTGAGTGCACATGCTCAGCATAATATCCAGAGGTTGTCTTTGGGAAATGGACGTATGAGTGCTGCCAGCATTGCTGCAGAGGCTGAAGGGGTGGGGGTGAGCCTATCAGTGCTCAGACCAAACGCCGCACACTGCAGCAAATTGGTCTGCATGGCTGTCGTCACAGAAGAAGGAAGCCTCTTCTGAAGATGATGCACAAGAAAGCCTGCAAACAGTTTGCTGAAGACAAGCAGACTAAGGATATGGATTACTGGAACCATGTCCCTTATGTCTGATGAGACCAAGATAAACTTAATTGGTTCGGATGGTGTCAGGCGTGTGTGGTGGCAACCAGGTGAGGAGTACAAAGACAAATGTGTCTTGCCTACAGTCAAGCATGGTGGTGGGAGTGTCATGGTCTGGGGCTGCATGAGTGCTGCCGGCACTGGGGAGCTACAGTTCATTGAGGGAACCATGAATGCCAACATGTACTGTGACTTACTGAAGCAGAGCATGATCCCCTCCCTCCGGAGACTGGGCCGCAGGGCAGTATTCCAACATGATATCGTCCCCAAACACACGTCTAAGATGACCACTGCCTTGCTAAAGAAGCCGAGGGTAAAGGTGATGGACTGGCCAAGCATGTCTCCAGACCTAAACCCTATTGATCATCTGTGGGACATCCTCAAATGGAAGGTGGAGGAGTGCAGGGTCTCTAACATCCACCAGCTCTGTGATTTCATCATGGAGGAGTGGAAGAGGACTCCAGTGGCAACCTGTGAAGCTCTGGTGAATGCCATGCCCAAGAGGGTTAAGGCAGTGCTGGAAAATAATGGTGGCCACTCAAAATATTGATACTTTTTTCACTTAGGGGTGTACTCACTTTTGTTGCCAGCGGTTTAGACATTAATGTGTGTTGAGTTATTTCGAGGGGGACAGCAAATTTACACTGTTATACAAGCTGTACACTCACTACTTTACATTGTAGCAAAGTGTAATTTCTTCAGTGTTGTCACATGAAAAGATATAAAATATTTACAAAATTGTGAGGGGTGTAATCACTTTTGTGAGATATTGTATATGATGGAGCCTGCACCCAGAGCTGCGATCCTAGAGGCTTCACAGTTATTGGATTTATCCCTTAGGGCAGGGATATGCAATTAGCGGGCCTCCAGCTGTTGCAGAACTACAAGTCCCATGAGGCACAGCAAGACTGACAGCCGAAAGCATGACGGGACTTGTAGTTTTGAAACAGCTGGAGGTCTACTAATTGCATATCCCTGCCTTAGGGGAATGCCTGTCATGGCCTTTCTGTATGTTCAGGGGTCATGTTGTTGAGGTGAGTGGATAATTTGCTCCTTGGTGGTGGGATCCAGCATGGTTTCCACATTGAAGTCGTATATGTCATGTTATGTCTTCACCGGATATGTACATTTAGTGAAAGCTCATCACTGCTTGGGACAATTTGTTTTATAATTTTATGGATGTTGCAAGCATGTCGATAAATACTTACACCGGGGCTGTGTACTGTGGTATACATAGCGCTACATGGGTAGCATGGGGTATCACAGCGATTAAAGGCAATGGGGGTCCCGGATATTTGGAGTTCACCTTACACTTTATTTGGAGTGGGGTAGGTAAAAAATGTGCCCTTATTAAATCCACTATTAAGGAAAATACACGCGTAGAAACTGAACGCACATAGAGCTGCTTATTCGGCGATAATATAATATTATAAAAAGCATTTTACTCATTACTCACTCTCCTTCCTAGAAGCCTTGTTTTTCTTATTGTTCTCCTTGGTCTTGTCCCCCGGCTTCTCAATCATGGATTTTACTGTCTTCTTGGACTTCTCTGACTGTTCGAATGTCTTCATGGTGGCAGTGGGCCGAGCTTTGCTGCTTCCCTCTGCTGCCCTGTGGTGAAAACACATTTTATACATTTGTCGAATATAATATCACTGATCAGGCATCACTGAGATACGTATTCTCCATAATCATTGGTCACATTAAATATCGGGATAGCACAACTTTTATAATCTTATTACAGTGAATTATGCATCTGCAATATTTTAACCATGTATCGGGCACATTTAATAGGAGATACGCGGCTTATGCTGTCAGTAGCTCTTTTTTTTATTATTCTAGCGCCGTCAATTTACACAGTGCTTTACATATATATTCTATACATTCACATCAGTCCCTGCCTTCAAGGAGCTCACAATGTAAAGTCCCTAATTCACATTCATACATACACATACTAGGGCCAGTTTAGACAGAAGCCAATTAACCTACCAGCAGGTCTTTGGAAGGAAACCGGAGTACCCGGAGGAAACCCACACAGGCACAGGGAGAACATACAAACTCCATGCAGGTAGTACCATGGTTAGGATTCGAACCAAGGCCCCTAGTGCTGCTAGGTGGAAGTGCTAACCACTTAGCCTCTTATACCAATTGTAAAGTAATCACAAACCAGTCACCTTTACAAATAAATAGGGATTAAGGATTAAAAATAAATTATTTTATATTTAGTCGCAATTTTCAGAAACATTAGTTTCGTTTTTTTTTTTTGCTCTCCACCACAATCACACCTCATTATACATGTATCCATATCATGTGCTATTTATTTAATACACTTTATACCTTTTGAATAACCCATATAGTCAGAGTATTTATAATAGTCCTTGTTTTTCGGTCTCCTTTTGACTGGAATACATACATTATATATATATATATATATATATATATATATATATATATACACACACACACACACACACACACACACACACACACACATGTATCCAGCCCTGACAAGTTCTACAAAATGCTATACACGGAACACTGAGCCATTCACATCAGTCTCTGCACCAGAGGAGCTTACAATCTAATGTCCAACCACAGTCACACTATTATTATACATTTATAAAGCTCTGACATTCCACAGTGTTGTACAAAGAACACTGAGCCAACCTCACCGATCTCTGCATTAGAGGAGCTAACACTCCAATATCTCCATCACAGTTACATACTACTACTGTACATTTTTATAGCTCCAGCATATTCCACAGCACTGTACAGTCACACCAATATCTGCACCAGAAGAACTTATACATCAATACATGGCATGTGCAAGGGTTTTTGACACCCCCAGGCGAAACCTTATTTTTGCCACCCACTAGCACCGCCCCTGAATCCACCCCCTTTGCCCAAGCATCAGTGTGACAGGAGGATGCGGCGGCAGTAGAGAGCACTGATCATAAAGGCGCGCAGGGGATGCTTGCTTCTGTTCCATCAGGATATGTCCTCTAGTGCTGCGCCTCTATAATGACACTAAAGAGCGCTGCCTGAGTAACCTGCAGCAGAGGCATCCCCTGCATACAATATATCCTAGCAGCGCCCACTAGAGGTTATAACATTTATTATAGAGGTATTTATAATAAAGCACTGAAAACTTCCATAGCACAGAGAGTAGGGAAACCAGCGGCTGGGCGCCTTAGGCCGCAGTGCACCCTAGGCGGCCACCTAGTTTGCCTAGTGGGTAGCACCCGCCCTGCTTCAATATACCTACCACAGCCACGGTATTATTTTTATTGCAGGCCAAGCACTCCAGAACTCCCCCCAGCTTTCCAGCATTGCAGACGAGGTGAGGAGTTTCTGCTTGCAGTGCCATGGTGTAAATATGAAGTGTATGTAAAAATGTAGACCCTTATTCTAAGAAGGGATTTCCCTCACTTTGGAGAGATATCCTCTCACTTCCTAGATGTGATTGGGGTGTTATTCCTCTTCTACTGTACCCCAAAAAATACATTATGGCTTTAGATACACTTTAAAGTTTCACAAGCATACATAAATCAAAGACAAATAGAGAGATATTTACCGATAAACGGGGTGACTAACAAGAGTTTTCTGAAATAAGTATACAGAAAATAAAACCGTGATTTACTATAAAACACACACAAAGCCAACTAAATAACTAAATGTATATCCGATCGGGGAGGCAAGTGCTTGAGGAAAGAGGTTTCTAGAAATGCAATTAGTGAATCAATTATAATTGTACTTACCTAAGAAGGAAGCCGAAATCATCTTCAAAATCAAACGAGCCATTCAGTAACCCTAGAGCCCCGTTCTGCTGTATCTGATTACGATATTTATCCCGAAACTCTTTATGGACGTCATCTATTAACTTGTCCACATAAGCCAGGGTTAAAATCTTCTGGTACCCCACCTGCAGGGACATGAACAATACAAAAGGGTCTAGTTACAAATCAGTGAATGGGACTTTCTCCGAAGACTCGCTGCTTGTAGAATCAATCGCTGTCCTTTCAAACATGTGACCCAGGAAGATTCTCCTGCAGAGAATGTCATGTGCACCGCTTTATAAAAATGCCCCAAAGTATGAAGACTTCCAACACCTCCGAGATGAATTCAAGGGCAGAACCTGGCGTGAGCGTACACCTACACTAGGAGGTCCATTTATAAAAATGTGTTGGACAAATCTGACAAGCATATGCCCATCCTTGAACATTTTTGACTATATTTTGCTTAAAGGATAAGTTCACTTTTTATTAAAAAAAAAAATAATAAATGCACATCATTTTTTTTGTTTTGCATGTAAAAAAACAAAATGTGCATTTATTATTTTTTGTTGAAGGAGTCTGGAAAGCATTGCACCAGTGATCAGCAGATCGCCGATGCCATGCAGGTCTCCTGTACACTGTCATTGTATTGGCTTACCCGTAACATCTCATATGAGGAAGCAGATACTCCCTGCCAGTAAAACCTGGTACACATGAAACTTCTTCCCATACCTCTGTCACAGGAAGGAGGAGAGGGGCAGCGGGCGGCAGCTGCAGCACTGGGAACATGTTACATGTTCTCAAAGGTTAAATTATGCTTTAACCCCTTCAATACCGGACACTTTCACCCCTTCCTGCTCAGAACAATTTTCAGCTTTCAGCGCTGTCGCAGTTTGAATGACAATTGCGCGGTCATGTAACACTGCACCCAAACCAACATTTTTTTAATTTTCTTCCCACAAATAGAGCTTTCATTCGGTGGTATTTGATCGACCACTGGATTTTTTTTTTTTGCGAAACAAACTAAAAAAGACCAACATTTTTGAAAAAATAAATGATGGCCACTGATAGGCGGCACTAATAGATGGCACTGATGAGGAGCTACTGACAGGCATTACTGAGTGGCATCTGAACGGCACTGACAGGCATTACTGATGGGGCACTGATTGGCACATTTATGGGGCACATGCTGGCACCACTGATAATTAATGTGCTGATTATCAGCGCAGACCCATCCTCTGACAAGGAAAGCCGCCGATCAGCTTTCCCTGTCAGTGTGAACTGAAAAATGCTGTTTACCGGCACTTCCTGGTTCACGCGATGATCAGCTGTGATTGGTCACAGCTGATCACGTGGTAAGAAGTCTCAGTCAGAGGTTCCATACTACGATTGGATATGCAGTGTGTCAGACTGACACACAGCACCTCCGATCGCCACCCTGGGCATGCACTGGCTTGTTATCCTGATCAGGATAACAGAACCACTTTGCTGACATCATACTGCTATCTGGCGAGCGGAAAGTGGTTAAAGATATCTGATCCCCCCCCTCCCTGTGACAGCAGTATGGGGAGAATACCCCCCTACTAGTTGTCCCTTTTTTAAATCAGTCTGGCCGTGCGGGGCTACAGCCATGTCATTCATTCACACAGCTGTGGGTGTGTGAATGAACTACAAGCCCTGACATCCTTTGCGGCTGTCGGCTTGTAGTTCTCATTTTTTTTCCAACTTTATTGCTATCACTACGGGTGAGCCACATCCTCTTTTTGGAGAGATCTGGCGACTCTTAGACCCCAGATCTCTCCTCTGGCCTCCAAAGCAGGGGTGGGTTTAATAAGTTGCCAGTAATGGCTTGTTTACATGAGAACAAAACCATAAGTATCAAAATCCTAGACAACATCAGTTCCTCTCACTGTGTCTCCAGTGGCTCCCTTATCGGGCTGTCCAATTGGACAGGAGAGCCCGGTAACAGAGGCGGGGGGGGGGTTGGTGCTGGACCCCCTTCTGCTGCCTGTAAAAGCGATCCAATGGCTCTGTAGCCACTCAGATCCCTTTTACATTGTAAGAAATCGTCCACTGAAAAAATCTATACCGGGCTCATGGTTTTGGCATCAAACATGATCCCGGTATAACCGCGTCTACCTTGGGCTGTTCTGCAGTAGAGCTGCTCTCTCTTCTTGTATTCACTCTACACAAAAGCAGCAGCTGGAGCTAATGGCTCCTGCTGCCGGTCAATAGAAATTCTATGAGGAGGGAGTGGTGGGTCTTTTGAAGCACACAGCCTGGCTCGAGAGCACGCCTGCATGAGTGCCCCCATAGCACACAGCTTGCTACGGGGGCACCTGGAGAAGCGGAGCAGACCCTAGAAGAGGGTCGCTCTGTGCGACACCCTTGCACAGAGCAGGCAAGTATAACATGTTTATTATTAGTCTTTGCAACCGCTTTAATCTTCCTATACGCTATCCAAAATAAGAAAAAAGGTTTTGCCTTTAGTTTAGCGATTTCCTTTAGCAAATCCATCTAGTGGCCATAAGGCGGTATTTTTTCTGAGATACCGCAATCAGAAGAAAATACCACACTGTGGCCACTAGATGGAACTGTACAGTCAAAATGTGTTGCAAAACGCTTGTCGCATTTGTCCAATACATTTTTTTGATAAATATCCTCTTTGTAGCAAGGTATGGTGGCACAGGAGTATACTCTTGGTGCTCTGAACACCAATCTCTGTGCAGCCATCTATCTCTTCACTAGAATTTGGTCCATAGCACCTGAAAATAATCCTATATTTCGGGTATGTTGGGCTTTCAGCGTACGGACAAAGAGGCAGCGATTGTGTACTCGGCACCACAATGGAGAGGAATGAGGCTCACACATACAGTAACATTGTTCTGCCTCTTATTCAAATGCCATATTGATATCCAAAAGACTAGAAAACAAGTGTTTTTGGCTCTTGCATTATAGGAGAGCTCCTCTGATCCGGCAGACAACGCGGAATTCCAGCTGTGATGTCACATGGAGGTCATGATGAAGATCTTACCACAAACACCAACTCAAACTGATTGTCCAGCTTGTACTTGAGGGTGAGGGAGTCATGGGTGAAGGAGGTGTTCCCGCCTCGCTCCTGAAATACAAAGAATGACAGAGGTGAGTGTGTGATGTCACATCCCGAGGAGGCGTCAGCCCGCAGACAATGCATGAAATGTCACTCCAGTCCGGGTACGTCCCATCCACAGAGCTTTACTGCCAGGGGAATCCCCAGTGCCCACTCCCAGTAATGACACCATCTACAGACCAGACTCCACTTTCCACACTCAACAGATGTTCCTTCCACCCCCACCCTACAAATCCTTCATAACATGACTGTGGGGGCACTCTTCTCCTCTTCCCCCCAGTAGTGGCACAACTCTCCTCTATCTGGTGGCACAGCTCCCCCCCTCCCCCATCTGGTGGTGGCACAGCTCTCCATTCTATCTGGTGGTGGCACAGCTCTCCCCTCTATCTGGTGGTGGCACAGCTCTCCCCTCTATCTGGTGGTGGCACAGCTCTCCCCTCTATCTGGTGGTGGCACAGCTCTCCCCTCTATCTGGTGGTGGCACAGCTCTCCCCTCTATCTGGTGGTGGCACAGCTCTCCCCTCTATCTGGTGGTGGCACAGCTCTCCCCTCTATCTGGTGGTGGCACAGCTCTCCCCTCTATCTGGGGGTGGCACAGCTCTCCCCTCTATCTGGGGGTGGCACAGCTCTCCCCTCTATCTGGGGGTGGCACAGCTCTCCCCTCTATCTGGGGGTGGCACAGCTCTCTCTCTCCCCCCCCCCCCCATCTGGTGGTGGCACAGCTCTTTCCCCCCTTCTGGTGGTGGCATAGCTCCCCCCCCCCATCTGGTGGTGGCACAGCTCTTCCCCTCCCCCCCATCTGGTGGTGGCACAGCTCTTCCCCTCCCCCCATCTGGTGGTGGCACAGCTCTTCCCCTCCCCCCATCTGGTGGTGGCACAGCTCTCCCCTCCCCCTCATCTGGTGGTGGCACAGCTCTCCCCTCATCTGGTGGTGGCACAGCTCTCCCCTCCCCCTCATCTGGTGGTGGCACAGCTCTCCCCTCCCCCTCATCTGGTGATGGTGGCACAGCTCTCTCTCTCTCCCCCCCATCTGGTGGTGGCACAGCTTTCTCCCCCCCCCCCCCCCATCTGGTGGTGGTGGCACAGCTCTCTCTCTCTCCCCCCTCCATCTGGTGGTGGCACAGCTCTCTCTCTCCCCCTCATCTGGTGGTGGCACAGCTCTCTCCCCCCCCCCATATCTGGTGGTGGCACAGCTCTCTCCCCCCCCCCCATTTGGTGGTGGCACAGCTCTCTCTCCCCCCCCCCATCTGGTGGTGGCACAGCTCTCTTCCCCCCCCCCATCTGGTGGGGGCACAGCTCTTCCCTCCCCCCATCTGGTGGTGGCACAGCTCTTCCCTCCCCCCATCTGGTGGTGGCACAGCTCTTCCCTCCCCCCATCTGGTGGTGGCACAGCTCTTCCCTCCCCCCATCTGGTGGTGGCACAGCTCTTCCCTCCCCCCATCTGGTGGTGGCACAGCTCTTCCCTCCCCCCATCTGGTGGTGGCACATCTCTTCCCTCCCCCATCTGGTGGTGGCACATCTCTTCCCTCCCCCCATCTGGTGGTGGCACATCTCTTTCCTCCCCCCATCTGGTGGTGGCACAACTCTTTCCTCCCCCCATCTGGTGGTGGCACATCTCTTTCCTCCCCCCATCTGGTGGTGGCACAGCTCTCTCCCCTCCCCCCATCTGGTGGTGGCACAGCTCTCTCCCCTCCCCCCATCTGGTGGTGGCACAGCTCTTCCTTTCCCCCCATCTGGTGGTGGCATAGCTCTCCCCTCCCCCATCTGGTGGTGGCACAGCTCTCCCCTCCCCCCATCTGGTGGTGGTGGCACAGCTCTCTCCCCTCCCCCCATCTGGTGGACAGTCACCTGTAGGATGACAGAGCGGATGAGAGCATTGACAGGCCCGGTGAAGGATCCTTTCACCCCCTGGAAGCACCAGAGCACGATACCGCCTTTACTGAAGATAGTGAAGAAGTCCAACATGTTGTCCCCACAGAAGACACCGACACCGGCCGAGACACGTCAGAGAAACACTGGCAACCGTCACTTCCGCCTGTACCAGAGGGGGGAGGCACAATGACTTCCGGGACCGGCCATCTTGGTACACCTATCCCTCAGCTGTTCAGCCGTGCTCCGCCTCCACTCGAAGAACTGTCTCCGCTTCCTCGGCCATTTTCCCAGAGACCACTCCCTAATGCGCTCATTATCCATGGTCTTCAAAACAATGGCTGCTCCTGGAGAATATTGGAGACACTTCTATCAGCATGGGCGGGGACATGCCATGTGAATGTCCTCTAGTCTCTTGTACAACGCTCAGGCAGATACGTGGGGAGAACTATGAGTGTGTATAGGAGAGCCTGGCCCCTGTGCAAGAGGAACCCTTACCATGGGGCCCCTGGATGGACACAAAGGGGGCTGAGGACATGTACTGCCCTGCTGAGGGATCAGGGGGACCCCCCTAACTGTGAGTAACACACATCATTATTATTATTATTATATCACAATACTGCTGCCCAGTGTGCTGGTAATACTGATCATATTATTATTATTATCCCTTTTATTACAAAGGTAGAACAAATCCTAACAACTTTGACCTGTGTTGATAAATCTGTCATCACAACTACTTGGTGTGTCCAGGTGACTCAGTCCTTGTTTTTGTTTTCAAGAAAAATAGGGCTTTGGTGGTAAATGGTAATAAATATTTTTTGTATGCCTAAAACACACTAATACTAGAAAAAAAACAAAACCCTAACCTTGACACTGAACTGGATTAAACCTGATCTTGCTATTTTAGCTTTATTTTATTTATTTTTACACTTCTTTTATTTTCAATCTTCTCCAATATTTTTTTTATTTAATGTTTCCCCATTCAAGAGTAAGATTATAGGAGCGTTCTGTACAGTGGCCGGTCACTGGGATAGCCAATCAAAGGATCCTGTGGACGAGAGCCAGTTATTCCTGATCCTTAGTAGGAGCGCTGTATCTGTCAGTGACAGCTCCGTTTCTGTGCTGTGAGCACGCTGTGTGATGCTCTTCCAGCACAAACATTGGAACAGGTACGCACATATGTGGCCCTAAGGAAGAAGACCCACTTCTGTAAGACCACATGTGTGCCTACCCTCTGTGAGAAGGGGTTATTTTTTTTTTAATACTAATAATTTTTATATTAGGTTTCTGCAGTTCAGTTTAATGGTAGCAACCATCTTATTATTATTATTATTATTAATATATTAAGATCGGTGCTACCACCACACTGAACAGCAGTAACCTGATGTATAATAATAGAATAACTTAAAATAATATTATCATATAACATATTACTGCTATTCAGTGTGGTGGTAGCACTGTTCATAATAATATCAATAGTATGATCAGTGTGGCCACCACACTGAACAGCAGTAATATGGTATATGATAATAATAATAATATCATATATCGGGTTACTGCTGCTTAATGTAGTGGTAGCACTGATCATCGTAATAGTGATATAATCGATGCTAGCGCATTACACGAAGTGGCAGCAACCTGATGTAATAATATAACTAATAATAATACAAGTTATTATATCATACATTATATCAGGTTGCTGCTGCTCAGTGTGGTGCTAGCATTGATCATAATACTAATAATAATAATAATAATATTATGATGATGATCAGTGCTACCACCACACTGAGCAGAAGTAACATGATGTATGATAATAATAAACACATTTTATAATATACCATATTACTGCTGTTTAGTGTAGTGGTAGCACTGATTATTATTATTATGATCAGTGGTACCAGCACACTAAGCAGCAGTAATACGTTATATAACAATATAAGTTATTGTAGTATTATACATCAGGTTACTGCTGTTCAGTCTGGTGCTAGCACTGATCATGTTATTAATAATATTTTTTATCATCAGTGCTACCACCAGACTGAACAGCAGTAACCTGATGTATAATAATACTACAATAACTTCTTGTATCATACTTTAGATCAGGTTGCTGCCGCTCAGTGTGGTGCTAGCATTCATCATAATACTACTACTACTATTATTATGATCAGTGCTACCACCACACTGAGCAGCAGTAACAAGATGTATAATATAATATAATAACGACTATTCTAATATATCATATTACTGCTGTTCAGTGTGGTGATAGCACTGATCATAATATATTATTATTATTGGCGCTACCACCACACTGAACAGCAGTAATATGATGTATAATAACTTATATTGACATATTACTGCTGTTTAGTGTGGTGGAAGCACTGATCATAACAACAACATGATCAGTGCTTCCACCACACTGAACAGCAGTAACCTGATGTATAATAACTTATGATTATCATATACCATATTGCTGCTGTTTAGTGTGGTAGAAGCACTGATCATGTTGTTGTTGTTGTTGTTGTTGTGATCAGTGCTTCCACCACAATAAACAGCAGTAATATGCCAATATAAGTTATTATACATCAGGTTACTGCTGTTTAGTGTGGTGGTAGCACTGATCATATTATTATTATTATTATTATTATTATTACTGTTATCGTTACATCTGCCGGTTTTATTATCATTTGCCTATGTGCACCAACATGGGCTGCAGAGTTGTACAAAGTGAGAACACAAAAGTGAGTGGCTATAATCCTGATATTAGGTTCTGGGTAGGTTTGTTCTATCTGCATACCATTGGGGAGATTTATCTTCACTTCCTGTCCCAGAGACAAAACCCGCTAGTAGTGAAAACTGCCCACATTCCATGTTGGCGCTTATGTTCGATTCCGGTGATTGGGGGTTCTATACACTTTAATGTACTTTGACTTTTTGCAAACTCATTGGATGTTTTATAACGCACAAGGTCTAAGGTGAGAGTCCACCTGGCAAATCTCCTGTGCGCCATTAATAATCAAAATACAGCATAAAAATAGATTTAGATGCTTTGTCAGGATTTAATGATTACCATTTTGTGTCGCATAGAAAAGCAAAGTTCAAGTTTTGTTAATTAGTCAATAAGTTCTAACAGGTTAATGTCTTGTTAAATCTGCAGCTTTCATTGGTGACCATGCCACAGAGTCTTTGTTCAGGCATTTCCTTTTATAGAGCGGCAACATTCCGTCCCTGTCTTTTAGGTGCGCTTCTGTGTTGTCACATGGGCTTTTGATGGAGATCACAAGTGGCCATTTCAGCACATATTACACAAGCATAGTCATTTGGAGGTGTGAGATTTGGAAAATACATAAAGTACTGCCAATATCCTTGTATACAAAAAGAGGAATGTGTAACTAGTACACAAGAGGTTGCCCCATAGGACTTTTTAGGCAGAAGGAATATTCATAAAAGAGTAGATATATGCAAAAAACGCAATTTTATAAATGCTATGAACAAATTAATATATAGGCATGAAAGATACAACAATCACTTTTAATAGAATAAATAAATCGCTTATGTACAAAGTAGAGATATCAACCGAAAAGCTTACAGTCCACTGCCCAATGCGATTAAAGGTCAAACGGACAGAATTACAGCACAACGTCCCAACATGTTTCACAGTAAAATGTGATGTTCCTTCATCAGGGGCGGCTTATACAGCGGTTGATTTACTTCTTATCTGTAATGAAAAAACAGTAGTTAATATTGAAAATATGACTGAAAAAAAAACTGTCTTTTTATTTAAAGGGGTTGTAAAGGAAACATTTTTTTTTTTTTTCATAATAAGCATCCTTTACCTGCAGACATTCCTCTTTTCACTTTCTCATTGTTTGTTTTTGCTCAGAAGTTGCTCTATTTCTTCTCTGTTCTGTTCACTTCCTGCTTGTCTGATTTTACTTGACCACCGTGATGGGAGGCTTTACTGCGGTGGTCAGTAACGTGCTCACCCCCTCCTGGGAACTACATCTGTGTGGCAGGACGCTCTCTACGTGTTAGAGACTTCAAGGAGGTGTGAATTACTGGGCGTGCCGCAATTCATACTGGGAAATGTAGTTCTTACACGAACGAGCGCTGCAAACCAGGAAGTGAATGAAAGAACAAACTAGAACGCCGGAGGTGATGTTATTATATCCCCTTTATGTCCCCACATTGTGCAGCACAAGATATTTACATTGAATGAATAATAATAAAATGGATAGATGTCATTGATTAAATATGTTCAGTACATCAAATCGCTGACTCGTTTTTATTTTGCTTCCTTCTCTTAGATCCAACCCTGACGAAGGAACTTGACAAAATCCAGAAAAAGTTTAGGGACAATTTGCCCAGCAGCAAATGGAGCCCTTTAAGGTCAACCGCACATCTTCCCCCGGACCATTCAGACCTAGTCATCGTCGGGGGAGGAGTGATGGCCTGGTCAATTGCCGTCTGGCTAAGGCTGATTCAGGAAAAAAGGAGCACCTACAGCATCTTGGTGGTAGAGAGGGACCCTACGGTACAACAAAACATTTTTTCCTATGTTTATTTAACCACTTAAGACCCAGACCTTTAGGCAGCTAAAGGACCTGGCCAGTTTTTGCGATTCGGCACTGTGTCGCTTTAACTGACAATTGCGCGGTCGTGCGACGTGGCTCCCAAACAAAATTGGCGTCCTTTTTTCCCCACAAATAGAGCTTTCTTTTGGTGGTATTCGATCACCTCTGCGCTTTTTATTTTTTGCGCTATAAACAAAAATAGAGCGACAATTTTGAAAAAAATGCAATATTTTTTACTTTTTGCTATAATAAATATCCCCCCAAAAATATAAAAAAAAATAAAAAATTTCCTCAGTTTAGGCCGATACGTATTCTTCTACCTATTTTTGGTAAAAAAAAAACGCAATAAGCGTTTATCGATTGGTTTGCACAAAATTTATAGCGTTTACAAAATAGGGGATAGTTTTATTGCATTTTTCTAAAAAAATATTTTTTTTTACTACTAATGGCGGCAATCAGCAATTTTTTTCGTGACTGCGACATTATGGCGGACACTTCGGACAATTTTGACCAATTTTTGGGACCATTGTCATTTTCACAGCAAAAAATGCATTGTTTACTGTGAAAATGACAATTGCAGTTTGGGAGTTAACCACAAGGGGACGCTGAAGGGGTTAAGTGTGACCTCATTTGTGTTTCTAACTGTAGGGGGGTGTGGCTGTAGGTGTCACGTCATTGATTGTGTTTCCCTATAAAAGGGAACACACGATCAATGACGGCGCCACACACAGATCTCCCCGTTCTTCAGCTCCAGGGACCGATCGCGGGACTCCATCGGCAATCGGGTCCGCTGGTCCCGCAGTCACGGAGCTCCGGGTCGGGGGCGCGCGCCCGCGACCCACGGCTGGGCACTTAAAGAGAACGTACCTGTACTTGCTTGTGCCCAGCCGTGCCATTCTGCCAACGTATATGTGCAGGAGGCGGTCCTTAAGTGTAAAAATATTAATAAGTAAAACACACAGGGCCTTTTTTACAAAAGGAAAATCCACTTTGCACTACAAGTGCACTTGAAATTGCACTAAATGTGTTTCATGACTGAAACTGTACCCTTTTCAATGGGGGCTTAACACAGTGAAACAATGTATATGTTGTTAGCAGCTGGTTCTAGCATCCCTTTGATTCGGTATACATTGTTTCAGTGTGTCATTTTTAAACCATAGTGGTCTTGGGCTTCTTGCCCCTTGTTTTAGTTAGAGACAGGTGCAACTTCCAGCCCCACAGCAGGCAGACTGGCAAAGTCTATCACATTATATATCCTAATTTCAGTGGATTTTTGAGGCAATTCAAACATTCATATATCATTTTTTATTTTATTTTTTTTAACTCTTATTTTATCGCTTAAAAAAAACATCATCATTGTAAGCTGTAGAAGGGGACAACAACGCGTTTCGAAATGTAAACATTAAAGTGGAGTTCCACCCTAAAAAAAAAAGATGTTTCTAATCTGCCTCTGCCTCGTCTTCCTCACGGTGTCTTCTGGGGAATGGGGCACGCTGCCTCCTGAGAACTGTGTGTATCCCAGAAAGCAGCCGCCCATTCACAAAAGCGCAGCGAGACTCGTGCATGCGCAGTAGGAAACGGGCAGTGAAGCTGCAATGCTCCACTGCCTGTTTCCCTCAGTAAGGATTAGCGGCGCCTGGAGCTGACGGGATCGGCCGGGGGGGGCGACATCACGGGCGCCTAGGGCAGGTGTCATTAAAAGTCAGCAGGGAGATCGCCATGGCTGAGGTGAGGTGGGACTTAACCATAAAAAAAAAATTTTTTGGCTTGACACATGATTTATTTATTCACTTTAACTTTTTTATTTGATATTGTTCTTTAGTACTCTCAGGCATCCACGGTCCTGTCAGCGGGTGGCATCCGACAGCAATTTTCTCGGCCGGAAAACATCGAAATGTCCATCTTTGGTGCTCATTTTCTGAGAAACATTAATGTAAGTCTTTTTTATAAGGAAAATGTAGTGAAAGTTCAGTTATAGATGGAGCCCCTTGTTGTCTTCTTATATATTTGATCTTGTATAATTTCCTAACTCGATTTCCTAACCGAGCTACCGTTGTGTGTTCCTGCTCTTTTTACATTCTCATTACTATAAAAAGAAACCCAGCAGGGATGATGGGAGCCCCTCTTAATGGGCACAGCAGATGTGAGGACACAGGAATGGTGTAAACCCCTTATAATAGTCACAGCAAGTGTACAGACCCAGGAACTCGGCAAAAAAAACTAAAAAAAAACATTGTTACGCAATCATTTAGGTCTACATTTTCTGTGTTTTCCATTTTACAACTGTTGTGGGGTAACAAATGGATTTGATGATACAGTTTTCGTTGCTGAAATCCCATTGACAATCCTATGGTTTTATGCCTGGCATTTTCAAAGGTGCAACCAATGTTGTTTTACACTGCACATCAACAAACGAGCAATCCAAATGCTCTTCAGCAAATCTGACATGTATTCTATGTTTTAGGACTATCTGGGCGTGATGAATGAAGATCCCATTGACATTCAGTTCAACCCATCTGGATACTTGTTCCTGTCCAGTGAGAAAGGCGCAGAAATCTTAGAGCAAAATTACAAAACTCAGCGGTATGGGCGTATAAGGGTGATGCTTCCTGACTATTGTTCATAACTATTTAGGCACAGTTACTATTGTGTCTACAAAATAGGGGATAGATTTATGGCATTTTTATTAGTAAAGGCAGCGATACTGCGACATTGTGGCAGACAGATCGGACACTGAATTCCCGGTATGGCAATTTTTTCTCTGCTTCATTGTGAACACATTTACTCACTTGACGCGGGCGCTGTCAAGGGAAAACTTTTGCATTTATCACAATAAAGCGCTCTCTGATTGGATGAAGTGGAGATTATGATGCCACGCCATCTCATCCAATCAGAAAACACTTTGCATTCATTGACAAAATGCTGCTCAACACAGGACCCAGAAGCTAGTCGCAATCACTGTAGTAGCTTTGCCTACTACAGTCATTTTCAGCTTCCAGTGGCTCATACAGGTACAGTGCCTTGCGAAAGTATTCGGCCCCCTTGAACTTTGAGACCTTTTGCCACATTTAAGGCTTCAAACATAAAGATATAAAACTGTAATTTTTTTTTTTTTTTGAAGAATCAACAAGTGGGACACAATCATGAAGTGGAACGAAATTTATTGGATATTTCAAACTTTTTTAACAAATAAAAAAACTGGAAAATTGGGCGTGCAAAATTATTCAGCCCCCTTAAAGCGGATCTCCACTCTAAAGTGGAGTCCCGCTGATCGGCACCCTCCCCCCTCCGGTGTCAAATTTGACACCTTTCAGGGGGAGGGGGGTGCAGATACCTGTCTACAGACAGGTATCTGCACCCACTTCCGGCCCTACGATACGGGCAAAAGACGGGTTTTTTCTCTGCTTCCCGTCCGTCCCCCGTTGTGTGCTGGGAACACTCGGCTCCCAGAGCACAGCGGGAGCCAATCGGCGGGCGCAGCGCGACTCGCGCATGCGCCGTAGGGAACCGGGCAGTGAAGCCGGAGCGCTTCACTTCCTGGTTCCCTCACCGTGGATGGAGGGGGGAGCAGCAGGGTGACAAGCGATCGCTCGTCATCTGCTGCGATCGGCGCTGGACTCCAGGACAGGTAAGTGTCCTAATATTAAAAGTCAGCAGTGGTAGTGGCACATCCGCTTTAAAGAGGAGTTCCACCCAAATTTGGAACTTCCTCTTAACCCACTCCTCTCCCCCTTACATGCCACATTTGGCATGTAATTTTTTTGGGGGGGGGAGTGGGGGCTTCAGCACGAGTGGGACTTCCTGTCCCACTTCCTCCTTCCTGTAGGCGACTAAGCTTAGTCGCCTTCAGGAAGTGGCTGCTGTAGGCGATCGCCTAGGACACGTCACAGGTCCTAGGCGATCTCCTGGCCAATTACACGGCGCGGCGCCGCGCCGCTCGCGCAGTGGGTGCCCGGCCGTGAAGCCGAAAGCTGTCACGGCCGGGTGCCCACACTTAAGACGCCGGCCGGGGAGGGGGGGAGAGGAGCGGAGCCCCGGCCGGCGCAGCGCTGGAGCAGGTAAGTGCCTGTTTATTAAAAGCCAGCAGCTACACTTTTTGTTGCTGCTGACTTTTAATAAACACACAAATGGCTGGAACTCCCCTTTAAGTTAATACTTTGTAGCGCCACCTTTTGCTGCGATTACAGCTGTAAGTCGCTTGGGGTATGTCTATCGGTTTTGCACATCGAGAGACTGACATTTTTGCCCATTCCTCCTTGCAAAACCATTCAAGCTTAGTGAGGTTGAATGGAGAGTGTTTGTGAACAGCAGTTTTCAGTTCTTTCCACAGATTCTCGATTGGATTCAGGTCTGGACTTTGACTTGGCCATTCTAACACCTGGATATGTTTATTTGTGAACCATTCCATTGTAGATTTTGCTTTATGTTTTGGATCATTGTCTTGTTGGAAGACAAATCTCCGTCCCAGTCTCGGGTCTTTTGCAGACTCCATCAGGTTTTCTTCCAGAATGGTCCTGTATTTGGCTCCATCCATCTTCCCATCAATTTTAACCATCTTCCCTGTCCCTGCTGAAGAAAAGCAGGCCCAAACCATGATGCTGCCACCACCATGTTTCACAGTGGGGATGGTGTGTTCAGGGTGATGAGCTGTGTTGCTTTTACGCCAAACATAACGTTTTGCATTGTTGCTAAAAAGGTTGATTTTGGTTTCATCTGACCAGAGCACCTTCTTCCACATGTTTGGTGTGTCTCCCAGGTGGCTTGTGGCAAACTTTAAATGACACTTTTTATGGATATCTTTAAGAAATGGCTTTCTTCTTGCCACTCTTCCATAAAGGCCAGATTTGTGCAGTATACGACTGATTGTTGTCCTATGGACAGAGTCTCCCACCTCAGCTGTAGATCTCTGCAGTTCATCCAGAGTGATCACGGGCCTCTTGGCTGCATCTCTGATCAGTCTTCTCCTTGTATAAGCTGAAAGTTTAGAGGGACGGCCAGGTCTTCGTAGATTTGCAGTGGTCTGATACTCCCATTTCAATATTATCGCTTGCACAGTGCTCCTTGGGATGTTTAAAGCTTGGGACATCTTTTTGTATCCAAATCCGGCTTTAAACTTCTCCACAACAGTATCTCGGACCTGCCTGATGTGTTCCTTGTTCTTCATGATGCTCTTTGCGCTTTAAACGGACCTCTGAGACTATCACAGTGCAGGTGCATTTATACGGAGACTTGATTACACACAGGTGGATTCTATTTATCATCATTAGTCATTTAGGTCAACATTGGATCATTCAGAGATCCTCACTGAACTTCTGGAGAGAGTTTGCTGCACTGAAAGTAAAGGGGCTGAATAATTTTGCACGCCCAATTTTTCACTGTTTTATTTGTTAAAGTTTGAAATATCCAATAAATTTCGTCCCACTTGTTGATTCTTCAAAAAAAATTACAGTTTTATATCTTTATGTTTGAAGCCTGAAATGTGGCAAAAGGTCGCAAAGTTCAAGGGGGCCGAATACTTTCGCAAGGCACTGTATGTGAGTGTGGTCCCTAACTCCAAACTATCCAAGTCTCCATAGTTGGGATTTGTTTTCAGTTAGGGATCACACTCTACAGAGGTGGTGTTATTTTTTTTTAAGCTGGCTTGTTTGAAAGCTTGCTGTAGAATCCTTTGTATTTTCCCTGCCTGTGCATTATAACCTCCACATTGATTTCCTGTGATGTATGTGTTATATACTTGACACCTCTAATCCCCACAGTATTTTAATATTAATAAATTGAGGATAGTCCTAGTAATGGGAAATAAAACCATAGAATTTCACCCCGTTGAACACATTGTATTGATGGAGTATCATAAATTAGTCTGATTCTGAACAGTATGGCCTTTTTTTATTTTGTCACCACAGAGAACTAGGAGCCAAAGTGATCCTGTATTCTCCAGAGCAGCTGAAGAACAAGTTTCCATGGATTAATACTCAGGATGTCGCTCTGGCTTCCTACGGTGAGATTTATGTTGGGTCATGCAGCATTACACACAGAGTCAGTTTCCTTCTATTCTTAGGCCTAATGCACACTGGACGTTATAATAACCTTATAAAAATGTCAGTAGATTTGCAGTGAGTTTTTTCAACATTTTTGCAATAGTGTTTTTAAGCTTTTTTTTTATTTATTTTTTTAAATTGGTGGGATCAAAAACATTAAAGTGATTGTAAACCCATTAACCAAAATAAAAACCTGCAAGACAAAGGCATAATGAGCTAGTATGCATAGCATACCAGCTGAAGCAATGGCGCGTTCCTGCACATCGGCACATGCTGATACAGTGGATATCTCCTAAACTGTGCAGGTTTAGGAGATAGCCAGGGTAGCTACGGGTAAGCCTTATTATAGACTTGCCTGTAGTCAAAAGTGGTTGTAAAGGGTTTAAACATCGGTGAGCTGTGTTTTTTGAGGGTGTGTGTGTGGTTTTCTTTTTTTTTTTTTTTTTTTTCTTCTTCTTTTTTTCACAGACAAAAACTGTGTGTGCATAGACACATAGAATAACATGCTGGATAGTTTGACTGAAAAAAAAAAAAACATGTGAAGCCAAAAACGGCTGCTGTAAAAACGCCCAGTGTGCACGAGGCCTTAATTGGATAGAAAGACTTTATAGCTTGCCGGTGATGTATGCAATTGATGCCCCGTGCATCTGGGTACTTCATGTCTCTTCTTTCTTCTTTCCTAAAGCTTGTGTTACCCATTTATTAGTAGTGATGCCCAGATCAGTCAAACTATGATTATGAAATGGGTTGTATATGGCTGAGCTTTTAACATTTCCTCAATTGTCAGATATGTTGGAGGTATATACAGTAAAAATATAATTAATACAAAGAATAGTGTGAATGCAGTGGAGACATTGTAAGCTGCTCTATTGCAAAGACTGATGTGATTCATCAGAGTTCTCTGTACAGCATTGCAGAATATGTCAGAGTTATATAAATGTATAATAGTGTGTGAGGAACATTAGATTGTAAGCTCCTTTGATGCAGAGACTGAAGTAAGTGGCTCTGTGTTCACTGTACAGCACTCAAGAATATGTCAGAGCCATATAAATGTGTGTGATAGCGCTGGACCAATAGAAGCGAAGCTTCATTCTGAGGGATATACAGTGGAATGTGTCTTCTTTTAAAGGGGCTGAGCCATTATGAACATCTAGTAAAAAAAAAAGGACCCTATTTTGGTCCTGGGTGTTGCTACCTATCTGATTGCAACAAAAAGAGTGCTCAGAAGGTGATAAACCATGGGGTGGGCTTTGAGAAGTGCCTACCACAAAAGGATCATTCAATAGTTTTTTTTTTTTTTTTTTGTGTGGGTTTCTCTTTTGAGCATGAGCATCCATTGCCCAAGACCTGAGAAAGAGAGTGCCCCCCCCCCCCGTAACGCCTATGCTGTATTTGATGCATTAAATGTATAATAGTATTGCTTTGTAACTGTGGTGTAGAGATTAGGGTGTTGACTGGCTCAATGTTTTCTGTACAGCACTGTAGAATATGTCAGAGCTATACAAATGTATAAAACTAACAAAAGTGTTTGATTGTGGTGAGAGCAATAGAGTGTCGTGGGTGGGAGCTGAGGGGGTGAGCCTGGAGTTGGGTTTTAAATGGCAGTTTTCATTTTAATCTGATTCCCTTTGCATTCAATCAGGTCTGGAGAATGAGGGCTGGTTTGACCCCTGGACATTCCTCCATGCCCTCAAACGAAAGGCACTTTCTATGGGGGTGGAATTTTGCCAGGGAGAGGTAACAGGTAAGTGACACAAGTGAGTCCAGAATATGACCATTGTCGGGAGAGTCCAGTGACAATTCTTTTTGACAGGTTTTGACAGCGTGGCAGAGGAAATGGTGACATCGGAGGGAGACCCAGTAACCGTCACCACCATCAAAAATGCCATTGTAAGTCTTTGTCATCACAGCTCAGAAGTGCTAGAAAATTTCTGTTAGGCCACCATCGTTGCCTGAAGAATGATTATTAAGGCTCCATTCACACTTGTATGACTCCAAAGTTGCTCTGACTTTGGAGTGCAACTTTTGGATGGGTGCAACTTGGATACGACTTTGGCTTTGACCAGTGATAATGGACAACTGTTGCACACAAGTTGCATTGCAACTATGCGTGTCTTAAAGTTGCAGCAACTTCAAAGTCGTTCATGCACTACTTTGGTCTGACTTTCATGAAACTTCTGAGGGTTAACATTGAAGTCTATGGCCCTCAAGTTGCATGAAAATCAGACCAAAGTAGTGCATGAACGACTTTGAAGTTGCTGCAACTTTAAGACACGCATATATGAATGGGTATCATTGGAAAACATGGGGAACGATTTGTCATGCAACCTTGATGTCCAAAGTTGCATGACAAATCATGTGTGATGAAGGCCCCTTTCGCACATGTGCGACTTGTCCTGTGACTGCAAAGTCACATTGACAAGTTGTACCCCATGATTTTCAATGAGAACCATTAATATCTGTGTGACTTCAAGGTAGTCCCTGTACTACTTTGATGCGAGTTACACAGGCATTCCCTGAAATCGTGCAACTTTAAAGTCATGGTAGTGTGAAAGGGGCCTAAGTGTGTAAAGTCCAAACTTCTTTCCTAGCTTTAAAACAAGTGTGGAGGGTTAGGTTCCTTGTCAGGTTATTATTGCTCAAAAGGTAACGGATATAACGAGAGCACCATGCTATTGATCAAAAACTTTAACAAAAGTTCCAATTGGGAAATATTTAGGTCAACTTAAAGTGGAGTTCCACCCATAAATATAACATTACATCAGTAGTTTTAAAAAAATATCATTAGTCCTTTAAGAATTTTTTTTTTTTTTTTTTTATAGATGCCTTCAAAGTGTTGTTGCTAGGCAGAATAGTTAATCTTCCCTCTTCCTGCACCTAGGTGCTTAATGCTTCCTAACTTACACCGCACACACTCCTGGGAATGTAGTGGGTGTAACTTTCCAGTGCACTCCCCAGTCTCGAAGAATCATGTGACTTGGACAGTACAGGTGCTGAAACCTGATCTGAAACATATTACACTGCTTGTGCAGCACTGAGCATGTGCGAGATCTGCAAGGCTGAAATCCAGGAAGTCATACAGTCTGGCTTCATGATGCCCACACTTAAGATGGCCCCAGTCAATTTCTATTTTATAAAGTGTCTAAATGCTGTAACAACCTAACAACAGACCTTAGTTTACAGACTAACTTTACTAGAATACATTAAGCTTGTGTATTACAGGGCAATTTATATTTAGAAAGTGAAATTGTGGCCGGAACTCCGTTTTAAATAGGTACCAGTTGTGGTGGCTTTGACACTCCCCCTTCAGGGCCAAGGGAGAGTTTTTGTACCTGTGGTTGTTTGGGTGGGGGTTAAAAACCCGGTAGATTGTTAAATACCTTATAGCTTATAGCTGAAGTTTAATCTGCAAATAATTAGCATTTTGAATAAAAACTCTCCATTTTTTATTACACCACTCAGTCTAAATTAATATATGTATCTCCATGTTTCTCTATGCAATGCAGGCAGATCATGGCCATCAGGGTGCTGTATATAGTGTCCTGTAAACATCACAACACCCTGCCTCGGTACTCTTTTCAAAAGCCCTCAGTCCTGATGGCAGCAGTGGGCTGGCTCTTTTGGAGGAGTTATGTGAATATCAAAATGCCTTAATAGTTGGATGTCAGTTTGGAGAATTGAGAATTTGTAGGCAGACTACATTTGCATGCAGACCATCCTAGGTAACACCCACATGCGATGCTGAGCTTCCATGATTGAAAGAGGTGAAATCTAATAAATAAAAGGGTCTGGGGAGGAAAGAACCAGGAAGTGAAATTGGCTCTGACTTGCTTCAGATTCTAATGCACTTTGAGAAGCTAAGGCCCCGTACTCACGACCAAACATGTCTGCTGAAACTGGTCCGCAGACCAGTTTCAGCAGACATGTTTGGCCGTGTGTTGGCCCGAGCGGACCATTTTGGGACGGATCAGACAGGTTTCCAGCGGACAACTGTTTCCCGGACTTGTTTTAAAAACAGTCCGCTGGAAACCTGTCCGCCCGGACATGTACGGTCGTCTGTACAGACCTACCGTACATGTCCTGCCGCCCGCATCCCTCGCATGCGTCGAATGACTTCGACACATGCGTGGAAGCATTTTTAAGGCGGCCCGCCCACGTCGCCGCGTCATTGTCGCGGCGACACCGCGTCATCGACGCGGCGACACCGCGGACACGCCCCGCGTAATGTTTACGCGCGGGCTTCTGTTCGATGGTGTGTATAGCCATCGAACAGAAGTCCCCGGGCAGTCCCCGGCCAGACATGTCCGATGGAAACGGTCTGCAGACCGTTTTCATCGGACATGTCCTGCCGTGAGTACTCGGCCTCAGTGTGCAGTGAAATCAGAGTAAGACAGGAGAGGAGCCGGTACAACTGTGCAAGACTGAGGGAAGGCTGGAGTTCAGATTTAAAAGGTAAAGTTACCATGTCTAACAAGATCAAGATTTTCACTTTAAAGAGACTGAGTGACAGATATGAGGCCACTCACACATGATATACCCCCTTCCAATGTATTGTCCAACCAAGGACTTGAAACTGTGTACAAAGACATAACCCATCTCTGATTCCAGGTGTCGATGCCATATAGTCTGGAGAGTCAGCCGGTGGAATGCTCTGCGGTCATTAATGCTGCTGGTGCCTGGTCTGCAAAGGTGGCAGAGATGGCAGGAGTGGGCCTGGGGAATCCCAACACAGCACAAGGAACAAAACTTCCTGTAGAGCCCAGAAAGAGGTGAAGGTTTTTGGTGGAGTTGCCCTTTAATTATTGTTTTGGGGCCACACAAATGATACACCAAGAAGAGAACTGGGGGGTAATGAGTCCAGTCAGGCAGGAGAGAGCCGCGTAGAGACAGCACAGGAGCACCCTTTGCATGAAGGTTTGGGGTTAGACGCTGATTATTTGTTTTCTCATATTTAGTTTTTCTCCTATTTTATAAACTTCTATGTTCTATTACAGCATGGATGTATCTTGCACCAACACCCTTGGTTGAAATCCCAACCATGACAATATCTGCATGGCGTAAAGAGGAACAAAATGCAGGCAGGGGCCAAAGGAGTAGCCCCTATGTGTCAGAACTGTTTGCTATCGTCAGTGCAGTATATGCAAGCAGTGGCTTCTATGGGGTGGGATTAGGACCAACAAAAAAGGTTATGTAGAAGTGGACCTAAGTCTGCTTAGGACAAAAGGTGCATGCCTCATGTCATCACAAATCACATAAATAAGGGACTTTTTTTTTTTTTTTTAACTATTGCTCTATGAGTCGGTTTATTACCCTTTAGGAGACCATTCTTTTGCCTCCAAACCACATCATTCATCTGCCCAGGGGTGAGCAAAGGGCATACTTTGCGGGGGGGGGGGGGGGCTGTGGATGCTCTCCCTGCCCCAGTGTGACAATGCTTGGCCAATCAACAAGCACCACCAGCACTGTCACATGTTTCTCTATAGCCATAAATACCTGGTATATTTGAATGGAGGGGTGGGGATGAAAAGTGATTCTGTTCTGCTGGGAGGGAAATTAAAGTGAACCTGTTGTGTTGTCCTACATTGAAAAAGCACAGCTTTGCTTCAAAGGAAACTTGGCATAACAATACATGGTGTTTGGCATTACTAAATTCTCCAATTCCAAATGCTGGTTGTCTGGCACTCATGTTTACTCTCCAGCAGGGGCGGCCCATCCATTAGGGGCGCCGCCCCCTCTCTCCAGGCCATCCCCCTATATGCAATGGATAGATTCATGCATAGCATGAATCTATCCATGGCTGACGTGGCCACACCCTAATAATGTGTCCGGCCCCTTTCAGGGCACTGTAATATTTGCTGTTACAACATTGACCCTGCTCGTCACCCGACTGACTGACTGACTGAAAGGACAGGCGATCCTATTGGATGCCTAGGAGGAGGGGAGAGGATGCAAGGAGGAGAAGAGCCGCTAACCAATGCCTGGATTCCCTATCCCCGCTGCGCCTCAGATGTCCACTGCCTAGATGGGGTAAGTGCCACCAGTGGCCTGACAGACCGAGTGGGGGGTTCGGTTGTTTAGCACCCCCCCCCCCCCCAACAAAAAAACCTCCAGCCTCAATAATATTAATCTCTAGCCTGGGACAAGTACCCGAATAGCACTTTGGACATTCCTGAACTGTGTTTTGGGTCAGGATTTCAAAATAATGGAGTAAAAGGGTCAACATGAATCTAAAAAGGGAGCCAATGAAGGGTAGCCCCCTGAAGAGATTTTAAGAGCCTTTACCTGTGTAGAAAGCTTTGATGAGAATGATAAAATATTTTTTTTCCCCCCAGATATGTCTATATGTTTAATAGCCCCAATGGCCCTGGGCTGGACTGTCCGATGCTGATAGACAGCTCTGGAGCGTATTTTCGAAGAGAAGGACTTGGGGGTAACTACATCGGAGGTCTCTCGCCATCGGAGGTGAGCAACTATAAACTGTATATTGATGGTTACCGTACATCAATTTGGATAAATTGACAGCTGCAAAATTATTTGTAAGTCTGTTTTGACCAGTCTTGTAATTTACACATCCCCCACGATACTGAAGATTAGTGAACTGGAAGCATGCATCTTTCTTTATCCCTGTCCCACCTTCAGCTCCTATTGTATGAAATACATTACATCCCTTCTCCAGGCTCTTCACTTCCTGGAGGGGCCCCTCAAGTATTTTTTATATTCTTACTTTTTGGTGATCACATGAGATGCAGAATCCTCTCCCGGAGGTGGTTAATACTCAGTGATACAGAGGACTCTGCATCATTACACAGCGAGTACAGTCACTGTAATGCATCCACTCGTACACAAGATGTCTTCAGTTTTTCTGGTTGAATGATGCTGACCATCATTCAAACCAGAAGGCTGAGGACATCTTGTGGCAAAAAAAAGGCATTACAATGGGGGATAGCTCCAGAGAACAGGTGGGGATTGAAAATTAATGTTGAACTAATGTAAAAACACTTACCATAATGCATTTGCACCCCCCCCGGGTGCTCGCTCGATTCACACAGTGCCTCTGTGTGCCGCCGATCTCCGTTCCCTGCGACGTTACGACGCACGGGGGCGGAGAACGGCGCCAAATTCAAAAACGTAAACAAACACAATACATACGGTATACTGTAATCTTATAGATTACAGTACTGTATGTAAAAAATACACACCCCCCTTGTCCCTAGTGGTCTGCCCAGTGCCCTGCATGTACTTTTATATAATAAAAATGGTTATTTCTGCATGCAAACTGTAGATTGTCCATAGCAACCAAAAGTGTCCCTTTATGTCAAAAATGGTTTTAGAGCAGCTAGAAAATGGCAATAATAAATTATAATCACTTGCAGAATTGTGCGATAGCGATTTGTGGGGAAATTCGTCAAAAAATAAAAGTAATGACAGCGACAATTCTGCAACTGAGCAAATTTCAGTGATTTTGATTTGATTACATTATTGAATATTTGTTATTATAATTATATTATTATTTGTTATTTATTATAATTTTATAATTTTGTTTTTAAAAAAAAATCGTACCCGGGATGCCTACTAGACTCTTGTTTGGACAGATTTAAGTGAGTTATTCCTAAGAATTGCAGGCCTACAATATAAAACGCCAAATTTCCTTGCAAATAATGGTACCGCTTTCAGCACCTTTTTTCTGAAAGAATCATACCGCCAGGGAGGTTAAAGAGCATACATCCAGACTGACAAAGCATATCAAAGTAATACAGTCAAATCTACCACTCTGCTTGCTCCTGGGCTTGGGAGGACTTCATCTGAGATCCTAATGGCATATGCGTTTGGAAGCTGCACCTTCTTTATCCGAGCCAAACCTCAGGGCTTTAGGACTTTTCCAAGGAATTATGCCAGCAGTATCTAAAACTGATAACATTTTGACTAAAATTAAGTTTCACATAATGTGATAGCTGTGTTCACTGCTTTCTTATTTCTTTAGGAAGAGGAACCAGACACCAGCAATTTGGATGTTGACCACAATTATTTCCAAGAGAAGGTGTGGCCACTCTTGGCGCACAGAGTACCGGCGTTTGAGTCACTCAAGGTAAGTAGTACTGAGATAAAGTCTCACAGGGGGACCCTTTAAACCTCACACACTGAAAAATTGAAATGTAGATACTGTCATTATGTTTGTTATAGGGCTTTGCATACTTAAGTCATCTTGGGTAAGTCTGCTGCATGCAGAAAAATATCCTTTTCCTAGTCTAAAAACTATACTAAAATCGCACTTAGGAGATAATAGCTAAAGCAGTGGTATGGCCATGACCGGACCTCTTCTAGTCAAGGAGTTCTCTCTGCTACGTTGAGCAGAGAGAATTATGATTGTGCGGCAATGCAAGCTCCACACCATGGTCCAGGTGTTTTAATTTAGCTGTAAAATATGGAGCACAGTGTGTACCCCAGCTGGAGTATAAATCTGTAGGTCAATACATAGTATAAAATGTGTATATATAAAGTTTCAAATGAGTATACAAATCAGCAGAGTAATAAATCCAATTAGCAAGCAGAAGCAGCCAACTGTTTACACAGGCACAATTTTCAGACAGGTTCTGTATTTAATAAAGGAGAAATACAGCCAGAGCTCGTTTGGCTGTACTTCTTTTATGGATCACACTTCTGTGACCCGTTTTCAGTTGGAGGACTGAAGCCTGCCGTCAGCTGTCGTCACAGCCGGTCCAGGCTCGGGCAAGATTGTGACAATGAAGTCGGGATACCTGGCTCAGCGGGCCACTGAGTGCCTGAGCTGGCTGCTCTCGTCCCCCCTCCACAGCCCAGTGCTTCAGTGGGGGGGGGGGTTGGGGCGCACGCAGAGCAGAGAGAGGGGATTGACAGTTCTCAGTGAGCTGTTGACTAGGCAATCGGCAGTGTTTGATCGCTCACAGTGTTAGAGCCAGCGGGGGACAGATGCAGCCTCGGACTGAAGCTGCATCCACCTAGGCAGGTATGAAAAAAATGGGGGGGGGGAGGGGACTTCCTCATACTAAGTGGTCTTTTCACCGTTTAGTTCCAACCTGTGTTTTAAATGTACTCAAAATATTAATCTAAAAGGGCATCTGTGAATGCACTGCCCTCACACCAGAACATTTCTCACCAAAAATAATGGTGGTGCTGAATAAATCAATATCTCTAGTGTGACAGTACTCTATTGCTTGGAGAAGCCCGAAGGGGGTTCCCTAGAAGAGTCGGCTTGTATAAAAGGAAAAGCCAAAGCTGTAGGGATCAGTCTAAATATACATTTTTCAAATTAAAAGGGTCAAAAGTTGTCAGCCAACATAGTTTTGGGGTCATACTTAAATCCACCTTTAGCAGGGCTTGGATCAATTGCACAAGAGGTATTTGGATGGGTAATCTTGGGTTTTAAGCCTGAATAGGTGTAGTCTAAAGTTTGCCTAGTGAAGATATCTGGCAGCAGCATTCCAGCATGACTGAGCACAAAGTCAGCTCCATTAAGACAGTCTGACCAGTATAGTGTCGAGGACTTGAGTGCCGTGCACAAAGCCCTTGCCTCAACCCTGCTGAACACCTTTAAGATGAATTGGGAACACTGTGAACCAGGTCCTCTCATCCAGCATCGGTACCTGACCTCGCAAATTTACACAAATTCCTACAGATAGACTCCAAAATCTTGTAAAAGCCTACCCATAAGGGTGGCGTCTTTTATAGCAACAAATAGGGAAACTCCACATTGGTGGCCACAGGGTTTTGGAATATGATATCCAGCAAGCTTGTATAGGTGTAATGTCGGGTGTCCATAAACTTTTGGCTTTCTAATAGATTTCTGAAAGTTAAAAGGTCTTACTTGGTTGTCCTAATTTAAACCGATTCACTAGCATTTTATTTCCAATACATTATTTTACAGCAAAATGGAGCAATTTATAGGCGAGTCACCTTTGCTGTGTTTTTCTAGGTAAAATCGGCCTGGGCAGGATTTTATGATTACAACACATTCGACCAAAACGGGGTGATTGGCACACATCCACTGGTGCAGAACATGTACTTTGCTTGTGGGTTCAGCGGACATGGCTTGCAGCATGCTCCGGCTGTGGGACGGGCAGTGGCAGAGCTGCTGATTGATGGAAAATTCAAGGCCTTGAACCTAAAACCATTTGGCTTCCAGCGTTTCACTTCGAACAGGCCCATCCAGGAAAGGAATATTGTATGACGTGAGTATGCTGTTATTTAGCTCTGAGTTATCTGCATAGTGTAGGGCAGGGATATGCAATTAGCGGACCTCCAGCTGTTGCAGAACTACAAGTCCCATGAGGCATAGCAAGACTCCGACAGCCACAAGCATGACACCCAGAGGCAGAGGCATGATGGGACTTGTAGTTTTGCAACATCTGGGTCCGCTAATTGCATATCCCTGGTGTAGGGTGACCCAGCATAGCCACTGTGTTTGTTACTTCCAGTCCTAAGATTATTTTGCCATCGTATTTTTTTTTTTTTTTACCAATCTGTCCTTTGGGATTTAGCTAGCTAGTTACCCTTGATAAAGGGAACTCTTCCTTTGTTCCTGCCATACATATTTTTACATCTAATTTGGAGTGTCCCTCTCTGCCACCCAAGTGAGAAAAATATGGGTGTTCTCCCTGCTTCTGAACTGTTGCAATGGTACTAAATTGCTTCTAAAGTGTTGTTCTTGCACGTTTATTTTATATATATATCCATTTAGCACCCCAGAGGAAAAAGGGGACTTCAAAACACGTTGGGTGCCATCTTCTCATTCCAAGATCAGTGTTTGGAGTGTTAAACCTTTTTGTGCTTTTATAAATAAAATGTATATTTTTTAATATCATTATACTCTTGGGTAGTCCATAATAGTCCCTCCTCCTGTTGGTGGTTTAGAGGGTATCTTTATTTTTATATAGTTGGAGTTAAGCTCACCTTTTCATGAAAAAGTGAGCTTATCTTTTAAGAAATCCTAAATATATGTATCCAAGAAAAAAACTAACCTCTATCAGTTAGCATTTTGTTATTTTTCTCCATCAGGTTCCAAAAACCAGCTAGTGATCTTTATCAAGATTTGGATGATCGCTGGACAACAGAAACATCTGTAGGATGTGTGACATGATCACAGCAACCACTCCAATGCACAAGCCTGAACAGATTCTGTATCCAATCTTCAGCAAAATTATATTACCTCACCTGCCAGAAACCACTTGAAAAAATAATAATAATTTTATATATTTATGAATGTTATATCATGTCTGAATGTAGACTGCTTGGTACACAATCTACTTGCAAAGAAATTACTTAACATCTTTTTTCAGATAACTTTTAATTGGTCATCTGCCAGCCTTATAAGTAACTGCTTTTACAGATCTATTTACCAAACTTATGTGCGGAGAAAATTGTGTGAACAATATAGTTTACTTTTTATATATGAAGTGGCTTCTAAAAAAAAGTGTTGATTAAAAGGCAGACTTTTTTATGAACTTTTAAGAGTGGTAAATGTTCATTCAAGCAATGAGAAATTCCAAATATAAGATACATCATCAAAATAAAACTATAATGAGGAGTGGGGGTGGATACCAGTGCCCTGTGTCGGGGGGTGATCCCTGGACATAAGGCACATATAGAGGACAAGAGTATACAGAATGCCGATGAATGACCAGTAAAAGAGGTTCCATATATATATAAGCCTGCAAGACATTGAGTGAGGAGAGTTGGGGGGGGGGGCAAGCATTCAGAGAATTTATTTAACACAGAGAACAGTGTGATAACATGTTGCAACCAATAAGCATTTATCTTCCATTCCTATTGGCAGTGAAGGCTTATTGACCTCTAGGTGGATTTGGCACAGCTATGAAAGGTATGGGAAGTTTTGTTTTACTTACTGTGGATTGTGTTTCACATCGTAACTGCATTTGAGACAAATGGGACAAATCATATGAGAAAAGTTAAGAAGACTTTTCAAGTGACAAGAATCTCCTTTTATAGTTTTTCTTGAATATATATTTATAAAAAAAAAAAAAAAACACACCAGTGCGGATGACCTTACCATAGCTGCATTTGACCTGCTTTACATTGGGTTTCTTTGTATTGTGTCCCAATGAGATTTGTTTGCATTGCAGGCAAAGTAGGACAGATGGCACTTTGTTATGCTTGGTGAAAGACAGTTTGCCAACAACGCCCCTCTGCACAAGACAGAAAGTAAATGTAACAGATTTCCCTTTTACAGACTTGTGTAAAGATTTGTAATCAGACTTATCTAGCCAGTGGCAGACATTGTGCTGAGTGAAAGATGTCAGAGAAGTAGTCCATTCAAACTTCAAGTCACCCTTTCTGATTTTGCACAGTGTCAGTTCTACCAGCTGTATTGACAGCGAAACCAGTTTCTTTTTTGTTGAATCAACTCTAACTCCTCTTCTTTTTTAACAGATCAGCTACAGAGGGGCTTTTCCTCTTTTGTCCTGCAAATTAAGAATGACGAGTTAATCAATTGTTTTGCCTTTTATATACTTCCTCCCATATCTTCTTTTTACAATGCTAGGCCAGTCCCACCAACACTGGGCACAATACCCATACCGCGGTAAAGTAGTTATATATTCTGTTGCCATAAAAGCAACCCAAAACTACATTCCATTACTAGAAAAGAACTCGCCTGCGTGATGCTGACCTAATTCTACATCTAGAGCTGTTTGTTGAGAGCCTGTTCATACTGGCCTGCAGAGTTTTACTGTTGGGCACCTGTCAGGAGCGGTATGATGCAATTTAAGCACATCACACTGGGGGTTATTTACTAAAAGGCAAATCCACTTTGCACTACAAGTGCAAAGTTCACTTGGAAGTGCAGTTGCTGTAAATCCAAGGGGGACATGCAAGAAAAATAAAACCGCATTTTAGCTTGCACATGATTTGATAATAAAATCGGCAGAGCTTCCCCTCATTTCAGCTCTGGATTTGCCTTTTGCAAATAACCCCCACTGCAGTGTTTATTTCATCAACTAAAATATGACAAACTAAAATGGCATTTTAGTCAAAAGACTAAAACTAAATTGAACTTCAAAATGTTCATACCTCAATACCATAAATAATATGTTCAATTCTTCACTCCAGCAGTATATGAGTTTGGAAATTGTAGAGAAATGTTAACTAAAGCATTACAAATTAATTACACCCATTTGATTTTAGACGACTAAAATGAGTTTTAGTCGACTAAAACGTTGGACATTGTATGCATTTTTCTGCAATGGATCAAGTTTTCTATACCACACTACTTGGCACCCAGGAACTGTGTTGCAGTTTGTTTTCTGTGTCCTTCACAGTTGTGCGGAGACCTGCATTTTTCTGCACTAGGTCTGCACAACTGTGAACAAGCCCTTACATGCTGGGATCAGTAGAGCTTGGGATGTGCTTCTGACCTGCTCGGATGCAAGCGCTGCATGTCTCATAGACCCCAGCACTACAGTCGTGTTTCAGACGCCCACTCCACATGGTCATTTACAAGACAAATCACAGGGCCCCCCTCCGGGTATCGCCTACTCCGGCGCTGTGACGACGTCACTCCCACGCGCATTATGATCCTATTCATAAAACTGGGAATGCTCAGTGCGCTGTTGTCTACAGCTATTGGCTGTTGTCTATCGGTGCAGAGTTTTCTGCAAATATCTACTTAACCGTGTAGGTTAAGGAGATATTTCTTGCACCTTCAGAAAAGCCTTAATCTAGGCTTACCTGTTGGTGCAAGTTGTCAAAGCAAAACTCTTGGCTCACCCTACTGTATTCTTGCTTGTTTTTTTTAATACTCACCTTATACAGAGGTTTTCAGGCCAGTCACATGACTCAGTTTTTTTTATCCAGTGTTAATTTTTCGACTAAAACATTTTAGTCGACTAACCCAATACCATATTAGTCTACTAAAATACGACTAATGCCACGTACAGACGGTCGTTTTTTTGTGATGAAAAAAAGACATTTTAAAATGATCGTGTGTGTATGCTGACTACCCCCATCTCCAACAAAATTGCCTATGCATTAAAGCCACGCTGGGAGAGGGAGGTGGGTCCCATGGAAGATGATCAGTGGGAGGAAGCACTGGAGACCTGTAAAACGGTGTCCCCAAGACTCTCGGACAGACTCACACAGATCTTCATAACACATAGGAGTTACCTTACTCCCATTCGGGTGGCCAGATACAAACGCGATCAGTCTGCACTGTGTGTGATGTGTGGCCGAGAGACGGGCACCTTTTTTCACTTGCTTTGGGCCTGCCCAAAGATCCAAGACCTCTGGAGACAAATAGTGACTTTCCTCCACGATGATATGGGCTCCCCTGTCACCCTAGACCCCAGGCAATGTTTGCTTGGCATACTCCCAGAGGAAACGGACAAGTACACCAAAATATTCGTTCATGAGTCCCTGTTCTCAGCCAGGAAAGTAATAGCTAGAAAATGGATGAGGTCGATGCCTCCCAGTTATTCAGAGTGGAAGGCGGAGGTAAATGTCTCATTGCCCTATAAACGATGTCTGTACATCAACAGAGGCTGCCCAGCCAAGTATAGCAAAGTCTGGGATCGCTGGCTGGGAGATTCGGAGACCTGCGGTTAAGGCACGGACCTCTCAGCGGATGGCTGGGCCGTGCTCACTGCCTCATGTCTCTGCATTGTCTTAGATACTGCCTGTATGTGACCACGTAACTGCTTCGTACTGCGGGCCATTGTGGGCGAATTGCTGTAACTACTCGATGTGTGTTGCCTGCCTTGTATACTGCTACATGTAACCTGTATGTGTTAAACCCTGTATTTACCATTTTTTTTTCTTCTCAATAAACACCTTGTTGAATTAAAAAATAAAAAAAAAGGATCGTGTGTGGGCAAAACGTTGTTTTATGTCTTCAAAAAAATGACAAAAAAAAAAATTCGAACATGCTTGAATTTTTTGTGTCGTTTTTCAAAACGTTGTTTTTTGTTTCACAGAAATTGACCGTGTGTAGCAAAAAACAACGTTTTTAAACCCACGCATGCCCAGAAGCTAGTTATGAAGCACGCTTCATTGGAAAAAAGTGGTGAACCTAACCTTGCTTTGCTAGAGCATTGTGAAAAAACGATGGTGTGTAGGCAACGTCGTTTTTGAAAATGAAGTTTCAAGAACGTTGTTTTATTTCATGATTTAAAACGTCATCTTTTTTCATCACAAAAAACGACCGTCTGTACGCGGCATAAAACAATTGAGATGACTAAAACGGCATTTTAGTCAAAAAACAAAAATTTGATGTCAAAATTAACACTGGTCTGCATTGCGTGTTCATACCTCAATAGCAAATAATAACCTATTTGATTTTTTTCACTCCAGCGCTATATATATATATATATATATATATATATATATATATATAAAAATTAAGCTTGGAAATTGTAGGGAAATGCATTACAATTTAACTACACCTATTCGATTTTTAGATGACTAAAATTTGTTTTAGTCGACTAAAATGTACTAGAGACTTTAAATCGACTAAAATGTATGACATTTTAGTCGACTAAAACAATTGCATAAGACTAAAATGGCATAAGACTAAAATGGCATAAGACTAAAAAACTAAATTGAAATTTGCTGCCAAAATTAACACTGGCTTTATCTTTTGTAGCTCTGCTATGGATGGTGGGCAATCCTCAGAGATAGAGTGTTAACATCAGCACAGCTCTCTGCAAAATTACAGGGTGTGGTGTTGATACACTATGGGGTGGGTTCATGGTACTTTTCACTTAAGCCTAGAACACATGGGCCGAATGTTGGCCACCATTTGGCCCATGTTTATGGCAGCCCATCAGACAGAAGCCGGCTGTGCATGCTGGACGACGGCTCCCAGTTTTTTGTTTTAAATGAATGGTGTGCGTGCGCACGTGCTAGGCTTTACAGCATGTACTCAGTCTTCCAGCTTCAAATTAATTCAGAAGACTGAGGACACAGAGTGTCAAAAATGAATTACTGCAGAGACAGCTCTGGGGAAGAAGCTGGAATAGAGTTCTGCAGCCACAGCTGATTTTTCAATTTATTGAAAAACCTCTGTTTAGGGACTATAAAAATGGCCAGAATTGGGCTGTACAATCGATTCAGCAGGATTTTCTCAATGCTACTCACCCTTTTTGGCACTCCCTCCCTCAGTCTCCTTCGCGCCGGCCCCAGATCTTCTTGCGTAAGCAGCCTTCATGCGCTGAATATTCTGCTTGCTCACTGTTTCATGCACCACGATGGGTTTGGGGTAATCTTTCCCGATGATGCAGCCTGCCCTCTCCTGTATACTGCGTGGAGCCTTCCATGGCTCATATATGTATTCAGCTGGGAACTTCTTTAGAAAGGGCAGGTATTTCCTGTGCAAAAACCAGCAGAAGTTACATAGAAAAACAACAAAAAAAAAAAAAAAAAAAAGGGCAATGAATGCAATTATGTATTTATTAACAAATACGATCATTAAAATGTCAAAACAAATATTTACATATCACATGCATTTTCAGTATTTTTAAATCTGAAGCTATTGGTAACAATCTCTGGTGCTCTGTCGTCGTCTCTCAACTGTGCCCCTGCCTTGCCACCCAAGCTTCCCATGGAGACCTTAGGTGGCTGTTTCAAACACCCATAACACAGACATTCTCACCATCAGAAAACCCCCACTGAGAAATGTCATGCAGCCATCACCGGAGTGCATGCAGACAGAAAGTGGCTGCAGTAGATCAGCAGCACTGAGATGTAACAAAGAAGGGAAAATCAGGTGAAAAGAGTTTTAGTAATAAAAATAGAAAAAATACAAATTGTTCATAATAAATAGTGCACAGGGTAATGCACTAGTGAAAGTGGCTGAATTTGTCATGATACCAGCCTCCTTCACCTTGGAACTCTTAAGCCCCATACACACTATTAGATTTTCTGCAAATTTTTGTCTTCTGATTTACCAAAACCATATAATATGAGGTCAAACCTTAAGAGTTTTAATTGATATGCAATCAGACAGGGCCCTTGCACCACATGGTTTTGGTAAATCTGAACACAAAAAATTGGAGCGCATGGAGGCATAGGGTGGAAGTGACGTTTTCAGGCGGGTGGAACGCAAACACACCCGCACTTCTGGGCCACGTCCTTCACGTGATTAGCATCATCTGGATGCACATGCGGAAGTGACGCCACGAATGCCCGGAAGTGTAGGGTGGAACGCAGAAACCCCACACTTCCTGGCCACAGGATGGCGTGCAATTTTAACAGGCACACTTGGAAAGTTTGTGCCATTAAAACATACGGACTAGATGACAACAATCGCTCGACCTCCACTCACGGAGCCCTAGAGAGAGAGTCATGGGGGCAAGACATAGCTTCATCTTTTTTAGGGGGGACCTAAATGTACATTGATACAAACACAAGCTCCTTACCAGAGAGAGTTGGATCACTTCAAGTGCAAAGTGCACTAAGGTTACCTCTACGATAAGCACTATCGTATGTACAACCAACCATTCGATTTTCCTATCAATCACTCTAACTTTATTCATAAATACAAAAAAGTTCTGTTCTGCTGGGTGGAGAGGGTTTATGCAGATGGGCGTGGTCTAGCTGGATAATTGTCAGCTGGTGCATAGACACATGGATGCATATATAGGGGTATACAGGAGAGATGAGCCATTGACCATTTAGGCTCTGAAGAAAAGGGTATGCCCTAGAAACACATCAGCCGTTTAGGGTACCATCCGATCCCCTCGTCACCAGGTTCTGTCTACAGGTGCAATGGGATGCAGTTCGACTAATTGAAAAGCCTTTTCTTATGCTCGTTTGTGGGTAGAAATATTGCTTTTATACTTTTGATAAAACTTTTATATTGGTATCGCACTAGGTCGGTGCGCCCTCTTTTTTTTTTTTTCTTCTTGGGGGCCTTAGCCTTTCAGGCTCTGCAGCAATGCACATGTACCCAGTGTGCTGCCGATTTCTTATTTTCCAGTTTGCAAGCTGGAGAGTGTGGTCTTGACCATAATGTGTTGCTTCTGTAGAATATGATGTTTTACACAGTTTGTTGTGCATATCCAGAGATAGAGAGAATATATATATATATATATATATATATATATTCTCTCTATCTATATCTCTCTATCACATCTATCTCACACACACACACACACACTTGCCTGTACATACTTTATGTAATCGCCACTCTTGTCCGTCTTCTTCCCAAATGCCACTGGAGAGTAAACACGGAAGAACTGGTGGAAGAAAGCACTAGCTGAGAGCCACATCCAGTTTCCAGCGTTCAGTGCCCAATCAGCATCCAAGAGCAGTTCTTCAAATACCTGAAAGCAGAGGAAGACAGTTAAAGCCCAACTCCAGGCCACCACATTTTTTTGTACTTTAGTCGGGATGAGAACATCGGAGTAGCTGTTGGTGACATTTCTCCTCACAACCGGTCCGGGTGGCCAAACAAGACGTGAGGAGATCTTCCCAACAGGGGCAGAGGAAACAATGCAAACCCAACAAAAGGTTACCACCATTCCTCACTGTGCGTATATATATATATATATATATATATATATATATATATATATATATATATATATATATATATATATATATATATATATATATATACACACACACATACACACACACACACACATATACATATACACATACACACACACACACACACACACACACACACAGTCTCTGACCCCATTCTAGAGATTTTGCCTAATTCCTGTGCCCAGGTTTCCCTAATGTTTAAGAAAACGGCAATAGAAACCTGATAGAGGCTCTAACCTTTCCCTACCCTCAAAGGATAGGTTTTCTGGAGTTGTGCTTCATATCCAACAAATCAGATTTTATTTCCTAGTGTACCTATACAAATACACTGTTCCACTTTTCATTCTTGCTTTGTATGTTCTTTAGAATATGGAAGCTATGCACTGTTCGGAATCAATGCCAAAGTTTTTCTTCTCTTTTGTGAAAAACTTGAATAAAAATGATTGAAACAAAAACTGAAATTTAATCTGCTTATATGATGCCTTCCCTGGTACCATGCTAATAAAGTGTAAAAACCTGTTTTCATTACATACTTTTTTTTTTAGACCCAGTGACATCATTACTGGTACTTCTGATGCAATGCAGGTATATGATGGCTGGTAGGGTGCTGTACATAGCCTTCCTAGTCAGACTGCATCCATGGAGAAGACCACCCTAGGCAATAATTACACGGTATGCAAATGCTGAGCTTCCATGATTGAAGCCGATTGCAGCTCAGCATTAGGTTGAGTAGGTCAGGTGATTCTGGGTGTCCTCCAGCCAGGAAATTATGTGGGCTCTGATTTGCTGAAACTCAGGCCCAGATTCTCGTAGGAGATACGCCATCGTATCTCTGAGTCCGAGCCGTCGAATCTATGTGACTGATTCATAGAATCACTTACGCATTGATTTCCCTAAGATCCGACCGGCGTAAGTCTCTTACGCCGTCGTATCTTAACTGCATATTTACTCTGGCCGCTAGGTGGCGCTTCCGTTGTTTGCAGCGTTGAATATGCAAATGAGCAAGATATGCAAATTCACGAACGTACGCCCGGCCGACGCAGTACAGATACGCCGTTTACGTTAGGCTTTAAAGTTACCCCTGCTATATGGAGGCGTACATGCGGCGTACCAATGTTAAGTATGGACGTCGTTCCGGCGTCGAATTTTGAAAATTTTACGTCGTTTGCGAATAGGGCTGGGCGTCATTTACATTCACGTTAAAAACATTGGCTTCTTGCGGGTTAATTTGGAGCATGCGCACTGGGATACTTTCACGGACGGCGCATGCGCCGTTCGTAAAAGGCGTAATTTACGTGGGGTCACATAAAATTAACATAACACACGCCCACATCTACCACATTTGAATTAGGCGGGCTTACGCCGGCCTATTTACGCTACACCGCCACAACTTTCGTTTGAGAATACAGCACTTGCGGAGGCGTAACGTAAATAGGATACGTTACGCCCGCACAAAGATACGCCGATCTACGTGAATCTGGGCCTTAGTGTGCAGCTTCAGGAGAGGAGTCAATAAAACTGTAGACTGAAGGTCTTTTCAATTTCATAGCAACATGTCTTTTTTGTCACCATGAAATTACAACTTCCTTTTGTCAACACTTAGAACTGGTGGAAATGCAGGGAGATTTTTTTTTAGGGAAACTGAAAGTGTTGCAAAACAAAAAACACATTGTATAAAACTATCCAATAGCATGGGCACACAGAGAGGAACCAGCTTGGACAAGAGTTCTGCAAAAACCAGATTGATGCACAGTTACATTTATTTATTGTTTATATATCCCTTTACTACATTTTGTAAAGACAGACATAAAGCGAAAAAATAAAATAAAAACACACACACACACTCAACAACACACCACCCTCCATCTTACATAACAAAGATTTATAACAAATCACAAATACATCTACCATATGTGAAAAAAAAAAGAAGATAAAAATAGAGCAAAAAACAGAACAAAATGACCAGAAATGTATCATATTTCATAAATGAATATATTGAGCATTCTAATCTGCTATATAGACCATACTAAACCTAAATGTAATTAGAGATTCATTACCATTTGACTGAGTGTTAAATTGGCTTTATCTGAATTAAAACTATAGTCAGCATATTTCAGATATGCATCTCATGCTGACTGATAGACAGAAACCCTTTTGCTACCCCCGATAATCTGACCTTTTGACCTTCTTCCCACGATATCCACAGGTCCCCTCGTGTCAAGAAGCAGGCTACGGCATGGCGGGCCAGGTGGTGGATCCATCCCTCGGTCCTCAGCTGGGTCATGATTGCATCTATAAAGGGGAAACCTGTTCTGGCCTAAGAGAAGAAGATGCAGATAGTGGTAAATAAGCAATTGATCCAGTAGAGGCTCTACCTGATTTGATACAAATGTAATTGACTCTTGAGGTTTGTTCTCCTTTTGACAACTCGAAAGGAGATTATACAGTCATACTGTATAGTTTATGGCTAGCTTTAGGGATATTGAGCCCAAAATAATTTATCCACGTACACTCAACTTTAAAGCAGCTCTAATGTTTTTCAAAAACTGCACTGGATTATGTTATGGTGTTGCATTTTTATTCCTTATTTTACAGCTTCTATACTATGTTGGCAAACAAAAGAGAATACAAAGGTGAAGCGGTTACCTATAGCAACCACATAAATTCATAGCAAATAAAATATCTGATTGGCTGCTGCTACAGCTATATCCCATTTGGGCCTATTGGTCCTCAGACTTCTGAAACTGTATGAGACACCCCCCCCCCCCCCATCTCTGCCATTACCCAGAACTCACATTGCTCCATGCCTTCAGATGCTCCTTATTCTCGTCCCAGTCTACCTGCACACACACAGAATTTCCTTGCATCTTGTCGAAGTTCGATATTCCAGCCCCTACAACATAGTAGAATTCCCGCCACAGTAGCTGGCCATGGAGTGACACTGGTGGACTTGAGTGCTTCTTCTAGAAAGACATAAGAGATGCAGTGATATACTGAAGTTAAACAATCTACACTCAGCTCTGGACCACTTCCACAGCCTATGGAGTGTCAAAAGTGCCACTAAGAAAAGACTCCTTGCATATGAGGCCTGTGTGCACAGGGCCTTACATAGTACCACTGAGTACAGTGTTCAGCTTCATCCAGGTGCAGCTTGCCATAGAATTTTACAAGCTGCCTGCAGCATAGCGGGACACTGCATCTATCCGTCCTAGACACAGAAAACCACCAGCAGATACATACACTGCAGCTTGACACCCCCATGTTATGTTCAAGGGGCCCCCCTACATAATCAGTCCATCCAAAAGAAAAATGTCAGTTACAAATGGAATCTGGTGAGCAAAGTCTGTTATCTTACATCTCTTGGGGACTACGGCACTGAGAGCAGTCTGACGCAACGCCTGGCTCTGTTCTGGCCCATCTTCAGGGTTTTGGGTGTCCTGAACATGGGGTAACCGAATTCCCTCTTTGCATTAAAGGCATAGTTCACCTTTACCAATAAACTGTCTGTGCAGATAAGGAGTGGCAGTAGATTAAAACAAGCTATGCAATTTTAACCAAAGTTGAATAATGCCCTTAGGCATAGGCCATTTACATACCTGATGAAACCTGACTTAAAAATTCCTAGGATGTTGCTTAGAGACTAGGGGCCAGATCCACATACATGTAGAACGGCGCAGCGTATCAGAGATGCACTACGCCGCCGTATCTTACCTGGCTCTAAATCGAATCCAGGAAGAATTTGCGCCGTAAGTTACGGCGGCGGAATTCAAATCGGCGGGTAGGGGGCGCGATTCATTTAAATGAAGCGCGTCCCCGCGCCGATTGAACTGCGCATGCTCCGTTTTGAAATTTTCTGCCGCGCTTTGCGCGAAATGACGTCGCAACGACGTAATTTTTTTAACTTCGACGTGACTTACGTCCATCCCTATTCACGGATGACTTACGCAAAAAAAATAATAATTCAAATTTCGACGCGGGAACGACGGCCATACTTTAACATGGCAAGTCTATGTATACGCCGCAAAATACCATCTTTAACTATACGCCGGAAAAAGCCGACTACAGACGACGTTAGAAAATGCGACGGCCGCACGTACGTTCGTGGATCGTCGTAAATCGCTAATTTGCATACCCGACACGGAAAACGCCACCCAGCGGACGCCAAAGTATTGCATCTTAGATCCGAAGACGTACACCTGACGGATCTAACCCAGAAGCCGTCGTATCTTGTTTTGAGGATTCAAAACAACGATACGACGCGGGAAATTTGAAAGTACACCGGCGTATCAGTAGATACGCCGGCGTACTTCGTCTGTGAATCTGGCCCTCGCTGTTCCTGTTCACCTTCGCCATCACATTAGCTCTCTTTCTCTCAGATTTAAACCCCTCACATGTGCTTTCTCTCTCCTGATGCAGTAGCTCGGAGCTCAACGGTTGAGAGCTCAACTCTTGTAATTTTAAAGGTGAACAGTAACAGCTAGGCTTCTCTTAGCAACGTCGTCAGCAATGTTTTAGGAGTTTTCTTGTTAATAAAAGTAATGTCCTAGAAGTTTTCCAGATGATAAAATGAATAAACAGTATATGCACATATAATCTATGGGAAGATTGTTGAAATGAATGGTCTGGCAAAAGGGTCTCTTTAGGTCCAGTAGACACAGTCCTGGATGTAGTGACTTTTTAAGCTGGCCATAGAGGGGTCGTTCCCCCTACTGCCCGGGCTTCCCTGCCCCCCCCACCCCCCGCCCCATGTTGTGTCCTCTGCAGGGATGGCTCAGGATGGAGAGGGAAGAGGAAGGCTAGTTAATGTTATTTACCAGCTCCACCCGTATCTAAATGAACACAGTGAACACACTCACCTCACTGTGTTCATTCATAACTGAAGCATAGTAAACTGTGTGAGTGTTGGTGTTGAGTTATTCACTTTACGGTCAACACTGAGGACAAGGGGGCACTCTTTACGTCTAGAGGAAAAGAGATTTCACCTCCAAATACGGAAAGGTTTCTTCACAGTAAGCTGTGAAAATGTGGAATGGACTCCCTCCAGAGGTGGTTCTGGCCAGCTCAGTAGATTGCTTTAAGAAAGGCCTGGATACTTTCCTAAATGTACATAATATAACCGAGTACTAAGATTTGTAGGTAAAGTTGATCCGGGGAAAATCCGATTGCCTCTCGGGGGATCAGGAAGGAATTTTTTTCCCCTGCTGTAGCAAATTGGATCATGCTCTGCTGGGGTTTTTTGCCTTCCTCTGGATCAACTGTGGGTATGGAGTCGGGTGTATGGGATTGTACGGTGTTTTTTATTTTGTTTGTTTATTTAATTTTTTTGTGGTCGAACTGGATGAACAGGAAGCCACTCAACACAAAGCACTTCCCTTTCATTTGGTTGAACTGGATGGACTTGGGTCTTTTTTCAACCAGATTAAATATGTGGCTTCACAGAGCCTGGAGACCTGTCATCCACTGTCCAGTGCAGCTGAGGCTGCAGAGAAAGGCTTGTATGTTTGAGCTTTTGGGTGCACACACTAATGCAATAGACATTTAGCTTTGTGTACTGTTACTGGTGAACACATGGTGGGTACCTGGCAGGCAAGAGCAATGTATACTGTATCTGAATGTCCATTTTGAAGACTATTCGAGAAGAAGAACTGAGCACTAAAGATTAGCAGACTGCCCTTATATAAGTATGCAGACACAAAGTACATCCATCACCAAGTAAACTCCATCACCAAAATGTTATATACTTTTTAAAATGGTAATTTGTATTTAAAAAAATGTTCAATTCGCTTAAATAATCCCAGCCATGGAGGTCCTTGTTCAGTCACTTCCTGTTATATAGTGATAAGGCTCTTTCCCCATCTCCCAGCTATGCTCCTGTGTTGTCAACCTGTCACACACTCTTCCAACGAAGACTACAAGAGGCCATCCTAACAAGCATTGCCCAGCCATGGTCCACTGCATGCCATGCACCCATCATCACTGGAGTGCATATAGGCATGAAGTGGCTACAAAAATTATGCAGGAGATCAGCAGTATTGTAATGTAACAAAAGATGAAAACAAAAGTACAGCGTGCACAAAGTGAACTAAATGTCATGGAGTTTATATCTACTTTAACTCCTTCCTGTGCCCCATCTTTAACATTTGATCGAAGGCTCACCCCTTGGTAGATCTCTGCCACTCTCCAATAAAATGTTCGAGCCGACAGACAGCCAAATTTCACATAGGGGCTCAGCACAGTGGTACTGGGGGTCAGCGAGTTTGGTGATGTATCCGGTTTCTGGAAATTACATACCCATGCCTGAGAAGAGACAAAAGCAAAAATAAAGCAACAACGAGTGCAAGAAATGAAAATTTTATATTTTGCAAAACTGTTCATAATTTTTTTAGCAAACAAATGCCGTGATCTGAGCAGAGTCTGCAAGGCCCCTTTCACACAGGCGGACCGTATGTCCGTCTTTCATCCATCCTTTTTTGGATGAAAAAAAGACATACATGTATTCCTATGGGATAGCGGATGAACACCCGCTGACATCCGATGACAGCTCCGCTATGCTCCGAAACTGATGACATAGGAAAACCCATTTTTCCCCCATCTGTCTGCGGATCGGATGAAAATGGACAGATGGTCCGCTTTCATCCGATCCCCCCACAGAGGAAAGCGGAGATCTTGCCTGTCCGTTTCTGCACAGTGTGCAGAGACAGACTAGTCATCCGCCGGTCTGAGGGGGTATCAACGGAGCGATCCCCGCTGAGCAAGCAGATGTCCAAAATGGATCCTCCCGGGATCTGCAGGTGTGAAAGGGGCCTTAGGCCAACTATAGGCATGCAACAGTGTCCGGCAGTGAAATAGGACTATACAAGCATTATGAATCTGCATGTTTGGCCTACAGAGAAGTAACAACCGCCTCTCTCAAAGGGGCAAAACTATAAATAATAGCAATCAGCAAGGAAAATATGATGAAAAATACACTAAATCCATTAAAATGTCTGTTAACCCTAAAGCCCTCTCCATTTATGTAGGTTGGGTACACAAACTGCAATCAATACATCTTAAGAAAAAAAAAAAAAAAAAACACACATACAGTACAGACCAAAAGTTTGGACACACCTTCTCAATCAAAGAGTTTTCTTTATTTTCATGACTATGAAAATTGTAGATTCACACTGAAGGCATCAAAACTATGAATTAACATATGTGGAATTATACATAACAAAAAAGTGTGAAACAACCGAAAATATATTTCATATTCTAGGTTCTTCAAAGTAGCCACCTTTTGCTTTGATTACTGCTTGGCACACTCTTGGCATTCTCTTGATGAGCTTCAAGAGGTAGTTACCTGGCGCAGCACCCCATCACTCTCCTTGGTCAAATAGCCCTTACACAGCCTGGAGGGGTGTTTGGGGTCATTGTCCGGTTGATGGTCCAACTAAACGCAAACCGGATGGAATAGCATGCCGCTGCAAGATGCTGTGGTAGCCATGCTGGTTCAGTATGCCTTCAATTTTGAATAAATCCCCAACAGTGTCACCAGCAAAGCACCCCCACACCATCACACCTCCTCCTCCATGCTTCACGGTGGGAACCAGGCATGTAGAGTCCATCTGTTCACCTTTTCTGCGTCGCACAAAGACACGGGGGTTGGAACCAAAGATCTCGAGTTTGGACTCATCAGACCAAAGCACAGATTTCCACTGGTCTAATGTCCATTCCTTGTGTTCTTTATCCCAAACAAGTCTCTTCTGCTTGTTGCCTTTCTTTAGCAGTGGTTTCCTAGCAGATATTCTACCATGAAGGCCTGATTCACACAGTCTCCTCTTACCAGTTCTAGAGATGTGTCTGCTGCAAAAGGTGGCTACTTTGAAGAACCTAGAATATGAAATATATTTTCAGTTGTTTCACACTTTTTTGTTATGTATAATTTCACATGTGTTCATTCATAGTTTTGATGCCTTCAGTGTGAATCTACAATTTTCATAATCATGAAAATAAAGAAAACTCTTTGAATGAGAAGGTGTGTCCAAACTTTTGGTCTGTACTGTAAATATGAACCAAAATAATGACTTGCAATTCCCACACAGGAGATTCATTCCCATACCAGGAGTGCACACTGAGCTGCGCATGTGAAAAGGCAGGCAAGTTTGATCTATGACAAAATAGACATAACATGGCAACACAGTGGCTTAGTGGTTAGCACGTCTGCCCTGCAGAACCACAGATAAATCCTTTTGAGTCTCCAGGAAGAAAAGCACCATAGAAAAAACAATGAAAAATAAAACTTCTGCAATAAAAAGCGTGCCTGCTCCCTTTTTTTTTGTTTGTACTTTAGTTCTGCTTTAATGCCGAACAGAAAGGTACCGTAACTAATATTCTATAAAAAGTGCTGAATGCCAAAACCACTTCAACAATACAAACCAACAGAAAAAAAAAAAAAAAAACTGAATAGAAATACAAATGCTAATCATGTGGGTTAGTCCCTGGTTGACAATTGTTGGATTTGTTACAAATAGATATCCTACAGGCTCAGGACTACTTTCTCAGAACAAGCGATAGCCGGTGAGCCATTCTTCATGTGTGGGGTGGCCTGGTGCCCTACAACATCTCGATGAAAAACACAAATCTTGGGTCAGTGGGCTTTGTTCTCCTTGTAGGCTCAATTCACAAAGCTAAGAATTCCGGAAAATAATTTAAAAGGGAAAGTCAATTGGCTGAAAATAAAAGATCCTTATCCTTGTGTAAAGCTTTGTATGTTGATCCTTATGTATTACATGGCTTTATTTTCTGTAGTGTTCCTACTAGTATGGTGCACAGGTTACTGCTTTCTTGTGCATTGATCTGAGAAAGGTTTCTACAATATACACAATATGGATTGTAGAGGAACATTGGCCATAATTATCCAACACAAAATATTATTTGATCGGAAAAATATTTCAGAGGTCCTGACCGTTCTCTTCATGTAGAGGTCCAGCCTCTGCAGTGCCTCGGTCTCTCCGCCAGGATACAAGTGAGGTCCGAGCTGCGAGGGGTCTTGTCCCAACTCTTCTAGGGTGGGAACGCCGTATTTCTCATTGTAAGTTGACTTCCATGGAGTGCAACAATCTAAATGACAACAAAAAGAAGTGGGTGAGCCGTTTGGACTAAAAGTGCTGTCGTTCCCCCTCAAGGATAAAAATGGCCTGTATTTCATAGAATAATCAGAAACTATCGCCATGGTGATCACATTTTTGTAGTAAGAAAAAAAAAAAACACACACACACCTTCTAGCTCAGCTGTCACAGGGCCTCACACAGAGAGACACAGCGACAGCTGAAGCGGTCAGGCTGTAGGTGTCAGAGTGCAATACAGACAGTAAAAAAAAGTAAAGTATTAAAATGCATTTTTTTTAAAGGCATTTAAAAGAAAAAAAAATTATTATAAAATGTGTAATATATATATTATATATAAAATAAATAAATACTTATAGCATAATATATATATATATATATATATATAAATAAAACACCCCAAGAAGAATATTTGTTAAATAAAAAACAAACCTACTATTAAATGAAAGCTTGAAGTCCTTATAATTTTTTTTTTTTTTTTAATGATTAAAGGTATGCAAATGAGCTATAGAGTTAGGCTGACCATACGCGGTACGAATCTGGGGCAGTTCAACAGGAACCGACAGATTCTAACCGTTATTAGGCAGGCCAATTGTACCATGTTGAACGATGAGCTTGGGTACAACCAGCCTGCCACATATGCTTCCGATTATCGCAAGTGGCTGCTATAGCCGCTAGCGATTATCACTGTCTTTTCCTGGTGGCGTTTTCTTTTGAAAGGAAGAAGCTTTCACCAACCCATGGTCAGACGGTCCTTACCTTTCATATCATCCTTTGTTGGGGCATTATAAGGCCGCTTTGGGGGTCCTATGGATGACAGCACAGTCTGTAGACGGACATAAGTCAGCGGGGGCTTCCCATTGTTCTCAGCAATGACCCTGCACATGCAACAAACATTACACATAGTACACTGCAAAATCTTACTTATGTAAGAAGCAGAAATCCATAGATTACACTAAGCAAAGAAACCATGCAGTCCTCTACAAAATCACAGACTGTAGAATATCAAAGTGTAGCTTTTACAATTTATTAGAAGGACACAGTCACTTTTATGTTTAAATTTAATAAGCAAAACTAAGGTCTCTGCTTAGAGTCAATACATTTATGGGGTGGCTGTATACATCCTAATAAGAAATTAAAAATTACATAATAAAATCAAGCATCCAGCTTTGCCTATTGCAGGCCGTGGCCAGTTATTCATTTTCTCTCATGGAAATTTTCCAGCTTGCTGAAGAATCTCTCTATGGGCAAAGCCTGGACCTTCTCTCCTCTACAAAGTACAGGGGAGGGTCAAAGTAATGCCTGAGCTTTGTTATCACTGCCAGGTGATAATAATGGCGGGTTCCAGTGCGTCAGCGATTTGAAGACAGATGGGTCCCTACCATTCGATCCCAGGAAGATATCTGCCTTCCACGGGTGGCCTAACACCATACTACACAGTCATGTGGTCACATTTTATAACTGCAGGACTATGGTGGGTGAAAATATAACAAAGTGTGTGTAATCCCCAAAAAACAGTGCAATATATTGCAGCTTACTTGTGGTGACTGCATTTGTTTTCTTTTTTTTATTTTAAGGCTTTTTATGCTTCATTTCACCTGGTGATTCTGTTTGTTCCTGTCCTAAAGGTGGCAATGTTTATTCACCTTACTGTATCAGGGAAACTGAAACAAGACAAGACTACAGAACCCCATCCCTCACTTATTCTACAAAACATAGGGGGGGCATTGTTCTTCAGTGCTCAAAATACTGTAGCTGGCTTAGTAGTAATTGACAAGAGTCAGCATAGGCAGAGGGCACAAGAAGTTACCAACTTACAAGGATCTTTGGCAGGATCAATGTTTTTTTTTTTTTTTTTAGAACAGATATTACCCTCTTTCAATGGTATAACAGAAGAAATAATCACGTTTTATTGTTCCGTTTTTCGGGTTTAGATACACATCCATTTAAGACAGCAAGGCAGTTTTTCGGTGCTTTTTTTTTTCAGCAGACCCAAAGTAACATTGTGTTCCAGTGGGAATAAAGTGGTTGAGCTAGAACAGGATGGTAAACAGCGTAAGTCACATTCAACCGTAAGGTGTAATGTTATTAATTGTGGAAAAGAAGAAAGGCAACAGCGCTCTCTACAGTGACAACCCAATCCATACACCAGATCCACTCACAGGTGCCAAGGCTCGATGTGTCCCAACACACTCCAATGCAACTGTAGTAAGGAGAGCGGCAAAACTGTAATCCTTGAAGTGTCGTTTATTGGGACATCAGAGTGACAATAAAACAATGATACCGACAAGTTTCAGCAATAGCCTTAGTCGTAGTGCTACAACTAGGCCATTGCCGAAACGCGTCAACATCATTGTTTTATTGTCACTCCGATCAGGGGTAAAGTCCTGGGGAAAAAAGTGTGGGAACTCCCACCCAAGATCCACTCCACCACCAATAAAAAATAAAAAATTATACGCTCATATGCATAATTACTAAACCGCATGCTTTTTTTTTTTTTCCGATCCACTGTACCTTAGTAATCCTTTATATTACTGGCCGTTTCCTGTATATGGATTCATCGGGTAGTGTGCAGGTATTCCGTCACTACCTCGATGCCGCAATGTCTGACACTACCCGATGAATCCATATACAGGAAGCGGCCAGTAACATAAAGGATTACTAAGGTTCGCCTGCCCCTGACAGTGACTCGAGCTGGGCATCGCCGCTTAGTGAAGGATTGGCTCGGGCGGCTCGGCAGCTCTCAGCTGCTCTAGTCCTGCAAAGGGAACTGCGTTCCTGCTGTGAAAAAAGTGCAGGAACTCCGTTCCTACGCGTTCCCGCAGGAATTGAGCCCTGACTCCGATGTACCAATAACCGACACTTCAAGGATTACAGTTTTGCCGGCTCTTCTTACTAATGTTAATAATTACAGACATTTATACAGTGAGGAAAAAGTATTTGATCCCCTGCCGATTTTGTTCATTTGCCCACTGACAAAGAAATTATCTATCTGGTCCCATAGTCATGCCTTGAGATCATTGAGGAGATTCTCCCGTGTAGTTCTGGGCTGATTCCTTACCCTTCTCATGATCATTGAAACTCCACAAGGTCAGATCTTGCATGGAGCCCCAGACCGAGGGAGATTGACAGTAATTTAATTTTTCTTCCATTTGCGAATAAATCACACCAACTGTTGTCACCCTCTCACCAAGCTGCTTAGCGATGGTATTGTAGCACATTCCAGCCTTGTGTAGGTCTACAATCGTGTCCCTGACATCCTTGGACAGCTCTTTGGTCTTGGCCATGGTGAATCGATTGTAATCTGATTGCTTCTGTGGATAGGCGTCTTTTATACAGATAACAAGCTGAGATTAGAAGAGAGTGCTCCTAGTCTCAGCTCGTTAACTGTATAGAAGACACCTGGGAGCCAGAAATCTTGCCGATTGATGGGGGATCAAATACTTATTTCACTTATTAAAATGCAAATCAATTTAGAACTTTTTTTAAATGCCTTTTTTTGGATGTTGTTATTCTGTCTCTCACTGTTAAAATAAACCTACCATTAAAAATTATAGACTGATCATTTGGCAAACATACAAAATCAACAGGGGATCAAATACTTTTTTACCTCACTTTATAGCGCACACAATTTATATACTGTACTTCTACATCAGTCCCTGTGCTCAGGAAGCTCACAATCCTGGGTCCCCATCTGACATTTATATATACATATACTAGGGCCAATTTAGCCAATAAATCCTACCAGTAGGTCTATGAAGTTTGGGAGGAAACCAGAGAATACAGAGGAAATCCACACAAGTACATGCAAACTTAATGCAAACAGTGTCCTGTCTGGGGATTGAACTGAGAAACCCAGTGCTATGAGGCAGAAGCGCCAACTACAAAGCCATACCACCAAGGCGTTTTCCTCACTTGTCCAAGTGGCTTCCTTTCATTATTAGAGCCTGTCCAGTTGAATTTGACCTATTAAAACTCACTATACCATGACCTGGAGAAAGAAGACCTACACAGGCTTTGTTTGTATTGTAACAGCCTTGAAGTGAGATTATGTGCTGGTGAGGGTAAAAATGAGATATCACCAAGATAGAAATTGGTACACTGGTATTGTTTACTACCAGGCGTTTAGGTCTATATGATGAATGGTAAAGTAACCATTCTATCAAGTATATAAGAACAATGTTAACCTGCAGCAACTACAAAACACACAACACCCCACCAATCACCAATCACTCACCTTTCTACATCATAGAGGGTGTTTGAGACCCTCTGTATGACCTCCACCTTGTGCTCAGCTGCCAGTCTCTCCACCTCTGCATCCCGCTGCTTGGAGTATGGCTCAGTGTCCAATTCGAAGGTCAGCCGGGTCACTTTCCACTTTTTGAAAAGCACGGGGAAGACCTCAGCAGGTTTCCCCCTCACCACAAAAAGCCTGAAAAGGAAGAGAATCAGATAAATGGCCACACAGAGCACTGATCAAATAAAAGAGAATTCTTGTGTAACCCACGTGGTAAATCCCAACTCCACCCTAAACGTTTTATTTTGTATTGGAAAGAGCAGAGAAAGGTTAGAGCTCATGCACATTTTTTTTTATGGTTGTCTACATGGTTGGACACATTTCCCTTTACTTCCCGAGAAAGAAAATATAACCTCTTCAATGGGAAGACATTTTTTAGTGTGGGGAAGGATTAGAACTCCTGTCCATGGGAGCTAACCCTTACATTAGGGTTAGGATTAGAGTTTGAATGGGTTAGTTAGTGGTTAGGATCATGTTGACAACCTCCACCCCCATTTTCTTGTACAGGTAAATTATAACTTCCCACTTAAAGATTTGGAGCTTGCTTTATGTTACGGTTAAACTGGATGAACTTGTGTCTTTTTTAACCTGACTAACTATGTAAGTGTATGTAAAGCCCCCTGTAAGTTTTATGCCGTTTATGTCCCCAATCAGGAGAATCACTCCTCTCTATTTGTTCTGGTGACCGATGTCTCTGCTTCAGGAATGATAGGGAATCCACCACAATTAAATAAAAACATTTTTTTAGTATACCAATTTTTTCTCTCTGGCCAAGTGATTAGCATGTCCTTTTTTTCCCTCATCTCTCCACCGGGGCCATACTTGTGTGCAGAGTGCATGAACCTTGTCCTCTGCAGCAGCACTGTGGCCCAGGCTAATGCAAAAACATACCCCGAGAGGGCAGTCCAAGGCTTCGGGGCTCACTGGAAGTGATGCTAGACATCATTCAACCCTGAAGGAGACTGGTCAGCAGGATTGGAGAATGATGCAAAGGGCAGCTTTGGAGTGTGTAGTATGTAAGTATTGCTTGGGAAACTTGGTGCACACCCTTTTAAAAAAAAAAAGAAAGAAAGTTGGGGGGTTAACACAAGCAAATGTTTCATCAGTTGGAATCACTGTCTGGACTTAGGCTTCATGCACACGGCCATACAGCATGCAGAGCCTGTGCAATAACTCTCCTGGGACTCGCAGCTGGAGCGTACAGCCCCCATTGAAATAAATTAGAAGATCTGACTGTATAATTGTGCATCAGGGATTGCATAAACCACCGGCACAGACATTATATGTGTTCAGAGCACAAGTCTGTGAATTTGCTTTACGTTGCCTCTGGCGCACAACTGCATACAGCCGCATCTTTTAGTTTAACTCATTGGGCAACTGTACACAGAGGCTGTGGGTCCCAGAAGGGTAATTACACAGACTCTGCATCCTGCATAGCCAAGCCTTAAGGCTTTCACACAGGGGCGTTGCGCCATTGGCGGTATAGCAGTGCTATTTTTAGCAGCGATTTATCGTAGTTTTTGCGGCCGCTAGCGGGCGCTTTTAACTCCCGCTAGGGGCCGAAAAAGGGTTAAAACCGCCCACAAAGCATTTTGGAATGGTGTATACGCCGCTCCTATAGAGCCTCAAAAGATGCAGCTGGCAGGACTTTTTTGAGAGTCCTGCTAGCACACCACTCCAGTGTGAAAGCCCAAGTGAGAGAAGAGGCTCTATCAGGGCGCTTTGCAGACGCTATTTTTAGTGCTATAGCGCCTCAGTGTGAAAGTAGCCCAATACCATACATTAGTCAGTTTTATTTTTCGTTCTGCGGGTTGAACAAACAACTGACCCGACACATCTACACATTCAGGGTGGATGGGGGAACCCGCCCTGCTGTGTCTTTGTATTATAGTTACATAGAAGGTGAGGTTGAAAAAAGACACAAGTCCAACCTGTGTGTGTAACTAGATAACGATAAAAAAAAAAAGTTACTAAGGCGCCGCCTGTAAGTAGAAGCTGAGAGGGGAATCAAAAAAGATTAACCCATTAACAGCTCAACAATGATAGCCGTCACCTCAATTAGATAACACTAAGAGGTGTGTTCCTCTGAATTAAACAACAGCATATAGAAAAAGAAAAAGGGGTTTCCAAGGAATTCTACAATGAGAAACAGCCGGCGTTAGTCAAAAATTATTAAATATTTAGTAGAAAATTCCACAGACACTAGAAACATTAAAAGTTATATCTAAATAACTGCCACCACATTCAATGTAAAATTTTACAACGTTGTCAGAGGACACCAACGCCACCACAGACTCGTACCACATATATATATTATTATTATAATTCCACATGTTCAGGAGAAAATAGATCATAGAACCAAGATAGATGGAACCTAGAGTTGAAGAATTCCTTGGAAACCCCTTTTTCTTTTTCACTCTACAACCTATGTGTGTGCTTTTATGTCAGTATTATATTGTATATCCCTGTATGTTGTGTTTTTTGTAATAATCGATGCTCCCCGCTGAAACCACTGCCTGAGGAAGAGAATTCCACATCCTTACCGCTATTACAGTAAAGAACCCTCTATGCCAGGGATATGCAAATTAGCGGACCTCCAGCTGTTGCAAAATGAAAAGTCCCATCTTGCCTCTGCCTATGGGTGTCATGCTTGTGGCTGTCAGAGTCTTGCAATGCCTCATGGGACTTGTAGTTCTGCAACAACTGGAGGTCCGCTAATTGCATATTCCTGCTCTATGCAGTTTAAGTTTAAATCGCTTCTCTTCCTATTTTAGTGAATGGCCGTGGTTTTTTTTTTTTATTCCCTTTCGCAGAAAAGTTTCATCCCTATGTATTTTTACATTGAAATCATATCCCCTCTCAAGCATCTCTTCTCCACAGAGAATAAGTTCAGTGCTCGTAAACTTTCCCCATAACTAATTTCCTCCAGACCCTTTATTAGCTTTGTTGCCCTTCTGTGGACTCTCTCCGATAATTTGGAGTTCCAGTGTGCGACCAATTTCTTGTTTTATTCTTCTTCCACGGTGGTGACCCGAGGTCTGCACCTGTGATCTACCCTGCACCTGATTCTGCCTGGAGTGGTGTGCTTCTCCTTGTTCTTTGCTAAATACTACACTGTGTATCCTTACTTAGGAGTAAAAATGAGCTCCGGCGTATTCGCAAACCCCACGTGCAGAACCCGCCAGGAAGTCGGCACTGCACTGCGCCAATTACAGACAGTGTGACATTTCCCAATGCGCGACTGAGATCGGGAAATGTCACACTGCCTGTGATTAGTAAAGCGCAGTGCCGACTTCCTGGTGGGGTTTGCGAACATGCCAGAGCTCATCCTTACTTAGAAGGCTCAATGCATACCTGGAATTAATCTTTTTCAGGTTTTCATCCAAATCCTTCAATGCCTCGATGAGAAATCTCCAGCGATTGACACTAACTTTCATATTCCTGGGGAACCAGGGATCCAAGATGAAAATGGGGTGCAGTTCGGCACAGTCTTTCATGGCAGCGAGCAGGGCGGGGTTGTCATGAAGGCGAAGTCCCTTTCTGAACCAGTGGATTGAGCGGTGGGTCATGGTGCCTGGGCTCTGGCCTGCATTTAGAAGGTTACATGTTAGAGCCATACAAAGACATCTACATACTTTATGCACAAGGTTGTACAAACAACAATGGCCTTTAGGCTAGGTTCACACTGCTGCGAATCAAAATCGCGCGATTTTGCCACCATTTCAGGGAATGCCAGTCTATAGAGCTGAATTCGCATCACACACGGATCAAACTCGCACAGGACCCTTTTTTCCCCTGCAGCTAAGGCCCCGTACACACGACCGAACATGTCCGATGAAAACGGTCCGCGGACCGTATTCATCGGACATGTCTGCTGGGAGCTTTTGGTCTGATGTGTGTACACACCATCAGACCAAAATCCCCGCGGACAGAGAACGCGGTGACGTAGAAGACACCGACGTTCTCAAACCCGGAAGTGCAATGCTTCCACGCATGCGTCGAATCAATTCGACTCATGCGCTGGATTTCGGTCCGCTGGTTAGACATACTAACCAGCGGACATGTCCGACGGACAGGTTTCCAGCGGACATGTTTCTTAGCATGCCAAGAAACTTTTGTCCGCTGGAAACCTGTCTGCTAGGCCGGAAAAGTGTCCGCTAGGCCCTACACACGGTCGGACATGTCCGCGGAAACTGGTCCGCGGACCAGTTTCAGCAGACATGTTCGGTCGGGTGTACAAGGCCTCAGATTCGCACCGCACTGATGTAAACCGCACAAATGGTTTCTCTGTTAAAAAAAAAAAACTGCACAAATGGAAAACAATGTTATTTTAATGACTTGAGAATTTGAGAAATCGCAACGGCTCAAATTCGTAATAGAATTCGCAGCAGTGTGAACCGGGCCTTAGTGACCAACAGCAATCACATATCCCCGCTTATCAAAGAGGGAATGCTTGCATTGCTGTACTACGATTGCATAAGGAAATAAAACCCAAAGACTCTCATTACAAACGTACAAGTTTCTTGCACCATAAAATAGCTAATCTCCTGGATCATCTGCCATCTGATACCTTTTCAATTGAGTGCGGTCATTGATACCATCCATGGCAGGATTACCAGGGATTATTTTATTAAAAGCTGCGTTTTATAGCATTCATTTAGGCCCCTCGGGAGCAAATAGTCGCTGATGGTAATTATGATATCGTATAGTTCTATCGCCACTAGAGTGTGCTGGACTTGATATTTCTCATTGTAACACCATGATTTTATATATACTTCCTGCACTATTTTGTATCTTACTGCAGGCCTCGACAAAATCTGGGCGCCAGGTCGCAATTGCGACAAGAAATTGTGACCTGGTGGGGGCGCATGAAGGCACAAGATCATGTGTCTCCGTGCGTCCCCACCTCCACCGCCGCGCGATCGCGGCGGGCCCGCGACGGCCGGTAATTGAGGCCGCGGCTTTGCAGCCTTGTGAAGACCCAAGCTGCCTTCTGTGACCTGGCACCATCTGGTGGTGGCCGTTGGCATTACAAGTAAAACAGCAGTTCTAATGCGTGTTTTTTTTTTTTTTTTTTTACTGTTTTCACTGCCATCTCCTTCCCTCTAATTAGAACCCCCAAACATTATGTATATATTTTTTTTATTCTAACACCCTAGAGCAGGGATATGCAATTAGCGGACCTCCAGCTGTTGCAGAACTACAAGTCCCATGAGGCATAGCAACACTGACAGCCACAAGCATGACACCCAGAGGCAGAGGCATGATGGAACTTGTAGTTTTGCAACAGCTGGAGGTCCGCTAATTGCATATCCCTGCCCTAGAGCAGGGGTCTTCAAACTACGGCCCTCCAGTTGTTCAGGAACTACAATTCCCATCATGCCTAGTCATGTCTGTGAATGTCAGTGTGTTACAATGCCTCATGGGATGTGTAGTTCTACAACAGCTGGAGGGTCATAGTTTGAGGATCCCTGCCCTAGAGAATAAAATGGTGATCGTTGCAATACGCACTTTTTTGGGGAGAAAATACACTTTTTTTAATTAAAAAATAAGACAACAGTAAAGTTATCCCAATTTTGTTTTATATTGTGAAAGATATGGTTACGCCGAGTAAATTGATACCCAACATGTTACGCTTCAAAATTGCGTCCGCTCGTGGAATGCCGACAAACTTTTACCCTTTAAAATCTCCATAGGCGACGTTTAAAAAATTCTACAAGTTGCATGTTTTGAGTTACAGAGGAGGTCTAGAATTATTTCTCTCGCTCTAACGATCGCGGCGATACCTCACATGTGTGGTTTGAATACCGTTTACATATGCGGGCGCTGCTCACGTATGTGTTCACTTCTGCGCACGAGCTTGGCGGGACGGGGCGCGTTTTATGGCTCCTAACTTTTTTAGCTGGCTCCTAGATTCCAAGCAAATTTGTCAAACCCTGTCTTACTGTTTACCTAAATACTTTTCAATAAACATTATTGGAAAAGAAAGCTGAAGATTTAAAAAGATTAAAAAATTGGTTTAAAATTACATAAATCTTCCATGAGATTTGGGTTTTACATTTACTATAATTGGCAGCAAGTCATAAACAACCCCCCCCCATTCAAACAATTTGTAAGCTTTTGATCAATTTCAAGCTTGGCAAGTCGATCAGCTGTAGACAATTTTTATCAATGGTTTCTGATCGATCTAATTATTATCTGCATGAGTGTCAAAAACCGATCATAATACAGATCGATCAAATGATCTTTCCTTTAATAGATCATTTCAGATAGATCGTATTTTTTAATTAATAGAATGATAAATTGCTTGTTGCGATCATTATTATCTAGATCAATAATAAATCGTAATGCAGATTGCCACATTTAAAATACGCCGTTCACACATATGTAGGTGTGACAGTGCAAGCGCGATTTGGCACACTGCATTAAGGGTTGCCCATTCATTTCAATCACCCAAAAAGAAAGTATGACTTATTTTTTTTTTTTATTTAATTTTGCTGAAACGAAGTGCATTGTACTGTTACCCTGCTTTTTACAATGTGTGTTGGCAAGAGGGATGCCCATGTTGTGTTACACAACTGTAAACCTAGCCTAGGAAGTAAAGCATGCTGGAGGGGAGGATGAAGTTTAGGGTATAAAAAAAACACTAAGAGAATCATTTAGAAAGGAAGACAGACAGGGCTGCAGAGAAGTCTGAGCAGAATGATGGGAGTAGTAGTATTACCTGTAATGATGGAGATTGAATAATCAGAGCTGGTAAAGCTGAACACAAAAAGTTGTTACATCACCAGCAAAGAGTTATACAACATTCAGCTTCCTGTCTGCTGCCCAATGAGAGCTGAGCATGCTGGCCACACCTCCAGCACATTAACCACTTTCATGCTGGAAAAGAGTCATTACAAATCCGTGACAAATTGTGACGGGTTCACTGAAGGGTAGTGTCGTAAATCCCCTGGAACGCATCACATTTGCCGTTGGAGCGCAGTCACGTGACTTCCGCAGCATTCTACGATAGGCAGCAGAATATGACACTGCAGGTGTCTGTTCCCATCATGCTGTGTGTCTGAGCAGACAAGGCTGACCCCACAGCAGTGTCATCTGGGGTCACACAGCATCTGCAGCCACAGAAAAACAACAACTCGCCGATGTAAATATTATTCCTTTATAAGCTTACACACCTAGAATGAGTAAAATGTTCTAATTTTTAAGCCTCTCTATTATAATGTACATAAGTATAAAGTGTATCTAACCCCATGATCACAAATAGATGCAATGTATTGCATCTTATCGGTCCTTACTACAGGGCGGTAAAAACAGGCGACTGAGCTGCGGTTTTACCTCTCCTCCCCCTCACTGCTCACCTAATGCCAACCATACAGCCGAAGGGACAGGTCCCTGCTGAACCGGCCAAGCTTCAACCTATGTATGGCCAGCAGTAAGAGAAGGACGCCTTACCTGTGGGAGAGACACAAGCAATCTATTATTAGGGTCTCCAGGAGATCTGATTCGTTACAAGCCCAGCTCCAGATAAAACGGTTCTTTTAGCTCCAGATAAAATGGGGATGGCTTAGAACAGAGGTCTCCAAACTATCTAACCAAAGGGCCAGTTTACTGTCCTTCAGACTTTAGGATGGTCGGAGTGTGGTCATTGGGAATCGAAATTGTGTTGGCGTCAGTGGAGTAAACAATGTATCATTGGTGTCAGTGGGAGGAAGAGTGTCCCATCATTGGTGTCAGTGAGAAGAATAGTGCCCCATCATTGGTGTCAGTGAGAAGAATAGTGCCCCATCATTGGTGTCAGTAGAAGGAATAGTGCCCCATCATTTGTGTCAGTGGGAGGAATAGTGTCCCCTCATTGGTGTCAGTAGGAGGAATAGTGCCCCATCATTGGTACCAGTAGGAGGAATAGTGCCCCATCATTGGTGTCAGTGGGAGGAAGAGTGCCCTATCATTGGTGCCAGTAGAAGGAATAGTGTCCCATCATTGGTGTTAATTGGAGAAATACTGCCCCATCGTTGTCATCAGTAGAAGGAATAGTGCCCCATCATTGTTTTTTTTTAGTAGAAGGAATAGTGTCCCATCATTGGTGTCAGTGGGAGGAATAGTGCCCCATCATTGGTGTCAGTGGGAGGAATCGTGCCTCATCATTGGTGTCAGTAGAAGTAATAGTGCCCCATCATTGGTGTCAGTAGAAGGAATAGTGCCCCATTATTGGTGTCAGTAGGAGGAATCGTGCCTCATCATTGGTGTCAGTAGAAGTAATAGTGCCCCATCATTGGTGTCAGTAGAAGGAATAGTGCCTCATCATTGGTGTCAGTAGAACTAATAGTGCCCCATCATTGGTGTCAGTAGAAGGAATAGTGCCCCATCATTGGCGTTGCTGAGAGAAATACTGCCCCAGTTGACGTCAGTAAGGCCCCTTTCACACTGAGGCGCTTCTAAACTGCCAGTAAAAACACGGAGAGCTTTTGAAGAGCTTTCCATTCATTTCAATGGAGTGGGCAGTTTTTTCACCGCCCTGCCAGCGCACTGCCCCAGTGTGAAAGCATTCATTGATTTTAATGGAAATAGGTTTTCATGAGCTTTTTTCAGCGTGAAAGCGCCTCAGTGTGAAAGCGGTCTAATAGGAATATTGCTCCATTGTGGGTGTCAGTGCGAGGAATGGTCTCTTGTATCAGATACAGGCCAGCAAAGGGCCACAGTTTGGGGGCCACTTCCTTATAACATCTGTGGGGTTTTATGGTCTGTGTCCCCGTTGGAAAGATTTGCCCTCACTTCCCGGTCTCTCTCTGGTGTCCATCAAATAGACAGAAGATAAGTGAAGAGCAATGGAGTCTGTCCCTTGTCACTCTTCTCTACTCCCCCCAAACGTTCTTTATCTTCTTTTACAGAAACTGAGCACACACTATACAACTTCATTGTACAAACGCATTTAGATCCACTAACAATTACCGTATTTATCGGCGTATACCGCGCACTTTTTTTCCCTGAAATTCAGGGCAAAATTGTGGGTGCGCGATATACACCGATACCCGCTTCCCGCGCCGAGTTTGAACTACTGCGCCGGCATATACCGAGCGCAGTACACTCGTGTATAGTCGGGCAGGCTCGGCTCCTCTCGCAGTCACTCACGTCCTGGACGTAAAGGACGCACAGGACGTGACCGCGAGAGGAGCCGAGCCTGCCCGACTATACACGAGTGTACTGCGCTCGGTATATGCCGGCGCAGTAGTTCAAACTCGGCGCGGGAAGCGGGGATCGAGCGGGAAGGACACCGCAGAAGCCGCAGACGGACGCCGGACCCGACGAGGAGGACACCACCGAAGCCGCAGACGGACGCCGGACCCGACGAGGAGGACACCACCGAAGCCGCAGACGGACGTCGGACCCGACGAGGCCGCCGATGGACGCCACGCAAGACACCAAAACTGTAAGTACTAAAATCTTTTTTTTTACAGGAATGCGGGTCCACTTTAGGGGTGCGCGCTATACGCCGGAGCGCGCAATACCCCGATAAATACGGTATGTAGTGCAACGGTCTGCCTGATTCAATGCTAGGCAGATTGTCTAGGTTGGCACTCATATTGCACCGTTTTGGAAATTGTACAGAAATGACACAATCAGATTGCATAGTGTACAGCCATGATTGTGTCTAAAGCTAGCAATACGCCATACAATCTGATTGTACAATCTACCTTAGCTTTACCAAAACGATGTAATGTGAGTACAAACCTAAACAATCTATTCACTTTGTATTGAATCAGCCATAAGTTCACCACACACATTACAATCTGATTGTACAATCTCCTTTAGACCATATAGTACAAGATCCTGCCTGAGTGGATACAGATGGATTAGGTAGGTTCTCAAATTAGATCATCTAAAGTTGATTGTACTGAGATTTTATGATCAGATTGTAACGTATATGGTGGTCCATGCACTCTACAATCTGATAGTATTGAACTGAAACTCCTTTAGCTCTACCATCGACCATGTAGTACAAGGGCCTGCCCGATTCAAGACTGATTGAATGAATTGTTCATGTGTGTCCTCATATTACATGGTTTTGGTAGATCTAGAGGACACTGTACAGAGATTGTACAATCTAATTGTATAATGTATGGCCAGCTTAGTTGTGATTTATTCACTTTACCATGATGAGACAGAATGCATGGCTCTGTATGCTGTGGGCCGACCATTACCAGTGTGGCTGGACGTTTGCCATGAATTGGTATCATGGCACCTGTCTGGACGTGTTTGTTGAAGAACGATAAACCACAATAGCTGTAAGTGGGCCTGGCACAGGAAACTGAAAGGTGAACCAGTTGGACAGGAAGGGCAAGACTAGAAGAAGTCATTCAAACTGAAGAGGAGAGAAGCGTTGGTAAAGGTCAGAAGAGATCTGCCATCCTTCCATTGTACAATGAAATATAATAACTAATATACTGAAATAGAGTGGAGAGGGATTAGAACCCCTGTCAGGTTTTTATTGCTGTCTGTAACCCCCGTTAGGTAGATTCACCCTCTCTGTTTACCTTGTTTACCGTTATTACGGAAAGTGAAATACAATCCCAGATTTTGGGTTGTCACTAGAAGAGCAATAGCAGGGTGGATTTCCAATAGGGACTCTAGCTCTTGTGATAACCAGGGATTCCCGCACTTTGGAGGGATTTCCCCTCACTTTCTGTTTTGGTAATGGGACAGGAAGTGAAGGTAAATCTCCCCAATGGGACAGGAAGTGAAGGTAAATCTCCCCAATGGGACAGGAAGTGAAGGTAAATCTCCCCAATGGGACAGGAAGTGAAGGGAAATCTCCCCAATGGGACAGGAAGTGAAGGGAAATCTCCCCAATGGGACAGGAAGTGAAGGTAAATCTCCCCAATGGGACAGGAAGTGAAGGTAAATCTCCCCAATGGGACAGGAAGTGAAGGTAAATCTCCTCAATGGGACAGGAAGTGAAGGGAAATCTCCCCAATGGGACAGGAAGTGAAATCTCCCCAATGGGACAGGAAGTGACGGTTAATCTACCCAATGGGACAGGAAGTGAAATCTCCCCAATGGGACAGGAAGTGAAGGTTAATCTCCCCAATGGGACAGGAAGTGAAGGTTAATCTCCCCAATGGGAAAGGAAGTGAAGGTAAATTTCAAGTCCCAACATGTCTCTGCCTTTGGGAATCAGGTTTGTGTCTGTCAACCTTGCAATACCTCATGGGAATTGTAGCTGGGGGGCCACAGGTTGAGCACCCATGCCATAAGCCCTGGTTCACATTAATGCGATTGGCCATGTCAAATTGCATGCCAAATCGGCGGCTATTGCCAGCAATAGCAGCGTCCGAACCGGTGCAACGCCACACTGATTCCCAAAAGTAACCTTTTGGGGTTTTCGGGGTTTCGATTTCCATTGACATCTGTGCAGAAACCCACACATGTCTCTGAAATCACCCCCGAAGTCGGGACTGACATGCAGCTGAACTTGTGCGATTTCATTCCCGCAGTCAGTGTGAACCAGGGCTAATGGAAAACAGATGGCAAAAGAAACATGACAGGGGTTCTAACCCTTCTTTACTTTATTTCTTTATTTCAAATGAAAACATTTTGATTTTAGTTTTTCTTTAAAAGCTTGTTTGGCCATACTTCTCTTCTGGGTCATAGATGTAAAGTTACTTGTGCTCTCCTGTGCACCAGAATCAGCCAATAGCACGCTAAAGTTTACTGCCGGTGATCTGCCGTGCTGGTTCCAGGTATCATGGAAGTTCCAGCGCATGCGCAAACTGATGCGCTGAGATGGTTCCAGCTATCGGGAAAGTTCCTTCAAGCACTGCGCAGGTGCAAACTTGCTGACGAAAATCCCCGAACGGCGGCCGGCATCCAGGGCGACGTGGATTTTGAGGTAAGTGGCCAGCCGGCCTCACGTCCTCGCTTCGCTCGCTCGGCCTCCTGGCTCTTTTTTTAACATCCTCCAATCCACGGGGATGTTAAAGAATGAGCCTGGATGCCGGGCGAGGTTCGGAGATTTCCGTCGGGAAGTTTGCGCCTGCGCAGTCAGTGAAGGAACTTCCCCCATAGGGGAACATTGAGGACAAGTCACCGGCTGATGTCAGAGTCACTCCAGTCTCTCTGAGAAAATCTCAACAATAATGTCGGGATCCACCCAGACGCTTGGGCTTTTCAGCACACCTCCGAGAGCCTGAGTCTGCCTCTCCTGTTTCCTCCACAGTCCGCTGCCCCAGTGAATGCTGGAGGGGCAGAGCAGAGAGGGGTAACTGACAGTCACCGCTCTTCACACTGAGTGGACCAACATGTGACATGTGATCTCCCAGTTCTCAGGCTAAGAGCCGGCCGGGGGGCAGCTGCCATGTCAGACTGATGCTGCAGCAGGGAGGTGGGTATAGATTTTTTTTTTTATTTTTGATTCCTACGCTTCGCCTTGAACCTCTTGCCATCTACATAGAGCATATGTGTAGTGGCGAAGAAGGTGGTCTTTAACGCCCACACAGACACCACACACACACATGCTTCTATGGGCGGCATAATGTCTGCGCTGATAGCAAGCTCACTGCGCACTCCCAACACAGAGACCGATCCGTCAAAAGAGCTCTCGATCTCTAACAATAATCGGGAACTGTTGCTTCTTATGTTATTAGCGTTGGCATACAACTAAAATGCCACTCTATGTAAATGTTGGATGTTTGCCTACCTCACTCCCCGCTTATTAGGATGGTGATACGCCTTATCTACAAATATGTACAGGTATATCCTACTGATATTATTTATTGACTACGGAGCCTGAACTTTATGATCCTTCTGTTATCTATGTTTTTTTTCCCCCACGTGTATTTGTTTGTTATAACAGATAACATTTTATAAACAAAGATTAAAGTAGAGTTGCACCCAAAAATTGAATTTCCGGTTTAAGTGACGGTGACACCCTGACGTGCCACTTTTGACATGTAATTATTTTCGGGGGGAGCGGATACCCTCTTTTTAGAGGGATCCATTTCCCACTTCCTCCCTCGGCACCACGGCACCAGAAGGAAGTTCACCTCTCCCCCATCACAGGGCCGTCTTAATAGCATCATGGGCCCCTGGGCAAAGTAATGCTCTGGGGCCCCTACATTGATGACAGTGCAGGTAAACAGACATCAAGTAGGTAGGAGGCAGACTGCCTCCCCTGTGTATTTATCACTCTCAGAGCCATCATGGGCCCCCCAATTTCAGGGCAGTGTGGGCTCAAGGTGCTTTGGGAAAAGTGCAGGGGCCCCCATGCAGCTGGGGCCCCTGGGTAGTGCCCAGGTGTGCCCTCTCATTAAGACAGCCCTGCCCCATCATCTAGGACACGTCACAAGTCCCAGATGATTGCCCGGCAAGTCACAGTGCACAGCACGGCTCGCGCATGAGCAGTGCGTGCCTGGCTGTGAAGCCGCAGCCGTGCGCCCACAGTGACAATGCCGGCACTGCAGAGAGGGGGGAGAGAGGAGCGAGGCTTCGTTTGACCACATCGCTGAACCCTGGAACAGGTAAGTGTCCGATTATTAAAAGTCAGAAACTGCAGTATTTGTAGCTGATGACTTTTAATTAATTTTTTTAGGCGGAGCTATGCTTTAAACATAATCGGGAACTGGCGGGGCCGACTCCCAATTATATGACCACTGTGACACCCAATCAAATGTAGGTTAAAGGGATTAACATGGAACTATGTACACGTGTATATTTTCGCCCGCATTCACATCAGGCCATTTTGACATGTCAAATTGCCGGCAACGGCACCGTCCAAATCGGTGCAACACCGCCTTTGCGGCGCTGCACTGATTCCCAAAAGCAGTTCCTGCACCACTTTTGGCAACTTCAGGGGGAATTTGAGTAGACATCTGTGCATGAACCCCCCACAGATGTCTGTCAAATTACCCCCAAATTCGGACTGAAATGCCGTTTTGAAATTGTGCAAGTTTAGGTGAACTTTTAGAGACATCTGTGCGAGTTTCTGCACAGATGTCAATGGAAATCGCACCCAAAATCACCAAAAGTAGTACAGAAACTAGCGTTGCACCGATTTGGATGGTACCATTGCTGGTGATCTGATGCTATGGTTCCGGCTAACGAGATGGTTCCTGTAAGGACTGCACAGACGCAATCCTTGCCGACGGAAATCCCTGAACCTCGGCCGGCATCCAGGGCGACGTGGAATTTGAGGAAAGTGGCTTTTTTTAACATCCTCCAATCCACAGGGATGTTAAAGAATGAGCCTGGATGCCGGCCGAGGTTCGGAGATTTCTGTTGGCAAGGATTGCGCCTGCGCAGTCCTTACAGCAGGGGTGCCCAACCTTTTGAAGAGCGAGGGCCACTTAAGCAACTTGGTAACCAGGCGCGGGCCACAATGAGCGGAGCGGACGGATGACAGGTCACGGCTACTCTATAGGCCCTCGGATCCGCCGAGATGGAAGGGGACAAATGTTTTTCGGATTGGAGGTAGGCGAGCGTAAACGGACATCTGTCGCTCTGTAGAGGTGAATTGAGGGTCCCATTTGGTCGGGCTGATTGTGTGAAAAGGGCCCAAGACTGCTTTCACAATGTGCTGCATTTTACCTATACTGTGAGTGCAGCTGTGTCTATCCTGCGGGTTAGCTGAACTTTGCCATAGACTCCACCTGTGGCAAAAGCCGGCACTGTAGAGGAAGCATCGGCTTATGGGGCTCTGCTCCGCAGCTGCTTTCTTCCTCTACCACCAGCTTCACATCACAACACTGATGCTGTGGTATGACAGGTCGGCAACTTGTGATCTTTGCTTGCCAACCCGCCATTCCAGAGCAGGAGGTCGCGGGCCACATGTGGCCCCGGGCCACTGGTTGGTCACCCCTGCCTTACAGGAACCATCTAGTTAGGGGAACCTTAACGACAAGTCACCGACACTTGCCACCGATTTGGAATGCGATTTCACATGTCAAATTGCATGTTAAATCGCATCAATGTGAACCACGGCCAAACCCCTGTTTTTATTGCATACTGTTAGACAGGATAATTCAGTTTGGAGGCAGGTTGGTAAGTTGGGAAGGAAATTTCTCATTTTGTTTTGCATGCGTTGCCTTTCTATGTGCTCCTTGCTGAAAGATCAGTGGTTTGGATTGTAAGAACCTGGCAGAGACACTTGCACAGCTGAGTTTGACAGACAGGTATGCAGAGACGAGCACACAGACCTGGACCAACAGGCTCTGCATCCGGGTTCGTGCATCCATCCCTGTATACCTGTGCAATGGAGTCTGTACAGCCGATGTGTACCTGTTTACTGTATATGTGTATATGCAGGGCTTTTTTTCAGGGGGAACTTGGGGGAACTCAGTTCCACCACCTCTGGCTCAGACCCTTTGATGCCTGCTCACCACAATCACTTGTAAACACAGAAGTCTGGTTTCTGTGTTTACAAGTGACAGCTCTGCACTCTGTGTGTAACCCCCTGAATGCTGCATTCTGTATGTAATGCAATCCTGGTATTTAATGCACCTTTAGGACCCTTCTACTGTTTGTAAAATCTGAACGGGGTCGTGGTTGAGTTCCTGCACCTATTTTCTGAGAAAAAAAGCTCTGTGTATATGTATATATATATATGCTGCACGCAGCTCAGCGCTTTGAACATTGCATGGAGCTGAACACTCCTGTGAATGAGCCCTTTAGTCTGCAACAAAACATCCTAAAGAATACAATTTTAATTTGTTTTAATGTTGAGTAATTCTGCCTCGTCCCCTTGCATTACTTTTCCATCATCTACATGCCAAAGCACACAGAGCCTAAACACAGGGTTGGGTAATGACAGCTGACTCCGGATTGGAAGGGGAGGGTTATGCAAAAGTGAAAGCCTCTTGTGATCTGGGCAGGCCTACTACACACAGTGAGGAGGAGGAGGAACACCCATCAGACTTCCTCCTCTAGGATACTGCAATCTGCATGAACAACAGTTGCTTGTGCTCAGGCGTTTACTTTGGGATAAAGTGTGGCACCTGTGGATTGAACTGACAGATGTCTGGGAAGTAACTTTCAGAAGGATCCAAGGAAGCCCTGGGCCCCCTCTTGCATCTGATGAAGGAATAATGGCTGCTGGAGAAAACTGAGCAAACATGAACTGGACAAAGATCTGTGCTGGCAGAGGAGTCCCGAGCAGGAGGTCAGTACATGGGGTCTCTTCTGAGGTCAGTACCCATGGAAGCTTCTGGGGTCAGTATCCGGGGGCTCTTTTGGAGTTCAGTACACGGGGGACGCTTCTGAGGTCAGTACATGGGGGCTCTTCTGAGGTCAATATCCGGGGGCTCTTCTGAGGTCAGTACCAATTCTGAGGTCAGTACCCGGGGTCTCTTCTGAGGTCAGTACCAATTCTGAGGTCAGTACCCGGGGTCTCTTTTGGAGTTCAGTACACGGGGACGCTTCTGAGGTCAGTACCCGGGGTCTCTTCTGAGGTCAGTACCCGGGGTCTCTTCTGAGGTCAGTACCCGGGGTCTCTTCTGAGGTCAGTACCCGGGGTCTCTTCTGAGGTCAGTACATGGGGGCTCTTCTGAGGTCAGTACCCGGGGTCTCTTCTGAGGTCAGTACATAGGGGCTCTTCTGAGGTCAGTACCCGGGGACACTTCTGAGGTCAGTACACGGGGGCTCTTCTGAGGTCAGTACACGGGGGCTCTTCTGAGGTCAGTACACGGGGACGCTTCTGAGGTCAGTACACGGGGACGCTTCTGAGGTCAGTACCCGGGGTCTCTTCTGAGGTCAGTACCCGGGGTCTCTTCTGAGGTCGGTACCCGGGGTCTCTTCTGAGGTCAGTACCCGGGGTCTCTTCTGAGGTCAGTACCCGGGGTCTCTTCTGAGGTCAGTACCCGGGGTCTCTTCTGAGGTCAGTACCCGGGGTCTCTTCTGAGGTCAGTACCCGGGGTCTCTTCTGAGGTCAGTACCCGGGGTCGCTTCTGAGGTCAGTACCCGGGGACGCTTCTGAGGTCAGTACCCGGGGACGCTTCTGAGGTCAGTACACGGGGACGCTTCTGAGGTCAGTACCCGGGGTCTCTTCTGAGGTCAGTACATGGGGGCTCTTCTGAGGTCAGTACCTGGGGACACTTCTGAGGTCAGTACCCGGGGACACTTCTGAGGTCAGTACACGGGGACACTTCTGAGGTCAGTACCCGGGGTCTCTTCTGAGGTCAGTACCCGGGGTCTCTTCTGAGGTCAGTACCCGGGGTCTCTTCTGAGGTCAGTACCCGGGGTCTCTTCTGAGGTCAGTACCCGGGGTCTCTACTGAGGTCAGTACCCGGGGTCTCTACTGAGGTCAGTACCCGGGGTCTCTTCTGAGGTCAGTACCCGGGGTCTCTTCTGAGGTCAGTACCCGGGGTCTCTCTTCTGAGGTCAGTACCCGGGGGGTCTCTTCTGAGGTCAGTACCCGGGGGGTCTCTTCTGAGGTCAGTACCCGGGGGGTCTCTTCTGAGGTCAGTACCCGGGGGGTCTCTTCTGAGGTCAGTACCCGGGGACGCTTCTGAGGTCAGTAACCGGGGACGCTTCTGAGGTCAATTGCATTAACTTCTATTGCTACATGCGGTATTGCATGCAATAGAAGTCAATGCGGAACAAATTATCTTTGTTTCCATTGACTTCTATGGGGAAACTCGCTTTGATATGCGAGTGCTTTGGATTACAAGCATTCCCCTGGAACGGATTATGCTTGTAATCCAAGGTTCCACTGAATTGCACAGCTTACATCCAAAAATATTGAAGCGCTTCACCCAAATCCACAACATTTGTGGTTTTGTAAGGTAGTTTTGCACACAAAAAAGTTGATGAAGCCACAGATGCGATTTACTAGGTAGTGAATCCAGAAGCACAATATCAGTTTCCATAGAATTATACCCACAGGATGTATTTCCACTACTGCAGTCAAATTTGGGAAAATCCCAGTATATATTTTTTCATTCACATAACATACCTAAAAATAGGAGCAGACCTTGGAAGTAACTTTCAGAAGGATCCAAGGAAGCCCTGGGCCCCCTCTTGCATCTGATGAAGGAATAATGGCTGCTGGAGAAAACTGAGCAAACATGAACTGGACAAAGATCTGTGCTGGCAGAGGAGTCCCGAGCAGGAGGTCAGTACATGGGGTCTCTTCTGAGGTCAGTACCCATGGAAGCTTCTGGGGTCAGTATCCGGGGGCTCTTTTGGAGTTCAGTACACGGGGGACGCTTCTGAGGTCAGTACATGGGGGCTCTTCTGAGGTCAATATCCGGGGGCTCTTCTGAGGTCAGTACCAATTCTGAGGTCAGTACCCGGGGTCTCTTCTGAGGTCAGTACCAATTCTGAGGTCAGTACCCGGGGTCTCTTTTGGAGTTCAGTACACGGGGACGCTTCTGAGGTCAGTACCCGGGGTCTCTTCTGAGGTCAGTACCCGGGGTCTCTTCTGAGGTCAGTACCCGGGGTCTCTTCTGAGGTCAGTACCCGGGGTCTCTTCTGAGGTCAGTACATGGGGGCTCTTCTGAGGTCAGTACCCGGGGTCTCTTCTGAGGTCAGTACATAGGGGCTCTTCTGAGGTCAGTACCCGGGGACACTTCTGAGGTCAGTACACGGGGGCTCTTCTGAGGTCAGTACACGGGGGCTCTTCTGAGGTCAGTACACTGGGGCGCTTCTGAGGTCAGTACACGGGGACGCTTCTGAGGTCAGTACCCGGGGTCTCTTCTGAGGTCGGTACCCGGGGTCTCTTCTGAGGTCGGTACCCGGGGTCTCTTCTGAGGTCGGTACCCGGGGTCTCTTCTGAGGTCAGTACCCGGGGTCTCTTCTGAGGTCAGTACCCGGGGTCTCTTCTGAGGTCAGTACCCGGGGTCTCTTCTGAGGTCAGTACCCGGGGTCGCTTCTGAGGTCAGTACCCGGGGTCGCTTCTGAGGTCAGTACCCGGGGACGCTTCTGAGGTCAGTACCCGGGGTCGCTTCTGAGGTCAGTACCCGGGGTCGCTTCTGAGGTCAGTACCCGGGGACGCTTCTGAGGTCAGTACACGGGGACGCTTCTGAGGTCAGTACCCGGGGTCTCTTCTGAGGTCAGTACATGGGGGCTCTTCTGAGGTCAGTACCTGGGGACACTTCTGAGGTCAGTACCCGGGGACACTTCTGAGGTCAGTACACGGGGACACTTCTGAGGTCAGTACCCGGGGTCTCTTCTGAGGTCAGTACCCGGGGTCTCTTCTGAGGTCAGTACCCGGGGTCTCTTCTGAGGTCAGTACCCGGGGTCTCTTCTGAGGTCAGTACCCGGGGTCTCTCTTCTGAGGTCAGTACCCGGGGGGTCTCTTCTGAGGTCAGTACCCGGGGGGTCTCTTCTGAGGTCAGTACCCGGGGGGTCTCTTCTGAGGTCAGTACCCGGGGGGTCTCTTCTGAGGTCAGTACCCGGGGGGTCTCTTCTGAGGTCAGTACCCGGGGACGCTTCTGAGGTCAGTAACCGGGGACGCTTCTGAGGTCAATTGCATTAACTTCTATTGCTACATGCGGTATTGCATGCAATAGAAGTCAATGCGGAACAAATTATCTTTGTTTCCATTGACTTCTATGGGGAAACTCGCTTTGATATGCGAGTGCTTTGGATTACAAGCATTCCCCTGGAACGGATTATGCTTGTAATCCAAGGTTCCACTGAATTGCACAGCTTACATCCAAAAATATTGAAGCGCTTCACCCAAATCCACAACATTTGTGGTTTTGTAAGGTAGTTTTGCACACAAAAAAGTTGATGAAGCCACAGATGCGATTTACTAGGTAGTGAATCCAGAAGCACAATATCAGTTTCCATAGAATTATACCCACAGGATGTATTTCCACTACTGCAGTCAAATTTGGGAAAATCCCAGTATATATTTTTTCATTCACATAACATACCTAAAAATAGGAGCAGACCTTGGAAGTAACTTTCAGAAGGATCCAAGGAAGCCCTGGGCCCCCTCTTGCATCTGATGAAGGAATAATGGCTGCTGGAGAAAACTGAGCAAACATGAACTGGACAAAGATCTGTGCTGGCAGAGGAGTCCCGAGCAGGAGGTCAGTACATGGGGTCTCTTCTGAGGTCAGTACCCATGGAAGCTTCTGGGGTCAGTATCCGGGGGCTCTTTTGGAGTTCAGTACACGGGGGACGCTTCTGAGGTCAGTACATGGGGGCTCTTCTGAGGTCAATATCCGGGGGCTCTTCTGAGGTCAGTACCAATTCTGAGGTCAGTACCCGGGGTCTCTTCTGAGGTCAGTACCAATTCTGAGGTCAGTACCCGGGGTCTCTTTTGGAGTTCAGTACACGGGGACGCTTCTGAGGTCAGTACCCGGGGTCTCTTCTGAGGTCAGTACCCGGGGTCTCTTCTGAGGTCAGTACCCGGGGTCTCTTCTGAGGTCAGTACCCGGGGTCTCTTCTGAGGTCAGTACATGGGGGCTCTTCTGAGGTCAGTACCCGGGGTCTCTTCTGAGGTCAGTACATAGGGGCTCTTCTGAGGTCAGTACCCGGGGTCTCTTCTGAGGTCAGTACCCGGGGACACTTCTGAGGTCAGTACACGGGGGCTCTTCTGAGGTCAGTACACGGGGGCTCTTCTGAGGTCAGTACACGGGGACGCTTCTGAGGTCAGTACACGGGGACGCTTCTGAGGTCAGTACCTGGGGTCTCTTCTGAGGTCAGTACCCGGGGTCTCTTCTGAGGTCAGTACCCGGGGTCTCTTCTGAGGTCAGTACCCGGGGTCTCTTCTGAGGTCAGTACCCGGGGTCTCTTCTGAGGTCAGTACCCGGGGTCTCTTCTGAGGTCAGTACCCGGGGTCTCTTCTGAGGTCAGTACCCAGGGTCTCTTCTGAGGTCAGTACCCGGGGTCGCTTCTGAGGTCAGTACCCGGGGACGCTTCTGAGGTCAGTACCCGGGGACGCTTCTGAGGTCAGTACACGGGGACGCTTCTGAGGTCAGTACCCGGGGTCTCTTCTGAGGTCAGTACATGGGGGCTCTTCTGAGGTCAGTACCTGGGGACACTTCTGAGGTCAGTACCCGGGGACACTTCTGAGGTCAGTACCCGGGGTCTCTTCTGAGGTCAGTACCCGGGGTCTCTTCTGAGGTCAGTACCCGGGGTCTCTTCTGAGGTCAGTACCCGGGGTCTCTACTGAGGTCAGTACCCGGGGTCTCTACTGAGGTCAGTACCCGGGGTCTCTACTGAGGTCAGTACCCGGGGTCTCTTCTGAGGTCAGTACCCGGGGTCTCTTCTGAGGTCAGTACCCGGGGTCTCTCTTCTGAGGTCAGTACCCGGGGTCTCTCTTCTGAGGTCAGTACCCGGGGGGTCTCTTCTGAGGTCAGTACCCGGGGGGTCTCTTCTGAGGTCAGTACCCGGGGGGTCTGTTCTGAGGTCAGTACCCGGGGGGTCTCTTCTGAGGTCAGTACCCGGGGGGTCTCTTCTGAGGTCAGTACCCGGGGACGCTTCTGAGGTCAGTAACCGGGGACGCTTCTGAGGTCAATTGCATTAACTTCTATTGCTACATGCGGTATTGCATGCAATAGAAGTCAATGCGGAACAAATTATCTTTGTTTCCATTGACTTCTATGGGGAAACTCGCTTTGATATGCGAGTGCTTTGGATTACAAGCATTCCCCTGGAACGGATTATGCTTGTAATCCAAGGTTCCACTGAATTGCACAGCTTACATCCAAAAATATTGAAGCGCTTCACCCAAATCCACAACATTTGTGGTTTTGTAAGGTAGTTTTGCACACAAAAAAGTTGATGAAGCCACAGATGCGATTTACTAGGTAGTGAATCCAGAAGCACAATATCAGTTTCCATAGAATTATACCCACAGGATGTATTTCCACTACTGCAGTCAAATTTGGGAAAATCCCAGTATATATTTTTTCATTCACATAACATACCTAAAAATAGGAGCAGACCTTGGGCAATCTACTCTGAACAATATGAAATAAGAGGAAATTGCTAGGACAGTGCTCAAATCTAGTTTGCAGCTGATAGTGAGATCTGCCAACCTTTTGCAATTTTTGTTTTTTCTTTCTGGACTTTGAGGTACAAAGACACATGTCTGTTTAGTTCTACCTTCCCATAGACTAACATTGAGCTCCTGTTCAGAATTGCTTGAAAAACTAACAGGTGGATCTAATCGGTGCACCCATGTAAAATGTTGGGCCACCTTTACATGGGCATAGCTGCTGACATGTGTGTTAGAAGAGGTATCTCACACTAATTTCCCAATTAGCCCAACCACATCTGCTTCTATGGGGCAGGCTGGCAGGCAGGATTGCCTATCAAATGTGACAGGCCCCCCCCCCTTTTTTTTTTTTTTTTTCAACTGAGCTGCGAAGTACAGCCTCATGGCCACAGCATCGTTTTTATAATTGCCTAGATTTACCACACCAACGTGCCCATATAAAAGGGGCCCTAACCACTTGAGACCTGTGCTATAGACGAAAGACGTCCACAGCGCGGCTCTCAAGTGCCGGGTGGACGTCCTGCTATTTACATTCCCTGCGGGCGCCGCTGGGGGCGCGCAGCGGGGAAACACTGTGCCCGGCGCATCGCTAAAAAGCCGATGTGCGTGCCTGGCTGCCGCGGTGTCCGCCAGGTTCCCGCGATCGGCGGTGACAGCAGGGACATGGAGCTCTGTGTGTAAACACAGAGCTCCACGTCCTGTCAGGGAGAGAGGAGACCGATGCTGTGTCCCTTGTACATCGGTCACCTCCCCCAGTCAGTCCCCCTCCACACACAGTTAGAATCACTCCCAGTTTACACATTTAACCCCTTCCTCGCCCCCTAGTGTTAACCCCTTCACTGCCAGTCACATTTATACAGTAATCAATGCATTTTTTAGCACTGTTCGCTGTGTAAATGTGAATGGTCCCAAAATAGTGTCAAAAGTGTCAATATCGCAGGCCTGACAAAAAAAAAAAACGCAGATCGCCGCCATTACTAGTAAAAAGTAAAAAATAAATAATAAATCGATCCCTTATTTTGTAGGCGGTATAACTTTTGCGCAAACCAATCAATATACGCTTATTGCGATTTTTTTTTTTTTTTTTACAAAAAATATGTAGAAGAATACGTATCGGCCTAAACTGAAGAAAAAAATTGTTTAAAAAAAAAATTGGGATATTATTATAACAAAAAGTGTAAAATTGTGGGGTTTTTTTTCAAAATTTTCTGTATTTTTTTGTATATAGCGCAAAAAATAAAAACCGCAGAGGTGATCAAATACCACCAAAAGAAAGCTCTATTTGTGGGAAAAAAATTATAAAAATATAATTTGGGTACAGCACTGTATGACCGCGCAATTGTCATTCAAAAATGCGTCGGCGCTGAAAGCTGAAAATTGGTCTGGGCAGGAAGGGGGTTTAAGTGCCCAGTAATGAAGTAGTTAAGCATGCTGTACATGGATTGAAATTTGGCCAGTTCAGCAGGGACCAGCAAATTTTGAACTATATATTGGGACAGTGGTTGGACAGAAGTCGATCTGACGACTGACTTCTGTACAACCAGCCTGTCAGATAAATAACGTTTGAATCTTACTTTACTGTGAAGACTCCATACTTTATACATTTGCAACATGTACTTTTAGAAAGAGAAATCCCATGATCACAGTGCTACATGAAAGTCAGATTCAATATACACTGCACTGTTTGGTTTATACAGTTAGAGAATGTTCAAAACCATGCAGATCCAGATCTGGTCATTATTTACAGTACTGTAAATAATCTACATGTCAGTTTTTCCAGCACTATCATCAGAGTTTTTATAGATCGTTTTGTTTATACAGTTTTATAGACATCTTTTTTCAGCCCGCTGGGTTGAACTAAAAAAAAAACTTCTGGTATGTTACCAGGCTTTAGTCCCCCAAAGGCAAAGCTAAAACAAATATTTAAACAATTGTGACAAGAAAAGATCATTCCGACAATGACAAATGTCTCTCTGAAGCACTTCAATACCGGACACGTTTATCACCTTCCTGCCCAGGCACTATTTTCAGCACTGTCTCACTTTGAATGACAATTGAGCAGTCATGCATACCCATATGAAATTTTATAATTTATTTCATACAAATAGAGCTTTCTTTTGGTGTAATTTAACCACTTCAGCCTTGGAAGGATCTACCCCCCTCAATGGCCAGGCCATTTTTTGCTATATGGCACTGCATCGCTTTAACTGACAATTGTGCGATGTAGTACCAAAACAAAATTTATGTCCTTATTTTTCCCCCACAAATAGGCTTTCTTTTGGTGGTATTTGATCACTTCTGTTTTTTTTTTTTTTGCTATAAACAAAAAAAGAGCGACAATTTTGAAAAAAATAAATAGATATGTTTTACTTTCTGCTATAATACATATCTTAAAAATATATATATATATATATATATATATATATATATATATATATATATATATATATATATATATATATGTGTATATGTATGTATGTATTCATCAATTTAGACCAATATGTACTCTGCTACATATTTTTGGTATAAAAAAAAAACGCAATACGCATATATTGATTGGTTTGCGCAAAACATAGCGTCTACAAAATAGGGGAAAGATTTAGGGACTTTTTATTTTTTTTACTAGTAATGGAGGGGGGGGGGGGATCAGCTTTTTTTTTTTACGGTAATTAGAGTAGAACAGAGCGAGTGGGATCGGTATTTATTTAGACGAAAATACTGACATTTGCTTTAAAGCGGAGGTCCGCCATTTTTTTTTTTTTTTTTTAAACTGACCAGAAGTGGGTGCAGCGCCTTAAAGTTGAACTCCAGCCAAATGTTTTTTTGTAAAGGTTTGGATAAAGCTAGGAAAAGCTAAAACTCTATTGGGCAGTCTTCTTTGAGAGAGAGAAAAAAAAAAAAAAATATATATATATATATATATATATATATATATATATATATATATATTACAGGGATTTACCCAATACAAAACAGTCTGTTGGAGGTCTTTCCCCATTTCTGTGTATATGGGGAAAGATCTGAATGTATAGAGTAAGGCCCCGTACACACGGGAGGATTTATCCGCGAATACGGTCCAGCGGACCGTTTCCAAGGATAAATCCTCTCGAGGATTTGCGCGGATTTTGATGCGATGGAGTGTACTCACCATCGAATCGAAATCCGTGCCGAAATCCTCTGGCGATGACGTGTCGCGCCGTCGCCGCGATGATGACGTGCACGACGCAGTCATATAAGGAATTCCACACATGCGTCGAATCATTACGACGCATGCGGGGGATCCCTTTGGACGGATTGATCCGGTGAGTCTGTACAGACCAGCGGATCAATCCGTTGGGATGGATTCCAGCGGATAGATTTGAAGACATGTCTTCAAATATTTATCTGCTGGAAATCCATTGCATGGGAGAAAAATCCGCGGAAACAGATCCGCTGGATTGTACACACCATAGAATCTATCCGCTGAAACCCATTCGCTGGGATTTTTCAGCGGATGGATTCTATCGTGTGTATGGGGCCTAAGAGTATAATGCAGGGACGGAGTGTGATAGTGGCTCATCTTGCAACAGCAGAGCTTCAAAGGCAGTTGGTTTAGCATTAATATCTTGTTTTGATGGAATAGATTGTATATAACAAAGCTTGATGCCTCTGTAGCCACTGCGTGGCATTATAAGAGCATTGTAGATGAAGAGGCTATCGTTAATAACGGATCTGACTGAAGGACCTGAGCAATTCTTCGGTGTTCCTGTTTATACCAAGGGCCAAACACAGTTGAGTGTAAGGCTGGTAAAAAATCCGGTGTTCCAAAGAAGGGGGTCATGGGGCACAATTGTTTTGATAGTCTATAGATGGGTATCATGCGATCCCATATGTGTTATGTTTTTGATAATGGCTAAATTATTGTGAGCTGAAAAAATTAAAATAATCTGGCACTGTGTGTGCGTCATCATGTTGGCCTGGGCTCATAATACTGTTGCACATAATTTTAGTGCATCGTCTACCCCTCTAAGGCTCCATTCACACTAATGCGTTTTTTGATGCATTTTGCAGAAATGCAGGGACATTTTTTAACATGGTTTCCTATGGAACATGTTCACATCAATGCTTTTTTGTGCCTCTGCATTTTTGGAAAGGGTCGGGGACTTTTTTTCCTCCAAAAAGCAGCGTTTTGCATGTAATAGAATTCAATGGACCTGCATCCAAAACGCAAGTACCGCGTTTTTACCGCGATTTTCGTTTTGCGTTTTTTTTTTAACCAGTTTAGAGCTGGTTGTTAAAGGAAATGTAAAAAATTTAAAATTGATGTAAAAAAAATTAAAAACGCACGTCAAAACGCACGTCAAAAAACGCAGCAAGCACCGCAAAAAGCACTGCAAAAACGCTAAAAAGCAACATGCATAGGTGTGAATCGAGCCTTAATGTGTTCAGAGTTGAACCCTTCTTTACCTACGCAACCTGCGTGCTGCTTGTGAAAAACTAGACCAATACATGAGTCATAAACAGAGGGAGAGTCAGTACACGCATCACAGATTTTATTTGCATGTAAAATAATGAGGTGTAGTTAATGCCTGTAATTAACCCTGTATGTGCTAGTTAGAATTCTGCTGTTTACGTCCGCAAGGTGACATTCTAGCGTTATGTAATACAAAAAGAAAAAAACGTATTGAATGTTGTCAGTGATGCAGACAAGTCTTCTTCTTTTTATTTTTTATGACAATTCGCTACAGTTTTATTGTATAAACATATACTTATTTTTGGAACTGCTGAGTAAGTACTGCTGAGTAACTACGCCTAATCGCTAAAACGGACGTATGGCGAATCAGATGAGATCTGATGAAAACAGTCATGCTGTCCGTTTTCGTCCGATCTCTCCATAGGAATCCGCGGTGCTTGACAGGCTCCTCCCCTCTCAGTGAGCAGAGAGGGACCTGTCATTCGCCGGCTCAGCAGAGATCCACTGAGAGATGTCCTGCAGAGATGGCGGACTCCACTGCAGCGGATCCACCCCGTGTGGAAGGGGCCTTTCACTTAACTGTTGAAGTTGTATCTTAAAGAACCCCATGCCTTTCAGCCCGACCTATCGGGTGCGAGATTGCAACTATTGACATCATAAACATACCTCATTCACACGCCCCAATGTTTTCAAGGGCCCCAACCTAACCAACAGAAAATGAATGGTAAGAACTGTATCCAGACTATTTTCTCCTGAGAGTAGATCCATATTGACATTGATTCAGTTGCCACATGCCTAGAATTAGTTTCTTATTGTGAGAGCTCCCAAGTGACTTGTCTCTACCCAGTTGTATTATCCTTTGGTGTCACTTGCTGCAGCTTATCTTATGAGGAGAGCTAAATTTTATGCTTTTGGGGTCACAGTATATGCTAAAATTTAAAACCAGTGCAAGTAACTGGATCTAGTTGTGTTTCCATTACTATACTTTATGTTGGTTGACTTTAACTTGCCAGTACATTCTGCTGAATTAGTCATCTCCCTTTTTATGGTGCACTTTATCGTAGAGTAATTGGAGAGGCTGATAAATAAAGTCTTCGCTGGAACTGCTTTTACATCAGCCAGCTTAAAGATTAGTCATCAGCAGGTCTGTTGTATTGGCAGTGAAATGTGAAGGAATGGTCCAAAAATAGACAAGAATTTCTCTGTGTTGGTAGAACCTGGCTATTTAAATACTTCACATTTTACGGAGTTTCCCGTTACCAGCCAAGAATGCTCTTTTACTTTTCATCTGAAGTTTAACCGCTTGGCATACAGGTACGCCCTCTTTAATATGCGCAGCCGTGGGTCGCATACTCCGTGACTGCACCCGCCGGACCCACAGACCCGATTGCCGCCGCTGTCCCGCGATCGGGTCACATAGCTGAGGAACGGGGAGAGGTAAGTGTAACCAAACCTCTCCTCGTGCTTCCTAGTCAGACTGTCACTGATCATCATAGGGAACAACGTTTAGTGATGTCACACGCCAAGCCACGCCCCCACACAGTAAGAATCGCTCCCTTAGGGCACACTTAACCCCTTCAGCGCCCCTACAGGTTAACACCTTTTATTGCCAGTGTAATTTTCACAGTAATCGGTGCATTTTTATAGCACTGATCGCTGTAAAAATGACAATGGTCCCAAAATAGTGTCAAAAGTGTCCGCCATAATGTCGCAGTCGCGATAAAAATCGCTGATCGCCGCCATTACTAGTAAAAAAATATAAAAATAATAAAAATGCCACAAAAACTATCCCCTATTTTGTAGACGCTATAACTTTTGTGCAAACCAATGGCTTATTGCGATTTTGATTTATTTTTTACCAAAAATATGTAGAAGAATACATATCGGACTAAACCTGAGGAAAAAAAGTTTTTTGGGGATATTTATTAAAGCAAAAAGTAAAAAATATTGCATTTCTTTCAAAATTGTCGCTCTATTTTTGTTTATAGCACAAAACAAAAATGCAGAGGTGATCAAATACCAAAGAAAGCTCTATTTGTGGGAAAAAAAGAACGTCAATATTGTTTGGGAGCCACGTCGCACGACTGCGCAATTGCCAGTTAAAGCGACTCAGTGCCGAATCGCAAAAAGGGGCAAGGTCCTTTAGCAACAAAATGGTCCGGGGCTTAAGTGGTTAAAAAATTACAGTGTTGGCTAATATGGTCAATACCGTTGGGGAGGGGGGGGGGGGGGGGGCTGGAAACTAGAAAAAATGTTGGAAAGGGCAAAGATTGCAATTATAAATACAATCTGGTATTTGGATAGCTGGAGGCAGGCCAGGAGGCCGGGGATATACTGTAGAGCAGAGTTCAGCAGTGCCAGTTTCAGAATTATAGTATAGACCAGTGATGGCCAACCTTGGCACCCCAGATGTTTTGGAACTACATTTCCTATAATGCTCAACTACGCTGCAGAGTACATGAGCATCACTGGTATAGACTGTGGCAGCGTGGAGTACAGAATGCACACAGGGCCAGTGCTACCACTAGGCAAACTAGGCAGCCGCCCTGGGTGCACCGCCCAGCCGCTGGTTTTCCTCCGCGTCTGCAGCATGTAACTAACTCAGTCTCAGGCAGCTGCTCCATCCGACCAATCGTGTAATTAGAAGCAGAGCACTGGAGCCTGGATGACTTGTCCCGAGTCTCCCAACAGAACAGAAAAAAACATCCCCTGCCACTGCACGCCTCTATGATCATCAGTGACCGGCCCGATCTGTCTCTCTCCAGAGACTATCTTCTGATCGTCCCAGTACAGCCAGCTCTGCCTTACACACAATGCATCCCTTACAGCAGGGGTGCCCAACTGCTGGCCCTCTGATGTGGCTCGTCACCTCCTGCTCTGGGATGGTGGGTCGACATGCCCAGATTGCGGGTTCCCGACTCACTGTCCCCAAGCATCTTTGCAAAGAATGGAGCTGGCACTAGAGGAAGCAGAGCCGATGCTTTCTGTATAGCGTCGGCTCCTGTCACATGGGCAGGGCAAAAAGGTAGAGCCATGGGGGGGCAGCAAAATTAGGATTAGCCTAGGGTGTAAAGAAAATCCTTGCACCAGCCCTGAATGCACAGCATAGTGAATAGAGTGGAGGATTTCACAATCTGTAACAGACTGTGCAGTGTGGAATACACAACACAGGGTAGAAAAAAAGAGTATAAAATACACACCACAGTATACAGAACGAAGCATGTAATGCAGAGTCTGCACAATATGAAAACAATGCAAAGGGTGTACAGATTTGAGCAGTGTGGAGTTCGTAATGTGATGGACCGTTTTCATCGGACGAACCGATCGTGTGTGGGCCCCATCGTTTTTTTTTCCCATTGGTGAAAAAAAAATAGAACCTGTTTTAAAATTTTCTGATGGTTAAAAAACCGACAGAAAAAAACGATCGTCTGTGGAGAAATCCATCGGTCAAAAATCCACGCAGGCTCAGAATCAAGTTGACGCATGCTCGAAAGCATTGAACTTCATTTTTCTCTGCACGTCCTTGTGTTTTACGTCACCGCGTTGGACACGATCGGATTTTTAACTGATGGTGTGTAGGCAAGACTGATCAAAGTCAGCTTCATCGGATATCTGATGAAAAAATTAATCGGTCCGTTTTAATTGGATGAACCGATCGTATGTACAGGGCATAAACCTTTTTCTGATATTTTGTTGCTTACAAGTTAAAAATCTGAATTTTTTTTTTTGATAGAAAATTACTTGGAACCCCCAAATAAGTAAATAAATATATATATATATATATATATATATATATATATATATATATATATATATATATATATATATATTATAAAGAGAGACCCTAGAGAATAAAATGGAGGTTGTTGCAATATTTTATGTCACACTGTATTTGCGCAGCGGTCTTTCAAACAAAATATTTTTGGAAAAAATACATTTTAATGAATTTAAAAAAAACTTAACAGTAAAGTTAGCCCAATTTTTTATTTTTTTTGTATAATGTGAAAGCGGGAATCATGATCTTTAGTCTAAGCAAAAATATTGTGATTCACATTTTAACCAAAATCATGCAGCTCTATTATGAATACTTTTTCAAGGCATTGTAGCTTGTAAAAATTGCAGTGGCACTCCTTTTGGTGCAGTAAGGGGGGGGGGGAGGGGCAGAAAATGAGGGACCAGGGTCAGAGTAAAACTGGCTACACATTAAATAATTTTCTGGTACAATTTTCCTTCAAATTTACCAAAACCATATAATATGAGGTCAAACCTAAACACTTTCAAATTGTATGCAATCACGCAGGCCCTTGCACTACATAGCTGAAGGTAAATCCAAGGGAAATTGAACAATAAAAATTGTACAATATGCAGCCAGCTTTAGGCCTTTAGGGTCATGTGCACAATCTTACACCACTGCTTTATTTTTATCATACTATACATTTATTGTTTTGCAGGGCTTCAAAAATGGGTGGTAAAGAAAGTAAGCCAATACCGACCACCCCTCGAAGACCTGTGCCAACTAGAACTACCATACCAGCCCCTGAGAGAGTCCTCGTGTGGCCAAAGAACAGTGCCCGTTGGCAGAAGCTGTACGACGTATATATTTGCTCTAGTGAAAGGGACATTTCTTATGCTAATGCATTGCTCTTGTACCTACAGAAGCAGCCAGAAAATGTGCGTTGCTTCCTGCCTATGCGGGACATGAATCCTGGTGGAGCCATTCCAACAGAGATGACAAATGGTGCAGAAAACAGTCACTGCTGGATAATGCTGCTGACCTCTAGCTCTCTCTCAGACCCATGGTGCCAATATCAAATGCAGCAGTTTCTGGCATTGGCTCCATATGGCAATGGGCGTTTGATTCCGGTCTTGGTAGAGCTAACACTCCAATATTACCCAAAAGAACTAAGGCATATGTTTGCCTTTAAAGATGTTCAAGGTGACCAGAAAGTGTTTGAACAACTAAGGAAAGTCGTAGTTTCATGTAAGTATGTCATTCAAATGTTCTTTGTACTTTTTACAATCAAATCTTGAACTTTCTTATAATTACGAGATAAGATCTAAGGCTCGGTTTCGATTGGTGTGCTGTCCGACATCGCATATGATTCGCACCACTCTGCTGTGCAAATCACATGCAATGTCTGTGCGATGCTAATTTAGCCATACAGATTGTATGGCTGAATTTGTATCGCATTCGGACCAAAGTCGTGCAGGACCCTTTTGTGGCCTGCACCAGAATCGTATGTGATCTGATTCCTGTCCGAATTGACAGTTCGCAGTGTGATATGCGAACCGATCTGGTAGTGTCATTTACTTTATATTGACACTCCCCAGCGGTTCACATAAGGCACCCGCATCCAATTTGCAATAGTGTGAACCCAGCATAAATAAAAAGTTTGCATGCCATCTTTCAAGACAGAGCGCCCTTTAGTTATATTTTTACACACAAATGATTGCTATGTTTTTCCACACACATTACTACTATAGGCAATTATCAGGGGGGGAGCCAATTCATGCATGTATCATGAGTTGCAGATATAGTCATTTTTAGCAGGGGTTCCCTGACACCAGAAAGTGTGTTTTTTTTTTTTAAAAGGTTGAGAAAGTCTGCTTTAAGAGCCGGTTCACACAGGAGCGACTTGTCAGGTCGCGGTCCACTCTATTTAATGAAACCGTTCTAATAGGAGCAACCAACTTAGAAAAAGGTTCCTGTACGACTTTGGGGGCGACTCTGGGCGACTTGCATTGACTTCAATACAGAAGTCATTTTGCAAGTTGCCTCTCAAGTCGTCTTGAGATCACCTGGCCTCATGTACACTGCTGCTGGTAAACGGATTTAGGAGCAGTTGGGCATTTTTTTTCAACTGCTCCTGAACTCTCCTATGCGGCCAAACGCTTTTAGACGCAAACGCAGCTTGTAAACACGGCTAAACGTACGTTTTTTTTTAGACGCCGGGTTTCTAGCTGTCAAGTTGAAAAGTTCAGGAGAGGTTGAACAACATCCCGTGTACATGAAGCCTTAGGCCTCGTACACACGATCAGTCCATCCGATGAGAACGGTCTGATGGACTGTTGTCATCGGTTAACCGATGAAGCTGACTGATGGTCCGTTGCGCCCACACACCATCGGTTAAATAACCGATCATGTCAGAACGCGGTGACGAAAAACAAAACGACGTGCTGAAAAAAATGAAGTTCAATGCTTCCAAGCAGGCGTCGACTTTATTCTGAGCATGCGTGGATTTTTAACCGATGGTTGTGCCTACTAACGATCGTTTCTTTCCCATCGGTTAGGAATTCATCGGTTAAATTTAAAGCAAGTTGCCTTTTTTTTAACCGATGGTTAAATAACCTATGGGGCCCACACGCGATCAGTTTTGACCGATGCAAGCGGTCCATCAGACCGTTATCCTCTGTTTAACCTATCGTGTGTACGAGGCCTTAGGGCTTCAGGAATTCACAACAAATGGGTTCCTGGCATATAATTAATCTTGTGTATATTGTCTTTTATATTATAAGGTAGAGATTGTGGAAGGTATAAAAGCTAAAGTCACCCTTTCATTTTGACTATAAAAGGCCCATTATATACTTTCAAACCAGCTGTTTCTTCAATTTAATAACTTACTAATATAAATATATATATTTTTATAGACCTTTCAGCGCTACCAACAGTTACAACTCACCAAGATGATTCAAAAGAAGAAACAAACAGCAACACTTCTGAAAGAAGCCCATCCAGCAGCCTGCTTGTAATAAACAGCCAAGTCACAAGCTCACACACACTGAAGCCCACCAGCGATACCTCAGTGATAAGCTCTGGAACACAAGGGTCCACTGGTGATACACCATTGAGAAGCTCCATGACACAAGAGTCCACTAACATTAGGTCAGTGAGAAATGACATAAATCAAGAGGCCACCAGTGACACATCAGTAGAAAGCCTCATACAGGAGGCTGCCAGCAATGCATCAATGTCGGCTAGCAACATGTCAGTCATCACACAAACCTCCACCAGCAACATATCTGTGAAAAGTTCAGTGAACCAACAGACTATCAGTGAGGCATCGCTGAAAAGCACCTATACACAAGCATCTGCCGGCAGTACCTCATGGACAGGTTCCCAGGAATTCGCCAATAATAAGTCAGTGGGAACTTCCATCCCGCAAGGGTTCACCAGCAATATGTCAACGACAAGCCCTGTTACACAAAGGTCCATCTGTAACACATTCATGGGAAGCCCCATGACACAAGACTCCATTAGTGAAACTTGCTTGCCCAACATGAACCTCTCATTATGGAACTATGAGACACTAGTATCCGATACCAACACATTGGCTATAAACTGTAAGACAATGGATTCCAACACATCAACGAGGATCTCTACTGAGATTGAATTGCAGGAATATGCAATTTCAAAAAAAGTTGACCGTGGATCTTTCAAGAAGGAGACCGTTAATATGGATTATCATGGCTTGGATAGTAATTTCTCTGCTAGGACCAACAACTCAACCAACCAGAGCAATACATCCACTAGTTATGGTGGTGCCCAAATGAACAGGGATACAGAAATTCTTCAAGGAGATATATACACAAGTTGTGGTGGGACTAATGCAGAAATGAAGGACCCTCTAGACCTCTGGAGAGAGATACACACTAGCTGTAGGACAAAAGCAGACAACAAGGCATTTCAAAGCTTACAGAGACACATATATTCTAGTTGTGCTGGGGCCAAGACAGAGAACAAGGACTCGGGAAGTAATCTATACACTTATAGTGGACTGCAAGCAGGCAGAAGGGATACTCTAAGCCAGCAAAGCAATATATACACTAGTTCTGTCAGGGTTAAAGATGTCCAGAAAGACAGATACACAAGGTGTGGTGAGGCAGAAGCAAGGGAAGGAGACTCTAAAATGTTCCCAGAAGATTTATATGCTGGTTGTGGTGGGATGCAGACAGGGAATATGGACTCTCCAAGCTATCCTTGTGATATATACACTAGCTGTGATGGGAAGCAAGCACAAATGGACTCTCAAAGTCTCCAAACTGATATGTACACTAGTTCCAAAGGGAATCGGAGAGAAAAAAAGACCTCTGATAGCTTCCAGAGTGATCTGTATACTAGTTATAAGGGGACACAAACAGAGTTAAAGAATGCTCAAACGCTTGAAGGAGAAATTACCATAGGTTGTGGGGGGCTCCAAGCATCAAACAACATTTCTGAAAGCTCACAGGATGATATATACACCAGTTCAGATGGAAGGAAGATGGTGAAAAAGAACCACCAAGCACTCTGCAGTGACCTGTACTTTAGTGGCACCACTGCTCAGACCATGGACCAAAACACTTCAGTTCTTCAAAGCAATGTATGCACAGATTGTACTGTCACCCAGGCAGAGGATAAGGATTCAGACAATTCCATTTGTAATTTAAATGCCAGCTGTACTGGTGCCAAGGCTTTTGGTAGTGACTCCTGGGTATACAGTAGCAGGATTTCCATGAACTGTAGTGGTGCCCAGGCAGTGAAGCCTACCATACATACACATAGAGATGATAGCAGTAAATCAGCCAGTGATGCAGCAGATAAAACCTGATGTCTAAACATCATGCCCTATCTGACAATTGCAATCTAGAACAGGGTTTAATCCCTAATACTTGTAGTGCCGCTCTAAGCAAAGAAGGGGCATGTGTATAGTCCCGCTGGTACTCAGGAAAGGGGTGCTGGCTGAAACTATCACCACTCAGTAGTGTACCTAGAAAGGTGCTTCTCTCCCAATCCAGTCTGGGAGGTTAACATGAGTGAGATGGGGCCTAGAAGCCTAGGTGGGTTGGGTGAAACATGTTGGAAGGGCGTGGCTTGTGGAGTGGTGCAAGGCTGAGGCCATGTCACACATGTTAACCTCACAGACTGGATTGGGAGAGTGGCGATTTTTCTAAAGTAGGGGTTAATCCCCCATTAACAGCAGGTATCTGGTATTGCGATGCTAGAACAAAAGATGTGCAAGAAACAACACCGTAAATCAGCTAGTGTAGCAGACTAATATGGGATGCTTTTGCTACAGAATGAGGGGAACTTATTAAAACTGGAGCAGACAGCCACGCATAGTAACCAATGGGCTTCTAGGTTCAGCTTGTTCGGTTAAGCTTTGAAAATTAAAGATAGACGATGACTGGCTGCCATGCACAACTGCTCCAGATTCTGGCTGCTCCAGCCTTGGTAAATTCCCCTGAATGAGTTTGGAGCAATCAAACCGTACAAGGAGGAAGTATGACCATAAGTCCTGGATATAGACTTAGGGCGTTAAGCCTAAGTCCATGACCCGATGGTCAAACTTCCTCCTTGTACTGTTTGATCCCCAAAACTCATTCAGGGGAATTTAATTGTTTGGTCAAAACTTTTAATAAAATAAAAAAAAACGGGACAGTACCTACACTCAATGTGAAGTGTCCCTTTTGCTACTGGCTGTGGTTTTAGCTGACATTCCACTTCTGACCCTTTTCTCTATGGAGGAGCACCGGAACCTGGGAGATAACAGGCATTTGCCAAGAGTGCCAGCTATGCAAGCCCCTTCTGCCTTCCTCCCTTTATTTAGAGAACTGTACGCTAGCTTCCATTAATGTACAGCAATCTATAAATCCATTCCTAGATTGATTTTCATTGATGGCGTTTTCCACCTCCCTCCATAACTTCTAACTCTGGGGGTTATTTACTAAAGGCTAATCCACTTTGCACTAAAAGTGCACGTGAAATTGCACTTAATATTGCAGTCGCTGTAGATCCGAAGGGGACATGCAAGGAAAAATAAAAAACAGCATTTTAGCTTGCACACGATTGGACAATAAAATCAGCAGAGCTTCTCCTCATTTCAGATCTACCCCTCATTTTTTTCCTGCGACTGCACTTCCAAATGCACTTTGCACTTGTAGTGTAAAGTGGATTTGCCTTTCGTAAATTACCCCCATAGCCAGCACTTTTGCTAAGTGTGTATTAACCCCCGCTGCACCAGAGGATCATGGCTACATTGACTGTATGTACATGATGCGATACATTGATGCGATTCTGATGTAATCTTTTTTATTGAAGAACAATCACATCACAGTGGATGTAGTGCAATGTTACGGAGCCACGCTGGACCCCTTCACTGGGCATGTGATCTATTGCATGCCTGACAAAGGAGTCCTGCATGGCTCTGAAATGTCCACTGTGATGTGATTGTTCTTTAATAAAGTTTTCAGATGTCATTTGATGATCCGGGGTGTGCTGGCAGATATGTGCATTTGATCTATGATGTCCTGTCCTCAGTTCCAGCTGGTTGTTGCTTCAGCACCCGTTACTCCTGAGCACTATCCAGGAAAGTGTGCAATAGGAATATTGACAATATCTGATGTGACGAAATTTGGATATAGCTGCAAATTCTGTGCTGGAGGAGAAAACCTGCTGGAATTGTATGAAGTCTATGGACCTTAGAATTGCACTAAATTGCCCCAAAGAAGCACAGGGCCCTTTCCCAAAGTTGGATCACAACTGTGCCGCACTGATGTGAACAGGCTTTATAGGAATGTTATTTCCCTTGTCATGTGATTCAGTGTGATCGGATTCACATCTGAAATCAGGGCTCAGTACTGTCCCTTGCAGTAGTGTATTTAGGTTTTGTGCTGCCCTAGGCAAGACTAAACTTGTGCACCCCATAATTTAAATATGATCCACCCCTTTCTGTCAAGGCCACACCCCTTTCTGTTTAAGGTCCGCCCTGAAATTTTCAAGTGGGGACACTAGTTCTTAGGGCCTGGGGGGGCATTGGATTCCCTTAATTTACATGAATTTTCTCTCACTTCCTGTTTGGCTATGGGGCAGGAAGTGAAGGGAAATCTCTGCAATGTGACAGGGATGGTAAAACATAAACTGACAGGTGCTCTAACCCTCCCTTACTCTATCCAAAATGAAGAAAAAGTGTTGCCTATAGTTCTACTTTAAGCACAAATTTCTGATAATTTTATGGAGAGGATTAACAAGATATAACCATGCCAATGGTGCAGCAGAAAACATATAGCACAGTGAGGAAGGTTTGTGTTCCAGGAAGATAGGACAGTCAAAATTAGAAGCAGCTTGCGTTACACTAAGGCTGCATTCACACCTCCGCGACAAGATACGCCGCGTACGCGGCGTATTTTGCCGCGAGTGTGTAACTTTTTTTTTTTTTTTTAACAAAGCCTTCCCATTGCTTTGTATGGCCGAACGCCAATGCCGCCTGAAAAAAAGGGTCCGGGACTTTTTTTCAGGCGACAGGCGTACGGCGTCTATGGGATGTGAACCATCTCATAGACAGCAATGGGAATTCTCCCCTCCAGCGGCACGAGCGTCTGGCGTCAGGCGTTTTGTCGCGGAGGTGTGAATGGGGTCTAACACTGCCCGGTGGGGACTCTTTCCGTGCTGCCCCCTGCAAAGTGCTGCTCTAGGCCTTGGCCTTGTTGGCCTAGGCCAGGATACAGCCTTGGTCCCTTGTACTGATTTTTCTAAAAAAAATAATAATAATTTTACTACGTTTAGGCTTTAAAATGGAACACATGGGTGACATGCCCTCCGTGACTCTGGGGACAGTAGAAGTCTATAGAGATAAACAGTGAAATATACGGATTGCTTATGCAGGCAGAATAATTATGGCTTTTCATGGTCTGATAATGTTTATATGCTGCAGTCTCGTTTATGTTGATCATCCCACAGCCCTCATTGATGTGCTTCTGCCTAACAGTCAGCTTATCTCATCGAGTTTGAAAACGGCTCCCCTTTACGTTGGAAAATGACAGCCACCGGGCAACGGAGATATTTTTATTCAGGTATTTGGGACAGTAGGGCCACTCTTATAAAAGCAAGGGCCACTTTGAAGGGCTTATACAGTAAATTATGAGTAGGTCTAGTGTAGCCTATGTAACCAGGAACTTACCCAAAGAATGGCTCATCCCAAACTTCAACCTAGTTTGGCTGTCCTAAGGATAAGAAATGGTGGTAATACTAGTAGTAGCCGTTGTCATTTTATTACCTGGGCTGGTTTGGCTGCCCAGATGCAAATAGAAAAACTAATTATTTTTTTACACTACATTTTTCATCTGCTGCTAGGAAAGGTCAATAAAACTCCAACTCTTGCAGATGCAGTCACTGTTCAGGTATTTGGACAGCTCTGGCTGCCGTGGTTGCTTGAATACAACATTTGGCAACTGTTTGGTGAAGAAGGCGGAATCTATTAGATTTCTCTCATTGAGCCTTTAGGTATTGCTAGCATTAATCTATATGTGTATGCCTAGCATTAATCTATATGTGTATGCCTAGCATTAATCTGGCTGGACAATTTGGATCTATAGAAATGAATAAAATAACTAGAAGCCTCTATGGCACGATGCGACTAAGGCTCCATTCACACCTTTGCAGTTTGCTTTTGAGCAATTCTTCAGTGCTTTTTGGAGGATTTTATTGTGTTTTTGATGCGATTTTGCTTTTTATAAAAAAAAATTTAACCACTTGCTTACTGGGCACATATACCCCCTTCCTGACAATTGCACAGTCGTGCGACGTGGCTCCCAAACAAAATTGACGTCCTTTTTTTTTTTTCCAAAATAGAGCTTTCTTTTGGTGGTATTTGCTCACCTGTGCATTTTTTGCGCTATAAACAAAAATATAGCGACAATTTTGAAAAAAACACAATATTCTTTACTTTTTGCTATAATAAATATCCCATTTAACCACTTAAAGACCCGCGTATTGTAAATGTACGTCTTCTTTTTAAATATGAATATCTCAGTAACGGCAGCAGCCGCTGCCACAACTGAGGTATCCATATTTTCTGTGGGCGGCCGTGTAAACGATAACGGCGGTCTCCGCGGCGGATTCGCCGCAAGATCGCCGTTATCGGTGGCGGGAGAGGGCCCCCCCCTCCCGCCGCTTTTCCGCGCCCTCCGCCGCTTACCGTAGCCGTCGGTAGCGGCGGAGGAGATCGGATGCTGCCGCCTGGAGAGCGAGGACTTGAGTGAGGGCAAGATGGCCCCCACCTGTCCTCATAGCTCTGCTGGGCGGAAGTGACGTCAAAACGTCAGTCCCGCCCAGCCTCTTAAAGAGACAATTTTTTTTGTTGTCATTTTTTTAAATGACAAATTTTCCTTTTTTTTTTTTTTTTTTCTTGCATTTAAGTCTAAATATGAGATCTGAGGTCTTCTTGACCCCAGATCTCATATTTAAGAGGACCTGTCATGCTTTTTTCTATTACAAGGGATGTTTACATTCCTTGTAATAGAAATAAAAGTGATCATTTTTTTTCTTTTTTATTTCAGTGTAAAAAATAATAAAATCAATAAAAATAAATAAGAAAACCCCAAACAAAATTTTTTTAAAGCGCCCCGTCCCGACGAGCTCGCGCGCAGAAGCGAACGCATACGCGAGTAGCGCCCGCATATGAAAACGGTGTTCAAATCACACCAGTGAGGTATCGCCGCGATCATTAGAGCGAGAGCAATAATTATAGCCCTAGAGCTACTCTGTAGCTCAAAAAATGCAACCTATAGAATTTTTTAAACGTCGCCTATCGAGATTTTTAAGGGTAAAAGTTTGACGCCATGCCACGAGCGGGCGCAATTTTAAAGCGTGACATGTTGGGTATCATTTTACTCGTCGTAACATTATCTTTCACAATATATAAAAAAATTGGGCCAAATTTATTGTTGTCTTATTTTTTAATTCAAAAAAGTGTTTTTTTTCCAAAAAAAGTGCGCTTGTAAGACCGCTGCGCAAAATACGGTGTGACAAAAAGTATTGCGATGACCGCCATTTTATTCTCTAGGGTGTTAGAAAAAAATATATATAATGTTTGGGGGTTTTAAGTAATTTAAGTGGTTAAAAAAAAAACGTTTTTTTTCAGTTTAGTCCGATACGTATTCTTCTACATATTTTTGGTAAAAAAAAAAAAAAAAAATCGCAAAAAGTGTATAGTGATTCGTTTGCGCAAACGTTATAACGCCTACAAAATAGGGGATAGAATTATTACTTTTTTTTTTTTTTATTACTTTTTTTTAATCTTTTTTTTTTTTTTGGCACGACTGTGATATTACGGCGGACAAATTAGACACTTGACACATTTTTGGGACCATTCACATTTATACAGTGAACTGTGCTATAAAAATGCATTGATTACTGTATAAATGTGACTGTCAGGGAAGGGGTTAACACTAGGGGGCCTCAAGGGGTTAAATATGTACCCTGGGAGTGATTCTTACTGTGGGGGGGGAGGGGACTGACTGGGGGAGGTGACCGATAGTTGTCGCCATGTACAAGGGACATACCATCGGTCTCCTCTCCCTAACAGGACGTGGAGCTCTGTGTTCACACTAATACTAATGATGAGACATTCTTTACTTCCATTGATACCAGGGCATTTTCCACTCCCACTATTCCTAGTCCGGCCTCCTTAACCACTTGCCTACAGGCCACTTTCACCCCCTTCCTGCCCAGGCCATTTTTGAGCTTTCAGCGCTGTCACACTTTGAATGACAATTGCGCAGTCATGCAACACTGTACCCAAATGAAATTTTTCCCCATAAATAGAGCTTTCTTTTGGTGGTATTTGATCACTTCTGCGGTTTTTATTTCTTGCGCTATATACAAAAGAAGAGGGACAAGTTTAAAAAAAAAACACAATATTTTTTACTTTTTGCTATAATAAATATCCATTTTTTATTTTATTTTTTAAACAATTTTTTTCCCCAGTTTAGGCCGATACGTATTCCTCTACATATTTTTGGCAAAAAATAAATCACAGTAAGCGTATATTGATTGGTTTGCGCAAAAGTTATAGCAGCTACAAAATAGGGGATAGATTTATAGCATTTTTATTATTATTTTTTTTACTAGTAATGGCGGCGATCAGCGATTTTTATCGTGATTGCGGCGGACACATCAGACACTCTTGACACATTTTTGGGACCATTCATTTTTATACAGCGAACAGTGCTATAAAAATGCATGGGGAAGGGGTTAACACTAGGGGCAATCAAGGGGTTTAATGTGTTCCCTAGGGAGTAATTCTTACTGTGGGGGGAGGGGAGTGACTGGGGAAGGTGACCAATGGTTGTCCCTATGTACAAGGGACACACCATCGGTCTCCTCTCCCTGACAGGATGTGGATCTCTGTGTTTACACACAGAGATCCACGGTCCTGCTAAGTTACTGGGCAATCGTGGGTTCCCGGCGGCCATCACGGCTGCTGGGTGAGCGGTGGGGGCGCACCCCCCCTAGTGGCTTAAGGAGGCGCAACGTCATATGACATCGCCCCAGAACAAGAGGGTCTGACAAGGTTTCTTTAAATAGCCAATCATGCGGGAACCCGTAGTGGATTTGCAGGGTTCCCGCATCGCACAAGTGTGAACTGAGCCCAAAAAGTTCTTTGTTGAAATGTGCCATTGATTTTTTGAAACACTGACGTGTCTAAATGTCTGGGGAATCTCCCAGGCTGTGTACTGTTTATTTTATAAATGTTCTCTGTTATCCGATCTTTCATCAGACACTACAAATGTGTGTAGATTAGAACTGAGTGGAATAAAAGCATACAAAGTATGGGGCAGGACCAACAAATGTTATTCACAGTTCTCTTACAGTATTATGTTTATTTATGTTTGAAAATTAAATATTTTTAAGTTCTAAATGTTGTTTGTTGTCTGTGTTCAGACGTGACATTAATCAGGCAAAGACAATGAATTACAGAGGTGTATAAACAGCGGCGCTATACCGTCGGAATTGCCGTGGGATTCGGTCGCTAGTGGTGCGGTATTAACCCCCGCTAGCGGCCAAAAAAGGGTTAATACCAAATGGCTGTGGTTTTCAATGCTTTATTTTCTGGTCAAACATGACCAACATGTCAAATTGAGGTAGACAGGACAGGTTGGTGAAGGAAGAGCAACTTCACAGAATCAGGCTATGGATAGTAAAGGCAGTCCTGCCCTTTAGCAATTGTATTAGACTCGTCGCCACTCCAGCCGGAGTGGGTGAAGTGCCCCTGGACAGACCTCTCTCACAGGCCTGGCAGCCAGAGCGCCACTTAGAAATTCTGGGAGGAACAAGTCTCTGCCACCGACTTGGCTCTAATTGAATTGAGATGTTAAGGTGGGACCTCTGCCACAGGCCTAGTGCTTGAGAATTAGAACGTTAGAGCAAATCCTCCCAGCTTGTCTTTGGGGTCACCGACTGACAGTTTGAATTGTAACCTGTCACTGTCCGGTCACTCAGATCCCTGGTGGTTCGTTCAAGGCCTGTTGGATCACCTGCCTCCGGGTTCTCCTCAGACCGATCCCCCACCGAACAGCACCCAGCTTGGGATCTTCTCAATAGGTATGGGAACCCAGTAAGTCACTGGGGTCCCCTGACAGCATCAGTCGCTCCGGACTATGAAAGCCCAGAGTCAGGAACTCCGCGTAGCACACGACCCCGGCCTGGTAGGCCATAGTGGTGGGGCCCGTGATGTGCGCGCACCCTAAAAGTGGGTGCAGCACCTGGAACCCGCGAAGAACCCCGAAACACGGCCTCCGCCACAGAAATACCCCTTCCCAGCATGCTCCGCAAGAGAAAACTCCTCCAATTGGCTGCTGGGAAGAAGCGACTCCGCCTGGACCCCTCTGGTGCCACCTGCCGCCCAGAGATGAGACTGCATCTCTGGAGCACAGACTGACCCACAGGACAATCCAGATTTGGCGACAGCCAAATTTGACAAATCAAAGAATGAGAGCAACATAACTCTCTCACTCCTCACTAAATTTAAATATAGCACCTGTACGAAAGTACACAGGCGCTACATACTCCCCCCACTTGAAATGACACTGTCCCCAGTGTCCTAAGGCATTCAAGCCTGAATGCCAGCCCGATATCTGCTAAAACAGTAAAAAGTAGGAAAGAAAGAAGAGAGAAAACATAATTGAAAACTCTTAAATTACAGATATTAGATATTAGAACACTACAGGAACAGCTATGGTATTACACAACATTACAATCACATACACAGCCCTATCTATGCTGTCCATTCTCCGACAGTGTTGATAGTAAGTGGGTACAATAACCTGCAGAGGAAATATAAAAAAAACATACATACAAAATATATATATACTCTCATATATTAATAATGTTACTATTTACAATCTCCAAGATTGGAACTGAAACTGCACGCTTAGGCCCAAGTGCGAAATTTCCCTTCCTCCCAGGAGGTTTAACCATAAGTGCTGAGCAGTACTTTTTTTTTCTAGCAAGAAATGTTACATATCCAATAAAAAAAAATATCTAAATCAAATTTCTTCATAAATTTAGGCCAAAATGTATTCTGCTACATGTCCTTGGTGAAAAAGAAAATTCCAGTGGAGCCGAGATGCGCAAGAACGGGTGACGAAAAACAAAACTCCGAGCTGAACAGCAACACAGCAGGAAATGTTGTCAGGGGGCAGTGCAGACTGGGGTACCTGGGGTCCACCAGAGGAAATAGTAGCAAGAGCACCCCCTCAGGTGTTGTATTATTGCAAGATGTTCTCGCTCTTGGAGCATCGAAGGAATCCAGGGGTTGACGCACCCCATCAAGATTTACCTTTAAACAGTGGCGGCTGGTGCTCCAATTTTTTTTGGGTGGGGGGCGCAAACAAACAAAAAAAAAACATCAATTGCAGCCACTGTGCCCATCAAATGCAGCCACTATGCCCATCAAACACAGACACTATGCCCATCAAACTCAGCCACTGTCCCCATCAAATGCAGCCACTGTGCCCAACAAACGCAGCCACTGTGCCATCAATTGCCGCCACTGTGCCATCAAATGCAGCCACTGTACCCATAAATTGCTGCCACTGTGCCATCAAACGCAGCTACTGTACTCATCAATTGCTGACACTGTGCCCATCAATTACAGATGTCGATGTGACCGACGGCACAGGGTGGGCGGAAGTGCCAGGGAAGATGGAAACCTCAGGACACATGCACGCGAGGCACTGACACAGCACCGCGGCAACCGCCCAAGACGGATCAGGAAAGCCATCCCATACAGGTGGCCACCAATCCAGCGAGATCGGAAGCACTGTGTATCGCAGGCATGCATGCTCAAGAGAGAAACTCTCAAAAGCCTGGGAACTGCCCTATGCACTCAATGAAGAGTGCTGCCCCAAGCAAACAATTGTCACCAGGGGCTCCCGCGTGCCGGGGAGCCTCGGTCGGCCAGGCAGGGATGCCCAGTGGTTAAGGAGACAAGGTGCTCAAAAAATAAAAGGTACATCAGGGCTGGATTTGTAGAAAAATCCCCACAATATCGAGGGTACAGATTCATCATTATACAAACGGCGTGTCAGCAGATTGGTCTTTTGGTATCTATGAGTAGAATAAAGAAACATATTGGGGCTGATTTACTATAAACAATGCGCTGCGCCGGTTCATGGCTTAAATCATTAATTAGGCGTATGAACCGGCGCAGCAGAAGGCGTAATGCAATAAATATGTAAAGCCGCCGAACTCCCTTTAGAAGTCTATGGGAGAAATCAAAAGTGCTAATTTTAAAGGTTAATATGCTAGTTTTTTTCCTAAAAAGTGTTTGGGGACCTCAGTCCTGCCCCAGGGGGACATGTATCAATGCTTTTTTTATTTTTTAAACAGACGTTTTTTCGGGAGCAGTGATGCTCTGCAGAGAACAGTGCGATGCTCTGCAGCCCTTGGAGAAAGGCGTAATGCTCTGCAGGTAAGGTATGATGCTCTGCAGCGAAAGGAACGATGCTCTGCAGCCCTTGGTGAAAAGAGGCGATGGTCTGCAAAGAAAGGCGCAATGCTCTGTAGCGAAAGGTGCAATGCTCTGCAGCAAAAGGCACGATGCTCTGCAGCCCTGGGAGAAAGGCATGATTCTCTGCATGCGAAAGGCGCAATGCTCTGCAGCCATAAGAAAAAGGTGTGATGCTCTGCAGGTAAGGTACGATGCTCTGCAGCCCTGGGAGAAAGGTGCGATGTTCTGTAGGGAAAGGCACAATGCTCTGCAGCGAATAGTGCAATGCTCTGCAGCCCTGGGAGAAAGGTGTGATGCTCTGCAGGTAAGGTACGATGCTCTGCAGCCCTGGGAGAAAGGTATGATGCTCTGCAGGTAAGGTACGATGCTCCGAAGCCCTGGGTGAAAGGAACGATTATCTGCAAGGAAAGGCGCGATGCTCTGCAGCCCTGAGAGAAAGGCATGATGCTCTGCAGGTAAGGTACGATGCTCTGCAGTGAAAGGCGCGATGCTCTGCAGCCCTGGGTGAAAGGAGCGATGTTCTGCAGGGAAAGGCGTGATGCTCTGTAGCAAAAGGTGCGATGCTCTGCAGAAAAAGGCGCAATGCTCTGCAGCCCTGGGAGAGAGGTGCAATGTTCTGCAGGGAAAGGCACAATGCTCTGCAGCGAATAGTGCGATGCTCTGCAGCCCTGGGAGAAAGGCACGATGCTCTGCAGGTAAGGTACAATGCTCTGCAGCAAAAGGCATGATGCTCTGCAGGTAAGGTACAATGCTCTGCAGTTAAAGGCGCGATGCTCTGCAGCCCTGGGTGAAAGTAGCGATGTTCCGCAGCGAAAGGTGCGATGCTCTGCAGCAAAAGGTGCAATGCTCTCAGCCCTGGGAGAAAGACATGATGCTCTGCAGGTAAGGTACGATGCTCTGCAGTGAAAGGCGCAATGCTCTGCAGCCCTGGGTAAAAGGTGCGATGTTCTGCAGGGAAATGCGCAATGCTCTGCAGCGAATGGTGCGATGCTCTGCAGCCCTGGGAGAAAGGCGCGATGCTCTGCAGCGAAAGGCGCAATGCTCTGCAGCGAAAGGTGCAATGCTCTGCAGCCCTGGATGAAAGGAGCGATGTTCTGCAGGGAAAGGCGCAATGCTCTGCAGAGAACGGTGCGATGCTCTGCAGCCCTTGGAGAAAGGTGTGATGCTCTGCAGGTAAGGTACAATGCTCTGCAGTGAAAGGCGTGATGCTCTGCAGCCCTGGGAGAAAGGTGCGATGCTCTGCAGATAAGGTACGATGCTCTGCAGCAAAAGGCGCGATGCTCTGCAGCCCTGGGTGAAATGAGCGATGTTCTGCAGGGAAAGGCGCGATTCTCTGCAGTGAAAGGTGCAATGCTCTGCCCCCTGGGAGAAAGGTGCGATGTTCTGCAGGGAAAGGCGCGATGCTCTGCAGCGAATGGTTCGATGCTCTGCAACCCTGGGAGAAAGGTGTGATGCTCTGCAGCCCTGGGAGAAAGGTGTGATGCTCTGCAGGTAAGGTACGATGCTCTGCAGTGAAAGGCGCAATGCTCTGCAGCCTGGGTAAAAGGCGCGATGCCCTGCAGCGAATGGTGCGATGCTCTGCAGTGAAAGACGCAATGCTCTGCAGCCCTGGGAGAAAGGTGCGATGTTCTGCAGATGAGGCGCGATGCACTGCAGCAAATGGTGCGATGCTCTGCAGCCCTGGAAAAAAGGAGCGATGCTCTGCAGCGAAAGGCGCAATGCTCTGTAGCCCTGGGTGAAAGGAGCGATGTTCTGCAGGGAAAGGCGTGATGCTCTTCAGCGAATGGTGCGATGCTCTGCAGCCCTGGGAGAAAGGCGTGATGCTCTGCAGGTAAGGTACAATGCTCTGCAGCGAAAGGATACTCTGCAGCCCTGGGAGAAAGGCGTAATGCTCTGCAAATAATGTACGATGCTCTGCAGCGAACAGTGTGATGCTCTGCATCCCTGGGAGAAAGGAGCGATGTTCTGCAGGGAATGGTGTGATGGTCTGCAGCGAAAGGTGCGATGCTCTGCAGCCCTGGGTGAAAGGAGCAATGTTCTGCAGGGAAAGGCGCGATGCTCTGCAGCTCTGGGTGAAAGGAGCGATGTTCTGCAGGGAACGATGCTCTGCAGCGAAAGGTGTGATGCTCTGCAGCCCTGGGTGAAAGGAGCGATGTTCTGCTGGGAAAAGTGCGATGCTCTGCAGCAAAAGGGGCAATGCAATGCGGCCCTGGGTGAAAGGAGCGATGTTCTGCAGGGAACGGTGTGATGCTCTGCAGCCCTGGGTGAAAGGAGCGATGTTCTGCTGGGAAAAGTGCGATGCTCTGCAGCCAAAGGTGCGATGCTCTGCAGCGAAAGGGGCAATGCTCTGCAGCCCTGGGTGAAAGGAGCGATGTTCTGCAGGGAACGGTGAGATGCTCTGCAGCGAAAGGTGCGATGCTCTGCAGCCCTGGGTGAAAGGAGCGATGTCCTGCAGGGAAAGGCGCAATGCTCTGCAGCAAAAGGTGTGATGTTCTGCAGCAAAAGGCGCAATGCTCTGCAGCCCTGGGTGAAAGGAGCGATGTTCTGCAGGGAAAGGCGAGATGCTCTGCAGCCCTGGGAGAAACTGCACTATAAGACTTCATTTCCATGGACGTTTTTACAGCCACTTTTCTGAGTGTTTTTTGCAGCTTAAAAACGGCTCTCCATGTTAGTCTATGGCCTCATGCCCACCATGACGTTTTTGAGCTGTAGATGGCTGAGCCGTTTTTAAGCTGCAAAAAAAAAAACAGGACCAGTGCGTTCTGAAGCTCCAGAGTAGAGCTGTAAAAACGCCAGACGTTAAAAAACGCGCAAAAACGGTACCGCTGCGTTTTTGAGCTCCAGCTCAAAAAAAAAAAAAAGAAATTGAAGAAAAAAAGAAATTAAAAAAAATAACATTTTTAAGCTGTAAAAAAGGCTAAAGAAAGTGGCTGTAAAAACGTCCATGGAAATGAAGCCTTAAAACTGCCCATCCTATTGCCCCTCATAGTCCTCTATTATAAATGATTAGTAATGGTGTGTCTGTCCCCTCCCCCGGGCTCTGTATGTAATCAGAGATGAGATTCTCCAGCCCCTCCCCCAAACGCCCATCACTGTGTAAAAGAAGTTCTGTAACCATGGCAACAGAATTCCAGAAATGCCCATTGGGAAAGTCCCTAAAATAACTGTCACATCCTCAAATCTCATTGGACACTGCAGTGCCTGCTATGACATCAGAGCTCAGAGTGAATAAATAGCTGAGGGCCAGGGGTGCTCAGTGTGTGGAGCTCATTCAAGCTGTGAGAGTTGTAGAGGAAGCATCGCTTTTTTCTGCTCCTTGTTTTGCTTGTTTTTCTTGTGTTTCTCATATTTTCCAACAATGGGAAACTGCTTCACATTTCGCCGGCGCATCATTGATGATGATAATGATGATGATGACTTTTACCATCAGTCATCTCCTGCCTGTCCCGCCTTGGCTAAGGCTGGGACCAGTAACATCAGAGCCTCCAACCCCATGGAGGATTCTTCAGGGTATTCAAGCCCTGTACATCCAGCTGAGACTGGAACCAATAACACCAATCTCAGCATTGGTGTAATTTCAGGGTCTGGTAGCCCTTCCTGCCTCACCTCGGCTGAGGTGACTGCAGCCACCAATTCCATCGCTGGAGATGAGGACCACTACCAGTCATCTCCAAACCCCTCAGGGTGTCATAGCCCTGCCTGTCCCACCTTGGCTAAGGTTGAGACCAGTAACATCAGAGCCTCCAACCCCATGGAGGATTCTTCAGGGTATTCAAGCCCTGTACATCCAGCTGAGACTGGATCCAATGACACCAATCTCAGCATTGGTGTCATTTCAGGGTCTGGTAGCCCTTCCTGCCTCACCTCGGCTGAGGTGACTGCAGCCACCAATTCCATCGCTGGAGATGAGGACCACTACCAGTCATCTCCAAACCCCTCAGGGTGTCATAGCCCTGCCTGTCCCGCCTTGGCTAAGGCTGGGACCAGTAACATCAGAGCCTCCAACCTGATGGAGGATTCTTCAGGGTATTCAAGCCCTGCACATCCAGCTGAGACTGGATCCAATGACAGCAACCTGATCATCAGTGTCATTTCAGGGTCTGGTAGCCCTTCCTGCCTCACCTCGGCTGAGGTGACTGCAGCCACCAATTCCATCGCTGGAGATGAGGACCACTACCAGTCATCTCCAAACCTCTCAGGGTGTCATAGCCCTGCCTGTCCCACCTTGGCTAAGGCTGGGACCAGTAACATCAGAGCCTCCAACCCCATGGAGGATTCTTCAGGGTATTCAAGCCCTGTACATCCAGCTGAGACTGGAACCAATGACACCAATCTCAGCATTGGTGTAATTTCAGGGTCTGGTAGCCCTTCCTGCCTCACCTCGGCTGAGGTGACTGCAGCCACCAATTCCATCGCTGGAGATGAGGACCACTACCAGTCATCTCCAAACCCCTCAGGGTGTCATAACCCTGCCAGTCCCACCTTGGCTAAGGCTGGGACCACCATCAGCACCTCCAGCATCACAGAGGTCCATTCACAGCCTGCAGCACATTGCAGCCCGGATGAAGATGGAACACCCAACACGAACCTGGGCGCAGAGTGTGTCCTTTCAGGACCTTGCATCCCTTCCCATCCTGCCTCGGCTGAGGCTGGAACCCCTGACACTGCCCTAAGCATGGCGAGTGTCTTCTCAGGAACTTCAGGATCTATCAACTCAGAGACTGAATCCAGCGGATACGACTCCACCGCACCAAGCGAGGACGTGAGAATAACGCTGTCAAGCTTCACATTGCACTGTGAGCTCGGAGAAGGAAGCTTTGGAAAGGTAAGTGCTCATTTACTCCCTTTAACTTAAATTACTAGCTCCACCCACAAAACACCCTTTCATCACCAAGGACCCCACTAATTGTTATCTTCTCTCTCATTTAGGTTGTTCTGGCTACTCACCGAAAGAGCCAGCAGAAAGTGGCCATCAAGTCAGTGATTAAGACTAGAAATACCTACGACCTTGACATAGAACGCTACGCCATGGAGAAGTCAGAAGGGTGCCCCTTTCTTATTCAGCTGTATGCCGCCTTCCAAACCCCCTTCACCGCCTGCTTTGTGATGGAATACGCCAGCGGAGGAAGTTTAAGTGACTTAATCTGGAAATATTCACCACTCGACAGCGACTACATCCAGTAACTTTCATTACTAAGTGAATTTCATTTATTTTAAATGTCATTTTGTTTCAATCTAACTTTTTTTTTTCTCTTTTACAGATTCCTTGTGGCAGAACTATCGTGTGGACTGGAATTCCTTCACTATAATGGCATCCTTCATAGGTAAGTAATTGTATTCTATTGTATTGCAGACCATATACCCGTGTACAATGTGTGCAGAGGGGAGATTGAGGAGAGGCACATATATACATGGCTACCTAATGTCTTCCCACTTTACCAACCAACTGATAGAAGAAGCTCATGGAAAACTTCTGTCACTAGCAGCACCTAGAATTGAAATCTCAGTTGGCGGTAAAGTGATCCTCAAAATCTGTTTTAGAAATTTTTAAAATGACACTTACAGTCTTTCTCTTTGCAGGGACCTCAAGCCTGATAATATCCTGACGAATGAAGAAGGACATGTCCGCATTGCCGACTATGGACTGGCAGTAGGAGGTCTACGGGACGATAAAAGAAGCACCGGTGTGGCTGGAACCAGAGGATTCATGGCTCCGGAGGTTTGTATATTTCTCCATACTCATCACTTATCTATTATTACTATTATTATTTATCTGACCAATGTACTTATTGATGTCTTTTCTTTGGTTTCGCAGGTTGTCAACAATGACTTTTACCAGTTTGAACCTGACTGGTTTTCACTTGGAGTCATTATCTACATCTTGGCCACAAAGCATATGCCATTTGGGAGCATGACCTTTGACGAATACCGGAGAGAGGTGAACTTCAGCTATCCCGATTACCCCCCTGACATGGACCCGGACCTGGAGGACTTCATAAAAGGAGTAAGTAGGAGAAGAATTTTTTTAAACTCTAAATAGTAACAGGAAAGACGTCTGGGCATACTACTGCTGCTGCTCTAGGGGTATAATGTAGATTTGCTGACAAGTCTGGTCATTGCCTTGACTGTTTGGTGGTTTGGTTTCTTTGTCCCCCGGTGAAGGTTCAGTTACACAACCATAGTAACACTTTATCATGGGACTGAGGGGGCAGAAGATGCCACATGGAGTAAATCACTGATATGCACATTTCATAATTCTATCAAAGCAGAACTCAAACAACTCATTCGTGTTTGCATCCAGCACCTGTACTGGTCTATATGTGTGTCTTCACACGCTAAGATGCTCTATTGGGTTGAGGTCCGCCCAGGAGGAGACGCACAGCAGTCTGAGATCTTTCCTAATCTATACAGAGCAAAGTGATGTAACTTTTATTACTCATGTATACAAGTCCTCATAGATAACTCTTCATTTTTTTATAGCTGCTTTGCAAATATCCGGAGGAGAGACTGGGAATCAGTGAAGACATCCGATCCCACATCTTCATGGAATCCATCGACTGGGAAGAAGTGGAGGAAGGGAAAGCATGGCCCCCTTTCCAAGTGGACATGGTAAGTACCCAGATCCTAATGGGACGATATTACTATATATCTGACAGATTGGAGCAATGCTGTTTCCTTACAGATAATGTAGGGAACACAAACGTAATCCAGCCTGCAGGAAAACCTTACAGACTAACCAGTCAATTGTTCCCTTTTCCATGAGAGAAGATAAGAACATAACTTTCTAGGCACCAGACACAATGGTGCACAGTTGGGAGGGAGTGGATGTGAGATGGTACAATGGTACATGATACACTCTCTATGAGGTCTATGAGACGTCACCCATCGCCATGTGGTGGAAGTGATGGCCATAGACACATAGGGCCAGATTCTCGTAGTTCTGCGTATCTCTGCGGCAGCGTAACGTATCCGATTTACGTTACGCCGCCGCAACTTAGACGGGCAAGTGCTGTATTCTCAAAGCACTTGCTCCGTAAGTTGCGGCGGCGTAGCGTAAATCGGCCGGCGTAAGCCCGCCTAATTCAAATTTGGATCAGGGGGGCGTGTTTTATGTAAATTTACTGTGACCCGACGTGATTGACGTTTTTCACGAACGGCGCATGCGCCGTCCGTGGAAATCTGCCAGTGTGCATTGCTCCTAATACGCCGCAAGGACGTATTGGTTTTGACGTGGACCTAAATTACGTCCAGCACCATTCACGGACGAGTTACGCAAACGATGCAAAATTTTCAAATTTCGACGCAGGAACGACAGCCTTACTTAACATTGTTACGCCGCACTTATGCCACCATATAGCAGGGGCAACTATACGCCGGGAAAAGCCTAACGTAAACGGCGTAACTTTACTGCGTCAGCCGGGCGTACGTTCGGGAATTCGCATATCTAGCTAATTTGCATACTCAACGCGGAATTCGACGGAAGCGCCACCTAGCGGCCAGCGTAAAAATGCAGTTACGATCCGACGACGTAAGAGACTTACGCCTGTCGGATCTAACAGCTATCTATGCGTAACTGATTCTACGCAGAGATACGACGGCGTATCTGGAGATATGCCGTCGTATCTCGGTTGTGAATCTGGGCCATAGTCTGCTTCTAGATTTATGTCCCATCTGTCCTCTCACTACATGGAATTGAGGAAGAAGAGATCGGCTCTAATTTGTAATGGGAGAGCTGGTCATTATTAAACAATAAGTCCAGAGATTTATAAACATTCAATATGACGCATTGTGTTTTCTTTTTACAGTCTATGGACATGGATATAGACGACCAACTTTCTCCATCGGCTATAATGCCATATACATCAAAGAAGCCAGAAGAGGAGATATACCTACCCGAGTTCACATACATCAACAGCATGTGGGCACGCATGTGAATCTGCATTAGACAACGACTTCGTCCTGCGAAGATTCAGAAAAACTATTCTACGCATTTTAGACAATTTGTTAACATCACAGAATTGTTACCACCATTGTTTACACCACAGATGGCTGATCCAGGGAGTAATCCGATCGCCTTCGGGGGTCAGGAAGGAATTTTTTGCCCTGTTGGAGCAAATTATACCATGCTTCATACAGGTTTTTCGCCTTCCTCTGGATCTACTGGCGAGTTTCATACTGTACAATCAGCTGTACTTACCTACCAGGGTGATGAACTGTTAGTGCCCAAGAAGCCTGTGTGATGGTCCGGGGATTTGTAATCCTCACTCTTCTCCATCTATCTGAAGAGTGGGGATTTCAAAGCTACTACACAGGCCATGTGCCCACTGACAGCTCACCCCAGATGGGTGTTGTGGAATTCACCTGTAAAACAAGCCATCAATTCCTATACATACAGAAGAAACCACCAAGAACTTGTGTCCTGCACCTACAGCGTCTCCTTGTTGATAGAAACCATCAAGCTTTGTGTCCTGTGTCAACCACCAAGAATTTCTTTCCTGTAGGTGCAGCGTTTTTTTACTGGAACCGCTAAGCTATGCTCTGTATGTAAAGAATAAAAAAAAATAAAAAAATAAAAAACTGGCCAGAGAGGGATTACTTTGACGCAGTTGGCCGGCTTAAACATGTATTGCGATATATGTGAACCAAAAATCCCTCATTTTATGCAGTTTGTTTGATATGGAAAGGGTGAATATCAATGTGCAGAGCATTGATTTATAGATTATTTTCTCCCAACACAACGCAAAGTCGCTTACTGTGGCGCACTGCTGATTTTGGAAATATTCTGGAACAAGATGGATCAAGTTTGTGGCAGAAGAGGGGAGAAGGTGATCTTTATTTATATTGGCCACATTGTTTACTAGGAGCAATAATGGCATTTTATTCAGATTTAATGTGAGGCTCTCATTAAAGATATATCCTTTAGTACACAGTCAAACAATTGAAAATAAAAAAGAGGGACCCTGCAACGAGTTTGAGAAGAAAAATTAGGTGTGTGAAATGTGCTGCCAAGAGGGCACGGTGGGTACATCACTGGTGTCAGTGAGAATAAAATAAATCCCATCACTGTGTCAGTGGGATGAAATAAGTCCCATCACTGGTGTCAGTAGAAGAAAATAAGCCCAGCATTGGTGACAATGGGCCAGATCCACAAAAGAGATACGCCGACTTAAAGCGGTCCTCCACCCTAAAGTGGAGTCCCGCTGATCGGAACCCTCCCCCCCTCCGGTGTCACATTTGACACCTTTCAGGGGGGAGGGGGGTGCAGACACCTGTCTAAAGACAGGTATTTGCACCCACTTCCGGCCACACGCTACGGGCGAAAGACGGGCATTCCGTCACATCCCGTCTGTCGCCCGTTGTGTGCTGGGAACACTCGGCTCCCAACACACAGCGTGTGAGCCAATCGGCGGGCGCAGCGCGACTCGCGCATGCGCCCTAGGGAACCGGGCAGTGAAGCCGCAGCGCTTCACTTCCTGGTTCCCTGAGCGTGGATGGAGGGGGGAGCAGCAGAGAGACGAGCGATCGCTCGTGCTCTGCTGCGATCAGCGCTGGACTCCAGGACAGGTAAGTGTCCTAATATTAAAAGTCAGCAGCTGCAGTATTTGTAGCTGCTGGCTTTTAATATTTTTTCCCCGTGACACATCCGCTTTAACTCGATTTTTCTAAATTTACACGGCGTGTATCTTTGCGCCCGATCCTCAAAACGAGAAGCGCCTGAAATTCGGGCTTTTCCGTCCTACCTAAAAATATTACGCCGGCGCATTCTCGTGCGCAAATTACGCTAGGCACGCCGCTTTATTTGATAGGCAAAGATGCAAATGAGGGAGATAGGGCGATCCACAGAATTAAGTGTGTGCGCCGTAGATTACGCCCTGTGCGCACCTGTTAGTTTTTTGGTGGGATTTTACACATTATAAAAGCAGCCCTAATTTTACACATGCCGTCTGAATGTCTGCTGAAGCAACACCATTCAGGAAGAGCTCAGCACACACACGTTCAGGACTGAAATCTCTCTGCCAAAATGCCAGGACCAGCAATGATACTAGCTGCATTAGTTGATATAGAGACACAAAGAAGGAGGAGGGCACAGAGGAGGAGGATGAGGGCACAGGAGAGGGTCTACCGCCCACGGCAAGATTTGTTTGGCATGCCTGCTTGTGAAGTTTACCGCAACTACAGATTTACCCGTGAGGCCATCCTGGAATTAACAACAATACTTCAGGATGATCTTACCAGCCCAACCCAACGCTCCCATGCCCTGCAGCCACTCACCAAAGTACTGGCCACTTTGCATTTTCTGGCCACTGGCTCATTCCAACGCACAAGTGGAGGCGTGGCTGGGATGGCACAATCCTCCATCAGCAGGTGTGTGCACCAAGTGGTCCCTGCAATCCTGCTGCGCATGGGAAATCAGTTTCAGAAACCCACCCAGGAGGATCAGCGTTTAAAGTCAATGACCGACTTTTACAACATTGCCAGATTTCCACGCACCATCGGGGCCATTGATTGTACCCATGTGGCACTACAACCACCCCATGATACTGAGCACATGTTCCGGAATCGTAAAGGCTGGCATTCCATTAATGTGCAAGTCATCGTCGATGCCCATGGCCTCATCTGGCACGTCTGTGCTAAATTTCCTGGATCCTGCCATGATAGTTACATTTACCGGCAGACACAGATCTCAAGAGATTTTGACCAGAACATGTATGGAGACAGCTGGCTGATTGGTGAGTGACATGTGTGTCAGGTATGTCCCCCCCATGATGCTGACATCACAAGGGGCACATGCATGACTAATATCCTCCTGTCTTTTCCCTTACAGGTGACTCAGGATATGCCTTGGGACCTCATCTAATGACCCCATTCAGGAACCCCCAAACCCCAGGAGAGCAACGCTACAACCAGGCGCACATACGAACCCGGGGAGTGGTTGAACGGACCTTTGGGCTTCTGAAGTCCCGCTTCAGATGCCTGGATAAGTCTGGGGGTACCCTGCTGTATTCCCCTGACTTTGTGTGTCAAATAATTGGGGCATGTTGCATACTCCATAACTTTGCCCTCAGAAGGGGACTGCATATTGACTTATGTAATGACCTGACCCCTGACCCAGGCAATACTATCCCAACCAACTCTACCCGGTCTGCTGAGGGCACAACAGCTAGGAGACGCCTTGCAGAAGGCATTTTTTCCCAGTAAATGTACATGATTAATGTCACAATAAGTATGTATTTTTTCACTGTAAATGCACATGATTAATGTCACAATAAGTATGTATTTTTTCACTGTAAATGCACATCAATAAAGTCACAATGATAATGCATGAATGCACACCACTGTGGTTCCTTGCACAGACACATCACATGCACATCGAATTGGATTAGATCCAAGTCCCCCCCTTGGGACTTGGGAGCAGTAACGCCACGCCACGGCTCCAATTATGTCACTGTGCATTCATACACCATTCAGGAACCTGGGATTGCACTTCTCCCTGGTCCTGGGGATCCCTTCTCCACCAAAACTGAGGGTGACAACCTTAATTTCTTAGGAATGCCACCCCCCCACATTCACACATCATTCACCAAATCATAAGTACAGAAGACCAAATTTAAAAAAAAAAAAAATGCATAAACAAAAAAAAAAAAGTATCCCAGCAAATTTATTAGCGGCGGCGATTGCTACGCCTTGGCTGGGCAGGGGCACGGGCAGGGGCACGGGCAGGGGCACGGCCACGGCCACGCCGTCGCGGAGGATGTCCATTGGGGGGGTGTTGAGCTGGGGAAGGAGGAGCCTCCTGGGGGGGTTGAGCTGGGGAAGGAGGAGCCTCCTGGGGGGGTTGAGCTGGGGAAGGAGGAGCCTCCTGGGGGGGTTGAGCTGGGGAAGGAGGAGCCGCCCCTCCTGGCCTGCCTTCCATGGCCCCTGCAATGCGAGTGAGACAGGCAGTGAGGGCAGCCGCATTGGCCTGGCCAGACCTTGTATTGTCCTGCACAGCCTGGGTCAGGGCACTCAGCTCATGGGCCACGCGCGTTGTGGCGGTCTGTATGTCATTCAAACATGTTATGACCGCCGTTGAGTTGGTGGCCACATCACCGAGTGCCTCCATCATTTCACCCTGGCTGTGCTCCATCTGCGTCAGTTTTTCCAGAATTTTTCCAAGAATGCGGGTCTGCCGGGCATTGTCCTTCACCACACTGGCCGACAGACGCTCGCCCACAGCCACGGTCTCCTGGGTTGTCCCCCTGGCTGCCGCTGAGTCTTGCGGGCCTGGAGGAGGGGAGAGAGTGACCCTGGTGACTGGAGGCCTGTTGGGGGAGAAGTGGGAGGGGCTACCCCTGATGGTGGCCTGACTGGTGCCAGCCTCAGGGGTAGTCTCAGGGGAAGACTCAAAGGTCATCATATCAGTGGCCAGGAGGACTTCCCGGCCAATCTGCATATTTTCCTCCTCCTCCCCCTCATCATCCTCCTCCCACTCAACCTCAACCTCCTCCCCCTCAACCTCCACATGAGTGGAGGTTTGGCCAATCCCCTCCCCTGGGGAATCCTGCCCTTCTTGGGACTCATCATCTGCCTGTCTTGGGGGTGGTGCTGCAGCCTGGCCCGATGGGCCTGCAACCTCCTGGCCTCCAACCTCCTGGCCTCCAACCTCCTGGCCTCCAACCTCCTGGCGTGGAACCTCCTGGCCTCCAACCTCCTGGCGTGTAACCTCCTGGCCATCTGTGGAGGACACAAAACAATCACATGTTTGAGGAACCACACACTTGGCACATCTTCCCTTCCCCCACCCACACATGCTAATCAACAGAGAATAAACCAAAAAACCTACCTGTCCTCCTAGGAACATCTGACGTATAGCCAGGCAGGCCCACCACCTGCTGTGGGTGGAAACACTGGGCCACTGCCCATTCCTCCTCCGTCAGTCTGACTGGGCAGGGTCCCCCTCCTCCAGTGCCCCTGGTATGGGCGTCGATCCTTGCCATCTTAGTCCGGACGACGCTTCTCAGATCGTTTATTTTTTTCTGTATGCCAGCGGGGGTCCTAGTCTCCCCCCCCCCGCCGCATTGATCTGGTCCGTGATCTTTTTAAGAAGCTGCCTCCTCCTGGCCGGGGTGGTGTTCTGGCTCTCAGGGCCATGCAGAAATCGCCCATATTTCACAATGCCCCGAGCAAGAATTTGCTTCTCTCCCAGGGTGAAATTAAGCTTCCTGCGTTTAGGGGGCATCTCATACACCACCCAGCAACAACAAACACACCCGACAAACAATCGACAATACACACCCAAAAACCTGACAAAAATCTATACCACAAAAAATAAAGAAAATCTAAACACACAAGGACACAGCTAATAGTAATTCAAAAAGAAACACGCACCAACAAACAAACAAAAAACAAACACCAAAAAACAAACACCAAAAAACAAACACCAAAAAACAATCAGCAAAAACAATAACAAACAAATTAAATAAATACACTTCTCAAACACAAACAACAACTAGACTCTCCAACTCCTCAAACACTTTTCTCACAAACACAACTTACCAACACACAAACAAACAGAGCAGAAGCAAATTGCTCATGGAAGGGGAACAATGGGATATACTTTAGCAAGGGAAGTGTGTGTGTGTGGTGCTTTTTAGACACAGGGCGATCCTCAAACTAAGTACACTTGGCCTTTTACCTATCTCACTGATTGCGCCGAGATCAGTTCTGCACATGCCCAGTGAGGTCCCGATTCGTGCGCGCATGCGCAGTACGGCCGGCGCCTCATTTGCATGGGGTCACGGCTCATTACAATGAAGCACGCCCACTTCCTTCCCACTTGCAAAAACCCCGCCTTACGCCTCTGAATTTAAGTTACGCTGGCGCACATTTAGACGCAAATGCGCTGTGGATACGGCACTTACGACACCAACTTAGGGCAACGTAACTTAAATCACATAAGTTAGGACAAACTAAATTTGCACCGCTGGCTGAGGATCTGGCCCAATGAGAATAAACTAAGTACCATTAGGCCCGGACTGGCCATAGGACAGGACCGGGCATATGCCCGGTGGGCAGCGACCGTGTCCAGGCCGCATAGCTGTATGTTAGCGGCCTGGTTGGGATTAACTTGGGCCGCAGCTGCCGCTCACCTACCGCTATGCGGCCATGCCCGTGTCACTGTCTTCTCCGGCGCATGGGCTGAGCTGTGTGTCTCTCTCACACACAGATCAGCCTCAGAGCCAACAGGAACAGTTCTGCTCTCTGCTCTAGGATGGACTGCTCCTCCTCTTCCCGCCCCTCTTCTGTGTCTGACACGCCCACACACTTGGGGGAGATGTAAAGGAAGCAGACAGCCTCTGCCTGAGCCTCCATTCCTGGGGTGAGTAAGATCATCCTCTCTCTCCTGCCTCCCAGTGTGTAAAATGGATTTAAGGGGTGCTCTGTGGACTCTGATGCAAGAGGGGAGGCTTTGATGACCAGAGACCCCCTTACATCAGAAACTCTGATTCAGAGTTCCCCTTGCACACATTCTCCCTATAGGCTGGGTTCACACTTGTGCGATGTGGGAACCCTGCGAATCCACTGCGGGTTCCCGCATCGCACACGACTCGCACGGCAGCTTACACTGCCATATGCGACCTGCTGGGGAGTGTCATACAATGTTAACGACACCTCCATTTCAGCTTGCATATCGCACTGCGAACTGATGGTTCGGACATGAACTGGATCGCATGGGTGTGAACACCCATGCAATCCGATTCTGGTGTGGACCAAAAAAAGGGTCCTGTGCATGTTTGATCCGAATAGGATGCAATATTAGCCATACTATCTGTATGGCTGAAATCGCAATTGCACGGACATCACATGTGATTTGCAGCGCAGTGCGAATCACATGCAATATCGCACAGCGCATTAGTATACAGATAGTATGGCTGACATTGCATCGCATTCGGTCCAAACACGCACAGGACCCTTTTTTTGGTCCACGCCAGAATCGGATCACATGGATGTTCACACCCATGCGATCCGATTCATGTCCAAACTGTCAGTTCGCAGTGCGATATGCAAGCTGGATTCACAGGGTTCCCACATTGCACAAGTGTTAACCCAGCCTAAATAAGGGTTCCCATTTACATTAGAGTCCACAGAGCTCCCCTTTACAGTAAGTGGAAATTCTGAAATTCTGTATATGGAAATCCATATCCTTAGTCTGCTTGCCTTCAGCAAACTGTTTGTGGGCTTTTTTTGTGCATCATCTTTAGAAGAGGCTTCCTTCTGGGAAGACAGCCATGCAGACCAATTTGATGTAGTGTACAGCATATGGTCTTAGCACTGACAGGCTGATCCCCCCATCCCTTCAACCTTTGCAGCAATGCTGGCAGCACTCATAGGTCTATTTCACAAAGACAATGGGCTAGATTCAGCAAGCATTTACGGCGGCGTATCTCCAGATACGCCACCGTAATTTCAAATATGCGTCGGCGTATCGTTACGCCGATTCTTCAAGGCAGATACGTCTAAAAAATAGGCTTCCTCCGCCAACGTAACTTGAATGCGGCGGTGTATGAATGTGTGCAATATTACGTTGGCCGCTAGGGGCGCTTCCATTGTTTTCGGCGTAGAATATGCAAATTACCTAGATACGCCGATTCACAAACGTACGTACGGCCGGCGCAATTTATTTACGTTGTTTACATTAGGCTTTTTCGACGTAAGGTTGTTCCTGCTATTAGGAGGCGCAGCCAATGTTAAGTATGGACGTCGTTCCCGCTTCGAAATTCGAATTTTTTACTTCATTTGGGTAAGTCGTTCGCGAATATGGCTGGACGTAATTTACGTTCACGTCGAAACCAATACATTGTTGCGCCGTACTTGGGAGCAATGCACCCTGGGATATGTACACGGACGTCAATCACGTCAGGTCATCATAGATTTACATAAAACACGCCCCCCTTCCACATTTGAATTACGCGCGCTTACGCCGGCCCCATTTACGCTACGCCGCCGCAACTTACGAAGCAAGTGCTTTGTGAATACTGCACTTGCTACTGTAAGTTGCGTCGGCGTAGCGTAAATACGATACGCTGCGCCGCCGTAACTATGCACGCCCCTACCTGAATCTAGCCCAATCTCTGCATACGACGCTGAGCATGTGCACTCAGCTTCTTTAGTCGACCATGGTGAGGCCTGTTTGATGTGAAACCTGTCCCCTTAAACTGCTGTATGGTCTTGGCCATTTTTTTGTGAGATACAGTATATTTGTTAAACTATAACTGCATTAGAGTGTGAGGCTTTCCTGGTGGTGCCAATGGAATTATATGTTCCATAGCTTTAACTGGATTCTGAGCTGTATTTTAAAAGAAAGCTCCAACTCATGATAAAAACCATTAGAGAGTTTTTCATATCCGTCTTAGTATAGTTCATCTTTTTTCTCTTCTTTTTAAGATCAGATTCTATTTCAAGCTCTGTTGACCAGATATGCCCTCACAATCTAGGCCTAAAACAGGAAGTTTTATCATATGACTGTAAAAATGAAATCTACTTCTCCAAACTTCTGACTTGTGGATATTATTTTACCCACTAAAATCAAGTACAGACAAAAAAGTGACAGCGATGACACTACTACTCCTTGTGGCTTTTTCCTATCAACTGGCAGAATTTGCACCCAGTGAAAAAGTAAAAACCATCTCCTTGTAGTCATCGCCATGGTGTAAAGTTTAGAAGTGTTGCTAGGATTATAAAAGTTCTCTGGACACATTTGCACCGTGTGAAATAGTGGATGTGACCACCTTAAAGTGGAACTTTACCCACAAAAACTTGATAAAAAAAATTATATTCTTTAGCAAGGAACATCCAGTTGTGCTCATAAGTTTACATACACTGGCAGAATTTATGATTTCTTTCCATTTTTCAGAGAATATGAATGATAACACAAAAACTTTTCTTTCAATTATGGTTAGTGTTTGGCTGAAGCCATTTATTATCAACTGTGTTTACTCTTTTTCAATCATAATCACAAACAGAAACTACCCAAATGACCCTGGTCAAAACTTTACATACCCCAGTTCTTAATACTGCGTATTGCCCCCTTTAACATCAACAACAGCTTGATGTCTTTTGTGGTATTTGTGCCCATTCCTCTTGGCAAAAAACCTCCAGTTCCTGTAAATTCTTGGGCTGTCTTGCATGAACGGCACATTTGAGATCTCCCCAGAGTGGCTCAATGATATTGAGGTCAGGAGACTGAGATGGCCACTCCAGAACCTTCACTTTATTCTGCTGTAGCCAATGCCAGGTCGATGTGGCCTTGTGTTTTGGATCATTGTCATGTTTGAATGTCCAAGTACATCCCATGCACAGCTTCCTGGCTGATGAATGCAAATGTTCCTCCAGTATTTTTTGATAACATACTGCATTCATCTTGCCATCAATTGTGACCAAGTTTCCTGTGCCTTTTGTAGCTCACACAGCTCCAAAACATCAGCGACCCACCTCCGTGTTTCACAGTAGGAATGGTGTACCTTTCATCATAGGCCTTGTTGACTCCTCTCCAAATGTAGCATTTATGGTTGTGGCCAAAAAGCTAAATTTTGGTCTCATCACTCCAAATGACTTTGTGCCAGAAGGTTTGAGGCTTGTCTCTGTGCTGTTTGGCGTATTGTTAGCGGAATACTTTGTGGCATTTGCGCAGTAATGGCTTTCTTCTGGCGACTCGACCATGCAGCCCATTTCTCTTCAAGTGCCTCCTTTATTGTGCATCTTGAAACATCCACACCACATGTTTTCAGAGAGTCCTGTATTTCACCTGAACTTATTTGTGGGTTTTTCTTTGCATTTTTTTTTTTTTTAAATTTTCCTGGCAGTTGTGGCTGAAATTGTAGTTGGTCTACCTGACCGTGGTTTGGTTTCAACAGATCCCCTCATTTTCCAATTCTTGATTACAATTTGAACACTGCTGATTGGCATTCTCAATTCCTTGGATATATTTTTATATCCCCTTCCTGTTTTATACAGTTCAACTGCACCCAGTGAAACAGTAAAAGCCATCTCCTTGTAGTCATCGCCATAGTGTAAAGTTTAGAAGTGTTGCTAGGATTATAAAAGTTTGAAACACCTCTGGACACATTTGCATCGTGTGAAATAGTGGATGTGACCACCTTAACCACGACACTACCGGCCGCCGTCAATTGACGGCGGCACGATAGTTCAATTGTTCTGACAGGATTTCATATGACATCCTCGTCTTTCACAGCCACTAGGGGGCGCGCGCCGGCAGCGGCGTGCGCACCCGCCCTGTTACTGGGAACACGATGCGCGTGCCTGGCTGGCCGCGATCGCCGCCGGGCACCCGCGAATGCCCAGTAACTGAGCAGGGACGTGGAGCTCTGTGTGTAAACACAGAGCTCCACGTCTTGTCAGGGAGAGGAGACCGATGCTGTGTCCCTTGTACATAGGGACACAGATCGGTCACCTCCCCCAGTCAGTCCCCTCCCCCCACAGTAAAAATCACTCCCAGGTTACACGTTTAACCCCTTCCTCGCCCCCTAGAGTTAACCCCTTCCCTGCCAGTCACATTTATACAGTTATCAGTGCATATTTATAGCACTGTTCGCTGTATAAATGTGAATGGTCCCAAAAATTGTCAAAAGTGTCCGATGCGTCCACCATAATGTCGCATCCGGTCCCCCATAGGGGACAGCGGAGCAGACACAGGGCGGTCCCTGCACTGTGTGCGGGGACCGCCCTATCCGCCAACAGCTGAGCGGGGATCCCCACGGACACACGGAGCGGACCCAGAAACGGTCCGCTCCGTGTGAAAGAGCCCTTAAGGCTTCTATGCATCTGTTCAGTTAATAAAAAATAGTTATGATCATTAATAATAACAGTAATCGTCATAATTCGAATTATTATTATAGTGCAGATAACATGTTAAGCACTAGATGGCGCTATTCGCTATCAACGATGACGGTATTCGCACATGGCTTGTAGCTGTATTATACCGAGTGAGGCAGCAGGTGGCGCCAAGCTCTGGCCGTGCTGCACACAATGGAACACAGTAACACAATGGCGGAGAAGGGAGAGAAGAGGAAGCGGGATGATGAAGCCGATAACAGCGGCCCCGGGAAGAAGGAGACCTCAGCGGAGGGAGAACACCCTCTTCCCGGTTTCCGCCTGAGCGCCGTCCTAAGGGAGTGCGCGCGAGACAAAACCATTTTTCTTCACGGAAAGGTACCAGGGCGGGAAAAGCTCACCAACGGGGGACTGTACCACTACTGCGGAAAGCAGAGGGGGCGCTGGGACCGTACCATTGCTACACTTTGCAGGGGGAGGGAGAAAAGGTTGATTTAATTTTTTTTTCTGAATTTTACAGTTACAACATTAATACACTTTAGTGGGTAGAGGAAAAGATCATCAAGATTGTGTTAGATTTCCTTCATATAAGTGCACTGAAAACCAGGGCACGTGTATAAATCTGCATTTATTTATTTTTTGCTAGTAAATTCCTCTCAAACATTATAAATTTTCGAAAAACGGAGGCCTCGGGAAAATAAAATAGTGGTTGTTGCATTTTTTTATGCTCCACAATATTTGCGCAGCCATTAATTTAAATGTTCGGGAAAAATAAACTTTAATTTTAGTGCACACAAACACAATACAGTGGAAACTTGGATTACGAGCATAATCTGTTCCAGGAGAATGCTCATTATCCAAAGCACTCGCATATAAGGATGAGCTCTGGCGTGTTCGCATAGTACACGTGCAGAGCCCGCCAGGAAGTCTGCACGGCGCTGAGAGACATTTCCCGATGCTCGGCTGCAGAGATCGGGAAATGTCTCCCTGGCTGTGATTAGCGCAGCGCCGTGCAGACTTCCTGGCGGGCTCTGCACGTGTACTATGCGAACACGCTGGAGCTCATCCTTACTCGCATATCAAAGCGAGTTTCCCCATAGAAGTCAATGGAAACGAAAATAATTAGTTCCGCATTGACTTCTATGGCATGTATTACCACATGTGGCCAGAGGTGGGGGGGCGCCAGAGAACCTCGCAAAGGCTCGGGGACAGCTGGGCTGGGCTCGGAAACTGACTATTTTTGAGTTTTTACGATTGGCTCAGGCGCCCCCGCACCTCTGCCCTGTACACCGCTGTGACTTGAATCCTGCAACACTCGCAAACCGAGTCAGAATTAAAAAAAAAAGCTTGTATTGTGAAACGCTCGTCGTTAACCGCATTACTCGCAATCCAAGGTTTCACTGTATTATTATTATTATTATACAGGATTTATATAGCGCCAACAGTTTACGCAGTGCTTTACAATATAAAAAGGAGACAATATAGTTATAATACAATAAAATTAGGGTTGTCCCAATACCGATACCAGTATCGGGACCAATACTGAGCATTTGCGGGAGTACTTGTACTCCCGCAAATGCCCCCAATGCCAGATCCGATACTACCCCCCCCCCCGCCGCATACTGCAACGCTGCCGCCTAGTTAATCAGCGTGCGGGGAACATTACAGCTTTCATTTGAATAGCTGTCTGTTCCGCGCCGCGTATAGACACTCCCCCTTGCTCGGGATTGGACGGGTGATCTGTCTATCAGAGTGCAGATCACCTGTCCAATCCCGAGCAAGGGGGAGTGTCTATACGCGGTGCGGCGGGGAACACACAGCTATTCAAATTAAAGCTGTAATGTTCCCCGCACGCTGATTAACTAGGCGGCGGCATCTAGGTATGGGGAGACATGGCTGCATATGTGGGGGACATGGCTGCATATGGGGGGGACACGGCTGCATATGTGGGGGACATGGCTGCATATGTGGGGGACATGGTTGCATATGTGGGGGACATGGTTGCATATGTGGGGGACATGGTTGCATATGTGGGGGACATCGCTGCATTCGTGGGGGACATTTAAAAAAAAGTATCGGTATTCGGTATCGGCGAGTACTTGAAAAAAAAGTATCGGTACTTGTACTCGGTCCTAAAAAAGTGGTATCGGGACAACCCTAAATAAAATACAAGAGGATTAAGAGGGCCCTGCTCAGAAGAGCTTACAATCTAATAGAATGGGCAGGTGGTACAAAAGATCACTATAACTGTGGGGAATGAGCTGATGGAAGTGGTAAAAGATTAGTTGGAGACGTGATAGGCTTCCCTGGAGAGATTCGTTTTGCGGGATCGCCTGGAGGTAGCAAGAGTAGGGATAGCCGGACAGATTGAGGTAGCGAGTTCCAGAGGATGGGAGAGGCTCTGGAGAAATCCTGGAGATGAGCATGGGAGGAGGAGACAAGGGAGCTTGAGAGTAGGAGGTCTTGAGCAGAGAGGACGGTTCGGGTGATATTTGGAGACAAGATTGGCGATGTAGCTCGGGGCAGAGTCGTGGTTGGCTTTCTATGTTGTCGTTAGTATTTTGAAATTAATTTGCTTGGTGATTGGGAGCCAGTGCAGGGATTGGAGGAGAGGGTTGGCAGACGCTGAGCGGTTGGTAAGGTGGATAAGTCTGGCAGCGGCATTCATGATAGACTGAAGAGGGGATAGTCTATGGAGAGGCAGGCCAATGAGAAGGGAGATGCAATAGTCAAGGCGAGAGATAACAAGGGAGTGGTGGTTCAATTTGTTAAAAAAGGGCGAATTTTAGAGATGTTATGGAGGTGAATTCTACAAACTTTTGACAACGATTGGATTTGAGGCTGAAATGACAAGTCATATAGGTGGATTCAGAAAGACTTAGGCTGGCGTATCAGTAGATACGCCGACCTAAGTCTGAATGTGCGCCCGCGCTAATTTAAGCGTATTCTGGTAACCAGATACGCTTAAATTAGGCTCAGATACAAGCAGCGTAAGTGTCTTACACCCTCGTATCCTAAAGTGTCATTTTTAGGCTGGCTGCTAGGTGGCGCTTCCATTGCGGTCGGCGTAGAATATGTAAATCACTAGATACGCCTATTCACGAACGTACGCCCGGCCGACGCAGTACAGATACGCCGTTTACGTAACGCATTATCAGGCCTATAGTTATTCCATCAAATAGCTGGAATAGTAATGTTAAGTATGGCCGCCGTTCCCGCGTCGAAATTTGAAAATTTTACGTCGTTTGCGTAAGTCGTCCGTGAATAGGGATTTACATCCACGTCAAAATCAAAATGGACCGTGCGGTGTACTTAGCCGCAATGCACACTGGGAAATGTAGGCGGACGGCGCATGCACCGTTCCAAAAAAACGTCAATCACGTCAGGTCAACCAAAATTAACATAAAACACGCCCCCTCAGCCTATTTTGAATTGGGCGCGCTTACGCTACGCCGCCGTAACTTAGCAGGCAAGCACTTTGTGAATCAGGTACTTGCCTCGCTAACTTACGGCGGCGTAGTGTAAATGCCATACGCTACGCCGCCGCAACTATGCGCTCGCCATCCTGAATCTAGCTAATAGTCTAGAACACAGGTGTCAAACGCAAGGCCCGCGGGCCGAATCCGGCCCTCCAGGCCATTGCATTTGGCCCTCGCGCCTCTCCTGCAGCTGCAGGATATTGGGTTTGAGGCATCTAAACTGCAGCTGGCAGAATCTTGGAGGTGCACCATCTAAACAGAACACCTAGATCTGAATTAGGTCCTTCTTCCTGAACCGTTCCATTTCTGCTTCCAGGTGAGTGGTGATGGTGAGGCGACGGAAGATGCCGTTGTCATCATGGAGAGGGCGCCCTTCCAGGCTGACTCTGTGTCTAATCTTCTCGGCAACAACCCGTCAATGAAAGTGCAGCTGAAGAATGACATCTATGCAGTTTATCACCTTAGTCCTCCTGCAGAGCTAAATGGTAAGTGGAGACTTCCCCCTCATAAAACAGTGACCGGTCTTCAGAGACAAATTTGTTGTAGAAGTAATCTCCTATCAAGCAGGATCGTGCATGAGAAGCCTTCGATGGAAGCTGCTCTCTTCCAGGGTGTACATTGTTTCTGGTAGCAGAGACTTCACCCACAGCTTCAGCTTCACTCCCCAAAACACAGCAAGTTACCTGGCTCCATCTACTGACTGTTGTGCCCCTGCTGTGTTCTGTAGTGATGCAGGGGCTGGCAGAAGAAATTACATTGCATGGTTGTAACCCTACCACATATTTATTACCAATCACAGAGATCACAGTACTCCTTCCTGACAATGGCTTTGTCCGCTTTTTTTGTTTCCAGAAGAACGGTGCCATCCTTGTTCTGGCATCATCCAGGATCACAATCTAGTTCCTGGACTGATTCCAGCTCAGAGATGACACAATCGTGTAAATCCTGGTGCTTGTGTAATTCTTGGCTGTGTCTGACTGATAGTCACAGCTCTCTGCTCACTGAAGACTGAGAACCAAGCGATCAGCGGTCATGTGATCGCTCAGTTATTTGGTCTTGGAGGCAGCTGAAGACAGCTGAAGCATTGGATCGATACTGCATCCACGTAGGTAATTATGTGTGTTTGCTTTTTATATTCCCATTCTCCTCTTTTATCTACTTGCCGCCCGCCATATAGCAATATGACGTTGGCAAAGTGGTTTAGTTATCCTGATCGGACGTCATATGACGTGATCAGGATAACAAGCTGGCACATCCCTGCAGAGACACGCAGCGTGGCGAACGGAGGTGCAGTGTGTCAGTCTGACACACCGCAACTCCGATCGTGGTATGGAGCCTCTGACCGAGGCTTCTTGCCACGTAATCAGCTGTGACCAATCACAGCTGATTATTGTGTGAACCAGGAAGTGCCGGTAAACGGCTTTCCTCAGTTCACGCTGACTGGGAGATCCGATTGGCTGCCAGCCTGTGCCCCATGAAGAATGCCTGTCGGTGCCCATAAATGTGCTAATCATAAATGTTACACACAGGTGGACTCTATTTACTAATTAGGTGACTTCTGGAGGCAATTGGTTCCACTAAATGTTAGTTAGGGGTATCAGAATAAAGGGGGCTGAATATAAATGCACGCCACACTTTTCAGATATTTATTTGTAAAAAAATTGTAAACCATTTATCATTTTCCTCCCACTTCACAATTATGTGCCACTTTGTGTTGGTCGATCACGTAAAATCCCAATAAAATACATTTACATTTTTGGTTGTAACAAGTGGTATAAATACTTTTTCAAGGCACTGTATCTTTGTTTCAGTTAAAGGATAAGTACACTTATCTGGTTTGCCTCTTTAACTATTAGCCGACCAGCCACCGTCATTATACGGCGGCAGGTCGGGTCTCCTGGGCGAGAGCCCGTAGCTATACGTCCGCTCTTCGAGCGCCGCCGGGCACCCGCGATTGCTCGTTACAGAGCGGGGACCGGGAGCTGTGTGTGTAAACACACAGCTCTCGGTCCTGTCAGCGGGGGAAATGCTGATCTTCTGTTCATACAATGTATGAACAGAGGATCAGTGTTTCCCCTAGTGAGGCCACCCCCCCCCCCCCCCCCACAGTAAGATAACACACAGGGACATACTTAACCCCTTCCCCGCCCCCTAGTGTTAACCCCTTCACTGCCAGTGGCATTTTTATAGTAATCCAATGCATTTTTATAGCACTGATCGCTATAAAAATGACAATGGTCCCAAAAATGTGTCAAACGTGTCCGAAGTGTCCACCATAATGTCGCAGTACCGAAAAAAAATCGCTGATCGCCGCCATTACTAGTAAAAAAAATATATTAATAAAAATACCCCCTATTTTGTAAACGCTATAACTTTTGCGCAAACCAATCAATAAACGCTTATTGCGATTTTTTTTTTTACGAAAAATATGTAGAAGAATACGTATCGGCCTAAACTGAGGGAAAAAAATGTTTTTTTATATATTTTTGGGGGATATTTATTACAGCAAAAAGTAAAAAATATTCATTTTTTTCAAAATTGTCGCTCTATTTTTGTTTATAGCGCAAAAAATAAAAACCGCAGAGGTGATCAAATACCACCAAAAGAAAGCTCTATTTGTGGGGAAAAAAAGGACGCCAATTTTGTTTGGGAGCCACGTCGCACGATTGTCAGTTAAAGCGGCGCAGTCCCGAATCGCAAAAAGTGCTCTGGTCTTTGACCAGCAATATGGTCCGGGGGTTAAGTGGTTAAGGTGACCTAACCTATCCTACTCCCCCTCCAAAGATGCATGCTTACTTCGATCAGACAGCTGCAGCCATAAGGGATTGTTTATTTTCTGTACTGCAAGTCCTCTGTCTCCTGGCTGCACCTGTGTAAAGCCCCATTGATATCTATGATGTCCCTCTACCTAAGTCTGCAGAGAGGGGATGAGATTGGTTAGATTACCCTAAAGGGGAAAACAGTGACTCTTAGGCCGCGTACACACGGTCGATCAAAACCGATGAGAATGGACCGAAGTTCAGTTTCATCGGTCCAAACCGACCGTGTGTACGCCCCATCGGTCTTTGGTCCATCGGACCAAAATTTTAAAACTTGCTTTAAAATCGAACCGATGGACCGCTGACTGATCGGTCCAAACCGATGGTTAGTACACAAAAGCATCGGTTCAAAACCTGCGCATGCTCAGAATCAAGTCGACGCATGCTTGGAAGCATTGAACCTCGTTTTTTTCAGCACGTCGTGTGTTTTACGTCACCGCGTTCTGACCCGATCAGATTTTGAACTGATGGTGTGTACGCACATCAGACCATCAGGCCACTTCAGCGGTGAACCGATGAAAACAGTAAAGAAGCAGACTGATCTCATCTCTCCTCCTTTCAGCATCCTCCTTGCATGTCAGCACAACTGATTTGGCTTTTAGTGCTGTTTCTCCCTTTCAACGTTTTGGCTCTGCTGTACAGATGGCTGATACGAAATCAAAGCCATGTACTTGCACTATTATTAAATACAGAGCTCGCATTTCTGCAGATAGACAACTTTAAACGTCAGTAGAGACTATCTATTTTGTTGTTTTGTTTTAGTGACTGGTCGATGTGTAAGGATTTGTTTTTTTTATTGTAAATTCTGCTTTTTATTTGTTTTATCCAGAAATAAAAACCACAGTTATCAGACCGGCCACAGAAAAGCACATTAAGAAATATCTCCACCAGGAGGTCTACTTGATCCAGGAAAAGGGAGAGGATTATAAGAACATCACATTACCTTTCATAGAGTCTCAGAGCTTTAGCATCCAGGTGAGTAGAGGCTGAAGTCCGCATCTGTATAGTACTGCAAACGTTTGGGGTATGTGGGGTCTGGGAATTCACTGACAACTGCTTGGGCAGATATAGGCTAGGACAAAAAGGAAAGATGTTGGCTATAATAGAATATTAAAGTGTATGTTTAGTCATGCAGTGGAGTGTGCTAGTATTAGGTCAGGTTTTTTCTGTCTGTGTCTATTTATCCTAGTGACTATTATCACCCGGGCAGAAAGTGATGGGAAACCTAACATTTTACAGTTGTCACCAGAACAGTAAAGTTAGCCATCATAGGTGAATCGAATCTCGGCCGGTTGAGCAGGGACCAGCCAAGATTTGGTCCATCTTTGGGACGCCTGGTTATACTTAAATTGATCTATTGATCGACTTCAGTACAACCAAGCCTATCCAATTATTTGCATGTAATTACTGCTGGCGGCTCACTGTTTTCTGCCAGCAGGGAAGGCTCCCCTCCTAGGCCACGTACACAACATCGGTCCAAACCGATGAAAACGGACCGAAGTTCAGTTTCATCGGTCCAAACCGTCCGTGTGTACGCCCCATCGGTCTTTTGTCCTTCGGACAAAAATTAGAGAACTTGCTTTAAAATCAAACCGATGGACCGCTGACTGATAGGTCCAAACCGATGGTTAGTACACAAAAGCATCGGTTCAAAACCCGCGCATGCTCAGAATCAAGTCGACGCATGCTTGGAAGCATTGAACTTCGTTTTTTTCAGCACGTAGTTGTGTTTTACGTCACCGCGTTCTGACACGATCGGTTTTTGAACTGATGGTGTGTACCCACATCAGACCATCAGTCTGCTTCAGCGGTAAACCAATGAAAACGGTCCGTCGGACCATTCTCATCGGATGGATCGACCATGTGTACGCGGCCCTACAGAGTGAAATCGCTCTGTGGGAGGGATTTCCCTATCAACACTGACTGTGTTAATGGGGGAATCAAGTGATTTTCAATTGCATGAAAGAAAATTGCATGGCTTGCTTAAAGTGGATGTAAACCCACTCTCATCCTTTCTAAACTACTGCCATAGTGCTGATCTATAAGGATATACATGCCTACTGCATGTATCCTTACCTGTCAGATGTTTTCCCCTTATCTGTTATAAGAACTGAAAAACTGCAGATTCTGTGGGTGGGTCTGTTGCCTGGAGCTCTATGGGTGGAGTCATGATGTCAGTAGACTCCCCGCCCTCCTCTACACTCCCCTTACACTGAATTCTGCTATGATTACAAACATCCGGTCAAAATCCAGAAAAGTAACCACATGACTTCAGAAAAGGAGTGGGGGTGGGAATTAAAAAATAATGCCTGTCTCCAAGCTAGTGCATGAGATATGTAAATAACCTGTCACTCACAGCAAGGGGGCAGAACGGACTAAGGTTTTTCGCTGTAAGTCTGTTTTTTTTTTTTTTTACTGAACAATAAAAGAGGATTGCTCAGAGCTGAATTAACTCTGTGTGGCAAGACTGGGCACAGATGATAGGAAATCTTCTACTCTACATTGTGACATAAAAAAAATAAATACAAATTTCGGGTTTACATCCACTTTAATGGAGGGGATCTCTTCCAATGGGGACACCTGTTCTGGTGACAACTGTCCAAGAGAATTTACAATATTTAAAAAATCTAGAAACAGACAAGGAGTATATTTGTTGTATGCAAATATTTAACATAAACACATGAATAAAAGAATTACAGTTTTTATATTTTTCACACAAAAAGGGGTTCTTAAAGTGGAATTGGGAAACAAAAAAGTAGTGTTTTTTATGATAGAAGAGCCCCTGTTGGTCTGTTCTGTTATAAATAGGTATCCCCGCCTATTGGCAGTCATTTACACTGAGCTGCACATTGCGTACATGTATGGCACCCTATCTTTGCTGTAATGATGTGAATCCCATGCATATGTGACCATTATAGCAGCCAAACAGACTGTACCCAGAAGGAAGACAAGGAGACGATGGAAACTTCCCTGACAGTGCATCAGTGGAGGGCATCATTTGCGATGCACACTAGCACATTATGACTAGTGTTGAGCAGAATACGCCATATTCGATTTCGCGATATATCACGAATATATAGCCGAATATTCGAGAAATATTTGCTAAATTCGAATATTCGTGATATTTTATCGAAATTAAATTTTTGCGAAATTTCGCTATTGCGAATGCGAAAATAATTGCGAAATTTCGACAACAGCGGAAGGAGCACTCTGGCTCAGAATATTCGTGATATTGTATCGAAATTTCGCAAAATGCGAATGCGATATTGATGGCGAAATTTCGGAAGGAGCACTCTGATTGGCTCAGAATATTCGTGATATTTTACAATACAAAATAATTGCGAAATTTCGACAAATGCGGAAGGAGCACTCTGATTGGCTCAGAATATTCGTGATATTTTACAATACAAAATAATTGCGAATATTCGGCAAATGCGGAAGGAGCACTCTGATTGGCTCAGAATATTCGTGATATTTTACAATAGAAAATAAAAAGTGTTTTGCATTGGTGGTGATTCTTTACTCTATCCATCTGTCACAGCCGTTTGTCAATCAAACACCTTGAAGATTGAACACGTTCATGCTGCATGCTTTGGACTTTTTTTCACTTCACATATCAAAGACATTTTTATGAAAGATTATTTTTCTATTATTGGGACTATATTTCTTTATATATTTGTTTCACTGTGTATTTCACAAGTTATTTGCGCTAGCTTATTTTATAATTTGCCCACATGTCTTGTCACTAGACATATTTTTTATTCTTGTAGAGCGACTCCATTTTCTGTCTTGTATTAATTTATGTTGTATAACATTTTTGAGTTGCTGCTGTATTCTCCCCTTTTTTTTAAGGTATGCGCAATTTTTTCCTTCTTAAAAAATATCAAACATACAAATATTCATAACAGAAACATACACAAAGCCCCCCCCCTTTTGCATCAGAGACAATCAGAGTTCTCCTACCACAGTTATCGAAAATTCGCAATCATTTTCGCATTCGCATTAGCGAAATTTCGCAATTTTTTTTTTTTTATATTCGGCAACATAAAAGGATCGCCTCAGCTTAGCTACTCGGCCCAGGGTCTCTAATCATACCAGCAATGCTTTTAGACGTCGATAGGATGTGATCTGTTTTAAAAATAAAATTGAAAAAATGCGAATATTCGGAATAGCGAATATTCACCGCGAAATTCGAAATATATCGCGAATACTAAAATATGCCATATTCGAGCCGAATATTCGCAATACGAATATTTGTGAGCAACACTAATTATGACATAAAGGTCCTGGGAGTCTATTTAAAAAAAAAAATGTCAGAGTTTAACCGCTTGCCAACCAGCCGCCTTCATTATACAACGGTAGGTTGGCTCCCCTGTGCTAATTGCCGTAAGTGTATGTCGGTGTGCGATGCACATGGCCGGCGGGCGCGATGTCTGTCGGCCACCCACAATAGCTCCACAGAGAGCTAGAACCAGGATCTGTGTATGTAACCAAAAGATCCCCATTCTGACAGGGGAGTAGAGAGAGATCTGCTGTTTCTTGTGATCAAGAACAGCGATCTCTCTCCTCCAGTCAGTACACTGCCCCCACAGTTAAACATATCCCTAGGGAACACTTAACCCCTTGATCGCCCTGTAGTGTTATCCCCTTCCCTGCCAGTGACATTTATACAGTAATAAGTGGCTATTTCTAGGTCTGACCCGTGTATAAATGTCACTGGTCCCAAAAAAGTGTCCGTCGCAGTCCCCCTAAAAAGCGCAGATCGCAGCCATTACTTATAAAATAAATAATAAAAAATGCCATAAATCTATCCCCTATTTTGTAGACACTATGGGGCAGATCCACAGAGAGAGTACGCCGGCGTATCTACTGATACGCCGGCGTACTTTAAAATTTCCCGCGTCGTATCTTTAGTTTGAATCCTCAAACCAAGATATGACGGCATCTGGGTTAGATCCGACAGGCGTACGGCTTCGTACGCCTTCGGATCTTAGATGCAATACTTCGGCGTCCGCTGGGTGGAGTTCGCGTCGTTTTCCGCGTCGGGTATGCAAATTAGCTATTTCCGACGATCCAAGAAAGTACGCGCGGCCGTCGCATTCTCTTACGTCGTCTCTAGTCGGCTTTTTCCGGCGTATAGTTAAAGCTGGTATTTTGCGGCGTATAGTTAGACTTGCCATGTTAAGTATGGCCGTTGTTCCCGCGTTTCATTTGAATTTTTTTATTTTTTTTTTGTGTAAGTCGTCCGTGAATCGGGATGGACGTAATTCACGTCTATGTTAAAAAAAATTACGTCCTTGCGACGTCATTTAGCGCAATGCACGGCGGGAAATTTCAGGATGGCGCATGCGCAGTTCATTCGGCACGGGGACGCGCTTCATTTAAATGAAACACGCCCCCTAATCGCCGATTTGAATTCCGCCGCCAGAGCTGGACTACGCCGCCGTAACTTACGGCGCAAAATCTTCCTGGATTCAAACTAAAGCCAGGTAAGGTACGGCGGCGTAGCGTATCTCTGATATGCTGCGCGGGTGCAGATCTCTGTGGATCTGCCCCTATAACTTGTGCGCGAACCAATGGATATACGCTTTTTGCAATTTTTTTTTTTTTTTTTTAATTTATTTATTTATTTATTTTTTAAATATGTAGAAGAATACATATCGGCCTAAACTGATTAAGATTTTTTTTGGGCATATTTATTACAGCAAAAAGTAAAAAAAAAATGTATTTTCAAAATTGACGCTCTTTTTTTTGTATATAGCGCAAAAAAAAAAAAACGCAGAGGTGATTAAATACCACCAAAAGAAAGCTCTATTTGTTAGGAGGGGACATAAATTTTGTTTGAGTACAACCACGCAATTGTTAGTTAAAGCGACGCAGTGCCATATCGCAAAAAATGGTCTGGTCATTAAGGGGGTAAATCCTTCCGGGGCTGAAGTGGTTAGTTTTGCCAGCTGGACCAATGTAAATATATATGTACCATACCTGGCCAATCCTTGTGGAAATTAGAAATCGCTGTTTAGGCGTTGTTACAACAGTAATTGCTGCTAACTTCCAGGTCCTGTACCAAGCGGCTGCTTAGTGGACACAGGAGGTTGCTTGCTTGGCAATGGTGCCATACACTGTCTTTCTTAATGAATGCAGTCTTCTCTGATTAGACCAAACTCTTTACTTCATCCAATCGTAGAACGTTTTAAGAAAATTCTAAGTGTTGGGATATGCTGATTTGTATTCAAAATATTTCTTGAAACAATGAGTTCAAGTAGTGAAGGTATTCTCTATGTAATAGATCAGTGGTCTCCAAACTGCAGCCCGAGGGTCGGATGTGGCCCTTTGCTGGCCTTTATCAGGCTTTTGGAGCACTGTGTCTCCCAATGATACGAGATACTATTCTGCCATCTGACGCCGACAATGGAGCACCATTTCTCCCACTGACACCATTAATGGGGCACTATTCCTCCCTAGGATTCCAGCAGGGGGCACTATTCCTCCCCTAATACCAGATGTTTACTCCCACTAATGGCAGGAAAATTTTCACTCCCGCTGGCCAAAGTGCGGCCCTCAAAGAACAATAAACCGGCTCTTTGTTTAGAATGTTTGGAGACCCCTGTAATAGATCATAGTATGTTGTGTTAAGACAAATGTCCTTCGTTATTCACATGCAAAGTCAACAGATTAATTACTCTTCAGAAGGTCCCCATTATGCCAGAACAGTCATGCAAGAGTCCATGTGGATCGTCAGATTGAAGTGGTTTCCCCTAAGGACCCATCTTATCTGTTGCCAGTAATGATGCGATGTTGTACTGGTGACTATTGTCACCAAGACAGAAAGTGATGGGAAATGCAAAATTTTAGCTTTGTCACCAGAACAGGAATACATGGTAAATCATTCAATGGGGATAAATGTTTGGGTGACAGCTGTCTATGATGGAAATGACCATCATTTTGAGGAGATTGCCTCTCACTTTTTGAGGGAGTTTGCACTACTAGTTTAATATAACTGGGTCTCCTTTCTGGCCTTTGTCTTACAGTGGGTCTATAACATTCTGGAGAAGAAGGCAGAGGCTGACCGCATTGTATATGAGAACTCTGATCCAGACAACGGATTTATCCTCCTCCCCGATTTTAAGTGGAATCAGAAGCAGGTATGTGAACTTAATAGAGCAATCTGCTTGCAGTGTCTCTTAATTTCAGCAGATGTTATTATACAAATGTGACATACAGTCCTGATCAAAAGTTTAAGACCACTTGAAAAATGGCAAAAACATATTTTACATTGTTGGATCTTAACAAGGTTCCAAGTAGAGCTTCAACATGCTACAAGAAGAAATGAGAGTGAGACAAAACATTTTTTGAGCATTCAATTTAATGAAAACAACGAATAAACTGAAACAGGCTGTTTTTCAGCTGATCAAAAGTTTAGGACCACACCTCCAAAAAAAACCTAAACCCCCCCAAAACAGAAATCCAACTTCCAAACATGAACTCAGTAATGAGTAGCTCCGCCGTTATTGTTGATCACTTCAAAAATTTGTTTCGGCATGCTTGATGCAAGCGTTTCCATGAGGTGAGTGGGAACATTTCTCCAAGTGGTGAAGACAGCCGCACGTAGGCCATCTACTGTCTGAAACTGTTGTCCATTTTTATAAACTTCCCTTGCCATCCATCCCCAAAGGTTCTCAATTGGATTTAGATCAGGGGAACACGCAGGATGGGCCAAAAGAGTGATGTTATTCTCCTGGAAGAAGTCCCTTGTCCTGCGGGCATTGTGTACTGTAGCGTTGTCCTGTGTCGTTACCACACAGACGAGGGCCCTCAGTCATGAGGAATGCTCTCTGCAACATCTGGACATTGCCAGCGGCCGTTTGGCGCCCCTGCACTTCCTGAAGCTCCATTGTTCCACTGAAGGAAAAAGCACCCCAGACCATTATGGCGCCCCCTCCACTGTGGCGCATAGAAAACATCTCAGGTGGGATCTGCTTGTCATGCCAGTAACGTTGGAAACCATCAGGACCATCAAGGTTAAAAAAAATTCTCATCAGAGAATAAAACGTTCTTCCACCTTTGAATGTCCTATGTTTGGTGCTCTTGCAAAGTGCAAATGAGCAGTTCTGTGGCATTCAAGGAGACAAGGTTTTTGAAGATGTTTTTTGTTTTTGAAGCCCTTCAGTCTCAGATGCCGTCTGATGGTTATGGGGCTGAAGTCAGCACCAGTAACTTGGGTCGAGGATCGTCCAGTGTCTTGATGAGAGACCCTGCTTATGCAGTTCAGCAACCCGACCACGTTCAAAAAGGGAGAGTTTTTTTGCCTTTGCCATCACAAAGTGTGACTACCTGACAGAAAAGGACAATGAATCCACATCTTTGCACAGATTTGGCCTTTTAAAGGCATGTGGTCCTAAACTTTGATCAGCTGAAAAACAGCCTGTTTCATTATTTTCAATTAATTGAATGCTCAAAAAATGTTTTGTCTTACTCTCATTTCTTCTTGTTGCATGTTGAAGCTCTACTTGGAACCTTGTTAAGATCCAACAATGTAAAATATGATTTTTTGACATTTTTCAAGTGGTCTTAAACTTTTGATCAGGACTGTATAATCCTCTTCCACTTAGCTGGTTACATGTAGCTGCTGTATTCCTGTGGCAAGATTTGTCAGATTCTTCCTACTGGAATGACCTGTTCATGGGACCAGCAGCGGGCGCTCAGCCCATTTAAACAAATGGTGGGCTGACGGCAGCCACTGATGTTTGCATGTAGCCACACCAGAGCGGTTAGCTGCAGTTAGGGATAGATGTCCGAGCCTGGACACAGAGTCAGGTGTACCCAGCCTTCCAATACCTGTAGACCATCCCTTTTTTTGTGAAGCCTGTTCCATGAAACTCTGATATTTTTTACATCTCTGTCCTTTCCTCCTCCCTAAGATGGACAAGCGCCTCCTAGCAGTACAAGAGTGAACACTGTCCTTATGAGCCCCACACGTGTACATTGTGCTCTCTGCTAAGCAGATGAGTCAGTGGCTGTGACAGGAGAGAGCTTTGCAGCTGCTGAGATCTTCTGCGGTGAAAAGAAATAGCACTGCACATGTGCAAGGCTCAAATTGATGGTGCTCAATTCTGTACCACTGGGGCAGGCTTTACCCACAAAAGGCCTACAGGTATAAGAGGAGCATAAATCAATAATTTGTTTAAAATTATGGAATAGTAATGGAAAAGGTGAGCATTGATTGACTTCAGTACAACCAGTCTTTAGTTTTTTTCTTTTTGCATGATCACTGACGCGGGCTATAGCGTCAGCAGTGATCATTGTATTCTGAAGGCTGGGAAACCTCCAGCTGTCAGGATACAATAGAGAAGCGGGAGGGATTCCCTCATCAACAATGACTGTTATGAGTCATTTTTTTTTTCCTTCAACATGGATTGCATAAAGTATGGCCAGCCTTAGAAATAAGAATTTTGAAAAATACCACAGGTGTATAAGACTCAATTTTTGTGCTACTTTTCCAGGTTGAAGATTTGTATCTTATCGCTATTTCTCAGAAGAGAGGGATCAAGTCTTTGCGGGATCTCACTGCTGACCATCTTCCATTGCTCAGGAATATCTTGCAGGAAGGAACAGTAAGGAAAAGAATGAGACTCTTATTTATCAAATAAAGAATCTATTGTCTGACTTTCAGGATGCTGTGGGCCGCGATGTCGCTTAAAGCGGAGTTCCACCCAAAAGTGTAACTTCCACTTATTTGATTCCTCCCTTTTGGAGGAGCTAGTGCTGCATATAGTCTATAAAGAGTACCTGTCGCTGCCTATTACTGTCACAGGGGATGTTTACATTCCTTGTGACAGCAACAAAAAGTGATTATGGATAGTGGGGGAAACTAATGCGCAAGACCAAACTAACTAAGGCAATAAGAACTAAAACTAGTATGTTTAAAAACTAATTAAAACGACTAAGCAGCAGCCACAACTAAATAGTGTTCACACACTGATACAATATTGATAAAGGGGAGGGTAATGGCGCTCGCTAATAATTAAAGTGCAAAGTATATATAAAAAACTGATTAGACTTCCCGACCGTCTCACGTACGTTGGCAGCCCTGCGCGAACTGCCGAACAGGTACGTCGGCTCCTTTAAGAGCCTTAGCAGGCACGCTCGCCCGCTGCATGACACGGACCCCAATGCATGTTTGGCCAGCCGGCGCGAGAGCCAGAACGGGGATCTGTGTAAACACACAAATCCCCATTCTGTCAGGGGAGAAAAGACAGATCGTCTGCTCCTAAAGATTAGGAACAGCGATCGGTCTCCTCCTCCAGTGAGTCCCATCCCCCCCCACACCTAGCAGGGAACACATTTAACCCCTTGATCACTCCCTAGTGTTAACCTCTTCCCTGCCAGTCACATTTACACAGTAATCAGTGCATTTTTATAGTACTGATCGCTGTATAAATGTCAGTGATCCCAAAAATGTATCAAAAGTGTCCGATCTGTCTGCCGCAATGTCGCAGTCCCGATACAAATCGCTGATCGCCTCCATTACTAGTAAAAAAAATGATAATAAAAATACCATAAATCTACTACCTTGTTAATTGACGCTATAACTTTTGCGCAAACCAATCAATATATGCTTATTAAGATTTTTTTATTTAGATATTTTGTTACCAAAAATATTTTAGAAGAATTCATCTTGGCCTAAACTGCTGAATAAATTAGTTTTTTTTTTATCAAAAAACTCTACACTACTACGTAGACTACAAACTGTACGATTAAATCGTTCTGATATTGCTGTTTTACTAACCTGACAGCTTATTATTCTAAATAGGAAACCTTCATTTTGTTTGCAAATATTAAAGATTCTAACTACCAGCAAGAATAAGTCCTTACATTAAAAGGGCACCCGTCATTTCAGACCCATCATGGCAGTGCCTGTTGGTGGGGATCCACTCACCTGCTGCAGCCACGTCCCTCACCTTGTGTCACTGCCGCATCACCAGCCGTCCCACTAAAGTGAATGGGACTGTCGGTGAGTCAACACCGGGTCAGAGGAGGAGCTGACAGTTTCTGTTTAAAAATTATGATTTACATCGACTTGATTTAAATCAAATGGCAGAAAGTAAATAATGTTTTTTTTTTTGTTTTGTTTTTTTATTTGTCAGTCTTTTTTTGTTTATACAAGCAAAACAGAAAACATAAACACAGAAGTGATCAAATACCACCAAAAGAAAGCTCTATTTGTGGGAAAAAAATCAGTTGTATTTGGGTACATAGTCACATGACCGCATAGTTGTCAGTTAAAGTAACGCAGTGGCGTATCGCAAAAAAGGCCTGGTTATTAAGGGGGTAAATGACCCCATCTCTCCGTGATCACGCGCCAAAGAAAATGCATACGTAAGTCGTGCCCACAAATGGTGAGCAGTGTTCAAATCACACGTCGCCATTCCACGAGTGTGCACAATTTTAAAGCATGACATGACTCGGCGTAACATAATTTTTCACATTATACAAAAAATTGAGCTAACTTTACTGTTTAGTAACTGTTTAATTCAACAAAGTGTATTTTATTTCTCCAAAAATTGCGTTTTAAAGGCCATTGCTCAAATACAGTGTGGCATAAAAGTTTGCAACAACCGCCGTTTTATTCTGTAGGATCTCTGCTAAAAATAATAATGATAATGTTTGGGGGTTCTAAGTAATTTTCTAGCAAAAAATACTGATTTTAACTTGTAAGCAACAAATGTCAGAAATAGGCTTGAAGTGGTTAAAGCGGGGGTTCACCCAAAAAAAATGTTAACGTTCCATTCAGCCGAGTTGTGAGAATGACATTGGGCTGTTTTGTTTTTTTTATTTCCTTGCCGTACATACCGTTTTATCTATATTTTCAGCGCAGCTTCAGGGTATGTAATATGCGGGACTGGGCGTTCCTAATTGATTGACATGCTTCCGACCGGAGCATACAGCGCGTCACGAGTTGCCGAAAGAAGCCGAACGTCGGTGCGCAGGCGCCGTATAGAACCGACTCGCAGTCCGGCTTCTTTCGGCAACTCGTGACGCGCTGTATGCGCCGGTCGGAAGCATGTCAATCAATTAGGTGAACCCCCGCTTTAAAGGGGTGGGTTCCCCTAAAAAACATTTCTAACAATACATTGAGAAGACTGATTACACTGCGGGTATGCTGGTGTTTTTTTTTTTCCGTACATACCTCGTTATCGCCGTTTCATCCCTCGGCTTCCGGGTGTGATTCTTGCTGGACCTAGTTAATTGACGTTCCTCCGACCGGCGCATACTGCGCGTCACGACTTTCCGACAGAAGCCTGCGCAGCGACGTTCGCTTCTGTCGGAAAGTCGTGACGCACAGTATGCGTCGGTCGGAGGAACGTCAATCAACTAGGAATGCCCAGCCCCACAAGAATCATACCCGGAAGCCGAGGGATGAAACGGCGATATCGAGGTATGTACGAGAAAGAAAAAAAAAACAGCATACCCGCAGTGTAATCAGTCTTCTCAATGTATTGTAAGAAATTTTTTTTAGGGGGAACCTCCACTTTAAGGTAAATCATCAGAAAACGTTTTTGTGTGTGTTAAAAACAATTTATATTTGATAATTCTTTAAAAAGAAAACTGATCAAATACATTGGTGATTTTCCCACTTGCATATACCTGTGGAAGGGTTGATCTGAATTTCAGGTATGTCTCTATATTTTAGGAAGCTATTCTGAAGCGTTATAAACTCCAGGCAAATCGGCTCAGGATATATCTGCACTACCAGCCGTCCTACTACCACCTGCATGTACATTTCACTGCGTTGGGACATGACGCACCTGGGATTACCGTGGAACGGGCTCACCTACTTTCCGATGTTATCCAGAACCTAGAGATGAACTCTCGATATTATGAGACCCGAACGCTAACCTACGCACTACGGGAAGATGAAGCACTGCTGAAGCAGTTTAAAGATTCTGGAAAATGCTAAATGAATGTGTACCAACAACGTTCAATATGTTTTTACTAAAGTTTTGTTATCTTATCCATGGGAGTCGAAGATGATTCAACCCCCTCCTCCCCCCCTCCCCTCTTCAGTTTTCTATTTCAAGACATTTTTTATTAAACATATTTTGTAAAGTGCAATGATCATTTTGTTTCACTTTTTTTTTTCTTGTTTAATGTTTTTATTAATAAACTTTGCCTTCAAGGAAACAAGCTCAGAATATGATTACATTACAGTCTGTCAGACTGCCACCTGCACATATATTTTACCACATTGGGAAACCTGGAATCTTATATTGATATGCAGCTTTTATAAAAAGTGTAATTTTATAAAAAACAAAAAATCCTATGTATGTTTGTATATAGTGCAAGTTTCTATGTACACAAAAAAACTATTATACATTTTTATACACGATCAATAAATCTCATTTAACTGTTTCCTGCCTGACCACAATATATAAATGGACAAACAGGAGAAGTACTGCTTAAAGGGGTTGTAAAGGTAAAACAATAAATCCCTAAATAGCTTCCTTAACCTTAGTGCAGTCCTCCTTCACTTACCTCATCCTTCCATTTTGCTTTTAAATGTCCTTATTTCTTCTGAGAAATCCTCACTTCCTGTTCTTCTGTCTGTAACTCCACACAGTAATGCAAGGCTTTCTCCCTGGTGTGGAGAAAGCCTCTTGAGGGGGGGAGGGGCGAGCAGGAGAGTCGGGACACTCTCTACTTTGCAGATAGAGAAAGGAGCTGTGTGTTAGTGGGCGTCCTGACACTCCTGCTCTCCCCTCCCCCCTCAAGAGGCTTTCTCCACACCAGGGAGAAAGCCTTGCATTACTGTGTGGAGTTACAGACAGAAGAACAGGAAGTGAGGATTTCTCAGAAGAAATAAGGACATTTAAAAGCAAAATCGAAGGATGAGGTAAGTGAAGGAGGACTGCACTAAGGTAAAACATTTCTTTTCCTTTTACAACCCCTTTAACTACATGCCGACCAGCCGCCGTAGTTATACGGCGGCAGGTCGGCTGGGCTGCGCGAGATCACCTAGGCATACGTCATCTCGCGGATCAGCTAATAGGGGCGCGTGCGCGCCCCCTGCTCCAAACGCGCGTGCCCGATTGTATGAACAATGTATGAACAGCGATCAGTCATTTCCCCAAGTCATTCCACCCCGCCCTTCAGTTAGAACACACCCAGGGAACATACTTAACCCCTTCCTCGCCCCCTAGTGTTAACCCCTTCTCTGCCAGTGGCATTTTTATAGTAATCGAGGCATTATTATAGCACTGATAGCTATGAAAATGCCAATGGTCCCAAAAATGTGTCCGCCATAAGGTCGCAGTACCGATAAAAATCGCTGATCGCCGCCATTAGTAAATAAAAAATAATAAAAATGCCATAAAACTATGTCCTATTTTGTAGACGCTATGACTTTTGCGCAAACCATCAAACGCTTATTGCGATCTTTTTTTTTTTTTTACAAAAAATATGTAGAAAAATACGTATCGCCCTAAACTGAGGGAAAAATTTTTTTTTTTATATATTTTTTGGGGATATTTATTATAGCAAAAAAACAGGCTTTTATTTTACCATGTTCTGGTAAGAGCATAATTGGAAGGTGAAGGTTTATCTTCAATCAAAAATGTTTTGGATAGCACATTTCTGTTCAGCACGTTGGATGAACTTTATGGTATAAACATGTATATATATATGTATACACATATCTTTTTTCAAGCACAATTGTTTATTGAATGATGACATATTTTGAGACATATTTTTTGATAGTATTTGACACTTTTTAATATTTGATGGAACCTAAGAGTCAGCGCAGATATATATATTTCTAATGCCGCGTACACACGACCGTTCTTCATGTCATGGAAAAAAACTAGGTTCCTTCTCGACGTAATTCCACCAGCAGAGGGCGCACTTATACTGCTGCATCTTGTGTAAACACAAAGGGCATTTTACAGCAGTTTTGCATTTTCAGGTTCCCCGCAGCACCTGCTTTCCAGCCTGTGCTGGGGCTTATAGTTTCAGCACAGGTGGAAAGACACACGATGTCTGGTTCAAGGAAAGTTTTTAGCCACTTATGTCAATCCTTTTCATAAATTGAAATTTGCACCTTGCTAAATCCTGGCTACTTTGATAATATCTTATTGTGGGAATGAATAAGAATCATTCAGATATGCATCCTTTAGAAAGTACCCCAAGTATACGAGACTCTTGTGGCGGTTCTATTCTTAAAGATAACCAGTCACAACAGGGCTTGTGAAAGAATCTAAATATTAAGTCTATGATTATCGTTAATATTGTTAAGATCTTTTTCCCTTAATTTAAAGCTGACCTCCCATTAGACGATAACATTTAATTTTAAAAATATTTTTTATCACACAGAAAGAAACCAACTATAAGGACACTGGATTACAAAAAAAAAATCATATTCTATAAAAAAATACCTTCCAATCTAATCGAATTAATAAATACATTTGAAATATAACATAAATTTACATATACAAAAAACACTACAGGAAATCCATTCTATTAAAAAATCAAGCATTATTAATGAAACAATTTATATCCCAGTCAACATTTAAGCCTAAAGGAACTTATTATTTCATATAAAATATCCATCAGGTCTCAAGTCTGGAAATATTTCTAACCATATTTGGTCCCCTTCAATGGGGCATAACTCTATTGATTGCAAAAAAAGGGAGTACCCACTAAATTCCTGCCATGATGTCTGGCATAATGTTTAGATAGATTGTGTCCCTTGAAACCCCTTTTCATATTCCCCACATGTTAGGCTAGACGTATACGTAATTCTCGTTTTAAAACGTCCACTATATTGTTTAGACCATGGGCACTGAATCATATAAACAACATATTGGGAGGTGCATGTAATAAACTTAGCAATACCATAAATTCTTTGTGTTGATCGGAAAGATAAAAACTACCTGAAAATGAAATCTATCATTAGCAGATGTTTCTATAGCCACCCTCCCTCCCTCTCTCTCTCTCTCTCTCTCTGTAACATGGTTCTTTTATCCAAATTACCAACCGTGGTAATTGTACCATCAATGGTCTTTTCAGAATAACCCTTCTCAAGTAATCTAGATTTCAAAACAGTAGCCTGTTGGTAAAAATCCATCACATCTGTACAGTTACGTCTGATTCGCTGAAACTGGCTCTCTGGAGCTTTCATATCTTGTTTAATAGGGACAAGATAATCCTCCATTAGACTAACCCTTCCCTCCAATGCATTATTATACTCCCGTACCTTCTGAAGGTTCACGTTCTCTTTAATACTTTTAAGTTGATCTGACATTTCAAATAAGGAGGCTTTACATGTATTAATAGCAAACAGTACCTCACATAAAAATGGTTCATTTGAAGTAGGGTTGTCCCGATACCACTTTTTTAGGACCGAGTACAAGTACCGATACTTTTTTTCATGTACTCGCCGATACCGATACTTTTTTTTTAATGTCCCTTACATTTGTGATCGGTGAGAAGAATGTCCCTTACATTGGTGATCAGTGGGAAGAATGCCCCTTACATTGGTGGTCAGTGGGAAGAATGCCCCTTACATTGGTGGTCAGTGGGAAGAATGCCCCTTACATTGGTGGTCAGTGGGAAGAATGACCCTTACATTGGTGATCAGTGAGAATAATGTCCCTTACATTGGTGATCAGTGGGAAGAATGCCCCTTACATTGGTGGTCAGTGGGAAGAATGCCCCTTACATTGGTGGTCAGTGGGAAGAATGCCCCTTACATTGGTGGTCAGTGGGAAGAATGACCCTTACTTTGGTGGTCAGTGAGAAGAATGCCCCTTTTTTCACATCAACTTAGTTAAAAAAAGACTGGATTATACACTTCTATCAAGCACTATATTACTTGCAATACAGAAGAGCTGTCAGCGGGTGGCACTGCAGTTCAGGTGATTCCAGGAAAGAAGGCATTATTGTTGCACAGCACTTTCTCTCTGAGCTCACATCCTGCCCTCCTACAGTTTTTAATTATTCACCATTATTAATTATTTTCATGTGACACGCATGGGGCAGCCTGCTGATTTAAATGGGCTGTGCTCTTTGTGGCTTATGGGACATTTTGGCGTTTTGTGGGTTGCATGTTTTTACTGTGCGTCTTACAGCTTTTGCCATCCGTTTTTTCACATGGCAAAATGTATGTTTGCTTCTGTGTTTTGGTGTGCCGTTGCCACTTAATGGCACTGAAAGCACAACTAGTAATTTTAGGTGTATAAAGGGGGTCATACATTGTACAATCTCCTTTAGATTTACCAAATTTATATAATGGGAGGAAACCCCTATCTAGCCAATTACTCTGTATCCAATCAGGCAGGCCCTTGCACTACATAATTGATGGCAGATCCAAAAGAGGTTGTACAATCAGATTGTATAGTGTATGGCCACCTTTAAACACCTAAAATTACTAGTTGCGCTTTCAGTGCCATTAACACACCAAACACATTTGGAACGAATGGCAAATGAATGGCAAATGCTACAAAACACTCAGTAAATGCGCAACCCACAAAACTACCAATCTACCACAAGCCACATATAGCTCATATAGCCCTATGCGTGCCACAGGAAAAACGAGACCCAAAATGTGCAGTCCCAGTATGCTAGATGAGAATGGGTCTTTAAAGTGAAATGTATGCTATAGCTCAAACAATGAGGCTCCACTCAGATCTGTGCATTTCAGAAATGCGATTGCACCAAATATCGCAGTAAAAAACGCACAAGCTTCGCTCTAAAGTTTTGAAGCTTCTTTGGGTTGATTGCTGTGTGTGGGGCAGCCCATTCAGGTGGATTGGCTGCCCTACGTGTAATGAGTAAAACTGCTTCAACGCCTCCCCCTCACTAAAAAGGAAAACTCATGTGGGAATGCGAGTTCCTGCTATGCAGAGATGTGAACGGGGCTTGACAGCTGAGTGTTTCTGTCCACTCCCTCCTATGTACTTGTATAAAGATGGCCATACACTATGCAATCTGATTTGTGTATTTAGTGAGAAGGGGTGATCACTGATTGCATTTCATTTAAAAAAATGTGCAGCTGGGAATGGGAGGGTGGATGATGCAGGGTGTGTGCTAATGAGATCAGCAGGCACTGCTACTACAGTAATTGCTGCTAGCGTCTGTGTCCAGTACTAAGTAGCTGTCCTGCTGCATTTTGAACACAGGAGCTCACTCACTTCCCACAGGTGCTATTCAGGAAAAACTCTGCAATGTTTTCTGATGGAGAGCTAGGGTACTGACATCACAGCGAAGGACCCAGAAGCTAATGGCAATGGCTGTATTACTTGTGCCAACTAAAATTATTTTTACCTTCCACAGGGATCACACAGGTATACCACATACATATTTACATTAGTCCAAATTGGATCAATGTAACACTAAAAACTGCCATACCTAAGCTTTAGCTTTAATGAAGCTGAAGTTTATCAGCTGGATTTACAATCGTGAGCATGCAGTGCCAATGGTAATGCACACGTGTAGATGCATAATGTATATGAGTGAACAGAGTTTCCCTTTATCTATCCCTCATTAAACTGCAAAGCATACAGTAGATGTGAACCAACCACATAGGAAAGACTTGGATTCCTATGTAAAATGCTCTTTCATGTAGCAAAATGCAAGTGTCTTGTTGCATAAAAATGAACAAAAGAGGTAAAAGAATGCAGATCTGCTTTTGCACAGAAACATTGAATGATGACAACTGTTGATGCATAAAATAATTAAACCTTTAACTTCACAATAATTCTTTGGTACATTTGATACTAATGGTCTGCTGGGTCTTTTTTTTCAGCTCTATGGTTGGTGTCTGAGAAGGTCTGTGAACTTATGTAAACGCCAGACTTTCTTGGAGAGGTTAAATGGCTCTTCTGTTTTATCCTGGATGTTTGTATTGCCTGGAACTGCTGGGTTTGTCCTTATCAGCTACTTATGATGATCTGTTCACTAATAGCGGGATCAGATTTACCACCTGAACAAAGAGCCAAAGATGGGAGACTTCTGAAGATGCGGATTGATGAACCTCCCTAGAAGCCAGCAAAGATCACACACAGAGAGGTATTATTATGTGTGGTGTGCTTTCATTTTTCTCTCCCATTGAATCACCTAACATTTCTGTAGAGTGGTTCCCTTTGAAGATTTTCACAAGGAGACAGATTGTCTCCCCCCGGCCCCTCCATGCATATCGCCATAAAGACTTGGGCCAGCGGCTCAGTGTTCTCAAATTCTCAGAGCCAAAACCATCTTCTCAGCTTCTAAGGCCTAGTACACACGAGAGGATTTATCCGCGGGTACGGTCCACCGGACCGTTTCCGCGGATAAATCCTCTCAAGGATTTTGATCCGATGGAGTGTACTCACCATCGGATCGAAATCCGCGCCGAAATGCCATCGCGATGACGTGTCGCGCCGTCGCCGCGATGATGACGCGGCGACGTGCGCGACGCTGTCATATAAGGAATTCCACGCATGCGTCGAATCATTACGACGCATGCGGGGGATTCATTCGGACGGATTGATCCGGTGAGTCTGTACAGACCAGCGGATCAATCCGTTGGGATGGATTCAAGCGGATAGATTTTAAAGCATGTCTTAAAATTTTTATCCACTGGAAATCCATCCCAGGGGATAAACATCCGCGGAAACAGATCCGCTGGATTGTACACACCAGGGGATCTATCCGCTGGAGCCGGTCCGCGGATCAATTCCAGCGGATGGATCCTCTCGTGTGTACGGGGCCTAAGTTTTTGCACACATGTAAAACAAAATATTTTAGGCCTGAGGATTAGTTAAAACCCCCAAACAGTAAATATTTCCTGAAGACACATACCTTGTAGAGTAAAATGGTGGTAATTTCACATTTTTATGACCCATGATATTAGCGCCATGGTTTACTAGAAAAAAAATACATTAACGTTAGCATCAGTGTACACAAACGCAATAGTTTACCCAATTTTTTTATAATAAAAGATGAAGTTGTGCCAAGTAAATAGATACTCAATGTCTAGCCATAAAATTGGGCGTCCTCATTAAACAAAAACAAACTTTGGTACACACAGTTTTCCATAGACCTTGTTTTAAAAGCCCTGACAGGTCAACAATTTAGAGTTGACTATGAATAATGACTATGAATAATTCACCTAGATCTATTGTTGTCACTCTTTTTTACTGTAAGGCCTCGTACACACGACCGAACATGTCTGCTGAAACTGGTCCGCGGACCAGTTTCCGCGGACATGTTCGGTCGTGTGTACGGCCGACCGGACAATTTTCCGGCAGATCGGACAGGTTTCCAGCGGACAAATGTTTCTTAGCATGCTAAGAAACATGTCCGCTGGAAGCCTGTCCCTCGGACATGTTCGGTCGTCTGTACGACTTACCGGACATGTCCGCTCGGCGAAAGCCCTTGCATGCGTCGAAGTGATTCGACGCATGCGTGGAAGCATTGACCTTCCAGGGTCGCGCATGTCATCGTCGCGGCGACGGCGCGGCCACGTCACCGCGTATCCTGTCCACGCGGATTTCGGTTTGATGGTGTGTACAACCATCAGACCGAAATCTCAGAGCGGACATGTCCGATGAAAACGGTCCGAGGACCGTTTTCATCGGACATGTCCCCTCGTGTGTACGAGGCCTGACAGGCAGTGGCGGCTGGTGCTCAAAATTTTGGGGGGGGCGCAAGCAAACGAAAAAAAAAAACAATTGCAGCCTCACTGTGCCCATCAAACGCAGCTACTGTGCCCATCAAAGGCAGCCACTGTGCCCATCAAATGCAGCCACTGTGTCATCAATTGTCACCACTGTGACATGCCATCAAACGCAGCCACTGTGCCATCAATTGTCGCCACTGTGCCATCAATTGTCACCACTGTGCCCATCAATTGTCACCACTGTGCCCATCAATTGTCACCACTGTGCCCATCAAACGCAGCCATTGTGTCATGCTATCAAACGCAGCCACTGTGCCATCAATTGTTACCACTGTGCCAGCAATTGTCACCACTGTGCCCATCAATTGTCACCACTGTGCCCATCAATTGTCGCCACTGTGCCCATCAATTGTCGCCACTGTGCCCATCAATTGTCACCACTGTGCCATCAAACACAGCCACTGTGCCATGCTATCAAACGCAGCTACTGTGCCATCAATTGTTACCACTGTGCCATCAATTGTCACCACTGTGCCCATCAATTGTCGCCACTGTGCCCATCAATTGTCGCCACTGTGCCCAGCAATTGTAGCCACTGTGCCCAGCAATTGTAGCCACTGTGCCCAGAAATTGTAGCCACTGTGCCCATCAATTGTCGCCACTGTGCCCATCAATGTTCGCCACTGTTCCCTGTTAAATGCTGCCACTGTGCCCTGTAAAATGCCCCCCCCCGCATGGCACTTACCTTTCTGGGGTCAGCCATCCTACTTCTACGTCCCTCGATGTCTTCTCCCGCCCTTGATGACGCTTCAGCCAATCAGGTTACCGGTAACCAGAAACGGTGAACCTGATTGGCTGAGACGCCTGTCAGTCATATCCAAGGAACGCACCCCCCGTGCGTCCCTTGGATAAGCATCTGGAAGCCGATAGGCTTTCCGATTACAGCCCATCAGAGCCGCTGGCTCTCATAGGCACTTCCACAGCCAACCAGCTGCCGTTATTCAGATGGTCGGTGCTCGCCAGGGGGCCGGCCATCTGAATAGTCGGCGGCAGCGGCAATACATAGATTCATGCAATGCATGAATCTATGTATTGTATACAGTGGCGGTGCGAGAGGGGGCGGTGCTCTGGCGCCCTCTATGGACGCACTGCCACTGGTGACAGGTTCTCTTCAATGAGACATCAGGGGTCTATTAGACCGCAGATTGCGCCTCAATGCCCAGGGAAAGTGACAGCAGAAACCAGAAGTGATTAAATCCTTCTCACTTCCGGGTTCTTAATAGTTAAGGGAGGTCATTGAATGGATGTAGAGCTACAGGTTTCCTCCCACCTGGATGCCATGTGTTCAATGCATGACATACTTTGAAGGCAGTAAAAGGCTTAAAGTATAATTAAAGGCAAAACCTTTTTTTTAGATTCTGGATTGTCCGTTGTTATTGCTATCTGTGCTAAAGGGTCAATACAAAAAGAAAATGCAATTAAACTGATTATCAATGCAGGACATGGGCAAAATAAAAATCCCCAAACATTAACTAGCCTTCCATTCTGACATACTGCATTTTAGTGATGAATTTAAAAGATGTGTGCCTGAATGTAGTATCATGAACATAAAGTGGTTCTTAAAGGAGAAGTCTAGCCTGAGCTTGTTTAGCTGGACTTCTCCTATGGGTCACAGGAGTGCAATTAGTTTTGCACTCCTGTGACCCGGTTTCAGCAGAGAGTTGTCTGAAGTCCGCTCTCTGCTGACATCACACAGTCCAGGCACTGCATCATCCAGACTCTGGGAGTCGGGATCTGCCGGGTCCCTGGACTGATAGACATCTCAGCCTCTCAGTGAGCCGCTGAGAGCCTGAGACAGACACTATCTGCCCCTCCACAGCTCAGCGCTCCAGTGAACGTGGAGGAGCAGAGAGGAGAGCTGCTGATTGACAGGCAGCAGCTCTCCACTCGGGGAGGTGAGAGAACCGAGCCATCAGCTTTTCAGGGTCCTAGACTATGGAACGCTTTACCAACCAGCATTCGGTTGGAGGAAAACCACCTGACTTTCAGAAGACAGATCAAAACTCTGCTCTTTTGATGTCATGAGACACGAACAACTAGCGCCCAGAAGCGATTCAGTTCGCATGCGCCGCGCTTTATAAGTTTTTCATTCATTCATTCATTCATCAGCGGTTTTCGATCGCTCGGTTCTCAGTGCAGAGGCGGCAGGGGACAGTGTGTACACTGCTCCTAAAGTGCCTCAAGAAGCTGCTTGCAGGACTTTTTCAGGTGCTTTACAGGTGCTATATAAACGCCTCCAGTGTGAAAGGGGTTTTAGAAACACTCCATAGGGAACACATTTAACCCCTTGATTGCCCCCTAGTGTTAACCCCTTCTTTGCCAGTGACATTTACACAGTAATCAGTGCATTTTTATAGCACTGGTCGCTGTATAAGTGTCACTGGTCCCAAAAAAGTGTCAAAAGTGGCTAATCTGTCCTCTGCAATGTCGCAGTCCCGCTAAAAATTGCAGATCGCCGCCATTACTAGTAAAAATAAATAATAAAAATGCCATAAATCTATCCCCTATTTTGTAGACGCTATAACTTTTGCGCGAACTAATCAACTTTTGCTTATTGCGATTTTTTTTTTTTTTTACCAAAAAAATGTAGAAGAATACATATCGGCCTAAACTGATGAAGAAATCTGTTTGTGTTTTTTTTGTTTTGTTTTTTTGCATATGTATTATAGCAAAAAGTATTGTGTTTTTTTTTAAATTTTCTTTTTTTTGTTTATAGCGCAAAAAGTAAAAACCGCAGAGTTGATCAAATACCACCAAAAGAAAGCTCTGTGTACAGCGTCGCGCGGCCGCGCAGTTGTCAGTTAAAGCGACGCAGTGCCGTATTCCAAAAGATGGCCTGGTCAGGAGGTGGGTAAATCCTTCCGAGGCTGAAGTGGTAAAGCTATCAAGCTGCATATGTGGAAGCTAGCAAGCTGTAGGCTTGCTCAGCCTGGTAGTTAGGGCCTGTATTTTGTAGTTAGTGCTGAGACACGGCTAGGGTTTTGTTTTGCTCTTTTTGTTCTGTTGTTTTCAGAAACACTGTACATCACTTGAATATAAAAGACTTGTATATATCACAAATAAACGCTGCACTGTTTGTCACTACCTCACTGGATTTGGTATCTGTGCCTGAAAGACTGCTTATCAGGTGAGGCCACAAACCCATGATCCCTTTTTTATTACCCACAGATGAACTATCTCCCATGTCCCACCTCCCTGAGGAACCGACTGGTTGGCGGCTTTGACACGCCCTATGCGGGAGGAGACTTACTCACACACTGGTTGCATCTGTGGCCCCTAGATCTGGTCAGGTCCCATGTTCTCCCTGGTTTATCGCTGGAGGACATTGCCGGGAGGGGGGTTGCCCTTTGTGTTTTGTTTGTTTTTCTTTTGTTTTTGCTATACCCCCCCCCCCCGCAGGAACTACATTACCTCAATGGGAATGGATCCTGATGGGTCGACATCCCGGACGACACAGATCACACACGCTAGGCCCCAGCCAAGCGCGCAAACCCTGCATCTCTCTGAGAAGCGGGGACCCCTTTTGCTGCACAGGAAAGGTCTTTGTGCCTTAATGTTTTGTGGTTATATGATTAACTAATTTATGCTCTACTTTAACTTGTCTGGACGCCTATGGGGAAGGGAGCAGTAAGAATTGTTATCATTGCCCATTAAGGGTATTATGGCCTTAATTTTCTCCCTCCCACGGGTAACTGATTACGCTACCAGATGGCCTTGAGTACGCCTTTGTTCACTCTGACGCCGGGCAGTGGTCCTGTGGGCCCCTCGTCGATGCTCCAGACTGGTAAGGGACGGCACAATGGAGTCGATAGCGGTATTACCCGCACAGTTGATGGGCTGCACACGTCCCTGGGGTGCATTTGAGGGGCCTGTGAGACCTCCTCACCCTCTACCCCACTGGGGAGGGGGGAGTCTGCTCGACTGGGATGGAGTGATAGCCATTTAAAAGGTCACTCCCCCTCTGAGGGCACAGGGATTAACACGGCCCACAGGGTGGAACTGTGTCATACCCCCGGGACTGTGGGCAGAGACAGTCTCCGCCTGGGGACAAACTGTGCAGGCTTGGGGTCCACAGATGCTTCCCCTTTCCTACTTAATACCGAGGGAAACTTCTTATCACTTTCCCTGGGCATACAGGGGAAATGACATGGAGACTCAGAGAACTGTCTGGGTAGACAGCAGCACCAGCTCCCGAATCAATGCTTACAGAGCTGTTTGTGGTAATTTGTGTTACAAAAGTTTATGTTTGTCATCGGAGTTGCACTTTCTTCTTGTTTGGTACTCTCTTGTTTTAGTGTAGATGTTTAATTCATGTTATCAAGCTGGGTAGGCTAGACAGGATTGGGATGACTCGTCTCGGTCTACTCTAATCTCTTCCCCATTAGGCAGAAGCACCTCTCCTTGTGATAACCAGAGTGTGTTTCTTTGCAAACAAATTTTCTTTGTGTTTATTAGTAGGAAGGACAGTTTGCACTGTCCACTCTCATTCTTTTTAATCTGATCTTGCTCTCCTTGCTCTCCTTTCTCACTCTCTCTACACTATAATCTCTCCCCACCTCTCTTTTTTATCCTCCGCAAACCATTATTTCCAAACAAATGACACTGCCGAATGTGACCCGGCCCGGGTATCCTATGGTAAGCTCATAAGACTGTGATAAGAGGGGTGCTAATGAAACATGATGTGCGCATCAAACAGGAACGAGAACTTCAGCTTTTTCACACGAGAGGAGATAACACCACCAAAGTGTGCAACCTTATTCATGTGGATACTGCGGCTAAAATGCCATGCGTCATTCTCAGCACAGATGCTGAGAAGTTGTTTGAACGCGTCAACTGGGAATTTATGTCCTCTGTCCTTAAACATATTGGCCTGGGACATAAAATATTACAATGGATTTCCAATATTTACTCCGCACCAACGGCTCAGCTTAAAGCTAATGGAATCCTTTCAGATTCCTTCACTATAACAAATGGTACCAGACAGGGATGCCCACTCTCGCCCCTTCTTTTTGTCCTAGCCCTGGAACCCTTCTTGTATACCATACGCTTACACCCAGACATATCAGGAGTGTATATAGGTAATGCCCAATACAAGAGCTCAGTTTATGCGGATGACCTTTTGTTTTCTTTAACCAACCCTGTAGTGTCCCTGCCAAATCTCCTTAGAGAGCTTGATAGATACGGGAATCTGTCCAACCTCAAATTCAACTTTGATAAATTGGCGGCAATGGGGATCAATATAGCACCGAATAGATTGAGCTCCCTAAAGTCCCAGTTTAAATTTAAATGGTCAGACAGCTCCCTAAAATATCTAGGAACCCTGATTGACTTGACATACACCTTCAAAACATAATCTCCCACCCCTGTTAACCAAGATGGGAAGGGAGAAACTTTTCCACTCCTGCAGGTGACCATCAACGCTGTCTATTAACTGATTGATCACATACAATTAGCGATAATTGGTCACAGGCAGTGGTGGATCATGTGATTGTTTTTAGATGGGTGTATATATTTGAGATGTATTCGTTTTTGTTTTAGCTATGACTAAGCACTGATACCCCAGTGTGAAACGCGTCAGCTATACACCCCACTGCTTGCTGTGCTTTGTAGTGCTTTATTCCTTTTTTTTACCATTAAAAGCCACCTTTTTAAGGTTTTTGTGGTGTGCGGCTGTCCTTACTTTCTCTTTCAATTTTCCTGTTAACCAAGACCCATTGTGTTACTAGAGGAGTGAAATAGAGGACTTCACCCCTGGTTCGGCAGGTGTAACCTCCTTAAAATGTGCATACTTCTAAATTTTTTATACTTATTTCAAGCTCTACCGGTCAAGATCTGTGTCCCAATATTTCAAGCAAGCGCAATTCCTCTTTATTAAATTTAATTGGGCAAACTCAAAATCTAGGTTATGTAGACATTGCCTTACACTGCCTAAACATTATGGAGGGTTAGCCCTCCCAGATCTACGGAATTATTATCTGGCGGTACACCTTGGAAGAATTATAGGCTGGAATCGACACGGTAAGACCAAACTCTGGACCCAATTAGAACAAGCCCAGACAGAGGTGCCAATGGAAGGAGCTGCCTGGTGCTTTCACCAGTTATCCTCAGCTCTGACATCCCATCTTGTAATAGGCACTACCCTCCACACAGGCTTGTCGATCATACTTACAACTCCCCTTTCCACTAGAGACTCGCCTCTCTTCCCAATACTAGATAACCCTGCATTCCTCCCTGGGCTGGAACTATCAGAATATGAGACACTTAAATCGACAGGAAGAGATCGTGCCTCGCACTTCTTAGAAGGCAATCAGTGGCCTTCCATCCAATCTATGACTGGTGACAATGGTCACTTTCAACTTCCGTTCTGGAAAGCAATACAACTACACCATTTCCTACACTCAATCGCCAATCCGGCGAAACATGTCTGGGGTCTGAAACATGTCAGGCGTCATCTTCTACAGCTACGTGCAACAGCCCTTCATACCATAGGGCATTTATATTCATGCCATGCCTATTTTTGTACTGCAAGTGATTTTATTTTTCTACTGTATAGACTACTAAATATTTTCAATAAACAATACTTTTTAAATACTCACCTGGTCTGTCCTAATAATTGTGATGGGTTATGCTGTGTCTATGAGCACTAGGTTTGTCTCTTGGTGTTTGATACTGATGTTGAATATGCTATCACAAGTCTTATTGATATTAATGTCCTATGTTACAAACGCAGGACAGATAGCTGGCTTTTATCAAAGTACTTACCTATGTACATTTTCTATTATGTTTGTCATTGTGCTGTACCTTCCCTGACTTTTTTCTTTTCTCTAAAAATAATAAAATTTATATTTGAAAAAAAGAGAAGAGAGATGCATTTAAGTGTAGCAATATGGTTACATTTAATGAAGGTACAACATTTGGCAACTCACATGGTTGATGAATAAAAGAGGCACATCTAAGAATGCTGGCATCTGGGGTAAAGCTGTCCACATAGACCATCCTCTGCACCGCCGGATCTCACCTATTACCAGGAAGACTACCCTGCAGTAGAGCGATCTGAAAGCGAGGCTTGAAGCCCTCATGAAGTGCAGAGTGTGGAAGGGATGACATCAATGGCTTTACCCCGGATCCCTGCATACTTAGATGTGTCTGTTTTAATTATCCCCCATGTGAGTTGCTAAATGTTGTACCTTCATTAAATGTAACCATACAGTTGTGTTCAAAATTATTCAACCCCCAAGGCTGTAAAGGGTTTTAGGGAATTTAGTGTACATTTGTAATTGTATTCAGAATGAAATCCTACAAGGACTTCTTAAAGAACCATATGCAACTAAAATGACATCAATTGGTTTTGTAATACAGTAGTCAATGTTTCGTTTGTGAATTCTTCATTTACACAATTATTCAACCCCTTAAAGACTACCACTCTGAAGAACAGAGGTTCATTGAAGTGTTTTCAATCAGGTATTAAAAAAAAACCTGTGGATGCCAGGGAGCAGCAATAAAGCCTAATCAGCACCAATTAGGCAGCTTTAAAATGACTGTGATACTCAGCTCCTTCTAGACATTTACTGGTGTGGTTACCAACATGGTGAAGTCAAGAGAATGGTCCAGGAAGACAAGAGAAGAGGTGAATACTCTTCACAGGAAGGGCAATGGCTATAAGAAGATTGCAAAGATGTTAAACATACCAAGAGACACCATATGAATCATCATTCGCAAATTCAAGGCAAAGGGCACTGTTGAAACGCTACCTGGTCGTGGCAGAAAGAAGATGCTGACTTTGACTGCTGTGCGCTACCTGAAGCGTAGAGTGGAGGAAAGTCCCCATGTGACTGCTGAGGAACTGAGAAAAGATTTGTCAGATGTGGGTACTGAAGTTTCTGCTAAGACAACACGGCGCACACTGCGTAATGAAGGCCTCCATGCCAGAACTCCCAGGCGCACCCCCTTACTGTCTCCAAAGAATAAGAAGAGTCAACTGCAGTATGCCAAAAGTCATGTGGACAAACCACAGAAGTTTTGGGATTGTGTTCTGTGGGCTGATGAAACAAAATTAGAACTGTTTGGGCCCATGGATCAACGCTATGTTTGGAGGAGGAAGAACAAGGCCTATGATGAAAAGAACACCGTGCCTACTGTGAAGCATGGCGGGGGGTCAATCATGCTTTGGGGCTGTTTTGCTTCTGCAGGTACAGGGAAGCTTCAGCGTGTGCAAGGTACCATGAATTCTCTTCAGTACCAGGAGATTTTGGATAACAATGTGATGCAGTCCGTCACAAACCTGAGGCTTGGGAGACGTTGGACCTTTCAACAAGACAATGATCCCAAGCATACCTCCAAGTCCACTAGAGCATGGTTGCAGATTAAAGGCTGGAACATTTTGGAGTGGCCATCGCAGTCACCAGACTTAAATCCGATTGAGAACCTCTGGTGGGACTTAAAGAAAGCAGTTGCAGTGCGCAAGCCTAAGAATGTGACTGAACTGGAGGCTTTTGCCCATGACGAATGGGCGAAGATACCCGTAAATCGCTGCAAGACACTTGTGTCAAGCTATGCTTCACGTTTAAAAGCTGTTATAACTGTAAAAGGATGTTGTACTAAGTACTAAGATTGAATGTCACTTGGGGGTTGAATAAAACTGATAATGATGTGAGCACAGAAAAGACATTTGTGGTTATTTCATTATAAATGTTATGTTATATTTGTCTGACCTACACGTGCCTCTTTGATTTAATTGTAAGCAGGATGACTGAATGATCAAAATCAATGTCAAACTGGCCAAAACAATCAATTTCAGTGGGGGTTGAATAATTTTGAATACAACTGTATTACTACACTTAGAGGCGCCTCTCTTATCTTTTATACTCAGTTGTGACATGACGCTATTACGCTACTGATATATCAAGACATCGCTTGTTTATCAAGTTAAAATTTATTTTTAAAAAATTGCTTGTCTTGCAAAACTTTCTCAAACCAAGTTACTCTCAACCCAAGGTTTTACTGTACTCATATAATTAATGACAACAGTGTAAACTTAAGTTGATTATTACATTATTTATGCATGGCAGGCTTGTCGAATGTCCCCTAAGGGATCTTGCACAGGTTATGGTTTAATAATGCCCTTGTACAGCCGTCATTACGTCTCCAAGACTTTTACCTATTCATGATTAATGATGGGCAAACAGGTACAGTACTACCAAACCTTGCATAATTTTAATTAGATTCATTTCAAATTTATAGATGTGCTGTCACTTCTGTGTAAGAATGCATTGCCTGGGAGGCTGTTGTGAACATTATGTGTTGCAGTTAATAGCTGCATTTGGAAGATTGTTTATTATGCCAGGTCTGCTCGTAGATTAAAGCAGATAAAATGAAAAGTGCACATATCAGAGGATTTTTTTTTTTTCATGGCTGAATTTTCATATGAATGACACTGCAATACATTTTATCATGTGCAAAACCAAAAACATATATTCTGCACTATGTAACATATAACATAAAATAAATTACATCAGATTGGAACTACAGCACTGTTCCACCAATCTGTGCATCAGATGTGATCAAAATATATATGATATAAATAAAGATCTGCTGTCCATTTAAGTGCAAAATATCGAAACAACAAAATATTCATATAATTAATGAGCATCAATTCATGGGGCCACACACACGACGTCATTCCGCACACCAGGAGGACAATCCGGTGGTGTTTGTGTAATGTTGTACATGACGCGTGTATCTAAGGCCTGGTGTACGTGCATTTTTATCAATTTAATAAAACCTTTGTCAGAAATACTACACTATGTTGGTTACCTCTGTATTCTAATCTGGTAAGGAGCATATTAACCGTTTAATGGTGGAACTGTTCCGTGGCACTTCTCTCTTTTCCGGGTGGTGTTATTAATTTTATAAAAGCGTGGTGAAACTCATCAGCGTGGTGGATCACACAATTTTCACTTATGCAGACTTTTTATTTAGCACTTTATATTTTCACAAATTGCTTATTCTTTTTTTTTATTATTGAGTGTATTTATTTTTGCAGGAAAGATATTTTCTACCGGGGGAATCCCTCCTGCTGAGCAACTGTCTGCTCCCAGCAGGCGGGAAAAGCCATTCCCGTTGGGAGAAGATGGTGATTATTGATAGTGGCTTCAGCAGCCACTAGCGATAATCGCAAGTGAATCCGGCAGTCTGGTTGTACCCAAGTTGATCGATTGATCAACTGGGTACATTAATCCTGCCCAAACACAATTTGAACCATCTATGGCGGGCCTTAGCCAGACCTCATGTTCCTAGAAATTTTCTCCAGAAATGTTCCTAGATTGTTAGCTCTAACGGTCGGGGGCCTCGGATTTCTCCTGTATTGACTTGTATTGTAACTGCTCTGTCCGACCTCATGTTGTAAAGCACTGTGCAAACTTTTGCCGCATATAAATCCAGTATAGTATTAATAATAATAATTAAGGCCTTCAGATCAATTGGCAGGCTATTGGTATTTTCGAAGAAGAGATAAGCCAATGCGGCCTCCACTTCTCTTTTAGCACTGAAGCACTGGTTCCCTCAATTATATATTATTTGTGTGAAGGTTTTAAATTGAAAACAGGAGCAAATTAGACCTGAAACTGCACCATTCTACATTTCGCCAATTATTTTTTTAGGACAGAACTTCATGAGCGTATTGGCACTCACATAGATTATTAGTGGAGGCAGGATGTGCACAAAGCATGCAGTATATGAAAAATGCAGCATGAGCTATGGATGAGCACATTAAAATTTAACATTACCTTGTTAAACAAAAGAACCAGTTCTGCTAATTCCAGGCAAATAACAAGGACCTGTGCTCTCATTAAAAATGCTTCTGTCTAACAGGACTTTTTATAGATGGAGACTATGGTTTTTAGGTATACAGAGAAAACAAATTAATTATTCAGAGGCATACCAACTATAGGGTTGATTTACTAAAGTAAAATCCACCGTGCACTACAAGTGCCCTGCAAGTCCGCTTGGAAGAGCAGTTGCTGTAGATCTGAGGCCCCATACACACGAGAGAATTTATCCGCGGATACGGTCCAGCGGACCGTTTCCACGGATAAATCCTCTCAAAGATTTCCGCAGATTTCTATGCGATGGAGTGTACACACCATCGCATTGAAATCCGCGCGGAAATCCTCTGGCGATGACGTGTCGCGCCGTCGCCGGGATTATGACGCGGCAACGGCGCGACGCTGTCATATAAGGAATTCCACCCATGCGTCAAATCATTACGACGCGTGCGGGGAATCCCTTTGGACGGATGGATCCGGTAAGTCTGTACAGACGAGCGGATCCATCCGTTGGAATGGATTCCAGCAGATGGATTTGTTGTGCATGTCAGCAAATATCCGATCTGCTGGAATCCATCCCAGAGGAGATTTCTCCGCGGAAACAGATCCGCTGGCGTGTACACACCATAGGATCTATCCGCAGAAACCCATTTGCTGGGATTTATCTGCGGATGGATTCTATCGTGTGTATGGGGCCTAAGGGGAAGATCTGAAATGAGGGGAAGCTCTGCTGATTTCTATCATCCAACCATGTACAAGCAAAAATGCTGTTTTTTTATTTTTCTTACATGTCCCCCTCAAATCTACAGCGACTGCACGTTCCAAGTGCACTTGTAGTGCACAGTGGATTTGCCTTTAATAAATACCTAAATACCCTTCAACCATAATGCAAAGATTTACTGTACACATAGTTGTGCGCAGCCTATTGCATTAGGATGTGCACCTCAAAGCTCCAACACATATGTGTGCGTGACATACAGTATTTACTGGCCTCTTCCCTGCTCTCCATCCATCCTAAAACAATGGATGGACCCGGGCAGCAGAAAGAGGGACAGGAGGGGTGGCGGGGGTGGCATATATTGGTATCGATTCCCTGTATTTTCCTCCTCTGGCAGCTGAATGTCGGCGAGAGGGAGAGGAGGAGAAGCCTACCTTCAGCTGCTGCAGGAGGAAACTACAGATCGGTTCCACTAAATTCCAGCCCCTGCCGCCTCTCCTGTCCAGATTCTGGGGGTCGCCAAGGAAGGATAGCGGTTTACCTGTCACCTGCCCTCGATCGTCGGGTAGTTTACAATTGACAGGTTGCCTACTCCAGGATAAGGGTGTGCCCATGCACACCTGGCACATCCCTTGCGCTTGCCTATGACTGTACAACATGCAAATACTGGCTTTCTGGGTCAGTGACCTGGAACAAGTATGCAGCCAGTAAAGTCAACCCAAAGGTAGAAATTCTGATCTGTTTACTTTACCAGGTCAGTGACTCATAAATAAAAGAGTCAGAGGGATGAGGTCAGCAGGATGAGAGTGAGAATAACCTGGTTGTGCAATTAAAGTATTTGGTGGGAGATATTGAGAGTGCAGCCCATTTTCTTGGTCTGAATTCTCACTAAGACTATTTAAGCTTTTGGATAGGTATGATTAGGGTCTCACAGATACCAATACTAGTACCGGTATCAGTGTTCAGTACTGAGTATTTGCCCAAGGGCTTGTACTTGGGCAAATGCTCTGATGCTTGATCCGACACCTAGGCAGTCAGCGGTGGGGGAGTTACAAGCACCGATATCCCTGTATAGATGTCAATAAAGTAGCTGACAGCCACTTCTCCTATTCTCCCTTACTCAGCTTTCAGCTGCTTTTTTTTAAATCTATACAGGGGGATTGGTGCTTTTAACTCGGCCCACCGACACACTGATCACCCCTGACTGTTACTGTATCCTCCTCCAGTCCCGCTCTCTGTCCTCCTCCAGGCTTCTCTGGTCCCCCTCAGTGCTTCTGCCCCCCTCGTGCTCTGCTCTTGTCCCCCTTCGTGCTCCTGTCCCCCCCTGTGCTCCGCTCTGGTCCCCCTCCGTGCTCCGCTCCGGTCCCCCTCCCCTTTTTCCTCGATTTATCAATATGGAGAGCGGAGGAAGGAGCCGGTAAATTTGTTATTTACCGGCTCCTTCCTTTTCCAAATGAACTGACTCTGTCCATGCATAACTGAGCATTGTAAACTATGTTTACTCTGCTTCAGTTTATGAATGGAGAGGAACCTCTGTCTCCTTTCCATTCATTTTCAGTGCAGCTGAGGCAGCAAAGAAATGGTCTGGGGAATCTGTGTCCTCAGTCCTTTTTCCTGTTTTAAAAAGGATATGTCAGGGGTCTGTTAAGACCCCTGATATCTCACCAAAACCCCCCAACAGGGCTGATAAAAAAATTAATAAATAAAGAATTGTCATAAATAAATATTTAAAAACGTAAATTGTAAAAAAAACAAAAAAACACTGACACCGTCATCTAAGCACCCCCCCCCCCCAAAAAAAATAAAAAAATAAAGCACTGTAAAAAAAACAAAAAATTGTAAAAAAATAAAATTGTAAAACAAAATAAAATAAAAAACTACTGACAGTTCACGCGTCATCAGTGATGCATATTTGTGCCACTGTCACATGACATTGAAAAAAGGTAATCAGTATCGGCGAGTACTTGAAAAAAATGAATCGGTACTTGTACTCGGTCTTAAAAAAGTGGTATCGATGCAACCCTAGGTATGATAACTTGGCATCCATCATTTTCAGAAGGGGAAGTGGCCAATATTATAAAAAAAAAAGGTTTTGCTGGAAAACTTACTTGCCACCTGGAGCTATACCCAAACATAAGGGTACATTCAGACGGGCAATTAGACTGCTTCATTCAGATGCAACTGCTACTGAATGGGCCAGCACACAAACTGTCTGCATTCAGGGTCGGTCAGCGGTATCAGAAGAGTTGCATGTGAGTAGCAACTGCACTGGCTATTGGTTTGTACAATTAATACATTCAGCTGTGCGACTGTTCGCACAAAACGTGTACCTGGAGTCAAATTCTTGCAGGCAAAGAAGCTAATCGCCTGTCTTTTCCTTTCCACCCACTAGATGTCACTAGGCTTTTTTGACTTGAATGACGGCCAGCACCATTCAACACCTCTCCTCTGAGCCCAGGCTGTCAAAGACCCACCTCTGATGCACACCCATACACAGACCTGGGCTTAAAGTATAACTTCACTGGATGGACCTTACTCGTTATGTGGGGGCTGTTCAATGCAGCAGCAAGGACCACCTATCACTGCAAAAGACGAAGGACTAAAAACATCTTTAGACGAGCCAGGACACTCTGTGCGTAATGAATAGTGAGCAGTGGTCGAGAGAGCATAATGTACAGGGATCAGGGGTAAGTAACGCACAGTGTTCAGGGGTCAGGAGTGCTTTACGCACGGAGTGCAGGGGTCAGTAGTGTGTAACACAGAGCACAGGGGGCAGGATAGCATAAAGCACTAGTAAGGCTCCATGCACACTAGGAGCTTAAAAAAACTGCTGGAAGAAATGCTAGCTAAAAAGTGCTAACATGTAGAGTTTTTTGCCAGCTTTAAGCAGTGTTTAGGAACGGTAGCGATTTTGTTAAGAAGCGGATGGCCGCTTTCTTAACCACTTAAGGACCAGAACAATTTGCCCCCTTCCTGACCCAGGGCATTTTTTAAGATACGGCACTGCATTGCTTTATCTGACAATTGCACAGTTGTGCGACACTGTAATCGATTAAAATTGATGTTCTTTTTTTCCCCCACAAATTGAGCTTACTTTTGGTGTTATTTGATCGCCTCTGCACTTTTAATTTTTTTGCGCAAAAAAAGTGACAATTTTGAAAAAAAAAAAAAATATTTTTTACTTTCTGCCTTTATTACATATCCAAAAAAAAATCAATTTAGGCCAATATGTATTATGCTATATATATATATATATATATATATATATATATATATATATATACACAGTATATATATATATATATATATATATATATATACAATCTCAGTAAGTGTATATTGATTAGTTTGCGCAAAAGTTATAACGTCTACAAACTATGGGATAGATTTAGGGACTTTTATTTTTTACTGACAATGGCGGCGATTTGCGATTTATAGCAGGACTGCGACATTGCGGCGGACAAATCTGACACTGAGTGACGCTTTTTGGGGACCAGTGACACCAATACAGTATCAGTGCTATAAAAATGCACTGGATTACTGTATAAATGACACTGGGAGGGAAGGGGTTAACACCAGGGGCGATCAAAGAGTTAAAGTGATACTAAAGCTTCTTTAAAAAAAAAATATATATATATCATACTTACCTTCACTGTGCAGCTCGTTTTGCACAGCATGGCCATGATCCTCCTCTTCTGGGGTCCCTCGGCTGGTCTCGCGGCTCCTCCCTGCATTAGATAACCCCCTAGGTGAAGTGCTCTCCCAAAGGTGTTACCTTGCGGGTGCGATCCTGATTCATACACTCTCCGTCCATAGATGGCCCCACGGTGCCCGTGTCATTGGATTTGATTGACAACAGCCGGAGCCAATGACTGCGCTGCTATCAATATATCCAATCAAAGCCGGGACTCCATAGAGAGAAGGACGGCGGGGACGCGCCCACGAAAATTCGGGGCTCAGGTAAGTAAAACAGGGGGGCCAAACACTGCAAGGTGTTTTTTCACCTTAATGCATAGGATGCAAAAAGATAGGCAGGCGGCTGGCCGGGATTGAGCCAAGGTAGAATACATGCGAGCGGAGCTGAATGGGAATGCGCCCAAAACTGCAGAAATATTCCCTCCGCTCCAACCAGCACATGATCATCAGAAAGGGGCACAGATAATTGAAAAAAAATACCCCCCCCCCCCCCTAAGCTAGTAGGAGCGGCGCAGCTGAAGTGTGTAAGGGCCCTTTCACATGGGCGGATCAGTAATGATCTGCCCCTGTGTGTCCGCAAAAGCTCAGCGGGGATCCTCCGTAAAATCCCTGCTGAGCTGGCAGCTGACAGGGCGGTCCCCGCACACTGTGCAGGGACCACCCTGTCTTTCCTCCGCTCTCCCCTATGGGGGATCGGATGAACACGGACCGTATGTCCGTGTTCATCTGATCCGATCCGGCAGACGGAAGAAAAATAGGATAGCAATAGCAAATGCGGATCTTTGCGGAGGCGGACAATTACGTGTGTCAGCGGATGGTCATCCGCTGACACCCATAATCACATAGGGACCCATGTATGTCCCGTTTTCATCCGCAACGGACGGATGAAAATGCGGACATACAGTCCGTACGTGTGAAAGGGCTATAATTCTGATTTTTTTTTTTGTAAAGGAGGGGCTGTGATGTGAAGGGAAACTAAGGACACTGATATAAAGGGGGGACTGTGCTGTAAAGGGGGGGTTGTGGTGCAAAGGGGGGCTGAGGATAGACTCCGTGAACATCCCATCCCCCCGACCCATCAACCAACCGTCCACCCCCCCCCCCCATCCCTGGGAGAATTGTCTGCCATGAAACCGGTTCCTGGTTTCAACAAAGGTTGGGGACTGCTGACTTAGCACTATTTTTTTTATAAAATATATATTTTTTATATTTACTTTTACACAGTATTTTATCATGTTATTGTGGTCATAAGGATCTATTGGCATTATATGTATATATTTTAAATGTTTGCATTTTCTATTAGGTTTTTATTTTTTCTAGTGTTGAGGAAAATAAAAAATACATATGTTAGTTGATGTATTCACATTCATGTTTTAAAATACTGTAGTAGTAACCCTGGATTATACATGCACAGTACACTGAGGTAATATATATATATATATATATAACCTAATAATGTACTGTATGGTGAAGAGATGTATATCACAGTACAATTGGACTTATGGGCAGCATATTCAGGATGTATTTATTAGAGAAGAGTGATGTGGGCATTGCACTACACTGACATTCTCCTCAGGCGAGGTACAATGAATACACCTCAAACACAGAGCACCGAGCAGGTAGTTCACTTGCGAAGCTCCGCCCCTCACTTTCCCGCGCGGGGCTCGGCCTGTGAGTGGAGGACTGGCATCATGTGACCGCCGGGAGCATTCCCTGGAGAGGTGGTGTATAACGGAGGATGGCGGCACGGGTGGAAGAGCAGGAGGAAGGGCAGAAGGGAATTCAGAGCCAGTGTGAGGAGGTGGGTATGGAACGGGTTATTGGCGGTATATAAATAGAGGAGGCGGTATGTGCTGGGTGGAGGCCTTTGTAGGAATATAATGAGGTTCCTCTCAGTGGATGGGAGGGCTGGTCATACACAGGCCAGTGTGACGCGTCCTTTTGTATGTAGTGCATGGGTGTGTCCCACATATAATAGATAGGATTTATGTGTGACGTCTGGAATCACCCCTCTGTGGTAAGCCATGGTATAAATGTCATATGATGTGCCCTAATGCTAAAAATGGTACATATCAATTGTGGCATGTCAGGATTCCATTCATATTAACCCCTTGCCACTCAGGCCAAATCTGACACCTCTCTCCTACATGTAAAAAATTCACTAGAAAATGACTCAGAACCCCCAAACATTATACTTTTTTTAGCAGAGACCATAGAGAATATTTTTTTTTTTTTGCAACTTGTTATCTTGCACGGTATTTGCGCAGTCATTTTTTAAAAACTAAAAAAAAAACAAAAAAACAGTACAGTTAGCCCAATTTTATTTATTGTTTTGCACAATGTGAAAGAGTATGTTACGCCGAGTAAATAGATACCTAACACAGGGTTTGACCAATTTTATTGGAATCTAGGAGCCATCTGAAAAAGTTAGGAGCCAGAAAACGCGCCCTGTCCCACCAAGCTTGCGCGCAGAAGCGAACGCATACGTGAGTAGCGCCCGCATATGTAAACGGTGTTCAAACCACATATGTGAGGTATCGCCGCGATTGGTAGAGCGAGAGCAATAATTCTAGCCCTAGACCTCCTCTGTAACTCAAAACATGCAACCTGTAGAATTTTTTAAACGTGGAGATTTTAAAGGGTAAAAGTTTGTAGCCATTCCACGAGCGGACGCAATTTTGAAGCGTGACATGTTGGGTATCAATTTACTCGGCGTAACATTATCTTTCACAATATCAAAAAAATTGGGCTAACTTTACTGTCTTATTTTTTAAATAAAAAAAGTGTATTTTTTCCCAAAAAAAGTGCGCTTGTAAGGCCGCTGCGCAAATACGGTGTGACAGAAAGTATTGCAGCGACTGCCATTTTATTCTTTAGGGTGTCAAAATAAAAAATATATATGTTTTGGGGGCTCTAATTAGAGGGAAGGAGATGGCAGTGAAAACAGTGAAAAACACATTGAAATTGCTGGATTTACTTGTAATGCCAATGGCCACCACAAGATGGCGCCAGATTACAGAATGATGCTTAGGCCTGCAGAAGGCCGCAAAGCGTCGGCCCTCAATTACCGGCCGGGCCCCCACCTCCCACTCCGGCTGGTAATTGAGGCCTCGGCTTTGTGGCCTTCTGCGGGCCTAAGCTTCCCCGGGCTCCAGGTCATTATTTCCTGTCGCAATTGCGACCGAGCGCCCGGATTTTGTCGAGCCCTGACCTAACATGTCACGATTTGAAATTGCGCACACTCGTTGAATGGCGCCAAACTTCAGTACTTAAAAATCCCCATAGGCGGCACTTTGATTTTGAATTTTTTTACAGGTTGCTTGTTTAGAGTTAGAGGAGGTCAAGTGCTAGAATTGCTCTCTGGCTAACTTTCGCGGCGAAAACCTCATGTGTGTTTGAACGTCGTTTACATATGTGGGCGCAATCTACGTATGCATTCGCTTCTGCGTGCTGGGATGAGGTGGGGCTTTGTTTTTTTATATTGTTTTACTTTTGTTTTTTATTTTGACACTTTTTTTTTTTTATCACTTTTATTCCTATTACAAGGAATGTAAACATCCCTTGTAATAGGAATAGGGCATGATAGGTCCTCTTTACAGAGAGATCTGGGGTAATAAGTGCCCAGATCTCACCTCTGAAAAAAAAACGATCCTGGCTTTCCAGCCGAGGCAGCGGAATTTTTTTCAAATGCAGAGGCCGTGTGACGTCATAACATCGTGCCTGGCCTCTGAAAGATCATAGAGACGTCTGGGGGGCGATCTGGCCTGCCAGATTGTCTATTGTAAACTGTCACGGACCGATTCCTTCTCCCTCTCGGGCGTGCCAGGAGAAGCACTGGTGGGAAGGGGAGAACACGGTGAAAGGCGGCATGTAAATGTGTCAAAACAGACGTTTTTAAACTTTGGTTACTATCTGTCAAGTTAAATCATTCTGGAGCAGTTGTAAAAACGTCCCGTGTACATGAAGCCTTAGGCCCCTTTCACACTGGGGCGGTGGGTGCGTCTGCGGTAAAGTTTCGCTGCGCTATTGGGCCGAGAAAGGGTTAAAACCACTGCAAAGCGCCTCTGTAGAGGCGCGTTTTCCTGGCGGTGTAGCCGTGGTGCCCATTGATTTCAATAGGCAGGAGCGGTATACACACTGCTCCTTCACCGCTCTAAAGATGCTGCTAGCAGAGACTTTTTTACCGTTGTGATAGTATGACTTGTTCTTTGACCAATCAAAACAATCCCAGTGTGAGATAAATTCCTTTTTACTGCTGCTGCAATCACAATGTCGGATGTCAAAAGTTGGATGGTTAGGACAAGGATTCTACTTTGATCCGACTTCAATGATATTCAATGGGCTGAAGTAGGACCAAAGTCGGACCAAAGTAATGCAGGAACCTTTTTCAAAGTCGGACCGACTTGTGTCGGACCAGTTAAGACGGCTCTCATAGGGAAGCATTGCTTTTCACACGTCATGCGACATGAGCTCCCAACGTCTGAGTGCTTGTCGTACCAGTGTTGAACCAGCCTTAGGCTGGGTGCACACTGGAATGACACGACAGTCGTACTACTTTGGATCCGACTTTGCCCTGTGACTTCAATGAACAGGGATCCAACTTCGATCCCCGACAATACCAGTCACTGTGTCTGGTATGAATCTTTAGGGGGAACTCCATACAAAATGTTAAAAGAAAAAAACGACATTGGTTCCCCCTCCAAGAGCATACCAGGCCCTTCGGTCTGGTATGAATTTTAAGGGGACCCCGTGCCCCCCCCCCCCCCCCCCAAGTCCATACCAGACCCTTATCTGAGCATGGAGCCTGGCATGTCGGGAAAGAATTCACCAAAAAAAAGTGTCAAATAAAATACATTACACAGGTTTTTAAAGTAAAGCTGCTCTGGGGGTCTCTTCTGACTTCTTCTTTCCTCTTCACTGCTCTCCCTCCGGTTCTTCTCCCACTGTCGTCTGCCGTTTTGCTCGCTCTTGGCCGGTCTTCTCCGCTGTCTTCTCCCTCCTGTTCTTCATCCGATGTTGACTCAACGCTCTTTCCCGCTCTAGTGTGCGGTGTGCCACTACTTATATTGGCATGAGGTAGGGTCTCTGTGTGATGTCACCTGGAGGCCCCCCCTTATGGCGTCACCGCCCGGGCATGATGGGCAGCAGAAGAGACCTGGCAGAAGACAGAGGGAGAAGAACCGGATAGGACTAGAACAGGGCTCGACAAATCCCGGTCGCCATGGCGACTAGAAATAGCATCCTGGTGACTTGGCTTGGAAGGTGGGCAAAAAAAACAAAACATTTTTTTTTTTTTTTTTTTTTTTGTGTGTGTAGTCCCCAGCTCTTCCTTGTGTGAGCTGGTGCCATCTGGTGGTGGCCGTTGGTATTACAAGTTAAGCATTACAAGTTAAACAGCAATTCTAATGTAATTTTTCACTATTTACACTGCCATCTTCTTCCCTCTAGTTAGAACCCCCCCAACATTATATATATATTTTTTATCCTAACACCCTAGAAAATAAAATGGCGATCGTTGCAATACTTTCTGTCACGCCGTATTTGCGCAGCGGTCTTACAAGCGCACTTTTTTGGGAAAAAATTACACTTTTTTTAATGCAAAAATAAGACAACAGTAAAGTTATCCCCATTTTTTTTTAATATTATGAAAGATAATGTTACGCCGAGTAAATTCATACCCAGCATGTCACGCTTCAAAATTGCGTCCGCTCGTGGAATGCCGACAAACTTTTACCCTTTAACCACTTCCAGCCCAAGGACGTCATATGACGTCCTGGAATTTCAGTGGGGATATCTGAATGATGCCTGCAGCCACAGGCATCATTCAGATATACATCTCTTTAGCCGACGAATCCCTGCGCCATAAGAACGATCATAGCGGCGGTTACGTCGCTTGATCGTTCTTATAGGCGGCGGGAGGGGACGCCCCCCCTCCCGCCGCCATTCGGTGCTTCTCCGGGCTCTCCTTTGCCATCGGAGGCCCGGAGAAACGATCCGCCGGCGTCCGATGGAAACCATAGAGTAGACTGGTGACCAGATGGTCACCAGTCATCTCTATGATCGTCGGAGGCCCGGGCGCGATGTTATGACGTCACACCCGGGTCCTGGAATGTAAACACAGCCGCAATCGCGGCTGAAAGCATTAGATCGATGAATTTTTTTTCACGATCTAATTCTTTCCAGCCTGGAGGAGAGATGTGCGGTCTTATTGACCCTGCATCTCTCCATAAAGAGTACCTGTCACAAACATTCCTATTACAAGGGATGTTTACATTCCTTGTAATAGGAATAAAAGTGATAAAAAAAAAAAAATAATGTAAAAAAAAAAGTGTAAAAATAAAAGAAATTGAGTAAAATAAAATGAGATATATATATATATATATATATATATAACGCCCCTATCTCCGGTAGCTCGTGTTTAGAAGCGAACACACACGTAAGTCCCGCCCACATATGTAAACGCCGTTCGAACCACACATGTGAGGTATCGCCGCGTGCGTTAGAGCGCCAGCAACAATTCTAGCACTAGACATCCTCTGTAACTCTAAATTTGTAACTTGTAAAAAAAAAAATAAGCGACGCCTATGGAGATTTTTAAGTACTGACGTTTGGCGCCATTCCATGAGTGTGCGCAATTTTAAAGCGTGACATGTTTGGTATCTATTTACTCGGCGTAACATCATCTTTCACATTATACAAAAAAAAAAATTCCCCTAAAAAAGGCGTTTGAAAAATTATTGCGCAAATACTGTGCGAGATAAAAAGTTGCAATGGCCGGCATTTTATTCCCTAGGGCAGGGTTTGACAAATTTGCTTGGAATCTAGGAGCCAGCTAAAAAAGTTAGGAGCCAGAAAACGCACCCCGTCCCGACGAGCTTGTGTGCAGAAGCGAACACATACGTGAGCAGGGCCCGCATATGTAAACGGTGTTCAAACCACACGTGAGGTATCGCCGCGATTGGTAGAGCGAGAGCAATAATTCTATCCCTAGACCTCCTCTGTTACTCCAAACATGCAACCTGTAGATTTTTTTTAAACGTCGCCTATGAAGATATTAACCACTTCCATACCGGGCCTATTTTGGCACTTCTCTCCTACATGCATAAATCATCATTTTTTTGTTAGAAAAATACTCAGAACCCCCAAACACTATATATGTTTTTTTAGCAGACACCCTAGGGCAGGGCTCGACAAATCCCGGGCGCCAGGTCGCCATGGCGACTAGAAATAGGGCCCTGGCGACTTGGCTTGGAAGGGGGGGCAAAAAAAAAAAAAAAAAATTTTGAGCTGGGGCCATCTGGTGGTGAGCCGTTGGTATTACAAGTTATTACCACCAGATGTGAGCTGGCGCCATCTGGTGGTGGCCGTTGGTATTACAAGTTAAGCATTACAAGTTAAACAGCAATTCTAATGTTTTTCACTATTTTCACTGCCATCTTCTTCCCTCTAATTTGAACCCCCAAACATATATATATTTTTTATCCTAACACCCTAGAGAATAAAATGGCAAACGTTGCAATACTTTCTGTCATGCCGTATTTGCGCAGCGGTCTTACAAGCGCACTTTTTTTGGTGAAAAAATTACACTTTTTTTTAATTAAAAAATAAGACAATAGTAAAGTTATCTCCATTTTTTTTTTTTATATTATGAAAGATAATGTTACGCCGAGTAAATTCATACCCAAAATGTCACGCTTCAAAATTGCGTCCGCTCGTGGAATGCCGACAAACCTTTACCCTTTAAAATCTTCATAGGCGACGTTTAAAAAAAAATCTACAGGTTGCATGTTTTGAGTTACCGAGGAGGACTAGGGCTAGAATTATTGCTCTCGCTCTACCAATCGCGGCGATACCTCACATGTGTGGTTTGAACACCGTTTATATATGCGGGCGCTGCTCACGTATGTGTTCGCTTTCTGCGCGCAAGCTCGTCAGGACGGGCTGCGTTTTCTGGCTCCTAACTTTTTTACCTGGCTCCTAGATTCCAAGCAAATTTGTCAACCCCTGCATTAGTCCACTTGTATACACCTCTGCCAATTTTGGAGCTAAAAGAGCTTCATATTTTTGGTAGAATTCAACAGGAATTCCATCTGGGCCTGGTTCTTTTTCTCCTGAAAATGGTTTTATAACCTTACTTATTTCTTCACTCGTTATTGGATCCAACAATGCCTCTTTCTCCCTATACTACAACCATCCGAAGGCCACCCGGTCCAACAGTTCCGACATGTCCCCCGGGCGGAAGTCGGAGGGGAGAGAGGAGGCATATAGTATTCACCGAAAGCCTTCAAGATCTCCTCAGGTTCCTTTACTCTTTCCTTCTGATGTTTCTATTTCTGCTATAGTTGTAGCTTGATGTTCTTGCTGCGCCAACCTCACCAAGAATCTCCCACTTTTATCGCCTTGCTCAAAGATATTTGGTCTCTTTCTTTGTAATTCCAACCTTGTTATTTCCTCCATATGTAATTGTAATTCTCGTTGTGTAGACATCATTAAATCAAAATTAGAATTGCTTGAGTCTTGTCTATATATTTTTCCTTGCTACTCTACCTGTATTTGTAACTCCTGTACCTTAACCTTTTGTTTATTTACTGCTGCAATATTTGAAATATATTGCCCTCGTAGATATGCCTTGAACGCGTCCCAGACCATATCCACTGAGAAAATCCCTCACTGCTTTCCCGATATTCATTATAGTTACCATCTTTTCTGCTATTTCTGGATATACCACCCATTGTGGAGATAACCTCCACAATGCTGCATTTCTGAGGGTGGGGATGCGTATTGACACCATCAGGGGGGCATGGTCCGAAAGGCCACTCGGTAAATATACAGCGTCCATAATGTCTGTTAACATTGTTGAATCTGCAAAGGCTAGATCTATCCTAGACGCTGTTTTATAGGATGTTTAATAGCAGGAGTACATTCTTTTTTTTTTTCTGGGTTTCTCCATCTCCATATCTGTCACCCCTGTCACTTCCTTTACCTTGTGCAGTCCTCCTTCACTTACCTCATCCTTCCATTTTGCTTTTAAATGTCCTTATTTCTTCTGAGAAATCCTCACTTCCTGTTCTTCTGTCTGTAACTCCACACCGTAATGCAAGGTTTTCTTCCTGGTGTGGAGAAAGCCTCTTGAGGGGGTGAGCAGGAGTGTCAGGACGCCCACTAACACACAGCTCCTTTCTCTATCTGAAAGTAGAGAGTGTCCTGACTTGCCTGCTCGCCCCCTCCCCCCACAAGAGGCTTTCTCCACACCAGGGAGAAAGCCTTGCATTACGGTGTGTAGTGACAGACAGAAGAACAGGAAGTGAGCATTTCTCAGAAGAAATAAGGACATTTTAAAAGCAAAATTGAAGGATGAGGTAAGTGAAGGAGGACTGCACTAAGGTAAAGGAAGCTATTTAGGGGAAAAAAATAATTCCTTTACAACCTCTTTTTTTTAAATCAAGAAAAAGGTTTATTGATGCAAAAAATAGTAAAACAATACTTTAGGATACATACACAGACAGTATCATTACATTCAGGGTGAGCATATGCCAAATTAAGAGAGAGGCAGGTAAACTTCGTGCAAACATAATTACATGAGCTAAATCAAACATGAGAGGAGCTTACCCCCCCTAGACAGCGGCCAAGAAAAGCCAGATTCTACCTGTACTTTGGATATAACCTTATTCAATTTGCGTTCAGGCCGTCTATCCTATGTTACCCTACCCTCTAATTGCAATAATTACTTAACCTACCCCGCCATAATGCAAGCAATAACATTTACATTTGTAACAAACACATTGATTCTTAAACCACCTCCTGGTTCTGAATCCCTCGCCCCACACTCTGCTCCAAGGATCAAAAAACTATTTGAACATTATTCATCCCACACTTTGCCAGCCCATTTCGACTCATATCCTATCTATTTATCCCTGCAATAGCCTTTCCATAATCAATTGCGTGGGTCCCAGGCCTGGTACATCCAGCCAGGGTTGCCATAATGAGTAGAATTTCTTAAGAGCATTTCTGTGTTGGTATGTGACTTTTTCCCTTATCAGTAGATTATTTACCAGCTTTACCCATTGACCCTCTGTAGGCACTCGGGGAGTGATCCAATATCTGGCGATGGCCTTGCGAGCCACATACAGTAGTCTAAGTACGGCTGTATGGCCACCGGGAGACAGCGAAGGAACCTCGAGGCCACCCAGCAGACACACCACCGGGTCATGAGGCAACGGAAAGCCATACGCCTGGGATATAGTATCAATAACATAGTTCCAGTATCGGAAGAGTTTTGGACACTTCCACATCATGTGTAATAAATCTCCCTCCTGCACATTACATTTTGGACATATTGGGGAATCCCGTATACCCCATTTATGTAGTCGAGTGGGTGTTCTATATACTCTATGGAGGAGAAATAGATGAGAAAGTCTGTGTTGCGCCGATACCGAGACCAGAGGGGCGGAAGTCAAACACAGCTCCCATGTATCCCCATCGATGGGACCTAGGTCTGATACCCACCCTTTCCTACATGGTAATGCCGATGCATCATGTGTTACATTAAGCAGTCTGGAGTATACAAGGGAAATCATGCCCTTCTTGTCCACATTAAAAAGCACATCTTTATGAAGGGGGTGCCTTATTAGCAAGATTGGAGAGAGCCTGACTTCCCTCTGGGCTGCATGTCTCAGTTGTAAGTATTTATAGAACTGAGTTCTGTGCAGACCATACTCTTCCTGCAGATTAACAAACGATTTGAGGGTTGGGCCACTAAACAATTGAGTGATATAGTGTATACCTGCATTTACCCAGGTCCTGAAGCCTTCTAATTTAAAAAGTTCCCTGTAGTAGGAATTTTTCCAAATGGGAGTAAAGGGGCATACCCCCCTGACATTGAGACTGGAACGAACGTATTTCCACAACGTATTAAGCAGCACCACCGTAGGTAAGGTCTGGTCCAGGTGTGTGAGTCCTGCTTCCAAGTAAGACACCGCTGGTAGCATTGGCCCCGACGGGAGTAATATGGCTCGTATTGGGTCTCCGAGGTCTACCTCCCCCCAGTTTCCTAGATGCTGTATTTGCGATGCTATAAAGTAGTAGCGGGCATGAGGGACAGCTAAACCACCCTGATCCTTGGCTAGTTGTAATGTGGCAAGTTTTATACGTGCCACCTTACCACCCCAAACTAAATCTCTGAACTGGGCATCTATCTGAGCAAACCACCTGTGGGGAATCCAAATCGGGGTATTGTGGAAAACATACAGAAGCTGGGGGGCCCACACCATTTTAATGAGGTTCGCTCTGCCTGTAACTGATAGTGGAAGTTTTTTCCAGGACGCACATTTCTGTCTGAATTTTTGTAGCAATGGTGCCAGATTCAGAGAGAGATATTGGGAGGGGTCTGGCGTGACCAGAATTCCCAAGTACTTAAACTCATTCACTACCACAATATCCCTAGCGCAGTCAGGCAGGCTGTCTGTTAGGGGGTCTAGAGGCATAAGTACTGATTTATTCCAGTTAATGCTGAATCCTGATAGTTCGCCAAAGCCTGCGATCAAGGACATCGCATTCCCCAGCGACTTTTGAGTATCACCCAAATACAGCAGTGTATCGTCTGCAAATAAAGAAATGACATCCCGCCCTGCACCTCGGATGAAACCTGTAATGTCGGGTGAAGCTCTCATATGTATTGCCAAGGGCTCTAGGGCTAGGGCAAACAGCAGGGGTGACAGGGGGCACCCCTGCCGCGTGCCCCGGAAGAGCCTGAAAGAGTCAGAGACCTCCCCATTAATTCTCATTCTTGCAGTCGGGGCGCTATACAGTAGTTGAACCCATTTTAGGAAGGATGGTCCCACCCCAAATCTATGCAGAGTCTCCCAAAGATAAGGCCATTCAACACTATCAAATGCCTTGGCCGCATCTAGAGAGAATATAGCTCTATTACCTGGGTTGTCCACCGGCACCTGTATATTTAGGAATAGCCTACGCAGGTTTTGTGCTGTGGACCTCGTAGGGATGAAGCCCGACTGATCCCTATGTATTACTTGATGAATACATTTGGAGAGTCTGGTGGCCAGAACTCTAGCCAGCAACTTAATGTCAAATGTCAAGAGAGAGATCGGTCTATAGGAGTCTGGTGAGAGAGGATCCTTACCAGGCTTCAACAGAACCACAACCAGGGCCTCATTCATAGACGGGGGTAGAATTCCAGTTTCAAAAGCTGTATTATAAACTTTTAGTAAAATGGGGATGAGTTGCTCAGAGTATCTGCAATAAATCTCAGAGGGAAGACCGTCAGCCCCTGGCGCCCGCCCATTATGTGCCTGCGCCAGTGCCTCCAGAAGTTCCTCACTAGTAAGGGGAGCATTAAGCATGGCTACATCCGACCCAGGAAATTTTGGTAGCTGATATTTATCCAAGAAAGAGTGTAACTGTTCACTGGTGGGGCTGACCTTAGATGAGTATACGTTTTGGAAAAATTCTTGGAAGCAGGTTATAATGGTACGTGTGGAGTGGCATAGTGTCCCCCCCGCATCCGCTACCACTGCAATATGAGAAGGGGGTTGCTGTGATCTAGCCAGGATCGCCAGCATATGACCTGTATTTTCACCCTCCTCAAAATGTCTCTGTTGTAAGAAGAACCTTTTTGTTTTCTGCAAGTTGAAACGATAGGTCTTTAAGCATGGTATGGGAGGCCATCCACTGTCTTTTTAAGCCATCATTAGATGGATCTGCTACGTAGGCTGCCTCTGAGCTGCGAGCTTCCTCTAACACACGTGTCTCCCATTCCTTTGTGCCCGATTTAATTTGGTTGATAGTTCTAATAAATTGGCCTCTCATAAAGGCTTTAGCCGCATCCCACACCACCTGAATGTCCGCCGTGCCTAAGTTCTCCCTAAAGAACTCACTAAGTAATGCCGGGATTGGGTCTGGTTCCGGAATAAGAGACAACCAGAACGGGTTGAGTTTCCACAGTGTTTTACCTCGTCTTTCACCCAGGCCCAGATCTACCGTAAACGGGGAATGATCGGAAGTGTGTCTCGGGTGGTATGCCGAGTTCCGTACCAATGGTAGTAATAGACCATTACCGAAACCCATGTCTATCCTTGACAATCCCCCTACAGAAGCTGACCTGCAGGAATAAATTCTAGAATCAGGGTTATGCAGTCTCCAGACATCAAACAGGCCTAATTCCTCAATTAAACGGGCAAAAGGTGTGGGACCCTTCCTATCATGTCCCCCCTGTCCCGCACCAGTCTTAAGTTTGTCCTTTTCGTGATCCATTAGGTTATTAAAGTCCCCTATTACTAGGACTGGAATACCAGGAAGACAGGACACAAATTCAGCCAGTGTTTTCAAGACATTAGATGAGAATGGTGGGGGGATATACACTCCCGCTAATACACATTTGACCCCATAAAGGGAACAATATAAAAAGACATATCTGCCCTCGGGATCTATCTTAACATTTATAAGTGTGTACTGTGTACCACTACGGATCAGGACACTCACTCCCCTCGAGTAAACCGTATGGGTAGAATGATATTGGTGGCAAAATTGCCTAGTTGCCAGTTTTGGGGCAGAACCCGGGGGGAGGTGAGTCTCCTGTAGACAGATTACCTCCGCGCCCAATCTTTTAATAGTGCGCAGTACCTCAAGGCGCTTCACCGGACTATTCAGGCCTCGGACATTCCACGACAGACACCTAGTTATATTAGACATGCTACCGGAATCTTAATATCAGTAGGAGAATACAATCTTATACCGTATAAGTAAAAATTATCTAAAGCATCATCTATGACCATCCTGGAGGTTAGAGGCATAACACAAGCAATAAGCATACTACCATTCTGGGACCCTTGTCTACTGCAGTAAGGGAACCCTATTTCAAGATCATGTGGGCTACCGGCTAGGGAGAGCATAGAAAAAAATAGTAAAAAAAACAGAAAAAACAACAAAGAAGTATATAGAGCAGTTTCCTGAGAGCAGAGCATGGCGGGATCATCGCTCTTTAGTATCATATGTAATGTAGCCAACATGGCTAACGAAAGTTTACCCAGGGGGAAAGTTAGGGCCTGAAACAACCCTATTGGGGGCAACAGTGGAAGCGCACCACAGTGTCTTAGAGCTTCTCAACAGCAAAACTCTGGGCCTTAGTGACCAAAGTGAACAAAAACCGCCTTACAAAGGCAACTAGGAAAGTGAGCACATAATATGCTGTGTAATCAGATTAGACTTTCTTTTCAGTCTGCCGGTCGTCTACCCCTCGCCTCTTTGATGGATTGCTCTTCCCGATCCAGCCAGTGTGCTGCAGTGGCCGGGGAATCAAAAAATTGGACAGCACCAAAAACCTCTACCCGAAGGCGGGCCGGGTACAACATGGCGTATTTCAAGTCGAGGTCCCTCAAACGGCGTTTCACATCCAGGAACTTGCTTCTCTTCTTCTGTAGCTCAGCAGAAAAGTCCGGGAATAGGGAGACTTTAGTATTGTCAACCTTCAGTGCTGCTGGATTAATTCTGGCATTGTATAAAGTGGCGTCCCTGTCCCGGTAATGTAGGAATTTAAACAGGAATGGTCTAGGCGGTGCTCCAGGCTGTGGGGGTCTAGATGGCACCCTGTGTGCCCGTTCAACAGAAAACATAGGGGAGAATGCTTCTCTTCCAAAAGCTGCAATCAGCCACTTCTCAATGAACTCCACAGGGTTTTTTCCTTCCATTTTCTCAGGTAGGCCTATAGCCCTTACGTTATTTCTTCTCATCCTGTTCTCTAATTCCTCCAAACGAGAAGAGTGTTGGTCTATTAAATGGTTATTGTAGGTCAGGTCCCTCTGCATAGGCCCCATGTCATCTTCAATGGTGCTCACCCTTTCCTCTAATGCTGAGGTTCTTTCTCTCATTTTTTGGGCATCCTGTCTGAGAAATGAGATTTCTGACTTCATCCCTTTTACTTCCGTTGTCAGTACTGCCAAGGATACATTACATGAAGTGACTGCAGTGAATATATCTCTCAGCGTGGGTTCTCCCTCTATGGTAGGACTCCCCGGGCCCTGTGTCTTATCTGAGGCCTGCTCTGGAGTACTCACTGTGTCCCATAGTAGTCCGGCCTGTACCGAGTCCTCCAGGGGCACTGTGTCATCCGCCTCGGATCCTCCGCTCGGTGAGTCCTCCGGAGTGCTGGAGGAGGCCGTGGGTTCTTTCAACAGTGGCTTGGAGAACAGTTTTTCAGCTGCCTCGCGGTGTTTCTCCCTCGCTGTGCGGCCTGCATACGCGCCATTTTGGACCATGAGCTCTGCTGGCTTGTTCACCAGCTGCCGTTTGCCGGACGACATCGCGGGACCAGGACACCGGGAAAGGTATGTACGTGCTCCCCGAGCAACAAGGAATCCTCCGGTGTGACTGTGGGTGAGTATAAATTTCTTCCGCAGGATGAATAGAAGGATTTTCGGCGGAGCTCACTTCAGACACGTCCGGCTACATCCGCTGCCTGGCCACGCCCCCCCTTTACAACCTCTTTAATAAATTACTTTAAAAACCTGTGTAATGCATTTTTCTTTTTTACACTTTAATTTTTTTGGTGAATTGGTAGGGGTACTCCATACTCATTCACATAGGGTGGGGGCCGGGATCTGGGGGTCCCCTTATTAAAGTGGGCTTCCAGATTCCGATAAGCCCCCCCCCCCCGCCCGCAGACCCCGTCAACCAACGACCAGGGTTGTCGGGAAGAGGCCCTTGTCCTCATCAACATGGATCATCAGAGCACAAGTTGCATGCTAAAGTCGGATCACGCAAGACAGCGATCCGACTTTGATCCGACTTCAGTGTGATATTCAATGGGCTAAAGCAGGACCAAAGTCGGACCAATGTAGCACAGGGAGCATTTTCAAAGTTAAGACGTCTCTCATAGGGCAACATTGATTTGATGCGACATGAGCTCCCAATGTCGGAGCGTCTGTTGTACCAGTGTGACCCTGGCCTTGTACACACACACACACACACACACACACACACACACACACACACACACATTGCAAGAAATTAGATCACAGGTGAGAATGGTTACCCTTTTAATAGCCATTCAAACCCATTTGTGTCAACTTGTGTGCATGTTATCAGGCCAGAATCATCAGGGTCATTTGGGTAATATTGTGTAAAGATTATGAATATATAAAAAAAAATGTATACCCCTACTAAACCTTATTTCACTTTTTAGACAGATGCCGAAATGTTGTTCGAACAGATGTCTGGGCCAAATGGTGATGTCACTGATGCAAGTAGGTACAGGTTAACAATCTGAGGGTGTGCCTGTTTACATGGTAGAGGGCCTATGTTTTTGGGTATTTACCCTAATCCTGATGTGCTGTGTCTTGGGGGGGCACGCATGAGCGGTGCAATGCGAAGGACATCGTATGACGTTCAATCATGCTGGGAAAGCCACTGCCTGCCTGTCATTCTGCTCTAGGCGTTAAGGGAGGATGTTAAGATCTAAAAGAACTTTCATCACTGAGATGGGTGAGACAAGTAATCCTTCAGCTGTTAATGTGGTAGAATTAGCAAAGGGCAGCTTGCTACCTTTTCTACATGGTTAAGGAAACTTTGCAGGACAGTCATTTCCCAGATTAGATCACAAGCGGTTTTAGTGTCACCTGAAAAATTGTCATTGCTAGTTTTTAGAGGCATGCTTGCCTCAGGGATGAGGGCTTTCGGGAGGAGTACCAGCATCCATACCAGTGGTGTCAGTTTTAGCTTTTCATTAACATTTACAATTGTTTATATTGCAACGCTCCAATGGGACACAGATTCAGCTATTTGCTTGGGGCAGGAGAGACTCCCCTTCGTGTCCCAAATGTAGAACTGATAATGGAGATATCCTTCACATGTTGTGGAGATGCCCTAAGCTTTTCCCATATTGGACTGATGCTACTGAGATGATAAATGCTCCTTGGGTCCAGATTCTTTAATGTGCCTCTTTATAGCTTTGAACAAGGAACTGTATACCCCTCCAATATATATATTTTGTGTCAACGTGTCTCTTCTATTTTGCTAGGAATCTCGTAGCCAAGTAATGACTTTCGCCACACCTTTTCACTTGCCGTCAATGGGTATAACAAGTGAATAGCATTCTGATTAGGGAGAAATATACTTATCAAAAAAGGAATTCTCCAAAGAAATTTAGACATATTTGGTAAAATTGGTTGGACACCATGGCCCGGATTCACATACATCGGCACATATTTATGCCGGCGTAGCGTATCTAATATACTCTACGCCGATGCAGCGCACAGATGCAAGCACTGGATTCACAAAGCACTTGCTCCCACTTGCTCTTAAAGATACGCTGGGTTTCCTCGGCATAAGCCAGCGTAGGTGGAAGTGGGCGTGAGCCATGCTAATGAGGCGTGACCCCATGCAAATGATGGGCCAAGCGCCATAGAAGTACTTTAAAATGAAGGGCACATGTGCCGTCCCGTGGCCACATTCCAGTGCGCATGCTCAGATTCACGTCGAAACAACTGCCTAAGATACGTCAAATCACTGCCTATGACGTGAACGTAACCTACACCTAGTCATATTCACGTACTACGTAAACGACAAAAGATACGACGGCTTGTGTTCCCTGGTCCATACCTTTTGCATGAGTTGCGCCTCCTATATGGGGAATAACTTTACGCCGGACGTACGACTTGTGCAAACTGCGTATATTATGCGCCGGGCGCAACTACGTTCGTGAATCAGCGTATCTCTCTCATTTGCATATGTGCATAGAAAATCAATGGGAGCCGAAAATGCGCCCAGCGTAAATATGCGCCCACGATACGACGGCGTAGGCAAGTTACGTCGGTCGTAGGAAGCCTATTTTAGGCGTATCACAGATTGTGGGCACGGCGCACAGATACGACGGCGCATAGTTACACTTACGCGGCGTATCTCGAGATACATCGGCGTAAGTGCTTTGTGAATCCGGGCCCTTGTGTGTAGCCCCCGGACAACAACTAACCCTATACTGCTGACTGCAGGTTTAAAACCCTTATGAATGTTTCCCACTTGGATATCTTTGGGCATATCCCAGACTCCATGACTGTCTTGCAGATGTAGCTCCATTGGGTACTCCTGGTGCATTGGAAATGGCTCCTTATTTGCTTGTTTTGGTACATACAGTGTCAGTCGATCTTTAAATATTCCAAATTGCCATTTCTGTTGGTTGAAAAGTGTTAGTTTTGTTTTAAAGTATGTTCTTTTTTTTACAATTTCTTTATTTTCAAAATAATTTTCCTCTACATTTATACAAAACATAGGAAATAACAATCATCTAACAAAAATAAATAAATAAATAAATAAAAATCAAAGTGCATTCAGTAGACTTATTACAGTACAATCTCTCTTTCCGTTCATCTCAGTAAATAAAAAATTAAAAACAAAGATGCGAAAGAGAGAAAGAGAAAAAAGGAAAAGAAACTAAACAATAACATTCCTACCATTGGGATCTTTTCATCTCCCCCGTTAATTCCCGTCCTCCCACTCTTCCGAGCCGAGAGCGTGGCCCCTTAACTCCCAATATTGGTCCATGACAGAGGGGGGAGGGCCCTGTAGGGGGGTAGCATTTAATAAACAAAAGCTTCAAATTCCCTAATGTTCGGACCTGGGGGGACGCTGTCCCATGTCCTTTCATTTTATTTTAACCCACTCCCCGCGCCCTCTCCCCCATGATTCTTATAGTTCCCTATCGTTCCTTATCCTAATATACATTCCCATGTTCTCCCTCCCCAACCCTATCCAATTCAAAAATCAATCAAAACTAACAAACAATAATAACAGAGAAAGGGGGAAAAAAAACAATTTTCCTTCTTTTTTCTGAGTTCCCCAAAAAGTATCTCTCCCTCTCCATACACCCTACTCCCCCTCCAAAAGTCCTCCGTCTCCCTCAGACTGAATCCAATCATTCCATATTGTCCAAATTTTACAATATACTTATTTTTTTCCTACTTGTCCATATCAGATCCTCCATTCTATTCACTTCTTCCACCTTCCTAATCCACATACTCAAGGTAGGGGATTGTGTTTGTTTCCATTTAAGCGGTATACATGCTTTGGCAGCGTTCAACAGGTGATACAATAATGGGTTCCCATTTATTCCCCAGGCGATATCTGACAGGTGCAGCAAGAAAAAAGCTGGATCCTCTGGTGTAATCATTTTACTAAGTTTTTGTGTAATCTTCCGGACCCCTCCCCAAAACCCCCTAATTCTAATCTAAAGCATGTCCAGAAGATGTGCACCATCGTACCATTCTCTGCCTTACATCTCCAGCATTCGCTTTTTATGTTTGGGTAGTATCTATGTAACTTATCTGGAGTCCTGTACCATTGTGCAATTATTTTATAATTACTTTTCTGCATTTTGGTACAGGTTGCTGTCTTGAATATAGCTTGTATCATTTTAGTTTTTTGTTTTTCCTCAAAAGTCCTACCCAAGTCTGATTCCCATTTCTGGATAAAAGGCAACTGAAAATTTCCTGATGGACTACTCAATATTGCATACATTTTAGATATTGTATGTGTGCTTGGTTCTTTTTCCATGCACTGTTTCTCAAATTGTGACATTTTCCGGTACCATGGCATCACTTAAAAAATTTATTAATTTTGCTGCTTGCCAGTACTCTAGCTGATGAGGTCCACTTTTATCCATCAAATCCTGTATTGTTGGCCAGTTGCCTCCACTTCTGAAATTGGAAATCTGATATATCCCTCTCTCAATTAATGCCGAAAAGGGGCCTTTCTTTATGCCAGGTATGAATCGCGGATTGCCCAGTATAGGTGTAAGAGGTGAGTTATCCGTAGATATTAATTGCCTAGAAAACAAATTATAGCAAATCCGTAAAGTGGTACCTATTGTTGGATGTTTTTTTGTATTAATTGCGGCTGCTTTATAGCACCAGGGGGCTCTACTTAATAGTTCTTTACATTGTACTTGCTCTAAATTTGGCCAAATCTTTGTGTTCTTATGTCTACACCAATCAAGTACTCGACCTAAGTGTACTGCCTGGTAATATTTATAAATATCAGGTACTGCTAGACCTCCATAAAATTTTGGTAAGGATAGCAGTGACCTCTTTATCCTTGGTTGCTTCCCTGCCCATATAAACTTTGTAAATACTGTTTGTAAATTCTTAAAAAAAGTTCTTGGTAATGTTATCGGAATTTCCTGGAGCAGATACAATATTTTAGGCAGTATATTCATCTTGATTATGTTACTCCTTCCAAACCAAGAAAACATTCCCTTCTTCCATCTTTCCAATAATTCACGTATTTTGTTCAGTAATGGTACAAAGTTCAATTCGTACATTTTCTTTGAGGTCACTGCGATCCTTGTCCCCAAGTATTTCAGACTTTGGTCTGCCCATTTAAACTTATAACTCAGACCTAATCCTTTTGATATTTCTTTTGGTATTGCTATCATCAAGGCTTCTGACTTGCTACAATTTATTTTAAAATATGAGAGTCTGCCGTATAGTTCCATTTATTTAATCAGAATCGGTAGTGACACTGTCGGATTTGTTATTGAAAATAGCATATCGTCAGCCTATGCTGCTATTTTGTGTTGTGTTCCTCTTATTTCAATTCCTTTGATGTCTTTATTAAGTCGTATTTTACATAAAAAGGGTTCTAAAGTCAGGGCGAATATCAAGGGGCGATAAGGGGCAGCCTTGTCTTGTCCCGTTTGTTATCTTAAAGGGAGATGAAGTTACTCCGTTTACTAGGGCTGCAACTAACGATTATTTTCATAATCTATTAGTTGCCCGATTATCGTTTTGATTAATCGGATAATAGCCTTAAAAAAAAAAAATATGGAATTTTTACATTTTTTGGGGGGGCCAATTTGTTGTTGAGCAGATTACAAAACACAAATTGCCGCAAAAACACATTCCATGCTTTTCTGCAGCTTCTCTGTTAAAAAGTCCTTCCCTTTCCAAATATGCAGCAGCTGAAAAAAAATCCTGGATGTGAAAATGCCCCATAGGAAAACATGTAAGTGAACTGTAGTGTGTTTCTGCAAAAAGCACCAAAAACACAGAGGTGTGACCCCGGCCTGACATGTTTAGTAACATAATGGGGTTAAAAAAACAAAAATAAGTACACAAAGAGCAAATAATCGTACTATAGTTTGTACTATAAAAGGGCTAATTTTATTTTTTTTAAACCCATTATGTTACTGGCCGATTAATCGATTATGAAAATTGTAATCGATTAATTTCATAATCGATTAGTTGTCGATTGATCGATCAGTTGTTTCGGCCCTACCGTTTACTTTTACCTGCGCCATAGGGTTCTTATACATGCTTGCAATCCTTCCAACCATCTTCTCTCCTAATTTTATGTGTCGTAAGACTGAAAACATGAACTCCCACCCCAACCGATCAAAAGCCTTTTCGGCATCCGTCCCAAGGAACACGCAGGGGGTTTTAGACGAATCTGCTATATGCATCAAATTTATTGCTCTGATGGTGTCATCCCTTGCCTCTCTTGTTGGGATAAAGCCTGCCTGATCTTGATGGATCAAGGAGGGAAGATGTTGTTGCAATCTAAGGGCCAGTATCTTGCTGAATATTTTAAGGTCCACATTCAACAAAGATATCGGCCTATAACTACCGCATTGCTTCAAGTCTTTACCCTCCTTTGGAATCACTGCTATTGTGGCTTTCGTTGTTTCGGAGTGGAAGGCTGATTTATTACCCATTTCGTTAAACAATTTAACCATAAAGAGTATCGGTTCTGGGCAAAATGATTTGTAATACTGAGCCGTAAAGCCATCTGGGCCTGGTGCTTTCCCATTTTCTAATAATTTTATTGCTCTTCTCGTTTCTACTGTTATTGGTGATTCCAACTCCTCAATATCTGTTATAGACAGACACTGCATTCCACATAATGTTAGGTATTCCTCCATTTCTGCTTGGTCTGGGACCTCTAGGTCTAAGTTATAAAGTGAGGAGTAGAAATCACCAAAGATATCTACAATTTGTCCTGGCATTTGAACCTCTGTTTCATCCTTTTTCTTAACTGAAGGTATATAGGTCCTTGCTTGTACATCTCGTAATGCTCTAGCTAATTGTCTACCACATTTGTTCCCTGATTCATAACTACATTTGCGACCTATCTGTAGTGCCATTTTGGCTTTATATTGTAATAGACCTATTACCTGGGTCCTTATTTTAAATAATTCTTGTTCCACTGCAGTTGTCTGAGCATGTTTATGTTTTGCTTCTAGTATGTGAATCTTTGATAATAACTCAGTTAATTTAGGCTGCCTAGTTTTCTTAATTCTTGAGCCATGCTTAATCAGTATTCCTCGTATTACGGCTTTGTGTGTTTCCCAAATTACCCCCGTAGGGCTTTCCAAATTATCATTTGTTTGAAAGAAGAATACTAATTCTTTCTGTACATCCTCCAAGACCATTGGGTCCTGGAGGAGACTCTTGTTAAGTTTCCAGGTGGTTGAAGTTGAATATTTCCCTTCTACTGGTTTATATTTTAGAAAGATTGGTGCATGATCAGACCAGGTAATTATACCGGTTGAGGTTTCTTTAACAAAGTGTAATTCTTTATGTGGGATTAAAAAAATATCCATTCCTATGAGAATTACAAAAGTAGGAAAAATATTTTTTCTTCGGATGTAATAGTCTCCATATATCTACTACTCTTGCCTCTATCAGTGCCTTTGAAATACCCTTTCTAACTTTAGCTGGTACTGATGATGTTCCCCCTGAAGTATCTTCACTAGGTATTAACCACTTGACCACTGGGCACGTAAACCCACTTAATAACCAGACCAATTTTTCAGCTTTCGGTGCTCTCACAATTTGAATGACAATTACTCATACAACATTGTACCCAAATGAAATTTTCGTCCTTTTTTTCACACAAATAGAGCTTTCTTTTGGTGGTATTTAATCACCGTTGGGTTTTTTATTTTTTTGCGCTATAAGAGAAAAAATACGGAAAATTCTGTAAAAAAAAAAAAAAGATTTTTTCTTTGTTTCTGTTATAAAATTTAGCAAATTTAGTATTTTTTCTTCATTCTTTTTCATAAATGTGAAAGATGAAGTTACGCCGAGTAAATAGATACCCAACATGTCACCCTTCAAAATTGCACACGCTCGTGGAATGGCGCCAAACTTCGCTACTTAAAAATCCCCATAGGCGACGTTGCAGGGTATTGTGGGGTATTGCAGAGTTGGGGCAGGGATGGATGGCTGGATCTGTGACTGCATTTGTCACAGATCCAGCCCACAGCAGCTGCTGCTGCTGCATCCGCTCCCTCCCCTCTCCTCTCTCACACTGTACCGTTCGGTACAGAGAGGGGAGGGAGGAACCGGCGTCATCACATGACGCCGGTTTGTTTACTAGTGATCGCTCCGTCATTGGAAGGAGCGATCACGTGGTAAACCGCCGCTATCAGCGGCGATTTACCGTGACTGGAGGACCCGGCGGTCACGGACATTCCCGTGTGCGCGCGATTCTGGGAGGACGTCCTCCCAGAGTTAAGCAACCGCCTTGTAGACATCTTTCGTCTGGTTAAAGGGATGTTCGCATCTCCCCCCATAATTAACTGCCCCTCTGAAAACTCAATGAGTACACCCAACATTCTTTTAAAAATATATATCTTGTTGAACATTTGGGGCATAGTAGGTTTCAAATGTCATTGTAATCCCTCTAATTGTTCCTTTAACCACTTACCCCCCGGACCATATTGCTGCCCAAAGACCAGAGTACTTTTTGCGATTCGGGACTGCGTCGCTTTAACAGACAATTGCGCGGTCGTGCGACGTGGCTCCCAAACAGAATTGGCGTCCTTTTTTTCCCACAAATAGAGCTTTCTTTTGGTGGTATTTGATCACCTCTGCGTTTTTTTATTTTTTGCGCTATAAACAAAAATAGAACGACAATTTTGAAAAAAATGAATATTTTTTACTTTTTGCTGTAATAAATATCCCCCAAAAATATATATAAAAAATTTTTTTTCCTCAGTTTAGGCCGATACGTATTCTTCTACATATTTTTTGTAAAAAAAAATCGCAATAAGCGTTTATTGATTGGTTTGCGCAAAAGTTATAGCGTTTACAAAATAGGGGGTATTTTTATGGCATTTTTATTAATATTTTTTTTTACTAGTAATGGCGGCGATCAGTGATTTTTTTTTCTTTCGGTATTGCGACATTATGGCGGACACTTCGGACATTTTTGACACATTTTTGGGACCATTGGCATTTTTATAGCGATCAGTGCTATAAAAATGCATTAGATTACTATAAAAATGCCACTGGCAGTGAAGGGGTTAACACTAGGGGGCGGGGAAGGGGTTAAGTATGCCTGGGTGTGTTCTTACTGTAGGGGGGGGGGGTGGCCTCACTAGGGGAAACGCTGATCTTCTGTTCATACATTGTATGAACAGAAAATCAGCATTTCCCCTGATGACAGGAACGAGAGCTGTGTGTTTACACACACAGCTCCCGTTCCCCGCTCTGTACCGAGCGATCGCGTGTGCCCGGGGGCGATCGCGCCCGCCGGGCACACGCACGGGAGTCGGGGGCCCCTAGTGGCGGCTAATAGGCAGGACGTCATATTACGTGCTCTCGCCTAGGAGAGCCACCTTGTGGACGTATTATGACGGTGCGGCGACGGCAAGTGGTTAATGAACAGGTATCTTCCTGCTGCATCTGTCAAGACGTCCCTATGTTCCCACGCTACTCTGTTATCTATCATAATAGATACTCCTTTGGTCTTTGCCTCTGGGTTAGTTGCATGGTATACCGTTGAATATTCTCTACTCCTAAGTAGAGTAAACTCTTCCTCTTTAACCGCTTCCATACCGGGCACTTACGCACCTTCCTGCCCAAGCCAATTTTCAGCTTTCAGCACTGTTGTACTTTGAATGACGGTCGCGGTCGTGCTACACTGTACCCAAACAATTTTTTTTATCATTTTGTTCCCACAAATAGAGCTTTCTTTTGGTGGTATTTGATCACCTCTGCGGTTTTTATTTTTTGCGCTATAAACAAAAGAATAGCGACAATTTAAAAAAAACACACTATTTTTTAATTTTTTTATTTAATATCACAATTTTTTTTTAAAAAACGTATTTTTCCTCAGTTTAGGCCGATACGTATTCTTCTACATATTTTTGGTAAAAAAAAATCGCAATAAGCGTTTATTGGTTTGCGCAAAAGTTATAGCGTTTACAAAATAGGTATTTGATCACCTCTGCGTTTTTTATTTTTTGCGCTATAAACAAAAGAATAGCGACAATTTAAAAAAAAAACACTATTTTTTAATTTTTTTATTTAATATCACAATTTTTTTTAAAAAAACTTATTTTTCCTCAGTTTAGGCCGATACGTATTCTTCTACATATTTTTGGTAAAAAAAAATCGCAATAAGCGTTTATTGATTGGTTTGCGCAAAAGTTATAGCGTTTACAAAATAGGTGATAGATTTAAAAAAAAATCGCAATAATCATATATTGATTGGTTTGCGCAAAAGTTATAGCGTCTACAAAATAGGTGATAGATTTATGTCATTTTTATTTTTTTAATTTTTTTACTAGTATTGGTGGCGATTTGCGAATTTTTTTTTTTTTACTGTCACCGTGACATTGCGGCGAACACATCGGACACTTTTGACACGTTTTTGGGACCATTCACATTTATACAGCGATTAATGCTATAAATATGCATTGATTACTGTGTAAATGTGACTGGCAGGGAAGGGGTTAACCACTAGGGGGCGTTGAAGGGGTTAATATGTGTCCCTAAGGTGTGTTATAACTGTAGGGGGGAGGGGACTCTCAAGGGGAGGAGACCGATGTGTGTTCCTCTGTACTGGGAACACACATTGGTCTCCTCACCGCTGACAGGAGGTGGATCTGTGTGTTTACACACACAGATCCACACTCCTGCCGTGATTACCGACAATCGTGGGCACCCGGCGGCAATCGCGGCCGCCGGGCACGCCCTAGATCGCCGGGAACGCAGGACGTCATATGACGTCCACCCGGATCGAGGAGGGGTTCCTGCCGCCGTCATTTCACAATGAGACGGTAGGGAAGTGGTTAAAATGAGTTTCTTGAATAAAGGCAATGTCGACCTGATATCTCTTGAGATCCTGTGCTAACATTCGGCGTTTTTCACGTATGTTTAATCCTTTAACATTAAATGACATAATCTGCAAAGTTTCCATTGGAGAGAGAGAGGGAGAGAGAGAGATTCCCTAATAACTCTACAACCAACCCCTACTTGGCCGCACAAGTCAGTAAAGCTTCTTGCTTCATATACTCAATTCCCAGTCTATAATTGAGTGTTGGCTTATTGAGGGGTCGGGGTAAAGAGAAGCTGAGCCAGAGCAGACGTTCCGTCCATAACCCATATATATATATATATATATATATATATATATATATATATATATATATATATATATATATATATATATATATATATATATATATATAATTTAGTAGCATTATTCATTTTGTCCCATCAAACAAAACCCCCCCAAAAAAAAAAAAAAAAAACCCACAGGGGGAAAAAAATCCCACTATCTTCATTAGATCATTCCCCTCCCCTTCCTCTCATCTTCCCTAGTAATCCCTCTTCCTCTCCTCTTCCCTCCCTCCTCTCCACTCGCTTTCACTCCTATTTCCTCGCTCACCTTACATCAAGCAAAAAGAGCCTGATAGGAAAACCCTTTGGTCTGGTCTTGATGGTATAGATTGCTCTCACATTCCAAGACAGTACATGCAAATATAAGGACATAGAACAGGATGGTGTAATATTGATAGAGCCGGGGGTTCTTTCACATAACACACTCAGATGCACTCACATGGAATATAAAATATGAGGCTTATCTCCACGAGCAGCGAGCTCGTCAGTGTCCTGCTTCTCCTCTCTCACCAGTTTCCATGCATGTCAGGCAGTTTCCATATATGTCAGGCTGGAAACACTATACAGCTCATGCAGCAGTGGAACAATCAAAGCAATAGGGAAGCAAAACACATCGCATAATCCAGTAAAAACGATCAAATTGAATTTAAAACAGCACATAAAACTCACATTTAAGTCGGTATAAATGGCATAAATCCACGAGTAGCGAACTCGCACTACGTCCGTCGGATGCTAGGGGTTGTCCAGCACTCCAATCCCGACGCGCATCGTCACACATGTGACTTCATCAGGGGATGGTCACATGTGTGACGATACGCGTCGGGATTGGAGTATATGTATGGATTTATACCGACTTAAATGTGAGTTTTATGTGCTGTTTTAAATTAAATTTGATCGTTTTTCAATAGTTCCTCTCTCAAAGCTTTTAGTTCCTGCTGGTGCGCCTTTATGAGGTATTCCCGGATCGCAAGCTGTGTTCCGTTCGGCTCCCCCGCCTTGTTAGCTGTACTCATACCAAGCAGGTCACACCGAGTGGAGCAGGGCTCAGGGCTCAGAAGGCGCTTGATCCGGAGGTCAGCACAAGCAGACCAGCTCAAGCAGATAACGGGCTCCACAGCGACGCTCAAATCGCTACCAAATCTCAACTAATGGGTGAGCCAGGTGGGGTGGACGGAGCTGCTCTGCTCTACACGTCCTCACTCAGCCATCTCTCAGACCACACCCCCTCTTAAAGTATGTTCTATACTGATAACCATATCAATGCCTTTCTATTTTCTTGTGAATTGTAGCCTTGCTACTCTATCTCCTGTGATATCATAGGTAAGATTGTGTGCAAAAAAATTCCTTTTTTCTTTTATTTTTTCAATAAAAATGTACCTGACTTACATTAACCACTGTATTCGGTGTTGTCTGATTATTCTCAACTCGTAAATGCCCATTTTACCTAATGGTTGTGCACAGTAATAAAAATTCACACTTTGTTTCTTTTCATAGGCAATTTCTTTTTTATTTTTTTTATTTTTCATGTGGTGCCTTAATGTGGAGGTGAAAGAAAAACATTTCTGCATGCCTTTCTGGCACATTGTAAATACATTTTGATCACTTTGAAAAGTATTTTAGGAAAAACATTTCTGAATGAATGAATGAATGAATGACTTGTATAGCGCAACGCATGCGAACTGAATCGCCTCTGGGCGCTTTTTCCAGACAGTATCTGCTTGGCTGGTGCGGTCATTTTTACCCCGTAGGATCATGACACGCTAGGGACACAGTCATACACACATGTATACATATATACTGGGCCAATTTGGACGAGGTCCAATTTACCTACCAGCATGTCATTTCTATGTTTAACCACCTCAATACAGGGGCCTTTCACCCCCTTGCTGCCCAGGCCATTTTTATTCACACACATAGAGCTTTCTTTTGGTGGTTTTTAATCGCTGCTGGGTTTTTCATTTTTTACTAAGAAGAACAAAGACCTAAAGTTTGTCGGTAAATGTAGTAAATAGTTTTTCTCCTTCACTGATGTGCGTTGATGAGGCAGCACTGACGGAACTGATAGGCTGCAGATATGGGCACTGATGAGGCGGCATTATTATGCCGTACTGATTGGCACTGATAGATGGCACTGGTGGGCATGGATAGGCAGCACTGATGGGCACTAAAAGGCAGCACTGACTGGCACCAGTAATGGGCACTGATTTGTGTCACTGATGGGCACTAATTGGTGGCACTTTTGGCGCTTTACTGTAATCAGGGCACTGATGATCAGTGCCCTCATTACCTGGCCTGTTCTCCCCTGTGAGGAGATGCAGCTAATCGGAACTCCTTGCCACACACACTGTGAGCCGAGGAGAGTCGATTATCAGCACTTCCGTATTTACACGTGACCGGCTGTGATTGGACACAGCCAGTCACATGGTTAAAGAGCCGTGTCAGGTGACTCTTTACAGAGATCATGGTCGCGGTGTGTCCTAGCAAGCTGGCGCAATCACCATGCTGCTACGGCAGGGTTTCTCAACTCCAGTCCTCAAGGCGCCCCAACAGGTCATGGTTTCAGGCTTTCCATTTTTTTGCACAGGTGATTTGATCAGTTTCACTGCCTTAGTAATTACCACAGCCATTTCATCTCAGGGAAATCCTGAAAACATGACCTGTTGGGGCGCCTCGAGGACTGGAGTTGAGAAACACTGTGCTACGGCCATGGCCAGTGTGGTGCGCCATCATGGCGTCCACCCAGAACGAGAGCCGCACCGTCCCTCCGTCATTTAAAGGTGGGTGGGCAAGTGGTTAACCACTTGCCGCCCGGCCTATAGCAGAATGACCACCAAGAAGTTGTTAAGTTATCCTCACTGGGTGTTATATGACGTCCATTAGTATAAGCCACGATCCGCGCCCACGGGGGCGTGCAGCACAGCAATTGGTGGTGTCAATCTGACTCACCGCATCTCCGATCCAGATAAAGAGCCCCTAAAGGAGGCTCTTTACCATGTGATCAGCTGTGTCTAATCACAGCTGATCAGTGTAAATGGGAAATGCTGTGTATCGGCTTTTCCTCTACTCTCGCTGACAGACACAAGTAGAGGAGAGCCGATCGGCTGCTCTCCTGACGGGGGGGTCTTCACTCATTATCCGTGCAGGGCCACCAAGTAAGCCACTAGAGCCCACCAGGGATGGCAGTCTTTGTCTATTAGGGATGGCACTCTGTGCCCATCGGTGATGCCTGCCAGTGCCCCTGACCAGTGCTGCCTATCAGTGCTGGTTATCAGTGCCCATCAGTGAAGGAGAAATCTTACCAATTTACAAAGTTTTGTAACGGGAACCAAAGGAAACTTTTTTTTTTTTTTTTTTCTCATTTGGTGATCGAATACCCTCAAAAGATGGCTCTATTTGTGGGGAAAATAATTATAACAACATTGTTTTAGTACAGCGTCGCACGGCCGCGTAATTGTCATTCAAAATGTGAAATCGCTAAAAAGCTGGTCTGGGCAGGAAGGTGTATAAGTGCCCTGTATAGAAGTGGTTAAAAAAAATCTTTCTTAATGGTGCAACAGGTTGCCACGTTTTATTGGGTACCTATAGATCTTGGCCAGCTGGATAGCTGTATATTATTTGTGATTTGTTTTGGAAATGTTTTTGTAATACTTGGAAATATCTTGCTTCTGAACTCTGTATGGAAAATGTCCGCAGGTTAATACGTTTGTTCCATTTTCTTTACAAGATGAGCGTTGTGGTACAGATGATGAGTTGAGTGACGATCAAAAACCTTTTTTTGAAGCTTGGGTTGCCAATGTAAATAATTATTTTGATGAAGGCTCAACAGAAGAAGAGGATTATAGCGATTTGCACACGAACGCCAACCCACCACAGCCTTATTCGCCCTTTCACTATGAAGAGGACTGGGATGCAGAGTTGCTTCAAAATGAAAATCCTTATGGTAAGCTTTATTAAACAATATCGAAAGATCAACTCGGCCCAAAGTGAATTCTGTTTTGATTTAAACGGGGCCGAATTCAGTAATCTACCAGATTTTCATATCTGTGAAGGAAGCTGGGATGTTGCGTTCCTTCTTTTACACTCTATGATTTTTGCAGTCTGGGATTCTTGTTTGCCTAGCTATTGTTCTCCAAATACCCCTAGGAAAAAGTTGCATGGAATCCAATAATTTTGTGCCCATAAGTATGCACAGGGAAAATTTTAAGGCTGGCAACAGTAGCTCTGCTGAAATTCTTTGCTTGGTTTGTCGTAGCTGTGCTAGAGATGGGAGAGTATATACTGTACCTATTAGTTTTAAACAGCTGTGGAGATATGGGAAAGGGTATCCGATGAAGCTATTTAACCTGTGTGTGTGTGTGTGTGTGTGTGTGTGTGTGTGTATCCCTTACCTTTTTGTAAATATTTTGTTATATCTTTTCATGTGACAACACTGAAGAAATGACACTTTGCTACAATGTAAAGTAGTGAGTGTACAGCTTGTATAACTACAAATTTGCTGTCCCCTTAAAATAACTAAAAACGCAGCCATTAATGTCTAAACCACTGGCAACAAAAGTCAGTTCACCCCTAATTTGAAAATGTCCAACTTGGCCACAAAGTGTCAGTATTTTGTGTGGCCATCATTATTTTATAGCACTGCCTTAACCCTCTTGGGCATGGAGTTGACCAAAGCTTCACAGGTTGCCACTGGAGTCCTCTTCCCCTCCTCCATGACGACCTCACAGAGCTGGTGGATGTTAGAGACCATGAGCTCCTCCACCTTCCGTTTTGAGGATGTCCCACAGATGCTCAATAGGGTTTAGGTCTGGAGACATGCTTGGCCAGTCCATCACCTTTATCCTCAGCTTCTTTAGCAAAGCACTGGTCGTCTTGAAGGTGTGTGTGTGTGTATGTATGTATGTGTATATGTATATGTGTGTGTATATATATATATATGTGTGTGTGTGTGTGTGTGTGTGTGTGTGTGTGTGTGTGTGTGTGTGTGTGTGTGTGTGTGTATATATATATATATATATATATATATATATATATATATATATATATATATATATATATATATATGCAGGGGTTGACAAATTTGCTTGGAATCTAGGAGCCAGGTAAAAAAGTTAGGAGCCAGAAAACGCGCCCCGTCCCGACGAGCTTGCGCGCAGAAGCGAACACATACGTGAGCAGCGCCCGCATATGTAAACGGTGTTCAAACCACATAATTCTAGCCCTAGATCTTCTCTAACTCAAAACATGCAACCTGTAGATTTTTTTTAAACGTCGCCTATGAAGATTTTAAAGGGTAAAAGTTTGTCGGCATTCCACGAGCGGACGCAATTTTGAAGCGTGACATGTTGGGTATGAATTTACTCGACGTAACATTATCTTTCATAATATAAAAAAAAATGGGGATAACTTTACTGTTGTCTTATTTTTTAATTTAAAAAAAGTGTCATTTTTTCACAAAAAAGTGCGCTTGTAAGACCGCTGCGCAAATACAGCGTGACAGAAAGTATTGCAACGATTGCCATTTAATTCTCTAGGGTGTTAGGATAAAAAATATATATAATGTTTGGGGGTTCTAATTAGAGGGAAGAAGATGGCAGTGAAAATAGTGAAAAACAACATTAGAATTGCTGTTTAACTTGTAATGCTTAACTTGTAATACCAACGGCCACCACCAGATGGCGCCAGCTCACATCTGGTGGTAATAACTTGTAATACCAACGGCTCACCACCAGATGGCCCCAGCTCACAAAAAAAAAAAAAAAAAATTTTTTTTTTTTTTTTTGCCCCCCTTCCAATTCAAGTCGCCAGGACCCTATTTCTAGTCGCCATGGCGACCTGGCGCCCGGGATTTGTCGAGCCCTGTATATATATATATATATATATATTATTATTGCACACTACTGGTCAAATGTTTTTTTAGAACATGCCCTATTTTCCATTTTTTTATTGACATTTTCACAGTTTGTCTGCTCTCTTAACTACTTCAATACCGGGCACTTTCGCCCTTTCCCGCCCAGGACAATTTTCAGCGCTGTCACACTTTGACAATTGCGCAGTCATACAACACTGTAACCAAACAAAAATGTTACCATTTTCTTCCCACAAATAGAGCTTTCTTTTTGGTGGTATTTTGGGAAGTGGTTAAAGTAAACCATAGAACAAACAAAAAATTGGACGTAAGAATGAAATCATGGAATAGTTTTCATTAACAAAATGTAATCAAAATGTTTGACACTCTTGCAGGTATATCAGCCAAAAAAACACTTATGACATTCTTTCTACAAAGCAAATCAAATATTGTTTGGAATTTTTTTCCCAACACTGTTGCAGAAGTTCTTACAAATGTGTTGCCCTTGTAGGTTACTTTTCTTTCCTTCCCTTCTGTCCCATTCATCCCAAACCTGCTTGATTGTGCTAAAAGTCTGGAGACTGTGCTGGTCCTTCCATGATTTGAAGCCTACAGTCTTGTTCTTTCATTCTAAAGTTGTTGTGACACAGCCTGGAAGTTTGTTTTGGGTTTATTATCTTGTAGGATGAACTGCAGGCCAACTATGCGTATTGCATGGTGCTTCAAAATGCTGTTGTAGTAGTTTTGGTTCAGGGTGCAAGTCGCAGACTTTAAATCCAGCAAAAGAGCCCCAGATCATCACGCTTCTTCCTCCATGTTTGACAGTGGGTGTCTCACACTGAGTAACCATCCTTTCACCTACTTGTTGGTTTAAAAAAACTGTTTGATGAACTGAAGATCGCAAAGTTCGATTCATTGGCCCATAAGACCTTCTTTCAGTCTTTTTTTTTGAAAATAATTTTTATTGAAGAATTTTTAGCACAAAAAACACAACAATAGACAAGACAGGACATAGACCGCTCAACTCCGTACAGCACTCAAAGGGGAGACGGCTGATATAGCAGGTTAACATTGATCTCTGCAGTGTATACATGTTGTCAGGATAATGCATACAATGACCGGCATACATAAAATTGAACAAAAAGAAAATAAAAAAAAGGGAAAAAAGGGGGGGGGAGTCTGGGGGAAGGCGGCGGGTGTCCTTGTTTCAGTCTTTAGTAGTCCACTGGCGGTGCTTTATGGCTCAAGCAAGCCTTTTTCTTTTTAAAATTTTAGCACAGGCTGTCTTACAGATGTTAACCTGTCAAAAATGCAGCTTGAAGTCTTCTCTTCACATTTGAAACTGAGAATTGCTTACTTCGTGGTTAAAGGGGTTGTAAACCATGGTGTTTTTTCCCCTTGATGCATCCTATGAATTAAGGGGGAAAAAGACACAAGGCAGTGTTGATCTCCTGTACTATGTCTGCTAGAGGTGCAGCGAATGAAAATGTTGCTAATAGTATTTAGCAATGTGTTTAAGAGATTGCAGACATGATACAAGAGCTGGTTGGAGACTGGCGACATGATACAAGAGATGGTCAGAGACTGCACACTGCATTTTTCTTGAGCTTTTCTTGCACTAAAAGTGCCAATAACGGCCAACAATAAATTGATATTAATTTAAATTGATATTAAAAAGTTGAATAGACTACGATTTTATATTGAACATTTTCATTCAGGGGGAACCTCTACTTTAATGCTGTAGGAAACTGTTCTCTGACACCTTGGCATTCTTTGCAATTTCTCTGAGGCTGAATTTGTTCTGCGAGTCAGCACAGTCCGCTGCCATAGAATGCAGCATATCTGGATTTTTTCACAGCATGCTGCAGTGCAGCGTGAATGGGAGACACAAACAATTTCTTGTGTGTGTGTGTGTGTGTGTCCCCCCCCTGTGATGACAGACATTTTACCACGCGGTCACCACATATAGTGTGAATTCACCCTAAAGGAAAGACCTACACTTTTAAGACCCCTTTCACACTGGAGGGGCATTAAATGTAAAACGCTGCTAGTTGTAGCAGTGTTTGACCATCATTCTGGCAACGCAATTCGGGCGCTAGCAGGATGCATTTAGGCAAACAAAGGGTTAAATGCACCTGTGTAGCGCCGCTGCCGAATCGCTTTGCAGGCGCCTATATGGTTAGGGAGCAAAATCTTGAATCCACGCTGAGAATAACTAACAGATTAGATATACTGTATATACTATAACACTGAGGAGTTTTTCAGATGTTTTGGTGCTAAAAATAGCGCATGAAAAACTCCTGCCCTGCCACCGCTCCTTCCCATTGAAAACCATGGGACACCGCGGCTATACCGCCGGCAATGCACCTCTTCAGAGGCGCATTGCCGGCGGTATTAACCCTTTTTCGGCCGCTAGCAGGGGTTAAAACCGCACCACTAGCGCCAGAATACCACCGCAATTCCGCTGCAATTCCAACGGAATAGCGCCGCTAAAAATACCGCCACCGCACCTCCTGCCCCAGTGTGAAAGGGGCCTTAGAGGGTGAATCTGGTAAATATCATCAGATATCATTATTAGAAATAATAGAAAACTTCTTCGTCAAAGCAATTTTCAGACTGTGTATGCAGTTTTCGTTCCGAAATTACATTCATTTTAAAACTCTACAAAGATTTTTCGTGTTAATATTCAATTTGAAAATTGATCCATGTGGCCAGCATAAGGCTCAGTACACATGTATGCAGTTTGCTTTTGATCTGCTTCTGCAGTGTGTTTTGCTGGGCAGTTAGATTTTTGCGTACATGATTTGTCCGTTTGCATTTTTTTTTATGCTTCCTTTTTTATTTTTTTGGCCAATTTGTTGAGCAGATTAAAAAACACAAATTGCTGCAAAAACACATTACATGCTTTTCTGCATCTTCTCCATTGAAGTATATTGAACCAAAAAAAGGAGTTTTGCATTGATAAAGTCCTTGACCCTTTCCAAATAGGCAGCAGCCTCCCATAGGAAACCATGGTAAATGAACTGTAGTGCGTTTCTGCAAAAAAACGCATAGGTGTGAACCAGGCTTAAGATGTTTAGTAACATAATGGGGTTAAAAAAATAAAATTGGACTTTTATAGTACAAAAAGAGCAAATCAGTACTGTAAGCAGTGAAAGTAATTTTTACAGTAGCTCTTTTTTTTCTATAAAGGGCTAATTTTAGTTTTTTTAACTCATTATGTTACTGGATGATTGATTTATGAAAATAGTAATTGATTTCATAATCGATTAGTTGTTTCGGCCCTACATTATACTACTTTCTGAAGTGCAATACTGTCCAAATATTAGGACTTGTTTACACTTGCTTTAAAATGGCTTCGGACAGGCTTTTTTAAAGCTCTGAATGCCAGTCAAAGCTTCTGTCACTAAATAAAATGGTTAGCCTGCAGTCCTGCTTACACCTTGTGTTTCGATTTTGCTTTAAAAATTTTACCATATGTCGCTTTAGCCTAGGTTCACACTGATGCAGGTATAAACTTTTCAATGTTTCAGACCCGCATGTCAGTTCGACTTTGGGAGCGATTTCAGAGACATCTGTGCAGGAACTACTTTTGGGAATTGGTGCGGAGCCGCAAAGTGGACGTTGCACTGATTCTGACTATGCCGTCTCTGGCGATTTGATGTTTCAAATTGCATGTCAAAACGGCCCCATATGAACGTGGGCTTGGTGGTGCTTCAAAATGTATTCAAAGCCTCCATAGAAGTCTGACGAAGCTCACTTGAAGCAGCTCTTGAGAGGCTTTAAGCTTCAGCTTTACTTTGTTTTGGAGGTATTGCAGGTATAAGAGAAAAAAATATATAGATAGGTAGGTAGATAGATAGATAGTAGGGCTGGGAAAAAAATTTGTTCGATTTATAAATCGAGTTGGTAGGTCAAATCGATTCATATTTTCAAAAAATCTTTTTTTTTTTACCCAGGACCGGAGCTAAGAATCCTCCTATTACTGGGTGCAGACCCTCCTGTGTCCCTCCTGTTTTGACAGCCTCTCTGGGGTGTGCAGGGGAGAAGTCAGTCTGCCGCGATCCTGGGAAAGGGCCGCGAGGCCGGCTGTCGCCAAATAACTCCTCAGGACCAGCGCTACAGTCCTCCTGCTACTGGGTGCGGACCCTCACAACTGACCCTCATGTATCCCTCCTGCCCTTGTGGCCTCTCTGGGGTGTACAAGGGAGAAGTCAATCTGAAGCAAACCTGGGAAAAGGCCGCAAGGCCGGACGCCGCGGACTAGGTCGTAGCCGTGGCCTTGCCTAAAAACTCCTGCCCGCAGCTCCTCAGGACCGGCGCGGTGTCCATCATAAAAATGTAATTGATTCGAATCGTAAATTTTTTTTTTATTTATTTATTTATTTATTTATTTTTTATAAAAAATCGCAGATTTTTTTAGGGGAAAAAAATCGCCCAGCTTATCTATAATATAATATAATATATATAATATATATACACACACACACACACACTACACGCCATCTGCTAAGTTTTAAAGCTTCATAAAAGCATGTTGAAGCGGTAGGTGCTTTAACCACTTCCTTACTGGGCACTTAAACCCCCTTCCTGCCCAGACCAATTTTCAGCTTTTAGCGCTGACGCACTTTGAATAACAATTGCGCCGTCATACAATACTGTACCCAAATTATATTTTTATAATTTTTTTCCCACAAATAGAGCTTTCTTTTGGTTGTATTTGATCACCTCTGCGGTTTTTATTTTTTGCGCTATAAACAAAAAAATACAACATTTTGAAAAAAACAATTTTTTTTTTTTACTTTTTGTTATAATAGCCCCATTTTCTGTTTCTGATGTTCACAGTGTGGCCCCCCTAAAGTCCTAAGGACAGAAAACTGGCCCTTTTGTATAGAAAGTTTGGAGACACCTGGTTTAGATCAAAGCATATTCATGTGTTAGAATGGCCCAGTCAAAGTCCAGACCTAAATCCAATTGAGAATCTGTTGCAAGACTTGAAAATTGCTGTTCACAGATGCACTTCATCCAATCTGACAGAGCTTGAGCTATTTTGCAAAGAAGAATGGACAGAAAATTCTTTAAGGACCCTTTCACACGGGCAGACCGTTTGAGGCCACCTGCCAGTTTTTTAAAAGTCAAAAATAGCATAGCATACTAGCTCATTATGTAATACTCGCCTCCGATCAAAGCCCCTGCAGCCGTCCTTGTACAACGCTCGGGCGGCCGACATCTTGCCCGGGGGTTACTTCCGGGTACCGTGCCGCCGGTGCTGTGATTGGCCTGAGCCGCGATGTCACTCCCGCGCGGGAGCAGCCAGTCATGCCTTGGCTTCTATTAGGAATGACACGTTCGCCGTTGCTAAAGTGCGCTGCGCCATTGTCATAAATTTAAGCCAAAATGTATTCTGTTACATGTTTTTGGTAAAAAAAAAAAAAAATCCTGTTAACTGTATAATTGGTTCGTGTGATCATGGACAGATGTACGCAGATGATCATGTACAGATGTGCGCAGATGATCACGGACATATGTGTGCAGATGATCATTGGAACATGTGATTTTACTGTTACATATGTTGGGGACATGTTACATGTGTTTTGGGGACACTATTTTGGCGACTTGTGTGTTAACATTGTGTGAGTATAATGGGCTGGTGATCAGTGTGTAAAAAGCTGTAAAAAACAGCTCATACTCGCTTATCACCCGCGGGCTGCAGCGATCTGCTCTCCTCTCCTTACCGGCCAACTTCTGTGTGAGGAGAGCTGATTGGACACAGCCGTTGTGTGATCAGGAGGGCCAATCAGAGCCCTCCTGCCGATCGGAGATGCGCCGTCCACGTGACACAAGCGTGTCGGGATCGCGCCGCTGTATGGGCACGTGCGCGATCCCCCTCCTTCTGAGGGACGTTCCTGAACGTCCACTCGGGAGGAAGCACACACCCGGCCGTATTATAGTGGCTGGGTGGGAAGTAGGTTTTTATCTTAAATATTTACACTGAATTCAGGCAGAGTGTGTGTGGTTTTTATTTTTTTTATCTTTTTGTGATTTTTTTTTTCTTTTGGTACATTTCCTTATTACTTCTAGATGAGGAAGATCTGGATGACATGTCTTGTGGTGAACACATTTCTCCAACTGCTGACACATTGATCAACGAAGCCTCATATTTGCCAAGTTTATATCATGTAGCCCCTGTAATGTTTAGCGATGCGTGTAATGCCCTTCACGTGAACTTTGAGGCTGGCCAGTTTGAGGATGCTGAGCTGTGATGCATTTAAAGAAAAGGTAAATTTGTATCTTCCATAGGACTCTCGTCCAAACCTCATCACCTTTTGCTATAGGACCTGTGGTACCTTGGTCCTCTTAAGGAGATATTGATGAGCTCCTCCTTCAGTATCGAAGCCCTGTTTATTGTAGTTCTGGGACCTTTATGATTTTGATCTCTTTGCAACATGAAGGGGTTCGTCCAGTGCCTTTTAAAAATGACATCTAGACTGTCATTCCTTTTTTATAATGAGATTTAATTTGTATCTAAAATCTTGTATTTTTTTTTATATTTTTTTTTTTACTTTTGTATAAAGTGGTGAGGGGTTATAATCCCTGTTAAATTGACATTTGCTGTTTTGTCCCCATTAGGGACACGGAGGACTTTTATTTCAGTGACAATTGCCTAAGGGCCTCTGTTCACACTAGGATTACACAGAAACATGTCATGTGTTCCTGTGCGATTTTTGTAGGCTGTTCATTTTAATTTCTTGAGCTGAAATTGCACTGTAATGTGAAGAGAGTAATACATGCACCTTTTGTAAAACATGACTCACCAGTTTGAATGGTACTGTAGTAGCATGCAATTTGGTGCTTTTGAGCTGCCATTAATACATTGGCCCCACACCAGATAGCAAAGGAAGTGCATTTTGACCACGGTGCAGGAAAATCGCACAGTATGTGCCTTCTCAGCACCCCATATTTATGAGAACCGGCCCTAGGAGGATGTATCTTGCTTTTTTAGAAAGATTTCCTTCACTTTTTGTTTCTCCAGGTTTTAACCATTCCATACGCTAACCAAATTTAAGAAATAAAGTATGCTTCAAACCAAAAGTTGAGGTTGATTTCAGACATTTCAATCTCCCGTCCCTTCAGACAAGTCTAGTTTAAACACATTTAAACTGTGTACTTAAGAAGCTCTGTGAGAATTCGGCAAAGAACAATTTGCGAGTTTAGCGTTATACCAGCATATTGATTTAAAAATAATAAATAATTAAAGCACCCATCTGAGATCCCCTTAAAAGAACTACTAAGCCAAACAAACTTAGGCTGGACTTCTTTTTAAAGTCCTAGTATGCTTTTGAGGTCTCCTGTCAATTTATGGTGCTTTGTAAAACTTTAGTGCAGTTCTGTGCAGGCATGTCAGATTTTGTTTTTCACGTTTATGTTAATTTTTATGTTGTCATTATTTATCATGAATATTGAGTATATTTCACAGGAATTGTCCTATTGAGTGTCCTTTTTGCATTTACGAGTATTGTAATGCTCTTTTTTTCTATTTTTTGTACTTATATTGTAATGCTTTTTATAAATATTCCAGTTTTTTTTTTTTTTTTTTAGTAAATTCTTTATTTAAAGCGGGGGTTCACCCACACTAACAACATTTTAGCATTAAATTAGGCATAGTAGCGCGAGCTACAGTATGCCTGTATTGATTTTTTTAGCCCGGTACTCACTGTGCAATCCTATATAGAAGATTCCGACTCCCCGCGGGGAATGGGCGTTCCTATCAAGAGGGAGAATGATTGACGGCCTGCTATGGCACGTCACGCTCCCCGAAGATAGCCGGAACAGGTCTTGGCTCTTCACGGCGCTATACGGCGCCTGTGCACAGACTATGCGCAGGCGCCGTGAAGCGCCAAGTCCTATTTCGGCTATTTCCGGAGAAGCGTGACGTGCTATAGCCGGCCGTCAATCATCCTCCCTCTTGATAGGAACGCCCATTCCCTGCGGGGAGTCGGAATCTTCTATATAGGATTGCACAGTGAGTACGGGGCTAAAAAAAATCAATACAGGCATACTGTAGCTCGCGCTACTATGCCAAATTTAATGCTATAAAAAAAAAAAAATGTTTTATTAGGGTGAACCACCGCTTTAAGAAGGAAGAACATGCGGCAATACAGAGACACCTCTGAAATACATTGGTCAGTAACACAATTCCATACATATACATCACGCAGCATATAATAGTTTGCTTACCGAGGGGACTCGCAGAGCTTATCCAGGGAGCAAGAAATCCTCTGCATCCCGCATGGGCATTTAAAAAAAAAGAAAAATTGGGGAAAAAAAATACAGTTCGAGCCTGGTGAGAACCGGCTCTAAAAGCACAGCACACCCGTGCTAACATAGTAACCGAAAAGTGAAAAAATAAAGGAGAGCACAGTAAGGAACAAAAGGTAGAGGGAGGAGAGAGAAGGAGGGGGGGGGGAGAAGAGAAGAAGACAAAAAAAAAAGGGGGGGGAAAGGAGGGACGAGGAATACCACCATCCAGACGCATTCACCCCATCTGGGGAGCCGTTAGTCAAACCCCTTCAGGGGTACCGGGCCATCAGCTTTCTGTATTCCTCTGAGTAAATGAACTCGTGCCAGAAAAAACATGTTTTGGAAAAATGTTCATGAAGGCTTTTTTCCGTGGCTACCAAGTCCTCCATTGCATGGATATCCGCCACTCTTTTTAACCAACCGGCCACCGACGGAGGCTGGGTCTGCCTCCAATTCAGGGGAATGCAGCTTTTTTCCCGCCGTCATCAGAAGCAGCAGTATGGATCTTCTATACGCCCTACCCGGGATCCTGTGGTGGTGCAGAAGGAAGAAATATGCCAGTTTTAATTTACATTTTTTTGCAGTATATCCCTATATAATGGGTGTAAAAAAAAAAAAAAAAAAATCATTAAATTTACATAAATATGGAGAAGAGCACTAGCATTTATTTTTTGTTTTGAGAGATGATGAATAAGTTGTGAATCACCTCATGTACACGGCAGCTGGTAAACGGACGTTTAGGAGCAGTTGTGCATTTTTTTCAGCTGCCCCTGAACTCTTCTCTCATCTTATTAGTCTCTCTTGTTATCTTTTTAGTAAATGTACACAGGGTCGTTTACAGTAGTTTCTAGGCAGTTGAGGCATTTTTTGGAACGCAAAAAAATTAGTTCTGAAGCTGACTTTACAGGCATTTCATGCGCCAATTGTGTCTAAACTCAGTAACTTGCGTTTAGCCATGTTTCGTTTTAAAACAGGCTTTTTCATTTTATTTTCATTAAACGCAACCACGCCTAAACACAACAAAACTGACATTTTAAACATCGGTTACTATCTATCAAGTTAAAGGGTCACTAAAGGAAAAAATATTTTTCCTTTAAAATAACAAACATGTTATACTTACCTCCACTGTGCAGTTCGTTTTGCACAGAGTGGCCCCGATCCTCGTTTTCTGTGGTCCCTCGACGGCTGTCTCTGTCCTCCCCGCAATTACTCACCACAGTCATGCGAGAGCTTGCATGGTGGTCAGTAATTGTGGTCGCGCTCCTGTGATACAGCGAGCGGCCATAGCCGCTCACTGTATCACTCTGCCCCGCCCCTCGGTGCGCCACGTCACTGGATGTGATTGATAGCAGTTATATCCGCTTCCTTCAGGAGAGTTTAGGCAGAAAAAAAGCACTTTAAGTGTTAACACATTCCTCAGTGCAGCCCCGGGTATAACCCACACCCTGCTCTAGCAGCCTCACTTCCATCAACAGCCGACTGGGTGACAGGCTGGGTCTTGACTCTTGTAGTCCCCCCATGTTCGGCCATCGAGCGTGTCCGGCCCTCAGCTCAGCTCTGGGTCGTCCACGACAGGCCCCTTTGCTCCAGGGGCGGCCGGGGAACATTTTGTTCTAGGGCACACACATGACCGGCCTTTATGGCTTTGTCACAGTGTGTCTGGCCAACAGCCATGCCGTTCTATACGGACGTTGGTTCTGTCCGGGATACCTCCAGCCGGTGGTCGCAGGACTGGTAAGTAGTGGCCCCTTGCTTAGGTAAGGTGGTATGGCTGGAATTTTCCCCTGGGAGGTCGACTGAGGGTTTGCCCCGCTTTCCTCTCCCTTAATTCCTCTCCCTCTTTTCCCATTTGGGTAGCGGCTGTGAGGGGGGGCTTTCAGGGGTCTCTTTATTTCACCGGGGCCTGTGTGTAGCGGGGGCTGTGTGTGTTCACTGCAGGGGGCTGTGTGTGTGCACTACAGGGTCTTTTGTGTGTGTGTGCTGCGCTGTAATGCTGTGTCACTGTCATTTTAAATGCGCAACGGCCGCCATTTTGCCGTAGTCACGCTTTCTATGGCTCAGCGGCCATTTTCCTGTGGTCCTATGACGTTTTTTGCTATACGGTGGCCATCTTGGATTTCGTTTGGCCTTGTGTGGCCGTTTTAGCGCTCAGGAAGACCGCAAATCTTTGAGGGAACAGACTTGCAGCGCGGCCGGCTTCTCAGCATGCTTCAAAATCCTCTCAGCTCGCGCTGCACCGGGGGTGGGGTGGTGAGTTCCCTGGGGGCCCCCATACTCTGTGTAACGGCCGGGAGGTGACCGTGGGTGGTTTCTGCTTTGCAGTAGGGCACTATGGAGCCTGGGCCAGGTTCTTCTTCCCCCACACATGCCTGCGTTAACCCTTGATGCCCCTCCCCCTGCCACATCTGTTAGGCTGCCGTGTCCAGATTGAGCAAAGCCACCACGTTACGTGGAAGGGGCTCCTGCCTTTAAGGACCCTGCTGATAGGAGAGTGGAGGCTGTGGCCCGCTCCCTATTCGCTGTAGTGGGTTTGGCGGTGATGCCGGTTTTGGCTGGGACTCTAGTGTCACAGACTCTGACTGAAAGGGCGTAGCTCCTGCTGCAGGAGCTGGAGGCACAGGATGCTTCCGAGACCTACAAGGACCTGGCTGAATGGTTGGTTCAGGGTCTGGTGTTCGTCTGTGAGTCGGTTCTGGATACGCTCCCCTTGCTTTCCAGGGCCTCCGCCTATGCGGTGGTATTGCGCCGCCTTGTGTGGCTGAAGTGCTGGTCTGCGGACCAATCCTCAAAAAAGGCCTTGGTGGATTTACCCTTTAAGGGTGAGCGGCCTTTTGGGTCGTCCCTGGATGACATCATTAAGGATGCCACGGGTGGTAAGAGCACGCTGCTTCCACAGTCTGGGAAGGGCAAGGAGCCTCGCCGTAAGCAAGGGCCCTCCTTTTCTACCCCCAAGTGTTTTTTTCGTGCGCCCAGCACGGCGGGTAAAAATCCGCAAGGCGCTGAGGCCCCGCTGCAGGGTAAAGGCGCGCCTGGTACTGCAAACCTAACAAGCCTGCGGACAAACCTGCTTCCGCATGTAGGTCTGCCCCCGCCCGTGTCTCGGGTGGGGGGCCGACTTCGCGAATTCACGGCTCGGTGGAGGTCTCTTCTTTCCGACCGTTGGGTTTGCGACGTAGTTTCCTCTGGGTACAAGATAGTTTCTCTCTTGTCCACCAAACGGATTCTTTCCTTCCAGCTTCCTCTGGAACGCCGGCTGGCTCTGGCGGGGGCTGTCTAGGATCTTCTGGTCAGGGGAGTGATTGTGCCAGTTCCCTCACAGGAACGGTTTCAGGGGTTTTAATCCAATCTGTTTGTGGTCCCCAAGGAGGAAGGAGTCCGTCCAATCCTGGACCTCAAGGCCCTCAATTGTTTTGTCAAGGTACAAAAATTCAGCATGGAGTCGATTTGCTTGGTGATAGCGGCACTCCATCAGGGGGACTTCATGGCGTCCTTGGATATCAAGGACACGTACCTGCATGTTCCCATTTGCACTAAGCACCAGAGTTTCTACGCTTTGCGGTCGGGGGGGGGGGGACCACTTTCAATTTGTGGCCCTCCCGTTCGGCCTGGCATCGGCACCACGGGTTTTTACCAAGGTGTTCGCCCCGATACTGGCCCTGCTAAGGCAGCGAGGGATCGCTATTGTGGGATATCTGGTCGATCTTCTCCTGAGAGCTTCCTCAGGCTCAGGGTTAGAGGAGGGCATGTCTTTCACGTGTCAGACTCTCCAAGAGTTCGGCTGGCTTCTGAATATCCAGAAGTCAGTGTTCCGTCCCAGAGACTGGAGGTTTTCCTCCCGACGGAAAAACTGAAGTCCCTGCGATCTGCTGTGCAGCAGTTGTCGGCCCAGAAGTGGTCGTCTCTTCGATTCTGCTAGAGAGTTCTGGGTCTGATGGTGGCCGCTTTTGAGGCGGTCCCATATGCCCATTTCCACACAGGGAGCTACGGAGGGAAATTCTGTCTCGTTGGGACACGCTCCCGTCATCTCTGGATTCCCAGATTCGGTTGACCCATCTGGTCAAGTCTTCCCTGGTGTGGTGGCTGACATCTCCGGTGCTTCGGACCGGGAATTCATTTCTACTGTGCCGCTGAACAGGGGTCACGGCGGATGCCAGCCTCTCCGGTTGGGGTCAATATTCTGGAGCTCCGAGCGATCAAGCTGTGCCTTGCCAGGTGGTCCCTGGATCTGCATGGCCGACCGGTCAAGATCCAGTCCGACAACGCCACGGCCGCAGCTTATGTCAACCATCAGAGGTGCACGCGGAGTTCAGCTGCGGCGACGGAGGTCGCGCACATCCTTCGGTGGGCCGAAAGGTCTGTTCCGGTTCTGTCGGCCGTGTACATTTCGGGGGTTTTCAGAATTGGCAGGTCGACTACCTGAGTCGCCAAGAGCTGGACCAAGGAGAATGGTCACTTCACCCGGAGGTGTTTCACAGCCTGTGCCTAAGGCCCCGTACACACGACCAAACATGTCTGCTGAAACTGGTCTGCTAGCCAGTTTCAGCAGACATGTTCGGTCGTGCGTTGGCCCGAGCGTGCAGGATTCCAGCAAACATTTGCCCGCCGGGCCTTTTCCCAGCGGACAAATATTCGTGGACTTGTTTTAAAACAGTCCGCTGGAATCCTGCCTGCTCGGACATGTTCGGTCGTCTGTACAGACCTACCGTACATGTCCGAGCGCCCGCCATCCCTCGCATGCGTCGAATGACTTTGACGCATGCATGGAAGCATTTAACTGGCAGGCCCGCCCACGTTGCCGCGTCATTGTCGCGGCAACACCGCGTCATCACCGCGGACACGCCCCGCGTATTGTTTACGCGCGGATTTCTGTACGATGGTTAATACAGCCATCGTACAGAAATCCCCGGGCAGACATGTACGGTGAAAACGGTCCGGTGGACCGGTTTTATCGTACATGTTTGCCCGTGTGTACACGGCCTAAGTGGGGCATTCCAGACGTGGACCTTCGAGAGTCCCGTCTCAATCGGAAGGTGCCACGGTTCGTGGCCAGGTCGAAGGACCCGTGGGCGGACGCGTCAGACGCGTTGGTGGCACCTTGGGGTCACTATCGCCTAGTTAACGCCTTCCCTCCTCTGAAGCTTCTTCCTCGCCTGCTGCGCAGAGTGGAAGCCGAGGGGATACCAACAATCCTGTTCACTCCAGGCTGGCCGCACTGCTCCTGGTACGTGGACTTGGTGCGTCTACCCCTGAGAGAAGATCTTCTGTCGCAGGGTCCGATCTTCCATCCTGTTTTACAGTCGCTGGCTTTAACGGCGTGGCTGTTGTGAGCCAGGTGTTGTAGGACCGGGGCCTGTCAGGCTCGGTGGTTTCTACCATGCTGTGTGCACGGACGTCTACTCCATGTAGGATTTACCATCGTACGTGGAAGACCTGCGTCTCTACGTGTGAAGAGATGAAGTAGCACCCCCGTACGTACGGGGTGTCCCGGATTCTGCTGTTTTTACAGCGGGGAGTGAATCAGGCTCTCGCCTTGAGTGCGGTTATGAGTCAGATTTCAGCTCTGGCTGTTTTACTTTCAGCGACCATTGCCAGCACTTGGTGCACTCATTTGTGCAGGGGGTCCGGCATGTGGCCCCTCCTGTGCGCCCTCCACTGCTCCCTTGGGACTTGGATTGGGTCCTCTCGGTGCTTCAAGATGCTCCCTTTTGGGGACGTTCGGTAGATCTTTTTGTTGACTCTGTCACAGAAGGTGGTTTTTCTGGTTGCTATTGCATCAATCAGATGGGTGTCTGAACTGGCGGGCTTGTCCCGTAAGGCTCCCTACTTAGTCAAATCAGGGATTTTACGGAAGAGAAAATAGGATTTTTGTACTCACCGTAAAATCCATTTCTCTGAGTTTATGGACGAACACAGCACCCACCCCTCCTTTGTTTGTACTGCTTGTTACGAACTGAGGCTGCTAGAGCAGGGTGTGGGTTATACCCGGGGGGCCACGCCCCCTGGGAGGGGCTGCACTGAGGAATGTGTTAACACTTAAAGTGCTTTTTTTCTGCCTAAACTCTCCTGAAGGAAGCGCATATAACCCTAAGGTCAAAGGCTGCTGTGTCCGTCCATGAACTCAGAGAAATGGATTTTACGGTGAGTACAAAAATCCTATTTCGCCAACCCACAGTCCTAGGGTGGATCTGGTTTTAAATATCCAGCAATTTGGTCGGTACTCTGGGTTTAAAGCGGAGCTCTCCTTCTTTTTTTTTTTTTTTAAGTCACCACTGTGATAGCTGCATTTGTTTATTTGTACTCACTGGACCCACTGGATCCAGTGAGCTTGCATCCTAAGTGTGGGCATTTGAAGCCCACTCCTGATTTTTTTTCCAGGAAATTATGCAGCTGGCTACCCAGTGTGCACCACTCGGTGTACTGCAGGTTGCCCATCGACTCCTGGGATTGATGACCTATATCCTAGGGTCCAAATGGGTGACCGGAAATTACGTATATCGCTCCGGTGAGGTACAGAGGATATGGAGCTTTTAGTGTCATAAATACAATTATACAGGAATATTATCTGGAGCTGTGCCAAGATTAGATGTTTTTTGTCCCAAAGTCACAGCTTTCCTATCTTTTAGTTTTAGAGTCGAAATACTGTATCTACAAACCCAGATGGTACATTTTTGGCATTATAGGTGAATTATAACTTAAAGTGAATTTAAATGCTGAAGATTTTGTATCATGCATTCTATGCATAAAGATAAAAAACCTTCTGTGTGCAGCACCCACCCCCCAATCCCTACCTGAGCTCCCTCCGATCCAGTGATGTTCACGATGGGCTCGGCTGTCTGGGGACTCTCCCTCCTCATTGGTTTAGACAGCAGCTGGAGCCCACTGCTGTCATTCACAGCCAGTGAGCCAATGAGAGAGTGGAGGGGCGGGGCCGAGACGATCTTTCTCTGGGGCACTGCTTCAGGGGGAGGCACCAGGTCGGTGAATTGGTTGGCTATTCACCACACATTTAATAAAGATGTGACATGCTTTCGGCAACACTCCTTCACCTTTTTATTTACTTATTTAAGATGTTACCAGCATAACGATTTCCAGTGTTGTATTATAAATACAGAGACTGTTGTTTGGCAGATTAGGTTGAATCTACCTCAGGTTTATAAATAGCCTCTTTAGATCAGATCTAAAGGGTGCTTATAGGAGGTGTGAGGAAATCTGGAAAAAAAATGTGATGCAGTACAGCCACCTGCCCCCTGATTGCCCCCCAAATAAAAACTGTCACAGCCCATCCGAGTACCTGTCACCAGCCCATGCCTCATAGAATATTTGTTGGGGTGTTTTGCTTTTCAAAATCGGGTCATCTTGTGGGTGTTTTCATTGTCCTGAAAAAAAAGTGTGATAGATTGTCAGGAAACTAAATGTGTAATTTATGCTCCTAGAACGCCTGATGGTGCTTCCTGCATGTTGAGCCTTTCTATGTGTCCTGGCAGTGTAAAGGTCTCACATGTGGTGTCGCTGTACTTGGAGCGAGTAGCAGAATATATATTGAGCATAATTTTTGCTATGTACATGCTATGTGTTACAAAAATCTTAAAAGTTGACAACTCTGTAAGAAAAAATACGTTTTAATTTTCTTTCCACATTTTCCAAAAACTTGTGGGAAAAAATGACCTATTCAAAAGACTCCTTATGCCTCATAAATTATACGTTGGGGTGTTTTCTTTCCAAAATGGGGTCATTTTGAGGGTAATTCCATTGTTCTGGTGCTTCAGGATCTTCAAAAGTGTGATGGGTAGGAATGAAATTAGATGTGCAATTTATGATCCTAGAACGCCTGATGGTGCTCTCTATGTGGCCAGGCTGTGTAAAAGTCTCACACATGTGGTATTGCCATACTTGGGAGGAGTTGCAGAATGTGTGTTGGGGTGTAATTGGAAATATGCTTATGCTGTGTGTGAGAAATAACTTATGGCAATTAAAAAAAAAAAAAAAAAAAAAAAATATGGGATAAAAATGACATCTTCAAAATCTCACCATGCCTTTTACTGAATACCCTGGACTGTCTGCTTTCCAAAAAGAATCATTTGGGGGTGGGTTATTTGTACTGCCCTGAAATTTCAGGGCCTCAAGAAATGAGATGGGTCGTCAGTATACCAGGTGTGATCATTTTTTTTATGATTTGCACCATAGCTTGTACACTACGTGACTTTCACACAGACCAAATAATATAATATTAATAATACTAGCTTGGGTTATTTTTACCAAAGATATGAAGAAGTAAAAATGTTGGCCCAAATTTATGAACAAAAATGACTAATTTGCAAAATGTTATAATGGAAACTAAAATTCTCAGGTTTTTTTTTCTACTTCTATTGCAAAAAACAAACAAACCCAGTGGTGATTAACCACTTAAGCCGCGGACCATATTGCTGCCTAAAGACCCAAGGGGTTTTTACAGTTCGGGACTGCGTCTCTTTAACCACTTCCAGACCTGCGCACGACGATGTACGTCCTATTTTTAAAGACGGATATCTCGGTAACGGCAGCAGCTGCTGTCACAACCGAGGTATCCATCTTTAGTGTGCGCGGTCTGGAATCCGATAATGGCGGTCTCCGCGGCGGATTCACCGCGAGATCGCCGTTATCGGTGGCGGGAGAGGGGCCCCCCCCCCTCCCGCCGCTCTCCCGTGCCCTCCGCCGCTTACCGGAGCCGTCGGTAGCGGCGGAGGCGATCGGATGCTGTCGGCTGGTGAGCGGGGACGGGACTGAAGGAAAAATCTCCTTCGCCCGTCCCCATAGCTCGGCTGGGCGGAAGTGACGTCAAAACGTCAGTCCCGCCCAGCCTCTTAAAGAGACAAATTTTTTTTTGGTCATTTGAAAAAATGACATTTTTTATTTTTTTTCTATTTTTTGCATTTAAGCCCAAATATGAGATCTGAGGTCTTTTTGACCCCAGATCTCATATTTAAGAGGACCTGTCATGCTTTTTTCTATTACAAGGGATGTTTACATTCCTTGTAATAGGAATAAAAGTGATGATTTTTTTTTTTTTTTTTTTTTCAGTGTTAAAAATTCTAAAATAAATAAAAATAAATGCGAAAAGCAAAAAAAATTTTTTTTAAAGCGCCCCGTCCCGACGAGCTCGCGCGTAGAAGCGAACGCATACGCGAGTAGCGCCGACATATGAAAACGATATTCAAACCACACAAGTGAGGTATCGCCGCGATCGTTAGAGCGAGAGCAATAATTTTAGCCTTAGGCCTACTCTGTAACTCAAAAAATGCAACCTGTAGAATTTTTTAAACGTCGCCTATCAAGATTTTTAAGGGTAAAAGTTTGACGCCATGCCACGAGCGGGCGCAATTTTTAAGCGTGACATGTTGGGCATCATTTTACTCGGCGTAACATTATCTTTCAAAATATATAAAACAATTGGGCCAAATTTATTGTTGTCTTATTTTTTAATTCAAAAAAGTGAATTTTTTCCAAAAAAAGTGCGCTTGTAAGACCGCTGCGCAAATACGGTGTGACAAAAAGTATTGGAATGACCACTATTTTATTCTCTAGGGTGTTAGAAAAAAAAATATATATAATGTTTGGGGGTTTTAAGTAATTTTCTAGCAGAAAAAAATGTTTTAGTCTTGCAAACACCGAATCTGAAAAACACCTAAGGTCTGGAAGTGGTTAACAGACAATTGCGCAGTCGTGCGACGTGGCTCCCAAACAAAATTGGCGTCCTTTTTTCCCCACAAATAGAGCTTTCTTTTGGTGGTATTTGATCACCTCTGCGGTTTTTATTTTTTGCGCTATAAACAAAAATAGAGCGACAATTTTGAAAAAAATGCAATATTTTTTACTTTTTGCTGTAATAAATATCCCCCAAAAACATATATAAAAATTTTTTTTTCCTCAGTTTAGGCCGATACGTATTCTTCTACCTATTTTTGGTAAAAAAAATCGCAATAATCGTTTATCGGTTGGTTTGCGCAAAATTTATAGCGTTTAAAAAATAGGGGATAGTTTTTTTGCATTGTTATTTTATTTTATTTTTTTACTACTAATGGCGGCGATCAGCGATTTTTTTCGTGACTGCGACATTATGGCGGACACTTCGGACAATTTTGACACATTTTTGGGACAATTGTCATTTTCACAGCAAAAAATGCATTTAAATTGCATTCTTTATTGTGAAAATGACAGTTGCAGTTTGGGAGTTAACCACAGGGGGCGCTGTAGGAGTTAGGGTTTACTTTGTGTGTGTTTACTAGTGTAGGGGGGTGTGGCTGTAGGAATGACGTCATCGATCGTGTCTTCCCTATAAAAGGAATGACGCGATCGATGCGCCGACACAGTGAAGCACGCGGAAGCCGCGTGTACACGCGGCTCTCCCCGTTCTTCAGCTCCGGGGAGCGATCGCGACGGCGCGGCTAAAAACAAATAGCCGCGCCGTCGTCCCGGATCGCTCCCCGAGCGGACCCGACCTCCGCATGTACCGGGGGGGGGTCCCGATCGGACCCCCCACCCACGTCTAGCAGAGGACGTACAGGTACGTACATGTGCCTGTCCGTGCCATTCTGCTGACGTATATGTACATGAGGAGGTCGGGAAGTGGTTAAATACCACCAAAAGAAAGCACTATTTGTTTGGAAAAATATATCACTATTTGTGTGGAAAAAGATATATATACATTTTGTTTTAGGTACAGTGTTGAGTAATTGTCATTTAAAGTGGAGCTCCACCCTATTTCTATACATTATCTTAATCAATTTGCAGACTCAAATGCATTAACCACTTAAGGACCGCCTCCTGCAGATATACGTCAGCAGAATGGCACGGCTGGGAACAAGCACGTACCTGTACGTCCTCTTTAAGTGCCCAGCCGTGTGTCGCGTATCGGCCTAAACTGAGGATTTTTATATATATATATATATATATATATATATATATATATATATATATATATATATATATATATATATATATATATATATATATATATATATGATATTTATATATATATATATGATATTTATTATAGCAAAAAGTAAAAAATATTTATTTTTTCAAAATTGTCGCTCTATTTATTTTTGTTTATAGCGTAAAAAATAAAAACCGCAGAGGTGATCAAATACCACCAAAAGAAAGCTCTATTTGTGGGGAAAAAAAGGACGCCAATTTTGTTTGGGAGCCACTTTGCACGACCGCGCAGTGTCAGTTAAAGCGACGCAGTGCCGAATCGCTAAAACTGGCCGGGTCCTTTACCTGCCTAAAGGTCCGGGTCTTAAGTGGTTAAAGAACAGATGTGTTTTTTTTTTTGTGACAGTACCTTTTGTAATCAATATCTGTCACTCGGCTTCCTGTCTCTCTTCTGCGGGTAGTGCTCCCAGGATTCATTGCGGAGGCTTCCTCTGAGTTATCGCGGGATTTCATAAAGCGATAAAGCCGCGACCGCTGTCTCGTCACATCAGGCTCCCCATCACAGATTGCGTGACGTTCCTTCGCCGCCATCTTGCTTCTCTCCACACTCCTGAACAGTAATGATAGTGAGAAGGGGGCAAGTGGTGTAGCAAGATGGCGGCAACAGGACGTGACTTCCGAAGCAATCTGTGATAGGAGAGCCGAATGTGACGAGGCACCGCCCATTTTGATGGAAACTCGGAAGTCGACGTCCCTGCTCGCAACAAGAAAATGAGTGCTTGTGGGCTTCACAGTGCCCACAAGCAAAATGGTAACCGCGTAACTAAGAAAAAATAAGTTAGAATTCAAGATGAAATCGGACAGCGGATGACTTAAAACAGAAGAGTATTTTTTTAATACGCCATAAATTGAATGCAAAAAAAAAAATGGCCGCGGGAGATCCGCTTTTAAAGTGAGAGTGCTGAAAATTGGTCTGGGCAGGAAGGGTGTATAAGTGCCCTGTATTGAAGTGGTTGATAAAGCCTATTTCTCTTCCCTTCATGGACGGACACAGCATCCTTTGACTGTAGGGTTATATCCGCTTCCTTCCAAGAGATTTAGGCAGAATTACAGCACTTAAAGTGTTAACAACCTTTCTTTAGTGCAGCTCCTCCCAGGGGGCGTGGTTCCCCGGGTATAACCCACACCCTGCTGTAGCAGCCTCAGTTTTTTTCTGCCTAACGACAGGAGAGGTCAGGCACTCTGGAGTCCTGTACTCTGGAGATTTTTTTCTTGCGATTTTTTTTTTTTTTGTTTTTTTTTTTTTTTTTTCGTCGCCTTTTTATTATTTTGTTCCTGCATTTTTTGAATTCTGTGATTCTTCTATCAACAGCCGACTGGGTGACAGGCTGGGTCTTGACTCTTGTAGTCCCCCCATGTTCGGCCATCGAGCGTGTGCCGGCCCTCAGCTCAGCTTTGGGACGTCCACGACAGGCTCCGTTGCTCCAGGGGCGGCCGGGGAACATCTTGTTCTAGGGCACACATATGACCGGTCTTTTATGGCTGTCACAGTGTGTCTGGCCGACAGCCATGCCGTTTAGCGGACATTGGATCTGTCTGGGATACCTCCAGCCGGTGGTCGCAGGACGGGTAAGTAGTGGCTCCTTGCTCAGGTAAGGTGGTATGGCTGGAATTTTCCCCTGGGAGGTCGACTGAGGGCTTGCCCTGCTTTCCTCTCTCCCTTATTTCCTCTCCCTCCTTTCCCATGGGGGTATCGGCTGTGAGGGGGGGGGGCTTTCTGGGGTCTCTTATACACCTGGGCCTGTGTGCGGAGCGGGGGCTGTGTGTGTTCACTGCAGGGGGCTGTGTGTGTGTTCACTACTGGGTCTTTTGTGGTGTTCTGTGCTGCTGTGTCACTTTGGGCTCTTTAAATGCGCAATGGCCGCCATTTTGCTGAAGTCACGTTTTATATGGCTCGGCGGCCATTTTCTTGTGGTCCTATGCTGTTTTTTTTACACATACGGTGGCCATCTTGGATTTAGTTTTGGCCTCGTGTGGCCGTTTTAGCTCTGCAAAAAAGACGGTGAGTCTGCCTGAGGGGACAGACGCAGCGCAGCCGGCTTCTCAGCACACCTTAGGCTTGTCTCAGCCCGTGCTGCACCGGGAGGGGTGGTGAGTTCCCAGAGGGCCCCCATACTCTGTTGTAGCAGCCAGGAGGTGACCAGTGGGGGTTTTTCTGCTTTGCAGTAAGGGTGACACAGCGGTGGGGCATTATGGAGCCTGAACCAGGTACTTCTTCCCCAGCAATGCCTGAGTTAACCCTTGACGCCCCTCCCCCTGCCACATCTGTTGAGGCAATGTCGGCTGTCCTGGAGTCTTTTCTCGCCAGGTTTGAAGCAGCTAGTGCCCAGAAGGGGGGTAAAAAGCGCCCCCTCCCTGAGCCTGCTTCTGGGGATGTCTCCGACACTGAATCGGACCCTGCTATTGCTGCTTCTGGTTCTGTAGTGTCAGAGGATGCAGGCTTAACCCACGCGGACAGTGAGGATGACTCTGCTTCAGGGTCAGTTGCTGACAAGGAATTTGTTGGAGCTCTTGTTTCTGCGGTGCGTGATACTCTGAAACTTGAAGATGTGGCGGTGGCACCTGACGTGCCTGTCCCTTTTGGGTTCCGCAAACCGCCATGCACCGCTAAAGTGTTTCCTTGTGTTTCTTATTTGGACAATATGTTGTACAAGGAATGGGATACACCACAAAAAGTTTTTTGCCGTTCCAAAATTTTTTGCAACCCGTTACCCCTTTGAGGAGGACTTTTTAAAAAGTGTGTCTCTCCTCCGTCAGTGGACCCTCCCGTGTCCAGACTGAGCAAGGCCGCCACATTGCCTGTGGAAGGGGCTCCTGCATTTAAGGACCCTGCTGATAGGAGAGTGGAGGCTGTGGCCCGCTCCCTATTCACTGTTGTGGGTTCGGCGGTGAGGCAGGTTCTGGCCGGGACTCTGGTGTCACAGACTCTGACTGAAAGGGCGAAGCTCCTGCTGGAGGAACGGGACGCTTCCGAGTCCTGTAAGGACCTGGCTGAACAATTGGGTTCAGGGTCTGAAATTTGTCTGTGAGTCGGCCCTGGATACGCTCCCCTTGCTTTCCAGGGCTTCCGCCTATGCGGTGGTATTGCACCGCCTTGTGTGGCTGAAATGCTGGTCGGCGGACCAGTCCTCTAAGAAGGCTTTGGTGGATTTGCCCTTTTAAGGGTGAAAGGCTTTTTGGGGCGGCCCTGGATGACATCATTAAGGATGCCACGGGTGGTGAGAGCACGCTGCTCCCACAGTCTGGGAAGGGTAAGGAGCCTCGCCGCAAGCAATGACCCTCCTTTACTACCCCAAAGAGTTTTTTTCGTGCGCCCGGCGTGGCGGGAAAGGTCCGCAAGGTGCTAAGGCCCCCGCTGCGGGGCAGAAGCGCACCTGGTACCGCAAGCCCAACAAGCCTGCGGACAAACCTGCTTCCGCATGAAGGTCTGCCCCCGCCCGGGTCTCGGGTGGGGGGCCGGCTTCGCGAATTTGCGGCTTGGTGGAGGTCTCTTCTGTCCGACCGTTGGGTTTGCGAAGTGGTTGCCTCGGGGTACAAGATAGAGTTTCTTTCTTGTCCCCCAAACAGATTTTTTCCTTCCAACCTCCAGCTTCCTCCGGTTCGCCGGCAGGCCCTGTCAGGGGCTGTCCAGGATCTACTGGACAGGGGGGTGATTGTGCCAGTTCCCTCGCAGGAACGGTTTCAGGGGTTTTACTCCAATCTGTTCGTGATCCCCAAAAAAAGACGGGGTCCGCCCTATCCTGGACCTCAAGGCCCTCAATTGCTTTGTCAAGGTGCAAAAATTCCGGATGGAGTCGATTCGCTCGGTCCATCAGGGGGACTTCTTGGTGTCCTTGGATATCATGGACGCATACCTACATGTTCCCATATGCACAAAGCACCAGAGGTTTCTGCGCTTTGCGATCAGGGAGGATCACTTTCAATTTGCGGCCCTCCCGTTCGGCTTGGCCTCGGCACCGCGGGTTTTCACCAAGGTGCTCGCCCCGATACTAGCCCTGCTGAGGCAGCGAGGGATCGCTATCGTGGGATATCTGGACGACCTTCTCCTGAGAGCTTCCTCAGAATTAGAAGTGGACATGTATTACGTTCCAGACTCTCCAAAGAGTTTGGCTGGCTTCTGAATCTCCACTGCCCACATGGGACTTGAATTTGGTCCTCTCGGTGCTTCAGCGAGCTCCCTTTGAGGACATTCGGAAGATCCCTTTGTTGACTGTCACAAAAGGTGGTTTTTCTGGTAGCTATTGCCTCAATCAGACGGGTGTCTGAACTGGCGGCCTTGTCCTGCAAGGCCCCTTACTTGGTCATCCATCAGGATAAGGTGGTGCTGCGTCCGCAGCCCTCTTTTTTTTTTCCTAGGGTCGTTTCGGCCTTTCACATTAATGAGGACATTGTTCTTCCATCCTTATGTCCCTCAGCCGAAAAACCCGAAGGAGGCCATTTTGCATGCCATTTTGCATTCCCTGGATGTGGTTCGGGCCCTTCGAGTTTACTTATCGGTGACGGCTCCGTTCCGTAAGTCGGACTCACTGTTTGTATCGGTGTCTGGTCCCAGAAAGGGCCTGGCAGTCTCGTCGGCCACCATTTCCAGGTGGATCCGACAGGTTGTGCTTCAGGCCTATGCCCTGAAGGGGCGGGCGCCTCCCTTTTGGGTCACGGCGCATTCGACCAGGGCGATCGGTGCCTCTTGGGCTTTCCGACATCAAGCCTCTGTGTTACAGGTGTGTAAGGCAGCGACCTGGTCGTCGGTCCACACTTTTTCAAAGTTTTACAAGGTGGATGTGAGTGCATCTTCTGATGCCTCCTTCGGCCGCAGGGTGTTACAGGCGGCAGTTTAAGGTTGGAGTTCCTCCGTTGAGTAACTCCGGTTTTGTTTTGGGTGAAGCTTGATTTGCTGTGTTGTTTTTCCCACCCCTCAAATTTTTTTGACACTGCTTGGGGACGTCCCTACAGTCAAAGGATGCTGTGTCCATCCATGAACGGAAGAGAAAATAGGATTTTTGTACTCGCTGTAAAATCCATTTTTCTGAGTTTTTATGGACGGACACAGCACCCACCCCTCCTTTGTTTGTACTGCTTGTTATGAACTGAGGCTGCTAGAGCAGGGTGTGGGTTATACCCGGGGAACCACGCCCCCTGGGAGGAGCTGCACTAAAGAAAGGTTGTTAACACTTTAAGTGCTGTAATTCTGCCGAAATCTCCTGGAAGGAAGCGGATATAACCCTACAGTCAAAGGATGCTGTGTCCGTCCATGAACTCAGAGAAATGGATTTTACGGTGAGTACAAAAATCCTATTTTATCTTAAATTCCTGCTCTCCTAAGTACTGTGGTGGGCAAGTATTTCAATTTATTTAGCAGGGGGAACATATCCTCAAAGACCCACACCTCATCTACATCAGTCTTACCCAAAAAAAGTCCAAAGTTTATACACTCCCCCAAAACTCCAGATGGATTTCTCTCATAAACACTGTTATTAAAATTATTTTCCTACTATTGGCAAATTAACTCACTAGTTCTCGTTCACCTGTCCCTTACAAGCTTGCCCTTTACAACTCTCACCCTTCAGGACACCATGAGGACGGATAGCCCCCTGGCACCTAAAACCCTCTACCTATCACCCATGGGTGGGTTCTTTAGGTTACCCTAAGGTGAGCACCTTGGTTTCCTTAAAACCTGGACCAGAGATGGGGACACCAGCTGCTGTAAATTTTTCAAAGATGCCACTAGCCAAAATGAGTGCTGGGGGAGATACTCTGTGGATGAGTAACCAACTCCATCATTGCTCTCATTTTTACATCAAGACCCTTCAATAAAGACTTTAAACATTTTGATACAGAAGCTCTTTCTACCAGAACTGTATCTTTTGATGTATAAATTGCTTTTACAGGACTCTGAGGACTATTAATTATTGAAGAATAGTAGCGGGAGATTATAGTATTGCAGAATCCCAAATAACGCCGGAATTCAAACTCGCCTACACCTATTGTAATAACTCTCGGACACCAGCGACATGTTCCAAAATACTCACCTGCTGGCACAAGTTGCTCTGTAAACTGGCTACAATCTTCCCCTGCTACAGAGGCAGTAGACACATTTATATACCACTTTTAACAGAACATTAAACTTCAAATCAAGTAGACCTCCCAGAAGCCTTGTCTCCATTTTGAATGTTGGTTGAACCTACTCCCACAGAATAACTAAGCTATAGTAGAAGTTGATCAAAGAGATGACACTGACACTGTTGAGCATTTTTTGAATTGGTAGAATTGTATTACTTTTGTCTATGTACATTTTGGACAACCTAATTCATTTAATTGCTTGTAATGTCTATTTAAAATAAAGCTCATGTAAAAAAAAACATACCTGTGTGTATTGTGCTAAATTGTATTTTTATAAAGTTGCGTGAAACTTTGTGTAGCCAACTTAGATGCATTTAGTATTTTTAACAGTGTTTTTCTTTGTGATCTTTTATTTTAATTGAATTGTGATCGGAATGTAACACAATGAAGTTTGTGGGAATCATACCTGCTATACAGCTGAAATCGGATAAACATCTTGATTCTAGAAGCCAGCTGAGCTCCCTGCTCTGAACAGATCTATTCCTTTAATTATATACCACCTTGTTGGAGCGTTTCCTTTCTTCTTAAAATGAGGCTTTGAGACGGGATAAATTTCTCAAGTCGTCATTAATTATTAATCGTCTAGTATCACTATCTCCTTTCTTTTTCTTTTCATCCACTCCCCCTGTGCTAGATAGATGTGGATTATTTACCGTAAGAACCCCCCCCAGTCCCGGTTTTATCTCTTGCTTGGCTCATCTGGTGGGGGGCGCAAGCTTAAAGGTATACTATGGGTTTACATAGGATGCATTAAGGTGAAAAAACACAATGCTTTAAAACCCCTTTTTAATGGGAAATATTTGCTCTAGTGCAGGCCGCAGTGAAACCTGACCGTTGCTTTAAAAGAACTGACCACTGTATTCTCTCTGGCCTTAATTTTCTTACCTTCTCGTCTCTTCTGAATGGCCTCACATGTTGGCCTGCATAAATGGTGGTGTTCCTTGCTTTCAGGACTATCTTGTCATTTAGCCCACTGTATTTTCACTTGCCTGAATGGTCTTGTCTTTTAACACTGTTTCCATAGTTGCTCTTTAACCACTTGCCATCCAGCGAGCATATATAAACGTTCCCGGACAGCAAGTGGACATACCACAGTTGTTTTCATCCAGCATTCAGGTGTCAGGCAAAAGTGATTCATTTGGCTTTACAGATATGCTTCTGGGAAAAGAAAACCCTCCCGCCTTTTGCTGCCGTGGTTCCCCGTCTTTCGCATTCCTCTGAGGATCCCAGGACTGGGGCAAGCGGTTAGGACATCTGCCCATAGAGGAGATGGAGAAACATCCATTTCCTGATATATGAGAAGTGATCCTGGAAGCAACAAAGATTTAATTTGTTTCATCAGCTGTTTGAAGGGCAGGGGAGATATCAGGGGGTCTCAAAGCTATAACTATAATTGTGATGGCAATAAAGTGGAAAAAAAGTAAAAATTTTTTTTAAAGGCACCCTCGTCCCCCTACCCATACAGTACACACAAATTTAAATGCACATGGGTCTGGCATGCATATAGTGGGGGGAAAAAAACGTATGGAACACATCACCATTTTTTTACGTTATATATTTCTAAAGAACCTATATTGACATGAAATTTTCATCACGTGTCGGTAACAACCCATGCAATGCATGCATAAAAACCAAATACGTTTAGAAATTAAGTAATGTGTATTAAAATGAAATAACACAGGGAAGAAGTATTGAAGAGAGCGTGAGTAGGTAACTTGTATAGCTTATATCTTTTAGACCTCCGATCCCTCCATAAAGGGTACCTGTCACCACCTATTACTGTCACAAGGGATGTTTTACAGCTTAAAGTTTAAAGCGTCGCCTATGGAGATTTTTAGGTACCGTAGTTTGTCGCCATTCCACGAGTGCGTGCAATTATAAAGCGTGACATGCTTGGTATCTATTTCCTCAGCGTAACATCTTTCACATTATGCAAAAAAATTGGGCTAACTTTTTTTTCATTTTTTTAAAATTCATGAAAGTAAATTTTTCCCAAAATGTTGCGTTTAAAACACCGCCGCACAAATACCGTGTGACATAAAATATTGCAACAATTGCCATTTTATTCTCTAGATTCTCTGCTAAAATAATATATATAATGTTTGTGGGTTCTAAGTAATTTTCTGGCCAAAAATACAGATTTTAACTTGTATGCACCAAATGTCATAAATAGGCTTAGGCATGAAAGGGATAAGGACTGCAGCTGGGGTTTCACTTTTCCTGTAAGCAGGTCGTTGTTCGACAGTGCCATTTCAGTGGTCTTGTGATTGATGCATGCATCCAAGGGATCACACTTTCATGAGATGCTTGCCAACTCTGTAATCTTACAATAAAATAGTTTATATTTACGAAGGTAACCCTAACCCTCTGACGACACTGCATTATTAACCCTTGTATTTACTGTATGTGCCATTTAGGCCTTAAAAATGCGGTAGCAGTTGGCACACATTACAATATGCAGAAATTTTTATTTTTTTCCAAAAGTTTTTATTTATAAACAGAGGAGCCGGTCCGGACCATAACATACAGACAGTCCAATGTAGTCATCAAAATCAACATATAATCAAAGGAAGACAGACGGCGAAACATAAGGCGTTCCGGTGGTACATTTGGCACCTGTCAGTAGCGAGTCTCAGTAGGGTTCACGCCCTCCAAAGATGGCAGCAGGAACCCCCACTCGAGAGCCACTGTGACTCCCCTTCACAACATTCAGGGTAGTCCTGATAGATCATTACTGTCTATTTCAATTAGTGTGCGTGTCCGCCTGAGCGTAAGTGTGGAATAAGAATTAAGGTCCGGGAGGCCCAGCCCTCTCACCCATTTTCCATGTTTTCCTCAAGGGAGTGGAGTAGAAAATCAATAGGGGTATCGGAGAGAAGAAGAGAGAAGTAAAGAGGGGAGAAGAGAGGTTGGGAGGGGGAGGGGGGGGGCTGCACAGGCAAGGGTGTCCCCAGGCGCCCCTAAAGGGCGTAATTTGCGCAATGGGTTATTCAGGATCTAAAAATTTGCAGAAAATTTTGAGCAGAATAAATGCTTGATATGACTAAACGTCTGTAAAAGTGCATAGATGCGTTTAGTGCTTGAGTGTTCATTAACTTCAGTGGCTAGAATGCCCAAATGTGTGTACAAAATACTTAGACGCTTTTTTTTCCTGCCAGGAGCAAAGGCGTTCAAAGGTGGTGGTAAAATACTCAGTGTGCATGAGGCCCAATGCCCCTTTTACACTTGTACGACTTGTCCTGTGACTGCAAAGTCGCATGACAAGTCGTTCCCCATGATTTCCAATGACGACCATTCATATTTGTACGACTTCAAGTCATGCCAACTTCAAAGTAGTCCCTGCACTACTTTTTGGTCTGACTTTGATACGAGTTACACTGGCATTTGCTAAATTCGCATCAAAGTCACGGACGTGAAATCGTGCACTTTTGAAGTTGTCATGGTAGTGTGAAAGTGGCCTCTGAGTTTTTTTACTTAGAGAAACATGGAACAGTTTCTCTTCAGAGCATAGCTTAAATTAGATTCCAATAAGTGCTCTGACTGAACAGCCATAATATCCATTCTTCTTTGACTACCCTGATAGAATCTAGCTCCTCTCACCTCTTCTCTGGTTTCTGGTCACCTTCTGTCTCCATATTGTACGTCTTTCCTGCTTACCTTTCATAGCAGTACCCCCACCTCTATCAGTTTTCCCATCTTTCCCAGGAATACACTTTTACATGACACTTACGCACTGTTACCTGTTGTATATACTATAGCTATTTTCTAACGCTTGGATCAAGAGGCACTGTTAACAGCATGCAGCAAAAGTTAGGCTATATGGAGTGGTAACTCGGCACACATTTTTATTGTAAGGATTCAGTGATCCAGAAATCTCCATTTCAAAAAGCCCTTCTTTGCAATTGTAACTTAATTCTACAGTGTTCCAAGACTTTTCTAGCTGACAAAAAGCTAGTACTGGGTGGATAGTTTACATAGTTTCACTTAGTAAGTAAGGTTGAATAAAGAAAATATGCCATCCAGTTCGACCTGTGTAGGTTTATAAATGCCAGTGTTGATGATCATTTCCCATATCTCTGTATGTTTTCACTAAGATGCACATCCAAGAGTCTTTTAAAAATGTTAATACTCTCCGCTGACACCACCAATTGTAGAAGACGAAGCCCTAACGAACTGCAGTCTGCTTGCATAATTTGTAGTAAATACATCTTTGCCATGCCAAAGCTTCCCTCCAACCACTTTGCATATTATTTTATATATACTGTGATTCTGTACTTGCCAAATATGCTTCAAAAATATCCCTCCACTGAGTCTGGCTCCAGTCATTTTAACTGTGGGCAGCTGAAGATGCTGCTTGTTCACTTCCTGGATTTACACAGAGGCACACCTCCAGCTCTGTAACTCTAATTGGCCCTCTTATGACTCATCCCCTCCTCCCTTCCTGGAAAACTCTCACGAGAGTGAGAGAGAGCTGTGCATGATGTCATCATAAGCCTAGGTTGACAAGTCAATCCCTGATATACTGGTTCTAGAGGACAATGAATGAGAAGGTAATGAAGAGAATGTTGAGGAAGTGTTGGAAGAAGCTGCAACAAAAATTCTCTTCTCTTCTCCCGACTCTCACTATATTGAAATGGGAAACTTCAGTTGAAAAGCCTCTGTCCTCGGCATTGGCATCGTACAAATTGACTCTCTTCTATCTCAACCAGCACCTTTGCACACAAAGATTGGGTCACTCTTGAAAGGATTTTTACCCCCCCCCCAATCTTTGCTGAATTTTATACATGTTAACAAAGTGGGCTCTTCCTGTGGTTGATCCTGCCGTTTCTTCCCAGGCTTCAACTTTAAAACCTAAATTCAGCCTATTTTTTTTCGACACAGATCTTAGCCCAAAATGACCACAAAGCACTCCCCAAAGCCTTCTCTGGGTGTGAACATCTCCCCCCCCCCCCTTTTTTTTAAAGTATTTTTTTTAGGTTTAAGACTAACCAACAAACAGAAAAACATACAAAAAAAAAACACCACCACCAGACAACCTGGTCATAAAAGTTAGGCAATACACTGAAACATAGAAAAATAAACTGACATCAGTGCAAATTTTAAAGTAGGCACAGTGGTAAAAGGCTCAGGTATAATACCGGGATATAGCAAAAGCGGAGGTCCAGACATTAGAGATCCTGAGGCACGGCCCATCAATGGTCAAGCAAGAGTAGTACAGTGCTGTGAGAGGGTTAGCGGACTAGACAACCATATACCCCAAATTTTGTGGAAAGTTTATTTTTTTATTTTTTCGGAGTTCAAAAGTAAGTTTATACAGTGGGATAGCGTCATTAATAAAGTTTTAACCAAAGGGATTTCAGAGAGGTCTGTGCGCCCTTCCAGGACAGTAAAATAGCTTTTTTTTTAACATAGATGAAGAGTATACGTAGCAGTCTCTTGGCATGTGATGATAGGTGTAATTCGCCAAAAATGCCTAATAGGCAGTTCTTGGGGTGTTTGGGAGGCCTAGCGCCGATGAGATGAACGCACCCACCTCTTCCCAGAAGTCCCGGGTGTGAACATCTTGGCCTCACTATAAAACAATACATTTTTTTTTAATTCTTTATTTAGGATACAAAAGGCAGCCAACAAATTGCATCAAAATCTGAACAGCGTAATTGTAGTCAAACAAGATAAGTGTATTGAGGACACAGAATATCAGATCACGGAATGGACAGTGACAAATAGCACTACTATTTTAGCTAAAATAAGACTACTTAGTGAACACAAGGTTGGTTACCCAGGTTTTTGACATAACAGGTAGAAGGGAGAAAGCAGCTGACAGAGGAGAAAGGATACAAATAGGCACAAAAAAAAGGGGGGGGGGGGGTCGGTTAGTAAATAAACACATGCTGGCTAGGGTAGGTTGTGTAATGCGGCTGGGGGGGGGGGGCATCTAGTAGGGATCTGCCCTCATCCAAATACAGCAAACTATTTTTGTATGTATCAAGATTTAGGGATCCTCTAGCTCTGATGGTGATTCTTCTGGCCCAGAAGAACCTGGAAAATGGACATACTCGGACATCTTGCTGATGACCCCTGGCCTCTTCTCAGCAGGCTAGATCTGCTAACTAAAAGTGGGGTGTGTTTCCGCGCCAATAAGATGAGCAATATTAATGAATAATTACATAAAATAATACTTAATATGCAAAGCTGCTCCTCTGAAAACAAAATATATAAATATGAATATACTGTGCAATGGATAAAAATGTTTTAGATCTGCTAACTGATGTCCCATATTGCATCCTGCTTCAGTTTTTGACAAAAAAAAATCAAAACATTTTTATTGACAAGGATGCAGAATCATCATAACACATTCAGTGTGCAAAATGCATGTAGATATAAATAGATAACAAGCGGTTACCTTTTACATAGCTCATATATAAGCATTTTTCCACAAAAAAAACACAAAATAAAAAGAACAAAAAAAAACACCCAAGCTTGTTTATGGACGTTTGCACAAAATATTTTCTCTACGCTTATACAAGACTGAAGGGGGAGTCCCAAGTCTGGGGGATAACCCCTATAACATCAGGTGGGTTTACAGTCATAGTAATCTAACCACCACTAGCTGCAGTTGGGCAAGACTAGTGTTATCCATCCAGTTCTGCCAGATTTAACGTTTTAACCACCTTACGATGACGGTAAGCCAACGGTTCCCTATAAGAGAGTTAATGTATCGATGCCCAATAGGGATGGCACTCTGTGCCCATTAGTGATATCTGCCAGTGCCTCCTGATCAGTGCTGCCTAACGGTGCCTGGGGCATTCTGTGTCTCCATGCGCCCTCGATCGCGTCGGACCGTGCCAGCTGGTAATTAAGGACGCGGCTTTGCGGCCTTCTGCAAGCCTATGCTTTCTTTCTGTGATCTGGCGCCATCTTGTGGTGGCCGTTGGTATGACAAGACAACCAGCAATTCTAATGGTGCTTCCCCTGTTTTCACTCCTTCCCTCTAATTGGAAGGAGTGAAAGGAACAACATTTTTTTTTATTTTATTTTATGGGTAACAAACGCTTTAAAACAGAAAGACCTTGCATACATAAAAATAGTAGCACGCTTCCAAGTCAAGAAGATGCTGTAGTGCTACTATTTTTATGTATGCAAGGTCTTCCTGTTTTAAAGCGTTTGTTACCCATAAAATAAAAAAATAAATTCTGTTCCTTTAAAGCATGTTACACAGCACAGTGTTTGTGCTGTGTAATTTGGCCCCCTGTATCACCTGAAATACCTGCCTTGTTCTGCACGCCCCCCTGTAAAATGACCACGGTTTATCATAGCTGCTGGGCTCTGACACTGTGGTCAGTTTATGTGCCTCCATCATCCGCAGCTCTCCTCTGTTGTGCTCACCCTCTCCTTCCCTGCCTGTCAGCTCTGTGTTAGTGCCTGCCCCTCCCCTCCTTCTGCTGAAATAACTTTTAATGTGTCAGATAATCCTATGTGTTTCATTATGTATGCTATGTGCCCCAATCAGTTTTATAAAAAAAAAATGCAGACTATACCTTATTTCAGAGCGGAGCTCACATGATCGGCTGCCTCTCTCCTGACTGATGTCAGCGGGGGATTTTCGCCCCTCCCGCTCTAGCTGTCGTGTCGGAAGAGGGGAGAGTCGGCCGGTCACATGAGCGCCGCTCTGAAATCGGGTATAGACGACTTTATTATTTTTTTTTTTAATAAAACAGAGACTGGGGTACACATCATTAGGAAACACACAGGATTATATAAAGATTTGACAGTGGCTTAACAACCACTTTAACCACTTAAGGACCAAGCCTGTTTTTCAGATTTGGCGTTTACAAGATTAAAACATTTCTTTTTTGCTAGAAAATGACTTAAAACCCCCAAACATTATATATATTTTTTTCTCACACCCTAGGGAATAAAATGGTGGTCATTGCAATACTTTTTGTCACACCGTATTTGCGCAGTAAAGTAAGTAACGTTAGCCCAATTTTTTAATATATTGTGAAAGATAATGTTACGCAGAGTAAAATGATACCCAACATGTCACGCTACAGAGGAGGTCTAAGGCTAGAATTATTGCTCTCGCTCTAATGATCGCGGTGATGCCTCACTTGTGTGGTTTGAATACCGTTTTCATATGCAGGCTCTACTCACGTATGCGTTTGCTTCTACGCGCAAGCTCGTCAGTACGGGGCGCTTTAAAAAAAAATGTTTTTGTTTTCTTATTTTTATTTCTTTTATAAATTTTTACAAAAATAAATAAAAATGGATCACTTTTATTCTTATTACAAGGAATGTAAACATCCCTTGTAATAGTAAAAAGCATGACAGGTCCTCTTAAATATGAGATCTGGGGTCAAAAAGACCTCAGATCTCATATTAAGACTAAAATGCAAAAAAAATAATATTGTCACTTGTGTGCTTTAAAAAGCATGGGCGGAAGTGACGTTTCGACGTCGCTTCCGCCCTGCTATGCTATGGGGATGGGTGGGGGCCATCTTGCCCTCATTCGTATCCCATCCGAGCAGGGGGAGAGGACCTGATCGCCTCCGCCGATGCCGACGACTCTGGTAAGCGGTGGAGAGTGGCGGGACGGGGGGCCGCCGCCGATAACGATGATCTTGCGGCGAATCCGCCGCGAAGACCACGGTTATCATTGACAGGACCGCTCACTGAAAAGATGGATATCTCGGTTGTGGCAGCAGCTGCTGCCGTTACCGAGATATCCATCTTTAAAAAAATGACGTATATATACAGCGAGCGGTCCTTAAGTGGTTAAGCAAATCCATTAGCAAGCTCTGTTTTAAGAAGTTTCACTTTTGTCCTTGGTGAAGGACAGAAGTGAAATGATCACTGTCTCGTTCAGGTCTTTACCTCTCCTATTACTGCAGGATGAGTGGTAATTCAGGTGGACGGAGATCTATTACCACAGCCCCGGCAGAATCTGTCTTAATTGCAAAGTGTAATAATGACCAGGACTCGTTTCTGATTACAGCTGAGTTTCGTTGTGCAGCACAGTAGCTGTAACTCTTTATATTTATGCGAACATAGGGGAATAGTGCCTCAATCCAGAACTATAGCCTAAACCCCAAAATGATCATGCCCCACTGTTCAAAATTGCTGCTTTGAATTTCAACTAAATATCCACATTTTAAAGCAGGTGTGTTCAACCTGTGGCCCTCCAATTTAAGGTAAGCACCCATGTTTTTTAAAAAGCCCACCTCCAGACAATTTTTCTGTCAATCTTTTTGTTCAGTTTTCAAAATGACAGAATTAACATTACAGTTTAATACAAGAAAAAGTGCAATATGGTTCAGACATCATAAACCTTAAAGAAACAATGATGGCGTATTTAAAGGGTAAAAAGTTAAGGCAGGAGTCCATGGGGCCCATCATGCAATGTCAATGGTCCACTATGATGAGACCTGTTGGGTTGTTTTCCAAAGAGAGACCAAGCACTTAGGCCTTGCAGCAATCCAATATTATATGTTTGGGGGGTCAGGCAGAGCTACACCCGCCCGCAGCACCACTAAGGAAAATTTTGGTCATAATAATGAGTCTATAACAAACATAATGACCACGGTCATTTAGCACTAAACATATTATCTTAACGTGAGAATAACGTATACTTGGCACAAATTTAGATATGTCAGTGGCATTTTCTCTAAGATATATTACCACTTGTAAAGCCTAGACAGAAACCCTAATGCCCTTTACACACGGTCAGAAAAGTTAAATTGAGTCCGATGAACCATCTAGATCTGCCGATTTTCTGATCGTTGGTATGCTGCTTTTGACAGCCGAATATGAATTTTGGATGTGCAGGCTTAAAATTTTTTGTCTGTGACCACAACGTCCGGTTTTTATTTTCATTAGTATGGTTTTCTGCCCAAAAACAAAAATCTGAAGAGCAAGACTAGGCATGCTCAGAAATAAAAGAACACATACAAAACAATTCAACACATTATGTCACTTCTAACGTTGATGAGTACCCTCTTCACTTTCGATTTGAGAGTAGCATCCAACAAAAAACTTACAAATTCTTCCAATAATCTGACCGTGTGTACAAGACTTGAGACCCCATGCACACTATTTGATTTTCTGCAGATTTTTGTCTTCAGATTTACCAAAACCATGTAGTTCAAGGGCCTGCCTGATTGCATACAAATTGAATCTCTTAAAGGTTTGACCTCATATTATAGGTTTTGGTAAATCTGAAGACAAAAATGGCAGAAAATTGAATAGTGTGTATAGGGTCTTAGGGTCAAAACAAAGGATCCAACTAAAGGACCTGTATTACACCTGAGTAATGGAATATAAAAAAAAAACAAATTGGGAGAAGAAAAGGACAAAGTCAGAAAAGAGAGTAGAGAAGAGGGACCACACCCGTCCCAAGAGTCCATCCAGCAGTAATCCAATGTTAAACCTGAGCGTTTTGGCACCTGTAGATGAGAAAGCCAGGGGTTCCAAACTTTTTCAAATATGGATTGTTTATCTTGTAGGACACAAACCATTTTTCCGTGGAGCATAATCCAGGTAAGTTTTAGTTTCATTAAAGCGGGGGTTCACCCTATCGACAGGAAAAAAAAAAAAAAAATTTCTTTTACCTTTAAATCAGGCACTGTAGCGCGAGCTACAGTATGCCTGTCCCGAATTTTTTCCCCCCATACTCACCTTGTAGTCGTCCATCGAAGATACCGGGGAATGGGCGTGCCTCTGGAGACGGAGGATGATTGACGGCCGGCTCTGGCGCGTCACGCTTCTCCGGAAATAGCCGAAATAGGCTTGGTCTTCACGACGCGTGCGCATAGCCTGTGCGCACGCGCCGTGAAGAGCCGAGACCTACTCCGGCTGTCTTCGGGGAGAGTGACGTGCCAGGGCCGGCCGTCAATCATCCTCCCTCTCCATAGGCACGCCCATTCCCCGCGGGAGCCGGAATCTACGATGGACGACTACGAGGTGAGTACGGGGTTAAAAAAATCGGGACAGGCATACTGTAGCTCGCGCTACAATGCCTGTCTCGATGGTAACATCATGTGGGTCAGGGTGAACTACCGCTTTAAAGCTAGGTCAATCACTGGGCTATTCCAAGCAGTAGCGATAGCTATCTTACCAGCCAAAAACATATAGTAAATTAGAGTCTGTATTGATCTTGGGATACAGGTTCGTTAAGCAAAGCCATTTTGGGATCCTTGATAATGTTAACAATAGTGACCCCTTATCCATAAACAACGAACCATGGGGCAAGTCCACCATATATGAGTAACCAAGCCTACCTGGCCACAGCCCCTGAAACAGGAGGGAGACGAGTCTGCATACATTTTAGAGAGGCATTCTGGCACTAAGTACCATTGTGTGATCACCTTATACCCCGCTTAAATCAGGGCAACATTCATTATACCTTTGTGAATGTGTGCAGTCCAGGATCTCCAATCCTCTACCTCAGGGGTAATGCCCAAATTCCTCTCCCAAGCCATTTGGTAAGGACGTTTAGAGGAGGGGGAAACAGGATTTATACAACATGGAGATGCTACCCCACTGGAGAGCCTCCTGTAGGCATCTGTTCTCGAACTGTGTTCGTACAGTGAGATCAGGATTTCTCTTCTGTAGAGAGCCTAAGAAATGTTGTAGGTGGAAATTCTCAGAGGGGAGCATCTCCAAATCTTGCACAAAATATGAAGAGGGCCATACCCCCTTATGGTCAAGAAAGTCTCCTATGTGGTAGAGTCCCTTGTTCACCCACCAGCGAAAGAGGACAGGTGTCATACCTGGTGTGAATTGGGGGGTTATTAAAAAGGGGTGCCACTTGGGAGTGAGGAAAATTTAGGGGCCATCAACTGACGCATCCCATAGGCTAACAGAATGAGAAAGTGTAGTGCAGAGGATGGCCTTTCTATATTTTGAAGGGATCCAGTGTACCAGTGCTATTGGTAAAGGGAAGCAGGCTTGGGCCTCTATAGACGCCCAATCTGATCTATAATCAGGGTTTGACAAATTTGCTTGGAATCTAGGAGCCAACTAAAAAAGTTAGGAGCCAGAAAACGCACCCCATCCCGACGAGCTTGCGCGCAGAAGCGAACACATACGTGAGCAGCGCCCGCATATGTAAACGGTGTTCAAACCACATATGTGAGGTAGTGCCGCAATTGGTAGAGCGAGAGCAATCATTCTAGCCCTAGACCTCCTTTGTAACTCAAAACATGCAACCTGTACATTTTTTTAAACGTCGCCTATGAAGATTTTAAAGGGTAAAAGTTTGTCGGCATTCCACGAGCGGACGCAATTTTGAAGCGCGACATGTTGGGTATGAATTTACTCGGCGTAACATTATCTTTCATAATATTAAAAAAAATGGGGACAACTTTACTGTTGTCTTATTTTTTAATTAAAAAAAGTGTAATTTTTTCCCAAAATAGTGCGCTTGTAAGACCGCTGCGCAAATACGGCGTGACAAAGTATTGCAACGATCGCCATTTTATTCTCTAGGGTGTTAGGATAAAAAATATATATAATGTTTGGGGGTTCTAATTAGAGAGGAGAAGATGGCAGTAAAAATAGTGAAACATTACATTAGAATTGCTGTTTAACTTGTAATGCTTAACTTGTAATACCAATGACCACCACCAGATGGCGCCAGCTCACACAATGCTTGAGAGGGGGGATACTATTTCAATTTACAAATACCATACTGGTAACCCCCAATAGGGATAAAACTTTTTTGCGGAAGGGAGTTTAACAAGACATGTGGCCACTCACTAAAATGACGTAGTCTTATTTTCTGTAAGAGCGGAAAGGATGTGCAATTCCCTTCCACAGGCGGTGGTTTCAGAGCAGGGGGGCATAGATTTGTTTAAAAAAAATTAGATAAGCTCCTGAACGACTGTAACATACAGGGATATACAATGTAATACTGACATATAATCACACACATAGGTTAGACATGATGGACTTGTTCCTTTTTTTTTTCAACCTCACCTACTATGTAACTATGTAACTTCTAGGTGTCAAGGAGGTGACCCTCTTGCCTCCTGAATGCCTGTTTTTGCTTCTTTTGCTTTGCTGAATGGCTTCTTTTTTTTTTTTTTTTAAATGACCTAACATGTTGCAGCCATAACCCCACTGACTTGAAAGTCTTGTTAAAGCGGAGGTTCACCCATGGAGAACACATTTTCCCCTTAGATTAATGCTCATTTTGTCTAGGGGAATCGGCTATTTGTTTTAAAATATGATCCGTACTTACCGTTTACGAGATGCATCTTCTCCGTCGCTTCCGGGTATGGGTCTTCGGGAGCGGGCGTTCCTTCTTGATTGACAGTCTTCCGAGAGGCTTCCGACGGTCACATCCATCGCGTCATGATTTTCCGAAAGAAGCCGAACGTCGGTGCGCAGTATAGAGCCGCACCGACGTTCGGCTTCTTTCGGCTACTAGTGACGCGATGGATGCGACCGTCGGAAGCCTCTCGGAAGACTGTCAATCAAGAAGGAACGCCCGCTCCCGAAGACCCATACCCGGAAGCGACGGAGAAGATGCATCTCGAAAACGGGTAAGTACGGCTCATATTTTAAAACAAATGGCCGATTCCCCTAGACAAAACGAGCATCCAGCTATGGGGAAAAGAGGGAAAAAAACAGAAATGGGTGACTCCCGCTTTAAATTTGTATGATGGATTTTGGGTGGGCAGTTGGGGGGTGGTAAAACCATTTCTCAACCACTGGTTTCTACCAACCCTTGGCCACCCGTGTCAGAGGCCTTGAACATTTTGAAATGTGGCCAAGGACTGCACAGGCACATATGATTGAGTCATCTCCACAAAGATGGTGTCGGCCTAGAAAAAGCATATGAAGACATTGTTAGGGGGAGTACTGTGTTCTCTGTGAGAGGTAAAAGACGGGAGTTACACCCGTACGTTACTGGCATGCATGGACTTAACATGAAAATCTGATGCTAGGTTCATTTTTAAGTGAGGGTTCACCTAGAGTTATTTTTATGTAGGTTGTCTCAAAAGAGATGTCAAGAAATAAAATTACATCGGGTATTAAAACATCCTTTATCGAGGTCATACATTTTCAACCATGGTTCCCAGGCACCCTGGGGTGCTTTGGCAAATTTCTTAAAAATTGCCCAACAATGTGGATGAAAGCTGGCTTTTAGTTACACTAAGTCACAGGTTTTCATTGTGCACCATTACAACATTCTAGCTGCCGGTGTTTAATCAGATTAGGCGACCCGTCAGAATATGTAACAGAAGTGACGTTCTGTCGCCACCATCTTGCTACACCCTGCACTCCTCCACAGTAAGGATACACTGAGAAGGGGGCAAGTGGACATCTTGTTGCACCCACCGGAGTTTTGCATTTTACTCGTATTTATTACAGTAAAGTGAGTTTATATAGTGAAATACAGTACTTTATACATAACTCCGTCTGACTGGTTAGATGTTCAATTTCAAAAGCAGCGGACAGGTGAGAGCATTTGGGTGGCGCTGCTGCTGCCTGATCGCTCTCACACACACCCGGTACCGGCGCCCCCCCGCTCACGTGCTTCCGCCATGCTTGCCGGGCTTTGCTTGCCCATCGGCTAGCCCGGAACAGTCATGGCGGGTGCTGGCGGGTAGAGGGGAAGAAGAGCGGATACATGTCCGCTCTCCTCCCCTTCTTGCAGTGACCCGGAAAGCGACGTGTCTGACATCACTTCCAGATCACGTTCTCTGTGTCCCCGGCTCGCTTTGCTGGTGTAGGAGGTTTTGCAATGAGATCTGCATTGCAAAACATTCAGTAAAATAGGGGAGTCCCTGCATATGCAGTGTCCCTGCATATCTCAATAAAGAGAACCTGTCGCCAAAAAATAATCGCATAGAGGACGGTTTGTGATGAAAAAAAACGTTAAGCAAAAAAATACTTTTTTAAAAAAAAAAATATAAAGTTACACCCAAGCACATAAACACCCCCAAAAAAACTTGAGCCCCCCCCCCCACCCCCACATATATGCACAAACGTAAACGCATGTGTTGGGGCACCTACACGTGAAAACGTAGATTGCGATACACATGTTACCGCGTACGCCGGAGTGAGAGCAATAATTTGAGCACCATACCTCCGTAACACTAAACTCATACCTATAGGGGGCCTTTGAAGCATTGCCTATAGAAAATATAGGGTATTGAAGTTTGACACCATTTCTCGGGCGCAAACGTTTTTTTTTAGAGGTTTGGCATGTTGGCTATCTATTTACCTTTGCGGTAATATCATGCAGCATTGGAACTACCGCTTTTTTTCTCTAGGGTGTCTGCTTTCAGAAAATATATAATGTTTTCGGTTTTGTGTAATCTTAAGGCATACATTTTTTTTTTAAATGTGTGCAAAAAAACGCAAAAAACGCTTTGGCAGCGGAAGGGTTAAAGGGTGTCTTGACTGAAATAAGATTGAGAAACACTGATCTAGGCCATGGTATATCTAATGGTAGTTAACCACTTCAATACCGGCCCATTGTAAAATGACGTCCACAAAGAACCTCTACCGTTCAGAGTGGACGTCATATGACGTCCTGGGCTTTGTGGGGGGGATATCTGAATGATGCCTGCAGCTAGAGGCATCATTCAGATATCCTTCTCTTCTGCCGGCGATTCTGCACAACGAAAGAACAATCATAGCGGCGTTTCCGCCGCTAGATCGTTCTTACAGGCGGCGGGAGGGGACATCCCCCCCCTCCCGCCGCCATCCGGTGCTTCTCCGGGCTCTCCCGTGCCATCGGGGGCCCGGAGAACGAATCGTCCGGCGCTGGCAGGAACCATAGAGATGACTGGTGACCAGATGGTCACCAGTCATCTCTATGACCATCGGAGGACCCGGGCGCGATGTGATGACGTCATGCCCGGGTCCCCGTAAGTCAGTGTTTCTCAATTCCAGTCCTCAGGCCCCCCCAACAGGTCAGGTTTTCAGGATTTCCCTCAGATGAAAAGGCTGTGGTGATTACTAAGGCAGTGAAACTGATCAAATCACCTGTGCAAAATAATGGAAATCCTGAAAACCTGACCTGTTGGGGGGGCCTGAGGACTGGAATTGAGAAACACTGCCGTAAGTAAACAAAGCCGCAATTGCGGCTGCTAAGCAACAGTAAGCATGAGATCGGTGAATTTTTTTTCACCGATTTCATGCTTTCAGGCCTGGAGGAAAGATGTGGGGTCTTATTGACCCCGCATCTCTCCATAAAGAGGACCTGTCACACACATTCCTATTACAAGGGATGTTTACATTCCTTGTAATAGGAATAAAAGTGATAATAAAAAAAAAATTAATAAAAAAAAGTGTAAAAAAATAAATATGTAAAAAAAAAGAAATAAAACATTTTTAACGCCCCTGTCCCCAGTAGCTTGCGCGCAGAAGCGAACGCACACGTAAGTCCCGCCGACATATGTAAATGCCGTTTAAACCACATATGTGAGGTATCGCCGCGTGCGTTAGAGTGCCAGCAACAATTCTAGCACTAGATCTCCTCTGTAACTTTAAACTGGTAACCTGTAAAAAATTTCAAAGCGTTGCCTATGGAGATTTTTAAGTACCGAAGTTTGGCGCCATTCCATGAGTGTGCGCAATTTTAAAGCGTGACATGTTAGGTATCTATTTACTCGGTGTAACATCATCTTTCATATTTTACAAAAAAATTGGGCTAACTTTACTGTTTTGTTATTTTTTTAATTCATGAAACAATTTTTTTCCAAAATAAAGGCGTTTGAAAAATTATTGCGCAAATACCGTGCAAGATCTAGCAAAAAAATTATGATTTGTACATGTAGGAGAGAAGTGCCAGAATAGGCCTGATGGAGGTGTGTATAAAAGCCCTGTATGGAAGTGGTTAATTACATTCAACTGAACTTGTTCTGTAAAGTTGAAGATGTTTCATAGCTTATTTAAATAACTGCTTCAATTCTAATGAGTGTCAGGAACATACCCAAACACCTTAATCCTATCACCATGGAATGTGTCAAGGCAGATGTAGATTGTCCAGGAACAGGATTTGAGGTGTAAGGCCCTGTACACACGATCGGACAAAACCGATGAAAACGGACTGAAGTTCAGTTTCATCGGTCCAAACCGACCGCGTGTGGGCCCCATCGGTCCGCTATCCTTCGGTCGAAAAAATTTAGAACTTGCTTTAAAATTGAACCGATTGACGCCTAACCGATCGGTCAAAAGCGCCGGTTAGTACGCAAAAGCATCGGTTCAAAACCCGCGCATGCTCAGAATCAAGTCGACGCATGCTTGGAAGCATTGAACTTCATTTTTCTCAGCACGTAGTTGTGTTTTACGTCACCGCGTTGGACTCGATCGGTTTTTAAACTGATGGTGTGTAGGCACATCAGACCATCAGTCGGCTTCGGCTTCATCGGTTAACCGATGAGAACGGTCCTTTGGACCGTTCTCCTCGGATGGACCGACCGTGTGTACAGGGCCTGACAGTTTCATAATCCCATCCCTGGTGTCAGGAATTCTGTATAGGTGTTCTTCCTCAGGCTGGGTTCACACTAGAACATGCAGCGTCTCACAGCAGGAGTCGGTGCGTCTCCATTCACCGTTTCAGGTCCGATTTCAGCCCGAATGAAACGGACCAAAAGACGAACAGGGCTTCTGTGCAATTCGCACTGGAAACGCTACCGAGATGTGTGAACTGGCTTCATAGAGAGCTTCTCACAATCTCATGCTATGCGAATTGGATACGGGGAAACCCGCATCCAATTCGCAATAGTGTGAACCCAGCCTTAATGTACATCACTGAAGGTGAGAATTGTACAGTTGCTGGGATAGACATGTTAAAACGGCATTAACCACTTAAGACCCGGACCTTTATGCAGGTAAAGGACCTGGCCAGTTTTTGCGATTCGGCACTGCGTCGCTTTAACTGACAATTGTGCGATGTGGCTCCCAAACAAAATTGGCGTCCTTTTTTTCCCACAAATAGAGCTTTCTTTTGGTGGTATTTGATAACCTTTTTTTTGAAAAAAAAAAAATTGTTTTTTGCTATAATTATCCCTAAAAAAGATAAAAAAAAAAATGTATTCTCAGTTTAGGCCGATACTTATTCTTCTACCTATTTTTGGTAAAGAAAAAATCGCAATAAGCGTTTATCGATTGGTTTGCGCAAAATGTATAGCGTTTACAAAATAGGAGATGGTTTTATTGCATTTTTATTAATGTATATATATTTTTTTTACTACTAATGGCGGTGATCATCGTTTTTTTTTCGTGACCGCGACATTATGGCGGACACATCGGACAATTTTGACACATTTTTGGGACCATTGTCATTTTCACAGCAAAAAATGCTATAAAAATGCGTTGTTTATTGTGGAAATGACAATTGCAGTTTGGGAGTAAACCACAAGGGGGCGCTGAAGGGGTTAAGTGTGACCTCATATGTGTTTCTAACTGTAGGGGGGCGGGGCTGGACGTGTGACGTCATTGATCGTGTTTCCCTATATCAGGGAACACACGATCAACGACACTGCCACAACGAAGAACAGGTTTACACACACCTCTCCCCGTTCTTCAGCTCCGGGGACCGATCGCAGGACACTGGCGGCGATCGGGTCCCGCGGGCGTGGTCACGGAGCTTCGGACCGGGTCGCGTGCACGCGCCGGTGGAGCATGCTTGCGACCCCACTGCTGGGCTTAAAGGGCCACGTACAGGTACATGGATGTGCCCAGCCGTGCCATTCTGCCGACGTATATCGGCGTGAAGGGGTCCTTAAGTGGTTAAACATTTTTTCTGTTTTTCCTGGAATCTCCTAGTAAGGAACTGTGTAATATAACCCAGAGAGGCAACACTATAGGAAAATCACAGAAGGCATTGGGGTAGTTTTCTATTATGTTTTCCTTCTCTTCCTAGTACCATATGGGCATGGCATGTGAAAATAAAACAGAGGGCACATATTAGGCAGGGAATACTGTAATGTTGTTAGGGCCACTTGTGTCCAAAGCTTACCGTATTCTTCTGTGTATAAGACGCTACTTTTTCCTAAAATCATTAGACTGAAAATCAAGGGGCGTCTTCTACACGGTCAGTCAGCCTGGGAAAGAGCCGCGCAGGTGCTTAGCTTGCCCATAGCTTGTCAAACAGCCTTCCTCCAATCACCAGCCCTTTGTTACTGACGTCAGGTGGAGGTGGTTAGTGCGCAAATGCAATCCCGTTGGAGGTGGAGAGTGCGCTGAAGCAACAGGGACCGGAGCGTTCTGAGCCCAAGATGTCAGAAAAAAATAAAAATAAATACTGGTAAGCGATTTGTCTTTCTCTGCAAAATTCAAACTGGATGTAGTCAGCTATGCAAATGAGCATGGAAATAGAGCTGCAGCGAGACAGTTTGGAGCTCTTCCCACTGAGTGTATGATCAGACAGTGGAGAAAACAGGAAGAACTCCTCCTTCTTCTGTCTGGAACTACCGTAATAGTGATGAAGAAGAGAACAGTGATGCAACAGAGGCTGAATAAAATGATAGGCTGCATAATATACTGGTATGTAAAGGTTGTCTGTGGGAATTACTAAATAAAAATATGTTCTGTTTTATGTTTATAATATTGATTTCTTAATTTTGGGTTGATAAAGTGGGGGGTGTCTTATACATGGGGGCGTCTTATAAATGGAAAAATACAGTATATGTAAAAGAAGAATAAATATACAGTCGTATGCAAAAGTTTAGGAACCCCTGACGATTTCCATGATTATATATATCTATTTGGGTGTTTGGATCAGCAATTTCATTTTGATTTATCAAATAACTGAAGGACACAGTCATATTTCAGTAGTGAAATAAGGTTTATTGGATTAACAGAAAATGTGCAATATGGATCAAAATGAAATTAGACAGGTGCATAAATTTGGGCAACTCAACAGAAAAATCACATCGATATATAGTAGAGCCTCCTTTAGCAGAAATAACAGCCTCTAGACCAGTGATGGCGAACCTTGGCACCCCAGATGTTTTGGAACTACATTTCCCATGATGCTCAGGGACTCTGCAGTGTAGTGGAGTATCATGGGAAATGTAGTTCCAAAACATCTGGGGTGCCAAGGTTTGCCATCACTGCTCTAGACCCTTCCTTTAACCTGTAACGAGTATCCGGATTCTGGATGAATGTATTTTGGACCAATCCTCCTTACACAACATCTCCAGTTCAGCTAGGTTTGATGTTTGCCGAGCATGGGCAGCCCGCTTCAAGTCACCCCACGGATGTTCAATTATATTCAGGTCTGGGGACTGGCGACTGGGATGGCCATTCCAGAACATAGAAGTTACGATGGAGTATCTCAGGATACTCCATCGTATCTCCCTTTTTTGGCGCGTGTATCCATGCGACTGATTCTTAGAATCATTTTCGCATAGATACACTTAAGATCCGCCATCTGTAAGTCACTTACACTGGCGGATCTTAAATGTAATGACGCCGGCCGCCGCTAGATGGCATTTACGTGAAGGACTCATTTGCGTATGCAAATGATCCTTCTACGCCGATTCCCGAACGAGTTTGCGTCGCGTAACCGTCGCTAACGTCGTTTGCGTAAGCGGAAACTTACTCCTGCTATATGAGGAGTAAGTTTCCGCAAGTCCCACGTAGGCCATGTTACGGATGGCGTCGGGTCCGCGTCGTGTTTTTTCGTCGGGTACGTCGTTTCCGTAAGTCGTTCTTGAATACGACTTTACGTCAATGACGCACACGTCGGCGTCATTGACGTTTTCCGCCGATAACTGGAGCATGCGCACTGGGCTTTTTGAAGCCCGGCGCATGCGCAGTTCATTAGAATCGGGGGCGCGCTTAATTTGAATACAAGCCGCCCCCTTGGAGATCCGCCAGGCTACGCCGGGGCATTTACACTCCGCCGTCCCAACTTACGGAGCAAGTGTTTGGGGAATACAACACTTGCTCCTGTAAGTTGGGACAGCGGAGTGTAAGTGCCTTAAGCGCAGCCCGCGGATTTTTAGAGAGAATATGGGCCATTGTACTTGTTCCTCTGCATAAATGCCAGAGTAGATTTTGAGCCGTGTTTTGGGTCGTCGTCTTGTTGAAATATCCAGCCCCGGCGTAACTTTTGTGACTGATTCCTCAACATTATTCTCAAGAACCTGCTGATATTGAGTGGAATCCATGCGACCCTCAACTTTAGCCAGATTCCCAGTACCGGCACTGGTCACAGCCCCACAGCATGATGGAACCTCCACCAAATTTTACTGTGGGTAGCAAGTGTTTTTCTTGGAGTGCTGTGTTCTTTTGCCACCATGCATAACGCCCCTTGTTATGACCAAATAACTCAATCTTTGTTTCATCAGTCCACAGCACCTTATTCCAAAATAAAGCTGGCTTGTCCAAACGTGCGTTTGCAGACCTCAAGCGACTCCGTTTGTGGCGTGTGTGCAGAAAAGGCTTCTTTCGCATTACTCTCCATTACAGCTTCTCCCTGTGCAAAGTGTGCTGAATTGTTGAAGGATGCACAGTGACACCATCTGCAGCAAGTTGATGTTGTAGGTCTTTGGAGGTGGTCCGTGAGCTGTTTTTGACCGTTCTCACCATCCTTCGCCTTTGCCTCTCCAATATTTTATGTGGCCTGCCACTTCTGGCCTTAACAAGAACTGTGCCTGTGGTCTTCCATTTACTCACTATGTTCCCTCACAGTGGACACTGACCGCTTATATCTCTGCGATAACTTTTTGTAGCCTTACTCTAAACAATAATGTAGAACAATCTTTGTTTTCAGGTCATTTGAGAGTTGTTTTGAGGCCCCCATGTTGCCACTCTTCAGAGGAGAGTCAAAGAACAACAACTAGCAATTGGCCAGCTTAAATATCTTTTCTCATGATTGGATGCACCTGTCTATGAAGTTCAAGACTTAATGAGCTCACCAAACCAATTGTGTGTAACAATCAGTGTTAAGTAGTTACGGGTATTCAAATCAACACAATGACAATGGTGCCCAAATTTATGCACCTAATCTTGTTTTGATGGATATTGCGCATTTTCTGTTGATCCAATAAACCTCATTTCACTACTGAAATATTACTGCGTCCTTCAGTTATTTGATAGATCAAAATGAAATTGCTGATCCAAATACCCAAATATTTATATATGACAATCATGGAAATTGTCAGGGGTCCCTAAACATTTGCATGCGACTATACTTACCTTTCCAACAGCCCATGTTGAGATGCCCTGCTTCACTGCTCCCTAGCCACAGCAAGTACTCCACACTTCTGGGTGTGCCGAACACTTTCTCAGCCGCCAAACACTGTGTAGTTTCTCTTAGTAACTTGTGTGTCACTACATTACATATTTAATTTATTACATACAGGTGTTTGATCCTCCTAAAGTGTGAAGTACTTGCAGCAGCCAGGGAGCAGCTCGGTGGCAGTGTTTAAAAACATGGACTGTTGAAAAGGTATTCATGCATACAGGTATTCTTTTGGATATAAGTGATCCTGTGCTTATAAAGTCACTTTAAATGTGTGTTCCTCCTTCTCCAGGATAGAAGGGTGTGGTGATCATACATTTCCTCTGAGTTCCACTCAATTTCTACATGTGATTTGGCTTTTCCAGACTGTTTTATTTATGAACAGAACGTTCTTATTCAATGTGTTTCTTTCATCTCGGTCTACAACAATGGAGATCTGTTATAAATGGAGTTTCCTCTGCTGATCAAGATGTTTTTTAAACTTTTTGCACATCTGACTATTGAATGTGATTGAGCCAAAATTCTCCCACCGTATTCTGCAATTTGTGTACGAGAAGTCTTAAAAGAGAAGTATGAAGAGAAGAGAAGTTTTTTTTAAACCAACTTACCTAGGTGTATGCATTATCATTCCAATGCTACATGTGTCCATCACTGGCTCTAATGCCGCGTACACACCATCACTTTATGTGATGAAAAAAAACGACGTTTTTGAAACTTCAATTTTCAAAAACGACGTTGCCTACACACCATCATTTTTTCACAATGCTCTAGCAAAGCACGGTTACGTTCAGCACTTTTTTGCATTGAAGCTCGCTTCATAACTAGCTTCTGAGCATGCAAGGGTTTAAAAACTTTGTTTTAAACGTTGTTTTTGCTACACACAGTGATTTTTTGTGAAACAAAAAACGACGTTTTGAAAAACGGCATGCTTCAATTTTTTTTGTCGTTTTTTCACAAGACATAAAACAACGTTTTCCCCCACACACGGTCATTTGGCTGGAAAAAGCGCCCAGAGGCGATTCAGTTCGCATGCGTTGCGCTATACAAGTCATTCATTCACACACGGTCATTTAAATTGTCGTTTTTAAAAACTTCGTTTTTTTTTATCACATAAAGCGATGGTGTGTACGCGGCATAAGGCTGAGAACCCGAGCGATCAAAGACCACCGATCATTCAGCTCTCAGAGCTCCCCAAGCATAAAGCTGGTGACGTCTCCGTTCTGCGCCCCCCCCCCCGTTTACTGGAGCTGTGGAGGGGCTGGAGCAGCCAGCTCAGGTCCAGACATTTGGGTGGATCCTGACCATAAGGTGGCAATCTTTTCCGAGCCTAGACCGGCACTGTGACGTCAGCTGACAGCGGGCTATAGCCTGCTCTCTGCTGAAACCGGGGGTAGAACTGACGCGTTTCGTCTACAAAGACTTCAACTGGGGTACACGCTAGCCCACCACCCCTTGCGCTTATATAGAAAAGAATCAACATCAGGACTCGGGTCCGGTCTCCAGCAGCCAAAGCTCTGTGCAGGAAACATTGACTTACTGTGTGGCTTCAGTTGTTTGCTGCCTCTTCTATACCCTCCCACACAGAAGCCGCTGCTGACAGCTCAGCGTGGGACCGGACCGGTTGATATGTATAGAGATTTTTGCTTTAAAGGGCTAGGTAGGTTAGTCTTAGATTGTGGATGCAAGTAGATTTGGAGGCTTTAGTTTTAGCCTGAACCTCTACTTTAATTCAAAGGGTGATCTTAACTTTGTGATGGATTCCTTCTAGACGTCTCCAAGGGCACACTCCATCTCTTGTATTCCTGTCTTAAACGCTTTAAAGCAGAGCTCCACCTTTTGCAACTTGTCGATCCCTGGTGGATATCAAACCCTCAAGACAGGGATTACTCCTTCCTCTTCAGTTTATAACGCGTATTAGCAACTGGACTATTTCTTATTCCCTTAGAAGAAATTGTCTGGTCCTGTCGCATCACATAAATGAGATTACCCTCTCGGACTATGCCACAATATTTGTGAATCTACAGTTGAAACCTTCTGTTTGTAGCCCCTTCATGGCGCTTGAACAAGGCCTTACTCCAATCTCCTGACACTCATGCGACTCGTAAACGCACCATCTCTGAATACTTCTCGCTTAATGTCGACTTGGTGGACAATTCTTTTTTGTTGTGGGAGGCTTACAAACCGGTTATACAGGACTCCCTGATGGTGATTGGTATGAATTCTTTAAAAAGTCACCCTCTCCGGAGCGCTCCGTGGCCTTCGTATGCGGACCTACATTTCCCATATTGTCACAGTCCATGGGCAGAAACTTTTTACCTTTTTGACTGCATTGCCTCTGAATTTTGCTCCCTTTTTCAGGCACTATACAATATCAATTTAGACAAACCTATACAATATCGAGCCAATGACTTTATCTTTTTTATTACTGACCCCATTACTACTTTACCAAATTTGTTGTGGGCTCTACACGAATATGGTGACCAATATGTTCTTTAATATTAATTTGGCAAAATCCTTACCCCTAAATATTTTTACTGACCCTTTCCCCTTTTCCCTTTACCCATATTGGGCCAACACAGCTTTTGAGAGAACAGTGTCTCACACAATGAGCACTGATCGTCCTTTTTAATCCTCCTTATTTAACATACCATCTCTAGCAAGGATAACTCCACAAAGTGCTCAAAGAGAAATAGGAGGGAGAGAACTCCAATAGTGTAGTATCTCATTAACAATAGTGTAGTATCTCAAAACTTTTCCCCGGGGGAAGGGTAGTAATATGCATGGAGGCAGAGCCAGGCAGCATATGATTATCATAGGAGAGCAAGTGAGGAAATACCGGATTGTACTGTACAGACCTGCTTGTTTTTTTACCTATTAAATGTAAGTTTTATTCCTGTTTGGGCTATTTCATCTGTGTTAATGTGTTTAATAGGGTGAGCGTCCATTTCACCTGGTGTTGGAGCAACACTGCAATGCTTTGTTGGAGCACCAAGGGGATTTAAGATTTCCATTTTTCACCTCCTGTTGTTTTGACGAAAATCATATAGGACTTGATATTTTGGACTTTTGGGACTATTCTTTTTTTTTTTTTTTTTAAATGTCACATTTTTTGTCGTACACATTTTTGTTTGTTTTGAATTTGGAGAGGTTTTGCACCATCGACTAGTTAGTTCTTTGACACTTGCGCAATTGCGCCAGGTCGCAATTGCGACAAGAAATTGTGACCTGGCGCCTGTGCCTGCTGGTAATTGAGGCCGCGACCTCAATTACCGGCCGCCGCGGGCCCGTGTGCTCTCCCGCCACGCGATCGCGGCGGGCCTGTGACAGCCGGTAATTGAGGCAGCGGCCTTGTGAAGTCCCAAGCTCTTCTTTCTGTCAGCTGGCGCCATCTGGTGGTGGCCGTTGGCATTAAAAAGTTAAACAGCAATTCTAATATGTAATTTTCACTATTTTCACTGCCATCTCCTTCCCTCTAATTAGAACCCCCAAACATTATATATATTTTTTATGCTAACACCCTAGAGAATAAAATGGCGATCGTTGCAATACTTTCTGTCACGCCGTATTTGCGCAGCGGTCTTGCAAGCGCACTTTTTTGGGAAAAAAATTACTGTTGTCTTATTTAATTTAAAAAAGTGTAAAGTTATCCCAATTTTTTTTTTATATTGTGAAAGATAATGTTACGCCAAGTAAATTGATCCCAACATGTCACACTTCAAAATTGCATCCGCTCGTGGAATGCCGACAAACTTTTACCCTTTAAAATCTAAATAGGCGACGTTTAAAAAAATCTACAGGTTGCATGTTTTGAGTATCAGAGGAGGTGTAGGGCTAGAATTATTGCTCTCGCTCTAACGATCGTGGCGATACCTCACATGTGTGGTTTGAAAAACGTTTACATATGCGGGCGCTACTCACGTATGTGTTCGCTTCTGCGCGCAAGCTCGTCGGGACAGGGCGCGTTTTCTGGCTCCTAACTTTTTTAGCTGACTCCTAGATTCCAAGCAAATTTGTCAAACCCTGCGGTAGAGGTTTGTAATTTATTGATATATGACGAAAATTTTTTCTCAAAGAACATTTGATAAAATGCTGTGCCTAGTATGAAACATTTCAGAACAGAACATGTCTCTGCTTGCTATTTTAATAAAGGAAGATTATTTTGCATCTTGGTGTGCAGCATTGCATTTGCTGGTTCAATTGATTGCTTAGATGGAAATGACCTGAGCCAGTACATGAGACGAGATGAGATTGTGCAGTGGAACCTAATTTTGCCTGGACTGGCATGTGAAATATTTGCAAAATATACCTTTTTCATTCTTCTAGAAAACTTGTAAGTTGATAACTTCCTATGCTCTGTCACTGCTGCGCTCTTATCAATTACATTGTTTCCAGCAATCTCCTTAAGGACTACAGAATACCCTACTTCCCCCTAAGGTATGGATACGATAGAGGTAGGTGTTGTGTAGTCCTGCCCTAGGATGACCACGCCGTTCCACCACAGATACAGTAGAGTGAGTAAATGTTGTCCTCCTAGGACATGAAGCTTATTACTGGCAGGATCACCAGGAAACAATAATAGGATTTTTGAATACAGCTTACCTGTAAAATCCTTTTCTTGGGAATACATCACGAGCTTTAATTACGTAATTGGTTATGTAGTCACCACAGGTGATTGGACACTGGCAACCCCAATTAGAATTGAGTTCCTCTCCTATATAACCCCTCTCAAATGGAGATTACCTCAGTTTTGTAGCAAAGCAATAAGTGTCCAACTTTCAACTCCGAAGAGGGGCGGGAGCTCTGTGTCCCGTGATGTATTCACAAGAAAAGGATTTTACAGGTAAGTTGTATAAAAAAAATCCTATAAATCCACCCAAAAAATACTATGAAAAGAACTCCTCCTAAGGATCAATCGACCATCAAAAACAGGAAGGCACCACTTCAACTACAACACTTATCATGCGCCCTGATCAACACCAGATTGGCAGTCAAGCATAGACAAGAAGTCCACAACTTCATCACCCAAAACAACATAGATTGCCTCTTTATCACGGAAAGCTGGCTAACACCTGACTGTAACACCATCCTAACAGAATTGGTGCCTGAGAACTACTGCATCCTAACCGAGCATAGAATAGGACAAAGAGGAAGAGGCCTAGCAGTGATTTTCAAATCCCACCTCTCATCAAACCGATGCTACAGAACTCATTGCCTTGCATGGAGACATTCACTCTGCATCTTCAAACACCCCAGGACACCATCCACATACTGATATGCTACAGACCACCAGGACCAAAGACAAATCTCCTTACACCATTCACAGAATTTATCTCGACTTACACCTTGAAAACTTTGTTACTCAGGGACTCTGTAAAAACACACTTTTAAAAAAAAAATAGGAATGCTAAATCAAAACTACTCAACGGAAGAAACACTCAACTCCTTAAACAAAGCGTTATTACAAACGGCAAACACAGTCGCTCTGAAACATAGAGCACTTATCCACAAAAACAATTCGGGCTGGTTTAATGACACTCTTACTTTACTGAAGCAAGAACGCAGAAGAGCTGAAGGAGCCTGGAGAAGAAACCCAACAAGGGAAAACCACTCAAACTACAAAGCACTCACTAAGAAATATCACAAAGCAAACTTCAAAGCAAAAAAATAACACTTCTCAAACGCCATCGCAAAAGCCCTAAACCGTCCTCGTGAACTTTTCAAACTAGTCGCTCAGACTTTGAACCCCAACTGCCTAGAGTCTCCAGCAAACGAAACCCAAGAATTCTGCAATGAGCTATCAGATTTTTTTATCGACAAAATCAAAAACATTTGTTAAATAATTCAACAGAAAAAAACAACCAACCTCACTCGGCCAAAGCAAAAAAGAGGAAATCGATATTATACAATTGACAACATTTTCGCTGGTCCTGATCACCATCGACACCACCAAAAATATCAGAAGCCTCCGAGAGAGCACATCACCAAATGACATAATGTACCGACATCTTGCACCTACCATAACACATCTTGTAAATCAATTGTTCAAAGAAGGGATTGTTCCGATCTCCCTCAAGCATTGCCTAATGAAACCCAACCTCGACCCCAAAGACCCTAACTATCGCAGACCGGTAAGCCTCAATACCATCTCCAAGATTATGGCGAAAGCAGTAGTACAACAGCTACAACTCCATTTGGACACCCACAAACTATTGGACCCTCTACAATCAGGCTTCCGCCCAGGCCATGGCACAGAAACAGCACTTCTCAAAATATGGGATGACGCCCTCGAAGCAGCAGATGACGGAGGATCATGTCTCCTGGTGCTGCTGGACCTTAGCGCAGCTTTTGACACAGTAGATCACAAAACGATACTCATTCGCCTTAAAGGAGTAGCAGGAGTCAGACTCAGATCTACTATGGTTTGTAGCATTCCTAGATAATCGTTCCCAAACAGTGAAACTAGGAGCCTTTACCTCTGAAACTCGTGCAATTTCTTGGGGAGTCCCTCAAGGAATCTCCCCTGTCACCCTGCTTTTCAACATCTACCTCCGCCCACTCCTCAAAAGCATCAGCAAACAGGACCTGTGCTATCACTCATACACCGATGACGCTCAACTCTACTTTGCATCACCGAAAAAAAAACTATCACAGACTAGAAAAATGCCTTACACTGATCGAGGATTGGATGACAGAGTTCCCTCAAACTCAGTGGATCCAAAACAGAACTTCTTCTCCACGCAAATCGAAAGACAAAAGTTAGGACTTCATGGACACCACCCACCATCCTAGGACAGACCATCACCCCAAGCTCCAAAGTCAAAAGTCTCAAAGTCGTCTTTGAGATGTCGATGGATGCACAAATAGGATCAGTAGTCAGCGGATCTCGTCACCTTCTCCGCTTGCTGCGTAGACTCATCCCCTTCATCCCAGAAGAGGTGAAAGTAGTAGTTGGAACAATCATCAATTCCCGACTGGACTACGCAAACTCACTCTACATAGGACTACCAAAATACCAGATTTTGCGCCTACAAGTCGTCCAGAACACGGCAGCCAGACTGGTAACGGGGAAAAAAAAACTGGGAATCCATCACCCATAGCAATGCTTAAATTGAGGGGAGGGAGACACAGATCAGAAACAAAGACCGCCATTGGGCCAGAGGATCTATACTGCTGCCTGCAGTACACTACGCCCTAAACTATGGAGGCCTGGTGATGCACTGCCCATGAAGCACCAACTGCTCTACTGGAGTGCGCTTTCACCCGAAAAGGAGGAATCTTCTTTTCTAAACCATAGGCCTGAATAAATATTTTGTATGGTGTTTTATTAGAAATTTTTGCTGTCATATTTGATTTTTTTTTCCTGGAAGTGAGTTGCAACATGTGGAGAGAAGCAGAAATGTCTGCCATGCTGTGAATTCCGCAACTACAGTTTTATCAGCAGGTGAAGGAGGGGCACACTGATAAAAGGATTACTGTGCTAGCTTGTACTGTGCTCCTTCTGCAGCCAGGTTCATCATTTGACATTAGGAATTGTCTATAACAAGCAGTGTGGAAAGTGGGTTTAAAAGAGCACCAGTTAGATAAGGACCTAACTAAGCAGCCTGTTCAGTAACATAATGCCAGTTGTTTCCTATCACCCCTTATGTTTTGGTCAAATCGTGGTCAGAGAAGAACAGTATATAAAAACGCAAATCAGGTTCAGTATGATGGAAAAAAATGTAATAAATGACACGTGCTGTCAGTAGCATTTAAATATATGTAAAGGTTCATTTTAAAAACAAAAAAACAAACATGTCATACTTACCTCTTTTGTGCAGTTGGTTTTGCACAGAGTGGCCCCGATCCTCTTCTGGGGTCCCTCAGTGGCGCTCCTGGCTCCTCCTTTTCTTCAGTGCCCCGTTGGAGAGCCGCTCTCCGTCGGGGCACTCGTGCTTGCGAGCTCCCGTTTCCTGCTGCTGAGTCCATTGACACAGACAGCAGGACTCAGCCCTGCGTCATTGGATTTGATTGACAGCAGCAGGAGCCAATGACTGCTCTGCTATTAACCTTTCCAATCAGGACCCTAGACACCAGCTGGACTTGGTGTGCTCGTCCCTGTCGCTGGAAAGACCGGGTTCAGGTAAGTAAAAGGGTGGCTCTGGGGGGCTGCTGCATCACAGGAGGTTTTCACCTTAATGCATAAAATGACTCAGGGTGGAAAAGCTTTAGGGTTTACACCCCCTTTAACAGCAGTTTTTATTCTTCTGGTTTCCCTTTTTAATGGAGATTTATTAGTTGTGGATCATGCTGGTAGATTAATGATTTTTGAAGTGAAATCGCACAGCAGAGTTGTCACCCTATGACAGTTACACGTTTTTTATTTTTTTTATTTTGCACCCTAAATTCAGGTTCAACATGTAACGTGTTTCTAAAGGTGTTCTTAGACTTTAACCACTTGGTGTCCGCGCTATAGACGAATGACAGCTACAGCGCGGACCTGAATTGCCAGGAGGCCGTCAATAGACGAAAAAAATTATTAAAATTTTATTTGGGTAAAGTGTTGTATGACCGCGCAATTGTCATTCACAGAGCGAGAGCGCTGAAAGCTGAAAATTGGTCTGAGCGGGAGGGGGGTTTAAGTGCCCAGTAAGCAAGTGGTTAAAGCTACTGAAAGAGCTTTTCATTCATTAGTTCATTATGCTCTCTCTGCATCCAGGACAAAGATTTTTTTTTTTTCTGCAGTGACCCAAAACATTTATTTTCTTTATTTTTTTACATTTTTTTTTTTTTTACATTTTTAGAACCTTTTTCCTACATCTAACTTCTGAGCTATCTACGACACAGAGTGCGATATTGTTGAACTCTGAATGTATTATATCGTCTTCATGGAACATCTGTGCTGTGTTCCTGCAATTCAGATGTACTACACTACAGCATAGATGACATTGACATCTCACATTATATCAGCAAATGGCATTAAATCGGCTGATGGCTTAGCTATATCATACAAACGCATTTTGAGTTTCCAGTCACAGCATGTATAAGGCAACGAAGCCACTGCCACTGAGAAATTACAGCTCTGTGGGCAGTTATATGCCAGTGGCTGGCAAACCTATTTGGGTTTCTTTTTGTAAAAAAAAAAATGCTCAGCAAGCCATGCCCATGCATGCCCATGCCCATGCAATCATCAGCTGGTGGCGGCTGAAAAAAACATAAAAACAAGACAGTACTCAAATAGGTAAGCGATAAAACGTGTTTTTATGTAACCTTTCTACCCGACTTGACTTAATACAGAGAAACTTGAATTTCTGTTGAAAATTTTATTTAGAATCTGGTCAATAGCTCGCTTCTGAACCCCCCAGTTTATCACTTGACTCTGCACAACTCATCTAGCACTCACCTCTGCTTCCCTCCTTAACAGCTCGACCCTCCACTCTGGGCAGAGTATCCCTCTGTACCCCTTGTCTACCACTATCATCTTCACCCATCACCCACGATTTCTCTGGAACTCTCACAGCTTACCTGCACCCATGAACCACTTGTCAATAGCTCATCTGCACCCTAAACACCTTGAATACAGCTCACCTGCACATATCTTGCTTTAATCCCTTGTACACAGCTGACCTGCACATCTGCCTACAGCTCTCCTGCTCCCCTTGTATATTGCTTGCCGCACCCTCATTTGCAGCTTACTTGCAGCCTTTTGCACTGTTGCACCCATCTCTGCCCTTATGTGAATGGGACAGCTGTCCTGATACATACTTATTTTCTTCTTTGTTTCCCTGCCACTGTCTGGATATACTGGCAACACTGACAGTAGAAAAGACACAATAAACTTGGTCCATTGCTGCTCAGCAACTGCTGTAAGTTTGTTTCTCTCTATGAGAAAAGTTCAAGGGTATGGTTAATTGGCAATCGGTCACCAATGTCAAGGCATTATTTTTTGATTTAACCACCTCGGCTCCAGAAGGCAGGGCCGTCTTACTGAGCGGGCACCCCTGGGCACAGCCCGGGGGCCCCACATTCACCTGGGGCCCCATCAGAGCTGGACAAATAGCACTTGAGGTGCGCTGACTGTGTAGTCAGCTGTAGGAGGAAAGAAGTGAGGGAGCTTGTTGGGGTGCATTTATTCCTGGCCATTCCTGGGTGTGCTGCGGATGTTCAGCGAGCGACGGAAGGCGTTTCTGAACTTTCTGGTGCTGTGGAGAGCCTTGGTTAGCTGTTATCTTCGGCGGTGTACAGCTCCACATCACCACTGAAGATACCAGCTGAGCTAACTAAGGCTCTCCACAGCACCAGAAACACCTTCCCTCACTGGCGGAACATCCGCAGCTCACCCGGGAATGGCCAGGAAACTCGTAGCTTCTCCTCTCCTCCCCCTCCTTTCATGGCTGCTGAACTGCTCCATCCTCGCTGCTCGATGTGCAGTGACAAGCGGCTCGGGAGGTGTGGCCGTCCTGGAAGGAATCCCCAATCTCCATCATGTACCCTCCACATCCCTTCTCCCGCCCCTCTCTCCCTGCATGTCTGCCGCTACGTCTGTGAAGGGGGCGGGAAGATTAAAGAGTCAAAGACCACAAGAATGAGAGAAGTCACTGACTGAGAGACCCCGGAGGCCATTCAAATAAGTGAGCACTGTGACCAGACCTCCTTCTCTCCCCTCCTCTCCCCCCCCTTTCTTCTCCCCCTCTTCTCTCCCCTCTTCCTCCTCCCTCGCCTTCCTTCTCTCCCCCACTTCCCTTCCTCTCCCCTTCCTCCCCCTCCCCTTCATTCTCTCCCCTTCCTTCTCCCTCGCCTTCCTTCTCTCCCCCCTTCCTTCTCTTTCGCCTTCCTTACCTCCCCCCTTCTCTCTCCCCTCCCCTGCCTTCCCCCCTTTCTTTCTCTCCCCTCTTCATTCTCCCTCGCCTTCCTTCTCCCCCCCTTCCTTCTCCCCCTCCACTTCTTTCTCTCCCCCACCTCCCCTCCACTTCTTTCTCTCCCCCACCTCCCCTCCTTCTCTCCCTCCTTCCTTCTCCCCCCCCCCTTTCTTTCCCCCTCCCCTTCCTTCTCCCTTGCCTTCCTTCTCTCCCCTCTTCCTTCTCCCTCGCCTTCCTTCTCTCCCCCCTCTTGCTTCCCTCTCCCCCTTCCTTCTCTCCCCCTTTCTTCTATAAATTGACTTTACCACGAAGTTTCACAAAGCGGATTGAAATATACATGCATACATAATAATGTTTGATTCAACACCGATCTGTGTCATGATGACACTTTTTTGTTCGTTTACACTTATATTGACTTTATGTATGTATACTAGTTTTATTAGAGTTTATTTAAGTCTAATTTTCATTTATATTTATTTTTTACCATTATTTGATTTAATTTGATTCTTAAATGTGTGTGGTACATTCATTTATTTGGCCTACTCCTGCAGGTGACTATCATCGCTGTCAATCTATTGATTGATTACACATAATTAGCGATGGCCAGTCACAGGCATTGGTGGATCATGTGATGTTTTTAGATGGGTGTATATATTTGGAATGTATTTCATTTTGTCTTTAGCTATGACGAAGCACTGAACCGTAGTGCGAAACGCGTTAGCTATACACCCCACTGCTTGCTGTGCTTTGTAGTGCTTTTTTCCTTTTTACCATTAAAGACTACCTTTTTAAGGTTTTGGTTTTTTTTGGTGTGCGGCTGTCCATATTTCCTCCTATAAGTTTGGCAGGTGACAATGGCAAGTGACACGCTGAATCTGGTGGCAGGGGATGGGTGGCAATTGACATGCTGAATCTGGTGTCAGGTGACGGTGGCGAGTGACACACTGAATTTGGTGGCAAGTGACACGCTGAATCTGGTGGCGGTGGCAAGTGACATGCTGAATTTGGTGGAAAGGGAAACGCTGAATCTGGTGGCAGGGGACGGTGGCAAGTGACACACTGTAAAGTAGAAACATTGTACTTCCATTCTTGAGAGAAGGTGCGTAAATTGGGGCAACCTTGTAGGGGCCCCATAGCATTACTTTGCCCAGGGGCCCATGATGTTATTAAGATGGCCCTGCCGGAAAGGTTTTACCCCCTTTGTGACCAGGCCATTTTTTTTCTATTTAGCACTGTGCTAACTGGTAATTGCACAGTCATTTAACGCTGTACGCAAACACAATTTATGTATATATTTTTTTTTCTCGACACAAATAGAGCTTTCTTTTGCTGGTGTTTGATCACCACTGGGTTTTTCATTTTTTTTTTATTATCTAAACAAAAAATAACCAAATATTAAAAAAACTATTATTTTTGGGCTTAAAAAAAAACATCAAATTATAAAAAAAAAAATATACAATTTCTTCATAAATGTAGTCCAAAATGTATTCTGTTACTTGTCTTTGGTAAAATGAATCCCAATAAGTATATATTGATTAATTTGCGTTAAAGTATCCACAAACTATGGTGTACAGTATCTCACAAAAGTGAGTACACCCCTCACATTTGTGTAAATATTTTATTTTATCCTTTCATGTGACAACACTGAAGAAATTACACTTTGATACAATGGAAAGTAGTGAGTATACAGCTTGTTTAACAGTGTAAATTTGCTTTCCCCTCAAAATAACTCAACACACAGCCATTAATGTCTAAACCGCTGGCAATAAAAGTGAGTACACCCCTAAGTGAAAATGTCCAAATCTGGCCCAAAGTGTCAATATTTTGTGTGGCCACCATTATTTTCCAGCACTGCTTTAATCCTCTTGGGCATGGAGTTCACAGTTGGCTACTGGAGTCCTCCACTCCTCCATGATGACATCGCAGAGCTGGTGGATGTTGGAGACCTTGCACTCTTCCACCTTTCGTTTTGAGGATGCCCCACAAATGTCCAATCGGGTTTAGGTTTGAAGACATGCTTGACCAGTCCATTACCTTTACCCGCAGCTTCTTTAGCAAGGCAGTGGTCGTCTTGGAGGCCAGAGGCTGCAACACCTAAGCAAGAGGCACCACTAACCAAACACTGCCTTGAAGACCAAGGAACGCTCCAAACAAGTAAGGGACAATGTTGTTAAGTACAAGTTAGGGTTAGGTTATAAAAAGTATCCAAATCTTTGATCCCTAGGAGCACCATCAAATCTATCATAACCAAATGGAAAGAACATGACGCAACAGCAAACCTGGCAAGAGACGGCCGCACACCAAAACTCACTGACCGGGCAAGGAGAGCATTAATCAGAGAGGTGGCGCATAGACCTAAGGTAACCCTGGAGGAGCTGCAGAGTTCCACAGCAGAGACTAGAGTATCGGCACATAGGACGACAATAAGTCATTCGCTCCATAGAGTTGGGCTTTATGGCAGAGTGGCCAGAAGAATCACTGAGGGAGACTCCCAAAATGTTTGGAGGAAGGTGATCTGGTCTGATGAGACTAAAATTGAACTTTTTGGTCATCAAAGAAACTCTGTCTGGCACAAACCCAACACATCACATCACCCAAAGAACACCATCCCAGTGAAACATGGTGGCGGCAGCATCATGCTGTGGGGATGTTTTTCCAGCAGTCGGGACTGGAAAACTGGTCAGAGTTGAAGGAAAGATGGATAGTGCTAAATACAGGGATATTCTTGCGCAAAACCTGTACCACGCTGTGTGTGATTTGAGGCTAGGACAGAGGTTCACCTTCCAGCAGGACAATGACCCCAAACACACTGCTAAAGCAACACTTGAGTGGTTTAAGGGAAAATATGTAAATGTGTTGGAATGGCCTAGTCAAAGCCTAGACCTCAATCCAATATAAAATCTGTGGTCAAACTTAAAGATTGCAAGCCATACAACCTTGCAGTTTTGCAAGGAGGAATGGGTAAAAATCTTAGTGGTAAGATGTGGCAAGCGCGTAGACTTATCCAAAGCAACTTGGAGCTGTGATAGCTGCAAAAGGTGGCTTCAAAGTATTGACTTTAGGGGGTGAATAGTTATGCACATTTACTTTTTCTGTTATTTTGACCCATGTATTGTTTGCTTCACAATAATAATAATAAAAATCTTCAAATTTGTGATGCAAATCCTCAAACAATCCATGTTAATTCCAGGTTGTGAGGCAACAAAACATGAAAAATGCCAAGGGGGTGAATACTTTTGCAAGGCACTGTATGAATAAAATAAAAGGTCCCGTGGACAAATTAACCAAGTAAATTGATAACTAATTTTCAGACAATAGTCTGTGTTTTACGAAGCCCGACGGTTCTTCCCCTGCAGAAGGATTAAAGGGGTTGTAAACCCTAAGGGTTTTCATCTTAATGCATTCTATGCATTATGGTAAAAAACCTTTTTGTAGTGCAGCAACTCCCCTTTTACTTGCCTGGACTCAATCGTTACAGGGACGAGCAGAGCAGCTCCAGCTGCTGTCTCGAGTCATTGGCTGGACTGATGGCAGCAGGAGTGCTGTCAATCAAAGGCAGTGACACGGGAGCCGGGGGGCGAGTCCTGCTGTCTGTGTCAATGGATGCAGCAACAAGACTTGGGAGCGCGCCAGGATGAGTGCTCTCAGGGAATGCGGGTCTGACAATTGCGCGGTCGTGCGACGTGGCTCCCAAACAAAATGGGCGTCCTTTTTTTCCCACAAATAGAGCTTTCTTTTGGTGGTATTTGATCACCTCTGCGCTATAAACAAAAATAGGGCGACATTTTTGAAAAAAAATTCAATATTTTTTACTTTTTGCTATAATAAATATCCCCAAAAAACTTTTTTCCCTCAGTTTAGGCCGACGTATTCTTCTACCTATTTTTGTTAAAAAAAAATCAAAATAAGTGTTTAACGATTGGTTTGCGCAAAATTTATAGCGTTTACAAAATAGGGGATAGTTTTATGGCATTTTTATTAATACATTTTTTTTCACTACTAATGGCGATGAGCGATTTTTTTCGTGACTGCGACATTATGGCGGACACATCGGACAATTTTGACACATATTTGGGACCATTGTCATTTTCACAGCAAAAAGTGCTATAAAAATGCATGGATTATTGTTAAAATGACAATTGCAATTTTTGGAGTTAACCACTAGGGGGCGCTGTAGGGGTTAAGTGTAACCTCATATGTGTTTCTAACTGTAGGGGGCAGGGCTGGACTTGTGACGTTATTGATCGTCTTTCCCTGTATCAGGGAACAGACGATCAGTGACACTGCCACTGTGAACAACGGGGAAGGTGTGTTTTCACCCGTTCTTCAGCTCCTGTGACCGATCGCGGCACACCGGCGGCGATCGGGTCCCGTGGCCGATGTCACGGTGCCTCGGACCGGGTAGTGGGCGCACTCCTGACCCACGGCTGGGCACTTAAAGGGGACGTACCCTTAAGTGATTGTGCCCAGTCGTGCCATTCTGCCGACGTATAGCGGCGTTAGGCGGTTCTTAAAGCGGAGGTTCACCCTTTAAAACATTTTTTGACATCACACAAAGTCGCACCATCCTACCAACACAATGCCGTTTTTTTTTTTGTCAGCACATACCTCTTAATCCCGCGGGACTGGGCGTTCCCAAGCACTGCCTGTGATTGACAGGCTTCCGAACGGCGCATACTGCGCGTCACAGGTTGCCGAAAAAAACCCGAACGTCGGTGCGGCTCTATACGGCGCCTGCGCACCGACGTTTGGGTTCTGTCGGCAACCTGTGACGCGCAGTATGCGCCGTTCGGAAGCCTGTCAATCACAGGCAGTGCTTGGGAACGCCCACTCCCGCGGGATCGCCGTGAGGTGAAAAATCGGGATTAAGAGGTATGTGCTGACAAAAACAAAAAAAACACCGGCATTGTGTCGGTAGGATGGCGTGATGTCAAATTTTTTTTAAAGGGTGAACCTCCGCTTTAAGTGGTTAAACAAGCTTCAACATGCTTTTTCTTCAGCAATGGAGTTTTGCGTGGTGAGCGTACATACAGGCCATGGTGGTTGAGTGCATTACTTATTGTTTTTTTTAAACAATTGTACCTGCTAATTCCAGATCTTTTTTGAAGCTCTCCACAAGTGGTCCTTGGCTCTTGGAGAATTCTTCTGATAATTATTTTCACTCCTTTGTTAAAAATCTTGCAAGGAGCACCTGGTCACGGTTGGTTTATAGTGAAATGTTCTTTCCGTTTCCGGATTATGGCCCCAACAGTGCTCATTGGAACATGCAGAAATTTAGAAATCTGTTTGTAACCAATGCCATCAATATGCTTTTCAACAATAAGGTTGCAAAGGTCTTGAGAGAGCTCTTTGCTGTTAACCATCATGAGATATTTCTTGTGTGACTCCTTGGTATTGAGACACCTTTTTATAGGCCATCAGTTGAGACTGAACCAGCTGATATTAATTTGCACGGACAAGGGGAAGGATTGCGTTCTAATTACTGATACGTTTCAGTGTCTTTGCTTTCCATACCTTTTAGCACTTCCCTTTCTTCATGTGTTCAATACTTTTTCCCTGTGTCATTCTATTTTATTACACATAACTTAATTTCTAAACTGAATTGTTTTTTGGTTTATTTGTATGTATCGATTTTTACTGACATGTGACATTTTCATGTCTATCGCACCTTTACAAATGTATTTACCTAAAAAGAAATGGTGACATATTCAATACTTTTTTTACCCGGTGTATATACACTGTAGTTTATGGATGCTATAACTTTCACACAAACCAACCAATATACACTTTTTGGGATATTTTTTTACCAAAGGCATGTAGAAGTATATATTTTGGCCTAAATTTCTGAAGACATTTGTTTTTGTTTTGTTTTTTTATAATTGTATATGTTTTTTAACAACTTCCCGTCCAGTCAATAGTCAATTAATGTCCGGGAAGTGGTTGTGAAATCCTGACTGGACGTCTATTGACGTCCTGCAGGATTTCATGCCGGTGCGCGGCGATCGGTGATGCGGGGTGTCAGTCGGACACCCTGCATCTCCGATCTGGGTAAAGAGCCTCCAGCGAAGGTTCTTTACCACCTGATCAGCCGTGTCCAACCATGGCTGATCACAATGTAAACAGGAAGAGCCATTGATCGGCTCTTCCTCACTCGCGTCTGAGCGGCTCTCTGACAGGGGGGGTTCGAGCTGATTGTTTATCAGCGCAGCCCCCCCTCGGATGCCAACACTGGACCACCAGGGTGTGCCCCCCAGTGCTCAATAGAGCAAAAAAAAACACCAATAAAAAAAAAATTAACACAATGATGCCCAGCAGTGCCACCCCCCAGTGTCCATCAGTGCCACCAAGTGTCCATCAGTGCCACCTCTTAGTGCCCATCTGTGCCGCCTATGAGTGCCCATCAGTTCCGCCTGAGTGCCCATCAGTTCCACCTATGAGTGCCCATCAGTGCCGCCTATGAGTGCCCATCAGTGCAGAATACCAGCGCCACCCATCAGTGCCACCTCATTGGTGCCCATCAGTGCCACCTCATTGGTGCCCATCAGTGCTGCCATATCAGTGCCCATAATTGAAGAAAACTTACTTATTTACAAAAAAAATTAACAGAAAAAAAAAAATATTTTTTTTCAAAAATGTTGGTCTTTTTTTAGTTGCGCAAAAAATAAAAATCGCAGAGGTGATCAAATGCCACCAAAAGAAAGCTCTATTTGTGGGAACAAAATGATAAAAATTTCATTTGGGTACAGTGTAGCATGTCATTCAAGTTGCGACAGCGCTGAAAGTTGAAAATTGGCTTGGGCAGGAAGGTGCGTAAGTGCCTGGTATGGAAGTGGATAAGCAAAAAGTAAAAAAATATATATTCTTTTAATTTTACATTTTGCATTATTTTCCGTTCATATAATTAGAAATGAAATTCCCAGTGGTGATCAAATACCAGCAAAAGAAAGCTCTCATTTGTTTTGGTTTCTTTTTATGTATGGATTGCATGGGTTGTTACTGACATGTGGTGAAAATTTCATGTCAATAGCACCTTTAGAAATATATTTATCTAGAAAAATGGTGACATGTTCAATGTTATTTTACCCATTGTATACTGGAATTTTTATATATATTTTTTTATACTACTAATGGCAGTGATCTGTGACTTTTAATGGAACCGTGATAATGTGGCGGATAATTGACACTAATTGAAAATGAGTGGGAAATTACTAACTTTCGCTTACGTCACCAGTGACACTAATACAGCGATCAGTGCTAATACTTTACTAATGACATTGGCTGGGAATGGGGTTAACGTCTAGGGTAATCAAGGGGTTAAATGTGTGTCTAACAATGTGAAATGTGTGCAGATTTTGTATTAAAGATTTATTTGTAAACGGATTGTTTCCTCTGTACAGAGCCCTGTGTTGATTGTCAACACAGGGCTTTTGGCTGTGATTGGACACAGATCAGCAGGTCCTGGCCATGAATCATTTGCCGGGACCTGATGACAGACTACCGCTGTGTACAATCACAGTGGGTGTCGGCAAGGGGGCACGCATGTGCGTGCCCTAAACCCAGAAACAGACATCGATGTACCAGTACAATGCGCTTTGCTTGTGCAGGCCACCCGCAGTGTATTGCGGGCAGGCAGTCTGTAAGTGGTTAAAGGAACACTTAAGGCAATTTTTTTTTAAATAACAAACATGTTATACTTGCCTCCACTGTGCAGCTCATTTTGCACAGAGTGTCCCCGAATCCGGTCTTCTGGGGTCCCTCGGCGGCTGCCTCGGCTTCTCCTCGCAAAAACTTTCCACCTTCATGCGAGCTCGCATGGTGGAAAGCTTTTGCGAGCGCGCTCCCGTGATAAAGCGGCGGGCATAGCCGCTGACTCAACCCCTTGGCCCCACCCCCCGGAGCGCCGCGTTATATGCTGTGATTGACCGCAGCGCCAGCCAATGGCTGCGCTGCTATCAATCCGTCCAGCCTAGCCAATCAACGGCCAGGGTGGAAACCGAAGAGGATCACGGGGACGCGCGTGGGACTTTCGAGGGGTCAGGTAAGTAAAACGGGGATTCGGGTGGGGGGCGCGTTACCGTCGGATGTTTTTTAACCTTAATGCATAGGATGCATTAAGGTGAAAAAACATTTTACCTTTACAACCCCTTTAAAGTGTGGTGGTTAGCAGACTTATGAGCTTGTTTTGTTGGTGCAAGAGCACCGCAGCACACCTGGCTACTTTTGATGCATCTCAGTCTGCGATCTGCTGTACAGGGATTGCAACACTGATACCAAATAATATTCAGGTACTTGCAGTACACGGCTGGCATGTAATAAAATACATTTATTGTTGTAATAATAAATGCAGAGCTGCAAAAATATTTTTAATATCTGCCTGGAGTTCAGCTTTAAATTATCTTCTTATATGAATATCCTATTCTAAATATGCCAGGATGCTTCAGGCTTTTCTTTACTTCCTGGGATCACACATGTAAAGAACAGGCTGTCTATGGACAGGGCATGAAATTGGTTTGTCACGTCTGAGGGTTCGCAGTTCTCTCCAGTCTGTGCATGGTCAGAAAGGGCCTTTTATTCTCAGCTTGATGATCCAAGCTGGAGGAATTAGAGGAGAAGGCGTTAAAAATGAGGACTTGGCAGCGAGGATGCAGCTGCTTGTTTGTATGTTGCTGGTTCTCACAGAGATAAGACGAGCAGCTTTTCTGGTCTCCGGGTAGCACATCCTGCATCCAACTGCTGGCACCTGAAACACTGACCTTCTTCCAACATTCCTCTATCATTGTGAAGGACACCATCTATCACACAGCGCTTTAAGCCCTCACTGGAGGGCTAGATAAATCCTCGGAACCAAGTACTCTGTGTGCCTTATTCCAAATGAGCTTATCTGTTGTTGCCGATAGAAGCAGGTAGATGATGGCATCTAGCCTTTATGGACACATTGTGTGAAAGAATTAATGTGCTTTTGAAATGCTGTTTAATTAGTCCTGGTAGTGCTTGATAAAAGCTAACACTAAAAGTATTGGGACCCCTGCCTTCAAACCAGGGGTTGACAAATTTGCTTGGAATCTAGGAGCCAGCTAAAAAAGTTAGCCAGAAAACGCACCCCGTCCCGACGAGCTTGCGCGCAGAAGCGAACACATACGTGAGTAGCGCCCGCATATGTAAACGGTGTTCAAACCACACATGTGAGGTATCGCCGCGATTGGTAGAGCGAGAGCAATAATTCTAGCCCTAGACCTCCTCTGTAACTCAAAACATGCAACCTGTAGATTTTTTTAAACGTCGCCTATGGAGATTTTAAAGGGTAAGTTTGTCGGCATTCCACGCAATTTTGAAGCGTGACATGTTGGGTATGAATTTACTCGGCGTAACATTATCTTTCATAATATAAAAAAAATGGGGATAACTTTACTGTTGTCTTATTTTTTTAATTAAAAAAAGTGTAATTTTTCCCCAAAAAAGTGCGCTTGTAAGACCGCTGCGCAAATACGGCGTGACAAAGTATTGCAATGATCGCCATTTTATTCTCTAGGGTGTTAGGATAAAAAATATATATAATGCTTGGGGGTTCCAATTAGAGGGAAGAAGATGGCAGTGAAAAATGACATTAGAATTGCTGTTTAACTTGTAATGCTTAACTTGTAATACCAACGGCTCACCACCAGATGGCGCCACCTTCCAAGCCAAGTCGCCAGGACACTATTTCTAGTCACCATGGCGACCTGGCGCCCAGGATTTGTCGATCCCTGCTTTAAACGCACATGAACTTTAATGGCATCCCAGTACTAGTCTGTAGGGATTAATATTGAAATGGCCCACCCTTTGCAGCTATAACAGCTTCAACTCTTCAAGGAAGACTGTCCACAAGGTTTAGGAGCCGAGACTGCTAGCCAGGCCTTCTCATCCAACATCAATGCCTGACCTCACAAATGCGATTCTGGAAGAATGGTCAAACATTCCCATAGACACTCCTAAACACTGTGTACAGCCTTCCCAGAAGAGTTAAAAATGTTATAGCTGCAAAGGGTGGGCCAACTCAATATTGAACCCTACAGACTAAAACTGGAATCCGTACAAGTAAGGAGGATAGAGGCATACTCCCCGCTGTGCCATTTGTATATGACAGCAGGGACTCACCACTGTCCTAATAAACTGATTAGGGTCTGGTGATCTAAAAAAAAATTCCAACAAGTTCAACAAAACCGAAATGTTAGAGTGAAATTTACTTCATTTATCTGACTTCTTTCCGGTCCGTCGCAACAGCACAGTGTGGTGTCATGCAGTGTTCTGTAGACAAATGCAGCATGCCTGTACTTTTTCTGCACTGCACCAGATATTGTGGTGTAAACAAGTCAAATTTCTATGTGCCCTTGTGGTGACTGGCATTTTATTCAGTGCAAAAAAAAGCAGTCACTGCACATAGTATGAATAAGCCCTAATTCTGATTGACTGTAATAAACACACTTGGGAGCCTTTCTTCCATCTCATTATTTGCATCTTCTGCAGTGAACTTAAAAGAACTCTGTCCCCTCGCCTTCCTATGTACTCCACATGGATAGAACTGAATGTGGTTCAGGATTTTGACTTTCTGGACCCTGAAACCTGTCTGCTGGGAGTTGAATTTCTCAGCCATTATTTTGGCAGCACCTGTTCCCGGGCCCCATCTGCACTGGGTTCTTACAACAAACTCTTTGTCTTGTTATGGAGCGGTTTCCACCCCCCCACCCTTCTCTAGAACGTCTATGGGGAATACACCAACTCGTCCTTTTTTCTGAGTCTCACTAATTAATATCCAGTCCCCGGATCTCATACTATGGCCTCCAATGACTCCATCTTGCCAGCATCTGGCACCAGCATGCTGTGTACATTGCCAGCGCAGCATTATCCTCTGTGACTAAGCTGCCAGAGTTACCTATCACTGGGCAGCTGCCATGTGACTTTCTTGTTCCTCTGTGAAAGTTCTACACCTTGTTAATATAGGCATTTTTAAGACAATTTGTCTGTTAAATATATTGACCCTCTGCCTGATCAGAAACACAAGTATGAAGAGAGATATATTTTTTAGAACAAAGCGGTAAATGTTGGGTAAAGTATCTTCTTCGCAGCATACCAGCTGTGCAAATAGTTTCATTATGGCTGTTGTCTTCATATTAACCACTTGCTTACTGGGCACTTATACTCTCTTCCTGCCCAGGCCAATTTTCAGCGCTGTCACTCTTTGAATGACAAATGTGTGGTCATGCTACACACTACCCATATGAACTTTTTATAATTTTTTTTTGCACAAATAGAGCTTTCTTTTGGTGGTATTTAGCCACTTCAGCCCCGGAGGATTTGGCTGCCCAATGACTGGGACACTTTTTGCGATTTGGCACTGCGTCACTTAAACTGACAATTGCGCGGTCGTGCAACAAAATTGACAAACTTTTTTTCCCACAAATAGAGCTTTCTTTTGGTGGTACTTGATCACCTCTGCTGTTTAAATTTTTTGCTATATAAACAAAAATAGAGCGACAATTTTTGAAAAAAAGCAAAATTTTTTACTTGTTACTAAAATAAATATCCCCCCAAAATTATATATATATATATATATATATATATATATATATATATATATATATATATATATATACACAGCCCTCAAAATTTCCACTCGCCTACTAGCATTTGGCGAGTGGATTTAAGCTGGGGGCGAGTGATGACAGGGCTGCATGACCAATCTCCCTCCAATCTGTGCCTACACTTAGAGTCCCGATGAGATTGGCGGCCGAAGAGGAAAGGTGCATGCTCGGGAAAAGTAGTCTGCACAGTACACAGGTGCTCTCCTTACAATTCTCATTAAGCCATGGGACCCAACAGTATGACCTCTCTGAGCCTGCCCCCCTCCCCCGGGCCCAGACCAATGTAGCTGGAGAGCAGAAAGTAATGAGTGAGGTGGAGGATTGCAAAAATTACCACTCCGGTGCAGCACTCACTGAAAGTTGCCCTGACATGAGAGCGGCAGCCTTCTAGTTTGTGCAGTTTTCTTCTCCTTGTGCTCTATGTAAGTGTCCAACAGTTTAGCCTGAGCACTGTGAACAGACTGGTCTCAATGTGTGCTGTGCGCTGTCAGTGTGCGCTGTGCTTTGGTGTCAATGGCTGTGCAGTTGTGTGGATCTCAGCGCTGGATTGTACTCCCTCCCACTGTGCTGCAGCTCCTCTCCTCTCTGCCAGCCTGAATAAAATTGGGAAGTGGGGACATGCAAGCGTGGAGCCGCACACACAGGCTCCTGATGATGAGATGAATAGGAGAGGGAGAGGGAGAGAGAGAGAGGATGGATGGAAGTTGCAGAGGAGACAGCAAGAGAATGGGGAAGAGACCCAGTTCTAGTGCCCTGTCCCTCTGGTCTGCCCCCAGTGCCCTGTCCCTCTGGTCTGCCCCCAGTGCCCTGTCCCATTTTGTTAAAGTTGTTGTTGGTAATATTTAATTTTGTAACTTGATTCTGCATAAAACATTGTCATTCCATGAGATAATCTACGAGGGCGTGTTTACGGGTGTAATTAGGCGCAGAATTAGGTGGGGCAACTGGTGGCGAGTAACTCTTGAGGCCTGGCTAGTAGCTCAGGACTTGAAATTTTGAGCCCTGTATATATATATATATATATATATATATAAATTCTTCCGTTTAGGCCGATACGTATTCTTCTACATATTTTTGGTAAAAAAATCGCTATAAACGTTTTTTGATTGGTTTGCGCAAAAGCTATAGCGTTACAAAATAGTTTTATGCCATTTTTTTTTTTTTTTTTTTACTATTAATAGCAGCGAGCAGTGATTTTTATCATGACTGCGACATTATGGCGCATACATTGGACACTTTTGATTCTATTTTGGGACCATTGTCATTTATACTGGCAGTGAAGGGGTTAACCACTAGGGGGCTAGGAAGGGGTTAAGTGTGTCCTAGGGAGTGATTCTAACTGTGGGGGTGTAGCTTACTGTGACACAACACTGATCACTGCTCCCGATGAGAGGGTGCAGACAATCGTCCTTTAAACAAGGCATCTCCCTGTTCTGTCTAGTGACACAGGCATCCCCCCATTCTGCAGCTCTGTGACACAATCGCGGGACACCGGCGGACATCAAACAAATGCCTTAACTTTAGAACCACTTTAATACTACAATAATAAAATATTAATCGGACATACCATAGCTTTTTTTGGTCTGATGTATAGGACTCTATGAAAAAAAATGCCCTAATGCAGGGGTGCCCAACCAGTGGCCCGGGGGCCACATGTGGCCCACAGAGCCCTCTGATGTGGCCCGTGACCTTTTGCTCTGGGATGGCTGGTTGGCAAGCCCAGATCGCCGATCCATCATCCCAGAGCATCATGTGTTGTGAAATTAAGCTGGCGGTAGAGAAACCAAGCGGCTGCGAGGCAGAGCCGCATAAGCCAACGCTTCCTGTATAGCAGCGCCTCCTGTCACAGAAGTGTTACCAAATATGGGCATATCTGTTCTGCAGTGGTTACTGGGCTGCTTTCAAACTGATCAGCAGGTGCACCGCCTACCTCCAATCCGATCCGCTAAAAAAAAAAAAAACATCCCCTTACGCCTGGGTGGATTGGATCCAAGGACCCATAGAGTAGAGTGGGCTGTGTCTGCTCTCGATATGCAGAGTGGACACAGACTTGTCATCCGCCCGATCCACTCATTGTGGCCCATGACCGGTTACCAAGTCACTTAGGTGGCTCTCGCTCTTCAAATCGTTGGGCATCCCTGTCCTAATGTAAAGCAACCCTGTCATAATCCTAAAAGCAATCCATGACAACCACCCTGAAAAAATAAACTGAATAGTTCTCTGCCCAGCAGGTAAAGAGGAAAGTCTTCACTAATGTCAAATGCAGCATGTGCATCTGGCACTTCTGGGTTTGAAGAATAGTGTGCTGCGCGCTAGGTGCTGTGCTTCCTTCTGCCCACACTTGGATCGCTAGAGGGTCCTGTAGTGACATAGGGTGTGGTAGGAAGAGCCACAGCACCCACCCAGCAGAGCGACAATTTCCTTTCCTATCCATCAGACAAAAAGTATTCTATTCCTCAGGGTGGCTGCCATTTAGTACTTTTAGGATAGTGACAAAGCTGCTCTAACGCAGACTCTCACCTTGTGACTTATTACAGTGTTGCAGTCTGATCACCGGGGTAGGGGAGAGAATGAGGAAATGGTACCTCTTGCCTGCAGCAGACTGATGATATCATCTCAGCCTTAAAAAAAGTGATGGACTGTAACACAAGTATGGCTTCGTCTTTTTTTCTTTTCAGGATACTATAGCTTTTTTAAATATATAATTTATATTGAAATTCTTACAATAAAAGGGTACAATAGTTTTATTGTAGAATGAAGTGAAAACAGGAGATACGATGCACCAAATATTCAGTACAATTTTTGAAGAACTTTTCTGATACACCCGGAAAGTATTCACAGCTCTTCACTTTTTCCACATTTTTATATTTTACATCCTTATTCCTAAATAGACTAAATTCTTTATTTTCCTTAATTCTACAAACAATACCCCATAATGACAATGCATGGCTACGCAAAAGAATGTATATATGTCCCCTTTAAGAATCAGCTTTGTAGACGCGCGTGCTGCAAGCTCCATGACTCTGACTGCGGTTCCCGGGGATTCGATGTCCGCGATCGTGTCACGGTGAGGGAGAACGGGGAAATGCTGATGTGTACAAGCATTTCCCCAGTCTTTCTAGTGACAGGACAGTGATCACAGCATCCTGTAATCGGAAGCGGTGATCACTGTCGTTTTACACACAGCCCATTCCCCCCTACAGTTAGAAGCACTCCCTAGGGCACACTTAACCCCTTCAGCGCCACCTAGTGGTTAACCCCTTTACTGCCAGTGTAATATTCACAGTAGTCAGTGCATTTTTATAGCACATAAAAATGACAGTGGTCCCAAAAATGTGTCAAAAGTGTCAGATTTGTCCGCCATAAATTCAGTCACAATAAAAATCGCTGATCGGCGCCATTACTAATAAAAAAAAAAAGAATAATAAAAATGCCATAATTCTATCCCCTATTTTGTAGATGCTATAACTTTTGCGCAAACCAATCAATATATGCTTATTGCAATTTTTTTTTTTACCAAAAATATGTAGAATACATATCGGCCTAAACTGAGGAAAACAAAATGCACTCTTCTTCCAAGCCATTTCTGGCGAGGCTAAAATTACTATAGAGTTGTCTTTGAAACCCAAAAATGTAACTTCCGCTTTAATTGCTGGTGGCCCTCTGACATGCCACATTTAGCATGTCATTTTGGGGGGGGGGGGGGGTTAACCAGGTTTTAGAGACACCAAGCTCCCACTTCCTGCAATCTTCTGGGACACAACACAGGTCCCAGAGGATTGCCCGGCCATTCACAGCAGGCAGTGCGCACCTGCCTGTGAAGCCACAGCCAGGCACCCACAGTTAGAATGCCGGCGCCGCTGAGAGGAAGGGGAGAGGAGTAAGGCTTTTTGCACCCGCATCTCTGGCCCATGGGACAGGTGAGTGTCTGATTATTAAAAGTCAGCAGCTTCACGTTTTGTAGCTGCTGACTTTTAAATTGGTGGAACTCCGCTTTAAGTGAGTGTTTTCAGTTGGCATTATTCCATGTTTATTTTGTGCACTGTTCATATGATTGATTTACTTGTGAGAATGTATTCTGTACAGCCATTCACCGTACACCTGCTTAAAACTTAAAAAAGGAATAAAAATATTGTAAAACAAAAATTCCCATAAATGCCAAGTATGACATAAATTTGGCCTAGGCCAGAAACTACGAAGAAAATATTCTACTTTTCTATCTATTCACTAATGCTAGCAGTATAAGGGATACAAATTGTTACTGTTGATTGAGAGAGTTTAGTTCAACTATTTATGATTTATAAAAATCAAATGAATACTTTTAAAACAACAACTTTTCATGCAAAATTCTACTAGTGTATGGCTAGCTTAAGTATGAGCACTTTGAATTTGCCTGATCAGATGAACAGGCCTCATCACTCCAGCAAAGGGCAATAGTAGTGTGCCATGGCTACAAAGTTGCGTGACTTTAAATCTGACATCCCTGCCTGACTTCATCACGGCTTGTTGAAGTTGCACCAAAATAGTGCAGGAACCTTTTTCTAAGTCGTAACGTCTTGAGTCGCAACGATTAGAAGGGTTCCATTGCTGTTCATAAGGCGCGTCTTGTCATGTGACTTTGAACTCTCAAGTCGCGTGACATGTTGCGGCAGTGCGAACCGGGGCTAACTATAACAACCGATCAGCATTGCACAGATCTCGATTAATAAAGTGAAATCAAATTGCTTAGTATGGATTTCTGCATTTTGCACATGTTGTCTGACTTTTGTGTAGTCTTCACGAATAAGCCCGTATGAGTTATTTTTACCCAGAACCCCTTACTGCTCATCTGCAGTTGCACCAGCTGGTTAAATTAGTTCATGTGTACTGATAGCAGGTGGTAAATCTTCAGTGGAAAGTGGAAAAAATGCATTATTGATATGGCTAATTTACACCTCAGAGTGTATCCACTACAATAGACTTGTCTGCATGGCAGATGAACGACTTTCTACATAGTACCTGAACAGATGGTAGTATATTCAGGGTTAAAGGAGGATTACGGCTGATGCCATGGCTTTTTTAAAAGCATACATACGTACAGTATACAACAAGAAATGTGTAAGGTATGTTACTGTATATTGTTCTCCTTATGCTTACCACTGGACAACATTGTATGACAATACAAGGCACCAGAGCCTCCTGAATGATTTTATTGTTTTTCTTTGAGAGGTTACAAAGTAGCCTAAATCCTTATATATCAATGGTGATAAAGTAAGAACTTGTGTTTTCACATTGATTGAATGCTGTGCCCCTAGACCTTTTGGGTCATGGGGCCTTGACTTTATCCTAAGTTTGATAAGTCCCACCCCTTTTTATTGCCAGCACCTTCCCTGCTCACTGAAATACACAGAGAGCTGACAGGGTTAAGGTTAATCTGTGCATTCTGCATGCAGCTTTAGGGTAGTTTCACACTGCCGCGCTGTGATTTGACCACAACGCGGGTGCAGCATAGTATACCCACAGTTTTCATGTGGGTTATCCGTGCTTTCTTATAGACTTCTATTAGTGTGGGCAATTTTTGGTGTGTTTTCTGAAAGCATGCAAAGTTGCAGCAAGACTTTTTGTGTGCTTTCAGAAAACTCACCAAAAATGTTGATCCTAATGCCGTGTACACACGATCGGAAATTCCAACAAGAAAACCGTGGATTTTTTTTCCAACAGAATTTTGTCTCAAACTTGTGTTGCATACACACGGTCACACAAAATTCAGACTGTCAAGAACGCGGTGACGTAAAACACTACAACAAGCCGAGAAAAGTTCAATGATCCCGAGCATGCGTCAAATTGATTCCGAGCATGTGTGTCTTTTTGCGCGTCGGATTTGCATACAGACTATCGAAAATTTCCGGCAAGTACTTTTTCCGTTGGAAAATTCTCAAATATTTGCTGTCGGAAATTCCGATGGAAAAAGTCAGATGGGGCTTACATACGGTCGGAATTTCTGATCGTGTGTATGCAGCATTATAGAAGTTTATGGGAAAGTGTGGGCAACCCGCACAAACTCCACAGGACACTGGGCTGCACCCAAACCGCAGCACAGCAGTGTGAAACCGTCCTAGGGCCAATTAATACCACATGCAGTCCAGTGTGTTTTTAATCTGCATCAAAAAAGCATGGACAGTAGTAACTAGGGGTGTAACGGATCGTCACCGATCCGTGATCCGAACGGGCCACCCCGTTCGGATCGGCACACCCCGCGATCCGCAGAGCGCTCCGGAGCCTAGGCCTAGGAAAGTCCCCGGCTTCGGCCTAGCTCCGGAGCGGCGGCCAGTCTGCTTGCCAGAGCCCAGCGTGACACGCCTCCCCGCCTCCCCGGGGAGGCGTGTCACGCTGTGCACTGGGCTCTAGCAAGCTGAATGGGAATGTTAGCAGTGAAGCACTGGTGTGAGAGGAGGGGGGGGAAAGGGGGAAAAAAGAGCACAATAGCAATTCACAGGGGTGGATTAAAGAGGAAGCAGGTGAGGCTGTTTGGGACTTAAAGTACAATCTTGATGTTTTTACAGCAAAAAAAAAAAAAAAAAAATATAAATATATATATATATATATTTTGCTGTAAAAACATCAAGATTGTACTTTAAGTCCCAAACAGCCTCACCTGCTTCCTCTTTAATCCACCCCTGTGAATTGCTATTGTGCTCTTTTTTCGGATCAGCAAAAAAAAAAAAAAAAAGGTTCCTTTTTTTAATTGGTCCAAAAAAAAATATATTAATAAATATATATATATATATATATATATATATATATATATATATATATATATATATATATATATATATATATATATATATATATATATTTTTTTTTTTTGGACCAATGAAAAAACGGACCCTTTTTTTTTTTTTTTTTGCTGATCCGAAAATGATCCGATCCGTGAGTTTTTTGATCCGTTGCACCCCTAGTAGTAACCATGGATTCCAATGGCATAGTTCACAATCGTGCAGTGCATTCTAGTGCAGTCAACAAAAGTATAACATGCTGTTTTTTTTCTGCATGGAATACGTCTGTAACAAAATCCAAAAAGGCAGGGAATGTGTTTTTGACTGCAATTTCTGTTGGTTGGTATGGAAAATCTGTGCGCCACGGCTGGACCTACTAAGGGGTAGGACCAGAGTTAATCAAAAAATACAAATATAAAGATAAAAGGAATACAGCTGCTCCCCAAATTCAGGTGACTGAAGCAATATGGAAAATGTGAGGGAGGGGGCGCTATGTCTAATTAAATCGTGAACATATATAAACATAATAATAAATGAATAATAGTCCATATATGAAAACATCCAAGTATGTGCTTATGAAAAATAAAAATTATAAGTGATAAATGAAAAATGAAAAATTGTATAAACAAAAAGTGTTCACACTTTTTGTTTATACAATTTTTCATTTATCACTTATAATTTTTATTTTTCATAAGCACATACTTGGATGTTTTCATATATGGACTATTATTCATTTATTATTATGTTTATATATGTTTATATATGTTCACGATTTAATTAGACATAGCGCCCCCTCCCTCACATTTTCCAATTTCTGTTGGTTGTTAGGCTCTATTCACACTAATGCATTTTTTGATGTGTTCACATCAATGCAAGGGTCAGGAATTTTTTTTAGTGGAAAATGCAGTGTTTTCCATGTAACAGACTTCAATGGACCTGCATCCAAAACGCAAGTGCCGCGATTTGCGTTTTTTTTTTTTTAACATATAGCTGGTTGCTAAGCAGGGGACGAGAAGCCGGCCGCCGCATCCTTAACAACCGATGAGTCATCAGCTGTCAGCGAGCTTACCGGCTAAAAAAAATTGTCCAAAAAAAAAAGCGTTGGGGTCCCCCCAAAATCCATACCGGACCCTTATCCGAGCATGCAGCCCGTCAGGAAAGGGAGGGGACGAGCGAGCACCCCCTCCTAAACCATACCAAGGCGCGTGCCCTCAACATGGGGGGATTGGCTGCACCCCCCACCTCAAAGCACCTTGCCCCCATGTTGATGGGAACAAGGGCTTCTTCCCGGCGACCCTTCCCCGTTGGTTGTCGGAGTCTGCGGGTGGGGGGCTTATCGGAATCTGGAAGCCACAAGGGGGCCCTCAGATCCTGGCCTTCCCCCTATGTGAATGAGTATGGGGTACATTGTACCCCTACCCAGTCATCAAAAAAAGGTAGTGCAGTGTTAAAAAATACTGTCCACGACGATGTAGAGCATCGGGGGCGGGGCAATCGGATTACGTCAACCCGGAGGCCCCACCCTTTGTGATGTCACCACTCGGGCATGATTGATCCATGACGTCACAAGGGGCGGGGCCTCCAGATGTAATTCGATTACCACGTTCCCATCATTATATAGGAAATGCTTGACATCGGCGCGGACAGATCAGCAGGATGCAGCATCGAAGGAGGGTCGTTGGGAGCGGCGGCAGAGGAAGAACACCGGACAAAGACGACGGAAGGAAGAAGAGCGGGAGAAGGAGAAGAGCCCGGAGGAGGAAGATGCGGGACAAGATCGAGGAAGAAACACCCAATCCTCCCATGGTGATGGCATGTGGCCTGGTATGGTTTGGGGGGGGGGGGGGCTCGCTCGCCCCCTCCCTTTCCTGACCTGCCAGGCTACATGCTCGGATAAGGGCCTGGTATGTACCTGGGGGGACACCCCACGCCATTTTTTTTCCCAATTTTTCAGCAATTCTTTGTTTTTACATTTAGCGGGAAGCTTGCTGACAGCTGATGGCTCATCGATTGTTAAGGACGTGGTGGCCCCCTCCTTAGCAACCATATACAGTGTAAAATAAACGCAAAACACGATAAAATCGCAGTTTAAATGCATGTTCAAAAATGTGGCAAGCACCGCAAAAAGCACTGCAGAAATGCTCAAAAGCAACATGCATAGATGTGAATGGCCGAGTCAGGCCAGCCGTAGACTGTTATGCCGCGTACACACGATAATTTTTCAGCATGAAAAAAATGTCGTTTTTCAGCATGTCCAAAAAACTAAGTTTTCCCAACTTCATCATTAAAAATGACGTTGCGCACACACCATCGTTTTAAAAAAATGATCTAGCAAAGCGCGGTGACGTACAACACGTACGACGGCACTATAAAGGGGAAGTTCCATTCATCTTTGGGCTGCTTTAGCCGATTCAGAGTTAGTAAGACGATTCGCACTTTTCTGTCTGTTACAGCGTGATGAATGTGCTTACTCCATTATGAATGGTAGTTTTACCAGAACGAGCGCTCCTGTCTCATAACTTGCTTCTGAGCATGCGCGGGTTTTTTACGTCGTTTTAGCCTACACACGATAACGACATAGTTTAAAACAACGTTAAAAAATGCAGCATGTTCGAAATTTTTTTTTAAAAAAATTGACGTTTTTTAAAAACAACGTTTTTTCATGCTGAAAAATGATCGTGTGTACGCGGCATTAGAACCATGTATGGGTAGGCTGAATGTTAAACATCCTGTTCTCTTGGCGCTCATATGTCTTCACCTGACGGGGACAGCCTTCCTCGCTTAACCACAAAATGTCTCAGCAGAAGGGTTTTCCCTGTTAGCACTGTCTGTGTTGATGGGGGAATTGTGTGAATTTCTGCACCATCTATGGCCTTCCTTTTAGGCTGCATTCATACACCTGAGGGTTTTCAAATCGTGGTAAAAACGCATGGCTTTCTTCCTGAAAACGATACACTCAGATGTGAACGCAGTCTTGGAGGATAAGGTGAGTTGCGATTCACGACAAAACAGCTGTATAATTATCAAGAGGAAATTGGATAAATCTACAAATCAGTTTCAGTATCTCCCATATACACAACTACATGAAAACTTTGCATTAATACCCAGAACTGTCTGTCTGCTCCACACATACGGTACTTTTTTTCTTTTATGTCATGTCTAATAACCATTCAGAGTTAGCAACTCATGAAATGATGTACTACCTTTTATGTATAATTATTTTGCGCTGTAAGGTATGATCATTTATCTTGCCATGTCTGGGTAGCTCAGATTTTCATGTCCTGCCTGCTGTCATTTTTAATAATATTAGTTAAAAGGAAAATGTTTGTTTATTTTTTTATGTCCTTTATAACTAACCTAATCATCATTATAAACGGACCCTGAGGCTTTCCTGTGGTAATCATTGCTCTTTTTCTAACCATTTTCCTGGGTATTGCATTACTTTCTCTCACACCATTTTCATCTGAAGTTCATACAGTACTTCTTTTTTTTTTTTTTTTTTCAGTTTTAAAAACCTTGTTCTGCAGTAAACAAAACCCAATTCCATGCTGTGATTTTAAAATGTGAACATAAACTACAAATGCTGTTCAGTGAAAATGTGCACACGCCCCAGAAAAAGCTAAATCGTTTCATAATCCCAGACAGATTGATTGGTAAGGCTGCTTTCACACCTGAGCGTGACCGCTTACAGGGGGATTTTTGGAGCTTGTTTTTTGACCTTTCATTCAGACTTGAGCATTTTGTTTTAGCCAATGATAAACTGGTTACTGAAAGAGGAGACTGTTGTTTAGGCTTGAAAAACTCTCATATTCAGGCACTCCTATTAAAGTCTTTGGGGTCGAACATGCACCCTTCTACTGGGAAAGGAGAAATGAGGGCGTTTTCTGAAAGTATTTTCCTCCAGTACCAGCAGCAATTGTAGGATAGGTGGTGGAAATGTCACTTATAGCAGCACTTCAATGAGGAGAAGCAACTCTGGAGAAATCAGAAGGCACTTGTAAGTGCAGCATTTCACAAATGTATTCAAGATCAACGGTTAAAAACACTTATGCCACGTACACAAAGATCGGTTCATCTGATGAAAACGGTCTGATGGACCGTTTTCATCAGACGAACCGATAGTGTGTGGGCCCCATCAGTTTTTTTCCCATCGTGAAAAAACTTAGAACCTGTTTTAAAATCTGATGGTTAAAAAAAAAGATTTAAAAAAACGATCGTCTGTGGCGAAATCCATTGGTTAGAAATCAACGCATGCTCAGAATCAAGTCGACGCATGCTCGGAAGCAGTGAACTTCATTTTTTTCAGCACGTTGTTGTGTTTTACGTCACCGCGTTCTGACATGATCGTTTTTTTAACTGATGGTGTGTAGGCAAGACTGATGAAAGTCAGCTTCATCGGATATCTGATGAAAAAATCCATCAGACCGTTTTCATCGGATGAACCGATCGTGTGTACAGGGCATTACAAGATTCATGTTAAAATGAGCATGTCTGCATAGTGTTCCTTGCAGAATCCTGCACTGATAGGAGGAGAAAAGTCAGCCAGCAGCTGTAACTACTGAAGAAAAGCAAGGAGGCAAGATGGCCGCCCCGCTTACGGGAAACCACGCTGGAATGTACAGGGCCAGAAATTACATCAGACGGTGGGCAAATTACCATGCTTGTTTTAACAGGAATCTTGTAAGTGTTTTTAACCGTTGATCTTAAAGCATTTGTTAACCCAAAAAAAAGATCCTGCTCCTTTTAAAGCATTTTATACAGCACAAGCAGTGTCATTTGGCCCCCTGTAACACCTAAAAATCCTGTCTGATCCTGCCCTCCTCTCTGTATGCTGACCATGATATATCAGGGCTGCTGAGCCCTGTCACTGTGGTCAGAGTACGTGCCTCCGTCATCCGCAGCTATCTGCAGCTCTCCTCTGCCTCCCTTTTGTCCTCTCCCCCCCCCCCCTCTCCACCCTGCCTGTCAGCTCTCACTAGCGCTGCTCTGCTCATCTCCTTGCTGTTTCAAAACTATCTCCTCTTTATATCATTCCCACTGTCAGATAATATGCTGTATCCTAGTGGCAGCGCTTTATATAAAAAAAAAAAACAGCAGATTTCTACCTGTTTTAACAGTATCTCCCAGCGATCATGTGACTCCACTTATTACTGCAGGGCTCGACAAAATCCAGTAATTGAGGCCGCGGCTTTGCGGCCTTCACAGAAGGAAGCTTAGGCCTGCAGAAGGCCGCAAAGCCCCGGCCTCCGCGGGCCTGTCGCGATCACGGGGCGGGGGAGGTGGGGGGCGCACGGAGACACAGGATCCTGTGTCTCTGTGCTCCCCCACCTCCCGCGGCGGGCCCGCGCCCATCGGTAATTGAGTCCGCGGCCTTCTGCAGGACTATGCTTCCTTCTGTGATCTGGCGCCATCTTGTGGTGGCCATTGGCATTACAAGTAAAACAGCAGTTCTAATGTGCCATCTCCTTCACTCTAATTGGAACCCCCAAACCTTATATATATATTTTTTATTCTAACACCCTAGAGAATAAAATGGCGGTCGTTGCAATACTTTTTGTCACACCGTATTTGTGCAGAGGTCTTACAAGCGAAATTTTTGGGGGAAAATACACTTTTTTTAAAAAAATAAGACAACAGTAAAGTTTGCCCAATTTTTTTTTTTATATTGTGAAAGATAATGTTACGCCGAGTAACTTGATACCCAACATGTCACGCTTCAAAATTGCGTCCGCTTGTGGAATGGCGACAAACTTTTACCCTTTAAAATCTCCATAGGCGACGTTTAAAAAAATTCTACAGGTTGCATGTTTTGAGTTAGAGGAGGTCTAGGGCTAGAATTATTGCTCTTGCTCTACCAATCACGGCGAAACCTCACGTGTGGTTTGAATACCGTTTACATATGCGGGCGCTACTCACATATGCGTTCGCTTCTGCGCGCGAGCTTGGCGGGGCGGGCCGCATTTTCTGGCTCTGAACTTTTTTTAGCTGGCTCCTAGATTCCAAGCAAATTTGTCAAACCCTGTATTACCGTATCACTTTTAAAGCCGTTGTGATTGGCTGCACTTTTTGGTTGCTTTACCTGCAAGGCATATTGTGCTAGTATGCATCTAATGCCAGTAAAAATCTCTAGAGGCTGCAAGCTTTTTATTTCTTTACTGGAGGTAGTTGTTGCTGTTTGAATTCAGAGCCAAATTATCCATTCACTGGAATCTATTAATGGCAGAGCAACTCAGATTGTTCTGGCAGGAGGGTGATGACATCACCACAAGTGTAGTTCATTTAGAACTTCCTGCAGCTCCATACCAGAAACGTTTGTACCCCCATATGGACCTGGGGCTGATTGTTTAAAGTAATTGTAAATGATCACCTTGTAAAACAACCCATTCAGTTTAAAAAATAAATTGGATGCAAAACATTTGTGAACAGATATAATTTTTTTTTTTTATCTTTTTAGGTGATTGCATTCGTTCTGTCCTCAGCTGCATAAGAGTTGGGGGAGGAGAAGCAACAGTACACTGAGCTTCCCAGCAAATGGCTGTGCAGGGAGGGGGGTGTCAGGACAAATCTAATCATTGGAGGAGAGCAGACTGAGTTCCCAGCACAGCTAGAGAACTGACCATGCTGAGTTTAGTGTGGTGAGTTTTTATTACAAAAGCTAGCAGGAACACCAGAGATTTCACACAAAGCAATACAAAGTGAACAGGAGACTTTCTTATACAAGTACATGGTACAGCATGCACATATCAGGAATATCAAATGTTGCATTTACATATTCTTTAAAGTTATTGTAAATGTGGTTTATATATATATATATATATATATATATATATATATATATATATATAATTTGTTATAGTTACCTGCTCTGTGCAACAGTTTTTTTTGCCAGCAAATATTTTTTTACATTCAGCTTTCAGCAGGAAACCAACCCCCCCCGTTGACAGCTGATGACTCATCGGTTGCCAAGGACACGGCGGACGGCTTCCTAGACCCCCCTTAGCAACCAGCTACATACAGGACCGCCTCCTGACCCCCCTTAGCAACCAGCTACATACAGGACCGCCTCCTGCACATATACATCGGCAGAATGGCACAAGCACATACAGGTACGTCTCCTTTAAGAGCCCAGCTGTGGGTCGCACGCGACCCAGTCCGAAGCTCCGTGGCCACGGGACCCGCGGATCCGATCGTCGCTGGTGTCCCGCGATTGGTCACAGGAGCTGTAGAACGGGGAGAGGTGTGTGTAAACACACCTTCTCCGTTCTTCACAGTGGCAATGTCAGTGATCGTCTGTTCCCTGATATAGGGAAAGATGATCAATAACGTCACAAGTCCAGCCCCGCCCCCTACAGTTAGAAACACATATGAGGTCACACTTAACCCCTACAGGGCCCCCTAGTGGTTAACTCCTAAACTGCAATTTTCACAGTAATCTTTGCATTTTTATAGCACTTTTTGCTGTGAAAATGACAATGGTCCCAAAAATGTGTCAAAATTGTCCGATGTTTCCGCCATAATGTCGCAGTCACGGAAAAAAAAAAAAAAACGCTGATTTCCGCCATTAGTAGTAAAAAAAAAAATATATATATTAATAAAAATGCCATAAAACTATCCCCTATTTTGTAAACGCTATAAATTTTGTGCAAAACAATCGTTAAACGCTTATTGCGATTTTTTTTACCAAAAATAGGTAGAAGAATACGTATCGGCAAAAAGTAAAAAATATTGAATTTTTTTAAAAATGGTCGCTCTATTTTTGTTGATAGCGCAAAAAATAAAAACCGCAAAAAATAAAAACCGCAGAGGTGATGAAATACCACCAAAAGAAAGCTCTATTTGTGGGAAAAAAAAGGACGCCAATTTTGTTTGGGAGCCACGTCGCACGACCGCGTAATTGTCGGTTAAAGCGACGCAGTGGCAAATCGCAAAAAGGGACAAGGTCCTTAACCTGCATATTGGTCCGGGTCTTAAGTGGTTAAAAAAAAAAACAAGTGTAAAATGCATGAAAACTGCATGCAAAAACTAATAATAAAACACTAGCTTAGAAACGGAAAAATGCACTGACAAACATGACTGAAAAACGCATCAAGCGCAGCCGCATAGATGTTAACCTAGATTAAAGTTGTTTATAATAGTTTAGGGGCAGTTGAGGTTACAGGCATTGGCCCGGATTCAGTAACAATTGCGCTTTTTTTATGGAGGCGCAGGGCAACGTTTTTGCCCTGCGCCCCCGCAATTTTTTTGCGCTGCCCTCGATTCACGGAGCAGAAGCTCCGTAAATTGCGCCGGCAAAATGCCCGGCGTGAGCGCGCCCATTTTAAAGGATCCCGTAGGGGGCTGGAATCCTTTAAATTAGACGCGTTCCCGCGCCGATCGTAGAGCGCATGCTCCGTCGGGAAACTTTCCCGACGTGCATTGCGGCAAATGACGTCGCAAGGACGTCATTTGCTTCAAAGTGAACGTGAATGGCGTCCAGCGCCATTCACGATTCACTTACGCAAACTACGTAAATTTCAAATTTCGCGATGCGGGGACGACGGGTATACGTAACATTGGCTGCCCCTGCTAATAGCAGGGGCAGCCTTGCGCAAAAACCGCCGTACGGAAACAACGTAAATTGCGTACGCAGGGCTCGCGCAACGTTGTGAATCGGTGTTAGTATGCAATTTGCATACTATACGCTGAGCACAACGGGAACGCCACCTAGCGGCCATCACAAGAATGCAGCCTAAGATATGCGGGCATAAGAGCCTTATGCCGCGCATATCTTAGGCTGCAGTCGGCGTAACGAGGTTCCTGAATCAGGAGCATTCGTTACGCCGGGGCAAGTAAGCAATTGCGCTGTGTAACCTATGGTTACACAGGCGCAATTGCTTCTTGAATCCAGGCCACTTTTTTTTAAAGCAGAAAAAAAACGTTCAGGACTGTAGTTTACTGGCATTTTAAACACCAAATGCTTGTAACCATGTGTAATCTCGGTAAACTGCGTTTATGAACGTTTGCGTTTTATAGGCGTTTTTAAAGCTGACATTTTTTTTCTTTTTGAACATATAAAAATTTTGAAAAAACACAAATTGCACCAAATGCTGTTGCCTGCATCAATGTCTAGTAGCAGCATCAAACTCTGGTCCTCTCATGCAATCTTTTATGTCTTCCGAGCAACAGCAACATCAGGAGCATTTCCTCACACATGCTCATGATTGGATCTATAGTGAAAAATTATAGCCGGATTCATAGAGAGATACGCCGTCGTAACTCTGAATCTACGCCGGTGTTAATTTAAGCGTATTCTGGAAACCAGATACGCTTAAATTAGGCTAAGATACGAGCGGCGTAAGTCTCCTACGCCGTCGTATCTTAAAGTGTAATTTTTAGGCTGCCCGCTAGGTGGCGCTTCCGTTGAGTTTGGCGTAGAATATGTAGATGACTAGATACGCCGATTCACGAACGTACGTGCGCCCGTCGCAGTAAAGATATGCTGTTTCCGTAAGAGATACACCGCGTAAAGATAAAGCTGCCCCCTAGGAGGCGTAGTCAATGTTAAGTATGGCTGTCATTCCCACGTCGAAATTTGAAAATTTTACGTCGTTTTCGGAAGTTGTCCGTGAATGGGGCTGGACGTAATTTACGTTCACGTCCAAACCAATACGTCCTTGCGGCGTACTTTGGAGCAATGCACACTGGAATATGTACACGGATGGCGCATGCGCCGTTCGTAAAAAACGTTAATCACGCTGGGTCACGAGTAATTTACATAAAAAAAACGCCCCCCATCCTCATTTGAATTAGGCGCGCTTACGCCGGCCCCATTTACGCTATGCCGCCGTAAGTTAGGAGGCAAGTGCTTTGTGAATACAGTACTTGCCTCTCTGACTTAAGGCGGCGTAGCGTAAATACGATACGCTGCGCCGCCTTAAGGATACGCGCCCCTACCTGAATCCGGCTATTAGACCGGTATCTACAAGCACACTGCTTCTCGCTTCTCCACAGAATGGCTGAAATGTAATAATTTACTTGTTTTTTTATGCATTGTAGACATTTTGGGAGTGTTTCCTGAGGCCTTTTTCTGACATTTGTTGTCAATTTTAAATTAGTATTTTTTTGCTAGAATATTACTTAGAAACCCCAAACATATATATATTTTTTTAGCAGAGACCCTAGAGAATAGAGAAGTCTGACTGAACTTGCACTATCTCATACCTGCACTCAATGTGAATGTGGGCTTATCCTACTTCACAGCTGTGTAGATCACCAATTCTAGGGTGGGGCTCCTTTCTGGTTATCAGCACATAGATAAATCTCTCTTCACTTCTACTGCTGTGTAAAGAAAAAAAATCATCTTTTAAATGTATCCTGTTGCCAGACCACTCATCGCAACAAAAGCCTTCCCATCTAAATGTGCATTTAACATGATTAGGTATGTTGTTTACCTGTGAAAATCTCCTTTTGTGTAGACAATAAAAAAGCCCAGAGACAGCTGCTTGGTGCCGTTATCTTGGATGTGATTTCAGCAGACTCCGAGCTGTCACTGAAGAGATGCTCTATTCTTCTTCCCTGGGAGCTACATAACAGTATCTCACAAAAGTGAGTACACCCCTCACATTTTTGTAAATATTTTATTATATCTTTTCATGTGACAACACTGAAGAAATTACACTTTGCTTCAATGTAAAGTAGTGAGTGTACAGCTTGTATAACAATGTAAATGTGGTGTTCCCTCAAAATAACTCAACACACAGCCATTAATGTCTAACCCGCTGGCAACAAAAGTGAGTACACCCCTAAGTGAAGATTTCCAATTGAGCCCAAAGTGTCAACATTTTGTGTGGTCACCATTATTTTCCAGCACTTCCTTAACCCTCTTGGGCATGGAGTTTACCAGAGCTTCACAGGTTGCTACTGGAGTCCTCTTCCACGCCTCCATGATGAGATCACAGAGCTGGTGGATGTTGGAGACCTTTGTGCTCCTCCACCTTCCGTTTGAGGATGCCCCACAGATGCTTAATAGGGTTTAGATCTGGAGATATGCTTTGCCAGTCCCTCAGCTTCTTTAGCAAGGCAGTGGTTGTCTTGGAGGTGTGTTTGGGGTCGTTATCATATTGGAATACTGCCCTGCGGCCCAGTCTCCGAAGGTAAGGGATCATGCTCATGATCATAAGCCCAGATTTACTCCCTTTGCCGCCCCAAGGCCGCTCCTTCAATGCTGCCCCCACACACACACACACACCATCACATAGGGGGCCTTCATCCAGACCGGCCCAGGGTACAGTGCACATCAGGGTACAGAGCCCAGCACATCGGGGCACACCACATCAGGGCACGGGACACACAGCCAATCAGGACACGGGGCACATCAGGGAACATAGCGCACATTGCACATTATGGGGCACATCGTTTACCAGCCATCATGCAGAGTAGCGCAGCTTGTGTAATAAGTTCTCTCTCATGTCACTCTGCTCCCTGGCGGCCTCTCTCTTCTCGTCCATCCCAGATGTCGCAAGCAAATTGGGATGGACGAGAAGAGCGGAGGGGCTGCCGGGGAGCAGAGTGACATGAGAGAGAACTTATTACATGTGCTTCCTGCGCTACTCTCGGCGCCGCCCCGAGGCCTGGTCTGGAATCTGGCCCTGGTCATAGTACATGTTGGCATTCATGGTTCCCTCAATGAACTGTAGCTCCCTAGTGCCGGCAGCACTCATGCAGCCCCAGACCATGACACTCCCACCATCATGCTTGACTGTAGGCAAGACACACTTGTCTTTGTACTCCTCACCTGGTTGCCACTACACACGCTTAACACCATCGGAACCAAATAAGTTTATCTTGGTCTCATCAGACCACAGGACATGGTTCCAGTAATCCATGTTTTTAGTCTGCTTGCCTTCAGCAAACTGTTTGCAGACTTTCTTGTGCATCATCTTTAGAAGAGGCTTTCTTTTGGGACAAGAGACATGCAGACCAATTTGATGCAGTGTGTGGCGTATGGTCTGAGCACTGACAGGCTGACCCCCCACCCCTTCAACCTCTGCAAAATAGCTGGCAGCACTCATACGTCTATTTGCCAAAGACCACCTCTGGATATGACACTGAGCATATGCACTCAACTTCTTTGGTCGACCATGGTGAGTCCTGTTCTGAGCAGGACCTGTCCTGTTAAACCGCTGTATGGTCTTGGCAATTTTCTTATAGATTAGGCCATTTTTATGTAGAGCAACAATTATTTTTTTCTGATCCTCAGAGATTACTTTGCCATGAGGTGCAATGTTGAACTTCCAGTGACCTGTATGAGAGAGTGAGAGCGATAACACCAAATTTAACACACCTGCTCCCCATTCACTCCTGAGACCTTGTAACACTAACGAATCCCATGGAACCGGGAAGGGAAAATGGTTAATTGGGCCCAATTGGGATATTTTCACTTAGGGGTATACTTGGTTTTGTTGCCAGCGGTGTAGACATTAATGGCTGTGTGTTGAGTTATTTTGAGGTGACAGCAAATTTACACTGTTACACAATCTGTACACTCACTACTTTACATTGCAGCAGAGTGTCATTTCTTCACTGTTGTCACATGAAAAGATATAATAATAAAATATTTACAAAAATGTTAGGGGTGTACTCACTTTTGTGAGATACTGTATGTAAGGAGGGGTGGAGGAGCTGGGCCAACGCACAGTATTTTGAATAGAAAAGCCTATGATGTGCAAGGAGGGAATGTGCTATGTTGGGGAGCTGACTGTGGAAAAGTTTGCCACAAATTCATCCTCTGAAAGGAACCTCACTATTGCCATCAGTGCAGCCGGATCAATGCCCATCTACAGCCTCGGAGGGGGATGGGACGAGCGCCAACAGATTACATACATAAGAATCTCCTGTGTACTTGGTGGCCTTCCTATTACAGAGGACGCTAAGTAAACAAGAGATTCTCCTGTATGTTATCTGACAGTACTCGTCCCGTCCCCTCCGAGGCTGACAAAACAATAAATACGGTGCTCTGGGATTCGTTGGGGGCCACAAAAGATATATATATATATATATAGGTGTGTATAGAAAAAGACATATATATATATATATATATATATATATCCAAATTACCAGTGGGCTGCATTAAACCAAAACGCGGGCCGCATTTGGCCCCCGGGCCGGACTTTTGGACATGCCTGCTATAGTGTATACTAAAACAAAAATTGTTTACTGTGCTCTGCTAAAGTGTTTGGCTTGAAGAAAAAGTGTCAACCCTACGTACAGCACGGTGTGGAGAGCGCAGTGGTCAGGCGTACACGACATGTGCACAGCATGAATTATGGTGTGCAGTGGTCTAATAGAGAAATGTAATGCGCCAAGCGTGATACAGTATTACTAAAGCGAGTGTTCATCAATTGATTTAGAACTCTGGTTACCCTGGGGCGTCTTCATAGGTTACACATGGCCAAGGCTTTGGTGACCTTACCTCTCACTACATCATTTACTGCACTGACCTGCCAATATCGCCCCCCCCCCCCCAATATTTTATTCTGTCCTTACACCCCATATATAATTTCCACTGACACCCCAATATCTGGCCCTGTCTCATGTCCTTACATCTCATTCCCCGAATACATAGTTCTCCTACCTTCACCCAATATCTGCCCCCATCTATCATCACGTCCTTACACCCCATTCCCAAGATACATCATTATCTCCAGTAACACCCCAATATCTGCCCCGTCTATTATGCTTACCCCCCCATTCCATGGATACAATGATGCCGCCCCCCGTCTATGTGTACAGGGTGGTTATCTCCTCTGATGTTCTCATACACTCTTCCTCTCCGGATGTAGGTTGGTGCTGGGTGCCGGCGCTGTACCCTCTGTTTGAGGCTGGCATTGGTGCCCCTTGTTCGGTGTCTCCTCCTCCTCCCGCTCATGTCACTGCTCTCCCCCCCTCCCTGGATGCTTTCTCCTCCCCCCTCCTCCGCCTCTCTCCCCCCTCCTCCGCCTCTCTCCCCCCGAAGCTCTTCTGCTGGTTCCATACACCCGATCACCCGGATTCCGCTCTCCTTCTCCGGTGAGTACAACCTCTGCCTGCCAGCTTTGTCTCCGGCGCTTTCTCTGCGGGCTTACCCAGTTGTCAGGCGGGCACCTGGCACTGCCCATGTCTGCTGCCTTTTGTTCTGCCAGCCGTGCCTGCCGCCCGAACCGGTGCGGTGTTCCCCCGCTGGGTGGCCGGGGCTGGGGGGTTACCGATGTGTGATCGGGGCTGTGCGGTGTTCATGTCTGCAGAGCACGCCGTGCATTGTGATGAAGTTACTCTGATAACGGGATCCGGGGGAGACACTGCATGGCTGTGCTCATGGCTGTCACTGTGTATGGGGATGTGTGTGTGTGTATATGGAGGTGTGTGTGTGTGTCTGTGTATATATGTATGGAGATGTGTGTGTCTGTGTATATAAAATATATATATGTGTATGTATGGAGATGTGTGTGTATATAATATATATGTGTGTAGGTGTGTATATGTATATATATATATATATATATATATATATATATATATATATATATATATTATAGATGTGTGTATGTAGTCTCTTCTGTGCACACGTCTGACCTGCCTGCTGGTGTTCATGTAGTTGTGTGTATATATAATATGTGTGTATGTATATATATATATATATATATATATATATATATATATATATATATTATAGATGTGTGTGTGTGTGTGTAGTCTCTTCTGTACACACATCTGACCTGCCTGCGTGTTCCTGTCAGTGTGACAGTTAGTTATAAAGAGACCCACAGCAGCAGCCGCCACCCATCCTGTATTTTGACCTGTCACTTGTTCAGCAGTCTGACTAGACATCCATCCCCAGAGTAATGTGTGGTGCTATGTATGGGCTTCTCATGGGAACAGGGATTTCACATTTTGGACGGGGCAGATCTAGAATTCAGGAACCAGTCAGACTAAAGTTCAAAGCTTTTGTGAATAGCTGATGTCCTGTAAGAAAAGCATGGCACAGCTGTATTTCCTTTATTTATATATATATATATATATATATATATAATGTATACAGGCAGTTCCTGGGGTGACAAACAAGATGGGGTCTGTAGGTTTGTTAAGTTGAATCTGTTTGCAAGTCGGAACAGGTAAAAATTATTTAAGCGTAGCTTCAGCCAAAAGACTATTTTGAGGCCGGGTTCATACTGTAGCTGCATGCGGCGCACAGCAGGGGTCCGGTGCGTGCTGGTTTAGGTTAAATTTCGGCCCGAATTTTGGGCTAAAATTGAACCCGAAACACACCAAAAAAGGTACATGTTTTTCCGGCACACCGCACCGGACCCACTGCGGAGATATGTGAACCGGCTCCATAGAGAGCCAGTCACATTCTGCTGCTATGCGAATTGAATTCGGAGAATCGCGCATTTAATTCGCATGGGTGTGAACCCGGCCTTTTTTGATGGCATGGGGAAGGGAATGGAATGTTTGTTTTGCTGTCTGTGCCCCTGTTCAGAAGATTTCACCACACTTTCAGTCCCAATGACAATTGGATTTTGAAAATGGGTTGTGGAAACAGTGGAGGTACCTTTTTCCCATGATAACTCTTGCAGGAGTGAATTTCCCTTCCTAGGGGTAGATTTCCTCGCACTTTCTGTTGTCTCCCTCTGTAAGTTGGATGTTTGTAACTAGGGGCACTGCTTGTAGTAGCTATGTGTCTGCTGCCACCTGTTCAGTACTTGGTTGGATTCATTTGTATGGGGATAATGTAGTTATCCATACAATGTGGAAGGAGGGGAGTGATAATTGTTTATCTGAAGCAGCTGTGCATAGTAACATTAAGCAGTATTAGCCCTCATTCATATTGGAGCGACCTGTCATGCTTTTTGACAGGTCAAATCGCATGACACGTCACACCCTATTGTCAGCAATTGCACTGTTTAATCGGTTCAACACCGGCTTTGCGGTGCAGCATCAATTTGAAAAAGTCGTTTCTGCACTACTTTTGCCGATAAAGCCGCACAGATGTCTTCATAGTCGCACTGAAATGCGGCTTTGAAATTGTGCGGTTTCAGATGAAGTTGCACAATTTCATTTGATTTGAGTTGATTTTATTATTTAAGTGCCAAATACAGTTCAAGAACTGCGCCTACAGTCAATGTAAATAAAGGCTTAAATTTAAAACCACAAATATAATATATTGCAGCTTACTAATCATTAGATGTGGCGGCTGCATTTGTTTTATTTTTTAGTGTTCACTGTACTAGCAGATTTAGATACACTAACAAATAGAAGCCAAACTCTGGGTCACACAACAGAGCGTGATGAAGAGGGTCCTCACTCAAAACACGTTGGCCATTATATGTCTGGTCTTCCAATATCAGTTGATTGCAGTGGACCTGGAGGCTATCCCATTTGCATTTTATAAAATACTTATTTGTGTCCTGTATTTGTGAGTAGAATACTTGCAGCATTTTTTTATCCTTAAATACATTTTATTATGGTAATGCACTAGGTCGGTGCGCCCCCCCTTTTTGCTGTTAGACCCCTTTCACACTGAAACGTTTTTACAGCATTAAAAATAGCGCTCTTAAATGCTCAAACGCTCTGCATGCATCTCAATGGACCCTTTCACACGGAGTCCTGCAAACAGCATCTTTGGAACAGCTTTTGAGCGCTGAAAAAAACGCTCCAAAAACGCCCCTCTCCATTGAAATTAATTGAAAGCGCTGTAAAAACGCCTTACCCTTTCACACTGAGACGTTGAACTGGCGGGGCGTTGAGAAAAGTCCTGCAAGCAGCATCTTTGGAGCAGCTTTTGGGCGCTAAAAAAAAAAACGCTCCAAAAACGCCCCTCTCCATTGAAATGAATTGAAAAGCGATGTAAAAACGCCTTACCCTTTCACACCAAGGCACTGCAAAAACGCCCTAAAACGTTAGGGTCTTAGTGGTGCTTTACCAGCACATTGGGATTGCAGATGAGGCTTTGCTCGAATAACGTTATAATAACGCTCGAATAACGCTGTAATATCGCTCAAAAAACGCCCAGTGTGAAAGGGGCCTTAGGTAAAGCAGACCTTTACTCAAAAGTGAAAGTGCTGCTATTCCTCCCCCTCCACACCCACCCATAACACTTTAAATGTTTTTATTAATGGGGAGCAGGTACCTAATTTGACCGGTACCTACTCCCACTGTTGGGGACTTGAACCGGACAGCTGGGTGGCCCCCACCGGGATCCCCGAAGTACAGACTGACTTCTGGGATGAGATTAAAATATAGTCATTTAGTATGGGCGATTGTCCTTTGTTTTTTACAGAATAAAGAAGGATGGATTACAATACATTTTAGGGCCTGGTTACAGAGAAAAAGGAATAACAGTTCCAAGAAAAGGTGTTTACCTTCATATATTGTTCAATCTCATAATATTTTCAATTAGAAAGGTACAAGTCAAAGTGTTCCCATAACAATTCAGCCATACTAATCTATTAGCCTAAACATTTCTTAGCAAGTAAACACATTCCATGTCAAACTCAGATAATAGAATAATGAGAGAAACCTGGAAATATACAGACTAACAATCGGCATAGAAACATCATTAACCCTTCACCCACTTCCTATTTTCTTACCCCAGGCATGCGCTCCACCTGCAGCTTCACATCCCAAGAGGTTGCAGGTCCAGTCCCACAGCAATGCGTAATCTTGCGCTTTCCCTGTAGGGGATCGGCTGTGATTCCTCAGGAAGTCACAACTGGCTCCCATATCCCAAGATGATGGCAGCAGGGAACCACAGCAGTAAGAAGAACTAGCTGAGGGAGGACAGAGCTGGACTCCAGACACTTTTTGGCTAGGTTCACACTGATACGATGCGGGAAATAGCGAATCCTGTGTGTTTTCCGCATCGCACTGCAATCGCACTGCGTCCATGCAATCTGTCAATGTTATCTTAACGATACCCCAAAACAGATTGCAAAACAGTGCGAATGCCAGAATTGCATCACATGGGTGTGAACACACATGCGATTCAGGTGTGGGGGGAAAAAAGGGGGTCCTGCACCATTTTGGTGCGAATGCAATGCAATTTCAACCATACAAACTGTATGACTGAATTCGCACCGCACAGACATAGCATGGGATTTGAACAGGAATGTGTTGAGTATCAAATGCGATGTCTGCATCGCACCAGTGTTAACCTAGTCTTAAAGCGGACCTTTACCCTGTAAAGCAGGGGGGTGTCAAACTCCATTTCATCATGGGCCGCATCAGCATTATGATTGCCCTCAAATGGGCCAGTTGTATCTGTAAGATTATATGTGCAGCGCATCCCCTCCCCTTTACATTAGATAGCTGTCGAGAGCCACCCCACCATCAGAAGTTGAGTCCCACACTCTCCCCTTCATCACAGTGCACCCCCTTTCCTTATGCTGCTGCTGGGAAGAATCTGATGCATTGCTTGAAAGCAGAAAGTAAGGAGTGCCAGAGGAGGGCTGGAGCTCTCCTGCAGCCGCAGGAGAGGTGCGAGGGCCACATGAAATGACCTGGAGGGACGGATTTGGACCACGGGCCTTATGTTTGACACCTATGCTGACCCAGATAGCAAGTTATTGTGCTGCAAGTTTGGAAATTAATTGCTTAGCTATTGCTAGACTTGCCAGGCTTCTCAAGTTTGTTACACAATTGCAGCAAGTCCACATTGCATGACTCCAGATCAACTTTTTTTCCAAACATTCTGCCAGTTTGCTGCAAGTTCTAGTTCGATTATGTTGTGCAATAGTCATCCCACCACAGGGGTCACTGTGGCAGAATTTTCATACTGTAGACTTGCAGAGCTCTTGCTGTAGACTCACCACTGCAACTTTGCTCTTGCTAGACACTTGCCAGACAAATTTGCTACAAATTGGAAAAGTGTCAACTAGAACTTATTATTGCTGCAAAGCATTAATTCTTGCCTAGGTGATTATTTCCTCCTGCAGGTGTGTATGTGTACTGCAGGGCTCGGGTATCGAGAAAGCCCTGCAACACATCTGCGCATGTGGCAAGTCCATCAGTCGTCTGCACATGTGTGAGGTTTCATGTGCAAAAATTGTGACAGGGGAAGTCTGAAGACTTCTCTGTATTTGCTCATGTGCTGTAAACTACCTACGTGTGTGGAGGTGTGCAGATGGGTTTTGCCAGGGCCGGGTAGAGACCGTGTGACACATATACGCATCATGTGCCATCATGGTAATGCCCGAGCAAGGGGCTGGGCCAACATACTAGGTGGACTGAAGTTCCACTTTTAAGTACAGTACTTAATTTTTTTTAAATCCGCAGCTACAGTATTTGTAACTGCTGATGTTTATTTTTTTAAGTTTATCATATGTATACTTTGGGGCAGATCCACAAAGGTATTACGCCGGCGTATCTCTTGATACGCCGCGTAATTTCAAACTTTGCGCGTCGTATCTTTGTTTTGTGTCCTCAAAACAAGGTACGATGGCATCTCGGCTCGATCCAACAGGCGTGGGATCTAAGCTGCAATTTTTCAGCGGCCGCTAGGTGGCGTTTCCGTCTTATTCCGCCTTCGAGTATGCAAATTAGCTAGTTACGGCGTTCCACGAACGTACGTCCGGCCGGCGCATTGTTTTTACGTCGATTGCGTTCGGCTTTTTCCGGTGTATAGTTAAAGCTGCTATTCTGAGGCGTACTCAATGTTAAGTATGGCCGTCGTTCCCGCGTCCAATTTTGATTTTTTTTTTACGTAGTTTGCATAAGTCGTTCGCGAATAGGAATTTGCGTAGAATGACGTCACCGGCGTAAGCATTGGCTGGTTCCGGTTTAATTTCGAGCATGCGCACTGGGATACCCCCACGGATGGCGCATGCGCAGTTAAAAAAAATAACATGTACCTGTATGCTGTGACATATGCTCTTGTATGCTGTATGCTACCTATTTTTCTCTTCATTTATTCAATAAAACGTTATTTGATAAAAAAAAATAACATGGTTTATGTCGGGTCACAACGTATTTACATAAAACACGCCCCCATTACATCCATTTGAATTCCGCGCCCTTATGCCGCCAGAGATGCACTACGCCGCCGTAACTTACGGCGCAAATTCTTTGAGGATTCAAAATAAAATAAATAAGATACGGCGGCGTAGTATATCTTAGATACGCTGCGCCCCGCAATGTAGGACAATATTAATATTGTTAGTTAAATATTTATGTGCTTGATAAGCCAAGGAGAAATATGTAAATTGAAGTAACACATTGAAGCCAATCAGCTTTCTTTGTTTTGTCTGATATGGTAAATCACATTAAGTTTTATTAGCTATGTGCAAAGTGCGGTAATCCATGCAAGCCACCTGGAAAATATACCAGGCTGCAATAAACAAAATGGGTCCTTGTCTCTGTAAGTTATTGCCCTCTGTGTGTCTTTATTACAAATACCGGATATTGTAATATTTTGAAAACTGCTGCTGGCCTTTATCATGACCGTCCTTATTTCCGCAAAAGGACCAGACCCCTGCAAGGCTGGCAACGTTAATTTCCTGGTAACCGCGTCATACAGGAACTCCTTGCTGGTTTATTTTTTGTGATGTGCATTGTGGTGTAGCAGTATCCTATTTTTGCATTTGTACGTTGATGTTGCTTCATGTAAGGATTATCAAATGCCATGCAGTCTCAGAGGAGGACCTGCGTGACTATTACATTTAGCAATAGCTTTTCTTTCCCACAATATCTGGATCTCCTCAGGATCACACCGTGCTAGAAAAGCAAAGCATTCCTAAGCATACTACTACATGCATACGAATTTCTGACCGACAACTGATTATTATATGGTTGAAGACCTCAGGATGTAGACAAATAAGGGCCCATTCATACTAGGAGCAGTTACCTGTGTTTCCCTGCATGGAAAATACAGGTAACTACAGTTACACACAGAAAACTGTAGTTGTTCACACAAGAATGCAGTGTATAGTATGTTTGTATAGTATCGCACCGCTTAGTTCTGCATGTTGGTGCACCGCGCTTCTATGCAGTGGCATAAATAAAGTGTCTGTACACTTCAAATAAAGCTTGTTTAAAAAAGGGGGAATGGCGTGATGTGATAGCACACATCACACTGCCACCTGCTGCAAAACACTGTGTGGGCAGCAGTGGTTTGGGCTGTTATAAGCTGACAAGACAGGTATTTTATTTTTCCCATCAAACCAGTATTTTTTTTCCTTCATCAAACAAATGTACCAGAATGATATATTTAATAGACTAAAAGGAAGAAAATAAAAAAACTATGGATAGAGTTTACATACATTTGAATGATATACAGTTGTACTCTAAGTTTACATACCCTGGCATAATTTATGATTTCACAAACAGAGGTGGATTGTTGATGTTTTGGGGATGTATGAGTTACAAAGGCACAGGTAATTCGCTAAAAACGGATGCATTATGTACAGAAGGCATGTCCAAAGTCCGGCCCGCAGGCCAATCGCGGCCCGCGATACGGTTTTGGACGGCACGCCTGACATGTATATCTTTAGTGGCCCCCAACGAATCCCTGAGCGCCGGGGGACACAACACATATAAATGCTTGCTGCCTTGGAGGAGACGGGACAAGTGCCGTACAGGATACAGGAATATTTCCTGTTTACACGGCATCCTGTGTAAAAGGAAGTCCTGTCTCCTGCGCTGCCATTGGACAACTGTTCTGTCCATCACAGGAGGCGGGACTTTCAATTAAAGAGGCAGCCGAGAAAACAGGAGTATCTCCTGTAAGTCTGTTGGCGGTTGTTCCGCTCCCTCCCTGTCTCAAGGCTGCAGATGGACATGAATCAGGCTGCACTGACGACAATGGTGAGTCTGCATTCATGGCAATATGGTGGGTGCTGCATTCATGGCAATATGGTGGGTGCTGCATTCATGGCAATATGGTGGGTGCTGCATTCATGGCAATATGGTGGGTGCTGCATTCATGCCAATACGGTGGGTGCTGCATTCATGCCAATACGGTGGGTGCTGCATTCGTGCCAATACGGTGGGTGCTGCATGCGTGCCTATACGGTGAATGCTGCATGCGTGCCAATACGGTGGGTGCTGCATTCAGGGCAATACGGTGGGTGCTGCATTCAGGGCAATACGGTGGGTGCTGCATTCAGGGCAATACGGTGGGTGCTGCATGCATGGCAATACGGTGGGTGCTGCATGCATGGCAATACTGTGGATGCTGCATTCATGGCACTCGTGAGGCTGCAGATGGGCACTGATTAGGCTTCATGCATGGGCACTGACCTATATTTTGCTTCACAGTTCTTTATTTAAAATGTAAGATTTATTCCTGAAACTTCCCAGAACACAACGGGGGGGTTGGGGGGAGGGAACGCCATGCCTGCAGTCTGCCCGAGACTGTGTGGCCGGAAGTGGGTGCAAATACCTGTCTTTAGACAGGTATCTGCACCCCCCCCCCCCCCCTGAAAGGTGTCAAATGTGACACCGGAGGGGGGAGGGTTCCGATCAGCGGGATTTCCACTTTAGGGTGGAGCTCCACTTTAAGGAGACATTCCTCCCACTGATCATCAATACAAGGGGGCATTTTTTCCACTGCCCCCTGAGAAATTGACTTTAGCAGGGGCTCCCTGAGACCTGGATTTTTTTCTTTTGAGCCCTGGTTCACACTGGGTACGATTTGGAACGATTTGAGATGCGATTTGACATGTCAAATCGCATCTCAAATCGGCGCCAATTGTCGGCAATGGCACTGTCCTAATCAGTGCGACGTCGCATCTGCGATTTCAAAAAGTAGTTCCTGTACTACTTTTTGCGATTTCGGGCCGCGATTTACATTAAATTGCGGCCGAAATCGCGGCCGCGAAATCGCAGTAAAATCGCGCATTTTACCGCAATTTTGAATTCGCAGCAGTGTGAACCTAGGCTAAGGGTTCCCTTTTGACAAAAAAGGTGACTTTCAATCTAAGCATGGGAAAAATGAAGCCATTCGTTCCCTGTACCAGCACACTTTCTCTCTATCCCCAGACAAGAGGCTGCAGTCCCATTTAGAATTCCTGTAGTAGTGTGGCTGCAAGTAAATTATACAACGCTCAGATCACCAGTAAAGTAAGTGGGCTTGGTGTTTCCCTCACACTGGTAGGGTTTTCCCCGGCTATCCTTAGCAGTTGCCTGTTTAATGTTAGCTATTATCTGAAGTTATTTTTCAGCCTGAGGGCTGCCCCCAAGGAATGCTGAGATTAGTGGCAGCTCAGCTAGCTGACATTCTGTTGTCTGTCATGTGGGGCCAAGACACAAGAAAAAAGCTTCTCGGGGCTAGATTGTTCTGGTTGGTTCATAAGCCCCGGCAGACTGCTAGTTGTTAAAAGGTTATGAAGTTCAGTCAGTGCTTATTGAAAGTGGTAAAGTTTATTACATCCACTGCACATTTTCTTGCTAAGAGAAACCGTTTTCCCATTGTATAGAGATATGTGTGTGTATGGGGGGGGGGGGGGGTTTTTGATATGAATTAGGGCTGTGGTATGTTACTGCTGTTGGAACCACGTTACTGTTCAGCATCATCAGACCTATTTGAGTAGTTAGCTCAAAGGCCAACAACGCAATGCATATTTTTTTTTATTAGCGTGAGGGGTTAAAAACATATTTTTACAGCCTGTTTTCTTTATTGGGGAGATCCTTATTTCATCCCATAACCTATATTTGTACATACAGCTTCATGTGTGACTTGATATTGGCCATTTATAACCACTTGATCACTGGGCACGTAAACCCCCTTAATAACCAGACCAATTTTCAGCTTTCGGTGCTCTCACAATTTGAATGACAATTACTCAGTCATACAACACTGTACCCAAATTAAATTTTCGTCCTTTTTTTCACACAAATAGAGCTTTCTTTTGGTGGTATTTAATCACCGTTGGGTTTTTAATTTTTTGCGCTATAAGAGAAAAAAGACTGAAAATTCTGTAAAAATAAATAGATTTTTCGTTGTTTCTGTTATAAAATTTAGCAAATTTAGTATTTTTTCTTCATTCTTTTGCATACATGTGAAAGATGAAGTTACGCCGAGTAAATAGATACCCAACATGTCACCCTTTAAAATTGCACACGCTCGTGGAATGGCGCCAAACTTTGCTACTTAAAAATCCCCATAGGCGACGTTGCAGGGTAGTGTGGGGTATTGCAGAGTAGTGTGGGGTATTGCAGAGTAGTGTGGGGTATTGCAGAGTAGTGTGGGGTGTTGCAGAGTATTGCACAGTATAGGTGTGTAGTATTGCACAGTATGGGGCAGGGATGGCTGAGCAGGGATGGATGGCTGGCTGGATCTGTGACTGCATGTGTCACAGATCCAGCCCACAGCACTCGTGCTGCATCTGCTCTCTCCCCCCCCCCCCTCCTCTCACACTGTACCGTTGGGTACAGAGAGGGGAGGGAGGAACCACATAACGCCGCTTTGTTTACAAGTGATCGCTCCGTCATTGGACGGAGCGATCACGTGGTAAACCGCCGCTATCAGCGGCGATTTTCCGTGATGCCCTGGGTCCGGAGGACCCGGGGGTCACGGACATTCCCGTGTGCATGCCCCAGAGGGCACGCGGGAGCGCGATTCTGGGAGGATGTCCTCCCAGAGTTTAGCAACCGCTTTGCAGCTGTATTTCGACTGCAGGGGGTGATTAAGTGGATAATTAGTGGTAACATTCAGATTGGAGGAGAAATGGGCAGCATTGTGTGCCATTAAAAGAGAAATACAACTTTAAAAAAATAAACAATAGTACTCACTGAGCAATGAAACGCCGCTGATTGCTCAGCTCTTGGTCTTCAGCCTGCAGATAGCCGCTGACCGTCACTGGCTCTCTGCTCTGCCAGTTCAGTGCTCGCTGTAGCACTGGGCTGTGGAAGGGAGGGAGCGGCCGGCTCAGTCTTTCAGTGCTCCCTGACAGGCTGAGCCAGCCAGCCACCCCATACAGGGCAAAATTAGCACAGCTTGTAAAAGGACTCCTGTATGGAAGTCAATGCAAGCCGCTCCGAAGACGCCCCCATGCAGTACAGGAACCTTTTTCTAATTTGGAGCGCCTTGAGTCACACCTATTAGAACGGCTCCATTGCACTGAATGGAGCCCGACTTGTCAGCCTGACGGGTCGCCCCTGTGTGAACTGGCACTTAATGTTTGTGTCAGATTGAAATAATTGTAGTAATTTCAGCAGCTTGTCTATTTAAAATGTTACCCTGTCTATTATTTAAACACAACTGTATGTACTCGCATACCAAAACTCCAGTGTTATCCTACATTAGCTCTTATTAATACAACCCAAATCTGTAGGATTGCATAACAACAACCTCAAAACCAAGAAAACAATCTGTTTTCCATCAATTGTTAGCTGTATTGTTTTTTTTTTGTTTTTTTTTCACCCGCGTCAATGCAAGTGTAAATAAAATAAAGTTCTGTTTATCTCATCTGATACACAAATCTACTACACAGCATTTCTATTGTAAAATTGACCCGGGTTCTATTTTAATTGGACACTATTAATGATATAAACTTGTGTTAATGTTTACAGATTTCACAAACTAATATTTTTTGATAAAATCCTTAAAGTGTTACTAAACCCACAGCAGTAAAATCAGTCCGTAAATGTAGTAAATCATCCTTGTTTACTCACTGTGGACCATAAAGGGTTAATCCTCTGCATTATGTAAAAAAGCCTGTTTGATCCTGTCTTTTCTGGTCCTCCCCTTTTACTGTCCCTAATCCATCTGCTGATAGAGCAGAGCCCTTGGGGGCACTCTGCACATGCTCAGTTTGGTGTGTATTGCTAGAGAGGTTTTTTCTTTTTTTTCTTGGGAGTGTGCATGTGATCAGAACAGGGCCAATCCGCACTGTCCAGACAAAATCAGGGGTCATGCAGCCTCATAGGACAGTCAGAGGTGAATGCAAACTCCTCCTACAAGCTTTAACCAGTGCATGGCTGGACACTGATAGAAGTCACAAGACTGCTATATACTGCTGAGGCGAAAAGGTATTTCGCAGTTTATATTTACTAAAATAATTGCATTTCCATGTTCTGTGTGCTGTGGGAGCCCAGATATAGTGAATGCAGAGTCCTGGGTTTAGTAACACATTTTAAGTATTAGTAAATCGTTAATACTTTTGACATTGTTCTATTTTGTACCACCACAGGAACTGTATCCATAAAGATTTGTTTTCTAAAATCACTTACGTTTTAACTACTTGCTACCCAGGCCAATTCTGACACTTCGCTCCTACATGTAAAAATCATAATTTTATTACTTGAAAATTACTCAGAACCCCCAAACGTTATATATGTTTTTTTTAGCACTAGAATTATTGCTCTCGCTTAACATTCACAGCGATACTTCGCATGTGTGGTTTGAACGTCGTTTACATATGTGGGCGCAACTTGCGTATGTGCTCGCTTCTTATTTTATTTTTTTACTTTTGTGTATTATTTTTCTATTTTGACACTTTTTACTTATTTATTTTTTTGATCCACTTTTATTTCTATTACAAGGAATGTAAACATACCTTGCAATAAGAATAGTGTGTGTGACAGGTCCTCCTTTACAGCGAGATCTGTGGTCAAGAAGTCCCCACATCTCGCTTGCCTCCAGGCCAATCATAGAGACCTCAGGGGGCCATCTGGCCGGCTGGATTCTTTGTGGTCAACTTCCGGCATAGACCGATTCCTTTTCCCTCTCGTGGATCGTAACGGCGAGCCGGGAAAAGCACCGGAGGGCGGTGGAAGGGGGACGACAACGTCCCCTCTGAGCTGCCTGTAAGAACGATCAACGGGATGAACGATATTCCCACTCATATTCGACTACGTCATATGACGTTGTTGGACAAGAAGTGGTTAAAGTGATTAGTTGCCTCACTCAGTAAGTCTCGGCACTACTATTGGTTGGGGAGTGTACAGCCGTGGCCAAAATTTTTGCGAGACACAAATATACATTTTCACAGCTATTTTTGTCAGATGTTACTTGGTATACTGAAGTATAATTACAAGCATTTCATAAGTGTCAAAGGCTTTTATTGACAATTACATGAAGTTTATGCAATGAGTCAATTCTCCCTGGCATGCGGTCAGTCAATTTCTGGGCCACATACTGACGGATGGTAGCCCATTCTTGCATAATCAATGCTTGGAGTTTGTCGGAATTCGTTTTTTTTTTTTGTTCACCTGCCTCTTGAGGATTCACCATAAGTTCTCAATAGGATTAAGTTATGTGGAGTTTCCTGGCCATGGACCCAAAATGTTGATGTTTTGTTCCCCAAGCCACTTGGTTATCACTTTTGCCATACGCCAGGAACCGCCGCGTACACCACCGGCAGAGGATGTCCATTGAGGACTGTCGCAGACTGACCCTCAGTCTGCTGAGAGACTATACCTTGATAGACTTTAAGGAGGAAGAGGACGTCTAAAGATTTCCCCTTCCCCCTGACATTGACATTTCTTGACACGTTTTTTTTTGAACTACTGTTTTCAGGGTAATGCGGCGTCATGCACGATGTGATGTTTCGGGGTTAAACAACTCTGCGCAACACATCAGGCATCATACCGCAGAATGGGTTGAATGAATGTAATTTAATTGAATGCTTGCAACTGTATTGATATGTAGTGTATTTATGCGCTGCGTCGCAGTACAGAGAATGTACCCTGTCAAAAGTATTTGATTTTTGTATATTTGCTTTGCAAAATAAACTTAAATATTGCCTTATGGCAAGGTGCTCCATCATGCTGGAAAGGGCATTGTTTGTCGCCAAACTGTTCTTTGATAGGAGAAGTTGCTCTCGGAGGATGTTTTTGCACCATTCTCTATTCATGGATGTGTTCTTAGGCAAAATTGTAAGTGAGCCCACATTCTTGGCTGAGAAGCAATCTCACACATGAATGGTCTCAGAAGGCTTTACTGTTGGCATGACACAGAACTGATGGTAGCGCTCACCTTTTCTTCTCCGGACAAGTTTTTTTTTGCAGATGCCCCAAACAATCAAATGGCATACATCGGAGAAAATGACTTTACCCCAGTCCTGAGCAGTCCAATTCCTGTACCATTTGCAGAATATCAGTCTGTCCCTAAAGTTTTTCCTGGAGAGACGTGGCTTCTTTGCGACCCTTCTTGACACCAGACCGTCCTCAAAAAGTCTTCACCTCACTGTGCATGGAGATGCACTCACAACTGCCTGCTGCCATTCCTGAGCAAGCTCTGCACGGGTGATGCCCCCTGATCCTGCAGCTGAATCAACTGCAGAAGACGGTCCTGGCGCTTACTGGACTTTTTTGGACACCCTGAAGCCTTCTTCACAAATGCAGTGGAAATGTTTTTTATGGGAATAAGTTCATTTTAATGCCAAAGAGGGATTTTGCAATTGCAATTCATCAGATCACTCTTCATTCTGGAGTATATGAAGTTGCCATCATAAAAACGGAGGCAGCAGACTTTGTGAAAATGAATATGTGTCTTGCTCAAAACTTTTGGCCACGTCTGTATATTGTATGCGTCACAATGCACAGTGCTGTCCACACAGGTCCCCCGACCAAAGCCACTGGAGGAGGAGCCTAGGTGTGGCTTTAAATGCAGGGCTTTGGCGCTTTCAGCATCTTAGGATGTAGTGCAGCCATGAATTTGCGCGTAAGGGTGGTTCAAAGGGACCCTACAAGGGAACTGAGACATCCTATAGAGAATAAGGTTGGAGAGTGAAAAGATTGAACAGAAAGAAATGACAGGCTTGACGCAAAAAGCACACAGCACGCTTTGGAGGTATGCTGCTATATATGTTGTTTCATATGGAGGACATAAAGTGGTTGTAAACCATTTACAACCACTTTTGACTACAGGTAAGCCTAAAATAAGGATATCTCTTAAACCTGCAAGGTTTAGGCAATATCCCTTGTATCAGCATGTGCTGACGTCTGTGCCCTTGCTTCAGCTAGTATGCCGTTACCAGTGGCTCCCGCGCGCATGCGTGGGAGTGACGTCATCGTGGCTCCAGCCAATCACAGCGCCGGAGCCTGCGATACCGGGAAGTAACTCCGGGAGCGATGTCCTCGGCTTGAGCAGTGTCGGAGGACCGCTGCAGGGGCTTAGATCTAAGGTAAGCAATTCATAATGAGCTAGTATGCTATGCATACTAGCTCATTATGCCTTTGTCTTGCAGTTTTTTTTTTGTCCTCGTTTTGTGGGGGGGTTTCAGGGCTCAAGTCCTGCGGGAACGCGTGGGAACGGAGTTCCTGCACTTTTTTTTACAGCAGGAACTCAGGGCCAGATTCACAAAAGAGATACGACGGCGTATCTCCTGATACGCCGTCGTATCTCTGTTTCTAACTATGCGACTGATTCATAGAATCAGTTACGCATAGATAGGCAGAAGATCCGACAGGTGTATAGACTTACACTGTCGGATCTTAGGATGCAGTACCGCGGCCGCCGCTGGGGGGAGTTTGCGTCGTAAACCAGCGTCGGGTATGCAAATTAGGAGTTCCGGCGATCCACGAAGATTTTTCCCGTCGTTACGTCGTCGTGAGTGTTAGATTTCCGTCGCAAAGATAGGGCACCTTTAACATGGTGTAAAAGTACTCCACCATGTTAAAGTATGCCTGTCTTTCCCGCGTCGCTTTTGATTTTTTTTTAAATCTTTTATTTTTCCCGGCGTAAATCTTTTTTCACGTCGCGATTCACAAAACGTCGGCACGTCGTAATTTCGCGCAAAGCACGTCGGGAAATTTGCGATGGGAGCATGCGCAGTACGTCCGGCGTGGGAGCGCGCCTAATTTAAATGGTACCCGCCCCATTTGAATTGGGCCGCCTTGCGCCGGACCTGTTTACGATACACCGCCGCAAATTTCCAGGTAAGTGCTTTTTGGATCGGGCACTAACTCGGAAAAATTGCGGCGGTGTAACGTAAACCGGTTACGTTACGCTGCGCCCACTGTACGTGAATCTGGCCCTCAGTTCCCTTTGCAGGACTAGAGCAGCCGAGAGCACCCGAGCTGCCCGAGCCAATCCTTCACTTAGCGGCGATGCCCAGCTCGAATCGCTGTCAGGGGCAGGCGAACCTTAGTAACCCTTTATGTTACTGGCCGCTTTCTGTATTTGGATTTATCAGGTAGTGTGCGGGTATTCCGTCAAAGAACTTACTTCTATCTAAATCCCGCGATAACTTGCGGCAGACCTCCACAATGTCTCCTGGGAACAATGACAAAAGCTCCCAGGAGACATTGCGGCATCGAGGAAGTGACGGAATACCCGCACACTACCCGATGAATCCATATACAGTAGAGGAAGTGGCCAGTTACATAAAGGATTACTAAGGTACACTGGATCGGAAAAAAAAAACATGCGGTTTAGTAATTATGCATATGAGCGTATCATTTTATTTTTTTGGTGGGGGAGTGGATCTTGGGTGGGAGTTCCCACACTTTTTTCCCCAGGACTTGACCCCTGGGGGGTTTACAACCACTTTAATAACACTTAAAAGTAAGTCTGTGCGCTTACTGAAAGGCAGGGTAAGGTGCCTTGGTTTTCCATTAGTTGGTCGGCTCTCCCCAAAGAACACATTGATGGACCTGAGTAGAGATGCACCAGAAATTTTGGCCGCTGAAACATTTTGGGCGATAAGAGAAAAAAGGTGCTGATATTAATGCATTTGCAGCGATTTTTATCACAAATTTTGCCATTTTATGGTGTTTTTTTCATAGGTCATGTAACTCAAATACTGCATCAAAAATTTAACACGGGTACGATAATGATGTGTTCTTGCTGCATTTTCAATGCATTTGAACTGGGAGGTGCATTTTTTGTGCTTTTTTTTTTTTTTTTTTTTTTTTTTTTTTTTAACTGACCAAGAATGCGGCAAGCAGGATTTTTAACACCACAATGGAAGCCCAACAGACCAGTGTGCAGGCATACATAGAATTTTAAGGGATACATTTTTCTTGAGCTTTGTTGCCTTAAAGGTGCCAATAATGGCCGACAAATTCATTTTCATTTAAATTGTTGATTTTCATTAAGTCCTCTTCTGGGGTCCCACGCAGCTCTCTTGGCTCTTCCCCGCAATTGCTAACCCCCCCTCGGGAAGCTCTCTCCTGCCAGGGTTACCTTGTGGGCACGCTCCCATCTCATACACTCTGCGTCCATAGACAAATCCCCAGCACTAATATCAGCTACAGTGTGTGTGATAATGGCAGAAAACTATGCTCCTAGTCTGCAGACACTTCTCTGTTCTGCTCTATGAAAACATCATTATCAAACAGCCTTTTTTAATTCTTTCATGACAAGATTCAGTCAAAACACCCTTTTTTTTTATTTCTTTTCCATTAGACCGGAACTCTTCTTGTGAACTTGTTATTTACATTTATACTGAAACAATTTGCACACCCATTAAGCCTTGCTTTCTAAGGGCAAGATTCACAAAAGAGATACGACGGCGTATCTCCTGATACGTCGTCGTAACTCTGTGATCCGCCCGTCGTATCTATGCGGTTGATTCATAGAATAAGTTACGCATAGATAGCCCTAAGATCCGACAGGTGTAATTGATTTACACCGTCGGATCTTAGGATGCAATTCTAGGCCGGCCGCTAGGTGGCGATTCCATTGCGGTCGGCGTAGAATATGCAAATGACTAGTTACGGCGATTCACAAACGTACGCTTTACCTGTTGCTCTAAATTTACGTTGTTTCCGTCGAGATACGCCTCGTAAAACTAAGGCTGCCCTCTAGGTGGTGTAACCCATGTTAAGTATGGCCGTCGTTCCTTGCGACGTCATTTAGCGCAATGCACGTCGGGTAATTTGACGGACGGAGCATGCGCAGTACGTTCGGCGGCGGAATGCGCCTAATTTAAATGATGCCCGACCCATTTGAATTAGGCGAGCTTGCGCCGAGCGGATTTACGTTACACCGCCGCAAGTTTATAGGTAAGAGCTTTGTGAATCAGGCACTTACGCTGTAAACCTGCGGCGGTGTAACGTAAATGGGATACGTTACACCGCCGCAGTGTAACGTATTTGTACCTGAATCTGGCCCTAAATGCCTAACCTTAGTATACATGGATTTAAATCGCTAAATCGTCCAAATTTTGTGTGTAACCTTCTCTGTTCTAGAAGCCAATCATTAGACTGGCTTCTGTTGAATGGTCTTGTTGGAAAACCAGCATTCCAATAGCTGCTGCAGCCACCTTTAGATCAATCTGCTTTACCATTGATGTGTGCTTTTTCTGACTTTCATCCTGCTGTTATCCTTTTGATGTTAAGAATACCTGTCATGGTATGCAGAACATTTGTCTTTAGTGTCACCCTGTCTACCTGAGAGCTCCAATGGTTCCCTGAAATCATAACGAAGTGTAAGGGATTGTAATGCATCCAGAGAGCACAACTAACTTGTCCAGAGCTTCAGTTTTGCTCCTAGTATTGGTATAGGGGATTAGGCCATCCACATGTGATGTTTGTTGTTGGTAACCTGATGACCCGGGCACCACAGGTACTAAGATGTCACTAAATACTGTAGCTGAAACACTGTGCAATAAAGCAATCGTATTCCCTGGAGAATCCAGTGACTATTCAATTTTAGTTCTGATAGAATACTATTAATCAGCAAATGTGTTAAATGTGTTTTTTCTTTACTGATCAGAAAGGCGAGGGCTTGCTATAAGAATAGACGATTGATTATGAAATAGTTATGAGTGGCATTTATTTTCTGTACTGGTCTCCTTATCAGTACCTGCATTGTATTCTAGTGACCAGAACGGCCTGTCTTATGTATAATTGACAGAATGCAAATTAAGATAAAGATTACCCAAGCTGAAAATAAAATCAATGAATAGTCTTACTGCTTCCTTGGAAACACTGGGCCAGATTCACAAAAGGGATACGACGGCGTTTCTCCTGATACGCCGTCGTATCCCTGTTTCTATCTATGCGGCTGATTCATAGAATCAGTTACGCATAGATATCCCTAAGATCCGTCAGGTGTAATAGTTTTACACTGTCGGATCTTAGGATGCAGTACCGTGGCCGCCGCTGGGGGGAGTTCGCGTCGTAAACCAGCGTCGGGTATGCAAATTAGGAGTTACGGCCGATCCACAACGGTTTTTCGCGTTCGCTACGTCGCCGCTAGTATAGTTTCCCTTCGCTAAGTTACACTTTTTTTTGGTGCCTTAACTTAAGTCATTGCTGTCTAAAGTATGGCCGTCGTTCCCGCGTCGAAATGTAAAAATCAACGTCGTTTGCGTAAGCCGTCCGGGAATACGGAAGTACGCTACGCGCGTCGTCATTCAAAAAAATGACGTCACGGCGCGCAAAGCACGGCGGGAGTTAGGAAACGGAGCATGCGCAGTAGGTCTGGCGCGGGAGCGCGCCTAATTTAAATGGCACACGCCCATTTGAATTGGCCCGCCTTGCGCCGGAGGCCGCGGGCGTAGGTTTTCATCGCAAGTGCTTGGTGAATCAGGCACTTGCGATGAAAAATTGCGGCGGTGTAACTTATCTAGGATAAGTTACGCCACCGCGACTCTACGTGAATCTGGCCCACTGCAACTATGCTAAAGGCATACAGTCTACTTGGTTTAGATTTAATCTCAGCCTTCTATATTACATTCAGTGAGCTTTTCATAGTAGTGCTGGGCAGGTCTGCAGCATCTTAGCACATGATTGTGTACAACATCCCCCACCTTCTTCAGGCAGTGCTGGAACCGGGGATCACACTGACTGCATCTCTGCAGATCTAGACTGTAATGATCATACAGGCATCCTAGGGATTTATTGAGTGATACAGTCAGGAACAGAAGCTGAAAATTAGAACCCTAGGCCAGTTCACACGAGGATTGCACCATAACATGTGCATTTCTGTGCTGTGCATTTTTACAGCCCATTTCATTTATCCATTTAATGCAAAGTGAGCGAACAGAAGAAAGATCGAAATCAAATCAATATTTGGTGTGACTAACCTTTGGCTTCAACCCAGCATCAATTCTTACACTAGCATACCTTTATACACACAATTGAAACACTGTATCAGCACATTACAGAAGATGAAATTCGATTTAGAAAAGACAAGTTTTACAGCCATTCCCTTATGTGTAGACAGTGTAGCCAACACGTGGATATTTGCATACACACTATTTGTGCTCCATTAAGCTATAGTGTTTCTAGTGCTTAAAGTGTTTAACTTGCAGAACAAATTAGAATAAAAACACCAAAAAATCTATTTGTAGAGTTGTAAAGTGCATTTTATTAACCACTGTTGAACAAAATAAAGGGAGGGGAGCGGATGCATGTCTGCTCTCCTCCCTACCCTCTACCCTGGGGCACCTACTATGCCAGTCCCAGACCCGCTGATGGGCAAACAGATCTCAGGATACATGTGGGGGGAATTTTACCAGGGTGCATTGTTGCCAGGGAAGGTCAGGTTGCTATAAACAAGCACAGGGTTCTCCTTTACAGTGTGAGGGTGAACTCTGTGGACCCTGATATAAAGGAGAACTGGTGTAAATGAAAACTGATGTAAGGGATCTCTGGTCACTACAACCCCCAACTTACACAAGATTTCACAGAGCTCCCCGTTACATCACAGTCCACAGAGACTGCAGACATGGCACAAGAGACGATTGGAGACTGCAGACATGGCACAAGGGATGATCCGAGACTGCATACATGGCACAAGGGATGATCAGAAACTCTGGGCATAGCACAAGGGATGGTCAAAGACTGCGGCCATGGCACAAGGGAAGTTCATCATTGCACATAGGATTGGCAAACTATGGACATGATTGCACTTGGGCTTGTCAGACTGCGGGCACGGTGGCACATGATGGGCTTGTCAGAGACTGCGGGCATGATGGCACATGAGATTGTTAGACTGTGAGCATTAAGGCACATGGGCTTGTCAGAAACTGCGGGCATGATGGCACATGATGGCGCATGGACTTGTCAGACTGTAGGCATGATGGCGCATGGACTTGTCAGACTGCGGGCATGATGGCACATCTGGGCTTGTCAGACTGCCGGCATTATGGCACATCTGGGATGGTCAGAAACTGCAGGCATGATGACACATGATGGCTTATCAGAGTGAGACTAGATGCAACTTGTATCCAGTCTCACTCTAAAAATCCCATGTGCCATCGTGTCCGCAGTCTCTGACAATCCCATGTGCCCTAGTGTCCGCAGTCTCTGACAAGCCCATCATGTGCCATCATGCCCGCAGTCTGACAAGCCCATCATGTGCCACCATGCCCCCAGTCTCTGACAAGCACATCACGTGTCATCATGCCCACAGTCTGACAAGCCCATGTGCCATCATGCCTGCAGTCTCTGACAAGCCCATCATGTGCCATCATGCCTGCCGTCTCTGACAATACCATGTGCCTTGTTTGTATGCAGTCTAACAATCCCTTGTGTCTTGTATGATACAAGGCACGTGGGATTGTCGGACTGCATACAAACAAGGCACATGGGATTGTCGGGAGTGAGACAAGTCACTTTGGGCATGATGGCACATGGGCAGTGCTGTACCACCAATGGCGCTCCTCCTGGGCCTTCTGCTGGTCTTGATCCCTCCCCCTGGTCTCTGTCGGCTCCAGGTTCCTCTCTCTTCTCTCACATTCTGTGCGAGAATGCAGAAATCAATGCAGACGTTGGTGACCCTCTCTGCAGCCTCCCAGGTGGGAGTTTTTTTTTTTTTCTTATTCAACGATCCTTGGCTCCAGGACCAGGGCTGAAGGAAGAAGTAGAGCGGTGGCGCAATGGGGGTGTCTGTCACTCACAATCTCTATCTGCGCTGCAGTTGGCAGAGGAGAAGGAGTACAGTAGGCAGGGCCGGCCCGGAAATCTAGTGAGCAGATGCGAGCAGTGCCTGGCCGGGGCAGTGCCTGCGCCGCCTATCAGACTGACAGTGTGCTCAATTGGTTTTGGTAGAGTGGTGCGAGGACGGCCATCGGCTGGCGTTGGCATAAGAACCTCTTGGGGAGCCCCTTGTTTTGGTGCCCCCCTGTCCTGGCGCCCATTTACCAATTTTCTTTCCTTGCTTGAACCCCTCATATAAAGCTTTTGTATTCTGACAGCAGGCAGTTTACCAGCCATTAGGCTGCAGTGATCACTGTTCGTGGCTATAGAGGCCAACAGTGATCGCATAAGAAAAACGTCTGGCTGGTTTAACTAAAGTCGGTCGATGGATCGTGTTCAGGACAACCCACCTTCCCATACATGGATTTATGTGTCCAGTTCCTGTTGAACCGGCCAAATTTAGATCCATCTATGGCTCGCTTAACTTTAGCATAGTTTCACTTTAATAATGACAAGGTTGCTTTGGTTTGTATTAGAGTAATTAAATTGGACTCTGAATTCTCTTTTCAGTTTCTGCGGTAGTGGTTTCATTTGTTGTGTATTTGTTGTAACTATCTCCATTTTTGGACAGTCTTTTCTTGGATCATTTTTACATTTTTCTGTTGTACACATGTAAAACTTGGATGGTGAGTGCAAGCAACTGTTTTCATTTTGCCATAATATAGATTCAGGTTGCTGTTCAATTAGTAAAATGTTTAAAATCTTCCAGCACTGCCTGTTGATAATTTAGGTGTGGAAACATTTGTTGTTTATTTAAAGCTTTGTGGTTTGTTTTTTAAAGCAAACTTGGCCTTTTCTCATGCAGGGCAAAGTAATGCCCCGTGCAGATCGTACGACTTTTTTCCGCTTAAAAGTCGCAAGTGTAAATTGAATAGGTTATGAAAATTCTTGTACGACAGAAAAAAAAATCGGAAGTGATGTCATGTGTTGTAATGTATTTATAGTGTATTTTCGGACGACAACTGTACTGACTAAACAAAAATTGTACGATCTGAAATCGTACAAGGAAAATTTTCGTGCTTGTCCGATCGAATAATATCGGATGACCTGTCGTGATCGGCTCTCGAAAGTAGTGTACACACGATCCGAAAATCGTACGATTCTTCCTCGGACGATCGTTTTTGTCCGATATTGGGATCGTGTGTACGGGCCATAAGAGGTTTTCTTTAAAGTAGGATGCACTTGCTTTCCGCTCGCTGCTTTGCCACCCAGTTAGCTTTCAGAATTTGGTTATGGAGGTGCTCTCTCCTTTGCCGCACTGCAAATTTTCCTGGGTTGCCAGACCCAAAAAGCTTTGTGGTTTGTTTATTTTTGTTTTTTTTAAAGCAAACTTGGCCTTTATTTATGCTTAAGCCCCAAACTAGCGTCGGGTTTGAACAGTCAGAGAACATTTTTGTGGGGGCTCTAGCGAATGCATTAGGGTGGGAGTGGGCAGATAAAGATACTCAGGGGCCCCATGAGAAATTGGGACTTGGAGTTCAATGGTGGCAAAAACAGGTGACCGTGGTTTAGTTTCAACAGAACCCCTCATTTTCCACTTCTTGATTAGAGTTTGAACACTTCTGATTGGTATTCTCAATACATTTTGGATATCTTTTTATATCCCTTTCCTGTATTATACAGTTCAACTACCTTTTCGCACAAATTCTTTGACAATTATTTTGCTTTCCCCATGACTCAGAATCCAGAAACCTTAGTACTGCACTGGATGATAGATGCAAGGGTCTGTCAGGAGTCCAGAAACTCATTGACCTTTTATACACACACACTAATTACAAGCAAACAAATCACAGGTGAGGATGGTTACCTAAATAAACCATTCAAACCTATTTGTGTCAAAATCACCAGGGTATGTCGACTTTTGATCAGGGTCATTTGGGTAGTTTCTGTTGCCATTATGATTTAAAAAGAGTAAACACAGTTAATTCATAATAAATGGCTTCAGCCAAATACTAACCATGAGTGAAAGAAAAGTTTTTGTGTGATCATCCATATTCTCTGAAAAATGGCCAAGAAATCATAAATTCTGCCAGAGTATGTTAACTTATGTTTCAATAATTTTTATTGTTTTACAATAAAGTCAAGAAATAGCAATGTGAACATTGTACAAACGGTTTACACGATATTATACAAACAAGTCCTTTAAGAAATAGACTTAGCAGTCGAACTAACAGATAACTTGGATCTGTATTTTGCGTGTTAGATACCAATATATGTTACCTAAAAACATGTGTAGTACTCCCACAGGGACCCCAATGGGAACTCTTTTGTTGCCTGGGGGGGGGGGGTAATAAACTGCTTACATTTTATAACATATATTCTATGCAGTACAAAAGTGTACAGTCTGCCTTGCTACTATATCAAGGGTATGTAAACTTATGAGCACAGCTGTATATTGGGTTGCAATGTGTTCTATTTTGGATTTCCTTCCTCTATCTGCACAGCTGGGCATCCAAAGTTTTAGTGGGATGTTATTTGCTATTAGACTAGTTATGCTAGATTATCAAAGGTGTGCCAAAACCGAAATTTCAGAATGCACTTGACCAAAACTGAAAATACGTTTTTAAAATAATCTATATTTTATATATACCGTATTTATCGGGGTAAAGCGCGCACCGGCGTATAGCGCGCACCCCAAATCTGGAAGGGAATTTTAAGGAAAAAAAAGAAATACTTAGTTTGAATGCCCCTCGTCGGTGTCTTGCCTGGCGTCCATCTGCGGCCTTGGTGGTGTCCTCCCCGCTTCTCCCGCGCTGTCTCTGAGCGCCGCCGCCGACATATACCGAGCGCAGTACTCTTGGGTACACTCGGCTAGGCTCGGCTCCTCTCGCATAAAGGCTAGGAGGCAGGACAGGGCGTGACCGCAAGCAGAGCCGAGCTTAGCAGAGTGTACTGCACTTGGTATATGTCGGCGGCGGCGCTCAGACAGTGTGGATCGGCGTATAACGCGCACCCACGATTTTCCCCTGATTTTAAAGGGAAAAAAGTGCGCGTTATACGCCGATAAATACGGTAATTGTATTTTAGTTGACTTTTTAATAAATATGAATTTAAATGTATACAAATTTGTCAGCCATTATCAGCACCTTTTAGTGCAAGAAAAGCTCAAGAAAAATGCATCCCTTTAAATTCTATGTATGTCTTCACACTGGTCCATTGCGCTTCCTTTGTGGTGTTTAAAAATCTTGCTTGCTGCATCTGGTCAGGTAAAAAAAAAAAAAAAAAAAAAAACACACCTCCCTATTGAAATGCACTGAAAACTCAGCAAGAATCCATCAATAATGCATTTGTGTTACATTTTTGATGCAGCTTTTGAGTCAAATGACAAATGATAAACACACCATAAGCAGTATAAATGAATCGCAGAAAAAAAATCACGCCAAAATTGCGTGCGTTTTCTGCACCCTTATCGGCACCTTTTTCTTTATCGGCAAAATGCCAATGACACAATTTTTGACCGACAGTTCCGTGCATCTCTATTAAAAAATAAGGAACTGCTAGCACTGATATACATACTGGATTTTCTCCCACTTACTCTGCCAACAGAGTACACACCCCGCTTATTTATAAAGCAGATTTCCCAGTGCAGTGGAAATCCTGCAGACCACAGAGAGATTCGCACTTCCACAACATCCCCTCTAAACAGTGCGGCTTCCGGGACATTGTAAAGTCCAACCGTTGTTTGGAAGAAACAATGCTAATTCGAACACATGGTAATGTAATGCAATGTGGCCCTGTGTCTGTCAGAACTAAACTGGATGTATGATGACAAGTTTTGGAAAAACGAGGGCTAATTTATGAATGGGTGTAACTTCCAGGGAAGGTATGCTGGTGAAGCCCTGTATCAAAATGTCTTTAAAGCGGTAGTTCACCTGAAAAAAAAAATTTAACCTTAGATTCATGCTCATTTTGTCAAGGGGAATCGGGTAGTTTTTTTTAAAATCTAAGCAGTACTTACTGTTTTAAAGAGCGATCTTCTCCGCCGCTTCTGGGTATGGTCTTCGGGACTGGGCATTCCTATTTGATTGACAGTCTTCCGACGGTCACATACATCGCTTCACGAGTAGCCGAAAGAAGCCGAACGTCGGTGCGGCTCTATACGGCGCCTGCGCACCGACGTTCGGCTACTTTCGGAAAGTCGTGACGCGATGTATTTGACTGTCGGAAGCCTGTCGGAAGACTGTCAATCAAATAGGAACGCCCAGTCCCGCAGCCCATACCCGGAAGCGGCCGAGAAGATCGCTCTCTAAAACGGTAAGTACTGCTTAGATTTAAAAAAAAACTACCCGATTCCCCTTGACAAAATGAGCCTCAATCTAAGGTTAAAAATTAACTTTTCGGGTGAACCTCCACTTTAATTCCGCCAACACTGCAATCCCTATATGTTGCATTTTATAATAAACTGGATTATTATGTTTTTGCATTCTAAATATGCTTTCCCATAATATTAACTCAAAAAGCTGAGACCATTATAAATAAATAATAAATAGGTTGTAAAAACAGGCGATCTGTTGGTGAAGTTCATCATTTTCAGAAGCAGGAACGGTTCCAGGACAAATCTTTAAAACTTGGGACCATTCCTGGAAACTAGAGTCAGTTGGCAACTATGAAACCGTAATGATATCAACAAAAGCAGATTCTGGAGACTGGTACAAAGCTGCACTCCAGGCAAAACAGACAAAAAAAACCTTATGGGTCGGTGTCGCTCGACGTTGGGCTGTGTCTATGAGCTCTTTTTTCTTTTCTATAAATTCTTTATTTTCACAGAAGCAGCATTGCCATTCCACAGATCAACATTTCACAACCGTCACAAACAAAATACGATTCGAGATATTCACATGGTTAACAAAGCTTGTCTCTAAATATATAAAAAGCGGGGTGCTTGTGCGCTACTCAAAGTGTAAAACGATTAAAAAATGTGAGAGAATGTAAATCAATAAGTATAACGCTGCTGAATTTCTGAAGTGTCACCAACACCAAATAATACATTATAACAGTTAAGTGAAGCAGCGCTATATAAAAACATAAAAAAAAATACCAATAAATGCAGCAAGTTAATAAAGTGCTAAATAAACGTAATATAAAGTGCTTATAATATTGTATATCGAGACTAATATAAGGTCATAGTGCAACTGCAATAATTGATAGTTCAAAAAATTGTGCATTACATTTTAATAAATAATTTAAAGTCTCTTCAGCTGTGCAAATTAGTACCGGGTGACGTCACTTCTGGTCACGGCTGAGACCGGAAGTTGACACACTGATTTTTTACGCAAGCTGCTGTTTTTGCTACCTATTTGTATGCTGGTGGCTTTTTTTGCCATTTTAGCCATCTTTTAAATGAATATACCATATTTTTAAACTACTACACTATAGAGTTTTTTCTACCCTTTGCTTGATATCTCGGGTCTGGAGAAGTATGTGGAGCGAGGTTATCACAGGGCACAGACCATACAGGAAAGGAGCTGTTGAAAACTTCAGATGTTCCCTGTCCAGCTGGAAGATGCACAACAGAGAGGAAGGAGACTCGGCTTACCACAATTGATTACGCAAAAGTTATAGCGTTTACAAAATAGGGGATAGTTTTAGGGCTGAAACAACTAATCGATTATGAACATAGTTGTCATCTATTTTCATAATCGATTAATCGGCCAGTTGATTAGTTGGCCTGCATATAGAATGCATTATTTGTTTACATGTCAGGAAATACAGTGCAGTACACATACAGCTCAGTACACCATCCATACATGTCACGAAGTGCCTGAGAATTTGTGAATGTGCAAGTGTGAGGAGCAATGCCTCATGGGACATGTAGTCCTGGGCAGGAAGTGAGTGGTTCTAAAGGCAGGAGGTGTGTGTTTTTTTTTTTTTAAACCTTGCTATAGCGGGTGCTTTTTCCTATACTTTGCAGCTTGCTATTGAGGCAATCTGAAGGCAGGAGGAGCCAGAAGCATTGGTGAGGAACCTCAGAAGTGGAGGATTTGGGCTGCTCTGTGCAAAACCATTACACAGAGCAGGTAAGTATAACAAGTTTGTTTAAAAAAAAAACACATTAAAGACTGTGCAGGGAAGATCAGCATCTGAACCCAGAGAACGTGGAGGTAATAGAAGGCATTACAATTACTGTAGTTGGTTATTTATATTTACCACTGCATATGTATATATTTAAGAATAAATTGCTTTTTTTTTATATTTACATATTATCCGATTAGTCGATAGTTTTATGGCATTTTTATTAATATTTTTTTTTTTTTTACTAGTAATGGCGATTAGCGTTTTTTTTCGTGACTGCGATATTATGGCGGACACATTTTTGGGACCATGATCATTTTCACACCGAAAAGTGCTATAATAATGCAGTGATTACTGTGAAAATTACAATGGCAGTGAAGGGGTTAACCACTAGGTGGCGCTAAGGGGTTAAGTGTCCCCTAAGGGAGTGATTCTTACTGTAGGGGGGCGTGGCTGTAGGCGTGACGTAACTGATCATTGTTCCCTATATCAGGGAACAGGCGATCAGTGTCACTTCCACACAGAAAAACGGGGAAGGTGTGTCTACACACACCTCTCCCAGTTCTTCAGCTCCTGTGACCCGATCGCGGCACACCGGTGGCGATCGGGCGCGGTCACGGAGCTTCGGACCAGGTCGCAAGCGCACGCATCCCACGGCTGGGCTCCTAAAGGTGACGTACAAGTACGTGCCTGTGCCCAGCCGTGCCATTCTGCCGACGTATATCGGCGTTAGGCGGCCCTTAAGTGGTTAACTTGCTTCAAGCTACTGTTGCTTTCCCATAGACTGGTATGGGAGAGCAGCAATTCTGATTCGAACAAAAGCCCATTGACTTATACATCCCAGGCATATTTTTTTGCTTTCATCTGGAGAAAGGGGGAGAGTCTCTCTCAGCTTAGTACTTCTGCATGCATGCCTGAGCTAAGGGTAGATGGATTCTATGGAGTAAATGCTACACAAATCTACCTATACTTGGGGTGGCCTTGGCTAAAAATTCTACAGAAGTGTTTTTCAAAGCAATTTCTCAGCAGCATGGAGACATGGATGGATCAGTTTGTTTTGAATAGTAAAGCGGTCGTAAGCGGCGTTTTAAAAAAAAAAAAAATCGTCCCCCCAAACAGGGTAAAGTCATAATGTGCTAGTATGCAGCGCACTTAGACAGACCTTGTAAAACAGATCACTCCAGCGGCGACCTGTCACCACTGACAGGGAATCCATCTTCATCCCGTCTTCCTTCCTGGCTCCTGGGCTTAGGCCGCTTGAATGGCCGAGCAGCGAGAAGGTCCATTGAGAGTGCATTGTGCATGCAGTGGTGATGTCACCGGATGCCTCACATGTAAATATCTCCTAAACGCTGCACATTGAGGAGATATTTACAGTACCTACAGGTAAGTGTTATTATAGGCTTACCTTTAGGTGCAAAACAAAAAGGTTACTCTTAACTATAAAAATGAATTTTTTCAGTTTGTGGTGCTCAGATATAGTTTAGTTCCACTTTAAAGGAGTTGTAAAGGAAACATTTTTTTCACCTTAATGCAATCTATGCATTTAGGTGAAAAAACATCTGATGATGCCGTTATCCCCCCCCCCCAGCCCCCGTTTTACCTGACTCCTCGAAAGTCCCCTCTTCGCTGCTCAGCGAAAAATACATTGGCTGGCGCTGCTGTTAATCACATCCAGTGACGCGGTGCGCCGAGGGGCGGGGCCAAGTGATACAGTGAGTGGCTATGGACTCATCACCATGCGAGCTCTCTCACATGAATGTGGTGAGTTCTTGCGACGAGGACCAGAGACAGCCGCCAAGGGACCCCAGAAGACGAGGATCGGGACCACTCTGTGCAAAACGAACTGCACTGTGGAGGTAAGTATAACATGTTTATTATTTTAAAGAAAAAAAAATCCTTTAGTGACCCTTTAAGGTCTTGTCCTTGCCCACATCCAGTGACTGGACACTGAAAAGAGAAGCAGCAGACAGATCAGTTCAATTCAATATTACTCGGCTCTCTCCTCATCCTGTACTTCTTTAGCACATAGGCACTTCAGCACAACTATGTGCTGCTTCTCCCAGTCTGAGCTCTGCAGTACAGGGACGCTGCAAAAGTCGGATACAAAGTCCAAAAGTCGGATACAAAGTACTTTTGTATTAATGAATGCAGAGTTGTATTTCTTTGTGTCTGCCTGGAGTTCAACTTTAAACAAGAGCTTTGTTTTTCAAATGCTCACCTAACTATTCAAGTCACAGAGATTTTCCAAAGTTTGGAATTAGTGCAAATCATAAACTTTTCCAGCTGTTGTAAATTATTGCCATTTTCTTTTTTATAAGTCTTGGACTCCAGCAGAGATTTCCCTGCCACATTTACTAACCGCTCCACTCTACCTGGGAGTTTTGGGTATTTCTGCATTGTAATATAACACATTAATAATGAATCCAACAGTGGAAAGCCCCTCATAAAGGGCACAGCAGGTGTGCAGAGCCAGGAACACAGTGCACCAATGACGAGAATCCCTAATATTGGGCACAGCGAGTGTGCAGACCTGGAAACTATGTATAGGGATGGTGGGAACCCCTCATAATCTGCACAGCAGGTGTGCAGAGCCAGGAACACAGTGCACCAATGACGAGAATCCCTAATATTGGGCACAGCGAGTGTGCAGACCTGGAAACTTTGTATAGGGATGGTGGGAACCCCTCATAATGTGCACAGCAGGTGTGCAGAGCCAGGAACACAGTGCACCAATGACGAGAATCCCTAATATTGGGCACAGCGAGTGTGCAGACCTGGAAACTTTGTATAGGGATGGTGGGAACCCCTCATATTGTGCACAGCAGGTGTGCAGAGCCAGGAACACAGTGCACCAATGATGAGAATCCCTAATATTGGGCACAGCGAGTGTGCATACCTGGAAACTTTGTATAGGGATGGTGGGAACCCCTCATATTGTGCAGAGCCAGGAACACAGTGCACCAATGATGAGAATCCCTAATATTGGGCACAGCGAGTGTGCATACCTGGAAACTTTGTATAGGGATGGTGGGAACCCCTCATATTGTGCACAGCAGGTGTGCAGAGCCAGGAACACAGTGCACCAATGATGAGAATCCCTAATATTGGGCACAGCGAGTGTGCAGACCTGGAAACTTTGTTTAGGGATGGTGGGAACCCCTTGTGATGGGTACAGGAGGTATGCCGCCCAGGCAACTCAGCTCAAGTATAGTGAGAACCCTTTATAATGGTCACAGCAGGTGTGAAGCCCCTGGAACCTTAGTGCAGGGATGGTGGGAGCCCCTCATAAAGAGCGAATTGGGTGTGCAAGTCTAGGACATTTCATGTAGGAATGGTGGGACCAAATGCCAACATCTTTTTTATGTGGTCTGTTTCTTTAACTGCAGGAGAGGTATAGGCGATAGTGTAATTCTGTATGCTTTCATAGAAGTCATTGAGAAAGAGAGCTGTGTATACCACTTGCCTCTGGTATTTTTCAGCTCACTTCACATGTCCAGAATCTGCTGCTGCAGTCATATGATCCTCACATCTTTCCAACAGCAAACTTCCCACAGTGGGATTTCAGAATACAGATCAGTAGAGCAGGGTCAGAGTAAATCCACAGCAGTTCTGTGATTTATTATAAGAAAGAACGGAACCTTTTAATGAATTACAAATTATAGAGGGCCACCAGGTAGCCCTAGCTGTACAGAGCTTGTCTGCATGATGTATGCTGATTGAATTGTACAGTTTGTAATTTGTTCTGTGAAATTGCCTCCTGAATAAATATTTTTGTCCCCACAGTAACACACAATTGCAAATACTATACTTGTTTTGAGAAGCATGTTTAAAACACAATCTACCTCCGAAGGGCAGTTGATAGGCTGACCAGTTCTCTAAAAATTGTATTGTATACACAGCCTTTTCTTAGGGCTCTTTCACACCTGCGGATCGTATGTCCGTTTTTCATCCATCCGTTTTCGGATGAAAAACTGACACACGTGTATCCCTATGGTATTGCGTATGTCAGCGGATGAACATCCGCTGACATCCGTTCTCATCAGTCTCCATTATGCTCCGTTTCTGCAGACGGAGGAAAATCCTATTTTTCCAAGCGGTCCGTGTTTGACCGATCCCCCCATAGAGCAGAGCGGAGATCTGACAGGGTTATCCCTGAACAGTGTGCGGGGACCGCCCTGCCGGCTCAGCGGGGATCAACGGATCGATCCCCGCTGAGCAAGCGGGTGTTGAAGGAATGGATCCTCACAGGATCCGTACGTGTGAAAGGGCCCTTAATTATTAAACAATATATCTTTTGTGGAAGAATTAATTCATAAAATGTGGAAACTGATGCTCTTTTAAGTTCCCTTTTATTGTAACCACTAGAGCAGCCTTGCTTACCACAAAGGATCCCTTCAAATAAATGTCTCTAGGAACCCCTGCTAATAATTGCTATAAATATATACTGTACATTTTAAATTATTATTTTTTGAACATCAAGTTACGTTGCAAGGATAAAAGATTTGAGAATGCAGTGTTACATATTTGACACCCAGGCCTGCTCTATATAACATAATTTTCAGTAGTAATAAAATTATACTAGTAATAATGACTGGAAAATAGATGCAAATCGTGAAAACTGCAGTGTTTTTTTTCTTTGGTCAGTCGAGAAATGCCTGCTTAGATTGGTGGCTAGCTCAGAGGCCTTTAAATTAGTGATCAGTGATTTCAATGATGGTCAGAGGAGAAGTGGACCATTACATAGGTGGTAAGTGGAGAGGGGCCTCATCACACGGATGGGCAGTGATCAGATTTATCCTTACATTGGTGGTCAGTGGTAAGAATGTTCCACTAATGCCCAGTACACACGATCGGAATTTCCGATGGCCTACAAACCGATGGAATTTTCCATCGGAATTCCGTTCAAGCTGTCTTGCATACACACTGTCAGACCAAATTCCGACCGTCCAAAACGCGGTGACGTAAAACACTACGATGAGCTGCGAAAAATTAAGTTCACTGAGAACCGGGCGATCAAACATCACGGATTGCTCTGTTCTCAGAGCTCCCTGAGCAGAGAGCTGGTGACTGAGTCACCGCTGTCTGCTCTGCCCCCTCCTTTTGCTCACTGGAGCACTGGGATGTGGAGGGGGCGAGAGCGGGCAGCTCAGCGGCTTGCTGTGAGGCTGAGCAGTCCAGGCATGTGGGCAGATCCCGGCTATGTGGTCGCAATGTTGCCCAAACCTGGACCGACTCTGTGATGTCAGCCGACAGTGGGCTTCTGCCTGCTGTCTTCTAAAAATGGGTCAAAGGAGTGTAGAATGAACTGCACTCCTGTAATCCACAGGAGAAGTACAGCCCAAAAAAAAGTTCCTATATATAAATTATAATTTGCTTTTAAATGTCCTTATTTCTTCTGAGAAATCCTCACTTCCTGTTCTTCTGTCTGTAACTCCACACAGTAATGCAAGGCTTTCTCCCTTGGACTACAGGAGAGTCAGGACGCCCACTAACACACCGCTCCTTTCTCTATCTGCAACATAGAGAATGTCCTGACTCCAAGGGAGGGGGCGAGCACAACACTCCACACCAGGGAGAAAGCCTTGCATTACTGTGTGGAGTTACAGACAGAAGAACAGGAAGTGAGGATTTCTCAGAAGAAATAAGGACATTTAAAAGCAAAATGGAAGGATGAGGTAAGTGAAGGAGGACTGCACTAAGGTAAAGGAAGCTATTTAGGGAACATTACAGAATCCATTTATTTTTAGGTTAACAAATACTTTAAAGCCAAACTTCAGGATTATTTACACAAACCACAGCCTGTTTTCCCCACCCCCCTCCTTTCACACCTTCATCTCCTGTTCCAGCATCCCTATGCTGGCATGTTTAAGCAGCATCTCACTTTTAGAGACACTATCAACTATATTTCCCAGCATGCAATGCTCTGACATTTGTGTATAGACTTGGCGAGGAAGTGTGAGTGGGTATGCAGCACTGCACGCTGCTGTGAAGCTATTTTCAATTAACTGCTGGGGCTATGCTGGGCTCATCAGCTCCTAAAGTAACACCAGCAGTAGGCTTGGGAAGCGTGATCACACAAGACCTATGTTCTGTAGAAATCTAGAGGGTCTGTCTGTGTTGGCCAGGGCAAAGAGAAAGAAGGTAAAAGTGGAACTACACTGCATCTGAGCATCACAAGCCAAACATGCTATTTAATTCATGTTTAATATTCAAAACAAACTTCCCCATCCATTCATGTCCCCATGTTTTATTTTGTCGAGAAATCACTTTGAAAACCCCCTACCCCCCAGCACTTCTGGCTGTGGCCATTCTGAGTAAGAATAGATGATTCATGTAGCATTTTCTTCCTGAAATCCATCCGCCCTTAGCTCAGCATGCAGACAGGAGAATGTGCTTAGCTGAGAAAACCCCTTCTGGGATGTATGACACAATTTGCCTAGGCGAGAAACCAGGACGTAACTGAGGAAATGGGGGAAAAAAAATTAATCCAAGTAAATGTGATATACTTTCCTATCTATTTACTAAATGCTAGCAGCATAAGGATTAAAAATAGTTCATGGTAATTGAGAATTATGCCTGGTTCACACTGATGTGAATCTGATGCGATCCAAAAGACACAGATTTGCATGTCATCTGAAAATATATTGTTTTCTACGAAGACCGCTCACCTCGATGCATTAAAAAAAAGGGTCCTGTGCGAGTTTAGTGTGGGTGCAATGTAAATTTAATCTCCAGCTATGCCCAGAACCCTCAGAAATTGCATTAAATTCAGTGTCAAAACACATCGCACTGTAAAATCGCATAAATTTGTGCCGCATTAGGGTGAACCGAGCCTTAAAGTGGAGGTTCCATCAAAAAAACTATTTTGCTTTAAACTGTAGCTTATGACTAAAAAAAGAAAAAAAAAAGATTTCTGTTTTTTTTTTACTCCTCTGGAAATGCCTGTTGCTATGCGGTCCCACGAAATCTGCCTTTGAAACCACCTAGGATTCTGACATCATCTCCCTCTAATGCTCCTGGGAAATGTGTGTCATCATTTCCCAGGATGCAGTGCGCTGTCCAATTATCACTCCCCATCCAAGACTTCCAGGAAGTAAGTGCCTGTAGGCTTCACAATGCCCACAAGCAAAATGACAACGGTGTAGATATAGTTTTATAAACTTTTTTGAATATCTATGCGGATCGGCGGAGGATTGTAAAATAGTAAGTGACCAGATTTATATTATAAAAACGCAGGATGAAAGGACATACATTTAAAAAATGCTAATTGTGGTTGGAACTCCGCTTTACGTTCCACTTTAATGACATTGGACATTATCTAGCCAGGCCGTGGGATAGCAAAAGTGGAGGAATCAAGTGGAGACCTGTAACTGATAACAAAACTAGAACTGATAAACCTTGGAGGTGGGAAGCCTAGCTGAAGACCAAATCTGTTAAGGTAGCAACAGCGCTTAAAGCGGTGGTTCACCCTAAAAACTACATTTTCTTATTCCACTGCCCCCCCACATTACAATCCGATTAAGGCTCTTATTATTTTTTTCATGTTGTACATACCTTAGTACAGCATATTCACCCGTGCATCTGGGTTGCGAGTCCCGCGGGAGTGGGCGTTCCTCACATGTGTGTGATTGACGTTTTGCCCAAAAACGAGCTCCCCCCGTCGCGTAAGCCGCGTCACGATTGGCGAAAGGAGCCGAACGGCGATGCGCAGTATAGCGCCGACTCGCCGTTCGGCTCCTTTCGCCAACCGTGACGCGACGGGGGGAGCTCGTTTTTGGGCAAAACGTCAATCACCGGCATGTGAGGAACGCCCACTCCCGCGGGACTCGCAACCCGGATGCACGGGTGAATATGCTGTACTAAGGTATGTACAGCATGAAAAAAATAATAAGAGCCTTAATCGGATTGTAATGTGGGGGGGCAGTGGAATAAGAAAATGTAGTTTTTAGGGTGAACCACCCCTTTAAGTGCAGGAATCCAAAGGTAGCTGTGTTCTTCAAATGAATCACTGCTTGGGTTCTATATCCAGGCTGTGCATGGGGCCTTGACATCTACCCAGGTTGCATACATTCACCCTCTCTTGGTGCCAAGCCCCCACACTCTGATCGCGTGTCTGTGGGGTATCTCTAGACAGGTGCTGCTTTACAGAAGAAACATCAAAGTGGAAAGCCATGTCCAGTCGCTGCTCATTTGGCGCCAGCGGTATCTGCAGTGTGACTCCATTGGCTTGCTCCATAGGCTAAATGCAAACCGTCGGTAGTGGAGGATATCATTTGTCTTTAGGCTTTCCTCGAAGATGGAGATGTCTGAGAGAACTCTGAGGTGCTTCTTAAGCCTCATACACACGATTGGACTTCCATTTGACTTTTCCATTAATTTTGGTCCGCATGGGCGTTGGCCGTGAACTTGTTCTGCATACACACGGCGGGACATTTTTAGCCAACTTTCACCAAATCATGTGTTTTTTTCGGCTCTTTACCGCCACCCTTTGGGCAACTTCTGCTATTGTCTGATCTTTAGCATTGGTTCTGAGCATGCGTGTTTGTATTTTGGACTTTAGTCCGATGGACTTGTGTACACATGATCGGATAATCCTCCATCGGACATTTGTTGCCAGAAAGTTTGAGAGCATTCACAGCGAACATTTGTCCGATGAAAAAGCCGACGGAGCATACACACGGTCGGATTGTCCGATTTAAAACATGGCCATGGGCCTTTATATTGTACAGCAATGGCAAGTGATGAGAAATCAAACAGCCTATTATGTTCCTCCAGTTGGCTGTTGATAATGATTAATAGCCAACATATCAAGGCTTTCTTATAATCCATTTTCTATTGCGCAAGGGAAAGCAATAATATCCATAATTGTAAAACTCCAAATATCCACAGATTCATTTTCTTGGAAATGATCCATTTTATTTTTGAATGGTTATCCAACCATGCAGGGGAATCCATAAGGATAAGAAACTGGGTATCTTGTGTTTCCTGCTGATAAGGGTTACTTTGACCTCTGTCAGCAGCACTGTTCTCAAAATGTCCAGTAAACACAACATTGAATGGTGTGCCCTCTCATTTAGGGAGGGAATGAATCCTTGTATGTTTATGTCTTGACGCTGGCTCAATTTACAAAAATGACTTCCGCTGTTTATATGAGTCTACTACCCTTTAATTCTGTCTGGCATTCAGGGACAAGTCATCCCGTGGGAGACATTACACGACTCTCGGAGGAGTGGTGCTTGCCAGCAACACTTCATAACTTTACCAACACCATCCTGATTATTCACACAATTCTCGGCATTAGGCAGAGGTCTCTGTTTGTAGATTTGACTCATTCTTTTTTTATGTAATCTTTAATCTTTATTTTAAAAATGTTTGCATCATATAACATACAAATTACATAAAGCAAAACGCCATAAAAAAGCATACAAACAGGTCCACGTTCGTGTCATTTGTGGAACTCAATATAATGACTAGAAAAGGGGGGAATGAGGCAAGTAGAGCATCATATCCATACTTTATCTGATGAACATAAATATAATGTGTCACCTCAAATAACCCATCCCTGCGTGAGGCTAGATTTGGCACATGCCACACAATGTTGCAATTCTATTACATTAGACTGCATTTTGTTCCCCTTTTTGCAGTATTAACATAACGGGTCACGTGACCGTGCTTTACTTTTAATTATCTTTAATTATCTTCTTTGTATTCAAGTAGTTGCTCATTGTCATGTAGAAGGCTGGCAGTTGGTAACTGGGGTGAAGAAGAGTTGTTTTAAAGTAATTATACTTGGATGCAAATGACCAATATGGGCGATTGGAAATATTTTGGATAACCATATTGCTTTATATTTGTTTGAAAAATTATCAGAGTGAGATTGCATGTGGTTAATCGCGTAAGATACATCATTTTGTTAAAGTGTATCTCTAGCTATAACTGTTAAAAACAAACAAAAACAAAACAAACAAAAAAAAAACTTATCTCTAGCTAAACTCCAATGCATTGTACACACAATCGGAATTTCCGATGGAAAAAGTCAGACAGAGTTTTTCCATTGGAAATTCAGACGGACTTAGAAAGAGAACATGTTCGTCTGTATGGAAATCCGAGAAAAAACAATGCATGCTCAGAATTTTACGCCCCAGTTGTCGAGTGCCTCCACAGCGTCCTGTGTGTCCATTCAGACACAGAGCCATGGTTAGGCCCCCCTCTTTCCTCATTGCCTCACTGACTTTGATTGACGGCAGCGGGAGCCAATGGCGCCCTGCTGCTGTCTCAGCCATTGAGGAGGGAGAGTTCCAGGCAGCTGAGTCTCTCGTGCAACATTGCTGCTAGAAATGGGTTCATGGAAATTATTAGAGGGGCTGATGCACACAGAAGGTTTTTTATCTTAATGCATAGAATGCAATAAGATAAAGAATCTTTAAACTTTAGAACCAATAAAGCGGACCTTCTGTAATTTTTTCAATTTTCCACCTATTGAATCTTCTACCTTTTGTTGTTTTAACTTTGGATAGTAAAACAGTTTTTTTTTTTCTGCCAGTAAATACCTTATATAGCTCACTTCCTGTTTCTTGTCTGGTGATTAGCCCAGTCATCATGCACAGCTCTCTCTCGTGAGAGTCTGCCGGGAAGGAAAGGGGGATGAGTTATAAGAGGGACAATGAAAGCTGCAGAGCTGGAGGTGTGCCTGTGTAAATCGAGGAAGTGAACAGGCAGCAGCTTTAGCTGCCCACAGTTAAAAGACTTGGTGGAGGGAGATTTCTGCAGCATATTTGGCAAGCACAGAATCAGTCTATATAAAAATAATATGCAAAGTGGTTGGAGGGAAGCTTCTGAATGGCAAATATGTTTTAATAACTATATTAATCCATTATATGAGCAGACTTTAGTTCCTCTTTAGGTACTGACATTGATGAGACTCAGATGCAGAAGTTATGATTTTTTCAGGAGGGTGTACAGGAAGTTCAAGGGAAACCACACCATATGCATGTATGCATTCCAAGGAATGTCATGTTTCCCGGTTAGATGTATTTTAAGCTATTTATCAACAAGTCCGGTTGCTACAGTTTTACACTTTCTGTTGGCATTATTTGGTAAATCTGTGGAAAGAAGACTGGTGAAGTGAAAAGTAACAAATAACAACAATCATATTTCTATATACTGAAGTAATATATCTTTGAAAGATTAATTTTGTTTAGTTGCTCTGACCCCTCTTTAATTTATTATCCTGGTGAGTTTTTCCATGCTTTATAGATGGAACTATACATTTTTTTCATACCTTAGGCTTAGTTCTCAAAGCTAACACACCAGCCTAAGAATTTATATTTTCCAAAAAAGTAATGGTTATTGCCATTTGAACCTCATAAGATTTAAATATTAGTCACACGGCTAAAATAAAGATCTTTATTTAGTTGTTAAAGCTTTGTAAATTGAGATGATTGTATAACACAGACACATTGCCAATCTGACAGGATTATTTTACAACGTTTGTTGTTTTTTTTGTTTGTTTTTTCATTCGAATTGAAAGCTGTTCTTCAACCTCAAATACATTATCCATCTTCTCCACCCCTCCTGCAGTATTTTATATGAACAGCGCTATTTTAACCACTTGGCATCCTGCCTATTCTCAAAAGACGGCCACAAGGTGGCTCTCAATTGCCGGGAGGACGTCTTTAGACGTCCTCGGCTCCTCTGGCCACTGGGGGGCATGCAAGTGCACGTATAAAAAGGGGGGGGGGGAACTAATGCGCGAAACCAACCTAACAAGGGCACACACAGCTAAACAAAATAAATAAAATAACACTAAATGTAACTACTATGCAGCGGCCACGACTAATAGTGCTCACACACTTAGGCAGATTAAAAATAGGGGGGGTGTAATGGCGCTTGCAAAAATTAAAGTATAAAACTAAATAGCCATAGTAACAATTCTCAATAATTTCCAGAATACGAACAAACTATCAGGCAAGCTAGCTCCACCACTATAAACGTGTTCCACTCCAGATGGTATCAAATAACCACCCAATATCAACCAGGTAATGTGGAGGGTATTGAGAGTGAAATAATAATAATAATAAATAAGAAAAACAAATGTGCCAATACCAAGCACAGTGTTGATAAAAAATATATAATAATCTGAAAGAGTTCAGATAATGATAGCAGCAATAATTTCTTCAAAAAATATATAAAGTGCAAATAAGCAAAATAGCTCCAACTAATCCAAAGTGCATAGTGCAATAATGAATGAAATATCTAGTGAATAATGTCCATAAAAGTAAAAAACACCAAGAATGGAAATGTTTACACACACAGATCCACGTCCTTGTCTGGGCAACCGCCGATCGCGGGTGCCTGGCGGACATCGCGGTCGCCAGGCACGTGCATCGGCATCTCAGTGATGCGGCGGGCGTGCACAATTTGTATTTATTTTTTATCGATGACATTGTTGTTGATGGTTTAAATTCCTTGGTGAATTATATGGGACACGTTTCACTGCAGTCATTTATGGATTGAGTTTTTTTCACCCATGCATGGTATTGAATATATATATATATACTCAATCCATAAATGACTGCAGTGAAACGTGTCCCATATAATTCACCAAGGAATTTAAACCATCAACAACAATGTCATCGATAAAAAAATAAATAAAAATTGTGCACGCCCGCCGCATCACTGAGATGCCGATGCACGTGCCTGGTGACCGCGATGTCCGCCAGGCACCCGCGATCGGCGGTTACGCAGACAAGGACGTGGATCTGTGTGTGTAAACACACAGATCCACGTCCTGTCAGGGAGAGGAGACCGATGCTCTGTCCCTGTGTACATAGGGACACAGATTGGTCACCTCCCCCAGTCAGTCCCCTTCCCCCACAGTTCGAAACACTATGCGGGGTACACATTTAACCCCTTCCTCGCCCCCTAGTGTTAACCCCTTCCCTGCCAGTCACATTTATACAGTACTTAGTGCATATTTATAGCACTGATTGCTGTATAAATGTGAATGGTCCCAAAAATGTGTGATAGGCACTTTCAAAGCCAACCAATTTCCGTTATTCAGATGGCTGGCACTCACAAGGGGGCCGGCCATCTGAATAGTGGGCGGCAACGACAATACATAGATTCATGCAATGCATGAATCTGTGTAGTGTTGATCAGCGGCGATGCGTGAGCGCGAGGGGGCGGCGCTCCTGCGCCCTCTATGGACGCACCGCCACTGGGTGTGGGGCTTAAATTTTAAACCTTCTTACATTGCACTGCAAGCCAATGAGACTGTGGCTATCCTCTAGGGGGTAGAAGCCGCCTGCCCAAGAACCAGATCATCAACATTAACACGTTAAGATAACAATATCAGTAAAATAAACTTACGAATCCAACACTAGATTTCCACTTTGCTCAGTTGTATGAAATACGGCTGACGCTTGACCTGTGTGCTTGGAGTTATCATATCAGGTGTTTATTCAGCGGTGATTTTGCCATTTAGTGCAAACAAATGATATCCTTATTGTATAACTACCTTATCAGCATAGACCACGCTTCAAAAGCATGCTGCTAGATTAAACGGCTTCTGAGACAGAGAAAGAAAGTAAAAACGGATATACAACATCGATTTTAGAAAAAAATACAACCAAAATAAATTATATTCCTGTTAAAACCCAAAATAATTGTCAGTTTACTCTGCCGATGCAAAGTAGCAGCGGGGCTTGTGGTTTTGATCACTTAGGCTACTATCTGGGTGGATATGCACAGTTGACATTTTTACCACCAATGTAAGGAGCCCAGGGCTGAAACAACTAATCAATTAATCGACAACTAATCGATTATGAAATCGATTACTATTTTCATTATGATAAATTGGGCAGTAACATAATTGTAATTTAAGTAACTTAAAAAAAAAAAAAAAAAAAAATTAGCCTTTTATAGTACAAAAAGAGGAAATCGCTACTGTAAATATTACTTTCACTTTCATATGTTACTAAATGTCTTAGGCCTGGGTCACACCTATGTGTTTTGGTGCTTTTTGCAGAAACGCACTACAGTTTATATAACCTGGACATGTCCACATCTGTGCTTTTTTCAGCTGCTGCATATTTGGAAAGGACAATTACTTTTTTAATGCAAAACGTTGCTTTTTGGTTCAATAGGCTTCAATGGAGAAGCTGCAGAAAATCATGTAATGCGTTTTTTCTTTGCAGCAATTTGTGTTTTTTAATCAGCCCAACAACCAAAAAACTTTTTATATTTCAATGTATTTTTTATTAAAGAAAAACAAGTACCAAAGTAGACAGACACATTGGCTGAACTAAGTAAAAAAATAAAAATAAAATCATTTTTCAGGCCATCAACATAGCAATACAAATATATATATAGAAAATATGGCCATAACACACATCCTCCAGTTATCACAACAGCAAAACATGAAGTATACAAAAGGCCTCAAATACAAACATCTGTATTGCATAAAAAATTCTAGAGAAAAGAAGTAACAGAAAAAAGGGAAGAAAAGAGTGAAAAAAGAGAAGCGGAGAGGGTCATCCCGGAGTTCCCTAGGGAGTCAACAAAAAATGTTTTAAGGTTATTAACCGATTAATCGAAACAATAATCGGCCAACTAATCGATTATGAAAGTAATCGTTGGTTGAAGCCCTAAAGGAGCCACTTCTCTATTGACCACCAATGTAGGGGGACACACTTCTATCAATCGCAACTAGAATGGGGCACTTCTCTACTTACCACCAATGTAAGGTACGGCACTTCTCCAGAGATTACTGTGAAAGGGGGAACTTCTCTACTAACCACCAATCTACTGGGGGTCCTTCTCCACTGATCGCCAATATAAGGGTGTCCTTCTCTACTGATCACCAATGTAAGGGGCACTACACTGACCACCAATCTACGGGGGCCCTTCTTTACTTACCATCAATATAAGGGTTCCTTCTCTACTGATCCTCAATGTAAGGGGCACTACACTGACCACCAATCTACGGGGGCCTTTCTTTACTTACCATCAATATAAGGGTGTCCTTCTCTACTGATCTTCAATGTAAGGGGCACAACACTGACCACCAAAACATGGCTACATCCTGTAGTGCTTGACACGTTTCATGGCAAAGGCTGCTTCCTCAGGAGAGGATGTGTCAACATGTCTGAGAAAAAATGATATGTATACTGTATCTCATAAAAGTGAGTGGACCTCTCAAATTTTTGTAAATTCACTTTGCTACAATGTAAAGTAGTGAGTGTACAGCTTGTATAACAGCGTAAATTTGCTGTCACCTCAAAATAACTCCACACAAAGTCATTAATGTCTAAACCGCTGGCAACAGAAGTGAGTACACCCCTAAGTAAAAATGTCCAAAGTGTCAGTATTTTGTGTGGCCACCATTATTTTCCACTACTTCCTTAACCCTATTGGGCATGGAATTCACCAGAGCTTCACAGGTTGCCACTAAAGTCCTCTTCCACTCCTTCTTGACCACATCACGGAGCTGATGGATGTTCAAAACCTTGCACTCCTCCAATTTCCATTTGAGGATGCCCCACAGATGCTCAATAGGTTTTAGGTCTGGGGACATGCTTAGCCAGTCCATCACTATTACCCTCAGCTTCTTTAGCAAGGCACTGGTCGTCTTAAAGGTGTGTTTGGGGGCGTTATCATACTGCCCTGTGGCCCAGTTTCCGAAGGTAGGGGATCATGGTCTGCTTCAGTATGTCAAAGTACATGTTGGAATTCATGGTTTCCTCAATGAACTGTAGCTCCCCAGTCCCGGCAGCACTGATGCAGGCCCAGACCATGACACTCCCCCCACCATGCTTGACTGTAGGCAAAACATACGTGTCTTTGCACTCCTCACCTGGTTGCTGCCACACACGCTTGACACCATCTGAAGCAAATACATTTATCTTGGTCTCATTGGACCACAGGACATGGTTCCAGTAATCCATGTCCTTAGTCTGCTTGTCTTCAGCAAACTTTGTGGGCTTTCCAATTTGATACAGTGTGAGGCATATGGTCTGAGCACTGACAGGCTGGCCCCCCACCCCTTCAACCTCTGCAGCAGTGCTGGCAGCACTCCTACGTCTATTTCCCAAAGACAACCTCTGGATATGATGCTGAGCATGTGCACTCAACTTCTTTGGTCGACCATGGCGAGGCCTGTTTTGAGTGGAACCGGTCATGTAAAACCGCTGTATGATCTTGGCCACCGTGCTGCAGCTCAGTTTCAGGGTATCGGCAATCTTATAGAGCAACAATATTTTTTTTCAGATCCTCAGAGTTCTTTGCCATGAGGTAACATGTTAAACTTCCAGTGACCAGTATAACACCAAAATTTAACACACCTGCTCCTCATTCACACTGGAGACCTTGGAACATGACACCGGGGAGGAAAAATGGCTAATTATTAAATATTATAAATTATTTGGAATTCATTTTTTTTTTTCAGCCAAAAAAAAAAAAATGAAAACCTAAAGTCCAACCCACCTACATGTGGTTGTATAGAGGCAGACTTTTTTTTTTTTTTACTTAAACAGAAGGTGGGTACAAGTGGGTGGTGGTAGGGTGATTCTTTTATTTAACCCTGCAGAGCACAAGTCTACTTTACATCTAGCAGAGCATGTTGGGAATTGTAGTCCAGACTGCGTGATGGATGGGCAGCACTCTTTAGAATGCTGGCCTTATTAGCTGTCCCCTTTCAGAGCCTCCGCTCTCCTTGTTTGACACCATCAAAGCACAATGTGTGGCAGCAGCCGGGGAGAGGTGACATCATTCACATCTGGATTATATGACACAGGGAGGGACAGGACAGACTGCCAAATTTTGATCTATGAAGACTGATTTTATGTTAACAGTGTGTGTTCCATTCTTATAATAATCATCAGCCCATTATAGTATTATAATAACAGAATAAACCGATGACCCTTTTTGTTTCGTAAAGAATGCCAATGTAGCCAAAAAATCTATTTCAATTAATTAAATACAGTTACTTAACACTGAGCTCCAGACAAAAAGCTGAACATATAGATGAAATGCATCGATCCGCCATAACATTATGACCACCCACTATAACCTGTTGGGGCATGGACTCCACTGGATCTCTGAAGGTATGCTGTGGCATCCGTCACCCCAAACACTCAGTAGCAGATCCTTGAAAGTGGTAGTAAACTCCGTAGTATTACTAAGCTGCATTAACCACTTAAGGACCGGCTCACGTACATATACGTCATCACTTTAAAGATGAATATCTCGGTAACGGCAGCAGCTGCTGCCACAACCGAGATATTCATTTTTTTCTGTGGCCGGTCCTGTAAACGATAACGGTGGTCTCCGTGGCGGATTCGCAGCGAGATCACTGTTATCGGTAGCGGAAGAGGGGCCCACCTCTTACTATAGCCGGCGGCAGAGGCGATCGGGTCCTTCACGCTGCTGTGTGTGGATACGAATGAGGGCAAGATGGCCTATGGAGATTTATAAGGGTAAAAGTTGGACACCATTCCACGAGTGGTCGCAATTTTGAATCGTGACATGTTGGGTATCATTTTACTCGGCATAACATTATATTTCACAATATAATAAAAATTGGGCAAACGTTACTGTTGTCTTATTTTTTTTTAATATAAAAAAAAAGTGATTTTTTTAAATGAAAAAAAGCGATTTATTTCCAAAAAAAGTGCACTTGTAAAACCACTGCGCAAATACGGTATGACAAAAAGTATTGCAATGACCGCCATTTTATTCTCTAGGGTGTTAGAAAAAAAATATATAATGTTTGGGGATTCTAAGTAATTTTCTAGCAAAAGAAAACCTGGTTTAAACTTGTAAACACCGAGTCTGAAATACAGGCTCAGTTCTTAAGTGGTTAAAAGAATCGGTAAATATGTTCCCCTTTTTTACTTTTTGTCTAACCTGTGGTGTTCTGTTGCTATCCAGCCAGAATCAATATAATGACCTCACCGGTGTATGCACATTATTTCAGGTATTCATGGCATGCCATCTCTACATTCTGGCAGATGCCATGTCTTGATCATCTGCTCTCTGTGGCATTGCATTTACAGCCCCATGCACAGCTTTCTGATCCCAGATTGAAAATCACTCCATGTACATGTGCTCCCAGAAAACAAGATTCAGGACTGCCCTGTGCAGTTCCACTGCAGAATACAGGTAAGTATGAACCTGTGTTTTTTGTTTTACTTTGAGTTTACAATCAATTCAAAGGGGAACAAAAGTCTGCATCTATGGGATGGCTGTGAGCTTTTCTTCCTCTGCCTTCCTCCAGGTGTAGGGTCTTCGGCCTCCTTGATTGCTCGCCACAGGATGATGGAACTCCTGCGCATGTGCATGAGCATTCCTTCATCTCAGGACTGAGGCATGCTGAGAATGTAGACTGAGCTGCACAGCACTGGGCCAATCATTGTCACATGGGGTGAGTCACATGCTCGCTCCTTCATGCTTGAAAATAACTAGTATTTCCAACACGTCTTACAGCTTAATAGCGCAGCATAACAGAGAAGGAATCTGTTGCTTTACCCTGCACAGGATCACGTGTTTCCACACATGTATGTGACATTAAATTTAGTCATGCTCTCAAAAACCTGTGGGGTACATAGCATTGCCTGATCCTACCTCTCATGCCCCCTCTGCCCAGAGAGTTTGAAAGGACAAAGCTCTATTTATGAAAATTGAAAATTTTAAGAGAGCTGGTCTCATGCTGGTTCTGGGGCCATGGTAATGAATACGGGACAATGACTGGTCCCCTTGGAGAGATACAGACCACTATTCCTGACATTTGAAATGTGACTGCCCATATACAGAGTCCTTGTATAGGAAAATGTCTTCTGTCAGAACTTTTTCTTGAGGTGCATTAACATCCTAAAATGGTTACATATTACGGGCCAGATCCACAAAGAAGTTACGCTGGCGTATCTATTGATACGCCGCGTAACTTCTAGGATGCTCCGGCGTATCTTTTTTCTGTATTCAGAAAACAAGATACGCCGGAATTTAGCTAAGATCCGACTGGCGTAAGCCTCTTACGCCGTTGTTTCTTAGTTGCATATTTACGCTGGCCGCTAGGTGGCGCTTCCGTAGATTTACACGAGAAATATGCAAATTAGGTAGATCCGCAAATTCACAAACGTACGTACGCCTGGCGCATTTTTTACGTCGTTTACGTAAGGCTTTTTCCGGCGTAAAGTTACCCCTGCTATATGAGGCGTACGCAATGTTAAGTATGGACGTCGGGCCACCGTCTAATTTTTTACGTTGTTTGCGTATGTCGTTCGTGAATAGGGCTGTGCGTAAGTTACGTTCACGTCTAAAGCATTGACGATTTGCGCCGTAATTTGGAGCATGCGCACTGGGATTCTTTCACGGACGGCGCATGCGCCGTTCGTAAAAAAAAGTCAAATACGCGGGGTCACGATTAGTTGGCATAGAACACGCCCCTAACCAGCCTCTTTTGAATTAGGCGGGCTTACGCCGCCCGATATACGCTACGCCGCCGTAACTAAGGCCAGGTTCACACCTATGCGAATTGAGTGCGGCTTAAACCGCATCCAATTCGCAGAACATTTTAAAATACATTGTTTTCAATGAGGCTGGTTCACATATGTGCGATGCATTCGCACTGCGCATTGCCGTCAAACCGTGTGCGTCTTTTAGGCATTGCGGTGCGGCTCAGGTGCGAATTCAAGCCCATTATCTTCTATGGGTACGCAGCTGAATACGCAGATGTGTTCAGTTTTCTAAAGGAATTTCTCTCATTCAGCTCAATACACTTCTCCCCCACTCTCCTCTCACCCGTAACTTCTCCCAGGTCTCCAAATTTGCATCTAAAACGTTGCTAATCTGCTGAACACTTCTCTTGTCTCTCTGCAGAGATAAGAGAGCTGAAATTCGCACCGCACTAGTGTGATTCCGGCCTAAAGGCGTAACTTCTTTGTGAATACAGTACTCGCCTTTCTAAGTTACGGCGGCGTAGCGTTTCTGAGATACGCTACGCCTGCCTAAAGATAGGCGCATGTGCGTGGATCTGGCCCTACATGTATAGACACATTTTTTTATTATATGTGTTCTTTTTTGGATTGTGTTTGATCTGTTATGAACCCTTGTCTCGCTGCTTGGTTCGGCTTTTGCACGCAGTGAGAAGTGTTTTTTCTGTAACTCTTCATGTTGAAGTTGCTTTCTCTGAGCAATCACAAGTTCTATTATTCTCCTGGGAAATTAGACAATGCAGCCTGTTTGCTGGCCTGCTAATAGATTTCTGAGTGAAGGAGCAGATAATGGACCATTTATTAGGTAGTCAGAGAACAGCCGCAGTGTTGTGTTACATAGTCCTAGACCCAGTTTCTACAAGATCTTCACTGTCAGAATAATGCACTGTACTATATCCGAGGATTATTAGACCATTCACTAGAAAACTAGATTTAAAGATTCCGCCTAGGGGCACAGGGCTCTAGGGGCCTCTGAGATCTCACATTTGTACAGGTAACTAGAATTCATCAATAACCAGGTGGCTACATGAACATTCTTCTGTTTAGAGGTATGCTTCGCTTCAAGGGCTTTTTTTTATCATGTGGATTCATCAGCAAATTCTAGATTACGGCTGTTTGGAGACCCATTTACCAGTAATTAATAAATATATAAATCTTATAGTTACTGATCTGTGACTTCTCACAGATCAGTTCGTTATCAGACCATTAAAGGGTAACTCCACAAAAAAATAGCAAAGAATAAATATAGCACATATAATTGCTACAGTAATCATATTGTAATTGAATGTTATGAAAAATGACCTTTCCTTTTCAATCTGCAGCCACTGTAATTTTCTGAGAATGCAATGCAATATGGCTACATGGAGTTGTTCTGTACTAAGGATGAGCTCCAGCGTGTTCGCATAGTACACGTGCAGAGCCCGCCAGGAAGTCTGAACGGCACTGTGCACGGCACGGATCTCTGCAGCCGAGCATCGGGAAATGTCTCCCTGGCTGTGATTAGCACAGCGCTGTGCAGACTTCCTGGCGGGCTCTGCACGTGTACTATGCGAACACGCTGGAGCTCATCCTTCTTCTATACACAGAGTGTGTACTGACCACTCCCCAGAAACATAATTTCCTGCTTGTGTGATGTCCAAGATACAAGTCCGATTTCAGGCATCCCCTGCAACAAAAATGTAATTTTTGGAAAGATACTTTCAATAGGAGCACATCAAAGACCCCTTTCCCACTGGAGCGGTTTCACGAAAAATAGCGCCTGCAAACCGACCCTAAACAGCCGCTGCTGTGTCTCCAGTGTGAAAGCACCGATGGCTTTCACACGGGAGCGGTGTGCTAGCAGGACGTTAAATACCACTCCTCCACCGCTCCCGCCCATTGAAATCAATGGGACACCGCAGCTATACCGCCGGCAATGAGGCACTTTGCTGCGGTTTTTAACGCTTTCTCAGCCGCTAGCGGAGGGTAAAACCTCCCCGCTAGCGGCCGAATAGCGACAAAAAATTGATGGTAAAGCCCCACTAAAAATAGTGGCGCTTTACTGTTGACGCACCCCCCCTCCCCCAGTGTGAAAGGGGGCCTTAGGGGATGCAGGCCCAGGAGATTTCCTCATTAGTGCCCAGAAACTGCACACCTGACAGTTTATTATGAAAGCACTCCCATTAGACCTACTTTGCATAGAGGCACAGACAAACACGCATGGATTACTTCAGAATAACAAAAGGTAGGAATCTGCAACAAAGATAACCAATATACAGTGCCTTGCGAAAGTATTCGGCCCCCTTGAACTTTGCGACCTTTTGCCACAAACATAAAGATATAAAACTGTAATTTTTTTTTGAAGAATCAACAAGTGGGACACAATCATGAAGTGGAACAAAATTTATTGGATATTTCAAACTTTTTTAACAAATAAAAAACTGAAAAATTGGGCGTACAAAATTATTCAGCCCCCTTAAGTTAATACTTTGTAGCGCCACCTTTTGCTGCGATTACAGCTGTAAGTCGCTTGGGGTATGTCTCTATCAGTTTTGCACATCGAGAGACTGAAATTTTTGCCCATTCCTCCTTGCAAAACAGCTCGAGCTCAGTGAGGTTGGATGGAGAGCGTTTGTGAACAGCAGTTTTCAGTTCTTTCCACAGATTCTCGATTGGATTCAGGTCTGGACTTTGACTTGGCCATTCTAACACCTGGATATGTTTATTTGTGAACCATTCCATTGTAGATTTTGCTTTATGTTTTGGATCATTGTCTTGTTGGAAGACAAATCTCCGTCCCAGTCTCAGGTCTTTTGCAGACTCCATCAGGTTTTCTTCCAGAATGGTCCTGTATTTGGCTCCATCCATCGTCCCATCAATTTTAACCATCTTCCCTGTCCCTGCTGAAGAAAGGCAGGCCCAAACCATGATGCTGCCACCACCATGTTTCACAGTGGGGATGGTGTGTTCAGGTATATAATTATATACTAAACAATATATGTGATAAATATATACAGTTGCAAGAAAAAGTATGTAAACCCTTTTGGAATGATATGGATTTCTGCACAAATTGGTCATAAAATGTGATCTGATCTTCATCCAAGTCACAACAATAGACAATCACAGTCTGCTTAAACATATAACACACACAGAATTAAATGTTACCATGTTTTTATTGAACACACCATGTAAACATTCACAGTGCAGGTGGAAAAAGTGAACCCTTGGATTTAATAACTGGTTGAACCTCCTTTTGGTAGCAATAACTTCAAACAAACGTTTCCTGTAGTTGCAGATCAGACGTGCACAATGGTCAGGAGTAATTCTTCACTATTCCTCTTTACAGAACTGTTTCAGTTCAGCAATATTCGTGGAATGTCTGGTGTGAATCGCTTTCTTGAGGTCATGCCACAGCATCTCAATCGGGTTGAGGTCAGGACTCTGACTGGGCCACTCCAGAAGCGTATTTTCTTCTGTTTAAGCCACAGATTAAAAATTAACCACTCCACCCCAGCTAGCATTAAACTCACATTTAATATAGATTTAAAAGCATATAAAAGACATCACAATCTCACTCAGTAGCAAGGAATCCACCGCCAGGCTCCACCTCAATTGAGCCTGGTGGTGTCTTTCTTACTACTGAGTGAGACGGTCATGTCTTTTATATGCTTTTAAATCTTTATTAAATGTGAGTTTAATGCTAGCTGGGGTGGAGTGGTTAATTTTTAATCCCTTGGATGCTGCACTATAGGAGGCACTTTTTTTCGTATTTTACATGTATTGCTGCATTACCGGTAGTCATTGTGGATCTAAAGTTTGGAGCTATATTGTGGAAGGAGTACTTACCTGCTGTTGATTTTCCTTTCTCTGACGGTCCCTTGGAGGGAATGTACGCACAGAGTGCAAGGCGTGTTTGACCCCCTGCAGGGTCGCTTAAAGGAGGTGAGCAAGCAATTTATGTGGTGGTGTGATCACTTTTTTCCTTGGAGTTTGTTTGAAGATCCATCACACAAGCCATCTTTTGCACAACGTGGAATATTTGTTTCATGCTTTTGGTCTCTCTTTTTTTTTTTTTTTATGTTATTCCATTATTACTGTTATATACATATATTTTTTATCACATATATTGTTTAGTTATTATTATATAGTGCTGCTACACCTATATTAGCTTTGTGGGAGCACATTAGTGGCAGCTGCAGTATTTTTTAAAGACGTTTTTGGTAGATATTTTTTTTTTCAACAAAAGTGGAGTTCTGCTCTAACTTTACAGCTTTAGAACATTTCATGAGACCCAATATAATAGATATACGAGAAGGGCCCTCTGATCCCTCCTTTATTGTAACTGTACCGTCTGCCCTCACATTGTAAAGAGCTGTGCAAACTGGTGCTATATAAATCCTGTATAAAAATATACTTTTAGCACAGGACTGTTCTAAGAGATTATAGAAAATTATATTTATTGTGTGTTTTAGTTTCTGTTCTCCTCTTTAAAGCTTAGACTTTAGGCTCCATTCACACCTCCGCGACATTCACACCTCCGCGACAAGATACGCCGCGTACGCGGCGTATTTTGCCGCGAGTGTGTAACTTTTTTTTTTTTTTTTTTTTTTTTTACAAAGCCTTACCATTGCTTTGTATGGCCGAACGCCAATGCCGCCTGAAAAAAAGGGTCCGGGACTTTTTTTCAGGCGGCAGGCGTACGGCGTCTATGGGATGTGAACCATCTCCATAGACAGCAATGGGAATTCTCCCCTCTGGCGGCACAAGCGTCCGGCGTTTTGTCGCCTAGATGTGAATGGGCTCTTACAGGCAGAATTTTACATTTCATAATAAATAGAAGCCTTTTTCTAATGTCCTTTCTGCTCAATTCTACCCAAAGCGTTTTTCTCTCACTTACCTCATCTATGCAAGCTTTGAATTTTCAGCTCTCTTTTTGTAATGTAAAAAAATGCATTTTGATTCCATCACTTCCTGTAGATCATATTGCGCACTGCCTTAGTGCGTCGCTGAATAGTTGTGTATTACCACTCTGAACTACACCTTCCTCTTTACTATACCACCTCTTGTTTTATTTCCACCCACTTTCCTCCAATCTAATTGCACAATCTACCATCAGCTTTGTAGTAAAAGGGGCCTGTCTGATTTCATACAGATTTAATGGATGGTTCATGTGTGTCCTCCCATTACATAGTTTTGGTAAATCTAAAGGGAATTGTGGAGAGTTTGTACAATCAGATTGCATAGTGTATGACCATCTTCATACAATTACATAGGAGGGAGAGGACTGAGACACTCGGCTATCGGGCCCTGTTCACATCTCCACACAGGGAAAACTTACATTCCTGCATGTGTGTTTTTGTTTTTTTTTCCTGCTCATTGCGCACAAGGCAGTTAGCTATTGGCTTATGTCACAGACTTACTCCAGACTGTGAAAATATCCATGCAATAATGTTGGGATCCACCCAGATGTCTTGCAGGCAGCTGGCTCAGCCTCTGTGTGCCGCTGAACACCTTAGCCAGCTACTCCCGCCTCCTCTCCTGCCTGGTGCTCCAGTGAGAGTTGGAGGGGCAAGCTTAAAGGGGTTGCAAATGAATTTTTTTTATTTTATTTTTTAAATGACAAACATGTTCTACTTCCACTGTTCAGCTTGTTTTGCACAGAGTGGCCCCGATCCACGTCTTATGGGGTCCCCTCAGCGTGCCACGTCATTGCATATGATTGACAGCAGCGCCAGCCATTGGCTGTGCTGCTTTCAATTCATCCGCTCTAGCCAATCAACGGCCAGGCTGAGCGGCGAAGAGGATATCGGGGCCGAGCGCGGGACTTTGGAGGGGTCAGGTAAGTATAATGGGGGGGGGGGGGGCGATATAGTAGGAAGTTTTTTCACCTTAAGGTGAAAAAACTTTTACCTTTACAACCCCTTTAAAGGTAGAGTGATGCTGCAGCAGGTAGGTAAGTATGTATGTTTATCATTTTATTTTCCCACTATTAAATGCTCATTACATCTAGGGTGTTGCAGAAGAGGCTGTATTACTTACCTGACTACCCTCTCCAACAGACTCTGGTGTTCCCTTCCTCTTCCTGAAGCTTCAGTCTTTGCCCAGACCATGACCTTACATAGAGTATAGGGCTGTTAACTCTGTTTTATATAGGGTGGGGGGCTCCACAGTTGGGCTTTATTAACCACTTCACATCCCGCCTATTGTGATATGACGTCCACAAGGTGGCTCTGCCATCCTGGGTGGACATCATATGACGTCCTCGGGCCTCCCGGCTTCCCTCCAGCGGGTGCCGATGCTCATGCCTGGTGGCCGCGATGTCTGCTAGGTACCCGCGATAGGCAGTTACAGAGCCAGGGACGTGGATCTTTGTGTGTTAACACAGAGATCCACGTCCTGTCAGGGAGAGAGGAGACCGATGCTGTGTCCCTCGTACATAGGGACACCAATCGGTCACCTCCCCCAGTCAGTCCCCTCCCCCCAGTTAGAATCACTCCCTAGGGCACACATTTAACCCTTTGATCGCCCCCTAGTGTAAACTCTTTCCCTGCCAGTTACATTTATACAGTTATCAGTGCATATTTATAGTACTGTTCGCTGTATAAATGTGAATGGTCCCAAAATAGTGTCCGATGTTACTAGTAAAAAAAAAAAAAAATCATAACTCTATCCCCTATTTTGTAGGCGTTATAACTTTTGCGCAAACCAACCACTATACGCTTATTGCGATTTTTTTTTTTTTTTTTTTATACCAAAAATATGTCGAAGAATACGTATTATTCTAAGCTGAGAAAAAAAAATTGTAAAAAAATAAGAAAAGGGGATATTATAACAAAAAGGGAAAAATATTGTGCTTTTTCCAACATTTTCTGTCTTTTTTTTTGTTTATAGTGCAAAAAATAAAAACCGCAGAGTTGATCAAATACCACCAAATAAAAGCTCTATTTGTGGGGGAAAAATTACCGCCATTACTAGTAGGGAAAAAAAAATGTCATAAATCTATCTCCTATTTTGTAGGCGCTAAAAATTTTGTGCAAACCAATCAATATACACTTAATGTGATTTTTTTATTTTTATTTGTTTACCAAAAATATGTAGAAGAATACATATCAGCCTAAACTGAGGAAAAAAAAACGCAGAGATGATCAAATACAACCAAAAGAAAGCTCTATTTGTGGGAACAAATAGTTTGGGAGGCACGTCGCACGACCGCGCAGTTGTCATTCAAAGCGTGACAGCGCTGAAAGCTGAAAATTGGCCTGGGCAGGAAGGGGGTGAAAATGCCCTGTATTGAAGTGGTTAAATAGCCTTCCAGCGAATGACAACATGCTGGGACCAAGGATTCTACAAAAACAGGAACATTCTGGGACATAAGCATAATATAAAAAGCCATTAATATAAATGTCATCATTTTCATAAAACAGTTCATAGAAATTCAGGGATAATCATGGGCAAAATGTTTCTGGAGATAATTAGAAGAGATTTTGGTTGTGCTGTGGGAGAAATATTCTGCGGTGTAAAGTGGACTTCTGGCCCAGTAGTCCCATAAAAGATAACTGCCAGCTGTTCTTTTGTTACTTGTTTTTTCCTACAGTAGCAACAAACAATGAGCCACGTGCGGCACAAAATGTCACAATGCAATGAATTGCTTACTTCAACAACGGAAGTCTATTTTATGTTTGCATAAAGCGGGGGTTCACCCCCCAAAAACATTTTTTAACATGACATTCAGCCGAGTTGTCAGAATGACAATTGGCTGTTTTTTTTTTTATCTCAGTGCCGTACATACCGTTTTTTCACCGCTGCTTCCGGGTATGTAATCTGCGGGACTGGGCGTTCCTAATTGATTGACATCCTTCTGACCGGCGCATACAGCGCGTCACGAGTTGCCGAAAGAAGCCAGACTGCGAGTCGGCTCTATACGGCGCCTGCGCACCGACGTTCGGCTTCTTTCGGCAACTCATGACGCGCAGTATGCGCCGGTCAGAAGGATGTCAATCAATTAGGAACGCCCAGTCTCGCAGATTACATACCCGGAAGCGGGGGTGAAAGTACGGTGTGTACGGTACCTGGAAGCGGCTGTGAAAATACGGTATGTACGGCACTGAAATAAAAAAAAACAGTCGGTTGTCATTCTGACAACTCGGCTGAATGTCATGTTAACCACTTCCCGACCGCCTCATGTAGATATACGTCGGCAGAATGGCACGGACAGGCACATCAACGTACCTGTACGTGCCTGCCTAGACTGGGTTCTGGGGTTCGATCGGGACCCCCCCCCCCGCTACATGCGGCGGTCGGATCCCCTCGGGGAGCGATCCGGGACGACGGCACGGATATTCGTTTATAGCCGCTCCGTCGCGATCGCTCCCTGGAGCTGAAGAACGGGGAGAGCCGTATGTAAACACGGCTTCCCCGTGCTTCACTGTGGCGGCGCATCGATCGTGTCATCCCCTTTATAGGGGAGACACAATCGATGACGTCAGTCCTACAGCCACACCCCCCTACTGTTGTAAACACACACTAGGTGAAGCCTAGCACGTTCAGCGCCCCCCCTGTGGTTAACTCCCAAACTGCAACTGTCATTTTCACAATAAAGAATGCAATTTAAATGCATTTTTTGCTGTGAAAATGACAATGGTCCCAAAAATGTGTCAAAATTGTCCGAAGTGTCCGCCATAATGACGCAGTCACGAAAAAAATCGTTGATCGCCGCCATTGGTAGTAAAAAATTTTTTTTTTATAAAAATGCAATAAAACGATCCCCTATTTTGCAAACGCTATAAATTTTGCGCAAACCAATTGATAAACGCTTATTGCGATTTTTTTTACCAAAAATAGGTAGACGCATACGTATCGGCCTAAACATTTAGATATGTTTTTGAGGGATATTTATTATAGCAAAAAGTAAAAAATACTGCATTTTTTTCAAAATTGTCGCTCTATTTTTGTTTATAGCGCAAAAAATAAAAACCGTAGAGGTGATCAAATACCACCAAAAGAAAGCTCTATTTGTGGGGGAAAAAAGGACGCCAATTTTGTTTGGGAGCCACGTCGCACGACCGCGCAATTGTCTGTTAAAGCGACGCAGTGCCAAATTTTAAAAACCCCTTGGGTCATTTAGCTGCATATTGGTCCGGTCCTTAAGTGGTTAAAAAATTTTTTTTGGGTGAACCCCCGCTTTAAATACAGATGCATCTCGTAAAATTAGAATATCATCAAAAAGTTTTATTTCAGTAATTCAATTCAAAAAGTGAAACTCATATATGTTATATACTGTAGTTACAATACACACAGTCATATATTTCAAGCATTTATTTATTTTATTTATTTTTTATGATTATGGCTTACAGCTAGTGAAAACCCCAAATTCCGTATTTCAGAAAATTATAATATTACATAAGACCAATAAAAAAAGATTTTTATTACAGAAATGTTGGCTTACTGAAAAGTATGTCCATGCACAGTATAATTTGCACTAAATATCTGGTCAGGGCTCCTTTTGCATGAATTATTTGCATCAATGTGGCGTGGCATGGAGGTGCTCAGCCTGTGGCACTGCTGAGGTGTTATGGAAGCCCAGGTTTCTATGATAGCAGCCTTCAGCTTTTCTGCATTGTTGGGTCTGGTGTCTCATCGTCTTCTTTACAATACCCCACAGATTCTCTATGGGATTTAGGTCAGGCGAGTTTGCTAGTAAGCCATAATCATTCAAATTGAAAGAATAAGAAATGCTTGAAATATCGCTCTGTGTATCGCATCTATGTAAAATATGAGGATTACTGAAATAAATGAACTTTTTGATGATATTCTAATTTTATTAGATGCTAGTACTTGTAAGTTTGAAAGTACATGTGCTTCTTGTTGTACAAATATAGAACATATTGTATAGAGTTGTCCACTTCCTTTTGTGGCTGTCTAGAAACTAGGTCTGTTTTAGCAGCTAGGGAGGTGTTGTTCAGGCCAGGTAAACTTGGGGTCATCTTTATAAACATTGGTGTTGGCAGGGATAGCTGTAATGTCTAATATGCTGCAAAAGGGACAATTGCTCCACTTTAAAGCTGATCTCCATGCTCAAAAACTTTAATTGACAAATTTTCTTTGTAAAAATAGCAGTGACATCACTGTGCAGCACATATTCTGTCCACCCACTACAGGCTGCCTGCAGAAATTTACAGGAGGGGGCGTATACAAGACCAGTCACACTGCACAAGGAGGGAGGGCAGTAGTAACTGGCCATTTTTAGACTGGGTTCACACTAGAGGTGTCTCTGAAAAGCGATCCATTGCTTTTCTGAGGGCGGTTAAACAGAGGTCTCCAAGCATTCTGAAGGCGATGCTGACCCTATTAGGATGCTCCTGCAAAGAGGCAGATTTTTTAGATTACTGCACAGATCTGTAATAAATACACAAAGAAGTAAGAAAACGCATTACTCTTTTGCATTAGGACAACATAAACCTGTCACAGACTGACACGTTAACTGCTTGTCGACCGCCCACCGTAGTTTTACGGCGTCAGGTTGGCTCGGCTGCGCAAAATCACGTAATATAACGTGATTTTGCATTGTGGCCACTAGGGGGCGCGCACGCTCCCTGGTGCCGATGCGAGCGTGATCACTGCCGAGCACCCGCGATCGCTCGTTGCAGAGCGAGAACCGGGAGCTGTGTGTGTAAACACACAGCTCCTGGTTCTTTCAGGGGGACAATTGGCTTATTGTATGTTCATACAATGTATGAACAGCGATCTGTAATTTCCCCTAGTCAGTCCACCTTCAGTTAGAACACAATGAGGGAACATAATTAACCCCTTGATCGCCCCCCTAGTGGTAACCCATTCCCTGCCAGTGACATTTTTACAGTAATCAATGCATTTTTATAGCACTGATCGCTATAAAAATGCCAATGGTCCCAAAAATGTGTCAAGTGTCCATCATAAGGTCGCAGTACCGATAAAAATTGCAGATCTGCGCCATTATTAGTAAAAAAATTTTTTTATAAAAATGCCATAAAACTATCCCCTATTTTGTAGATGCTATAACTTTTGCGCAAACCAATCAATAAACGCTTATTGCGTCTTTTTTTTTTATTTTTTATGAATAATATGTAGAAGAATACGTATCGGCCTAAACTGAGGAAAAAAATCGTTTTTATATATATTTTTGGGGGATATTTATTATAGCAAAAAGTAAAAAATATAAATTTTTTTTCAAAATTGTCGCTCTATTTTTGTTTTTAGTGCAAAAAAATAAAAACCGCAGAGGTGATCAAATACCACCAAAAGAAATCTCTATTTGTGGGAAAAAAAGAACGCCAATTTTGTTTGAGAGCCACGTCGCACGACCGCGCAATTGTCAGTTAAAGCGACGCAGTGCCGAATTGCAAAAGGTGGCCCGGTCATTGACCAGCAAAATGTTCCGGGGCTGAAGTGGTTAAACTCTGCTTGTAATGGAAAAATGCATTTGAACAGGTTACATTTAGGGACCTTTCACACTAGTGTGTTTTTTTTTTTTTTTTTTTTTGCATAAAAAATTATGAAAAATGTTTACCTTTAAATCCTATGGGATTCTTCACTACACTGCTCTGTGGGTGCGGTACGTTTTTTAAAGTCCTGCTTTCAGCATCTTTGATGCAGTTTTTTAAAACCGCAACAAAAACACATCATACATCAAAAAAAAATTCAACCATGCCCAAGTTTCACAGGTGCTTGCTGGGTTATAGACACCCACAAATTGAAAAACGTGGCAAAAATGCATGTGTGTTCTTGATGCATTTATTCAACAGTGTAGTGTGAAAAGGGGCTTGATAGAAAACCAAACGTCACCAGCATTAAACCTCAACTTCGATGTAAAATAGTTTAGCTTGGCTCCTCATTTCCCAGGTGTCCCTATATGTCAGGGAGTCTGCATAACACATTAAAAAAGAACTATAATAGTAAGCCACTTGTTACATAGTCTTTTGATGTTTGTCATTATTAATATACATTATTGTGGTTAAAGATAGCATATTATGCATGTGTTTTGCTATCTCAGATGCAGAGGTGACGTCGTTTTTTGGGGTGCAAGCATTATTTGTGAAAGAAGTAAAACGAGCTGTGGGTTTTTACATTCTTGTAGAAATGCCTAAAAAATAAATAAAGGAATGTGCAGAAAATGTCTTTATTTTCCTGGGCTTGGGCTTCCGACATCACAGGTTTCCTGGACAGGTAAGTGTCCTTATATTAAAAGTTAGCAGCTACAGTATTTGTAGCTGCTGACTTTTTTTTTTTTTTGTACAGGCTGGACCTCCTCTTTAAAGTGGAGTTTCCATCCCAAATTTTTTTTTTCATTATTGTGCTCATTAGACCTAAAAAAGTAAATTCATCTGGAAATGCCTGTTGCTATGCGGTCCCACAAAATCTGCCTTTGAAATCACCTAGGATTCTGACATCATCTCCCTCTAATGCTCCTGGGAAATGTGTGTCATAATTTCCCAGGATGCAGTGCGCTGTCCAATTATCACTCCCCATCCAAGACTTCCAGGAAGTAAGTGCTTGTAGGCTTCACAATGCCCACAAGCAAAATGACAACGGTGTGGACATAGTTTTATAAACTATCTTTTTTGAATATCTATGCGGATTGGCGGTGGATTGTAAAATAGTAAGTGACCGGATTTATATTATAAAAACGCAGGATGAAAGGACATACATTTAAAAAAAATGCTAATTGTGGTTGGAACTCCGCTTTAAAGCGGTTGTAAACCGCATAAACTTTTTTTTTTTTTTTTAAACCTGCAAGGCAAAAGGCATAATCAGCCAGTATGCACGGCATACTGGCTGATTATGAAATACTTACCTCGGAACGAGGTGAGGAACACTTACCTGGTTCACGCCGAGCGAGATGTCCTCTTGCTCCGGCGTGTCTTCCGGGTATCGCCGCTCCAGCACTGTGATTGGCTGGAGCGGCGATGACGTCACTCCCGCGCGTGCGCGCGGGAGATTTAAATTCGGCAAGGTCCGGCGGATGCCGGTCCTTTAGCCGAGGATCCCCCCTGCGGGGGGAATATCTCCTAAACCATACAGGTTTAGGAGATATTCTTGATACCTACAGGTGAGCCGTATTATAGGCTCACCTGTAGGTAAAAGTGACAAATAAGGGTTTACAACCACTTTAAGTTTATTATGCAGGAGAGCAGCTGTTCCAATGACTCATGCAATGTTTTACTGATTTTTGTGTTTTCGCCTGAAGTTTAAAGATAAAAATATTACTGATTCCAGGACTTGTCCTAGCCAGCATGCCCTCTGGAAATATCCTGTGACTTGTGGTATGCAGGGCTCCTCACACTAATGCGGAGTGGACTGCAGAGAGCATGTAAGCCATACAGTGCTGTACACAGGGAAAAAATGACTTGTGCACAGTAAGGAGAGGCATGTTTCATTTACTGTGTCCACAGAACTCAACAATTTAGTGGGCCTGAAAGAAGATGTGATAGAGGCCTTTGCTAACATTACTGTCTTATTTCCTTCAGGTATTTCTATGGAGAAATGAACTGTTTGTCTGCAAACATCTGTGGATACATTACTGACTGTCTGCACAAGGTGGGACCCAGAGACTGATATCCATTTCCCCGACAATAAACATCATCGGGAAACCTATTACTGCAGCACCCAAACCCATCATTCTGTCAAGACTAGGATCAACATTTAATATAATTTCCTAAGCTAGTGTGTCACTACAGCAAGAAGTAAGACCTCAGGACACCGTACATCAACAGATCTGTACATCAGAAGCAGGCACCCAACTTGCAATAGGAATTTCCGTGTGGGAGTTTGGGTCGTTGTAGCTGCAAAAGTGTGGCTGTTATCAGAACTGCTGTTACTGCCAAGAGGAGTACATCTGCATTTTCCTCGGTGGAAATAGTTACTCTGGCACAAATCTGAGAATAAGGTATGGAAACATTCCTAATAAATATATACTGTGTGTGTTAGAAATAGTAGTAGGATAACCTTCCCTGTAAAAAGTATCCATACCCCCTTGAAGTTTTCCGCATTTTGTCATGTTACAACCAAAAACGTAAATGCATTTTTATGGGATTTTATGTGATAGACCAACACAAAGTGGCAAAGTTAGGGATACCTCTTACTAAAATCTAGTGAAATCAATTGCCTTCAGAAGTAACTTTGTGTTGGTCTATCACATAAAATCCCAATAAAATACATATACATTTTTGGTTGTAACATGACAACATGTGGAAAATTTCAAGGGGTATGAATACTTTTTCAAGGCACTGTATATTCTTAAACCTAACTATCATTGTATCTATGACCAATATATTAAAGTGGACCTTTCAAAGTCTGCCTGAATATATTCCCGATATGCCTCATTATAGCACAACATAATTGTCGTAAAAAAACCAGCAAAACTCCATCCTTTAGTTTCGGTTAGTGACTTCGCATACGCTGAGATCATACTGCAGACAAGAATCAATGAATGACTTGTATAGCGCTACATATGTTAACTGAATCGCCTCTAGGCGCTTTTTGTAGCCAGTGTCTTCCTGGCTGGTGCGGTCATTTTACCCCGTAGGATCTTGACATGCTTGGGACACACAGTTGTACACAAATATATACAGTATAATGGACCAATTTGGCCAGGATCCCATTAACCTACCAGCATGTCTTTGGAGTGTGGGAGGAAACCGGAGTACCTGGAGGAAACCCACACAGAAACAGGGAGAACATGCAAACTCCAAGCAGATGGTGTCATGGTCGGGATTCGAACCAGCGACCCTTTTGCTGCTAGGTGAAAGTGCTAACCACTACACCACTGTGCTGCCCTAAGAGGACAAGTCTCCTCTTCCCTAATAATCAGAACGCAAATTGTGAATTTGTTGCAGGTCAGGAGGAAAGAGTAGGGGCTGATCTTTGGCAGACAGCTGTGAAGCTGGACAGACACTGGAATTTATAATATCTTGTCCCCTGTCCAGAATGGTGTCCTTGGATTATTCCTGAAGAAAGATGGTGATGTCCTGTTGAGAAAAGTCAATCAAGACATTGTCAGGTGGAGGACTGTGATCTCTGTGAGTGATAATGAATGCCTGGAACTGACACATCACTTAGTATGCATGGTCTAAACATGAACAACTTGATTTGATGACAGGTCCACCCTAAGGCTCGGTACACAATGCAGCGACTTGGGATCTGACTTGTGAGACCCCAAGTCGCATGACATGTGAAACCCCATGTTGGTCAATAAGAGCTGTCTTAATTAGCACTACTGAAGTCGCTCCGACTTTATAAAATGTTCCTATACTACTTCAAAGTGACTTTGATTTGACTCGTCCCCTTAGACTTTAATGGAAGTCGCCTCCAAGTCAGATCCTTGTCTATATTGATGCGATTTGGATCCAACATTACAGGGAGATTACCCAGGCAGTGCATGGCACCTCCCTGTATGCTGTTATTTCTGCATATCTACACAAGACAAAGTCGCATTAAAGTAGTATTCAGGTCGCCAGGAAGTCGCACGATTTTTAGGTTGCAGTAGTGTAATCCGAGCCCAAGGGTCCATTCACACAGACAAATAGCACACCCTGCAATATCAAATGGTGATTGCAGTTGGACACTATTATAACCACAGCTAATCGCTGACCAGGGTGCATATAAAGCAATGCTTTAAAATAAAAAATACTTTTAGAGTGAAAATCTATTAAAAGATAGTTTTCTATTTAAGATACATTAATAATTTAAATTTATTCAGCATGAAATGGAGAATTTGATTTCTTGGCCATTTTTCAGAGAATATGAATGATAACACAAAAACATTTCTTTCACTCATGGTTAGTGTTTGGCTGAAGCCATTTATTATCAATCAACTGTGTTTACTCTTTTAAAATCATAATTACAACAGAAACTATCAAATGACCCTGATCAAAAGTTTACATACCCTGGTGATTTTTGGTGATTTTGGCCTGATAACATGCACACAAGTTGACACAAAGGGGTTTGAATGACTGTTAACCACTTAAGACCCGGACCTTTAGGCAGCTAAAGGACCTGGCCAGTTTTTGCGATTCGGCACTGCGTCGCTTTAACTGACAATTGCGCTGTCGTGCGACGTGGCTCCCAAACAAAATTGGCGTCCTTTTTTCCCCACAAATAGAGCTTTCTTTTGGTGGTATTTGATCTCATTTGTGGTTTTTATTTTTTGTGCTATAAACAAAAATAGAGCGACAATTTTGAAAAAAATGCAATATTTTTTACTTTTTGCTATAATAAATATCCCCCAAAAATATATAAAAAAAAATGTTTTCCTCAGCTTAGGCCGATGCGTATTCTTCTACCTATTTTTGGTATAAAAAAAAAATCGCAATAAGCGTTTATCGATTGGTTTGCGCAGAATAGTATAGCCTTTACAAAATAGGGGATAGTTTTATTGCATTTTTATAAAAAAAAATATTTTACTACGAATGGCGGCGATCACCGTTTTTTTTTGTGACTGCGACATTATGGCGGACACTTTGGACAATTTTGACACATTTTTGGGACCATTGTCATTTTCACAGCAAAAAATGCATTGTTTACTGTGAAAATGGCAATTGCAGTTTGGGAGTTAACCTCAAGGGGGCGCTGAAGGGGTGAAGTGTGACCTCATTTGTGTTTCTAACTGTAGGGGGGTGTGGCTGTGGGTGTGACGTCATTGATTGTGTTTCCCTATAAAAGGGAACACACGATCAATGACGGCGCCACAGTGAAGAACAAGGAAGCTGTGTTTACACACAGCTCTCCCCATTCTTCAGCTCTGGGGACCAATCGCGGGACTCCAGCGGCGATCGGGTCCCGCGGTCACGGTTAGAAGGCTTCGGACCTGGTCGCGGGCACGTGCCTGCGACCCACGGCTGGGCACTTAGAGGACGTACCTGTACGTGCTTGTGCCCAGCAGTGCAATTCTGCCAATGTATATGTGCAGGAGGCAGTCCTTAAGTGGTTAAAGGTAACCATCCTCATCTGTGATCTGTTTGCTTGTAATTAGAGTGTGTGTATAAAAGGTCAACGAGTTTCTGGACTCCTGACAGACCCTTGCATCTTTCATCCAATGCTGCAGTGACGTTTCTGAATTCTAAGTCCTAGGGAAAGCAAATAATTGTCAAAGGATCTGCGGGAAAAGGTAGTTGAGCTGTATAAAACAGGAAGGGGATATAAAAAGATATCCAAGGAATTGAGAATGCCAATCAGCAGTGTTCAAACTCTAATCAAGAAGTGGAAAATTAGGGGTTCTGTTGAAACCAAACCACAAATTTCAGCCACAACTGCCAGGAAAATTGTTTGGGATGCAAAGAAAGACCCACAAATAAGTTCTGGTGAAATACAGGACTCTCTGAAAACACGTGGTTTCAAGATGCACAATAAAGGAGGCACTTGAAGAAAGATGGGCTGCATGGTCGAGTGGCCAGAAGAAAGTCATTACAACACAAATGCCACAAAGTATCCCGCTTACAATACGCCAAACAGCGCAGAGACAAGCCTCAAACCTTCTGGCACAAAGTCATTTGGAGTGATGAGACCAAAATTTAGCTTTTTGGCAACAACTATAAACGCTTCTTTTGGAGAGGTGTCAACAAGTCCTATGATGAAGGGTGCAGCATCCCTACTGTGAAACACGGAGGTGGATCGCTGATGTTTTGGGGATGTGTGAGCTACAAACGCACAGGAAATTTGGCCAAAATTGATGGAAAGATGAATGCAGTATGTTATAAAATAAAATGCTGGAGGAACATTTGCATTCATCAGCCAGGAAGCTGCGCATTGGAATGTACTTGGACATTCCAACATTACAATGATCCAAAACACAAGGCCAAGTCGACCTGTCATTGGCTACAGCAGAATAAAGTGAAGGTTCTGAGTGGCCATCTCAGTCTCCTGATCTCAATATCATTGAGCCATTCTGGGGAGATCTCAAATTTGCCGTTCATGCAAGACAGCCCAAGAATTTACAGGAACTGGAGGCTTTTTGCCAAGAGAAATGGGAAGATAAAGAGCCTCATCCACAAATACCACAAAGGAGTTCAAGCTATCGTTGATGTTAAAAGGGGGCAATACACAGTATTTTCTATGTACACTGCAAAGTCCTTACATTTAAAGAGCACCTGTCATTTCAGATCCACCATGGCAGTTCCTGTTAGCGGGCATCCACTCACCTGCTGCCGCCATGTCCCTCACTTTGTTGTGTCACACATACTGCATTTGCATGAGAAGGGGGACTCCAAATCCCATACAAATAGCATTACACGGTGTCCTAGAATCTCTACACTTTCCTGCCTATTAAAAAAATAAACATTTACCATATTTTATGAGCTAATACAGAACTGGAGGGTGGTGTCATGATTGGGAGGCTGTTTCATTAAATAATCGCTTCCGTTTACAGCAAAAAATTAGTTTGGAAAATGTAATGCATCATTTTCTTAGTTACATCTTTCCTCCCAGTTTCATTGCACACAGTATTAAAATTTTATGACATTTAGATTATATCACTTAAGTTCTTTTTTCATTTGCAAAGCAAAATGGATCTCTGCACTGTGGCAAGATAACCCCACCATATTACAATCCAGTCTTCTGAATCACTTGGAATGTTAGTTTAATTATACAGGCGAAACTCAAAAAATTTGAATATCATTCAAAAGTTAATTTATTTCACTAATGCAGGGCTCGACAAATCCCGGTCGCCAGGTCGCCATGGCGACTAGAAATAGTGTCCAGGCGACTTGGCTTGGAAGGTGGGCAAATTTTTTTATTTTTTTTTAAATTTGTGAGCTGGCGCCATCTGGTGGTGGCCATTGGTATTACAAGTTAAGCATTACAAGTTTAACAGCAATTCTAATGTAATTTTTCACTATTTTTCAATGCCATATTCTTCCCTCTAATTAGAACCCCCAAACATTATATATATATTTTTTATCCTAACACCCTAGAGAATAAAATGGCGATCGTTGCAATACTTTCTGTCACGCCGTATTTGCGCAGCGGTCTTACAAGCGCACTTTTTTGGGAAAAAATTACACTTTTTTTAATTAAAAAATAAGACAATAGTAAAGTTATCCCCATTTTTTTTGTATTATGAAAGATATAATGTTACGCCGAGTAAATTCATACCCAACATGTCACGCTTCAAAATTGCGTCCGCTCGTGGAATGCCGACAAACTTTTACCCTTTAAAATCTTCATAGGCGACGTTTAAAAAAATCTACAGATTGCATGTTTTGAGTTACAGAGGAGGTCTAGGGCTAGAATTATTGCTCTCGCTCTACCAATCGCGGCGATACCTCACATGTGTGGTTTGAACACCGTTTACATATGCGGGCGCTGCTCACGTATGTGTTCGCTCATCGGGACGGGGTGCGTTTTCTGGCTCCTAACTTTTTTAGCTGGCTCCTAGATTCCAAGCAAATTTGTCAACCCCTGCACTAATGCAACTTAAAAGGTGAAACTAATAAATGAGATAGACTCATTACATGCAAAGCAAGATAGTTCAAGCCGTGATTTGTCATAATTGTGATGATTATGGCTTCTAGCTCATTAATAACCCCAAATCCACAATCTGAATTTGAACCCCACGACATTTGAAGCCCATGTCCAGGATCCGTCTGTGTGTGGTGGCTCTTGATGCACTGACTGCAGCCTCAGTCCACTCCTTGTGAAAGTCCCCAACACTTTTTTGAATGGCCTTTTCCTGACAACCCTCTCCAGGCTGTGGGTCATCCCTGCTGCTTGTGCACCTTTTTCTTCCACACTTTCCCTTCCACATAACTTTCTATTAATTTTGATACAGCACATTGGGAACATCCAACTTCTTTTGCAATTACCTTTTGAGGCTTTGCCTCCTTATGGAACTTGTCAATGATAGTTTTCTGCACAACTGTCAGGTCAGCAGTCTTTCCTATGATTGTGATTCCTACTGAACCAGACTGAGAGACCATTTAAAGGCTCAGGAACCCTTTGCAGGTTTTATGGCTTAATTGGCTGATTAGGTGTGACACTTTGGCCCCTTTTACACTGGGGAGGGAGGTGCGGTGGTGGTGAAGCGCCGCTATTTTTAGCGGCACTTTACCGTCAGAATTGTGGCGGTATTCGGCCACTAGTGGTGCGGTTTTACCCCCCGCTAGCAGGCGGAAAAGGGTTAATACCGCCGGCAACTCCTCTGCAGAGGCGCATTGCCGGCGGTATAGCCGCAGTTTCCCATTGCTGTCAATGGGAAGGAGAGATGGAGGAGTGGTAAACACCGCTCCTTCACTGTTTTAAAGATGCGGCAAGCAGGGCTTTTGGAGCGGTCCTGCTAGAGCACCACTCCAGTGTGAAAGCCCTCATGTGAAGGATATGTACACTTTTTTTTTTTTTTTTTTTCAGAAGCCATCCAAATCTCCAGCACAAAAGATCCCAGTCCATTTTGTTTTACATGGGTTTCTTTTGTTCTATGCCGATTAATAAGTGGTAAGCCAGTACTGATCCAGCCTGTACCATCTAGTAATTTCACTCCTGAGGTTTGATCCTCATTAGCCGTATTTTATTATTAATATGCAGTGATTCCCATCTTAATCGCTCTCAACCATTGACAGCAATCAAACTGTTAAAATGTTTGCTTTGTCCTTTTTACCAAGCAGAGAACATTATCGCATTGACTTTTGTAATGCTTAATATAGATGATCAAATTGCTGTGCAGAATTATGTGGATCATAGTACAGTTTGAGCTCAAATGCCATTAGTAGTGCAGCACAGTAAATGGGGTTTTACTATTCCTCCTACTTAGAGCAAATTATGGCCAGACCTTTGTCAACTGATCGCTAGAATTAGTCACATTCATCTGCCCTTGTTCTGTAATGTTAGAGACATTTAACCGTTGAGTGGCTTCTTCAAGCAGCTGTAAAGGCTAACATTTTTTTTTTTAAATAACAAACTGTTCTACAATTTTTTTATACTTGCCTGCTCTGTGCAACGGTATTGCACAGAGTGGACCCCGATGCTCCTCTGTTGGGTTCTTATGCCGTTGATCTTGGCTCCTCCTTTTCTGTGTGTGCCAACATGGCAAGCTGCTTGCTATGGGGGCACACCTGCGGGGCTCGCTTCCAAGCCAGGCTTCATTGGCCCCATTCCTTCCTTACAGGATTTTGTTGACAGCAGCAGGAGCCAATCGCTCATGCTGCTGCCTCTGTGTCCTGTGAGGAGAGGAACAGAGACCAGCGCCATTGCAGCGCTGGATCGAGGGAGGACTAAGGGAGGTGAGATGGTGACATTTTTTTCCTTCATGCAGGAAATGCATTAAGGTAAAAGAATGTTGCCTTTACAACCTCTTTTAATTCAAAAACCCCATACTTCTTTTTTAAAGCGGGGGTTCACCCGTACATAAGACTTTTTTCCCCTTAGATGGATGCTCGTTTTGTCTAGGGGAATCGGCTAGTTGTTTTAAAATATGATCCGTACTTACCGTTTACGAGATCTTCTCCGCCGCTTCCGGGTGTGGGCTGCGGGACTGGGCGTTCCGTCTTGATTGACAGTCTTCCGAGAGGCTTCCGACGGTCGCATCCATCGCGTCACGATTTTCCGAAAGAAGCCGAACGTCGGTGCGCAGGCACAGTATAGAGCCGCACCGACTTTCGACTTCTTTCGGCTACTAGTGACGCGATGGATGCGACCGTCGGAAGCCTCTCGGAAGACTGTCGATCAAGAATGAACGCCCGCTCCCGAAGACCCATACCCGGAAGCGACGGAGAAGATGCATCTCGAAAACGGGTAAGTACTGCTCATGTTTTAAAACAACTAGCCGATTCCCCTAGACAAAACGAGCAGGAATCTAAGGGGAAAGGGGCAAAAAATAAATAAATGGGTGAACTCCCGCTTTAAGAATATACCCCAGCAATAACCACGTGGTTAGCCCAGCCACTTCACCACATGGGTTGAGCAATCACCGTTCTGTGATTAAAAATATGTCAAGGCAATTTGACAAGCAATAGTGCTGAGGAAGTGGTGAAACATCTCCAACTTTGCAGAAGAAATCTAGTTGAATATGAACAACTTACCACTAGTTCTACCATGACCTGAGCAAAAGGGGAACCTTTTCTGAGACGCACAGAAAACAATATATTGCCTTAAATTGCAAGCTATACAGTAAAATTGTTGATGACCGTAGGTATTAAAGGCCAGTTCACACCACATGCAGTCCAGTCCTTTTTTTTTCTGCGTCAGACGCATGGAAAGTAGGTTATATGGTTTGCAATGGCATAGTTCACACCAGTGCTTACAGTCCCAGTGTGTTCCATTTCCAGAAAAAAAAGTAGAACATGCTGCATTTTTCCTGAACTGGACTGTACTGGAACGCCGTAAAATGCACTGGAATGTAACACATATGTCCTTATTTAAAGTGACTCTAAAGGTTCGCCTTTTTTTTTTTTTTTTTAAATAACAAAAATGTCATACAGTATTTACCTCCACTGTGCAGTTCAGACACTGCAAGGTGTTTTTTCACCTTAATGCATAGGATGCATTAAGGTGAAAAAACACGTAGTTTTCCAACCCCTTTAACCGCGTAAGGACTGCCGCACGACGATATACGTCGGCAGAACGGCACGGCTGGGCATAAGCACGTACAGGTACGTTGCCTTTAAGAGCCCAGC